>NC_137334.1:58714805-60064154 GCF_965287045.1 Carcharhinus amblyrhynchos
AAATCACTTACCTGTCTTCTCATCGGTGGTTTCCGGTGATCCCGACCGCGCCTGCTCTCCGGCAGTGGAAGACACACATACTTCGGGAATGCATGCACGAATCCCATGAATCGGCACACGTATGCGCCTCCCATTCCAACCCACCAAAAAAATTAACAGATCAGAATGGGAGAGTCACCCCCATTAACTCTGTTCCTCTCTCCAGAGGTGCTGCTTGAGCTGCTGAAATTTTCCAGCATTTTCGGTTTTATTTCAGATTTCCAGCATCTGCAGTATTTTGTTTATATTAAAATAATAGTCGTTGCCTTTTCAGTTATGATAATAATCTATGCATCTGGGCAGCATAGAGGCACAGTGGTTAGCACGGCCGCCTCACATCACCAGGGACCTGGGTTCAGTTCCGGCCTCGGGCCACTGTTTGTGTGGAACTTGTACGTTCTCCCCGTGTCTGTGTGGATTTCCTCTGGTGCCCTGGTCTCCTCCCACAGTCCAAACATGTGTGGGTTAGGTTGATTGGCCAAGCTGAATTGCCCCATAGTGTCAGGGGGGACTAGCAGGGTAAGTACATGGGGTCAGGGGGAAACGGTGTGGGTGGATTGTGGTTGGTGCAGACTTGATGGGCCAAATGGCCTCCTTCTGCACTGTAGTGATTCTATGATGTAACTGAACAGATGGCCTTGACTTTGGTGAGGGGAAAGAAGTGCATGAGGTTATTGCAGAGGGTGAGGGTTGGTTTTCTGGCCATGGTTAAATATGCGTGTTAGGTTGATTGGCCATGATAAAATTGACTCTAATGTCAGGGGGATTAGCAGGGTAAATAAACGGGAATAGGGCCTGGGTGGGATTGGTTTTGGTGCAGACTTGATGGGCCAAATGGCTCCTTCTGCACTATAGGGATTCTGTGATCTATGGTTTATATTCTAAAGCATCTCCCCGCCCCACCCGCACCTCAACATATTAGAACCAGGCAGCTATTATTTTGTTTACCCAATATAAAAACATTCCATAAAGTACTTAAATCATAACAGTACATTCAATCATCCTGACATATTTCCACAACCCAAGAATTTAAAAACAAACTTTGGTGCTGAAAAAGATACAGCTGAGTTAGTCCAGCTGTTTGCAAACAAGAAGAACAGCTCACATTCTAGTGCATGACAAACCACAGCCCACGCCACTCAAATAATAAAGCCTGCTTATTGACAAACAACAGCTATACTAATGAAATTAATTTTAAACATGCACTTTCTTAATTAAATTAGCAAACAACAGTACATAGCTTTATTGACAATCCTTTGGTACGATGAGATTTCTCTCTTAAGAAACTTTCATATCACAGACCATGCTTCAGGGAATATATGAAAGCCCAAGATTAGCTGTTTCCAATTCACCTTCTTTTAATTATATACCCACTGAAGGCTCATTTTGAAAGTAAGCTAGTCTGTCCTTTGTATAGCTACACATATGTATTGGGAGGTATGGCCTGACATGCTATAAGATATGGTTATGTTGGCAAACTATCCCTTTATCTTGGATTTGAACTTAAACTTGGATCTGCTCCCACCCAAAATAAAGCAATAGTATTACTTTCCAACAGTTGTTCCCAAGAAACCACAAATAGGTATAAGTGCCATTTCAGAGTGGGGTGAAGTTGTGTAAAAATGAACAAGAGAGCATTATGCTATTAGGGTACAGGCACATTATTGGGACAAAGTTGAGAGAGATTTATTGTGAATCCAGCCTATGTTATACCTGACCTTGGTTTGGCTGAGCCCAGTATCAGTTGCCAGAAATACAAACATATTTAGCTAATGCTTTACTGGTATCATTTGCCTTGGGAGAAACAATTTCACACTGCATAAAATGATGTTTAAACATTTTTAACTGAATATTGCTGTCTCTTTTTTTTGCCTTCATTTGTGCACTTTTACAAATTCAGTAATGAAGTAGATCAAAGAATGCTTGCTTCTACTGCCTGCATACAACTGTCTGTGACAATGTTTGTTTTGCTTTATCAAATGGGCCAACATAAAATATCAATCTTCAAAAAATACTAATGAACATGCTATTGAGGTATTTTTAAAAGAAAATTGCTTTTAAAATGGGGAAAAGTGGGCAGCTGAGTAGGATTCAATTCATTTTGTTATAAATGCTAAACATAAACTTGATTGTATCAAGTGGTATCTTTATTAGATTTTCTATATCTGCCTATCTCTTCAACACGGACGTACTTTATGCATCAAGGTTCATGACAAATGCATTTACAAACTAAAGCTTGTTATTAATTATGCACCTGAAATAGGGGTTTGAAAAAAAAGGGCAGCATGGACAAGTTGGGCCAAAGGGCCTGGTTTCATGCTGTGGACCCCCATGACTCTATGATTCTACGGGTCCAGGAGAATGAAGAGGCCATTTCTGTTCTAAACCTGGCTGTGATGAATTACAGACTAACTATAAACAGACGGTAAAAAGGGAAATACTTATCTACACCCAGAACAGTACATCAAACCTCCCAACAGCTTTGATGGCAGTGCACCAATTATTGTAATCTATCCAGACAGCATGATGTCAAACACTGTTCTTGTTCACCAAGAAGTGCTTGCTTATATCAGAAGGGCTAATTTCAGTGGTCAAGAGGGACCTACGATCAGCATGAGAACAGTTTACACAATAAACACAAAGTCTGTCTCATGATTATGATGACAAAACTCATTTTTGTTCATGAGTGGTGGCCGTACAACCATTTTCATGTCAAAACGAACAAAACAAAATTCACCTGCATCACCTCAAATCCATCAGAGATATCAAATAACAGGATTAAATTGCCAAATATGAGAGGCAACAGAGGACATCAAACACCACTTAGTGTTTGTAAAAACACAGTTCCACTGGGCAAAACATGTTACTCTGGCACAGGGCAGCAGACTATCCAAGTATGAACTTCAATGTAGCAAACGTATACGTGGTTGGAAGATAATATTTGGCATAAACACAAACAAATCAGATGCTTGAAGGAAAGTTATCAGGGAGGCATTCAATTTTATGACACAAAGTGGACAGCTTTGAAATGCTGAAACTTGCATAGTAGCAAAAAGTACCAAAAGTAATTGTTCAAAACAAGACAATTGTGTGCATACTCTGCATGAAACCCAGTACTTCATAAAACTAGACCATATATTTACGGAAAAGGTTATAGAAGGCATACAATTGTTCACTGGTTGTCTCCATGCCTGAGGGAGTTGTAATCCTAAAGCACTTTTTCATGATTTCGGAATCCCAGCATTGTTACAGTACAAGAGGCCAATCGGCCCATCATGTCAGCACTGGCTCTCCAAATGCACATTATGACTTTCAGACCCCTTTCCCTTACCCTTACATATTGCTTCCATTTAAATAATCATCTAGTGCCTCCACTGAAACTGCCTCCACCACACCTCCACCTCAACTGTCTGTATACTATTAATATACTTGATCACACCATCTTCCTCCGGCAGCTATCCCCCTAATTCCTAACTCACCCCTCCCCTCCCCAACCCGCCCCTACTGTCACCCAGCAGGGTTGAGCCTGCTGTCATCTGCCTGTTTCACAGCGATGCTGTCATTGAGTAGCCACAAGTTTCTTCAGTTTGTACTGGGAAGCCATCAGTCTTGGTCCCACATCACAAATTGCAGTAAAACATCCACAAAATTCACCCAGCTCCCCAGTCACCACGTCAGATTGAACTGGACTGATGGTAACCTTGGCATCCCACCTGAACCCAAACTGAGCCTCTGACTCTTATCTCCAGTATCACAAAAGACACCTGGTACCAACTTTTTGACACAAACAGCTTCCCTGAATCTTCTGCCAAAACCTCATTCACACCTACCACTCCCAGTTGCAATGCCCTTGTGGCCCACCTCCCACATTCCACAAACTTCAACTTGGTCACAAAGGTGATGCACACATGCTATTCAACCATATTTCCCCTCACCCATCACCCTTGGTCTTTCAATTTATGATGATTAATTATACTCAGCATCTTAAATTTAAAATGCCCATCATCATGTTCCAATCATATGGGGCCCGATTTTACCATTTTAATTCTAAGTGCCGATTCTGGGTGTAGTACAGATCCGACTTAGAAATCCGCTTTTAGGCGCCCCCATATGCTCTCAGCCATCTCCAGTCCGATTCACACTGTGGGCAGGTCTTAGCATTGGTGGAACGGTCGGAGCACGCGCAGTTAGAAAAAAATTGGAAAAAGCGCACCCATGTCAGATTGCTTCTGAGCCACAGAAAGCGAAGAAAGCGGCTCAAGAGCAAAAAGCGGGAGCGAGGGTGTATCTTGGGGGGGGGAAGGGAGGTGGATGAGATGTATCTCAGGGGGGACAGATGGATCTCTGGTGGGGGGGCAACAGGGGGATCCGCTGCCACTCTGCAGGCGACTGGTAGGGGGGAGGGGGGCAGGGGTGGCGATCGGCCTGATGGGGGGGCGATGGATAAGGAGGGGGGGGCGATGGATAAGGAGGGGGGGGCGATGGATAAGGAGGGGGGGGCGATGGATAAGGAGGGGGGGGCGATGGATAAGGAGGGGGGGGCGATGGATAAGGAGGGGGGGGCGATGGATAAGGAGGGGGGGGCGATGGATAAGGAGGGGGGGGCGATGGATAAGGAGGGGGGGGCGATGGATAAGGAGGGGGGGGCGATGGATAAGGAGGGGGGCGATGGATGAGGAGGGGGGTGATGGATGAGGAGGGGGGGCGATGGATAAGGAGGGGGGGCGATGGATAAGGAGGGGGGTGATGGATAAGGAGGGGGGTGATGGATAAGGGGAGGGGCGATGGATAAGGGGAGGGGCGATGGATAAGGGGAGGGGTGATGGATAAGGGGGGGGTGATGGATAAGGGGGGGTCAGTGATGTGTGTGGGTAGTGGGGGAGCGGGTGGATAAGAGACACACACACACACATCACTGCCCCCCTTATCCACCCCTCCCCACACTACACAGATCGATCGCCATCCCTGCCCCCCTTCTCCCCCACCGATCGCCTGCAGCGTGGCAGCGGAACCCTCTGCCTACCCCCCCAACTACAGATCCATCTTCCCCCCACCAGAGATCCATCTGACCCACCTCCCTCCTCTCCCCCCACCCCCAAAAACAACGATCTGGCCTCAATCCCACCCACCCCCCCCCCACCAACAAACTTACCTCACTGTCCCCCCATCCCCCACAAAGAATGGTCTGGCCTCACTCCCCCTCCCCTCCAGAAGAACATCTGACCTGCCACCACCACCCCCCCCCCAACCACCAGACAACGATCAGACCTTCCCCCCCCACCACCAATGATCAGCCCTCCCCCCGCCATCACCAGACTAGGATCAGCCCTCCCCCCCCCACCACCACCAGACAACGATCAGCCCTCACTACCCTCCTCCCCCCCTCCAACCAGAGAATGATCTGACCCGCCTCCACCCCCCACCCCCACCATTGATCTGAGTCTGACAGCCGTTGGCAAGACTGAACGTGCTCTTCAGAGGCTGGAGCACCCGACTCAGACTTTTATTCAGCGGGTCCCTAAAAGAGCAGTTCCGGATTTGTAAATGTGGTGGTAAAGGGGGAAATGCTGTTAGAGTTGGGCAGGCAGTTCATTAATTCAATTTAAATGCATGCAAATACATTTAAATCGCTGGGCGCGGAACGGATCCCCGCCATTCACGGGTCTCAGTAAAGTGGCGATCTGTGCTAACTCGGGTGCAGATCGCAATAAAGACCCAAAAACAGGCGCAAATTGTTGGTAAAATCAAGCCCATGGTCTCATCTCTTCCCATACAGGCAGCATGGTGGCACAGTGGTTAGTACTGCTATCTCATAATGCCAGGGACCCAGGTTCGATTCCCGGCTTGGGTCACTGTCTGTGTGGAGTTTGCACATTCTCCCCTTGTCTGCATGGGTTTCCTCCTGATGCTCTGGTTTCCTCCCACAGTCCAAAGATGTGCAGGTTAGGTGGATTGGCCATTGTTAACTTGCCCCTTAGTATGTGAGGGGGACTAGCTAGAGTAAACGTATGGGGTTAGGGGAAAGGGCCTGGTCGGGATTGTGGTCGATGCAGATCTGATGGGCCAATTGGCCTCCTTCTTCTTTGCAGGATTCCATGATTCCATCTCTAACTTTTGCAGCTCCAGAACCCCAAGGAGACTCTCAGCTAACAAAGCTCTGAGCACTGGAATTTATCCTTAATCCTTTTCTCCTCCTTGTCTTCTTTTAAAACCTTCCTTAATACCACCTCTCCAATCAAGCTTTGATCACACCCTCTAATTATATCTTTATTTGCTCTGATGAAGAGTCATCTGGACTCAAAACATTGGCTCCATTCTCTCTCCACAGATGCTGTCAGACCTGCTGAGATTTTCCAGCATTTTCTGTTTACCTTTCTTTGACTGGGCCTCGATTTATCATTGTTTGATCTCCTGTGAAACATCTTGCAATGTTAAAGACACAGCAAGAGTGCAAGCTACTGTTGTTTCAAGAATGCAGACACAAGGTGCTTCCAGAAACTTAAATAAAATGTTTTAATGAATACAACCTCTCGGCCTTTTGGCTAAGATCAAGTGTAGTATCGACATGCTGTACTTAGTTGAAATCATGAGGTTACATTTCAGCTTAATTTGAAGCAACTTTTAAAAGCAGCATCTCGGCCTTTTGGCTAAGATGCAAATAAGATCAAAACTTGGAGGAGGAGCTATGCCTACTCCAATCAGCTTGGATCACATAGACCAGGTCCAAGACAGGAAGTGAGAGCTCTGTCTTGTCAGCTTGGATCGGAAATGTCCCAACTTGTTGATACTCTGAATTGGACTTGATTGGATTGAATTGGAATAAAAACAAAAAAAAATCTGTTAACAAAAAAGAAATGCTTACGGTTGCAAGATTCATTATAGCATGATGTGAAACAAGTACACAGATATATTTGTCTCTACTTTTTGGGCAGAGATTGAACTTATGACCTAGTACATACTGTACAGTTTGTGTATTTAAGATCAACCCAGTATTACATAACTCAATAGTCACTATGGACTGATACTTGCAGGGAGTTAAACAGCACTGAAGCAACACAATGACAAAAGTAAACTCACATTCGTCACTGAATAATCAAAGATTGTGCATTTTGCAGCAAAGAAAAGCTTGATTAATATAGAAATATACAACTCATGTCAGGGTCAGAGCCTAGCTTTCACATAGAAAACACAAATTAAGTGTGTTAATGTTTACCTCACTTCATGAGAAGCCAGAGCAGGCCTAAACATATTTTTGGCACTAATTCATCACTTTCCTTTTTAAAAGAAAATATCAAAAAGTCTCTTCTGAAGTATAGAACTGAGTAAAACAAAATACTATTTAGTAATCTGGGTAGTACACCTTTATGTTAAACCAAGTGGGCTGTACAGTGGCACAGTGGTTAGCACTGCCACCTCAGAGCACCAGGGACCCAGGTTCAATTCCAGCCTCGGGCCACTGTCTATGTGGAATTTGCATTTTCTCCCCACGTCTGCTTGGGTTTCCTCCAGGTGTTCCAGTTTCATCCCACAGTCCAAAGATGTACAGGTTAAGTTGATTGGCCATGCTAAATTGACCCTAGTGTCAGAGGGATTAGCAGGGTGCATGTGTGGAGTTATGGGATTAGGGCCTGGGTGGGATTGTAGTCGGTACAGTCTCGATGGGCGGAATGGCCTCCTTCTCTACTGCACGTATTCTATGATTCTAAGAAGATCCAGGTGAGCCCTTTGCTTCCTGCACTGAACCACAATCACATAATCAGAGCATTATGCCAAGAGAACATTTAGTTTAACTCTGACTACCTTCGAAACTAGATCAATATCTTTCCATTGTA
Organism: Carcharhinus amblyrhynchos; assembly: GCF_965287045.1. NCBI lineage: Eukaryota > Metazoa > Chordata > Chondrichthyes > Carcharhiniformes > Carcharhinidae > Carcharhinus > Carcharhinus amblyrhynchos. The sequence continues at coordinate 58,722,677 of NC_137334.1, forward strand.
ATTTGAATCTCAGAAATATAAGTTACATGCCACAATAAATCAAGACTTTTGTTAAGAAGACAATTCAAAAATAACCCCAGGTAAAATCTCAAATTGCATTCTACGACTGCAGCTGGGGAAGAAATTCCAGCAACCACACCCCAATCTGTATAATAGTTGGAAAGCTAATTATTTTTAATCTTCTGAACAATCCGTAATTACAAAATTATACAGAACAGGTAGACAAGTTGACGCTTTAACTTATGACAATACATGTACATACAATAAGAAACCATTTTTTTAAAAAATTGCTTTCAATTCCCTTAAGGCTCAGCTGTTTAAACCAATAAATAGTTAAATTTGGCAGATCAAGAAATAATTTGATTTGATCCTAAATCCACATTGAGTTAACTAATTGCAAACAGTAGGTTGCTTCAGTTGACCTCGTTATCAACTACTTAGGAGGGGGTAAAACAAAAATCAAACTATGTCCCCAATCTTGATCATTATCCTTTGATTTCTGTAGTACGTGTGCATGTATGTGTGTTGGGTGGGGACAGGATCAGACTATGATGTGACATTCCCTGTGTCTGAACAGTACTCTGACACCAGTGAAGGGCCTAGTGACTTGGGTGTGGAACTACATCCAAATATCTCTCAAAATGTTCTGCAAAGAAAGAGGAGGGTGGGTGTAGTTGGGAGGGTGGGGGTGGTGGTGAGACAAAAGTGTGAAATACTGAGGGAACATAATTGGCAGAAAAGAGAGAACATTGAAAAATCCCTGGTCCAAAAATATAAATTTACATGCTAAACGTCAACATGTACATCTATATAGCTCCATTATTCTAAACATAACAGGACTAATTATAATTGATGTGCAAAAATCATTTAAAATAAAGTTTAAATTAAGTATTTTTATCTTTTCTTGATTAAAAATTGAAATGAATGCAGTTTCTAACCAAAACAAACTCAGAGCGGTTAACATGATCACATCAGCTACCCCATACTGACTTAGGGAGGCCTGTAGGTTTTTTCTATTCATTCATGGGATGCAAGCATCACTGGCAAGGCCAGAATTTGTTGCCCATCCCAGTCAAGCAATGTCTTCATTTTAACCTTCTCATTCTAGTTTTCAAATAACTCCATGGACTCAACTCTTCCCATCTCAGTAACCTCCACCACCTCACACTCTCCAAGAAATTTATGTTCATTTAATCCAGAGCGGCAATTCTCAGGCCTCCCACAATGCCTTTCTCGTGGTGGGAAGCAGCATGCCATTCACCAGTGGCGGGATCTTCTAGTCCTACCACTGTCAATGGGATTTCCCACTGGCAGCATCTCACACTGCCAGGCAACCAGCGACAGGGGTGCACCATCAGCAGTACCAGAAGATCCCATCAGAGTGAACAATTGGAGAATTCCGGCACCAGTCGCTTGAGCATCCAATTTCAATTGTGCTACCATTGGCAGCCCTGTCTTCAGCTGCTGAGGCTCTAGGCTCTGGAATTCCCTCATCAAATCTCACCCCCTCACTTTCCTTGTTTAAGTTGCTTCTTAATATCTACTTCTGACCAAACATTTGGTAATTTGCCTTAATGGCTTTGTGGTTTTGTGTCCAGTTTTGCTCTGTAACACTTTTGTGAAGCAGATTGGGAGGTTTGATTTGAGGTGAGTACAGTTGTTATTTATTTGCAGTATTCTAACAATTTCCTGGGTGCAGAAGGATTTCCTATCTTCCTTCCTTCATTCTGCCAGTGATAGTCCTGCATCGATATGTCCTTGTTACCAAGTTGTTAACCAGTGGTGTAGTTATCTGATGAGGAAGCTTTTGATAGGCTTGGTTAGTATCCATTGAAGTTTAGAGGAATGAGAGGTGATCTTACTGAACCATAAAGATTCTAGAGGGACTTGACAGAATGGATGCTGAAAGGATCTTTCCTCTTCATGAGACACCAAAACTCGGGAACTGTTTAAAAACAATGGATTTCCATTTAAGACAGAAATTTTTTTTTCATTCTGAGATTTGTGAAACTTTGAAACTCTGTTCCCCAGAGAATAGTGGAAACAGGGTCAATTAATATTTTTAAGGCAGAGGTAAATACACTTTTGACTAATATGGGAGTCAAGGATTATTGGGAGTGGGCAGATTGTGGAGTTGAGGACACAATCAGATCAGCCACTATCTTATTGAATGACAGACCAGGTTTGAGAGGATGAATGGCCTACACCTGTGTTTAATTCATATGCACATATGGAAAGAATTTTCACATGTTGTTCTGAGCTTTTCCTAATTATATTAAACATATAGGGCCCCCTTGCCTGTCTCTGTTCCAGTGGAGATATATTTTCCCCAGTCTTTCTTTATGGCCAAGAAAACTTTGCTAATTTTCACCAAGAATTCTCAAATTGTTGGGTCAAAATTTGATAAAAACTGAGGTTCTCAATTTTAAGAGGAACAAATTCTGAAATTTTCCATTATCCCAAAAATCTGATGTAGAAAGGTATATGTACTGCATCTGTAATGTAATGAAGGTAGCATGGTGACACAATGGTTAGCACTGCTGCCTCACAGCACCAGGGTCCTGGGTTTGATTCCAGACTTGGCTTACTGTGTGGAGTCTGCATGTTCTCCTCGTGTCTACATGGGTTTCCTCCATGTGCTCCCTCCCATAATTTGAAAGATGTGCTGGTTGGTGCATTGGGCATGCTAAATTCTCCCTCAGTATACCCGAACAGGCACCAGCGTGTGGCAACTAGGGGATTTTCATAGTAACTTCTTTGCAGTGTTAATATAAGCCAATTTGTGACTAATAAATAAATTAATGACATATTTGAAGAGCTTTCAAAATGACTCCAGTTGGAACCGAAACAATAGTTACAATACACAATCCATGGTCCTTCTAAAGTATTAATCTTTGGCAACTATTTCATCATTTTGTTAGAGTAAAACAGAAGTTCATGGTGTTGATCTGCTGATTTCACTCTTACTGGTATTTATGTAACACATTTATCTAATAAAACATCCCAATGTCACAGGGGTGTTATCAAACACGATTTGACAGCAAATCACATTTGAAGATAGATGACCAAAAGTAGATATGCGCTAAGGAGTATCTTAAAAAGGAGACGGAGGTAGAGAGGCGAAAAGTATTTCTGAAGCAAATTCCAAAGCTGAAGGCAGTCACCAATTGTAGAGCAATTAAGATGTTAAGTTTAAAAGGTCAGATGAATGTAGATACCTTGGGCAAAGTTTTGGATGACAATCACAAATTTTAGCAAATTTACAATAATCCACAGGGCGGCATGGTGGCACAGTGGTTAGCACTGCTGCCTCACAGTGCCAATGACTCAGGTTCAATTCCCAGCTTGAGTCACTGTCTGTGTGGAGTTTGCACGTTCTCTCTGTGTTAGTCTGGGTGTTCCGGTTTCCCCCCACGGTCCAAAGATGTGCAGGTTAGGTGGGATTGGCCATGCTAAATTCTCCGTCAGTGTACCTATACTGGTGGCGGCGGCATGGCAATTAGGGGATTTTCATTATACCTTCATTGCAATGTTAACATAAACCTACTTGTGATGGTAATAAAAATAAAACTTTAAAACCTTTAAGTAGATGTACTGTCTTCCTAAAGTAGCTTCACAATTTTCAACAATGATGTCTTGTCATTGACAAGAATTACTTTTGGACCTGCCTTTTTATTTAATTTTTTACTTCATTCTTAAAGTTAGAAAGTCAATGCACAGAATGGAGCAGGCAAAGCCAAATCCAATCTTTGCTTGCTCCAAAAACCAAATTCAAAAACCAATTGAATCTATTTCAAGGTCCCCACAAGGTAGACAAACAAGATCCAAGCCGACAAGATGAGGCATTGCACCCCATCTTGGGTTTATCTTAGCTAGACCTGTCTTTGAGGCTTACAAAAGTGTTCTGTGAACGTTGTAAATGGTTGTGGATTGTCACTGGTTTGTGACTTATTAGTGTCTCTCTTGTTTGAATATCTCTAAATCTCAAGCAAAATAAATACTGATTGTTTTTGATTTTAACCTATTTATTTAGATCTCTAATTATTTCCCAATTTCTCCACTTTGCTACAAAAATGTATTGCTTCACCGTTCCCTACATTGAGCAGCATCCCCCCCCATATGCAAACTCAACTAACCTGTCTCTGACAGTCAGAATCTCCTGAATTCTTATTCTATTTGTCACATCCAGCATTTGACATCAGCAGCAAAATTCTGTTTATATAATTGTAAGACAAGAGATGCTGGCATCCTAGAGCTAAACACGATCATTTTGATATCCATTGACCTGGATTATTTGCTTTGTCCTTTCCTGTCTCTTTAGCCATGGAGCTGTCTTAGTAAATGTCTTCTGAAAATCCACATGTATGACATTCACCACATTTTCTTCTTCAATACCCATATGTTACTAATTTCACAATATTTCTGAAGCAGTCATGCCCACCTTTATTGACATTTAGTTTGTCCCTTATTAAAAGGCATGCATTAAAATGTGCAGTTTAAACTTGGACTTAGAGGTGCAAAAATCTGTGAGGTTGTAAAGTGACAGGAATGCTGATGAGGCACTCCCTAACTTTTTAAAAATTTTATCATGGGATGTGGGCTTCGCTGGCTAGGCAGCATTTATTACCTATCCCTAATTGAAGGTAGTGGTAAGCTGCACAGACTCTTGAACCACTGTAGGGCTGTTAGCAACAGAGTTCCAGGATTTTGTCCCAGTGACAGTGAAGGAGCAGCAATTTATTTCCAAGTCAGGCTGGTGAGTGACTTGGAGGGGAACTTCCAAGTGATGGTGTTCCCATGTGTCTGCTGCCCCAATCCTTCTGGATGGTAGCAGCTGTAGGTTTGGAAGGTGCTGTCCAAGGAGCCTTGGTGAGTTGCCTGCAATACATCTTGTACACTGTCACACTGTTGCCACTCTGCAGCAGTGGTGAAGTGAATGTTTGTGGATGGGGTGTCAATCAACTGGGTTGCTTTGTCCTGGATAGCGTTGATTTAACGAGTGTTGTTGGAGCTGCACTCAACCAGCCAAATGGACAGTATTCAATCACACTCTTAATTTGTGCTTTGTCAACAGGCTTTGGGTGGCCTTGGGAGTGCTGCAATTCCAATCCTGTGTATAAATCCTGGGATAATTTGTGAACCCAGTCGCATTGTGGACAAAATACGATAGCCATTAGAAAAACACATTTAAGACACCAAAACAATCATGGTAATTATTACATTTAAACTTTTTTTGTAAAATGAATATGCTGATGCACTGAATTAGCTCTGTTGTTTGTTAAGTATGAGTAATTGTTACATTTAGTAGTACAGAACAGGCCGATCAGCCCATACCAGTATTCCTGCTCCACGTGAACCTCTTCCTGCCCCACCTGATCCAACCCATCAACACATCCTTCTATTTTCTTCCTCATGTTTATCTAACTTTCCCCTTAAATGTTTTAAGCTCATCACCTCAATTGCTGCCTGTGGTAGCAAGTCCAAGATTCTAATCACCATCTGGGTAAAGAAATTCTTCCTGAATTCTTTGTTGGAATTATTAATAACTATTATATATTCATGATCCCTAGTCTGGTCTCTTCTGCAAGTGGAAGCTTCCTCACTATGTCTACCATAACCCTTTCATAATCTTAAAAGCCTTCAGCAGGTCACCCCCTCAGTCTTTTCTGCAGGGAGAGTTCCAGCCTAACCAGCACTATAACTAAGAGGTTATTCCTTTCCAAAAAATCCTTTTGTACTTTCCCCAGTACCTCCAGATCCAGTTTTTTATAACATGGAGACCAGGACTGTTCAGCAAGTCTACAATAGGTCCCTGCAATATAATATATACCTACTCCTCCCTGAATACTGGAATACAAACTATGTCACACAGCTGAAAGATTGTATCATGTTGCTGCCTAAGAATAATCACAAAGTGGGTGAAATCTACAGCACTTTAAGATTACACTAGGTATCTGTCACAAGACACACCAGATGATATCGGAGGTAATGTTGAATCTTGCCCCCACGATTATCACCACAGTTTGGAAGAAGCCAGCGATTTAAAAGTTTAAACCTATGCACGTTACAACTGCCATTGGCAGATTTAAACTAATTTGGCAAGAGGGTGGGACCCAAAGCAGAAGGAAGACAGAAGAGAAGGTTGAGGACAGCATGGAAGTTAAAGAGCACATTAAATAGTAAAGGCAGTGTCAGTAATCTAGACAGATTACTAAACAGATCAGGCAAAAGCAGGACAGAGAGCAAGGGAAGTCCAGATTAAACTGCATTTTTTTCAATGCAAAAGGCCTGACAGGCAAGACAGATGAACTCAGGACATGGATGGGTACATGGAACTGGGATATTATAGCTACTACTGAAACATGCTAAGGGAGGGACAGGACTGGTAGCTCAATGTTCCGGGGTACAGATGCTACAGGAAAGATAGAAAGAGAGGAGGGGGAGTTACACTTTAGATTAGGGAAAACATCACAGCAGTACTGAGAGGGGACATATCCGTGGGTTTTCCCACTGAATCTATATGGGTAGAACTAAGTAATTAAGAAGGGGGGAATCACTTTGATAGGATTGTACTAAAGGCCCCCAAAATCGTCAGCAGGAAATTAAGGAGCAAGTATGTAAGGAGATTACAGATATCTCCAAGAAAAATAGGGTGGTAATAGTAGGGGAATTTAATTTTCCCACATTGACTGGGACAGCCATTGTATTAGTGGGTTGGATGGAGAGAAATTTGTTGAGTGTATTCAGGAGGAATTTTTCATTCATTATGTGAATGGCCCAACTAGAGAGGGGGAAAAACTTGACTTCCTCTTGGAAACTAAGGAAGGACAGTTGACAAAATGGTAGTGAGGGATCACTTTGGGGCCAATGACCATAATTCTATTAGTTTTAAAATAGCTATGGAGAACGATAGGTCTGGCCCAAAAGTTGAAATTCTAAATTGGGGCAAGGCCAATTTTGATGGTATCAGACATAAACTTTCAGAAGTTGACTGGGGGAATCTGTTGGCAGGCAAAGAGACATCTGGTAAGTGGGAGGCTTTCAAAAGTGTGTTAACCAGGGTTCAGGGTCAGCACATTCCTCTTTGAGTGAAGGGCAAGGCTGGTAGAAGTAGAGAACCCTGGATGACTTGGGATGTTGAGACCCTGGTCAAGAAGAAGAAGGAGGCACATTACATGCAGAGGCAGCTGGGATCAAATGGATCCCTTGAAGAATATAGAGGGTGGTAGGAGTAGAGTTAAGAGAGAACTTAGGAGGGCGAAAAGGGAACATGAGATTGCTTTGGCAGATAAGGCAAAGAAGAGAACAAAGAGATTTTACAAATACATAAAGGAAAAAGTGTAACTAGGGAGAGAGTAGGGCCTCTTAAGGATCAACAAGGTCATCTATGCACAGATCCACAAGAGATGGGTGAGATCCTAAATGAGTATTTTTTATCAGTATTTACTGTTGAGAAAGGCATTGATATTAGGGAACTTGGGAAAATGAATACTGATGTCTTGAGGAGTGTGCATATAACAGAGGAGGTGGTGCTGGAAGCTTAAAGCGCATTAGCGCTGTGCCTCAGGGATTGCTCCTGAGTCCACTGTTATTTGTCATTTATATGAATGATTTGGGTGAGAATTTAGGAGGCATGGTTAGTAGGTTTGCAGGTGACACCAAGATTGGTAGCATGGTGGACAGTGAAGAAGGTTGTCTAGGATTGCAATGGGATCTTAATCAATTGGACCAGTGGGCTGATGAATGGCAGATGGAGTTTAGATAAATGCGAGGTGATGCATTTTGGTAGATTGAACCAGGATAGGACCTACTCAGTTAATGGTAGGGTATTGGGGAGAGTTATAGAACAAAGAGATTTGGGGTATAGCTTCATAACACCTTGAAAGTGGAGTCACAGGTGGACAGAATTGTGAAGAAAGCACTCGGCATACTTGATTTCATTGGTCAGAACATTGAATACAGGAGTTGGGAAGTCTTGTTGAAGTTGTACAAGACATTGGTGGGACAGCCATTAGAATGCTCAGTACAGTTCTGGTCACCCTATTATAGAAAGGATTTATTAAACTAGAAAGAGTGCAGAAAAGATTTACTAGGGGTGCCACCGAGACTTGATGGTTTGAGTTTTAAGGAGAGGCTGGATAGATTGGAACTTTTTCTTTGGAGTGTAGGAGCTTAGGGGTGAACTTATAGAGGTCTATAAAATAATGAGAGGCATAGATCAGCTAGGTAGTCAACATTTTTTCCCAAAGGTAAGGGAGTCTAAAACTAGAGGACATAGGTTTAAGGTGAGAGAGAAGAAATACAAAAGGGTCCAGAAGGGCAACTTTCTCAGAGGGTGGTGAGTGTCTGGAACCAGCTACTAGAGGTAGTAGTAGAGGCAGGTACAATTTTATCTTTTAAAAAGTGTTTAGATAGTTACATGGTAAGATTGGTATAGAGGGATGTGGGCCAAATGCAGGCAATTGGGACTAGCTTGGTAGTTTAAAAAAAAGGACGGCATGGACAAGTTGGGTTGAAGGGCCTGTTTACATGCTGTGTGACTTTATGATCTGTGTCAGATAATGAAGAGCAGAAAAAACCTTTTTGCCAAGCCACAAGTTAAGAAACTGTTGATTGTCCCATCTTCAAAAGCTGACGGAAGTTGTGGGAGGATAGATGAACTTTCCAGTACAATATACAGCAAGGAGAGTTCCTTAATAACCCCTGTGCTTTCTTCAAGAAAAAAAACAAAGCCCCCATATTGAGCAAATAAAAAACCTTTATTTATAAAAGTGCCTTTAATGTAGTAAAAATGCATTTCACAAATACGATAGAAAACAACATTTGAAACTGAGCCACACAGAGATATTAGGGCAGATGACTGAAAACTGATCACAGAGTTAGGCTTTAAGGACACCCTTGGCAGCAGAAGGCATAGCCACCACTCATGGAGCAATTAAAGTCAAGGATATTCAAGAGGCCAGAATTTGAGATATAGACATTGGCTGGAATGTTACAGCTGTTCATGCTGGTGGGATTTTCCCATCCCATTGCAGTGAATGGCTGGAGGCCAAATTCTCCAACTTCATTGTAGGGCAGCATGGCATGAACAGCTGGTGAGATCGTGCCCATTGGGCAGGATTCTCCAGCCAATCACTCCAGTGGGATTCTCTAATCCTGCTGGAGTGAAGGTAGATTTGGCTGAGCGCCAAATCCTCCTTCCTTGCTGCTGGCGGCGGCAGGATGTGAACAGCCAGAGAATTGCAGCCAATTTTGGATTTCTTTTGGGCAAGGGTAAATCTATGGAACCTGAAGTGCTGACCCAGACAGAGTATCTGAAATTTAAAATCTCACAACCTTTTCTGGCAACACATTGGGCAGCTTTTCATGTAATTTACTTCACAATACTGTTTCAATTTCTGGAATTTGACACTCAGTGAAATAAGCAGGACTAATAATTTACCGACACAAACATGATCCAAAATGTTTCAATTTGAAAAAGGTGTTGAAAGTCAATATCAGACTGGCCATCCATTATACACTCTCTGATTTCCCTGCGCCAATCAGATATTGCCTGCTTTCTGCCCTCACTGGATTTGAGATTCCTGTTCATAACAAATCCATGTTGGCCAAAACACTGCTGGAATGCTTGTTCAGTGTGTGAATCATCCAGCTACCATTTCAAGTTTATTCATTAGACTTACATTAACACTGGAATTAAGTCACTGTGAAAATCCTCTAGTCACCACACTCCGCCGCCCATTCGGGTACACTGAGGGGGAATTTGGCACAGCCAGTGCACCTAACCAACAGGTTTTTTGGATTGTGGGAGGAAACCAAAGCACCCAGAAGAAACAGTACAGGTGCAGGAAGAATGTGCAGAAATTTGCACAGACGTTGTCCCAAGCCGGGAATCGAACCTGGGTCCCTGGTGCTGTGAGGCAGCATTATTAATCACTGCACCACCATGCCAACCATGTTTGATCAAGTGGCTACTTTTGTTTTTCCACTTCCCCCATCATGGGGTCATCTAGACTCGATACGTCAGCTCTTTTGCCTCCTTGCAGATGCTGTCAGACCTGCTGAAATTTTCCAGCATTTTCTCTCTTGCATTCCCCCGGTCATGGTCTTCCAGTCTGCTTCTCCTTCCCATCTCTCCATCTTTCACTGACTGTTTTCTCCACTCTCATTGCAGTATGTGCATGATGAGTAAAACAAGCCGGAATTCTCCAACTGTTCACTAGTGGTGGATTCTCTGGTCCAGTCAGCAGCACACCCTCACACCAGGTTCCCAGTGGCATGAGGTTGTTACAATGGGAAATCCCAGCCGGGAGTCTCCAAACTCATCCGTGGCTGGGATTCTCCAGTCCTGTTGCTGTGAAAGGAGAGGGCCAAATTCTCTGTTCCCGCTGGCAGCACACACAACATCAGAGAATTCCAGACCCCAGCGATGGGATCACAGGATCCCACTGCCGGCAAACGATGCACTGCCTTTCACTCCTGAGAAACATGTTGATGGGTGGCTGGACACCACAAAAATATTTGAATGTATTGACCATTCACTATAGAGTGAATTAAGCTCATTCTAGTCCAACACATGGAGCACCTGAACAGCACTAGCCCACGATGTATTTTTGTATCCATATATGATGACTGCACACTTTGTTCCAAACTAATAGTTATATGTTTCTTTGTTCAAGGATACTTCACCAACTGTTTCACACTTCAAGTAGTTCAAGGCAACTTTGGAGCCACAGATTTCCTTGAAATTGAGTTCAAAGAAGATATGAAAAACAAAGTTTCAAGGAAAAGAACATATAATTCTTCGAGAAGAATGTTATCATTTCTTTATATCCACTTGTTCTTCTTAATCTTTCAATTCTATTTTTAATCCCTGTAGACTAAATCTTCCTTCAGGATTAATCTAAACTACTCAGTCGAAATCATTAACCATAATGGCCTTGGGAAAATAACACTGAATATATTTAGATGTCTGAAGAATAAAATTGTGGAAACAGAAAGAAAAAATGAAAAGCAGTAATTTTAACCGTTAGTGGGTAATGTAGAGCATTTAATTTATTATATTGGTAAGTTTTTTTTATTGTTGCATTGATTAGTGTTCCATCTGATTTAAAATAATCAGACATTTTGTAACATTGATGCACATTAATGTATATTGCAAGATTCGAGCATTTTGTCACATGACCATTTCTGTCAATAAAATTAGCTCAAAAAAGTTAGCTCAAAACTACTACCTCACAGTGCCGGGGATCAGGATTTACTTCTGGCCTTGGTCAACTGTCTGTATGGAGTTTGCAAGTTCTCCTTGTATCTGCTTGGGTTTCCTCCCACTGTCCAAAGATGTGTGGGTTAGGTTGACTGGCCATGCTAAATTGCCCCTTAGCGTCAATGAGATTAGCAGGGTAAATACGTGGAGTTACGGGGATAGAGCCTGGGTGGTGTTCTTGTCGGTGCAGGCTCAATGTGCCAAATGGCCTCCTTCTTCACTGCAGGGATTCTCTGGTTCTATGCCTATCCACAGTTCAGCATGTGTTATTACTCAGTACAATATACAACAATCAACTTACTTGTAAATGATCAAAAACATGGAACTTCAGCCATCTACTTCTGGCAAACACATTTTCCATTGCAAAATGTGGATATTTCTGCATTTTCTCTGAAAAAAAAACAAAGCTCCTGTGCTCCTAATTATCCTTAAAACATTTCTGAAGCTGCTGAAACAATTAAAAACCCAGTAAGAATTGGTTCAGTATTAATTACCTCAAATTCAAGATTTACCCATCATTTATATTTAATAAGTGCTCACAGCCAAAGGACACGATGATTCTGACCTTGTGAGATTAGCACACTCTGTGCTTGGGAATGGTGAGCCCAAGGTCTCAGGAAAATGTGTCAGGGGTTGGACTGGATCATTTGCAAGTGCTGAAGGAGATCAAAGACCACAGCAGAGCAGGGCAGAAGCAGGACAGACCGGCAAGAGGGGCTGGGGGAGGGGGTGAGAGAGGCCATGGTTCATTGCACTCATGGCTAGGGGCTGACTCCCATGTACATATTAGGCTTGAAAAATCCAGCTCTGCCAACATAACCTGGGAATGTTGGATCAGAGATGAAGAAGTGTGTGGAACTGAGAATGTGCATGCTGAGGCAGAGTACCATCCAGATCCACTAGAACAGACTCCGATAACAGCTGATGTTGCTTTCACTTGCATTGCTTTGTAAGTGTGTCATCCTGAGAAGGTGAGAATTTTGATTGCTGAGGCTAAATGTTCATTGAAGACAGGACTTGTGGTTCTCAGGAGGGGTTTGCAATGCAAATCTTGTCAGCAATACTGGTCAATATATGTGGCAGGAGGTTGGTAAGTTACATAACAATTACTCAGAAGATAGTTCAATTGGAAGTGCTGTCAGGTCTGCAAGATCATCCAGTTAGGTAAATCCTTTGGCCTTGAGGGAGTGCAAAGTACATGGGTTTTTCTAACAGCATAGGATGGAAGAAGCAGGGTGGTTGAGAACTAGTTCTCCTGAGGCTGTGGCCATTTTCTACTGCTTATTGTATAGTTTGATTTTCTTATTGCATTATGACCTGGTGTTTTCACCTAAACTCTACTGATGCTGTGAGCTGGTTTGTGTGTCAGATCGGAAGCTAAACTGAGCCTGCTGACATGGTGGCAGTTATGGAGTATAAACTCTAGAGACTAGGACTTCAGTCCAGCCCATGGTATGTGTAGACAGCTGGTAAAAAAACCAGTGCTACAAGTGAAGGGGCCTGGGCTTGGAGCTGCCAGATTGGATCAGATGACTGCAAACCTATATCATCGGACCAGGCAATAAATATCATGGCTCTGGATAAGGCAGTGATGTCTCTGCATTAGGAGAAAATCTCAGGGGCCTGTTCTGAATTCAGTAATTTGGACAATACAGGGGAACTCATCGTAGGCTGTGGAGCTCACAATTCAATGCCATGTTAGGGTTTGCAGGAAGGGGCTGGACAGTAGTAAAATTATTCATTTCTCCAGGGTTATCCTCCACAACCAGTCACCCCCATAAACCTCTTCCCTTCCTTCACCCTTCTGCAACAACCTCATGCATTCCTTTCCCCTAAAGACCATCTGTTGAAGGTCAAGATCATTTGTTCAGTTACATCATAGAATCACTACAGTGCAGGAGGCCATTCAACTGATCGAGTCTGCACCAACCACAATCCACCCCGGCCCTATCCCACTAACCCCACGTATTTACCCTGCTAGTCCCCCTGACACTATGGGGCAATTTAGCATAACCAATCAACCTAACCCACACACCTTTGGAGTGTGGGAGGAAACTGACACAGTTATGGGGAGAATGTGCAAAGTCCAGTCACCCGAGGCCAGAATTGAACCCGGGTCCCTGGCACTGTGAAGCAGCAGTGCTAACCACTGTGCCATCCCAAATAATCCCAGAGTCCATCCCAAGCAAAACATTTCCCAAATGTTCTACTCTAAACAGGTGTTTCCTCCATTTAGTTTCACACTCTTTCCAAGTACATCATGTTCTATAAATTCTTTGGGAAAACAGGAAGAAATAGAAGTGTTTGATAAATGTTCAAACGCCATTAAAATAAAAAGGGAAAAGAGCCCCTGAAGCTCTTTCAAGTTTTATCTGATAGCAGTTGAGGATCTTTTTAAGTAGCATTGGAAATGGTTGGACTTGATGAAAATCAGGCAAGCAGAGATAAAGTTAGTGTAGTATCCAAATGATGCCACCTGAACCCATTTAGCACATGTATTTCTAATACAGCTCCAGTCAAAACGAATATGTGCCCAAAAAGTAAAATGGATGTCAAAATCAGTCAACCATTTAGTTCATCTACCACTTTGTTTTGAGAGAAAATGGAGCAGTGATGAATTGAAACTCATGTTAGTGCCAGCCAAACAGGTCTTGTGATTCAGAGCTTGGACAAGGGACAGCTTTCTTTGGTTGTGAGATTAAAGAGAATGGAAGGTCTGGTGTATATTAATTTGTTATTAAGCATGTCATGTGACTTGGCTTTATCACACCATTTTGTTTTGTAAACTCTCAATCATTTTGTTTTGCGTCAGTGTTATGTATGGCTAAGCAGATTTTCTGGAAGTGCTCTGCTTTGACTTTATTCTCTCCCCTTGCTTAATCTCTTCCCCCCTACCCTTCTTCAGATGACCTCTGCTACTTTAACAATTTCCCCATCCCAAAAGTGACCTTTTCATCATGGTTGCTCAATTCCTCTCCTTACCCATAATGTCCAAGGCTCTTTGTGCCTTCCTTGAACAAAGGCACAACCAGCTTTTCTCACATTGAACAACTTCTTCTTTAGTTCCATTCACTTTCTCAAAACCCCTATGCAAACCCATATAGGTCCAAGCTATGTCTACCTTTCTGTGGGATTTGTAGAATGTGCTTTAGTCCAGTCCAATGAAGGCACCTTTCCTCAACTTTAACCCAGTATATTGAGGACTCTATTTGTATTGGACCTGTTCACAACCCAAATTGGAAAATGTTATCTACCTTGCTTGCGATTTCCACCCTTGCCTCACCTGAACAAGGTGAATCACCAATTGATCTCTTCCTCAAATCCCTTGTTTTCATTTCTCCATTTTGCAATCTCTATTTCATCTGTTTTGACAATAGCGTTTTCCAGTCCAGTGCTTCCAAAATATCTTCCTTTCTTTACAAATGAGGGTTCCACCTCACTGTGCTGTGGCCATTTGTCTTGCTGCGCTTCTCTTGCAATCTTTCCCTTCCTCCATCAGCCGGCATATCACAGAATCATAGAATCGCTACAGTGCAGAGGAGGCCATTCAGCCCATCATAAGAGCATAAGAAATAGGAGCAGGAGTAGGCCATCTGACCCTTCGAGCCTGCCCCGCCATTCAATAAGATCATGGCTGATCTGTCGTGGCTCAGTTCCACATTCCCGCCCTCTCCCCATAACCCTTAATCCCCTCTCTTATCAAAAACCCATCAACCCGCTTCTTAAAAATATTTAGCAAGGTAGCCTCCACCACTTCAACAGGCAGAGAATTCCAGAGATTCACCACCCTTTGAGTGAAGTAGTTCTTCCTCAACTCCGTTCTAAACCGCCCCTCTTTAACTTGAGGCTGTGCCCCCTAGTCCTACTGTCCTTTATGAGCGGGAAGAGTCTCTCCACCTCTATCCTATCCATCCCATTCATCATCTTATACGTCTCAATGAGATCTCCCCTCATTCTTCTAAACTCTAACGATTACAAGCCTAGTTTATTCAGCCTCTCCTCATAGCTCAACCCCCTCAACTCCGGTATCAGCCTAGTAAACCTCCTCTGCACTCCCTCCAAGGCCAAAATATCCTTGCATAAGTACGGCGCCCAAAACTGCACACAGTACTCCAGCTGCGGCCTCACCAATGCCCTATACAGCTGCAGCAAGACCTCCCTACCGATCACAATCCCTCCCAGGCCCTATTCCCATAGCCCCACATATTTACCCTGCTAACCCCCTGACACTAAGGTCAATTTAGCATGGTCAATCAACCTAACCTGCACATCTTTGGACTGTGGGAGGAAACCGGAGCACCCAGAGGAAACCCATGCAGACACAGGGAGAATGTGCAAACCCCACACAATGACCTGAGGCCAGAATTGAACCCGCGTTTCTAGTGCTGTGAGGCAGCAGAGTTAACCACTGTGCCACCATGCCATCCATCTTCACCCCCTCCAGCATCCAAACAGCTTCACTTTCCCTCCCTTTCTAGCATTCTGAAGGAAATATTCCCTCTGTCATATCCTGATTCACTCCTGAAAAACCATCAGCAACTCCTCCCCTTCCCGCAATCCTTTCCCTGCAACACCTGCTCCTTTAACTCTTCCCTTCCAACTGACCAGAGCCCCAAACATTCTTCTTCTGAGATGAAACAGCAATTTACTTGCACTTCTTTCAATTTAGTATCCTGTATTCACCATTCACATAGTTATCTTCTCAAAATAGAGAGACCAAATGCAGATGGGGTGACCACTGTGGGGAACACCACACTGTAATACCACTGAGCCCTGAAATTGTGAGATTGCTCGGTCCTCTACTTTGAGCTTCTTGCACTTCCTGATTTTAACTACTCTGCCACTGGTGGCAGTGACTTCAGCATCTGGAATTCTCCTCATAATCCCCTTCACTTTGCTCTCCTCCTAAAACCTGCCTCTCCTGGTCCCAATATCTCATGTGGCTTGCTGTCAAATTTGTGATATATCAGAATCTTTAAGTACTTGAAAGATGCTATGTAAATACAAGCAGTAGTTCTTGTCTAGCAGAGTGACACGAGAAAGCCATTGTTTAATGCTGGAATCAGTATTAGAGAAAACATGGTCAGGATTTATTTTCGCAGAATTGCAGTATATGGCTGGGGCAAGATTTGTGTCTTGTACAAATGTGTGCACCTGATCCAGGCTGGTTTTGGGGGTTAGGCTCTTTTTCCCAATTCTGACATGGTCTCCGATTTCCACCAGGAAGGTTGCCTGCAGAACAAATACACGAAGGATGGTAACAGCAAGGGCCAGTATAGCAAAGAACGGTACAATGGCCCAATGCTTAGCATTGCTTCCTTGCTGCACCAGGGACCTGAATTCAACTCCTGCCTTTGTGCAAACTCCACCATTCTCCCTGTGTCTGCGCAGGTTTCATCTGGGTATTCCGGTTTCCTCCCACAGTCCAAAGATGTGAGAGTTAGGTTGATTGGCTAGGCTAAATTGCCCCTTAGTGTCAAGGCAACTAGCAGGATAAATACGTGGGATTAAAGGGATAAGGCTTGGGTGGGATTGTTGTCGGTGTAGGATTGATGGGCTGAATGGCCTCCTTCTGCACTGTAGGGATTCCATGTTAAATCTGGTGGCTGCTGGACCTCCTGAAAAAGTATCATTTAAATTTATTTTTAAAATGTGCTAGTGCATGCAATCAATTGCACAGCTAGGAAGGTCCTTAATTTAAATCTTCTATCACAGTCCAGAGAAATGTTGTATGCAAGGATTTGCATTTGACATTGCTAGAGTGTAAATGTCAGAAGTGACATTGTATCATACATTCCTGTCATTTTCACGATATGAATATTCCCAACTACTTGGGTAAGCGTATTCATCAGATTGCATAAGTGAATGATTTGTGTGTTGAACACACAAAAGGGTTTGTAGATGGAGTGTTTTTGAAGGAAACATGGAATATGTTCTTGGATTAATGCCACAGCAAGAACTAGTGGACAAAAAAAAAGTTTTCTGTATGGATACTGCATGAATGCCATTTGAGCTAGGAACACCTATCCCCACACTTCCTCATCCATTTTTCTGTTGCCCCTTTGATTGCCCAAAGGATATGATTGTGTTTCCTTGTGGGTAAAAGCACACGTCCATGACCCTGAAGTCAATTGAAATACACAGTGTACCTTCAAAACGCCAATGGTGTTCACCATCGCTGTTCTCATGCACGGACTCTACCATCCAAAGCTTAGCCCTCCATTAGGGAATCCAGACAGGTGCTAATACCCATTGATGCAGAAAATAATTTCAATCTTCCAGAAGCCACCCACAGACTTGCCTTTCTGGTTCAAGGAACGCTAACATGATAAAATGCTTTCAAATAAAGGTTAAATGGTACACTCAGGATTACTTCCCCATGGTTCGGGTCCTCAGTTAAGTACATAAATTATTACATTTGTATGCACTTCAGAGTTCTTCCATTCAGACATTCCAATCACTTAATGAATAATTTTAGCACCTTTCTCAGGCTTCATTATTACCATTTACATTTCCTTTGTCCAAGTACAGCCCACCAACCCCCCACCCCCTCCCCATTTTCACAGCATAAATCTTGTCTGATTCCCTTTGCTCTCAGCTCTGATGAAGGGTCTTCCTGTTTCAAAATGTTAGCTCTATTCTCTTTCCACAGATGCTGTCAGACCTGTTGAGATTTTCCAGCATTTTCTGTTTTTGATCATAAACTTGAGTTCACCCAAAACTTTGCTACTTGATTTATGGACACACGCCAAGTCTCATTCATTTATCCATCGCCTCGTACTAAGTGACCTGCAATCAGTTCCTAGCCGACCAATTTGTTTTGTGGTCTAGCAGTTCATGGATTTTAAAATTCTCATCCGTGTGTTCAAATCTTTCAATAGCCTCACCCCTGACCCTGGTGGCCTCCCCAGTCTCACAATCCTCCAAGAACTCTGCGTTCCTCCAGCTGTGGCCTCCTGCTCATCCCACACCATGGACGGCTGTACTTTCAGCCATCAAAGTCCTGCCCTCCCAAAAACTTAAACCCTTCACTTCTCTCTCTGTCTTTAGAACCTTCTGTGAAATCTACTTTGTAAACCACAGCTCCCGTTGTCTCATGTTTTTGGCTTAAAGGCAATGTGTCCCTCATTACACTGCTGTGAAGCATTTTGGGATGCTTTCCTACATAGAAGGTACTATGTAAATGTAAGCAAAAGAGAAAATGCTGGAAAATCTTAGCAGGCCTGGCAACATCTGTAAGGAGAGAAAAGAGTTGATGTTTGGAGTCCAAATGACCTTTGTGAAAGTGTTTTTTTGGTTCCAGCATCCACAGTAATTTGCTTTTATTATGTAAATGTAAGCAGTCTGTTTGTACACTGTGGCTTGCCATTCTCAGGTGACCTCTGATATAATTTTTTTATAAACAAAGGTTAAAGAAGAGCAGCCATTTTACCCACCATGTGGAACAGTTTACATACATTAGCAAATAGCATTTGAGGTTAAAAAAAAGGCTTTACTGTGCTATGATTTAGTTGAGGTTTGTTTACGTAATTATAAAAGACAAATGATCGGAACCACTTGCAAAATTCAGCCTAAATATGGGTCTGATGGGAAGCTAACGTTCTGTGTTCAATGCTGCACAGTTCTGAAAGAATGGTGGTGATTATAACTGAACCTTCTCAGCAGGAAACAGATTCAATGACATCAACCATCCATTTCGCATCCCACAGGATTTATTTTCTATCTGATTCAGTCAATTTCCTCCCATGCCGGTTCAGTTAAAATTACCCCAAGTGACATTCCCCTATTGTCAAACGATAGAAGTAAGCACATCTGCAGTACTGGAAACTAAAATGTAAAATATGTTCGGAAAGCAGCACATCACTCCTTTTCAGCTCCAACAGAATACTTCCATAATTGGGGCAAAGCGAATTCCTTCTCTGACACACATTCTTTTGCATGACAGTCTAGCTCTGAAAAATCATCAGTGCCCTCTGGACTCAGTTAGTAACATTCTCACATCAGAGTTGTCCCATTGCAAAACCTGAGCACAAACCAAGTGCACCCTTCCATGGAATGCCAGCCTTTGTCTTCAGTGATTGACTATTATAATTGAATTTCATTCGTTACTTGCATTGCAAAACACAACAATATTGATACTGCTTGCTAAAGTTATAGGGAAAATTTTTATCAATGTCTGAAATTGCATTAAAGTCCTAGAGATGTTCAAATATATTTTGACAACACAGCTAACCAGCAATGCCATTTAGTTCTTAAACTAGATTTTCTTGAATGTATAAATACCTCTTACTTTTGAACTGGATAGCAGATGCTCTCTAACGATGTAGCCAGGTTCAAAATTATCTTGTTTACAGAGGATAGTTTGATGATCTAGCAAAAAAAGTATGGTCAAGTTTGCTATCACCCAGTCATGCTCTTCTATCGCCAGTTCACCAAACTTCACAGTGGCCTGTCCTCCGTGTTGGCCACTATTTAGGCACTGAAATAGTTGCTGAAGCTAAAACAAACGTCCAAGTAGCTAACCCCATTTTTTCCACCAAGCGAGCAAAAAACATCATTTGATGAAACTCTAAATGAAACAGTCCAGAAGATCTCAACTTTGATACGGCCGATGCTAAGTTAGCTGATCTTGGCCAGAGCACCAGTTGGCATGCAGCAATTGGCCCCAGTTTCCCATGCTAGGGGGAAAAAGTTCAGCAAGATTCCTGAATCCTCGCCAGTGACCCTTGCAGGACTTGAGCACATTCATGGAAATAATAACTCCAAGCCAACCATAACAGCACCGGCTTCATTACTTCTGCTTCTCTTTCTGGGAATGGGCAGAGCTTAACATATCGACACACTCCATCTAGTGGTCCAAGCTGAGAACAGGCAAAGTTTGCAGCTAATAATTGCAGGACTGGATTTCAATTCTCACCGCAAAAAGATCGGAAACAAACCATTAAGCTACTCTTTGCTATAGTTTTGAATAAAGAATCCTGAATTTTTTTTTAGAACTGCCACCAACTATGACATGAGAAGCTTAGGAAGCCTAATTAATGATCTTATCTGAGATACTCATTCTCTTAGAATCAAATTGAGCTATGAAATAATCAAACCACACTGGTGACAAACCATTCTGAGGTGCAGGTCAGCAAAGTGTACCAATTGGATCAAAGTGTGTTTTGTGTCCAAATTTCAAATCTACTATAATGTGATAAAAAAATGTTGGACAAGTAATGATGTAGTCTTCCTGGAAACCATTCTAATGCAGCAAGAAGTCTCACAACACCAGGTTAAATCCAACAAAATTTGGTAGCAAAATCTACTATTTTCAGAGTGCAGCTGTTTCGTCAGGTAAGTGGGAATTCTGTTCACAAACAGGACATATAAAGACACAAACTCAATTTACAAAATAATGGTTGGAATGTGAATCTTTATAGATAATCAAGTTTAAAGGTACAGACAACGTGAGGGGAGAGAGCGTTAAGCACAGGTTAAAGAGATGTGTATTGTCTTCAGACAGGACAGTTAGTGAGATTTTGCAAGCCCAGGCAAATCGTGGAGGTTACAGATAATGTCACATTATCTTCAAGCCATTATTTTGTAAATTGAGTTTGTGTCTTTATATGCCTTGTTTCTGAACAGAACCCCCACTTACCTGACGAAGAAGCAGTCTTTCCGATTTTGCTACCAAATAAACCTGTTGGACTTTAACCTGGTGTTGTGAGACTCCTTACTGTGTTTACCTCAGTCCAACGCCGGCATCTCCACATCATGACAACCATTCTAATGGCCTATCTATATCACACAGTAGGAAAAAGGAAGTTATTGAATTAGTGACTTATGTCAGTACTCACAACAATCCATAATTTCACAGACTTCTGTGTAGTTTTGCCCCTGCTGAAGTATTGAAAAATTAATTGTTTTCCCACCCCCACAATTAAAATCAATGGCGCTTGCAAATTTTTTCATATTCTGAATAGGCCAACAACTATCAGAATGTATCTCAGGCATCTAATTCAAGACAGAGGAAGAAACTGCCAATCTATGCACACCGGACTGATCAGGTAGAAAAAGTTAATTTGTAGAATCAATTAACCTTGAAGGGACATCACAATAGCAGATTCAGTTTGTGTTATATATATATGTGATCTATTACGACAGAAACTGCAGCAGTCTGAAAGATCACAGCGTTAGTCACAAGCAAGTACTCAATAGGCGGGTTTTCAATGGTTGTGTATGTGATAAAATTGTAAAGAACACCTCACTGAATCTTCAAACCAGATAAAACACACACACACACACAAACTTCTTCATCCACCTCTTGTTTCTTATTCTACACCACAACACACACAGATTAATACAATACAATAATACTGATGAAAAATCCTGTTGGGGGAAAGAATGGGAACATCAGCAAATTAGTGATGAAACTATTTCAATATACATGGATGGTGTTGAACAGCTGTACAAGTGGTAAGCAGCTTTATTATCCATTTCAGGGAGTGAAACAGCTATTGTTTAATCCTCAGAGAACAGCAGCTATTCTCTGATGTAACATGTGCTTCAAAGCATCTTCTGGGATGAAAGACCACTTTGTCTGTGCATGTTCAGACACTGCATTGAAACAGTGCAACAAGCAGTCATTATCAGTGTTCTTCTTTCGATATGCTCACCACAGTAACTTCAATATACAAATCATCTTTATTGTTTAGATTTACATAGATTTTACATCTTTACAAACTCACATGCTTATTTTATTTTGTGGAACTGGCACATCCAATTATAAGCTACACATTTGTAGCTGAATGCATAATGGGTTGATTAAAGTTTGTATTGGACAAAGCAGAAGTTATGTGGAGAAATCACTTTGTTGTAGCTTTGTTTTAGAAAGGACTTAATTTTATTGTAACATTGTTATTGAGTTCAGTGTCAATAGTATAACAACAAAGAAATAGTACAAAAAATATAGCTTCTGATCCACACGTGGTGAATTCTAATTAGAAAACTGCTTATAGCGGAAGGTTAATATTAGGCTTAACCTTAGACAGGCAGTCCGAAAGATGTGCTGGTTAGGTGCATTGGCCATGCTAAATTCTCCCTCAGTGTACCTGAACAGGTGCTGGAGTGTGACGACTAGGGGATTTTCACCTCATTGCAGTGTTAATGTATGCCCATCTGTGACACTAATAAATAAAACTTAAAAATGCAGTATAATATGGATAAATGTGAGGTTATCTACTTTGGTAGCAAAAATAGGAAGACAGATTGTTTTCCGAATGGCTATAGATTGAGAGAGAGGAATGCACAACAAACTTGGGTGTCCTTGTAAACCAGTCGCGGAAAGTAAGCATGCAGGTGCAACAGGCAGTAAAGAAGTAAAATGCTATGTTGGCCTTCATAGTGAGGGGATTCGTGTACAGGACCAGGGATGCCCTTCTTCAATTATACAGGACCTTGGTGAAACAACACCTGAATTATTCTGTGCTGTTTTGGTCTCCTTATCTGTGGGAGGATGCTCTTGCTACAGAAGAAGGGAAGCAAAGGTTTACGAGGCTGATTTCTGGATGGCAGGACTGATGCACGAGGAGAAATTGGATGGAATTTTGTGCAAAAACTCTGAATGCCAAATGAGCAAGAAAACAAGAGATCCTCAGACTCTTATGGTGCGTAGTGAGCTAAAATGCCAGGATGCGATTTTCGCCACCAGGGCGGGTGTGGGGGGATGGAGCCTCAGCTCACCAGGGAATCCGGCTGCTGAGCATTAAGGGCATCATTGCAGGGTCTCCTGCTGCCCGCCCTCATCAGCCCCATGGATATCTAAACTCCCCCACCACCCCACCGACATCAGGACTCCCCTCCCCCATCGACCAATTGCCTTTTCGCAGAATTTCATTTGCTCTCTCATCACCTCCCCCCCCCAAGGTGGAGTTCCATCCCTCCCTCCCCCAGTCGCCAACTGGCCCTCCTGCAGAGTTCACTTATTGCCAAACATTTCATTTGCATTTTGCAAAACAAAGGGTTTACACAATTGCACCTCTGAAGTATTTATATAAAATACGAAAAATTAGCAGCTCAAAATTCAAAGCAACGTCTCCCATTACTATTTTGAATGTGATAGTGCATACAAGCCCAAATGTTGTGGTCAACAACACAAAGTCAACAACACTGTGAACCTCAAAGACAAAGATCCCTGATGTGAGTTCTTACCATCCCAACAGCAGTTTAAACGTGACAAAATTGAAGGAAATGCCTTCATGTACAACAGCAGTGAGGTCAGGAAACATAAAACCCATGCCACTAGTACTGACAACAAAAGCCCTTAATACCTTCATTTTTCAGATAGCAAAATAAATCATGAATGTTGGATTAAGAAACAAGCCAAAATAAAGTCAAACAAGGTGTGACATTTTTATATTTGTGGAAGTGTGTGTGGTGAAATTTGACAATCTAAATATAAAAATAGTTTTTGGGGCCACTGAATGAGTTCAGCAGAAATTATGAAGTTAGTACATTGTTAAGTATCCAGTAACACCTCATTCAACAAAACGTAACGTTTTAAAGGATTTATTTTGGTGAGACCCCCTAGTGCACAATGGTGAAAGTTTTTATCAACTTTCATTGATTAGAGTTGGGGGTGTGTGGGTAATTTAGTAGCATACCCTTTAGAGGAGCAGCAGCTTCTGGAGTCGTGTTATTCTGCACACATGAACTCAACATTGCTGTCAGTTTCCGTGGACTAACGTTAATGAATTCTGACAGTTTACTCATCACCACCACTGCAAAATCTGGGCCATTATATCCAACTGATTCTAATACACACAACTGCCACCAAATATTAATTATTTAAAATATATTAAAATATGACGGTGAGAAAGTAGAGTTCAGGATTATATAAGATCAGTCGGTATCTCATTAAATGGCACAGCAGACTTGATGGGTGAATGTCCTACTTCTGCTCCTACATCATGAATTTATTAATAAAGTCCATTAACAGTAATTTTGAAAATACATGCTAGATATATGTTTTTATGTATCTATTTGCATACTTATTCAAATCTATTTTGATAACTATGTAAATAGAAATATTTGCCCATTTTTGTATAGGTAGCATGGTGGCACAATGGTTAGCACTGACGCCTCACAGCATCAGGGACCCCAGTTCAAATCCAGCCTTGGGTGACTGTGTGGAGTTTGCATGTTCTCCCTGTGTCCTTGTGGGTTTCCTACAGGTACTCTGGTTTCCTTCCACACTCCAAAAAATGTGTAGGTTAGGTTAATTGACCAATGCCAAATTGCCAAGATGTGTGGCTTAGTGGGATTAGCAGGATAAATTTGTGGGGTTAGGGGAATATGGCCCGTGTAGGATGCCCTGTTGGGGAGTCAGTGCAGACATGGTAGGCCGAATGGGAGTCTATTTTATTGAAGTCACGCAGCACTAAGCCCTCTCATAAAATCAACAGAATTTCACCCTAGGTCAGGTTAGTGAGCAAGTATAATTTTACCAAAAGTAATAAAAATCCCTGAAAGCTCAACATTAAATTAGATTAAACTATTTATGCTACTTACAGATGAGGTACAAAATACCCACACCAAGCCAAAGCATGCAGGATTTGAAAGCTATCATACTTACCAAAGAACAGTGCTGTTTGTCCATAGGCAAAGAACTAACAGCCAAGATGGAAGTGGCAGAAATGCAGAGTTCAAGAAAATGATTTGGAATGGGTAGCACAGCCAACATTTTGTTCTTTACATCTCTATATTAAACAAAAACAACATTCTTTTAATATAAATGCCATTCAGTATTTAATATAATAAATGTAAATAAAGTTCAAGCAAAACCTAAATATTCTTAAATTTTGCAGGAATATGCTATTGTAGCAGATATAGTTGTAATCACTCCTGGAATTTAGTAAAGCACTGTCAGGAACATGGCTTACCAAGTGCATATTAAGCAATAGTCATATATACACAAAGAAGAGGCATTCTACACTCAGTCCATGTTTTGGGGACCCATTCTGCATTTACTGCGGCATGGTAGCATAGTGGTTAGCACTGCTGCTTCACAGCTCCAGGGACCTGGGTTCAATTCTCCGCTTAGGTCACTGTCTGTGTGGAGTTTGCACATACTCCTCGTGTCCGCATGGGTTTCTTCCAGGTGCTCCGGTTTTCTTCCACAGTCCAAAGGTTAGTTTGATCGGCGGTGATAAAATTACTCCTTGGTGTTCTGAGATACGTAGGTTAGCGGGATTGGCGGGTAAAATATGTAGGGATATGGAGGTACGGCCTGCATGGGATTGTGGTTGGTGCAGACTCAATGGGCCAAATGGTCTCTTTTTGCACTGTAGGGTTTCTATGATTCTATGAAAAAGAAACATTCCAAATATTTATTCCCAACCCATTCCTCTCTCAACTCTGGAGAATGTACCAAAACAAGTCTTTCTGTTGTCTCAATCATGTTCCCAGTGATAATGTTTAAACTTGTGACCCCTATATATTGTAAAGAAAACAAGAAGCTAGAAGGACCTGCCCCAATGAATTAGCTAGCAAACACAGGAGAAAGAAAGACAGAATGACAATATAGAATGGATGACAACAAAACAACATTTGAATGATAATTCAGCAAAGAAGGAATGGCCATCAACTAATGGAGGAATGGAACATACTGAAGAGAGAGAGAGAGAGAGAGAAAGAGTGGTGAAGTGAAAGAAAGTTAATGAACAAATTCTAGTTTAAGGTTGTATACAAAACTAAAATTAAATATCATTCTGCTTCACATTTCCAATTCAGCTAAATTCATTCAGGAGGACTTGCATTCCAATTTCTAACTGAAAGGCAATTTTCAGGTCTGGAAAATGACCCATCAACCTTCATCCCTCCCTTCATTCCCCCTTCCTTAAAAATGTCTAAGTGGAGATTATCACTAAATCCACAAACACAACACTCAGAAATACAACACAGAAATAAGCTGTTTGGCCCAATAAGTCCATGTTAGAGTTTAAAACCTCTATATGAGCAGTAGTCCTATTCACATATACCATTTCATTTCCCGTATCTCATTACGCAGTGTCCTTAATGTCACCACCTTGGAGATTTGCCAGGACAACTGGGGAGTGCCACTGAGGAAATCCAAACACCTGGCAATTTAACATAACTATAACACTGGAACTATAGAAACACAGATGGAGATCCAGCTAGACCCACATTCAACAGTCCAGAATTTCCTCGCGTTATTGCACTCTAAATACACACCTGGCTTTTCCTAAAATTTGGAATGGAGACAGGACTCATTTCAGCAGACATGGGCAATGGGAAAACAAGGATCCACCATTCTACTATGAAATTAAGATTCCATGTAATGATGAAACTAAAATGAATACCATTACATATATCACAAGGACTATAGCAGCTTAAGAAGACCACCACCTCCTCAAGGGCAATTCGGAATGGGTGATAAATGATGCTGTTTCCAATGAAGCCCACAGCCCATGAACAAACTGACAATATTAGGATGACGTTGATCAATTTTTGATTTATATTGCAACACAAAAACATGATCCAAACTAAATCTATCAGTTCTTTTGATCTTCTTGTAGCATCAATAATCAGAATTCCATACCCAAATGACCCTATGTTATTTTCTATTTGGAGCAATGTGAGCTGCCATATAATTATTACTCCCTTGATTATTTTGTACAAGTGCAGTGCAAGTACTTCACCATTAGAATCAGCACAGCAACAAAATCCTGAGGATACTGGAAATCTTGAAATAAAAGTACTGGAAATACTCAGTTCAAGTAGCATCTGTGGCAAGGGAGAGATCACCAGCAATCTGTCCTGGTCACTCCACATCAATGCTATAGTTAAGAAAGGTCACCAACACCTCTACTTTCTCAGGAGGCTAAGGAAATTTGGTATGTCCACTATTACTTTCACCAATTTCTATGGATGCACCACAGAAAGCACTATTTCTGGTTATCGCACAGATTGGTATGGCTCCCGTTCTGACCAAGATGGCAAGAAACTATAAAGGGTTGTGAACATAGCCCAGTCCTTCTCACAAACCAGCCTCCCATCCATTGACTCTGTCTACACTTCGCTACCTTGGAAAAGCAGCCAGCACAATCAAGGATCTCATGCACCCCGGGCACATTTTCCTCCACCTTCTTCTGTCGGGAAAAAGATACAAAAGTCTGAGGTCACGTACCAACTGAGTCAAGAACAGCTTCCTTCCTGCTGCCATCAGACTTTTGAATGGACTTACCTTATGTTAAGCTGGTCTCTCTACAGCCTGGCTATACCCTCTCCTTTCCTTTTCTATGAGTGGTATGTTTTGTCTGTATAGAAAAGAAACATTGTATATTAATACATGTGACAATAATCAAGTCAAAGAGGGAGAGTTAGCATTTCAGGTCAATGACCTTTCAGTAGAAATACTGGAACCATGAGATGTCCAAGCCTGCTGAGTATTCCCAGCTTTTTTTTATACAACAAATATCTTGAATTTGTTGCTACTGAACAGATTAATAGAATAAATATTTAGAAATGTTGTAATCTTTTCTGCTGCCCACATTATTTGAACTAATACACGTGGGTCAAGTGAAAGAAAATGTGAATCTCACTTTTGCTTTATTTTTCACTCTTCCAATCTGCAAGAAAAAATTCTACTTTTGGCATTTATTTATATTTTAACAGTTAAGGATTATGTGATTCTGTAGTGATCTGTGGGACCCAGTTTCTGAAATTTACTCATGTTTGTTAGACCCCAATAAAGTATTTTATTTCAGAGAAGGGGTGGAGGTGGCGTAGTGGTATTGTTTCAGGGCTAGTAATCCAGAGACTGAGGGTAATGCTTCAGGGATCCCACTATGGCAGATGGTGAAGTTTCAATTCGGTGAAAATCTGGAATTAAAAGTTTAATGATGACCATGTAAAAACCTTTTAGGGAAGGAAATCTGCCATCCCTACTTGGTCTGGCCTACATGTGACTTCAGTCCCACAACAATGTGGTTGACTCTTAAATGCCCTCAGGAATGGGCAATAAATCCTGGCCCAGCCAGTGACACCCACATCTCATGAATGAATAAAATATACATATATTACATTCCTTACTGCAATTGTATAGGCTCTAGAGTAGATTGGCTCTAGCTAACATTGAGGATTAGTGGGCCTTTACATACTGTGAATAAACAACAATATTAATTATATATTTTAAAAGTTCACAGTAGATGGACGACCTGTAGCAACCAACAGTAAAACAGTGTTGTTCTTTTATAATCATGAAGTCACACATCTCAATATCTGTTTTATCATTTCAACAGAAAAGAACGATTTTACAGTAAATTGTGTTCTCACATTTTTAAAAAAGGCGCAAAGACAAAGAGTGGTTAAAATGGTAATATACTAAGCTTTATTGTTGTTTTCTCAAAAGATGAATAATTTATTAGCCTGTCTCAGTAATTACTGTACCTCTAGCTCTTAAATTCCTAGTCCCAGGGCTCTTCCCTCCTGACTATAAAGACGGTGACAAAAAGTCATGTTTTAAATCAAAATCTTTTCGGGCAAGTTTTTTCCCCCCCAAACTCACAAGAGTGTAAAAGGGTGGGTAGTGTTTTTTAAAAAGCAAAATGATACATTGGTTTTAGAATTAATACAACTAGAGTTCAGCGTAACTGTTTGAACATATGAAATTTGAACGGGTGTTACACTGAGGAATGAAAAGAGCTGACGTTTTGAATCCAGATGACCCTTTGTCAAAGCTTTGTCAGCTTTGGGTGGCACGGTAGCACAGTGGTTAGCACTGCTGCTTCACAGCTCCAGTGACCTGTGTTCAATTCTTGGCTTAGGTCACTGTCTGTGTGGAGTTTGCACATTCTCCTCGTGTCTGCGTGAGTTTCCTCCGGGTGCTCCGGTTTCCTCCCACAGTCCAAAGATGTGCGGGTTAGGTTGATTGGCCATGCTAAGATTGCCCCTTAGTGCCCTGAGATGCATAGGTTAGAGGGATTAGTGGGTGAATATGTAGGGATATGGAGGTAGGCCTGGGGGGGATTGTGGTCATAAGCAGAGCAAAACATTCACAAACTGAAACACCTCACCACCATGTATAGATTGAGATGGCTCTGCTGCAGTGAACCCTTTCCTACTGGAAAACATGGGATGAACATCACACCATCATCTCCAAAGACGAAATGTCACTAACATCTAAGGACATCAAATTTATTTTGAGTTAAGAGAAGCAAAATCCAAAAAAGTCAGAGCACTAACCAAGGTGACACAGTCTATTAACTGATCAAATGTGAGCATCCCAAATTCTTGGACTTAATTTCAACAAATACTTCTAGTGAGGCGTGTGGGAGCTAACAGCTGATATTAACTCCTCATCACAGGACAGCATGATGAATAGAATAAAGACCTAAAGATGCAAAGTGAGTCAAAAAGCCACAATTTTTAGATGACATTAGCATACCGACTTTCTGGCCTTCTAATAGTTTACCTTTGACATGTGACAATCTTATAGAACAGTCTGAATTCCTGGAGTGAGCTGGCTGATTTATTTAAAGGTTGCTCTAATTTGTTCCTAATTGTCAGTCATTTTTATCTACTCCAGCTGCCCACGCTCAGCCTGCCACACTCATTGTGTGTCTTAAATCGCTTTTCTCATCAGAATTTCTGTTGTTGTCTTTCAACAGCACCTCAGCTATTTAGCAATCTTGATTTTTTCTGTATGTTTGTGGTTTACCCTTCCCTTTGTTCTTTTCCTTTGTAAATGCTACGAACCTGCAATGTTCTTCCTGTTATAAAATGTGTAAATCTTGTTTAAACTATTTAATAAATCTACTAGCTGTTCCTTCAAGAAGAAATTAAATATAGCTCTTGGGGCTAAAGGGATATTGTGATACAGGAGGAAGTTGGGGGGGGGGGGGTGCAGGGGGTGCAAGGATTAGGATATTGAATTCGATGACCGCAATGAATGATGGAGCATGCTTGAAGGGCTGAATGGCCTAGTCCTGCTTCTCGTTTCTATGTTTCTAAACACAAAACAGGGCCGACTTCAAAAGGGTCTCCTAATTCTGAATTGGAGCAAATGAGTTAACAACATGCAATCCATCCAACTGGCTGTGGAGGGAAGATGGTTGTCTCCATCACAAAACATTTTTGGTGCAATAAATCATTAGGATCTGTACATTGAGTGCTGCATGTGTTGTTTAAGTTGCAGAATGACATCCTTGGCATGTTCTCACAGTTGTGGAGCAAATCGTCATCTACAATGGTTCCACTCTCATTAAAGACCATGGCCTTAACAGTAATGATCCCAATAACAGCCAGCTCTGTCTCCTGCATGGGAGTCAGCACACACTGGTGTTCCCCTTCTTTTGGCTCCTGATGTCTTCAGGTCTGCACCGCCTTGGACTACAAGAAAGAGGGAAGTGTGTCCTTGAGTATCATGCAACCTGTTTGGGTGATGTGGCTATTAGAGTTGAATAGCTGGCAGAACGTTCAACTTGTGAAAACATGGGCGAGGCTTGCAGCCATCCCAAGGCTGCGATACAAATGTTGTGTCCTGATAGAGATTGTTGGTAGGTGATGGTGCGGTGCCTCAGCAATATGAGAGGCTGATGGTGCACTTGACAGGATTTGCCATTTGAAGATGCATTAATTGACATTGACCTCTGCCAGGTGAGGCCATGGAACTTCTTATGGCATCACCCAGGTCTTACATATCTACCCGTTCCCATGTCTTTGAGCTTGGCTGGAGGGTCTCCCTGAAAATACAGCATTGATCCCACTTTCCACCTCCTGTACTATGGCTCTCAGTGCAGCATTCAAAAAGCTTGGGAGTCCATTCTCTCCCATAGTGAAGAATGCACAATGATTTTGATTTGATTTATTATTGTTACATGTATTAATATACAGTGAAAATTATTGTTTCTTGCATGCTATACAAAGCATACCATTCATCGTCAAGGAAAGGAGAGAGTGCAGAATGGAGTGTTACAGTCATAGTTAGGGTGCAGAGAAATATCAACTTAGTGCGAGGTAGATCTATTCAAAAGTCTGATGCCAGCAGGGAAGAAGCTGTTCTTGAGTTGCTTGGTACATGACCTCAGATTTTTGTATTTTTTCCTGATGGAAGAGAGAATGTCCGGGGTGTGTGGGGTCCTTAATTATGCTGTCTGCTTTTCCAAGGCATTGGGAAGTGTAGACAGAATTGATGGATGGGAGGCTGGTTCATTCAAAAGTCTGTTGGCAGCAGGGAAAAAGCTGTTCTTGAGTTGACTGATACGTGACCTCAGATTTTTGTACCTTTTTCCCAACGGAAGAAGGTGGAGGTCACATTTCACATCCTAGGCAAATGGCAGCACCTGCCACAGAAATGCAGTTTCTGTTGTAGTATAAACTGTTGAAGTAGCTGAAAGCCATGGTAGGTCAAGTTTCATAATTACTCTAAGTTTACATGGTCCCAAATATAAATGTAGACAATAACCTATGACAAAGAGATTCAAATATTGCATCTGAGATACAAGAAAATCTCAAAATACATGGTTTAACTTCTATTTTTGTTTTGTCGATAGTATCAAGGGGGACAGAAAGGGCCAGGCACTTCTAGCAAGGCTGGTCACTCCTTCCTAAAACATTTCTGTATGAACTCTGCATACATTGTATTTGGAATTGGTATTTGTTCTTAGATGTGTATTGCAATCTCCATCTGTCATTCAAATTTGTAATCACGTCAGTCAATTAGTGACATATTTTCTAACAAAACAGGTGATAACTTCTCCTGTTTGTTTTCAAAGTTCAACTTATAACAAGAATTAAAATTAGGATGGACATTATCTCTGTTTCTCTCACTTTCATTAGCTTTTTAAAGCTAATATTTAAATTAGCTTATTTTATTATTTAAATACCCTGTAAATACAGGGTATTTACAATTCCAAACAATAATATCCACAGCAGGAATGTAATTGCCTCAACCAGTCTTGGCTGTTTGCTGTTCGTCATGGTAGGAGTACGTGAGAGTGCTAAGTAGTACCTGAGGAACAGGGAGAGCAAATGTCAGCATACAGAAATGGCAGCACAGGAATAGGAGGTGGCACTGGCTGGGCTGAAACTTACTGCACTCTTGGTGGCATCAGCTGCCAACTGGGGAGCCAGGAATTCTTATTCTGTATTTGAGGATTAGGTAGTGGCTCAAAAGCAGCGCTAGAGAATGAAATCTGCAACTGCTAAATGGGTTTGTGACTGTTTGGACCTTACCATGTGAGGCAAAAGACAAGAGATGTGTGGAGGTGGAGATAGTGATGAGAGAGAGAGAGCAAAAGATACTAAACATGGACAGAAAGCTGTTATCTGCTGGTTGGTCTAACAACAACAACAGGTTTATTATAATATCTACAGATACAACTGAACTATGTATAGGTATACATGACTAGGTGTCACACTTCTGAAGCTAGGAACATTCTCCTCCTGAGTCTTGGTTGTTTGTTCTCTTGCATCATCATTATGGGAAATTTTATATACACAGTCCCACACATTAAAGCTAACAAACCCTCATACTACTGAATCTTGCAGAGATGACAGTGGTCTCAGCTGCTAGTTAGATAGCTGGTGAAAATCCCATAGTGCCTCTTCCTGAGAAGGCCCTCCTCATCTTGTGTCACTCAAGTACTTAATAGATTAGTAGACTTCCTCTGGGAGCAAGGAACTGGGGTAGAAGTCCTGCAGTCAGAGACGTCAGCCAACTAAAGCCAATCGAGGAGAAACCCAGCACAGATTAGTGATGGAAGGTCAACATCAAGGGCAGGGGGTTGCTTTCAACAGGCACCCCTACCCAATGCCACCCCTATCAGTCAAGCACCTTGTGCCTTTGAATTAGATACCACCTGGGAGCCCACAAGCAAATACACCAGGCAATCACTCCACCATCCCCTGCCCCCACAACCAGCTTGATAAGATCCTGGCCCTCCAATGGCTTAATATTAGCAGTGGCTTGAAGAGACCCTCAAATGGGTCTCAATCACCCATTTAAGGTCTTCAATTGGCAGTGGGGAAGGAAGGTTCTCTATGGGCCTTCCCACAACAGACTTAATAATGGTGGAGGCAGGTAGATAGCAGGAGACCCCATCTATTAGTCTCGTGTATGATTAAGTGCCCCTCCTCTCCCCAGCACCACAAAACACATCTCAGGAGTGGGCACAATGTTCTGCCAATGGTCCCTTCATTAAATATAGAATACTGCGAGCATTCTTCAACCTGTTCTGTTTGAAACAATAAAAAAAATCAGTAAATCAAAAGTACAGACCTCTGTTGTAACGCCCGTCTCTTTCTCAAGACTGATGGAATGTAACCAGCGGTTCAGAAATCAGCAGCACCATCATTTTGTGGTGCTACTTTGGCCCTGGCCTGCAATTGATGCCATATTGTTTGATATGGCTTGTATGTAACTCCAGACCCACAACAAATGTGAATGATTTCCAACTGCTTTCTGAAACGAGCAGGCTGGTGTATTGCACCACTACACATCAATCCAGACACTGGGTGTAGAGGTATAAAGTCCTTCTTGCAACATCTGTGGATGAATGCCAAAATTGGGAGAATTGTCCCACAGACTAGTTGAGCATCAGCCACAGTTTCAGAATCATACCTTTCGGCCAATGTCCCAGACTTCCCAGTCATCATGCCCCATGTCCCAACCTAATAACATGGCAGACCTAAAAGGTGGCACAGAGGTATTGAATAGAGAAGGAACAGCCCTCAACATTGACTCCTTGTGGCATCAGGTGAAACAAAGGCAAAGAAACATCTTTCAGATGAGCACATGCTGCCCTCCCGCTACCGATGAATCTGTACTCCATGTCGAACAATATTTGAATGAAGTGCTGATGGGGTAATGTATTCTGGGTATGGACTTCGACACCCATCATCAAGAATGCCCAGGTTACACCAGTACTGACCAAGCTTGCTCAATCCAGGAGGACATATTTGCCAGCAAATGGCGAGGGAACCCACAACAGGGAAAAACACATACTTGACTTCATCCACCTACCTGTCACAGATGCACCAGTCCATGATAATAATAGTAGGAATGGCCACTACATTGTGTTTGAAGATAATAAGCACACACTGCGTGTTGTTTGGCTCTACCACTGTGCAGATGGCAACAGATCTAGTGGCTCATAGTGCATTCATTAGGTGCTGTGCACATCAGCAGCAGAATTGCAATCTACCACAATCTGTAACTTCATGATCTGGCATATCCTTCACTCAACTATTATCATCCTGATTCAAAGAGTGTAGGAGAGCATGCCAAAAGCAACACCTAATAATGAATTGCTGAGACTGCCACACAGGACCACAAGCTTGCTAAATAGTGGAGGCAGCACACACTAGGCAGAGCCAAGCAATCCCATAATCAATAGATCAGCTCATTGGTTCCACTACATGTGGGCATGCTAGACAATTAAGTAACCAATGGGAGGATGCTGCTGGCAGAGCACAGCACATCAGTGCAAAAGAAAAGGCCAAAGAATTTGCAAGCACCTTCAGCCAGAAATACCAAGCGAATGATCAAACTCCATCTCCTCCTGGCAGTCCCAAGTATCACAGATGCAAGTCTTCAGCTACTGTCTTAATATCAACAAACACTGAATGCACCGGATGCAGAAAAGACAATGGGCCCCAACATCATCCCTACTGTAATGTTCAAGTCTTGGACTCCAGAAGTAGCAATTCTCTAGCCAAGCTATTCCAGTGTAGCTACAACACTGACATCTAGCAGGAAGAGTGGAAAAATGCCCGTGTATATCATGTTATGCTTACAAAAAGCAAAACAAGTTGAATTGCCGCTCATCCATAAACTACTCACTGATTCTCAGTTTCAGCTCTGCCAGAACCACTCAGCTGCAGATCTCATTACAGCCTCAGTCCAAATATGGACAAAAGAGCTGAATTCCAGAGGTGAGGTGAGAGATTGACTGTCCTTCATATCAAAGCAGCTTTTGACCATGCATGGCATCAAAAAGCCCTAGCAAACTTGAAGCCAGTGGGGAAAAAGCGGGGGACAGGGGAAGGAAACTTCCCACTACTTGCAGTCGTATCAGACACAAAGTGAGATAGCTGTGGTTGTTGGCAGCCACTCAGTATAGGTTCAGGCCCAGGACACCTCAGCAAGAGTTCCTCAGGTTAGTGTGCTTGTTTGTACTTGGGCTTGAGTGACAAGTGCCAAGTAATGACCATTTTCCCCCCCCCCAACTCAAAACAAGTTCAAATCTCTTGACATTCAACAAATTGCTGTTATATTGCAGGTTACTATTGACCAGAATCTTAACCGGACTGGCCACATACATAGTGTCGCTATAAGACAAGGTCAGAGGCTGAGAATTTGGCTATGAGCAATTCACCTCCTGACTCCACAAGGTCTTTCCACCATCCACAAGGCATACTTCAGGAGCATATTACTCAGACAGGTGCAGCTCCAACAAACTGCAAAGGAAAACAGAAGACCATCCAGGATAAAGCAGCCTGTCTTATTTGCAGCCCTTGCACTGCCGGAACACCACGGCTGCTGTGCTTTTCAAATCATGTGGCAGCAACTTGCCAAGGCTCCTTCGACAGCACCTTCCAAACCCACAATCCCTATCACCTGGGTGGACAAGTGCAGCAGATGCATGGGAACACTACAGGAACATGGGAATTTGGCAAGTTCCCCTCCAAGTCACGCATCATTCAGATTTGGAATTATAATTGCCTCTCCTTCCATGGTTCACATACAGCTCACAAACAGCAACAATTCAAGATGGCAGCTCAAGAGCAGTAGATGCTGGCTTTTTTGTGCTATAATAAACAATAAAAAACATATAAATATTTGAATTTTCATCCTGAGGTATCTGCATCAATGCAAACTTTATTGAATTCTTATCCAAATGAATAATTTTCAGATCTGAGTGCTATATGGGCCATGACACATGCACCAATCTCGGCACTAACAGATCAGTGCATGCGCAATGGCTCACTCAGTGCTATGCTGCTGGTCTCTACAGCAGGAAAAGAACCCATCCACAGCATTTTAACATGATTCACGCCGGGACACTCTAAAATGCACAGAGCATGAGAGATTATTTTTTAAACTCCCACTGAAAAAAAAACAGTGGGATTCACTCCAATTTCTGCACAAATTCAACACTTCGAATTTTTTTGGGGAGAATTCCACCCTGGGGGAGTCTCAAGTGGCTGCATCAAACAGGAAAAGCTCACCATGAAACAAAAGCATTACAAAACATTTTACAGGAAACTCATTTTACTAAACATATGGTTAAATCCTATAAAGTTTAGAAGCGTATGTAATCTTGCTGTGGTAGCCAAAATGAAGGGTTAGGACTTGCGCCACTCTGGTTTTATGGAGGATAGATCGAAGCCAAAATTAGTTTCTTTACCCTGGTTTTGATGCGCATCTTCCAAAACACCAGGTTGTGTATGCCACTATTGTATTTATCTTGTGCTGTAACGAAAATAGTTATAATTCATGTGATAATCACCAAGATAAAGGATCGTCTGTAGAGATAAAAAGAGAAGAATTTTGCTGAAATGTCAAACTACACAAACTAAAGGTTGACATCTTAGGATCTTTTCAATCTAGAATTGTATACTTATGCTGTATACTATACAGTTGCTTACGGTTGAAAAATCCATGTATGTGAAAGTGTAATTATCTATTTTCAAACAGTGGCTGTCCTCTATACAAAATAAAGGAATAGAGATTTGATAAAACATGCAACTCTCAAACTGGCTAAACTGAGGGATGATAAGTCGTTATTTCCCAAAGCAGGATATATGGCAGGCATGCTTTGCTTTTCCAATCAGCCATGTCGTCCATGCTGTACAACATCTTTATTTTTTTCCTTAAAATTGACTGTGTTAGTTTAGTACGATTAATGTGCTCAGAATAATCTCAAAGTGCTTTAAAAATGTGTTGACTTACATTTGTTTAAACAGCTCCAATTGTTTTGTTTGCCTCGCCAAATACACTGCAATTTTGACAGTCATTCTACCATCATGCATAAAACCAGTGCAGAGAATTCAGATTTATTTTCTGTGCACCCCACCTGTTTGAAGTTTGAATGGAGGCTTAGAGATGGAAAATGCATGTTTTTATAATGTACAAATTCATACCAAATGGTTTCATCGAATGCTACAGCGCAGAAGGAGACCATTCAGCCCATTGAGTCTGCACCAACCACAATCCCACCCAGGTCCTGTCCCCATAATCCTAGCTCGTCCTCCTGACACTAAGGAGCAATTTAGCATGGCCAATCCACCTAACCCACACATCTTTGGACTGCGAAACTGGAGCACCCGAAGGAAACTCATGCAGACAAAGACAATGACACAAGCCGGGAATCGAACCTGGGTCCCTGGTTCTGGTGAGGTAGCAGTGCTAACCACTGTACTGACCCTTTTCTCTAACTGGACCAAAAATGTGCTTCACCTTTAAGCAAAGCAAGTTATTTATTTTGATACAATCCAATGTGACAGAGAAAATGTGCAATGTAAAATGTTATGAAGCAAAGCAAACTATTGAATGCCATGAAATCCACAAATCAGCATATTTTTACAATTTATGCAGTTGAAAGTTGTTGCATTACTGAAATATTTTGCAAACAAAATCCAACATTGAGGTGTGTGCCATATTATTTATTTCTGCAAGATAAAATACACTGCTACACGGTTTTAAAATTAGCCCTTTTAAGACTGAGACATGAATTATTTTTTTCCTCAGAGGGTTGTGAGACTTTGCAGCCTCAGAAGGCAGTGGAGGTGATTTATTATTGTCACATGTATTGGCATTCAGTGAAAAGTATTGTTTCTTGCGCACAATACAGACAAACATATCGTACAGAGAAGGAGATTGTGCCGAATGTAGTGTTACAGTCATAGCTAGGGTACAGAGAAAGATCAACTTAATGTGAGGTAGGGCCATTCAAAATTCTGATGGCAGCACGGAAGAAGTGATTTTTGTGTCAGTTGGTGCGTGATGTCAGATCTTTGTAGCTTTTTCCAGATGGAAGAAGGTGGAAGAGGTGTCTGGGGTGCGTAGGGTCCTTGATTAGGCTGGCTGCTTTTCCGAGGCAGCAGGAAGTGTAGACAGTGTCAATAGATGGGAGGCTGATTTGAATGATAGACTGGGCTTCATTCACGACCCTTTCTAGTTTCTTGCAGTCTTGGACAGAGCAGGAGCCATACCAAACTGTGATACAACCATATAGAATGCTTTCTATGGTGCATCTGTCAAAGTTGGAGAGAGCTGTAGCGGGCATGTCAAATTTCCTTAGTCTCTCTTTAAGGCGGAGTTGGATTGAGTCCCTTGTCTAACAAGAATCTAAGGTTATCGGGAGTAAATAGAAATATTGGAACTAGAAACACAAACAAATCAGCCATGAGCTCATTGAATGACGAAGCCGGCCCGAGTGGCTGATTGGATTAATTCTGCTCCTATTACCTATGTTCTTATGTTCATACTTAAGCAATCTTAAGCAAAATCAGAATGTTTTTCCTGAAATGAAATAAATTCTTACAGGCACTTGACATGAATGTGCAATAAAAAAAGTCACATTTCTTCGTGTCATTTAATTTTCAACAAATAAAGTATTCGTCAACCATGTTTATTAGTCTTTTGCTTCAAGTGTTATGCAGGAGAAAATAGCTAACTGGAGACTGAGTTCCTCTTTGAATGATATGTCTCAAGAGGAGAAGAACCAAAAATTAAAGCGGCAATGGTTTCACAGCTATAATAATGACCTATGTTAAAAGCTACTCATTGAAAATTTTGAATAAATTTTCAATGAGTAGCTTTTAACATAGGTCATTATTATAGCTGTTTTATAGCTATAGCTGTATTATAGCTATTTTGAATAAATTTTCAATCATTTTTAAAAATACACCAAACCAAACATTCTTATTTCTCTGAAGTGGAACTGCCTGAGGTTGCACATTTGATAATATTAAGTCAGACCTCAACTGGGCCAATTGCTTTTGTCATTATGAGCTGAATTTTCTCCTAAACCTTTCATAGTTTGTAAATCATCCAGTGAAGTATTCATATTATTACACACGGTCACTGGGTCTAGAGTAAAAGTCGCCATAGTCCCAGATGATCATAGGCTGCTCTCACCTTTGAGGAGGAGAGCTGACTGGTGGTGATTTAACCTGAGGATCACCACACATCAAGCAAGGTTGAGACAGCAGGCCTTCATGAATAACCTTCATGAATGTCTAGAGTATCAACTAACCGGAAAGAAAATTCCATTCACTCACCAACAGCAACTGTCTCTCTCTCTGCAACTGCACAATTCTTTGTTGATATTTTAAACCACATGTGCTGTTCACGTCAACTCTACATGTTCACCTGCTGGCACTGTTAGAACCGTGGTGAAAAGTAATTTTAAAAAAATGTAACTTAATCTAAAATCAAAAGTCTTCATTTTTGCATGAACTTTGTAAATAATTTACTTTACGTCAAGCCTTAAATCTTTTGTATTGGTTACATATGCTCTAGGCATATTTTTCTAAAACAGAAACTGGGAATCATCACACACAAACTATGAATACAAAAGGATTCTTAATGGTGCTACATAACTGAGTTCTGTAATGAAATGTGGCAGTCTTCCACATCGTAATCCAACTGCTACCTTATTGTGGACTTTTGCTTAGAGTTCCTAATTGAACTTTAACCACCTAAAATTCAAAATTAACTTTTAAATTACATTACTGAGGAATTAGAAATTTTAATGCAAGCTGCAAAATTTAACTTGCCTATTGTCAAATATATTTTTATAACATATCTTTTGTACTTAAATTGAATAATGCTTTCACTGAGCAGCTGTTATGTGCCAAAAACTGAAGACTAATTCTAGCACCCCCACCAAACTGCCCTCCCCCCCACCCCCATTCCAGTAGAGCAAATTCTATTGCTGGAAGTTAACAGGAATGATTGATTATACATGCTTATAAGCTGGTATTACAGTGTAGATGTTTTTTCATTGCGATTGGTTTTTGAAATGCCTTTTGAAAGTTATAGTCATGAAAATTTACACAACTTCCCAAATGCAATTTGCGGAAGAGAAAGACAAAAGTAATCAAATATCTGAGTGTTTTGTCATTCATTATGCAACACAAAAGATTTACAACACAGACCATTTGGCCCATAAACAGCTGATAAAAAGAGTATACTCTAAGCTCTTCCAAGTTGTAGTCCGTAGCCCTTTAGCTAACAGCACCTCCAGTGTTTTTTTTCAATGCAATGAAGATTCCTGCCTCCAGCACCTTTACAAAGCAGTGAATTCCATACTCCCATTACATGCTTGGTGAAAAGATTTCTCGATTCCCTTCCAATTCTTCCAGCAATTACTTAAAAGGTATACCTTATGGTTATAGGTCTCCCTGCCAACTGAAGCAACAATTTCCAATCCACCTTCTACACCCCTCAATTCTATCATATCAGGAACATCTAAAATTATAGATCAGACAGCAAACTATATCAACATAAGTCAAACCAAATGCACATAAAATGCTTACGTTGTCAGAAATGAACCAGCTGTATTTTCTCACAGGTGTTTAGCTACTCTATTATTGAGTGTAAAAATCCAGGGCCTCAGTCAGTGTACAAAATCATGGAAATATTACAATGCAAACCGGCTATACATCTCCAAGGCAGCACAGATTTTTTTTGCCCCAAAAGCCACCTACCTATGCTCACCCTTCTGTTGGCTTCCTCGACTGACTCGTGTTATTCCTTTTCAAGCAATTATTTGGATATACTTTAAAGAAAATTTAATGGACCCTGCTTCACCAATCACAACCACAATATTTATATCGCATCTTTCATGTAAAAAGGTCCCAGAGCCCTTCACAGGAGCATTAGAAAGCAAAATTTGACTCAAGTTACTAAAAGATGATAACTGAACATATAGCCAAAAGCTTAGCTATAGAAGCAGTTTTTAAAAGAGAGTCTTAAAGGAAGAAAGGGAGCTAGAGGAACAAAGAGGTTTAAGAACAAAGAAAATGACAGCACAGGAACAGGGCCTTTGGCCCCCCAAGCTTGAATCCTGAAGAATGCCACTTGTCACAACCTTCCATTCAGAAACATATCCTTCCACTGCTACCCTCTGTCACCTATGACCGAGCCAGTTCTGTATCCATCTTGCCAGCTCACCTCTGATCCCATGTGACTTCATTTTCTGTACCAGTCTGCCATGAGGCACCTTGTCAAAGGACTTACTGAAGTCCTTATAGACAACATCCACTGCCTCACCCTCAATCATCTTCATTTAAGTGAGGATATTCCAGAGCTTAGCGCCTGGGCAGCTAAAACTATACCAGCCAAGGTGGAGCAATGAAAAAAAACAGGCAGGCTCAAGGGACCAGAATTAGCTGAGCCCATACACTCAGTGACCAACTACCATAAAATAAGAGACATTTCAGCTGGAATGTTGGTAATCACAAGGTCAGAGGGTGGGTGCTGGTGACTATATGAATGCAGATGGGAAGGTGAATATAAGAAATTACCATAGGACATGGGCTCACAAAAAAACAAAGGCAAATGCAAGAGGAGGCACCTAACTCAGGAATCTCCCACAGGTTGTCCTAGAAATAAGGGTCAAGCGATATTCCACAAGGTATGTGGGATGAATAGTAAAAAAAGGGACAATTTATCACCCTGTATATATTAGCAGGTTATGGGCTGGAGGAAAGAAGAAAGGGAGGGGCAAGACCATGGCAGGATTTGAGAAATAAGGATGTAGTTTAAAAATTGAGGGACTTGACCTGGAGCCAATGTACATCAGTGGGCACATGGACAATGGGTAAAGGGGCCTTGTAACATGCCAGGACATGGGCAGAGTTTTGAATGACCCGAATTTCACAGAGTGTAGGATGAGGGAGGCCAGCCAGGAGTGCATCAGAATAGTCAAATCTGGAGATAACAAAGGTATGGATGTCAGCAGCAGATGAGCTGAGGTCAGGGTCATA
Organism: Carcharhinus amblyrhynchos; assembly: GCF_965287045.1. Classification (NCBI taxonomy): domain Eukaryota; kingdom Metazoa; phylum Chordata; class Chondrichthyes; order Carcharhiniformes; family Carcharhinidae; genus Carcharhinus; species Carcharhinus amblyrhynchos. The sequence goes on from NC_137334.1 coordinate 58,764,945, forward strand.
CTCAGGTGAATTTATGGAGGTAAAAAAAATGGTCTTTGTGATAGTATGGACATCTCAGCATCAAATATGACACCAAGGTTCAGCCTCAGATAGATGTCAGGGAGAGAGATGGAGTCAGTAGCTGGAGGTGGGAATTTGGCTTTGGTCTTCCCATTATAGTTGGGAGGAAATGTCTAATACCGGATGTTAGAACAGGAGCTGGACTTCTGTCTCCCAATGGAGGTGCAAATTTACCTAGTGCCATTCCCCTGCCTTCTTCCAATAGCAGTATACATTCCTCCTTTTCAGGTAACAATCCAATTCCCCTTGATGGAAGCTATCTTCAACACTTTCTCGAGCAGCACATTCCAGATCCTAACCATTTACTTTGTGAGAAGATTCTTCATGTCATTGTCGATTCTTTAACCAATCACCTTATATCTCTTTCCCCATCCCCCCACCCCCGATCTTTCCATCAGTGGGAACATACTTTATCTCCATTTACTTTGTCCAAACCCCCCCATAATTTTGAATACCTCCCAAAATTTGTCAGCTTTTTCCTACTCTTTCTGATGGTCACCCACCAGCTTTCCCTAACTCTTACTGCCTGTGAAGTGACCACTTCCTGAAACATTTGATCCTGCAAACTCCCTGAGGATGACAGTTGATCTCATTCTGCTAAGAATAAGATGATTCTGGAGAATGGCCATCTCCCTCCCCAGCCTACTTTTCACCATGTTAGAGGCAGCACATCACCCCATTTATTCACAATGTATGTCAAAAGTGATCTCCTGATATTTGGTAACTGCATTTCTTTAACATCCTGTGGTCTGTGACAATGTAGAGCTAAATGAGAAACATTCTGCTGCCCTGTTTGGAAGTACCACGTAGTAAGATAAGGTCAAGTGAACCAATTTCATTACAGATTTTTATAGTCATCGGGGAAATTTTCATATTATTGTTCTAGGTCTAAAATTGATTGATGTGATAAAGTGTTCACTAAACATATTTAGCTGCCACAGCTAATAAAAGGCAACTGTTCATAGAAGGAATTGGGCATGTGGCCTATGTTATCAGTTTAACTAAATGCTATATCCAAACCACCACTTCATCCATTCTCAACCCTGCCAGCAATCTTCATCTTGCTATCTCCTCCAACCTCATCTCAAATGCTGAAACTACCGCGTTAAAGCTAATCTCCCTTTCGTAGCCAACACTTTGGCTCTCCACAATTTGTTATAAAATACAGGCTGACCCAACACTTTTTGTTGCTGCTCTACCTGGGGAAAGTCATAGTATCTAATACACAAGACATGATCAGAGAAAAAACAACTCATCCAACAAGCAGCTTGTTTTAATTCTAGTCTTTAATTCTTACTACCATAGAAGCCCTACAGTGCAGAAGGAGACCGTTCTGCCCATCAAGCCTGCACCGACAACAATCTCACTCTGGCCCTCTGCCTGTATCTCTAAGTATTTACTCTGTTAGTCCCCCTGATACTCAGGGGTAATTTAGCATGGTCATTCAACCTAACCTGCACAACTTTGAACTGTGGGAGAAAACCAAAGCACCTGATAGAAACCCATGCAGACATAGGGAGAATGTGCAAATTCCACACAGGCAGTGACCTGAGGCCAGAATTGAACCCAGGTCCTGATGCTGTGAGAGGACAGTGCTAACCATTGTGCCATCATGCTGCAATATTCAGAATTAACCTTTAAAATAATTTTTTTTGTTCTCAATTTGGTCAATGAGTGCCTTCCCCAGCTCTAACGTAAAAGATTAAATCTTGCAGCTATTATTATAAAACCTAGTTTTACTAAAACAACACTCTGAAAATTAACCAATTTGAGATAATCTTTTTTAAAGAAAGAAACTCCATTAATATAGTGCTGTTTGCAGCTTCAGGACGTTTCACAGTTCTGCATAGACAATTAATTACTTCTGAAGTGCAGTCACTGCTTTAAGCAACAGGCACTAGGTCCCACCAAAAGCAGTGGGATAAATTGATCTATTTAACTGTTTTAGTGGTGTTAGTTAAGGGATGAATAGATAGTGTGGTCACTAGGAGAACTCCCCCTCTCTGAAGAGTAATTTATTTATGGCATAGATGGAGGCCATTCAATCCATCGAGTCCATATTGGTTCTCTGGTCAGTTCAACTCTCCCATTTGGCAAGTTTATTTCCTTCAAGGACTCATTCAATTTCATTTTTAAATTATTGTTTCATGGCTAATCGTCACCATTTTTGAATCATGTTTCCATTTTTGCCACTATATCATATCCCCATAGTGCTTGTGGCTCACTAACTTCATTCATCACACTTTGTGCATTTAAATAAACAAATTTTAAACCCTTCTTTGCAATTCTCACAGACACTTCAGTCTGCCCCTATCTACACTCTTCCAGTTCTACTCCATGCTCACTTTATGCACCCCATTCTTCTTATTTATTAAATAGTGTTAGGAGATGTTTTTATTGTATATATGCACAATGGGATACGTACTAAAAGATGGCAATGGACTGATCAATTCTCTTCTGCAGTATTGCCCTAGAGTGGGATTTGAGCACATGTCCTTCTGACTCAAGGGCAAGCATGCTACCAAACCTAAATTAGTAGCTTCAGCAGCTAATGACAAAAGAAAGAATAAATGGTCAGATCCAAGGCATTGTACCTCCATTCCATTTCAATACAAATTTCATTGTATTGAGACATGGAAATGTTGTCATTAGCAGCACAAATAAATATTCTACCAACGCTGACTTTTAATTTTACCCTCTTGTGGCTGCATAGTGGTCTATTTGACCCAGTATGGCAACAACTTATTGCTTTAGTGGAACAGTCACTACGATTGTCAAATGATGTTCTACAATAGCATTATGTACTACCTGTCACTACGATTTCATAGTCAAAAAGGTGATTATGCATCTTTCAGCATAAGTTAAGACCACCCTTGACTTGATGCTTCAAAACATTAAAAAAGTTTCTAAAATTAGCAATGCTACGCAGAATGTAGTAATGATGATACCAAGTCAGTCACCAATGCCAAGCTGACTAATTCGTGATTATATTATGAATAGCACAAAATGAACATGTATTGGCTTAATTGATCGCTCAAAATAAGCTAAATATTGTCATTCAAAAGGCAGAATACTGAAAATATGACAAAAAAACTCATTTTGTGATAAACTGGCCAGTAAACAATAACTGGCTACTGTAACAGGTAAATCTGTTCCTATGTACCAGGATGCCTAGTAACTCCCACCTAAACCAAATTAAATGTTTGAAGTATTCAACATAAAATGAAACAACAAACTACAATGTTGTTGTGCATCTTGTACAATTGTGTACCAAAATGAAAAAGGCAAGGCACAATATGAAACTGCCTCTAAAACATTAGTTTGGAATATAACAAAACATGGAAGATATTGGATTGAAAGTACCTTGCAGTTATCTGCTGTAACTGAACAGCGTCTTGCCAGAAATATTGTAAACAGCAACTAAAGTTTGAGTAAAATGTTCAAATTTCATACCAGATCCTGAAAATATAAGGTATTTTGCAGTAGATCCAACTAAGATAAAACAAAAGTTGCAATTTATTCCAAATGAGGAAACGTATGATGAATAGTTACTGATCTCCCATTTCATCCAGTCTTTTATGGAGGGAGCACTTATATTCAACAAATTTAACGAGGGAAAATCTACAAGGCAAACAAAAATGAATGTATATCGAAACATTTGGTTGGCTAATAATCTGTGAACTTCTTTCGTGACATTCTAAGAGAGGGAAGCTTTTGAGATTAAGGAAGTTTTATTGTTTGATTTCTCGATGATAAAGGACAGAATTACGAAAAACTGAGCTTTCAATCTGCAAGAAATGATTGAGGTTAGAATGTGTTACTCTGCTCTGGGCTAAATAATAACAACTGTCAGCCAAGCACTCAGCATTATTGAGTTAAATGCACATGACTGCATCCTGGGGGGAGCATTTTTGGGGCAAAATTCAAACCCTGAAACAGGGTTTTGAACAATGCTGACGTGACACCAAGCTAAGCAGCAATCTAGGTGTATCCGCAAAACTCTTCTCAAATCTAATTTAAAAGCTGTAATAAAAATTTTAAGTAATATGGAGACAACGATGGCATCACAACGCGTTTTTCGAACGTAATTCAAGTTTAAAAAGCGAGTCCCTTTAAAATGACACCTGCAGTCAGGGAGACGGGAGACAAGCTGCTGGAATTGTACCTGGAAAGGTAAAACATTGGTAAAGCCAAAATTACAGCGAGAGCAGGGCAGAACCCCCTCCCCCCATGAAAACATGTCGAACTGTTTCAATGATCAAAGGAGACTAAAACAAAATCCTGATTACAAAAGCTGTCTTCTCGAAAGGCTGATGAGTTAAAAGTGCAAGCGTTATCAGTTGACTGGACGCTAAATATTAGGATATACAATGAAACATGACTCCAGAAAGCACAATAAAAGTTTTGCTTCATTTTAAAATTCAACTCCTTTTGACTTCGGATAACCTCCACCCGTTCAAGGTGTGCACAGCAGAGTTTTCGAGCTAGAACTCAAGGAATAACATTCAAGCTTAAAGCTGTCATACGACAACCCCGCAGACTGAAATATTTATAGGATCAAGAGAAACCAGAGAGAACAGCAGCAATTCCAGCCTCTGTGCAAAACACATGATCTTGGGCTGTGGCTACAGTAGCAACTTAATCGCACTTTCTTTGCAGCCCCTTTGAAAGAAAATAGCCGTGGAAATGCTGACCTTCGAGCGCCTGGATGTACACTCGAGCTGTTCACCTTGTCTCGGAGACTCAGACTGAATGAATGGATGAATGAATGGCAAGCTCCTGCTTCAGGCTCGGTAATTACAACCACCGTCAGCAAAAAGCTCTGACGCGATTTGTCCACTCCCTCACCTGCACGGGACATCCCACCCACAGGTTCTGCAATATGTTACTGCCATCATCATTCACCATCCCTCCTGTCCTATTTACCATCACAACTAGCCACAAGTTCCAACGCAAGTCGCAGTCGGTCGGACAAATCGGTTGAATTATTAATGGAATATTTAGGGTTGGGATAACTGTGAAGAAGTCATATAGGACTGGAAACTCAACTCGGTTTCTCGCTCCACAGTTGCTGCTAGGATTGCTGAGCTTTCCCCAGCACTTTCTGTTTCATTCATCTCCCTAGCTCTGATTTAATTGTTTATCAGTCTCTATCCTATACCAGACATACTTGTTTTTGGCACCGTCATTTGAAATCCTCTCCATAATAGTCTCACTGTGTATTAGTGATTGACTACTGCAAACGTTCAAGCCAATCCTCTCAGTCCCAGAACAACACTGCAGGAGTTCCTTGGGGTAGTGTCCTAGGCCCAACCATCTTCAACTGCTTCACCAATGACCTTTCTTCTATCATTATCCTTGCAGTTCATTCATCCTGAATATCTTGAACTATTTACATTTTTTTTTCTGTAAAACCCTTTTTTTTAACAACTGCAGAATCTACCCAACTCCAACTTGTTCTGTTCCCTTGCCCAAGTCACAGCCCTGTGGGATTCAATCTCTCACAGTATTTGTGGCCCTGAGGGAAGACATCTTGGAAATATGAAGGTTTTTTTCTGCATCTGGTAGGCCATCATAGAACATAGAACACTACAGCACAAACAGGCCCTTCGGCCCACAAGTTGCACCGATCATATCCTTACCTACCAGGCCTATCTATAACCCTCAACCCCATTAAATCCCATGTACCCATCCAGAAGTCTCTTAAAAGCCCCTGAGTTCACCTCCACCACCACCGACGGCAGCCGATTCCACTCACTCACCACCCTGAGTGAAAAACTTACCCCTAACATCTCCTCTGTACCTACTCCCCAGCACCTTAAACCTGTGTCCTCTCATAGCAACCATTTCAGCCCTGGGAAATAACCTCTGAGAATCCATCCTATCTATACCTTTCAACATCTTATAAACCTCTATCAGGTCGCCTCTCATCCTTCGTCTCTCCAGGGAGAAAAGACCTAGCTCCCTCAACCTATCCACATAAGGCATGCCTCCCAATCCAGGTAACATCCTTGTAAATCTCCTCTGCACCCTCTCAATAGCTTCCACATCCTTCTTGTAGTGAGGCGACCAGAACTGCGCACAGTACTCCAAGTGGACTCTGACAAGGGTCTTATAAAGTTGCAGCATTACCTCCCGACTCGTAAACTCAATCCCTCAATTAATGAAGGCTAGTACACCATACGCCTTCTTGACCACATCCCCCACCTGCAAGGCCAATTTAAGAGTCCTATGGACCCGGACCCAAGGTCCTCCTGATCCTCTACACTGCTAAGAGTCCTACCCTTGATATTATACTCCTTCATCCCATTGGACCTGCCAAAATGGACCACTACACATTTATCCGTGTTGCAATCCATCTGCCACTTCTCCGCCCAGTCTTGCATCCTATGTCTCGCTGTAACTTCTGACATAATCTGCAGAATAGTTCAAACTTTAACAGAATTGCTGTCAGCATTGAGATAGAAGCAAACATTACCGTAGATGCTGGAATCTGAAACAAAAACAGAAAATGCTGGAAAATCACAGCAGGTCTGACAGCATCTGCAGGGAGAGGACAGAGTTAACGTATCGAGTCAGGGTGACACTTGGTCAGAGCTGTGGGTCATCCTGCCTTGAAATGTTAGCTCTGTTCTTTCCCCACAGATGCTGTCAGACCTGCTGTGATTTTCCAGCATTTTCTGCCTTTATTTCAGATTCCAGCATCCACAGTAATATTTGCTTCTATCTTAATGCTGATAGCAATCCTGCTAAAGTGTTGAACTATTCTGCAGATGATGGCCTACCAGATGCAGAAGAAAACCTTCATATTTCCAGGATGTCTTCCCTAAGGGCCACGAATACTGTGGGAGATTGAATCCCACAGGGCTGTGACTTAGGCAGGGGAACAGATGAAGTAGGAGTTGGGTGATTCTGCAGTTGTAAAAAGGGTTTTACAGGAAAAAAAAGTAAGTAGTTAAAGATATAATTTTGTGTTGTTAAAAATAGTATAAAACACTTAGCGGATGTATCGTATAATGTGATTATAGCTGGAATATGCTGATGTATAGTGTAGATGATTATGTACCACTGACACTACTCAGTCATGGGTTCGATACTCTCTCTCTATAGAGGTTGGAATCATGCCTAGTCTGCAACCTGTTTAAATATAGTATAACCTGTTTAAATATAAACAAGTGTTAAGCAGGTCCCAGAGTTTGTCTGCAGTCTGTCTACTGACGACATCCCACACCTGGAGTCCTAGATGGAAGGACCATCTCAGAACATCCAAGCGTGAGGAACCTGGTCAAGGTTCAAATGTATGAGCATATCCTGATGGAGGGCAAGTGAATGGGATAATGTCTATGGCACTGTTCATCATTCATCCGTCATCTTGGTAGCTAACTGCATGACTGCAAAATGCCCGTACCAGGTAAGGGTAGGAGGATAATGCCATCCCCATTAATATATCTTGTGAATCGACTCCATGCTTTCAGTGTAGTACACTGAGAATATGTAGCAACAACGGGATTTTTTTCCAAGGGCAAGTCCACAATTGACCTTCTGTTCCAGTGTCAGTTAACAACTGGGCAACATTTACTGAATTTTCACTCACCTGAGAAGTCAATTAAGTCTGTTCTGCAGCATTATGTCTTCACCATGGATAACCAGCTTCTCAAATGGGCCTCAGGGCCTGCTTTTTAACTGCACCAAGTTTCCCAACCTGTGCCATCTCTGACCCCTCTTCCTACTTCCAGGGTCACTGCCTCAACTCCTAATATAGCCTGTTCCTCTGGACCAAAAATCTGACATTCAGTCAGGTAAGTTGGGTATGTGGAGCCTAGAACTCCCCTGACTCTGTGCCACTGGTGCATGGGTGAAAATTTAGGTCCTGGTGTCTGGATTAATGAAATGGTTCCTCAGGTTTGGGAGGACTGAGAAAAAACAGAGAAAAGCATGTCCCAAAAATACTGGAATCTTTCAACATCGATGGCAGAGAAAAATGTCAGGAAATTGCAAGATTGTTGGGATGCCGCCGTAGTCTGACAGTATTAAATAGCATTTATTTTGGAAGCATTAAAAGAGATACCAATTTCTAACCGTATAGGGGGGAGAGGTCCCAGAATATGACTGGGAAGAGAAATAATGGAAATCTTGTGTCATTGCAGTGGAGAATTTTTGTATCTGAGTCAGGGCACCCAAGGCTTTGGCAGCAATAAGACAAGGACTTTCTATAATCTGAGAATTACAGCTTGGGAGCAGGAAACCACTTGTTGAACTAACCCCAGCCATTACTGATTGATGGCACAAAGCCAATATTTAAGCACAAACACTGCCATTACAATACTTGAGGATTTTATGAAGAAATACTTGCATTTATACATCATCTTTCACAACATTAGGTTATCCCAAACACCTAATGATGTGTAATTATTATTGTAATGCAAGTCATGTCACGGCCAATTTACATACATCAAGATCACATGAACAACAATGTGATACATACCAGATAAGGTCGCCTGTCTGAAATTGGCCAAACTAGGCTAAATTGGTTTTAAAACATTTACATGATATATGTGAATTGACCTCCATTGAAAAAAACATTGTGCTGGAAGTGAACGTACCCATAAAATTGACCATGCCCCTAGTTTGAAATAATGTCAGTGATAAGGTTCCACTGATTGTGTCCATTTGTAATCATTTGAAAAAGGCCTTCAAATTCATCATTTTTAAAATAAATAATGCCTACTGGTGCCCTCCCATCTTAAAAGTTTAGTGTAAATGAATGAAACTAGTAAATAGTTCAATAGATTTTTTAAAAAGTCACTGAGTAATTTCAACTAAAATAGTGGACAACACACTTATTAAAAATGCTTATTTTTTGTGATAAACCCTTTTTCAGTTGTATAATAAAACTGCATGAAGTTGCCACTCTCAAATATATCAACGAACATTTCATAATGCAAGGAAAGTCATAAAGAATTGATCATGCTGGCTCATGAACAAGTTTAAGTTTCTGATTATGCAAATACATTTATAGCTGAAACTTGAGTCATAACTTAAATTTGAACAAAGTTCAATTTCTAACCAGTTTGTCAATTTAATCCAAAGCACATGCTCCACTTCAATTTATTCATGGTGTTATAATGATGATGCTTATAAGATTATTCTGCTTTAGAACTACATCTTTGGGTTTATAAGATTCTTATAGTTTGTTATTGCGGCTTTAAATGTAAGCTGAAGGAGAGATGTAATCTGTTCTGCAGTCTGTCTGGTGGTTTAATTGTTAGAGATCAAAAGACTCAGATTATTTCTGAAGGAATTGCACGATATTTCTGCCTGGAGACAATGACTGCAGTTTTATAATGAGTAGACCAGTGTCTCCCAAAGTCTCAGATTTTTTTAGTACGTGTCAAGGTGTAAATAGTTGTGCTGTAAACCATCCCTTTAGTTTAATGATGAACTGGAGTTGGGATCAAATTTAATTAATCAGCATTTTTACTTTGATACAAAGCTGAAGGTGGATTTTCTGCTCCCATTTTCAGGGGAGGGAATGACAGCGATGCAGACAATCGAGCAGGAGACCCTTATGGTTTTTGCGCTGGCAGGATTTCCCTGCTCGATCGTCCCTGCCCATGACACAGCATGGTGGCACAGTGGTTAGCACTGCTGCCACACAGCACAAGGGACCCAGGTTCAATTCCCGGCTTGGGTTACTGGATGGAGTTTGCATATTGTCCCAGTGTCTGCATGGGTTTCCTCCCATAATCCAAAAGATGGTCAGGTGCATTAGCCATGCTAAATTTTCCCTCAGTGTACCCAAACAGGTGCCGGAGTGTGGTGGCTAGGGGATTTTCACAGTAACTTCACTGCAGTGTTAATATAAGTCTATTTGTGACATGAATAAATTAACTTTATAAAAACTTTTGACATAACGGGGATCCCAATCCTAATTTACATCTCCTTGGATATGTGAATCAGCATTTATGCTCGATTGTGCTCCCCCACCCAATGTTAGACTGTCCTTTCATGTCAATGTACCAATCATGACAGGTTCGCCATGATGTGCACCTGACGACAGAACCTGCCAGAGGCACACAGATGAGTATAGCTCCAGTGGCAAGAGCATCATGCCTGGGCAGTGCCCAGGAGTTCAGGTTCCATGGGGGAGGTATAAGGGTTTCTGTAGGTGAGGTTTTATGGGGTGTTTTGTAAATTTCTCATTGTTTTAAATTGCTGTTTAAAAATGTCATACAATCTTTGAGCTTGCCCCATCAGCATGACCTCTTGGGTCCCCTATACTTTTTCCAAATTGTCAAAAAAAATTTGGTGGGAAATGCCGTCAATGCAGCTGACAGACTACACTCTGCTTTTCCCACATGGGCTGACACTTGGGAAAAAATGAGGAAAATTTCACCCAAAGTGTTATTTGTTTCCATGGAGAAGAGGGTAGAGAAAACCATTTTGAGAACATGTTACAGGTTTCTCTATAAATCTAATCTATCCTTAAATTGCTTGGTTAACCATGGTTGATTTTTCCCTTCCTAGACAGCCATGATTAATGTACTGTCTTTTCTTACATGCACTCAGAGGCAAGAATATTACCACTAAGTTACAATTGACATTTACACCACTTAATGGCTGGAAATAAATCCATTTTATTTATTTGTGTCACAAGTAGGCTTTCATTAACACTGCAATGAAGTTACTGTGAAAATCACCACACTCCACCACTTATTCAGTTATACTGAGGGAGAAGTTAGCATGGCCTATGCATCTCACCAGCACATCTTTTAGACTGTGGGAGGAAACCGGAGCACCTGGTGGAAGCCCACACAGACATGCGTAGAACATGCAGTGACCCAAGCCGGGAATTGAACCTGGGTTCCTGGCGCAGTGGTGCTAACTACTGTGCCGCCATATAATCAGACTGGGGGAGTTGGAGACAGGATTGTTCTGGGGGGAGAAGGGTACGGTGAACAGGGGCATGAAAGTTAATACAAAGGTGAGATTGGACTGGAAATGTTCCCACTTTGTCCTGCTTTTCCTAGATATGGTTCATTGCACTGACTAAAATCCTCCTGACAGCAGCTTCAAGCCAACTGAGGGTATAAGTGAACCAATTAACAGGTACTTCCTGAGGACAAAGGAAATTTATTTGCAACACATGGGACTCCCCCACTGTCTGCAGCTCATCAATTCACAGAAGGCAAATGCACAGTGGGAAGTCAGAGTGCCGTGAAAATAACATGCAGTCTACTCGTTAACTGTGCAAACCAGAAATCCTGATGTCCCTTTCAGGAAAACATTTGCAACTGTACAATTACCCCCTTGAGCCTATCATGGGTAGTGCTGGTGGTTTAGAAGTGGCTGCTGTTCACACGTCCTTTTTATCTCACCGTGTCTCATCCCAGTCACATTAGCACACTCGCCACAGACAGTGAAGATTGTCAGCCACCTTTGCAATTGCACATGCCAAGTTGTCCTCCTGTCCAATACCCTGCCATCTCTAATTGGACAGTGATTTCACAGGAACCCTCTCAATTTTACACCTACCCAAAAGTTAGGATCAAAGAGATATACAGCACGCAAACAGGCCCTTTGGCCCAACTTGTCTATGCCGACCAGATTTCCTATACTGAACTAGTCCGATTTGTCTTTGTTTTGCTTATCCCTCTAAACCTTTCTTATCCATCTACCTGTCCAAAAGTCTTTTAAATTTTTCCGGCCGTCTCGCTGCTGGGGCATTCAGGTTTCTGACCCGAAAATGATCCTACTGTGCAGGGAACAAAAAAACCTATGGTGGGAAAATTCAGTCTTCTAATTCTGTAATTCAAATTGAAACAGAAAATGCTGGAAATATTCAGTACATCAGGTAACACCTGTGGAGAGAGAAACGACAACAAAACGTAGGTAAATACAGCTGCCTTCCAGGTCAACCATGATGTGGTTGAATGGCAGAACAAGCATGAGGGGTTGAATGGCCTGCTCCTATTTGTTACCTTCCAAGAAAACTGTGATGAAAGATTTATCCTTTATTTTAAGATGGTGCGATAAGGAAACAAAGCTTCCACATATATGATGAGGATATCCAGCTGCACCAGTCCACAACTTCTGCGCTGCCTTTGTGTTGTCAGACTGCTTGTCCAACATCTAATACAGGGTGAAAAAGATGACTAATTAAAGAGATGATACCACTGGCCAGTGGTGTTCAATGTCAATGTTATGGAAAAAACCTTTAATCTTTCATTCAGGTATGTCTGTCTTCCAGCAGTTAGGGCCAACTCTCAAATGTCCACGTTCAAGCTATTTTACATGATGACACCATTTCTTCTGGTTGGGCAGGTGAAGGCTATACTATGGGAGCTGGAACCTTGCAGAACCTCTCTTCATTTCCCAAGGTAAGGAAAAGAACTATGTTAAGACAGTGTTCTGAATGACTTCCCCATTAAAGCAACATGCCTCATTGTAGTGTTCCTCTGCTGCTACTCATGCAACATTTTGCAAATCTATTTTCCATCGGAGCAGGAAAGTAGGCCTCTCATCCACAAGATATCAATTGCATTACTTTCTTCTGTGTCCCAGGAGCATTGAAGCAAACTCTCGCACCATTAACATTCCCCCATCTCAGATTGTTCAACACAGATCAAGAATTCAACCATTCTAGAAAATTCTAGAAACTTAAAAATTTTAAGAATGGAACTGGGGCACACCGAATAGTCTTGCAGAGAACCGAGAGAAAAAATATTGAGAGAAAAAGATGGGCACATGTACTCACAGATGCTACTGGAGAGTTTCCAAGCTTTTCCTGATCTCCCACCATAACGTTGGCGGGAAATCTGGAAAAATAGTGCCACTTTTAACTAATTTTTCAAGATTTCTGACAAAGATACAGTGAGGGATCGAGAGAACTCATACAAAGCGTTCAATAACAGATGTTCCCAGTTAAGTTGGGAACCACAAGATAGGTTTGCTATTTTGACAGGTTTACTAAGAGGCTAACTGACAGGTTAGGACATTTGCATAAACAATTGTTAAGTAAACAGAAAAGCTTTTAAGAAGATATTAGGGTCACGAAATTGCTCTTTTGTTACAGCTCAGGTACTGGAAAAGCCAAGGGATATAACACAGTTATAAATGATCTGTTTTTCATCAAGATATGTGTAATTTGACCATGATACTTACTGAAGAGATGCCTGTTCAGTTTACAAACTCCAGGCAATGTTCCCTGTGGCAAAATTCATCCATTTTTGGCCGCTTTTGCCACAAAAAGTGGGTTTGTCCTCGTAGAATTTAAGTTATGAAGGTATGCTTTTCCCCAGGAAGGACAGACAAGAAAAGGCACAGGTCTGTAAAACAAAATGGCAGCAATACAAACATGGAGAGAAGATTCCAACAAAAGTACCATTGGAACTTTCTAGAAAGGACAAAATACACAGTGGAAGTTGTAAAGAATACTCAAAGTATTTCCACAGGAACGGAGTGAAATTATTCAAAGAAGATTTTAGGATTAAGAAACATTTAACCTGACTGAAGCGAACCTGTGATCCAATTGCACTTCGTTTTACATCTTTGGGCATTGTAAATGTGACAGATTAGAGTGGATGTGCAGAGACTATTTCCTCGGGTAGATGTAGCTGTTACTATATGGGGCATAACTATAAAGGTTCATGGTGGAAGATATAGGAGGGGTGTCCGAGGTAGATTCTTTACTCAGAGTGGTTGGGGTGTGGAATAGACTGCCTGCTGTCATAGTGAATTCGGACACTTTAGCAACTTTCATGCGGTTATTGGATAGGCACGTGGAGCAATCCAGAATTATGGGGAGAGGATAGCTTGATCTTGGGATAGGACATAGCTCGGCACAACAGTTAGGGCCAAAGGACCTGTACTATGCTGTAATGTTCTATGTTCTATTAATTTACAGGTTAAAATGTTTGCAAAACAAAAAAGCAACTGGTCAGTAAATGAGCAGTACAGAGTCACATATACATGCGACATTAGCTAAGCCAGAACAAGACAAAACCAAGGACAGACCACCATAGATAGCAACTTGTACATGGTGACAACAAGGTGAAACTGAAGTTCCAAGGGAAAACCAAACAAATTCTGACACCAAATGAATCCAGCAAAAAAGGACTCACCATACTGTGTGCAGTTCTGGTCCCCACATTATAGGAAGGATGTGGAGGCATTGGAGAGGGTGCAGAGGAGGTTTACCAGGATGTTGCCTGGTATGGAGGGGAGGTCCTATGAGGAGAGACTGAGGGATTTGAGGTTGTTTTCGTTAGAAAGAAGGCGGCTAAGAGGGGACCTTATTGAAACATATAAGATGATTAGAGGTTTAGATAGGGTGGACAGCGATAGCGTTTTTCCTCGGATGGAGAAAGCTAGCACGAGGGGGCATAGCTTTAAATTAAGGGGTGGTAGTTATAGGACGGATGTCAGGGGTAGGTTCTTTACCCAGAGGGTGGTGAGGGATTGGAATGCCCTGCCTGCTGCAGTTGTAAATGCGCCTAGTTTGGGGGCGTTTAAGAGATCCGTGGATAGGTTTATGGATGGAAAGGGTTTGGTTTAGGTTAGAGGGTCATTGCTTTTTAACTGGTCGGCGCAACATCGTGGGCCGAAGAGCCTGTTCTGCGCTGTAATGTTCTATGTTCTCTACTGTGAATATAGTCTCACAGCGCCAGGGACCTGGGTTTGATTCCTGGCTTGGGTCACTATCTGTCTGGAGTCTGCATGTTCTCCCCATGTCTGGGTGCCCTGGTTTTCTCCCACAGTCCGAAAGACTTGCTGATTAGGTGCACTGGCCATGCTAAATTCTCCCTCAGTGTACCCGAACAGGGGCTGGAGTGTGGCAACTAGAGAATTTTCACAGTAACTTCATTGCAGTGTTAATGTAAATCTACTTGTGGCACTAATAAATAAATTTTAAACTAGTCTGTACATTCAAATCAGTTAACTTGGCAGCAACGTTTACCATGAATAACAAAGTTAACCTTGCTAAGCCATATAGTAACTTCTTCACTTCAACATAGCTTCATTATTCTATAATTAAGAAAACACAGCTGCAACAGTGACGTTGCAATATACTGGTCAAATTTGTGCTTATAATTGTCACTCTTCTGTTTAGTATCTGCTGTAATTTTTAATTCTTAATCTTTGTTGCGTCCAACCAAATCTTTAGTGACTTTGGCAAAAGGGTATCAATGCTACTTCAATTGATATTTATTATTCAAATACATTGCGCTAGGTAAGCAAAATAGTTCAAGTGTGAGCTAAATTGGGCAAGTTTCTAAACCTTTGATACATAGAGTAAAAGTTTCTACACATACAGTGTGAAAAAGAACAAAGTTTAATCCAATCCTTTTTGGACGTTTGTTCATCAGAGATGGGAAATTGCTGGCAAGAGTGAACTTATTGATTTGCTTAGTTGACCTAAGAAGAGGAGCTGACAGGCATCCTCCTTGGACAGGCGTATTCTTTGTGCTGTGGGTTCAGTACATTATTCCAAAATTTGGGCCCATGGCAATAGCAATATATGTCCAAGGCAGATGGTGTGTGACTGAAACTTAGACA
Source organism: Carcharhinus amblyrhynchos (assembly GCF_965287045.1). Lineage (NCBI taxonomy): Eukaryota > Metazoa > Chordata > Chondrichthyes > Carcharhiniformes > Carcharhinidae > Carcharhinus > Carcharhinus amblyrhynchos. The sequence continues at coordinate 58,780,563 of NC_137334.1, forward strand.
CTGGAAAAAATTTCAATTGTTTCCTGATTTCCATCCATAATTTTGGTGGAATATCTGGAAAAATAGTCCTAAAGGCCATTTTTAACTGATCTTGCAAGGAGTCTATCAAAGATGCAGAGAGAGATCAGGAAGAATGCAGTAGCATGGCCCTTTAAGCTTTTAGCTTACCTGGCACCTAGAGGATGATGAAGACACCCGCCCCTGTAGCCGGGAAGGTTATGGCTGCCTTGAATTTTTATGCATCCGAATCATTTTAGGGCTTGACTGGGGACCCGAATGGAATTTCTCAAATCTCCAGGTACAGGTGCATCTGTTGTTTGAAGGGCGTCCTGTAGTGCTGGACAGAAGGATTCTCTGCCATTATGGAATGCCCCATGTCCAGGGGGCAATAGATGGCATCCATGTCACCACTCAAGTTCTGTCCCATCTTAGGGTGTCCTTTATTAACAGGAAGGGATACCACTCCATGAACATCCAGCACGTCTGTGTGTACTATTCTGGGAGCATGCATGAGTCCTACATCCTAGGGCAGTCAGAGATATCTGACATGTTCGAGAGTCATCTTTGGCTGAGGGGTTGGTAGTGAGGGACAAGGCTTACCCACAGAGTTCATGGCTAATGCTGCCTGTGCAGAAGCCCCAGAGTGAGGGGGAAACCCGTTACCATGCAGACCATTCTATCATCAGCAGCATTATCAAGCGATGCATAGGCATCCTCAAGATGTGTTCTGCTGTTTGCAACGCTTTGGTGGGGTGCTGTAATTTGGCCCCCAGTGAGTGCAGATAGTGGTCATTTGCTGGGTGCTGCACAACCTCATGTAGCAGTGAAATAACATGGTGGAAGAGGAAGAGGAAGAGGAGAACATGTGGCCTCTTAGGGGAAGAGGACAAGGATTCCAAGGGAGTGGGCCATCCAATGGCCAGGGTCTGAAAGGCACAGGGTAACAGTGAGGTCTTCACTGCCTCCAGATTCAAAATATAGGAGCTGCATTGTCTGCAGCTCAATCCCCACCACCCTCCTGGTCCTCATATCTTGCCCGGTCCCCCTTGATTTGATTTCGTTTATTATTGTCACATGTATTAGTATTCCGTGAAAAGTATTGTTTCTTGCGCACTATATAGACAAAGCATACCATTCATAGAAAAGGAAAGGAGAGAGTGCAAAATGTAGTGTTACTGTCATAGCTACAGTGTAGAGAAAAATCAACTTACTATGAAGTAGATCTATTCAAAAGTCTGATGGCAGCAGGGAAGAACTGTTCTTGAGTCGGTTGATACGTGTCCTCAGACTTTTCCCGACGGAAGAGGTGAAAGACAATTATGTCCAGAGTGTCTGGTGTCCTTAATTATGTTGGCTGCTTTCCAAGGCAGTGGGAAATGTAGACAGAGTGAACGGATGGAAGGCTTGTTTGCACGATGGACTGAGTTTCATTCACGACCCTTTGTAGCTTCTTGTGGTCTTGGGCAGAGTAGGAGTCATACCAAGCTGTGATACAATCAGAAAGAATGCTTTCCATGGTGCATATGTAAAAGTTGGAGTTATAGAGCTAAATTTAATGCTAAATCTCCTTAGTCTCCTGAGAAAGTAGAGGCGTTGATGGGCTTTCTTAACTATAGTGTCTGTATGGAGGGACCAGGACAGGTTGCTGATCTGGAACTTAACAACTTGAAGTTCTCGTTCGTTTCTACTTTATCCTTGTCGATGTAGACAGGGGCATGTTGACAGGGTGATGATGACGACTCACAGCGAGGAAAGCTGTGGTGCTCCTCAGCATCTGAAGTTTGACTCCAGCCTTTCTGATGACAGCCCCGGTAGGCATGGATGTTGAGTTCACCAATCATATGGCTTGTTTAATCCAAGCTGATTTGGAGCTACTTTGTGGCAAAGAACAAATATTTTGTCATTGTTGAATCTGCCAGATCATGAAGCTCCTTTAAGGGAAGCAGGGGTGAGCCACTGGTCACAAGCCTCTGCTGTAATCTGGGAGCCAAGTGTTTATCTTGGTGATCCCACTCAACTTTCCAACAATGGCAGTCTCTAGGATATTCATTAGAAACACGGAAATGGTGTTGTCACTAAAGGACAAAGCTGGGTGTTTGATGTAAATCTTGTTGCAGATAGTAATTGAATCTTGAGCTGAAAACAATGGACTTGTCAGATTATTGTAGTGGTAAAGCCCTCAAGGAAGCAACTGTAATTGGACTTAGAACAGTGAAGTTCTTCCCAAAATGTTGTTAGTTTGGGAGTTTCAGAATTTTAAATGAGTAATGATGAAAGAACCACAATAGATGTTTAAAATCATGGCCAATATTTGTTATGGCTTGTTTTCAAGCATAGTTACTCCTGTCATATGGGCCTGATTTTCCTTCCATTGTTGGGAATCCAACTTTGTGACTATTTCCAGGTTCCATTTCCGTCTTGGAAGTGGAGCAGTCACACACCCTGATATTCATAGGGATGTCCTGTTAATTTGCTGACAGACATGTTAGGACAATGATTAGTGCCCACAGAGGCAGGCTAAACATAAGAACATAAGAAATAGGAGCAGGAATAGGCCATCTAGCCCTTCGAGCCTGTTCCACCATTCAACAAGATCATGGCTGATCTGAAGTGGATCAGTTCCATTTTCCCCCTTTCTCCCCATAACCCTTAATTCCCCTGTCTGTCAAAAACCTATCTACCCGTGACTTAAATATATTTAGTGAGGTAGCCTCCACCACTTCAACGGGCAGAGAATTCCAGAGATTCACCATCCTTTGAGTGAAGAAGTTCCTCCTCAACTCTGATCTAAACTGCACCCCGCCCCCCCCCCCGCTTTATCTTGAGGCTGTGCCCTCTAGTCCTGCTATCCTTTCTAAGCAGGAAGAATCTCTCTACCTCTACCCTATCCATCCCTTTCATTATCTTATACGTCTCTATAAGATCCCCCCTCATCCCTCTAAACTCCAACGAGTACAGACCCAGTCTATTTTGTCTCTCTTCATAGTCCAACCCCCTCATCTCCGGCATCAGCCTAGTGAACCTCCTCTGCACTCCCTCCAAGGTCAAAATATCCTTGCGCAAGTGCAGCGACCAAAACTGCACACAGTACTCCAGCTGCAGCCTCACCAGTACCCTATACAGTTGCAGCAAGACCTCCCTGCTCTTATATTCTATCCCCCTGGCTATAAAGGCCAGCATCCCATTCACCTTCTTGATCACCTGCTGCACCTGCAGACTGGGTTTTTGTGACTCATGCACAAGGACCCCCAGGTCCCTCTGCATGCTGTGGCTTTTCGCCCTTTAAATAGTAGTCCCTCCTACTATTATTTCTGCCAAAGTGGATAACCTCAAACTTGCTAACATTATACTCCATCTGCCAGGTCCTCGCCCATTCGCTCAGCCTATCCAGATCCCTCTGCAGACTTTCCACACCCTCCACGCAATTTGCTTTACCACTCATCTTCGTGTCATCAGCAAATTTTGTCACCCTACACTCAGCCCCCTCCTCCAGATCATCTATGTAAATGGTAAATAGCTGAGGCCCCAACACCGATCCCTGCGGCACTCCACTAGTCACCAATCACCAAATCAGAATAGCACCCATTGATACCAACTCTCTGCTTCCTATTAGACAACCAATCCTCTATCCACGCTAACACCTTACCCCCAACTCCGTGCACCCTAACCTTCTGTAGCAACCTTTTATGAGGCACCTTATCAAATGCCTTTTGAAAAATCTAGAAACACCACATCCACCAGTTCCCCTCTGTCTACCACACTAGTCACATCCTCATAGGAATCCAATAAATTTGTCAAACATGACTTCCCCTTAACAAGTCCAATTTAAACACATCATGGCAGCTATTGCTATGGCTTGCATTTAGCTCATTGAACTACCTCCACAGTCATGGACAAGGAAAGGCAGAGACAACTGTGACCTGGATCAGCACTTGCTGTTTGATTCACCCGAGGGCATGGAGGGAGAAGATGGAGGGTAGTAGGAGAAGGCCACCTTTCCAAACCAAGCATGCATAGATCAATGTAATCGAGACTGGTGGTAGACAGATTGTAGTGGGGAGGAACTGGATCCATTAACAGAAAAGGTTCAAGGACCTTATTTAGTTTGGCAAGATGATTGAAACAACAGACCCCTTTGGTGGGCCTTGTGATATTCACCTTTGAGCAGATATAGCAGCTAAGAAGTTTGAAGGTGCATGTTGTTCCTGAAAAATGAGAGAAATGTGTTTCTAGAGTACTTTCTGACCCCTCGTCAATGCTCATAGACATGGTACTACTGAGGACCTGTCAGCGCTGATACATGCAGCTTCCCATGTCAATAAGCCTACAGTACTGGCCAGAAAGTCCAGTGCGTAATCTTTATTTTCTTTGAACTTACAATAGTAAAGGTCCCATAATCACAGAGGAAAGAATGTCCCATTTAAATGTTATCACAACTGTTACAAATCAGAGGTTTTAAAAGATTATTCTGTTTAATTGAGGGTAAAATGAAGGATGAATGGGTCATGTGACCTGTTCAGAGATCAGCTTACAAGAAGCCTTGGTGGCTTGAAACTCGCTACTAATTAGTTGCGACTATAAACAGTGACCTGAACAGTTGCGTTGACAGTTAGGGCTGGATTTTCAGAGGTGGGACAACTCCACAGACCTTTAAAAATAACAGGAGGACCCAGCTCCTGAAGTCCTATCCTCATTCCTGACAGAGCAGATTTGAATTTTTTTTAAAATCACCCACTCTTTAAACTAGTAAACTGGCTGCAACTGTGAGTGAGTATTAAAAAAAGACCCTTCACTGGATTGTTTTGATGGGTGAATGTTAGAAAGAAAAAGTAGCATATGGTTGTGCTGTTTCGACAGAACTCTGATGACATTTCCCCAACAGCTCTTACTATGAATAGCTCATCAAATATTAAAAGCTACAATTATCTCAGCAGGGTGTTCTGAGTTTGATTGTTAGTATACAGTACATTAAAGGATTAGTTCTCTGATGTGGGATCTGAATGGAAATTTTTTTAAAAAGATAATAACCTTGAGTTTTTAAGAGTTTCAATTAGTTATTTAAATTGCAATATTTTTTACTATCAAGTGTGTAGGAGTGAGAACTGAATTAGATTATTAAATTTTTTTTCATTTCCATATGACTCTTGAGATCTAGATACTGAATAAGTGGCTGTGGAGGAGGCATGGATGGCATAAAGGGCCATTTGAGTGAGAGGGGGTCATGAGTTGGCAAGAGGTGTTGGTTGGGGGGGGGGGGGGGGCTGATGGTGAAGTTTGGAGGCCTAACAACTTCTGAAACTGCTAGCACAACATCCCATGAAACTGTGGCAAGCTTTCTCATTGGTCTGCCTCAGGATCGTACAATCATAGAATCTGTACAGTGCAGAAAGAGGCCATTCTGCCCATTGTGTCTGCACTGACAACAATCCCACCCAGGTCCTATGCCTGCAACCTCACATATTTACCTTGACACTAAGGGGCAATTTAGTATGGCCAATTAGCCTAACCTGCACATCTTTGAATGGGGCTGGGGTGGCAGGGTAAACCAGAGCAGCGGGAGGAAACCCACATAGACATGGGGAGAATGTGCAAAGTCCACACAGACAGCGACCCGAGGCCAGAATTGAACCCGGGTCCCTGGCACTGTAAGGCAGCAGTGCCAACTGCTGTGCCATGATGCCCATCTACACTTCTTCTGGGATTGGCAGGCCTGCTCTTAATCAGACATTGTCCACCTTCACCCCTTCCCACACCCAAGTGAAAATTGCATATTTCAGTCTACCATTCACCAAGGCAAGTCTGGCCAGTCAGCAGATTTCTCAACTGAAGCCGCCCACTTCCGTGTCAAAGGTCTGTAAGAGTAAGTGAGAATTTTTAATTCTTGATTTTAATGAAAAGGGAAAACTGGAAGAGGTATTTAATGGATTGCTGATCAGTTATCATGAGAAAAAATTATACTTCAAAGTCACTGTGAGCAAAACCCTGAAGACAGCGCAATTTCTTTAAGTGATACTTCCTGTAGTGCTTTACCATTAGTCTTTTGATTAAATTTAAACAAACCAAAACGGAAAGATTGGGAACATATCAAATGAAAAATGGCTGGACAACTACTAATGAGAAAAAGAGTGGCAATAAAAATTTTGGAAACAACACATCTTGAATAATCAGAGGAACTTATAAAGCAGAAGGCAAACTAACCTTACTGCAAAACTAAAGTATTTCCAACCTCTATTTTTTTCTTTAGTAACTGAAATTTCTAGTTTTAAAAATAATTCTTCTTTTAGGAAGAAACAATTAACACAATTAAATTTACACACGGTTTTCCTGCCTGTCCTTTCATCCTATCGTAAAGATTTTACGACACATTCCCAACTGTTTGAAAAGTCTAGCTTCAGAACAAAATAGTTTCCTGACCAAATAGTTGGAGAGTTTTCAACTGAACCTCATTATTCTGATTCTATATAGCTGACAGAATTTAACGTTAATCCATGAGTTTCACTGACGTGTGTTTGCCATCATCTTCTGATTATTTCAGTATGTTTTTCCCTTCTGCATTTCCAAAACTTGCCTTTTGAACATCCAAAATGATTCCTTTTAACTTACTGAAAAGAGAGTTTGTATCAAGACTTAGAACCTGTGCAAACAATTAACATTTCAACATTTATGGAGCAATTTTTAATTTGAAGCCTATACTAAAAAGCATGAGACATTTTCTTCAGCTCCAAACTCGGAATATACTTAGGGCACAAAGCAGAAGAAAAATGGACAGAAGTACATTAAAAGTAGGTCCATGCCTATACTTACTTTGGAAACTGCTGGGCATGGCAGAGCTGTGATATTCAAAGCAGGTGCTCTCTGGAAAAGGCAGCAAGTCTTCCCACCTTATTTTCTTGCTGGAGAGGCAGAGACTTTCCAGGAGACTATTTAGAGAGGCACTCAGAAGAGATCGACCGGTTTAAGACACAACCTTTTCAGATTGCTATCTAAGCCTCTCAAATCTTCTAATGGCAAGAGGCTTGAAAAAGCTGGGTGCAACCATTTTGTTGACCTAAAGTGCCGGTGACTAAATTTGTATACAATCAGTAATTAACCTTAAAGTATTTCATTGTCTGCGAGGATTTTGATGAGGTTCTAAATAAATATAGTAGTTTCTTTCAAACCTAACATTGTTTAGCTGCTGGATTGTGAATGTGAAAATGAATTCTTTCCAATATAACATTGAATATGTAAGAGACGGCATCATTTTTGTTGTACGCATATTTAATATCCACAAAGCTTCACAACCACTTCTTCCGTTGACATTTTTTCTTTTCTAAGATTGTTTGGATATGTGTTAGTTTCACTGCCTTTTTCTGTGATCTACCATAACTTAGATTTACTCTTGTTGTGTAAAGTACCTGAAGATATATATAAAAAAAGTGCTGGGGCACAAGGACAAAGGACTGGAACAGCTGAACTACTCTCGCAGAGAGCTAGCATGAATGCAATGACCAAAATGGCCTTCCTCTTTGTTCTAGCCATTCTAAGATTCTATAACTACAGTCCACACTTGTCCGAGGATTTCTCCCCCTACCTTGCATGATCATCCAAATTTTCCATTTTTGATACCGATTCTATGTTGGCATTCGATGATGGTAATGGGTTAGCTTTCTGATGAAGCATGATATCACATGGCTTTCCATCTCAGAAACCACCCTCAACTCTGTTCGTACCAGTGTTGTCTAGATGTTTGCCTGATCTTGCGTAATATATAAGCTTTAAATATCTGCCTATCAACATTGATGAGATTGAAGCCATCTTGTTCAAATGCGACTAAGCTCTGTCCCCTTGCCTGAATCAACCTCTTCATCAACTAGGCATTGTGATGCTGCTGTGCATTTAAGAAATGTATTTTAATCATGTTTCTTTGCAGGATGTTTTGTCTGCACCATTTTGCCTGTAACCAAATGTCTTTTATCATTGTTGAAGCAGTAGTATTAACATCACATTAATTTTGAATGCAATGTTCTGTGCTTTTAATGATCTCCTGGGATTGCTTTGTGGAGCTTTCTTTCACACTGAGTATCCTAGTTTTTGTTTTGCTTTCAGAAGTTGCTTGTAGTCAAGAGAAAGAGTAGTGTTTTATTTTCCCCTCTCTCCAGAGTCGGGGTTTTTACTGTTCAAGTGATGCAGTGTTGGAAGCTGCCAGAGACTGGGTTTACCTCTGAAGTTTTGCTGTTTGGAGGATATTTCCTTCTCTGGAGCTGGTTTGTAATTGGTAAAAGTTATGCTAATTCTTTTTGTTACATTTTAACTATGTTCTTAAATTAACTTTGCTTGATAAAATCTTCCACGTGGGTCACTTGAATCATACCTGGAGTGAAGCATCTGATGCTCATCAGTGCAAAATCAAATTGATTATTGTTGCATGTATCAGTATACAGTGAAAAGTATTGGTTCTTATGCACTAAACAGACAAAACATACTGTGCATAGAGAAGGAAACACGAGAGTACAGGATGAGGTGTTACAGTCATAGGTAAGGTGTAGAGAAAGATCAACATAATACAAGGCAAGTCAATTCAAGAGTCTGACAGCAGTAGGGAAGAAGCTGTTCTCGAGTCAGTTGGTACGCGACCTCAGACTTTTGTATATTTTTCCCAAAGGAAGAAAGTGGGAGAATGTCTGGGATGTGTGGGATCCTGAATTATGCTGGCAGTGGGAAATGTAGGCAGAGTCAATGGATGGGAGGCTGGTTGCATGATCGATTGGGCTACATTCACAACCTTTTATAATTCCTTGCAGAACAAGGAGTCATACCACCAGAAAGAATGCTTTCTATGGTGCACCTGTAAAAGTTGGTGAGAGTCGTAGCTGACATGCCAAATTTCCTTAGACTTCTGAGAAAGTAGAGGCGTTGGTGGGTTTTCTTAACTATAGTGTCAGCAGGGGGGACCAAGACAGGTTGGTGGTGATCTGGACACAAAAACTTGAAGCTCTCAACCCTTTCTACTTTGTCCCCATTGACGTCAACAGGGGCATGTTCTCCACTACGCTTCCTGAAGTCGATGACAATCTCCTTCATTTTGTTGACATTGAGGGAGAGATTATTGTTGCCGCATCAGTTCACCAGATTCTCTATCTCATTCCTGTACTCTTGTCTCGTCATTGTTTGAGGTTCAACTCACTAAGGTGGTGTCACCAGCAAACTTGAAAATCGAATTGGAGGGGAATGTGGAGACACAGTCATTAGGTATATAAGGAGTATAGTAAGGGACTGAGAACACAGCCTTGTGGGGCATCGGTGTTGAGGATGATTGTGGAGGAGATGTTGTTATTTATCCTTACTGATTGTAGTCTGAGTTTGGAAGTTCAGGATCCAGTCAGAGGGAGGTGCCAAGACCCAGGCCATGAGTTTGGAGATGAGATTTGTGGGAATAATGGTGTTGAAGGCTGAGTTGTAGTCAATAAATAGGAGTCTGACCTTGTTATCAAGGTGTTCCAGGGTAGAGAGTGTAGGTCTAGGGAAATGGCATCTGCTGTGGACCTGTGCGGTGTAGGCAAACTGTAGCAGATCCAGGTAGTCCAGGAGGCTAGAATTGATTCGTACCATGACTAACTTTGAAGAACTTCATAATAATGTATGTCAGGGCCACCAGTCGATAGTCATTAAGGCAAGCTGCTTGGTTTTTCTTAGGTACCCAGGATGATGGTCATCTTCTTGAAGCAGATAGGGACCTCAGATTGTTGTAAAGGTTGAAGATGCCTGTGAATATCCCCACCAAATGTAAAACTTAGGGTCCAGGCTAACTTTATAAAACACTTTGAAGTTCTGGCCTGGGTCTTAACATCATCCAGACTGAAATAGCCTTGGTATCTTGTTCTTTTCTATTTTGATGTAAGCGTCACTGGCAAAGCCAGTGTTTATTGCCCATCCCAAATTGCCTTGAGTTGATGGTTTGCTGGGACATTTCGGGGGGCAGTTAAAAGTCAGGCTCACAGCGATGTGAGCCTGGGGGTCACACATAGGCCAGACAGGGCACGAATGACAGATTTTCTTCCTTAAAAAGGAAATGAGTGAACCAAATGGGTTTTTATAACTGATAGTTATACAACTGATAAATTTCGTGGTCACCATTCGACTAGCTTCCAATTCCAGATTAACTAATTGGAATTCAAATTCCACCAGCTGCCACGGTGAAATTTGAACCCATATCTCCAGAGCATAAGTGGGTCTCTGGACTACTAATCCATCATTCAGACTTCTTTCCTATCAATCCGAGGGGACATTTTACTCACACCCCCTGAATGTCACTGGCTTTGGTTTACCTGCTTTCCAACAACACATTCATATTTTTGTTACATTCTGCTTTGATTGCTTCAATGTCCTTCTGAACTTTATGTAATTTACAGCTCCTACACCTCTATCTTGCCTATTATAATGAATTTAAAACATTCATGTACATTGGTGGTAGTCTCCTTGTTTATCAAGTACATCCAAGCTCTGAGTGACTTCATGATCTTCTGTGGATCTTCTCAAAACTGAAGAATCTGATGTGAAATTGGCTGATTGGATTATCATTGTTCGTACTTGGAGAGTTTCTGCAGTCACACCACCTCTAGCCTTTCTCTGGGCATATTGGATTTTGAGAGTTTGGTATAGGTGCTCCACTAAACATGTTGAATCAAATTTCAGTGCTTGCTACCATGGGGGCCAGCTGCTGCAGTGTTTTCCATACAGAAGTTCATAAGGCTCTTCTTTAGGGTATCCTTGTATCATTTGTACTGACTACCTTGGTGTTGTTTATCTTGGTAGAAGATCTGCTTGGGTGTTCTGTGGTCATCCACAAATAAGACATGGTTTATTTAACAAAGTCATTTTTTCTGGAGAGTGATCTCCATGCTATTGAGCTTAGCACAATGAAGGAACTCATTCCTTGTGATTTTGTCCTGCAGTAGAATTCTCAAAATGGATCTCGGGTGTCTTTGGTGGTACACCTACCTGCAGACTCAGGATTCTGCGCCATACAGAATCAACCTTGTACAGAAACCCATCCTGGGTCTTTCCCCTTGATCTCCTCTAAGTCCTACATCTCTAATTATGCTGTTCAATTTCTGGGTAGGCGTTCCTGGTTCCCATGACTCTATCAAAAACAGTTGCAGAGCTTTCCACTGAGGTCAATTTTCAAACTTCCTCCTAATCTTCAAATTTCTCAATCTTCAAACTTCTCATCTGAATCTATTCCATCAGCAATGCATTTAATCATTTCTATACAAATCAGTTTGTAAATACAAGTTGTATTATATGCTTATTACAGATTAGATCTTAATACCAGTACATTGATGGTGGACAATGTGCTTGTTTAACTGGCCCAAAATCTAGTACTGAGGAACTCCCAGTGCCCAAATATGCTGTGAACACATTGTAATCAGGGTGTGGGTTATTTGGCACCACCAGTTCCCAGCCAGGTATTCTCCATGTAGTGTTTGTTAAAGGTGTAGCAGATAATAAAATAACTACGCTGCAGTTCAAGATGTTTACAGAGAACGCACCCATTTAAACCAATTACCTGGACCTAGTAAGGTGAACCTGAAAGGCTTTGGGACAAATAGATTCTGTATTACAGTACTGAATAAAGCAATGAAATAAGTACCTTCAGAAGTCAGGCATTCTGGAACAATATAAGGAGACTATCAAAATACAGTGTTCACAATCCAGAACAAGAAGTTCTTAAATATCCAGTCTCCAAACCTAGTTTGTGACCGAGACAAGGGACAGAAACTGAAGACTTCTCACTATGGAGAAGGGGCAAACGTCATACATTCTTGAATAATACAGAACACAAAATGTTATTTTCTGTGACTCTTACTCACTCAAAAACATTAAAATCATGCTGGAGTACAGATGATAAATGATTTTTCATGTGTTTAAAGACAATATTTTGATTGCAAACCTCAACAGATGAAACCCATCACCTTTTCAGCAGATATCTGCACATATATACATTTCCTATCGGAGTAGGTGATGCTGCAAAAGGAGACTTTTTCCTTCTCAGAGCCCAGGGGATCCTTGGTCACTCTCATCACACCTACCACCAATTAGCCTGAAAAAACCAGCTCGCCACACTTGGATCAAATCTGGGATTTCCCTGGTCCACTGGCCTCAGTTTAGATTGTTAAGTCAGTCAGTGGGTATCAGTTCTGTCATTATTTTTTAAATTGTATTCTTGGAAATAATGTGCAATATAGAGAAATGATACTCAGTGATCCTGTGAGTAAGGAAAGATGTTGGCATTGGGAAATGTGACTGTACTGTTGGAAAGATTATCATGCACTTTGTAACTCATCAGTACAACTCCATTACTAACAAAGTTTAGTTGATTTTTTTTAAACCGTGGACTTGAATGTCTACAGAAGGGCTGCAACAGTCTTAATTCCAGTAAGTCAATTGCTGAAACTAGCACAAAGTAGGAAAATAACAAATTTCAAAATGAGTACATTACTTTTAACCAAGGAAATTGGATCAGCTTCCATTTATTTATAATCTTTCAGAATTCCAATACTTGCCGCTCAAAAATAATTCACTAACAAACTAGACAGAAGTTGATCTCTCTCGTTCAACATTGAGAATGTAGATTGAAAGAAAATTTAGAGTTGAGGGTAAAGAACTTAAGGTTCAAATTGTATATTATATATGCTGTTAGTGTACAGAAATTGAAACATTGAATATTGTAGGTCTTAGGAAATTGTGAATTCTTAAATACAGTGCTAAATCAGAAAATATATTCAAAATCTGAAAGTGGACATATCCAACTATATGAGCCCAAATAATATTGACAGCATTTTTACTTCAACATAAATATTGCACACTTTTTGCAAAGACAAGCATTAATTATATATTAGCAACTTAAGCCATACTTAAACTTCAGAATTCTGTTCCCTCATCCCATAGCTTTCCATTGATTGAGTAAAGCACTGAATATGATGAGTTGAGTGAATTGCTTCAATGAGTGATATTAGATACATTATTTCCAATTATTTCATTTTACTCTCACTTGAACGACCAATTTCTTCACAAAAAATTAACTAACTGATATTTCTGGATCAAACTAACCTTTAAAACATTAAAGGCAGAAGATCTATGTCAAATTTAATCCATTGCATAACACTTCATATGACATCCGTCCTTGTAACAGTTTAATAACAGAACAAGCTAGTTTCTATCTACAGAAAGCTTTCACCAAATATTTTATATATATATATATTTCTAAAATTTTTATTACACAATCAAGTACCTATTGATTTGGCTTTGAGTTTGCAGTAAAGTGCAAGCCAAGGGGCCCCATAAATGCTTCTACTTGGTGCAGAAGGGAAGAATTCACTGCAGAGCTTTTGTTGGGAGACACAGGGCTGGATTTTACAGCAGGCTTCACGAACCCAATATTAGCTGGCAGCAAGCTGAGGGCACAATCTTCCTGAAGGTGGCCTCCTTATTGGCTGTTTCTGCCCTATTAAAAGGTAGCAGGCAGCCCAATCAGAGGGCAGCAACTCTGATGCCTCAAGACACCACCAGAAGTGGGCACTGTTGAGTTAGGTCAAAGATTGAGAAGACACCTCAACACTGAGGTTCCCTCAGGGAGTCATGAATTTAAATTAAAAATTGAGTGTGGCAAAGCCCCTCAGAGTTGAGGGAGAATCCAGCCATGTGAAGCAGATGGGCTGTGGGATTGGGCCAATCCTGCCCGTCTCCCCCCTCTTTGGGGCATGGAAGCTTTGCCTCTCATTGTCCTCTGCACTGGCACAAGAAAGCCATCACCATCATGATGGAGGCCTCCAGATATGCCGAGGTCTCTACCACTGCAAAACGCTGGCGTGTCCAGTAGATCAACACTTAGTGTTTTAATTATCTCAGCTGGCTGCGTGCCTCCAAGATGCAGGTAGCCAATTTAGGTCCAGGCCCTGGGTTACCCATAGAAAAGTGGCTTGGCAGTGAGAATGCATGGTGAACTGTCCAAAGATGGCTTTCCCTATTCTGCCAACCCACGTCCCTCCACTCCCACAACTCCTTCCTGTCCAAGTCTTGCCGCAACAGGGCTGGAAAAATCCAGTCCATGGTTTTGCGAACACCAGAGACCTGAAATTACAACATGGAAATACAACACTGCTGAACGTTCACCAGGAAACCCAAAAATATTGGTTGGTTTGTTGTTGAACAATTGGAAGGCATTTCACTAAATTATAAAAACTAGAAAGGCTGAAGACAGTAATTGGAATTAAAAAAGTATGACAAAATATTTTCAATTGCAATTAAAATATTTTTAGTCCTATTACAAAAGTGTATTTTTTACTATTAATGTATCCTTCTATGTACAGCATAAAATTTTAATGCAAAACTGTGAATTTTATACTGAAATTATAATAAAAGGTGTGAAGCTGGGATTGGTTTGATTACAAGTGCACATAATTTCCACATACCACACATATAGTATTTGTATTTTCAGGTTCACAATTAACAGTTGAGTTATCACGTCAAGTCTATTTTGAGACAGAACCTCTCGTATTCCAGTGAATTACAATGCATAGTGCAAGAAGATACTGAAAGACTATGTGCTTTAACAGTTTTATCATTATTGGACAATTTTTCAGTTCTATTGGAATTAATTTCAAAAATATAGTCAACTTAGTTTGAGTCAATTGTTAATGCATGTAGTTACACTGTGGAAACGGTGTCCACCTTTTTAAGTTTGGCAGCTCCTTCTCCTGAACGAATGGCATCCAGTACAGCTTGATGAATTTCTCCTGGGTCACTCATTTGGGAAATTAAAGTAGGTTTTGATTCTCTTGAAGGAGATGGCAACTTTGATTGTACCTGCTGTGCCTGTGTTCCTGCCAGGTTGTAGTGATCCTTTTCTGTTTCTCTTTCAGGAGATAAAGTCTGTAAAAGATTACAGGACCATTGAAATTCAGAATGCATCAACTTACTGTGACAAATATGACAAATTCTGCAAACGTAGAGACAAAAAAAAACAGATTTTAATCCTTGCTTGCACCCCCATCTTCTGCAATAAGTACATTAAAGTCAGATTAAGCATATTGTGTTATCCTGAATATGGATCCTTGACCAGACCCTCAAGCTTTTGGTAGAATTGGGTTAGGGACAACACACTGTTTATTTAAAGCAGACAAAGTTTGAGATTCAATACACTTGCTTAGTGAATAAAATCAACAGAACACAGACAGGATTTCTAAACTCACAGGCCCTCCCTCCCCCTCCCCCCCCATACCACACCCCATAATTCCTCTATCTGGGGCTCTTTAGGAACCTCTCCCTGTCCTCTCTCCTTTTGGAACCTCTCTTGATCCCTCTCCGTCTTCTACCTGGGACAATTATTTTCATTGGCACACCACCACTGGTCATTTTCATTCCATTTCCCTTATTGCACAGGCACGCCAGGCCTATTCTCGACTCAAATGGAGATGCAGATCAGTTCACATGCGGCCCGCTCCCAATCTGCGCATGCGCGGAAATCCTGGGTCTGTCAGGATTTGGAGTTCCCAACCTCTGCTCTCAATGTCAGGTAATGCTACGCAAAGTAATCACCATCAATGGCTCTTCCACTGTTTGATGATAATGTCTACTCAGGTTCGCGAGTTTCTTCAGGTGACTGAACCGCAGATCTTTGGGGAAGGATGTCCCATCAGATAGTAGGATCCAGAGTGCAGAATTTGTTTCTTTACTTTCCTTCTCTGCCATTACTCTGCCTTATCATTAAGAGGTGGTTAATAAATGACTGATAGTAAACTCCTCTCAGTCACTAACGTCAATGCTGCTGTAATTCAGGGAGAAATTCAAAGTGCCTTTGAAGCATTTTCTTTGTCTTCCCTGGAACACTGGCCATTTAGAGTTGGGGAAAACAGGACTTGGTTTTCAGCATCCGGACACAGTGTCCAGTCCATCAAAATTGATTTTGCAGTGCTGTCCGAATGTCACTGGAGCCGACTTCAAGGACACTAGTGTTTGCTTGATGGTCCTCCCAGCAGGAGATATGGCAGAGCCATTGCAGATGGAGATTCTCTAACTGCTCTTGTGTTGCTGGTAAATGGCCTGCACCGCACTGCAATACGAGTGTGGTCACAACAACTGCTCTACATACTAGGATGTGTGTTAACTTGCTGAGGTCTTTGATGTCAAACCTTTAAATGCAACCATCATGGCCCTTACTTGAAATTTCATCATTTAAGATCATAACTAATGAAAAGTACATTCAATAACTTTATATCACTAAGTAAAATTGTGTGATTAGCTTGCCAGCCAAAAGCCAGAATCATTGCCAAAGAGGAATGGCTACAAACGGATGTTTTAAACACATTCTGAAAGTCCTACCATTCTCCAACCCTCGAAGTTTCTTGATCAGTTGTGATGGGAAAGCTTTTAGAGTGAATAATTGGGAACAAAATTAACAATGTAGATTCATTAGGGAAAGTTAGCATGGATTTTCTAAAGGCAAATTACGTTTAACTAACTTGATTGAAAGTCTACTGAGGTCTGTAACAGCGTCGTTACGTTTTTTGACATACGTGAAATGACCGAGAACTGAGTATGCAGGATGCAATTTCAAAGTTTTCACATGACATAACATTAGTGTTTCAAAATGTGAGAATAGTGAAACTCTTCAACAGTACATCAAGAGGACATCCAAAAGACGTGCTGATTTTGAACACTGGCCATGCTAAATTCCCCCTCTGTGTACCCGAACAAGTAAAAAGTCTGACAACACCAGGTTTTAGTCCAACCTATCAAATAAATAGGTTGGACTAAAACCTGGTGTTGTCAGACTTTTTACTGTGTTTACGCCAGTCCAACGCCGGCATACCCACATCATACCCGAACAAGTGCCAGAGCATGGTGACTAGGGGGTTTTCACAGTAAAGTGCATGGCAGTGTTAATGCAAGCCTACTTGTGACACTAATAAATGAACTTTAAACTTAAAACAGGTTAATGGAATGTGCAGGCATGTACTAAATTAAGTGTAATGCAGAGAAGTGTGAAGAGATATATTTTGGTAAAAAGAATGAGAAGACGCAAAATAAATTATGCAATTCTAAGGGTGTTACTGAAAGAAAGACCTGGGGATGTGTGTGCATAAGCCATTGAAGCCAGCAGAACAGGTGAGAAAATGTTTCTCAAGGTACACAGGACTTTATGGTTTGCAGGACTGGGCTTTATGAACAGTGTACAAAAGCAAGGAAGTTATGGTGAACATTTATAAAAAAAAACTTTGCTTTAGCTTCATTGTAACAGTGTGTCCAATTCTAAACAGTGCACCTTAAAAAGGATTGAAGATTTTACAGAAAGTGCAGAAAAGACTTTTAAGAGTGGATGCTGAGACAGAGAATTTCGCTTTCATGAATCAATTGGAGAAGCTTGGGCTATTGTTTATATAGTGGAGATTTCACAAGAGGTGGTCAAAATGAGTGGCATGGTGGCACTGCTCCTCACAGCTCCAGGGACCTGCATTCAATTCCCAGTTTGGGTCACTGTCTGTGTGGAGTTTGTACATTTTCTCAGTGCCTACACGAGTTTCCTCTGGGTGCCCCGGTTTCCTCCCACAATCCAAAGATGTGCAGGTTAGGTGCACTGGTTATGCTAAATTGTTCCTTAGTGTCCCAAGATAGAGGGATTAGTGAGGTAAGTGTGTGGGGTTACGGGGACAGAGCCGAGGTGGGATTGTTATCAGTGCAGACTCAATGGGCTGAATGGCCTCTTCTACACTACAGGGTTTCTAAAAGTCACGAGGAGACTATAGAGTAGATAGAGAAAAAGAAGTTCCGTTTGGCCGAAGGATCAAGACCAGAGGGCATCAATTTAAGGTGCTTGGCAAAAGAAGCAATGGCAACAAGAGGAAAATTATTTTTACATGGCAAGTGATGGATCTAGAATTAATTGCTTCATAGTGTGATGGAGGTAGATATAATTAGGACTTCCAAAAGGTGAACTTGCAAGCAGCTGAAATGAAAGTAAAAAGAAAGGCCTAGTGACAAATGAAGTCCACAGGAGTGAGATTTGACAAGTTGCTCTTGCAGAGAGTCACCATGGATACATGGGGCTCAATGCCCTTTTTCTATGCTATAATCATTCTATCATTAAACACCAATTAGGAGCTGGAGTAGACCACTTGGCATCAGGAGTCTTCTCCAACATTTAAAAAGCTCATGGTGGATCTGATTGTAACCTCAACTCCACAGTCCCACCTGTCCCTGTTCTGTTCATTGGTCACATTCAATACTACCATTAGGATTAGTACAAATTATGGCCTTGACATCATTTGGTACGTCTTTAAGAAAAAAAGCAAATGTGTGTCTTTTTATTTAAGAAATAGCTGCAGCATCAATTGGATTTAATAAATGCTACAATTAATTTTTTTTTATTTTTTTTGCTTTGTTAAAGTTTGAATATGCAGCAGTTGGAACCTGATAAAATGATTGCATTGCAAAAGAACACTCTGACCTGTTAAGAGACATAGGGCTGGATTCTCTGATCTCGCTGCAGTGAACAGAGATTTTCTGTTCTTGCTGGCATAATGGCTGGAGAATTGCAGCCATGGTATTTAGGATACGAAAGTTGGAAACAATTATAGGCACAATTTTCTATACCATTCTTTCTGAACGTTCACCATAGTAGTAGTGGTTAGCACTGCTGCCTCACAGCTCCAGGGACCTGGATTCAATTCTTGCCTTGAATGACTGTGTGGAGTTTGCACAGTATCTGTGTGGGTTTCCTCCGGGTGGTCCAGTTTCCTCCCAGACTCCAAAGATGAGAGGTTAAGTGGATTGGCCATGTTAAATTGCCCCTCAAGTGTCCCAAGATGTGTAGGTTAGATGGATTAGCCACGGGAAATGGGTGCAGTTACAGGGATGGGGAGAGGAGGGGGCCTGGATAAGATACTCTTGTCAGAGTGTGAGTGCAGACTCGATGGGCCAAATGACCTGGTCTGCCCTGTTGGAATTTTATGATTCCACGTGATTCCACTTAGTAGGATGGTGTCTTTTCAGTAACATGGTACAGATAACTCAAGAGCCTTCACTCCGGAACTTAAGAGTCTACGAGCAAGTCCAATTGAGCTTCTGGACCCGTTAGTATTACTAATCTTACAGATCTAGACTTCTGAAGAAGTAGTTGTCCCCGGATAGTAGCACTGCATTATGCAAACTTTAGACCAGCAAGTACATCCTGAACTTGTAAACTCGGAATTTTTGACATCTGGAATTTCTTGGCATTGAATAACAGTCCTGATTTCATTCAGGTCTACATCATCCCTGCCAGAGTATCTTTCCCCTTTTATCAGGAATGCTGACTTAGTTAATTGTCAAGGTCTTGCTACAATTATATATTATTTTAGCTGTTCAGAACAGAGTTACAAAACAAAGTAAACATAAAGATTCTAAGTGGAAGCAAGCCAAAATTATTTGCCTGCTACTTGGAAGCATCTAACTTCAGTGGTTCTTGCATCAAGATACAATCTGCTCCATTTGGGACCTAGCACATGGTATTTCTTGCAGGACAGTGAGAGATCTCATCACCATTGTAATAATTTAAAAACTCCGCTGTGGACTGAAGATAGTTGTTAGGGAACTAAAGAACGCCATTTTTCACTTTTAGATTCCTGACATCTAATTCCTCTGCACATTGTCAGAGAGGTACACATCTTTAGAGGAAATTCATTTATTTTGAAGCCACGGGGGCTTCCTGAGCTAAAAGATGCAAAATCTAAATTGCAGGTGTAATTTAGGGAAAGTCTGTTCATTTCATCATTCACCTAACAGCCCAAGCACATGCATGTACACTTTTGACACAGCTAATGTGGATATTTATGGCAGGTGCTTGTAGAGGTTCACTGTTACTATCTCAATTCCAGGACTTCACTTGTCACCAAAACCAACAACACTCTGAGGAGTAAATGACCAATAAATCATTCAAAGCGCTAATGAGCAAAAATCCAAAATGTCAATGACAAGTGGAAGATAACTGATTAAAGGGTAGGTTTATAGATCTGACACAAACAGCTATCCTTTAAAGATTTTTTTGGCTTATATTTTATTTCAGTTTATTGTTTACATACTACAACTATAAATTAAGTTAATTGAGGGGCAATCAAGAGCTTACTTAGCTCTATCCAGCATACTTATGCCTCTGTTTAGGATTATTCTTGTCTGACCTCAGCGTGCCAAAGTCAGTTTTCTCCCAAAGACTCTTATTCAAATGAACATGGAGCCAAGAGGAGCATTCCCTCTCCTTGATCTTTTCATCTCCTTCAATGACTGGAGAGTTACCTGCAGGGCTGCAGTTGGCACTCACTGTTACTGGGGTTATTTCCTGTGGTTCTAACATCAACCTTTTGCATGCACTCTACCTGGATCATGCTTGGATTCAGGCTCAAATCAAGTTTCTAAGTCAGAACGGTTTGCAGCATTACACTTTAGAAACAATAAGTCATATTTGTAGAGCAGGGGGACATTCAAGACTCAAGACAGAGCTAAGGAGAAGCTACTTCTCAGAGGATTGTGAACCTATGGAATTCATTGCCCCAGAATGCAGTGAATGCAGAATCAATGGATTGGAGAAAGAGATAGATAAATATTTGATCAAAAGTGGGATAAAGGGCTATGGGGAAAAGGCAGGGAAGTGGAGTTAGGATGAGATGGAGATCAGCCATGATCATATCGAATGGCAGAACGGGCTCGAGGGGCTGAATTGCCTACTCCTGTGTTCTTATATAAAAGCCAGTTTGGGTTCCAGTATTAGCACCTTCCAATGTAATCAACTCAACGTTTTCCTCAAGATGCTGTATACACCAATTCGGCCTTATGTCCTAATGAATAATGTAATAGATTGTGCTTAACTTCACGGAATATTCCTATTATTGTAGTGCATATGATTTAAAATGAGCACTATTACAGGAGATCGCTTGTTTAAAATCATATAGCACAAAGATATTTGCACAGATTTCTAAAAAAAAGCTTCATATTTGACTCAAAATTCTCCAAATAATCTGGCTGTAAACTTAATTGTATTACTGATTAGGCGCATATTGGAGTTTAAGAGGCACATAGCAATTGGTAAGAGAGGAAGAAAGTACACTTAAAACTACAACAGATTTGTTGCAAGTCAAACATTGGTAAATAATTTCCCATTGTTGTAATATTCTTACCTGTTTTATTATGTTGTGATTGGACTCATTGAGAATAGGAGGCGGCAGATGCAATTCTCTGTCAACATGCTTAGTGGGAGAAGATGGGGTTGATGAATCCATTACAGCAATCTTAGGTTTAAAGGAACAGGCTGCACTTGTTTGGGTTTTCTTGACAGCTGAGGATACCGCAAGAGCAAAAGGTGATGGTGAGGTAGAGGTATGTGTTTTCGTAGCAGCTACAGTAGTTCCGAGAGATTTTGTGTCACCTAATTTTACACGGAAGGATGGCTTGTTTGGTACTTTGGGAGGTTTTGAAGGTCGAGATGCAGATCTCTCACCAGATTTGGACAATTCCTTTTGGGTGCCCCCTTCAGAAACAGCTGCAAATTCTGGTGGCGGTGGAATGATAACATCCAGGCCATCTACGTTTGTCGGACTAACTGCCTGACGCTGGACTCCATTTTCTTCCTTTATTAATGATGTGTTTTCTCGATCCAAGCTGGATTGAGAAGGTAAACTCGAACTTCGGGCAAGTGCTGAGGTAACATATTTCCCTGAGTTCCTTTTTTGCAGCTGGAGGAAGACAGATCCAGACTTCATCTTTCTCTCTGAAGTACTCTGTGTTCTATTAACCATTAGGTTGGGTTGCACAGCTTGACTGTCAGCAACCAATGTGGAATCTGCTGTTTCTGAGTGACGGGTTGTCGAATTAATCTCCTTTGCACTTGTATCAAAGTGAGCCCTATTGTGAAAAGCAGCCAGTTCTCTTATAACGCTTGATAAAGGTTCTTCTGATGTCTCAGGTTGCTTTGTTGGCACTTTTGACATGTCAGACTCTGGCACAAAAGTGTAAGAGGATGTTTCTTCATCTGCTTTTTTAGCTTGTGGCATGAATCCATATGTGACAAATGTTTCATTTTCTAAAGACTTTGAAGGGACAATTTTATAGGTAGTCATTCCGATCTTTGGTATATAGTCTCTTGTGATTTCATTCGAAGGCTTAGGCTTAGGCTCAGTTTCACTCTTGTATAGCATTGGAATCTTGGTTGGACTGTCTGGACTTCTAGTTGTATCTTTGTTTGACAATGATCCACATGAATCAGTGGATGCCGATGGTTCTGTAGATGGTTGATTCACAACAGGCATTGTATCTTGCTTACCAGCAAGCCCCGATTTGTTTGAGTCAGTGGACTTAGTTGCGGCAGACACATAATTCTGTTGCTCAGGAGACACTGGCAGAGTGAAATTATTGACTTGCGGACGTTGTACATTTTCAGGAGTATCTTTTAAAGTTGTATCATATGAAGGGCTAATGGTGCCATCAACTGTTTTGGTACACGGAGCATTCCGAAAATCCAGTGTTTTATCAACTTCTTTAGAACTGATTTCTTCAACATTGATCTCCATTTTGTCCAAAGATTTATTTTGGTCTTCAGCATTAGGTGATGGAGAACTGGCAAACTGTTTTGGCACAGGACTGGTTCTTGTATTTTTAGAAATGCTCGCCGCTTCTGAAGTCTGAGTCAACTTTTCTGCTATTCCTTTATCTGGCGGTAACATGGAGGTTGTTCCATCAGAATCCCTCTGATGCACCTCGCTATTTTTGTTTTCAGAAATTGGTGGGTCTCCAACTAAAATAAGATGCAAGCAAAGGATATGATCAGTTTACTCATATGAGGAAAATCACCATCAATAATACGTGAAAGTTCCACAAGCATTTTTAATCTATAATACAGATACAAAACAGCGAAAGCACTGTAGCCCAATACCTATTTGGCTGAACATTCTGTCATTCACTAATCTCCCATGGCATTTCTAATGGTGAGCATCATATTTCAGGATTCTGTGGTCATTATTCTACGCCAGGGCCTAGAAGCAGGAGATGTTTAAAAACGCCTTTTAAGTTTAAGCTTGCTTTAAAGGATACCAGTCACAGGACATCAGGGCCCCCAGGTGTACTTCTTATGACTGGGCATCTGAAATTAATGTCCTGAGGGTTAAAAAAAAAAAGAGATAACTTGCAATTCAAGTGACCAGTGGCACTCCCTGATGGCAAGGCAATCCTAGTAACTTAAACTCAGTTGAGCCACTGACCTGGTAACTCAATGGATTTCCCAGAGAAGGCAACATGTAGTCAGTCTTGACCAACTGCTGACTCTGAAGGCATAGTTTGCCTGTCCCACCTGCCATGAGAATCGTAGCAGGTGGAGGCAGACCACACAAAGATCTGTTGACCTCAGGTGGTAATTTCCGGTGTAGGAGTGAGTGTGGCCAGAAAATCCTGCTCTGAATTATTATTTAAAAAGAAAAAAGACACACACAGCAAAAAGCAGTTAAACATCAAGATGTCATATGAAGGTTGAGGAGACAGGAGATTGTAGGACAGAATATTCTGTCTTGGGCTAGAAGTCAGGGGTCAGAGAGATTATTCTGTTTAAATTAAGTAAGATGACCCCCAGAGAAAGAAAAGCACCTTATGTTCTTTTCTGTATCATGTACACAAATACTTAGTTGCACTCATGGAACTATATGATTTTGATCCATCTCTCCTGGTGATTCACTGACGTACATGTGATTAAGATAAAGATGCAGATCAAACTGCAGGACATTTCTACATCTTGCTGCTTTACAAATAAATATTAGACAATGAGATTCACTATTCTAAATATAGTGGGAAGATGATTCTGTGGAGCATAAACAGCAGCACAGACCTTGAGGCTGAATGGCCTGTTTAGAATTGTTACGCTTCAGGAGGCCATTACACCAGTTCTCTACTATTTAATGTCTTTCATCTGCCTTTACCCCATAACCCTTCACATTGTTTGATTCTAATACCCTCTTGAACATCTCAATGGAACCTGCCTCAGGCAGTGCATTCCAGACCAGAGTCACTCACTGCGTAATAAAAACATTTTATTACATTGCATTTGTTCCTTTTGCAAATCACTTTCTCAATACTTATACGAGCAGGAACAGTTTTTTTTTCAATCTACTCTGTCCAGCCCCCTCATGGATTTGAATACCTCTATCAAATCTCCCCTTAGTCTTTTCTCCAAAGAGAACAATCCCAATTTCTCCAATCAATTTTCAGAACTGAAGTTTCCCATCGCTGGAACCATATTTGTAAACTCTTCTGTGCTTTCCCCAATGTGTTCACATCCTTCCTAAAAATTGTGGCACCCAGAAACCGTGCACTGTACTCCAACTGAGGTCTGTCAAGAGTCCTGTACAAGTTCAGCAGAGCCTCCTTTCTCCTGTACTTGATACCACTTAAAATATATAGCACCCTAGGCTTTATTAATAACTGTTCACTCCACCTATTCTGCTAAATTTAATGACTTATGTACTCATACCCCCCCACATCCCTCTGCCCCTGTATCCTTCATCCCCATTGGAATTGTACCCCTTATTTTGTATCGTCTCCCACATTCTTCCTACCAAAATGAATCACCCAACACTTCTCTGCATGAACTTCATCCGCCACTTATCTGCCCTCTCCAACAACTTGTCTATGTTCTTTTCAAGTTCTACACTGTCCTCCTAATAGTGCTACCAATTCTGTATCATACACAAACTTTGAAACTTTCCCTTGCATATCAAGATCTAGAACACTAATATACATCAGGAAAAGCAAGGGTCCCAATACTGTTGTCTATGTTACAAACGCTCAAACTGGTCACAGGAAGAATTGATGCCAATAACAGATTCTTATTCATCACAGATTTAAAAAGACTGGGGATCTTCCCAGGTACACTGACTTATCAGCACTGGGCATAGCTCTGGAACTTGAGTGCTGGAAATGAAGCCCTCACTCAGGCAGATCATGGATGGAGGATTTGGGGACAATTCTAAGCAGGATGACTGGGTCTGGGAAATATTTGAGGATTCAAGATATATTACAAAGGGATTCTAGGAATACTTGTGAAAGGTCTTGAGATCTAGTGAGTTAGGTGAATTGAGGAGAATGTACTTGGGTTCAATAGCATTGCATCAATTTGGTTTTCATGGAGCACTGAAGAATGAGGGGAGATCTCATTGAGACGTATAAGATGATGAATGGGATGGATAGGATAGAGGTGGAAAGACTCTTCCCGCTCAAAAAAGACAGTAGGACTAGGGGGCACAGCCTCAAGATAAAGGGGGGGCAGTTCAGAACGGAGTTGAGGAGGAACTTCTTCACTCAAAGGGTGGTGAATCTCTGGAATTCTCTGCCCGTTGAAGTGGTGGAGGCTGCCTCGCTAAATATTTTTAAGAAGCGGGTTGATGGGTTTTTGATAAGAGAGGGGATTAAGGGTTATGGGGAGAGGGCGGGAAAGTGGAACTGAGCCACGACAGATCAGCCATGATCTTATTGAATGGCGGGGCAGGCTCGAAGGGCCAGATGGCCTACTCCTGCTCCTATTTCTTATGTTCTTATGTTCTTATCTTGCCATATTAATGCATCATTCCCCAGTATTGCATCTGCCTCCTTCCAGAACGTCTGGAAGTTTAGCTTCACAATTTGCAGAGATACTTTATACAGAATGTCCTTTTACCAGTTTGTAGCTCTCACCCTCTATTCTGTATTCAAAGTTTCACATAGCATAGAAGTAAACCTTTTTTGAAGGCTTTATGTAGTAGTTTCTCCATATAATTGCAATACAACTTTACAATTCTATGAGTCAAGCAATCACAAGGCATATTTGTTATTTTCTATTGTAATTTAAAAGGAGATTTGCACCATCAGATGGACAGACATTCACAGACAATTGCTTGAAATTTGGTTTCAGCAAAACAAAAGGATAATGTTAAAATACTACTGGCTACATATCAGTAAGGATATTGATCATTTTAAGTTGGTTTAAAATAATTTAAACTATTTTAAACCAAAAACGATACTATTATTCTCAAAGCACTGTTTTATCAAATCTGAGTATTTTATTGCTGATCCCCAATAGACCAGAGAAACTGAGAAGCATGCAATGTTACTTCAGAAGGCAATTAATTACATTGTAAGTGTTGTAGAGTCACAATATAGTCCTTTCCTAATGAACATAAATGAACAGGCAATTTGACACCTTCATAGTCATTTTTATTGATATGAGTTTTCATCTGAGGATTTTATAAACATTGAAATGAAATTCTCAAACTGTTAATCTGGGACTTGAATTCAGATTCTCTGGATCATTAGTCCCAGCCTCTGGATTACTCATTTGGTAAAATTAACACTATACTACAGTATCCACAGAAATGCCATTTTCAGGAGAGAGGCTGTAACATACAGTAAAATATTTCTCCCCTCAGTAAGGGATGCCAAAGCTGGGAAATGGAATACTTGTACAACATAGCAGAGTTGAACTTCTTTTGCTTTTTACATAATTATGTGCTTAACTTTAGCTAACAAGAGCGCCTCCGATTTCAGCGAAGTATTTTCTTATCCGATTTCAACATTAATTGTCATAGCTTTTCCAAGAAAGAGTTGAACTAAATTAATGGACAGAATTTTATGCTCCCCCAAAGGAGACACAGAGGTGTGGGGGAGTGTAAAGTTGAATCGATGGGATTCACCTTGCCAAACACCATATGCAACTGCCTGCTTGGGCAGGTAGGAAACGCCTATTAGGTGACTACTTAAATGGCCTCATCGTGTCCAGCCTCAGTATTCAGGCTGGGGAGCAGGTGTGGGGATGGTGAGAAACTGACATTTCCACATTTCCCTATCTTGGGCATTTAATTATACATTCTGAAGGCCCCCCTCAAGAGTTGGGGCACCCTCTCCCCAGAATGTCAGAGCTCTGGGAACCCACCTGATGCTGTAATCGATACTTCCCAACTATCCTGGGCATCCTCCACTATACTGGCCCCGGGACTTACCTTCTCGAAGGTCCTGGAATTTAACCCCAGGCAGTGCCACAGTGCTGCGAGTGGCAGTGTTAAACAGCTGTTGACCAATCTAATTGGCCAACAACTCCCAGGGCCAGACTTCACTCCAAGGGTGGATGAAATCAACACTCAATTAAGTGCTGATTGCTCGCCATCCCCAAAATCCTACCCAATGAGTCCCATTAATTTGGGCTAAATTCAAAGCACAGCAGATTTATGTACACCCTCCAGACACTGTCTGGCCTGTAAGTGACCCTAATCCAGACAATATGATTGGCTCTTAATTCCCTACAGCGTGGTCTAGCAAGATAGGACAGCAAGTGCAAAATGCCAGTGTCACCTACGTAGAGGCAGGCATTTGATACTAATAATGCACATACATATGTACCTAAACAAGAAAATTGAGGATAATCCTGTTTAAATCGGGATTACTTCAAATGCTAATCTAATTCTAAAGGTTTAGTATTCCAGGTAGATTTATATCTTTGTTGTTTATAGACGGCACTCACCAGATGTGTTTGTCACTGACAGATCCTTACCTATATTTGGCGTCATTGAATTTTCATCCTTTTCCATCACAATTTGGTTGTAGACACCTTCAGCTGTACTTACTCTGTTGAAGTACAAGTTAAAAAACAAAGTGGATGGACGTGGCATTAAAGCAGACGAGTGTCTGTCTGTGCAGTGTGTTTGCAAATGTTCAACAACAAAAAATTGAAGGTGGGTGTTATAGAGAGAACATTTATAGTGCCCAGTACTTCAAAACTGATTTTGTACAAAAGGTTTAAAATCTTTTCAAACTTAAAAATTTAAATTAAAGCATAACTATTCACTCCATGCAAAATGATAAATGTAGAGAAAATGTAAATTGGCTTCAAATTTTCAACAGATGGAAACCCTAGTATAAGAATAAGCACCAGATACACGCAAGGGATTTCACAAAAGCAATTAATGGAATCCACATGTGGAATGTGCTGAAATATCCGTGATATCTCTGATAGAAGTCTACAAGATTGAGGGGCACGAACAGATTGGATTGTCAGAAGCTTTTTCCCCCAGGGTGGAAGAGTCAATTACTAAGGGGCAAAGGTTTAAAGGTACGACGGGCAAGGTTTAAAGGAGATGTATGAGGCAAGTTTTTTACTTTTTAAACAGAGGATGGTTGGTACCTGGAACACGCTGCCAGGGAAGGTAGTGGAAGCAGATATGATAGTGACGTTTTTAAGGGGCGTCTAGACAAATACTTGAATAGGATCGGAATAGAGGGGTATGGTCCCCAAAAGGTACGGGTTTTTAGTACAGAAGGAGTCAACATAGTCACTGCAGGCTTGGAAGGCCAAAGGTGCTGTTTGTGCTGTAATTTTCTTTGTTCTTTGATAACACTGTGCCTTTAAGAATTTTTTTTTTGGTATGTGCCTTGTGGGGAATGTTTTAAACTTCATCTGAATGCAGAAGCATAAATCGATCCTGGATATTGCGGTGTCTGTTTTAATCTGAGCTAATGCAGTTTTTTTTTGGTGTATTTCCCTAGGATTTAGTTAGGTTGATTGACAAGAGACAGCCATGTGACTGGATGCAGCTAAGCTTACAGAAACAAGCAGGCAGTTTCTGCTTGGGTTTGTAAGGAGCAGGAAGTCTCCTTTTCTCTCTCTCACTTAAGCCTGATGTTTAGCACCTGCTGGAAAACAGGTAGCTCTCTCCAGAGATGTTCTGGTGGTTTGAGGCTAGTAGCTCATACCAGCACTCAATCCTGTTGTTTGCCAGCTTATTTTTTTGAAGGGGAGTTTATGTCTATGAGGAATATTGCTTAAAATGGAACCAACAGGAAGAGGTTAGCTATTAAGAATTGTATCTTGTCCTGTTTATGTATTTCAATTGTTAAAAATTAAGCTAATTAATTTGTTGCATTTCAACTATATTGTTAAAGTAAGATTTGTTTTGATAAAACCTTCCTAGTCTATCTACAGAATCACACCTGGAGTGAAACATCTTATTCTTACATTAATGTGAAAAAGATAAAAATATCTGGGGGTCTAGTCAGGCTCTATAACATACTTTGGGGTTTCATATCTGGTCCCTAACAATCAACAAGTGTTAACACCAACAAAAGAAAAATCAAAAATCTATAGACAGGAGAAATTTGACAAAACATAAATTAATTTTGCAGAGGGAGACAGGCCATTCAGCAATAATGTGATTTAGTATTGCTGAAAACCCAGTTACACCCCACTCAAACAGGTATAGTTTAAAAGGTTATTTAATCTAAAAAAAAATGCAAGGTTCAGTTCAGTGATTTCCAACTGATATTCATCAGTGAGGACTTCAACATTGCATCCTGCAGAAGAATGGCGAATCACTAACAACTTCTGGATTTAACTATATACATGCTGGACCTTCAAGCTGCTGTCAATTTCATGGTCAACAATAGTGAATGCTAATAGGTTTGTTAAGGCAAAGCCTGAGTTGAGCTATCTGATGAATATTCCTTAGTAAATGGCAACAGGCTTCAAGCAGTCAATATTTTATATCATTAGAAGACTCTCTTGCCTTATTCTTACTGTGGAATTTTTACCTTCTAGATGACTGGAACAAAATGTTATAATGCATTTTACCTCATTTCTATACAACTGTTCATAATCAAAAGGGATAGCAAGCAACAGTTTGAGCTCCATTTAGTCCAAAAGTAATTTAATACTTAAGGATTAGACTATTTTGGGAACCGTTTAAACAATGTTTGTCATTTAAAGTGCACAAAAAGTCACCAATAATATCAATAACCAGTACGTACTTGTTCTCAGTTTTGGTTTCTGTCACAGTATAGGAATTGTGCATATCTGAGTCACCAGATTTTGAAGTCTGTGCGTTTTCAGAATTGGATGGAACATCTGTGGAAACCTGTGTGCACAGTGCCTCTTCTCCTTTTCGAACAATAGCTCCTTCTGCATCAATATCTAGGGCTCTTATCTCTTCTGTTTCGACAATCTCCTCAAGGCTGCGTTCAGATCCAATGCCAGCTGCACCCACAGGAAAACAAGAGTCAAGTGTGTGCATTAATGAACAGGTGACAGTACTTCATCAATTTACAAAGCTGTTTATCAAATCAAAAAGTTCAACAACTGAACACACACCTTTCAGATCTGTATTTTAATGGGATTAAATCACAAAACAAACCTCTTAAAAATCCACAGCAAGGCAATAAGCTTTCCAAATCATTTATTTATCAGATAATAAACCTGCTCAAATTCAAACACACATTTTCCTTTGCTGTGTGGTCCATAATATTCAATTTCAAAATGCATTGAAAAATGTCAGTGTCTGCCGATGACAACATTCATTGTAACTAAACAATAACACTGTTATAATGTACTGCTACCCATCTTCCATCTCATCTTTCTGACCTAACATTAATAGCAGCTTACTTTATATTTGACTCATACCTGACTGTAAAAATGATCTCCTGGTAAAATCTCACTACTTTTGAAAGGAAAAGCAAAATACTGCCGATGCTGGAAATCTGAAATCAAAAGTGCTGGTAAAACTCAGCAGGTCTGGCAACATTTGTGGAGAGGGGAACAGTTAACATTGAGTCCAATTTGACTGTTTTTAATCCGCAGCTTTCTGTCTGCCTAAAGATGCAAACTTTGGCTACTGGGTGAGTTACGGCATGAACAGATGTCTGTTCCTTTAGTACTGGCGAATCATCAGGTTATCTGCTGAGAGATATGCATAAATAAGAGAATGAATTAGTGTCAATAATTAAGTGCAAGCAGGATGCTTTCCTGATTTCCCAGGTGGGAATTTATGGCCTTGCTCGAGTGAGACCATAAATTCCTACCCAAGATCAACAGACATTTCCGTTGTCTGTCCAGCACCTGCTCCGATTCCATGACAGGCGATGTGGTAGAGTTTCAGCATCCGTGTCTGCAAAAATCCAGTTAACCCAAACAGTGTGCAGCTGATCCTAGCCTGGGACATATTCCTTTCTAAGCTCCCAGTGGCCTAAGTACATCATTGGCACCTTCTCCCACTGCAACCATCCACCACAAGGCAAAGACTAATGTTGGGACCTCAACTGACTTCTGGCTGAGAATTGCAGCTGGACTTGGTGCACAGGGCTGCTGGGGAGGATGTTGTGTACTGGAGAAGTCCAGGTGATATTTCAAATGTTGGTCTGCAGAGATAGAGGACTCAGTATGCCAGATCTTAGCCAACAGATCAGCAACATCCCTCCTCCCCCTTCCATTTGATATTCAAGTTGCCCGAACAAACTTTCAAGCTCAATGTTCCTCCTTTACAGCACTGGGCCATGTGTTTGACTGCCCTATTTAGAAATATTCCACATATGGACTAAATGCAGAAATGTTGCATGGATCCAACTTAAATTGGAATGCAATATTTCATATGCAAAAGAATTAGTCTATTTCCACTCTGCCTGTAAAAGATAAGAATTAACTGCAGGGGAATTAAAATCACAAGATGGACATCAGAAGATCAGTGCTGAAGACAAAAGTAGATTTGCTCATGATTGCTGACTATGTGGCCTACTGCATCAACTTTCCAGAAAATGCTGTCATGGTCAATTTCAGCTCATTACAATGATGTAGCCATGACAGGTCATTCTGGCCACTGTTCCACATTCAGTAGGCATCGGTAAAATTCTTTCACCATTGAAATGCTTGGATTTTCAGATAGAGCTGGTCAATACGCATATCGGCAACAAACCCTCAAAAGGGATTGTAGGCACTAACTCGAGTCAAGCCCACGATGACTACAACACTTCTGTCCCTACCACTATGCAGATCTACCTATGTTACATCACAATTATGGGGAAAGGCCTTCTTTAATCCCTACAATGGTTATATCATCATCCACCATTGCTACTTCCTCAACCCAAGTTAGCACTCAGTTAAAAAACACATTCATCCAAAGTCAACACAGAAAAGTCCACAGCACACATGGACAAACAACAATCAAATACATAAATCACTATTATTGTGGAACTTAAAATAAAGTATCAGTGACTCAATCTTGTAGTCTGTCATTCTTTAATTGTGCAGAAAACAAAAGTCAAACAAGACAAATGCATCACACAGCAAAAAAACAACAAATACATCAACCTTAAAATATGTTCCAAAGAAAATTTAGTATCAAACTGCACAGTTCTTGAGAGTGGAGACCTTTGCATATATAATCTCCTTATACTAAATGTTCAAGACTGTTGCAAGCTTCACCGTCAATCAGAGATACTTGATTGTTTCTGCCATCGTCAAAAGACCAAGGCTCTCTAGTGAACATGGCCCTCCTCAAAACATTCCTGCTGCCCAGACAACAGACTGCTGAGGTAAGCCCATCTACAACTTGAGCCTTTTAAAGTTTAGTTTAAAGTTTTTATTTATTCGTCATAAGTAGGCTTATGTTAACACTGCAATGGAGTTAGTGAAAATCCCCTAGTAGCCACACTCCAGCACCTGTTCAGGTGCACCAAGGGAGAATTTAGCATGGCCAATGCACCTAACTAGCACATCTTTCTGATTGTGGGAGGAACTCCATGCAGACATGGGGAGAATCTGCAAACTCCGCACAGACAGTCACCCTAGCCAGGAACTGGGTCACTGGCGCTGTGAGGCAACAGTGCTAACCACTGCGCCACCATGCTGTCTTTGTGTAGCCTTTTGCACCCTATACAACTAGGCCTCTCTCTGATTGGAAGAATCAGCATAATTGTTATCATTAGGAAACATTATGGAACAATTAGGAAACTTTAAGGCTAATTACAGTTTCACTGGTTTGTGTAGCTCCTTCAATTCATAATCCTATAAACAATCGATAAAGTGTGCTTTTTCATGTGTGTCTTATGACAGTGAAATCTAGCATAAATTGCACATTTGTAGCATTTAACTGAGTGGAGGTTAATCAAGCTTAATTGGAGACACCCCCCTCACCAACCCCCAACCCCGCCTCACACAATGTCCTAGAAGCCTTGAACACCAACTTGAGTGGAGGATTGCTCAGAGGACAGATATTTAATCACCTTCTCAACATTCCACCTCTCTCCATATTTTGCACCCATTTTATGATAGCTTGATCAACCTAGCCAAAAAGCATTGCTAATATCTCACGTCAGAGCACTCCTTAGAACACAGAAGAGATGAAGCACAGTAAGATGATCAATTCAGGAGAGCAAAAATTGCCTTTGCCACACGAAAACAGAGGAGATGTCAGAAATAGAATAGAAATAATTTCATTAAGTTGAAGAAAAAGACATCAGTAAAAGGAGGCTGCAGACTTGAAACAGGGAGGAAGATGATGCAGTTCACAGAATAGTCACAGTCCATTCAATTCATTCTTTCAGCAGAACTGGATTTTTACATCTGTAGACAAGAATGAAAGTGGCGGGTTACTTCAGCTGTTTTTTTAAAGTTGATTTCTTTGGAATAATTACAACTGGAAAAAATATTTTTAAAAATCTGGGAACAGGAGAAATTGCCAGGTGGTAATAGTCAGTCATTTGCAAATCTCTTCCCACGAGAAACAATTTAAACTTAAACATACTGGTAGTTGCTTGTAACAATGTGATTTCAAATTAGAAACTGTAAGGACAAAGTATTTGGAGGTGGGCATTTAATTTTGGAGCAGAAAAAGGGAGAAATACTTGCAGGCCTGATCCTCAGGAAATTGACTCGTTTGGGTAGAACCCCAGTGAGATTCTTTTGAAGTAGTATGGCTGATGGGCTGAATGGTCTTTACTTTGGCTGATAACATTTTGTGTCAGCAAGAACAGTCTCTCCATTCATCACACAACAGGCAAAAAATGTGACAGAGAAATGAACGTTCATGCTCAGATGTCTATGAAATTTGAGTTTTTTTTATAAAGGTAAAGTGCATAATAATTTCAAGCTCTTTCCATTTTGGCTGAGCTATTAAGGGAGGAGGTAAAAAGTATACATGGCTTCATGAAAAAAAACCATAATTTACAGTTTATGTTTTAACAATTCAACTGTTTGCCAATGCATGTGTAATAAAATGAGAGATTGATGAGCATAGGCACTGTCAGCACTGCATAAGAATATAATTTCAAAACAGTTTATGATAATAGGCCAAATTATAACTTGCACAAATAAATTAAATCCCTCCAGCAGCAACATTTCATCCCATGATTAATTGAAAATAAAGTATGCTGAATCAAGTTGCAGCAACAGGAAAGGAACATAAAAATAGGAAAAGTCTAGCTATATCTCTTCAGGGCATTGGTGACACCACAACTAGATTAAATGTGTACAGTTTCGGTCACCTAACTTAAGAGGGGACATACTTGCACTGGAAACAGTACAGAAAAAGTTCACTAGGCTGATTTTGGAATGAGGGGGGTGGGTTCTCTTACAAGTGTTGAGCATGTTGGACTGATACTCATTGGAGTGTCAGTCCAACATACTTAGTGAAAAGTGAAGGATGATCTTATTGAAAGATATAAAATTCTGCGGAGGTTTGACAGGATAGATCCAGTGAAGGTGTTCGTCGCATGGGAGAATCCGTTACGGAAGGGACAGTTCAAAAATAAGGGGTCTCCCATTTAAGAAATGAGGATGATTTTTTTCCCCCCCCAGAGGTTGAATTCTTTTGAATTCTTTATCTCAGCGGGCATTAGAAGTCGAGTCATTGAACATATTCAAGGCTGAGTTAGACAGATTTTTGTTGAAAAGGGAGTGAAGGATTATAGCTGGTACAGGTGGGAAAAATGGCTGATCTTATTATGGCCTTAATTCCATGTTCTTGAATGATGGAGCAGGCTCCAGGAGTTGATGCAAGTACACATCAATTACTGACTTGGCTAGGAAACTGATTGAGTGGCAAGAGTTTGCCAATATCAAAGGTTGTCGATGACAAAGATCAACATTGTAAGCAGGATGGAAACAAAATTACAAGTTATTAATAGATTAAATAAGTGTGAAAAACTGCAGCAAATAGATTTCAAGCTAGGGAAATGTGAGGTCAGCCATTTTGAACTTAAGGTGGATAGAAATGGGCACTTTGAAAAGGGTACACTTTTTGAAACTGGAGAAGTCTTGGAAACTGGAGATCGTCGATTGTTCATATAATCCCTACAGTGCAAAAGGAGTTAATTCAACCCATCAAGTCTGCACCAACTCTCTGACAGAGAATCTTAACCAGGTCCTCCTTGTAACACCGCATATTTACCCAGCTACTGCTCCTAACCTGCACATGTTGGGGCACTAATGGGCAATTTAGCATTGCTGATCCACACAACCTGCACATCTTTAGACTGTGGGAGGAAACTGGAGCACCCAAAGAAAACCCATGCAGACACAAGGAGAATATGCAAACTTCACACAGTGATCCAAGGCCGGAATTGAACCTGGGTCCCTAGCGCTGAGAAGCAGAAATGCTAACCACTGTATCAGCGTGCTGCCCCAAAATATATTCAACAGGTATAGAGGGAAAAGGGACAGCAATGGGGGAAAGAGGGGAGAGGAGAGAGAGAGAGAGAGAGAGAGAGAGAGAGAGATTGGGCTAGGGTGAAGAGACGAGGGACAGCAAAAGGGGCAAGGTTAAAAATTACAATTCCACTTCCCCCATAATAAAAGTGAACTGGTTACATAGTTTACTCTGCAGTCCATACTTCTAGGCTGAGGAGATGTTGTTTGCCACTGGCAGTAGCATTTTGATTCCAGTTTTACTGAAAATTGGTTTGACTAATCTTTGAAATAATTTAATTTCAAATGAGTGGAAAATCTTTGCTTAAAACAGTCCAATTGATTTTTTTTTTATTACTCTGGCTTCATTCAACATTTTCCTAAATAGATATCTAACTCGAGGCAAGCTGATTTTTATTGATTTATTTTTCAAGAGCTATATATGCATGAAACTGAATGTCATTACAAGTTGTTGAATGGACATATAAACATTCATCTTTCAAACAGAATTCCTCTTATTTGTGTATTTATTTATTCTTAAGAGTGAATGACATTTAAATGGGTAGATAGTCAAATTGGCTAGGAGCATCAAGTCAGCTGATTAATTAATTGATAGCACGTTTTACAATTTGTCTTATTTATCTAACGTAAAGCAGACGGCCCGTTTGCCATTACCAGTATTGTCCTCCTGCCCAAGATTAATTCCCAGTCCATTATGTACAAGTAATTTACATTTTTAAATTTATATTTTTAATTACAAGTGACTACCCTTCAATAAGTACTTATTGGCTGTAAAGTACTTGGGGGCATCCCAAGGTAATGAAGTCACTACGTAAAGGCAAGTGTTTCTTGGATAAGCATATGGATGAGATTGGAATAGCGTAGGTTAGATGGGCTTTAGATTAGTTTCACAGGTCAGCACAACATCGAGGGCCGAAGGGCCTGTACTGCATCGTAATGATCTATGTTCCAAGTATTCACAATCAAAAGGCCTACCTTTAATTGCTGCGTAAAATATATTATTTTGAAACATTGCATAGTATCAAGAGAATTGTGTTAAATTAACTTCTGTTTTTAAAAATTGATCAGAACTCTCATTTAAGCAAATCATATACAGATATGAGAAGAACTGATACGCTGATAAGTGGGGAACATTTTTACCTTGATCATCAGCTGATGTGGAGGATATTTTAACAGCAGCAGTGTCATCTGCAGCCACAGGACTTGGGCAGGAGTCCACTGGTCCTAGATTAGAATCTGGCAGAACAAAACACATCATCATCATCAATACAGAAATACCATTTTTCCAATTGTGTTACATTTATTGAAACATCTCTGTAGTACGTGTGTTTAAGGCAGTCATTATTTTGGAATTCTTAGAACAGCTCAAAAAGATTTGTACCTCAATCCTTAACCTAAATGCTTCAAATCAGGACAAATATAGATTTTGAATTAATTGATTTGCTTAAAATAAATACATCTCCTTTGATTTAATATAATCAATTGAAAAGAGATGTTTCACATTAATCTTCAACTGGCAAGAATTGACAAGTGTCTCAAGGTTTGACAAAGCCATATGAGGTGCACAGTTTTAAACCCTTTAAGTCTTCATACTTTATGTGAACATATAGAATCCAGCCACTTGTTTCTGAGGAAGTTATTTAAAACTAGTGGTTCTCTTTTGTATTAAACTAAATCTTGCACTAAACTAAAATAAAACTAAGTCCTGTTTTACATCACACAGCACATTATCTGCCAGAATTTTGACCTCCCATCAGCAGGTTTCTCAACAACGAGAGGCAGCGGGACGTTTGCCAGTGGTGGGATCTTCTGGTCACGTCACTGTCAATGGGACGTCCCATTGAAGCTGCTGCGAAACGAGCTGTGGGATGTGCCACCAGCAGGAATAGATCAGGCACTAGCTGACAGCCAGAGAATTCTGGCCACCAAGTTTCAAATACCCTCACAGAAACACAACAAAATACTTTGCGGTAACAGAAACATTGCTTCAGCACACCAAGTGTTAGTTCGAGGGCTGCCCCAATTCTGATGGTGACTTTGTCATACACAGGCTGAAAAGGGCTACACTGAAAAGCCATGAAGGGAAGAGAAGACTTCAACTTAAAATGCTGCACTCTCCCATTTCTCCAACATCTCAATGCAATTCCACGCAAACTCAAAATGCATTGAGCAGTGTTGGTAAAGGTTAAATACACAGTGTGTGCAGCAAAAGTTTCACAAATAACAGTAAGTTAACCTTTATTTTGTTAGTAGGAAGAATGTTGGCTTGGACAGACTGATCTGACAGGTTGGATGAGTAGACAAATCATTGGCAGATGCAGTATAATTTGGATAAGTGTGAGGTTATTCTCTTTGGAAGCAAAAACAAGAAGGCAGATTACTACCTGAATAGCTGTAGATTGGGAGAGGGGAGTGTGCAGTGGGACCTGGATGTCCTTGTGCACCAGTCACTAAAGGTAAACATGCAGGTGCAGCAGATGGTGAAGAAGGTAAATGGCATGTCAGTCTTCATCGCGAGAGAAACAGGGATGTGTTGTTGCAGTTATACAGGGCATTGGTGAGGCTGCATCTCAAGTATTGTGTGCAGTTTTGGCCTCTTTTCTGAGGAAGGATGTTCTTGCTTGAGGAAGTATAGTGAAGATCTACCAGGCTGATTCCGGGGATGGCAGGACTGATGTGTGAGGAGGGATTGACTAGATCAGGATTGTTTTCGCTGGAGATCAGACGAATGAGGGGGTATCTCAGAGACTTAAATTCTAACAGGACTAGATAGGGTAGATGAAGAGAGGATGTTCCCAATGGTGGGGGAGCCCAGAACCAGGGGGCACAGTTTGAGGATTCAGGGTAGACCATTTAGAATGAAGGTGAGGAGACATTTTTCCACGCAAAGAGTGGTGAGCCTGTGGAATTCATTCAATTGATGCTAAAACATTGAAAATATTCAAGAGGTGGCTGGGTTTAGCACTTGGAGCGAATGGGATCAAAGGTTATGGGGAGAAAGCAGGATTAGGCCATTGAGTTGGATGATCAGCCATGTTTGTAACAAATGGTGGAGCAGGCTCGAAGGGCCAAATGGCTTCCTCCTGCTCCTATCTTCTATGTTTCTATGAATCTTGGAATTCCTTACTTCTATTCTTCCTTCACTCGCTCTGACACTCTTCTAACCAGCATACCGCTACTCTCTGGAATTCTCAACTCAGTTCTCTTCCATCTTGTTATCCACTCCAAAAACCTGACAAAATTCTCTTCTTCCAACTATGCCACCAGATTCCCCTTGTCTTTACCCTTCTTTCCCTATCCATCATGCCTCTTTATCATAACAAGCTCCAAGACATTTTACATTTATATATTAGTTTATATGTGCAGGTTTTATTGTTGAAGTAGATTAATGCAATGGAAACTCAAATATTTATTTCATCAACCAAGCAGATGAGCTCAGTTTAATATGTCATTCCTCACACTGCGTAAAACTTCTTCAGCTCGGCACAGGACTATGAGCTCACATTGGGAGATCAAGGAGGCGATTCTCCCAAAAAAGTTCTAAGTGCTGAATTCGCATAAAAACTAGAATAAATCCTCCTGGTTTTTCAGCGGGTGCTTAAAAACAAAAGAAGAATCTCCCACACACGTGCACTGCAGAATGCACAAGTGTGATTCATGTTAAAATGCAGGGGGCAGAGCCTATTCTTGCTAGAGGCTGGCAGCATAG
The DNA here is from genome assembly GCF_965287045.1 of Carcharhinus amblyrhynchos. Lineage (NCBI taxonomy): Eukaryota > Metazoa > Chordata > Chondrichthyes > Carcharhiniformes > Carcharhinidae > Carcharhinus > Carcharhinus amblyrhynchos. The sequence goes on from NC_137334.1 coordinate 58,819,757, forward strand.
CACTGAGCGAGCCATTGTGCATGTGCAGTGGCCCGTTTTTCAGCCTCCCGATTGGTGGGCAGCCTGCGACTCCACCTATCATTGACACCCCCCCATATCGTTCCTTCGCCCCCCCCTCATCACAGCCTGATCGCTGGTCCCCCAAAACATGCCTGGGCCAGCCTTGATCTCCTCTCCCAATCCCACCCCACCTCCGGCTGCCCCGAGTGCAGAGTGGCAGTGGGACCCACCCTACCCACTGCCCCCAAGAGGTCCCATACCCATCAGGCCTCCCCCACATCAGGCCCCACCCAAAGCCTGGTGGCTAGTGCCATGATGCTCCCTGGGCATTGGCACTTTGCCCCTTGGCAGTGCCAGGGGCCCAGGCTGGCACTGACATCAATGCCCAGGGGCACCCTCCCCTGGCAAGCAGACCCCTTTTATTTTGCAGGGGGGGGGGGGGGCTCAATTTCCTCCCCTTCATTCCATTAGGGTTGGGCTGCCAGTCCCTGGGGAATGATAGTGAACCCTGCTGGAGTGAACCATGCCTGGCGTGGCAAGAGTGGCAAGTGGGGCCTGGAGATTTCAGTCTCAGGCCTGCTAATGTTATTTAAATTACTTTCTACATACACTATGCAGCTCCGTGCCAATGGTGTCAGAAATCCAGCGCTGGGAGACGTGCAGAGACTTGGATGCCCAGCCCGAATCGGTCACCGCTAGAGTCACCGGGCCTGTTGCACTAAAAAACGCAGTGTAATGGGATGGGAGAATCGGCCCCCCAGGTTCTTAATTATGGGACTCAGCCCACAGCCTTCGAGTCAGATGCACTTTTAATGAATGACCTAAGCAGACAAACCTTGCATGGATCTCAACCTCCTGGAATATTCTTCTGTTCAGTCCTTGCTTTAGTGTAATTCATGGATTGCACAACCCTCAAACTGGACATTTTGCCCAACTAGTCTTTGTCGCCATTTATCCCCCATGTTGTAACCAATGCATCTAATCACATTGGGGTATTTCTCTTATGTGACATTGAGGAGTCAGGAAGTAATGGGCCAGTGATGCACTGGGGTATCCCTCTTGGTAGCTCCCATGCAAGGATTTACCCAGCAACTACCCAGAAGGGTTAACTTCCTATGGACAAGTACACTATGCTGGGAAAAATCTGACAAAGCAAATTCAATCAATAACTTCAGATAGTTTTGCCAGTTTTATTCTGATAGTTTGAAAGAATTAGAATGAAAACGATCCCTTTAACCTTTAAGCGCCCAGACTGAGAGTTACCACTCTCAACCAACATAGCCCCCTGACCCTCCAGAGGGCAACCCCCACCCCCACAAATATCTGGAGCTGCTCTAATACAATTGTCGCCCCTCCCACCCCATGTCTCAACCTGATCCAGATCCCTGTTGCCTTGCCCCCACCCCCAATATCCCAATCAAACCCACATCACCCCTTTCAGCCCCAATTCCGAGCCTGAACCGACACTACTCCCCCTATATTGTGACCCAACCCATTAGTGCCATAAAACCCTCTGAAGAAAATAAGGGGAAGGGGGCCAAAAGAGGTGAGTTCCAGGAGTCTGACCCTGAAGACCAGGCATCAGTGCCAAAAGAAATTTAATGATCTAATGCCGCACAGCATGAGGAACAGGGTTCAAATCCAGCATCAGGTGATTGTGTGTGTGGAGTTTGCATGTTCTCCGTGTCTGGGTGGATTTCCTTCAGGTGCCCTGGTTTCCTCCCACAGTCCAAAGATATGCAGGTTAGATGAACTGGCCATGCTAAATTACCCCTTAGTGCCCAAGATGTGTAGGTTAGGGGGATTAATGGAGTATATAGTAAGGTTACGAGTAGAGGGCTAGGTAAAGTGCACTATTGGAGACTTGGTGCAGATTCAAATGGGCCAAACGGCCTCCTTCTGCACTGTAGGGATTCCACATCTTGTACTCTCTGCACCAGCTTCTCATGCTGTTCAATGCACCACACAGTCTCATCACTCACTCATCAGCAGTCCTGAGTTTTCAGGTTTCACACCTAATAATCCAAATAATCCTATTTACTCTCAATGATGCCAGCCTCATACCCATTTCTCGTCGCCTACACCTATCTGCAACCATTCCGTGTGGAATTTGCACATTCTCCTCGTATCTGCGTGGGTTTCCTCCTGGTGCTCCGGTTTCCTCCCACAGTCCAAACACGTGCGGGTTAGGTTGATTGGCCATGCTAAAATTGTCCCTTAGTGTCCTAAGATGTGTAGGTTAGATGGATTAGTGGGTAAAATATGTAGTGATATGGGCATAGGACCTGGGTGGGATTGTGGTCGGTGCAGACTCGATGGGCCAAAGGGCCTCTTTCTGTACTGTAGGGTTATATGATCTCTGATTCAGCAATGGCAGGCAAATCATCCAAAGAGTAAAATGCAGCGAAAGTAAATAGACTATTAGCAAGCACAGCTAAGTCAAGCACAAAAAGCACAATGGCCTTGTATGAGACCTTGGCTCAGCACCATTTAGAATATTTTGTTCAGTTCTTTCCCAAAGAGATACTAGATTAATATGCAGTTTAAAACGTTTGAGACTCAAATAACGTGGTCTTTTAATTCTCGGCTTTGGGCGAGATTTGACTGAAGCATCTAAAACAATGATGAAACGAGATTGTGTGTATCTGAACAAAACATTTGAATGTGATAAGTTCAGAAATGTTAGGGATATGCATGTAAATTACATCTAGAACTACATCAGGGGCAGAATTTTCCTGTCCCAACCACCATGCGAATCATAGAAGGTGGGGGGAGGCGCGGCAGGCCATGCAAACTTAGTTCCGATGATGTTGGGCAGGATTTCCCAATCATAGGGGCAAGCGTAGCAGGAAAATCCCACTCTAGACATCAGGAGGTTTTATTTTCCACGAAGATCAATGATCTTTGGAATAGGAGATTGGCTTGTGCAGAGAGTGTGGGTTTGCCGCAGATATTAAAAAAAATACAGCTGAACCAGTTCCTGGAGGTAGCGGAGATTGCTGTGTACAACTTGGTAAGGGGCTCGCTAGGTGATGTAGTCATCATTATCTGCTGGAACGCATTGATGATCAACTTTGGATTTTTCCCTTTGAATTGATTTAGGATTTATTCCCTCCAGCCCAGGAATGACATGGCTGCTGCTGGGTGGGGAATTCAAGGAGGAGTAGATAACATTGTTTCATTTTATTTGTGTCAGAAGTTGGCTTACATTAATGCTACCATGAAGTAGCTGTAAAAATCCTGAGTCGCCACACTCCAGTGGCTGTTCAGGTACACTGAGGGAGAATTAAGCATGGCCAACACACCAAACCAGCACACCTTCCAGATAGGGGGAGGAAACCGGAGCACCTGGAGAACGTGCAGACTCTGCACTGACAGTGACCCAAGACAGGAATCGAACCCAGGTCTCTGGCAGAGTGTAAACCAACGTGCTGCCATTGCCTGATGAGCCAATTCCATTATTCAACGCGACCATGGCTGATCACAGCCTTCAACTCCATTTTCCCATCAGCTCCAAGATCCCTCAATTCCCTGGGAGATCAAAAATTCCACCTTCAGAATGTCGCAAGACACTTTCTAGCCAGATAATTGCTTTCTAAGCACAGTCACTGCTGCTGCATTTTTCCAGAAAATACAATCTGTTAATTGCATGCTCACACACAACAGTAATGGAATGATTGACCAAGTAATATACATTTCATGGTCACAGCTAAGGGTTACATATTGACCCAAACATCTGGAGAACACTCTGCTGCTTATCTTCGAATAGTGGCATGGAATCCTTTAGCTTAATTCAGGCTGGCAGCTATGGCCTAGGTTTATCAGAGTCAACTGAAAACCTGGCAACAGCCCTGCAATTTATTATTCTGCTTGATCCTTTTGCGGCAGCTTAACATGAGAATCAGGCAGAAGGTAATCCAATCTCCTTCCTAAAAAGTTGCTGGAAAGTGTGCTATGAAAACAGGCTGCTCATTACTTGACGTAAATCTGAGTGGGAAACCCGTCAATCATTTTAAAATGTGATCTCAGTGTTCGACTCGCCAGGCTACACATTGATGCTGCCAAGGAATTGTGCTGCACATGCAGTCTCAAGTTCAAACTGGAACTTTTGAATATTTTGACTTGAAAAACAGTCCAGCAATTGGCTCCAATTCAAAACTTCCTGCTTTGCATTTTCACCTGCCAACGCTCTGTGATTTGTACAGCGTGAGCAATATTCATTTATCTACAGTCTCTTCTCCCTGCCTGAGGGAGAATGGAATGGTTTCAGCTGAACTGCAGTCCGATCAAAGGGATTAACCTGGAAATGTCTGAATCGCTGGGACCTGAGATGCAGCATGGTGGTTATAGCACTGCTGCCTCACAGCGCCAGAGATCCGGGTTTAATTCCCAGCTTGGGTCACTCTCTGTGCTGAGTTTGCATGTTCTCCCCGTGTCTGCATGATGGTGCTCTAGTTTCCTCCCACAGTCGAAAAGACATGCATTGGCATTGGCCATGTTAAATTCTCCCTCAGTGTACCCGAACAGGTGCTGGCATGTGGCGACTAGGGGATTTTCACAGCAACTTCATTGTAGTGTTAATGTAAGCCTACTTGTGACACTAATAAAGAAACTTAAACTTTGCGAGAAGGGCTGTCTGATGTTAAACCTTCACTGATGTATTTCTCAGAGGTTCCCCCATCATATAAAAGGTACTGCAAAACAATTTGCTGTAGCATAACTGCCCAAATCAATGCTATCCTCACATGACTGGAACCCGAGTCCCATTTGAAAACATGTTCCCCATTTGAGATTTTGCCGTCCGAGAGATTCTGGGGGAACATAACCCCTGAAACCACTAGACTTTATCGTGTAACAATTTTCTTCATTCAGGAGCTGGACAGAATCTTGTTGAGGCAGCAGGGGTCTTGAGGGGCAGCTGGAGGCCTGCAAGAAACCCAAGGTGTCTCACCTCAGAAAAGCCCATTGAATGGCATGCTAATTAGGTAATGCTGAGGTCACCATGGGCTTTCCCTGGAAACAAGTGTGGAAACCTTGCCAAGCGAAAGCTGTCAGCCAGAGGCCAGCAACACTTGCACTCAGCAGCACCACCTTTGGCTACTGTTAGAAGGATAAGGCCCTAACCTTGTCATCAATTGACCGCACGGCAGGAAGGCTGGCCCTTGGTCTTCCCGCCCGAAACTTGATTGCGTCAGATCTGGGAAGGTGTCTGCATTCAAGTACTCCACCATCCCATCTAATTAATGGGATGCCTCCAAATTTGTCACCAGTGGGAGCAGAAGATTGGGCTTAACTCCCCAGCTCCTGTGGGGTTGGGTACCCTAGGTTCCTAGGTGAAAAAGTGATTTAAGATGCAAACTTTGAATGGTTCTGACTACCACGCAGCAATAGATACCCAGAAAAAAACTGGAAGAATTATCATTTCTAGCTTCTGAGTATCTAGATCAATGAACCACACCCATCCCCAACATGACTCCCCACCCCACTTGCAAGGGGTTAGTTGCAAGACTACCTGCACAGCCTCCCAGTAGCTCACCTGACTAACCTCTACCTCCACCCCTCTAGTCACCAGCAACCACCACCCCCCCCCCCCCCCACCCCACCTCCCACAATTTTTACCCATTTCCCTTTGCCCTGGCTCTTCAAAGTGGCAGGACCTTGAAGCTTATCTGCTTTGAGAGCTGATAGGAGGGTCTGGTTTACTTACCTCCCTCAGACTGCTGGCCTCAGGAACCTGCTGTGTCATACAGATCTCAGCTGACCCGAGTCAGGAGTGGCTGGATTTCAAGGTAATAAGGGACAGCGTGGCAATTCGACTCAACTACCACAACATCTGATTTATTATTTCACTGTATGTAAATACACATGACAAAGTATTGTTTCTACATGTTATACAGACAAAACATACTGCTTATAGAGAAGGAAATGACAGAGTGCAGAAGGTCATGTTATAGTCTAGCTAGGGTATAGGGAAAGATTAAAGGGAAAACATAATGCAAGGAATGTCCATTTAAAAGTCTGACAGCAGCAGGGAAGAAGCTGTTCTTGAGTAGGTCGGTACGTGACCTCAGACTTTTGTATCATTTTCCGATGGAAGGAGGTGGAAGAGAGAATATCCATGGTGCATGGGGTCCTTAATTATGCTGGCTACTTTGCCAAGACAGTGGAAAGTTTAGACAGAGTCAAAGGATGGGAGGCTGGTTTGAGTGATGGATTGGGCTACATTCACAACCTTTTGTAGTTGCTTGCAGTCTTGAGCAAGGCAGGAGTCATTCCAAGCTGTGATACAACCAGAAAGAATGCTTTCTATGGTGCATCTGTAAAAGTTGGTGAGTTGTAGCTGACATGCCAAATTTCCTTCGTCTTCTGAGAAACTAGAGGTGTTGGTGGACTTTCTTAACTATAGTGTTGGCATAGGGGAACCAGGACAGGTTGTTGGTGATTGGGACACCTAAACACTTGAAGCTCTTGACTTTTTCTACTTCGTCCCCATGACGTAGACAGGGAACGTTCTCCTTTATGTTTTCTGAAGTCGATAATAATCTCCTTCGTTTTGTTGACATTGAGGGAGAAATTACTGTTGCCGCACCAGTTCAGCGGATTATCTTATTCCTGTACTCTGTCTCGTCATTGTTTGAGATCCGACCCACTACAGTGGTGTTGCCAGCAAACTTGAAAATCGAATTGGAGGGGAATTTGGCTGCACAGTCATAGGTGTATAAGGAGTATAATGGTGGGTGGAGAACAGTCTGGTGGGGCACCAGTCTTAAGGATAATCGTGGAGGTTGTATTGTTGCCTATCCTTACTGATTGTGATCTAAGCGTTAGGAAGTTCAGGATCCAATCGCAGAGGGAGGCGCTGAGGTCCAAGCCACGGAGTTTGGAGATGAGTTTTGTGGGAATAATAGTGTTGAAGGCTGAGCTGCAGTCAATAAATAGGAGTCTGACTTAGGTGTCCTTGTTATCTTGGTGTTGTTATCACCAGAAGTTAGAGGCAGTTGTGTTGTATAAAATGACAATTTCCTTCCATTTTGATGCGTACAAAGAAGTTTATATACAGTCTGGAACATATCAAAAATTGGCAGGCCAGTGAGAAGTTAGTCTTCATTCCTCGGAATGAAGAAACTTCTCACCTCAGTCCGAAATATTTAACCCCTTATCCTGAGACCATGTTCCTGACTGCCTTGCCAGGGGAAATAGTCTCAATGTACACTATCAAGCCCCTTCAGGATTATATTTTACATTGAGATCACCTCTGATTCTCCTAAATTCCAGAGTACAGGCCCAATTTACTGAACCTCTTGTCAGACAATCCTCTCATTCAAAGAAACAAATGAGTGAACCTTTGCTGTACTCTCTCCTTAGAGGTCAAACTAGGCACAGTTCTCCAGATGTGGTCTGAAAGTAGCAAGACATGTTTGTCTTATATTCCCATCCCCTTGCAATTAAGACCAACTTGCAATTTGCCTTCCCAATTGCTTGCTGTACCTGCATGCTAACTTTGGTGGACAAGTACAGTCAAGAATCTTTGAACATTAACATTTTAAAAGGTGTAAAATGTTTAAGTCTGTTTTTCTGTTCTGATAACAAAAATGAATATCCACATTATATTCCATCTGCCACTTTGACATCCACTCATTTATATGTCTTGGCAGCCTCTCTGTGGCCTCCTCACAGCTTGCATTCCCATCTAGCTTTGCATCAGCAAACATCCACAAATTACACATAATTTCTCAAAGTCATTGATGTAGATTACAAATGACAGAGGTCCTGTAACTGATTCTTGCCGCACTCAACTAGTTACAGCCTGCCAAATTCAAAACGCCCTATTTATGCCTACCATCTGCTTTTTATCCGGGAATGCACAGTGGTTAACACAGCTTCCTCAGTGTCAGAGACCCGGGTTTGATTCCCAGCTTGGGTCACTGTGTGGAGTTTGTACATTCTCCTCGTGTCTGTGTGGGTTTCCTCCCACAGTCTGAAAAACATGCTGGTTAGGTGCACTGACCAGAACAAGTGTTGGAGTGTGGCGACTTGGGGAATTTCACAGTAACTTCATTGCAGTGTTAATGTAAGTCTTACTTGTGACTAATAAATAAACTTTAACTATTAATAGAGGAATCATAGAACCCTACAGTGCAGAAAGAGGCCCTTCGGCCCATCAAGTCTGCACTGAACACAATCCCACTCAGGTCCTATCCCCATATCCCTACTTATTCATTGACCAATTTTTCATCTCTGGTCATACGTTACCTATAGCTATAAGCCCTGATCTGGGAATGCATCATTTTCTAAAACAGTTCTGATATTGTTAATATTAATCTTTTGCTTTAGAAAAATAGTTGTGTAGCATTACTCCATTTTTTCCCCAAAATAAAGATAATAAGCCTTTCAACTTTGAAAAATGTTTTCAGTTCTGCAAGAGTATATGCTCTTTCAGCATAAAAGCTGAAGCTGCAATTTTCAGAAATATACTTTCTTCCCTTGTTTGCAGATACTTAGTAGACAATAACAGTGTCATCCTAATGAAGCTGTACTATATTACTCAAATCACATTTGCTACAGAAAAATACAAGTAAATATAAATAACCTGTTGCATAATCTTTGGCCGTTTGGTTTTCCACTTTACTCGGAGGCAGAGGGGCTTTTCTTTTGGTCTTTTTTGAGTTACATGATGCAGCTGCTCCACTAAGTGGCATTGATTCTGTCCTTTGTCTGCCCAGACCTGTAATGTTCTTAAAAAAGATAGGAAGAGTAAACAGGGGTGATGTTGGCAAAGTCAAAAATCTGTAAGATTTTACAAGTACAAATAAGCCATGAACTATTTTCTGAGAAGAAATTTATACTAGCATGTAGGTTTACATAAGACTATTTTGCCTCTCAGGTAGCTGAAGCACAAATCATTGAGCAACCACCTTACAGCAACAGTGCCTGGGAAGATGCAGACCAGTTACACCTTCAGTTGTTCCAGACATGTAGTGACTTCAAGCCAAAATTCTCTTTGTCTTTATGAGGCAAGATGGTGCACGATGTTAGGAGAGCGCAAGAAGGTGAGGACTCAAACTTCTGCTCTCTGATCCCCACAAGGAGAAGAGGAAGCAGCTCCTGACCACCAGGAGCCACAGTGGAGGCCAGATTGAGAGACAAAGCAAGTCCAGCACCAGCTGAGTATTTGTTCACTTGTTATTTTGATATGCATCAGGGTAGGTGTTGAGTGTCACCAACTCCTTCCTCATGAACCACATCAACACTGACAAAGGCAGCAATTCTAACCCACTGCTTTTTATTCCCAGGTCATTCAAGTTGACTGAAGCCAGTCTCTGTGGAAGTGGAGAGGGACGATAGAGGAAGACATGGCAAAGTGCGAACATTTAGGGGAATATTTAGGAAGTGTGGGCACAAGTTCTGTTGGGATTTGTTCCCAATCAGCTGCTAGATGACAGGGCATTGGAGCATCAAACACACAAATCTTCCTTTTCTCCTGAGGAGAGAGAACTCTGCCCTCGGCCACTCAAGCAGAATCCGAGTCATCCAGCTCTCCATTGGGAGCTGACATAGACACATTCTACCAAGCAAAGCGAGATGAGCTCTCTGACATTGCAAGTGAGTTTCATAGATTAAGGAAATGCAGCATGCCTCCATCTCCTCAGACAGGGTAGTTAAAGGATGGCCACAAGCTGGTGTGGCCTCCGAGTCTGCTGCAATTGTCACGCCTAACATTGTGCCGGCAAAGTTAAACCTGAGAGCATCAATGGAGCTTCCACCTTGCTGCAAGCTCACATCTCTGCCCTTGAAGTTTTGGGTGATAGTGAATGATGTAAACACTATCTTCGTAATCTTACCAAGGTTTTACAGAATCTGGCAACTGATGTTGCTGCCGCCCTCGGGGCTGCAGTGGAGGGCAGTTAAAGCATTCATTCAATCTATCTGCTGTTTCCTTCCAATTCCAGACAAGGTGCTGTTTTATTTACTTATTTATTTGTGCAGAAAGCAGCAGGAGGCAATACTTGACCTCATGTCTGGGATGCAGGAAGCAGCAACCTTGTTCCAACAGCACAAAGCTGTCAACACAGACTGCATACTGGCCCACAGCTCAGAACCTCACTTCCCACCATACATTATACCTTGGGAATCACTGGAAACTGGAGTTAAACTAATGGGAACGATAGAAATTGCTGCAACTTTTGCTCATTTAATAGATAAATATTTAACTCTTTGAACCAAATATTTCTTAATGATCAACAAGGAGACATCAAAACGTATCAGTTATTGCTCAAAATGGAGAATGCTTGTAACAGTTAGTGTTGCAACTAAGCGGTTTTCCCATTTTCTGGTGAAGGAGAACAAAGTGTCCTTGTACAATAAAGATTTAGTTCGCAAGAAGCTAAAGAAAGGCTGTTGCTGGGGAAACACTGACAACTCAGCTATTATTCACATGCACAATTTCAAATCTGTAATGTGATGTCATCCATTAACCTTCAAAATATATAGTACTTGCACCGTCCAAAATTTAACAAGTTTTCTTATACATGGAAAAAGAACACCATATAAATTTTAGCAACGTACAAAAATAAAATGCACTTAGTGACTGCAAAATCTTCAGGAATTCTAAACTTATTTCAAATGCTTTTTCTTGCCTGACAGTTTCTACCTTTTACATGCACTTAATAGTATTTGGCTAATAGAATAATGGTAGTGCATTACAACCTAGTGGTGACTGCCTAACACCAATGCTCCTCAACTCCACTTGGTGCCAGAACATCTAGCTAAATTAGGAACTATAGTAACTGGACAGCAAATGAAAGGTTTGCGAGCTCAGTAACATTTCATTAACATTACATACAAACATCACTTAATGCAACTGCTCCCACTAATACTCATCCAGGGTAAAAGCTATAAAATGACACTAGTGAAAATTCAGTACCTCAGACATGCATTATGGAAGACATTATGAAGTTTCCATGGTTACAATTTAGGCTTTCCTCCATTCCTCCCCCCAACCCCCGCTCCCCCATATAAGAAATATGACTGTTTTGTGCACCTGGGTTATCTCAGTGTGCAGCTCAGGATATCTAGATTTGACAGTTCATCTCAGATTGTAGTATATAGTTTACAACAGATCATATGAAAGACCCTCCTTCCACCCTTAGAGACAGAAGGTTGTGATAGATCTATATATAAAGTCTAAAGTTAATTTGTCAAATTTACTTATAGCTATTGTAATAGATGTGGCTTATTTTTCTTAAACTGCTCCCATCAGGTAGAGAACAGATGGCAGTGGATCAAAAACCCATTTTCCTTCAAAAACACACATGACAGCAAATTACGGGGTCACTTTTAACATTTAAGAAAAACTTGGATGGGCACATGGATATGGGCCAAGTGCAAGTCAGTGGGACTAGGCAAAAAAATGGTTCGGCACAGACAAAAAGGGTCAAAAGGCCTGTATCTGAGCTGTAATTTTCTATGGTTCTACATGTTAATTGTCCACCAAGTGAGTAATATTCATTTTGTTCAAGTATAATACTTCATTGAAAGAGATCAAGGCTTTTCCTCAGCCTGTTGCAGAAATGATGGAGTGCAACTTATGCCTATCTGACTTGCACCTGATCACATTCTTCCTGAGGGGGGCTAATTCTGATGTTCCAGGTAGATTTGGAACCAAAGTCTGAATCATTAGCTTGATAATACTGAGATAGAAGAAAAGCCCCATTTCTGTTTATTTGTAGACATCTTATCATTCCATATTTAAACTTTCCCTACAGGAAGGTCAAAACCAGCAGGTGAACTGTGGGAGTTGTATTAATTGACATTAGTTAGGTTTAAAGCTTGTTCTTGTATCTAGTATGCTATTTTGCGGTGACATCTGGCTTCTTTAGCGGGACTGTTCACAGGATGTGCATGAGCTAAGAGGATGAACTGTCAGGTTAATCACTTCTTTATCTGGGATTATGCTGGCAAGTCTCACACCTCAAGGAGCAAGGTAATAATAATGATACTGTCCCATTCAGTGCTTTGGCATTGGAAATCAAAGCTGCAACTGGCAGTCATAACATTTCTGACCAGCAGAGACTTTCAGGCAAAATAGTAATAAAAAAAGAGGGGATTTGATACTTCCCCCAGTGATAAGCAACCTGATGATACAACTTCCAGAGCAAGATCTGAGCCTTTATAGACAAATAGCTCAAGATTTTCAAACATCAAGTGGAAAGATGGGCTGAGACTGCTCTCACCTCAAGCAACTGGGCAAGGTATTGAGGGAACACTTTCAGCATTATTGGTTGATGCAAGCAGAGAACTCATCTTTTTTCCATGACTAAGATTATGTTAGTATCTTATTGAAAAAGTACAGAAGGAAGAATTGGTTGGACCAGAATTGGTTGGCTTCCATTACCTCCTGGCTGGGGAGTCACCAAGTACAACGTGAATGCTCAAGCCCTGCCTAGTCCTGAAGATTTGACGATACCAAACTGACATGGACTGACCCAGTCCAAAGGAAGTCATTTCGTCAGAGTATGGTGACAAAATAATGTTTTAAGAAACAAAAATATCAAAGATTGTCACAGCTATTAAGACTTTAAGGAACCCCTGTCTCTGTTGCTCCACTTCTTGGGTATGTCTTCCTTAGATAAGGTGACCAAAACAGCACACAGTATTCTAGATATGGCCGTGCCAATGGCCTGTTTGCATAGTATATAGAAAGACTTCTTTACTCCAATCCCTTTTCATGCCATCTGCCATGCTTATTGTGTGCTATACTACCATTTTAACTCATGATGTACAAGGGCACTCTTGACCCTCTGAATATTACCAGTATTACACCAGTCAAAAAATATTCTCTATTTTTACAAATAAACTTCACACTTTATTACATTGTACCGCATCTGCCATAAACTTGCCAACTCATTCAATCTGTACATATCCCTCTGTATCTATCTACTTTTTACTTTTCCAACCAACTTTGGAGCACCAGTAAACTCATATTTTACACTCTGGTCTCTGCTTAAAGTCATTAATATGGATTACAAATAGTTGAAACGCAAGAACAGATTCTTATGCTACCCCATTTGTCAGTTTGTAAACAATTCTGTTAATGCAGAATATAGAATTTGGTAGTACTATTCTTCTACTACAGCATACCATTTGGTCCATCGCTCTTTGGAAGATATATATCCACTCTGCACCATAGCCATTTCAAATATTTTCAAAGTTAGTACTGAATCTGCTTCCATCACCTTTTCAGCAAATACATTCCAAATCATTACAACATGCAATGTCAATGTTCTCGCTCCCTCCTGTCACCTCTGGTGCATTTCCTGCCCTTTCTAGCACTGGGAATAGTTTCTTCTCATTTGCTTCATCAAAGCCAAACATAATTTTCTACATCTTTTAGATCTCCCCTTAACCATTTTTGCCCATTGGAGAACATTCAATTTTGGCTTGTCTCTCTACATGATTGAAATCATTCATTCCTCGTCCCATTCCAAGAAAACTCTTCTGTAACATCTCTAAGACGTTGACATGGTTCTTAAAGTGTGAGACCAACATTTGCTACAATATCCCAGCTGTGGCCCAACCAGTGTTTTTTTACAAAAGGTTGAACATAACGTTCTTCTTCTGTACTCTATACTTCAATGTCTAAAGCCAAGGATCCCATCTGTTTTCTCAAGATATCCTTCCAACTTCAAAGACTTGTGTACGTACATCAGGTCACTCTGTTCTTGCAACCCCCTTTTAAAATTGTTACATTTCATTTCTATTCCCTTTCCTTGAATTTGATCAAAATTAAAGACTGCGTATTTCGCTACATTAAACTTCATCTCTTAAATGCCACCTTTCACCAGTCCTCTTGAAGTTTGTCATTATCATCATTATTTCTACATGTTTAAATTTCACACTAGCTGCTAACTTTGAAATGTAACCATATATACTCAAGTCCAGGACATGTAGATCAAAAAGACATATAACCCAACACTGAGCTGTAAAGGGACTATAACGGAGCAGGTTGCGAGGGGCTTGCACATGGGAGGTAAAAAAGCAGAGACAGGAGTGGACTTATGGCCACAATAACATCTACTGATAGAATTCTCCCCAATTTGAATGGCATTCACCACTGTCCTTTGCTTTCTGTTCCTCAGATTTCATATTCAAATAGTGACTGCCCCTTCAATTCCACGGGCTTCAAATCTGCTAACAAGTCTATTTAGTGGTACTTTATTAAAAGCATTTTGAACGTCTATATACACACCATCCACAAAAAAGCCTTCTTCATGAATGCTCACAGAACTCATTCAAATTAGTCAAACATAAGTTCATGCTGGCTGTCCTTCTTTAGTTCGATATGCTGCAAACAGTAGAATTGGAAAGAAACATTTTCAAAAATCAGGAGTTCTCAATTTTGCAACATTCTTCTGTCAAACATTTTTTGACAATGAGAAAAGTTCAGATGTTCTGCATATTATCAAGACGATGTTATAAATTTCCAAGTAACTGCTGGAACCTATAAAGGGTAAAAATCAATCATGCCGCATGTGACATCAACGATTCTGTTTAGATCGTAACAGCTATATGCAGCTGTCACCAAGTTAACAAAAATACAACCAGATAAATGGCTCAGCACCATCTTCTGAAGGGCAACTAAGGATAGGCAGTAAAAATGCTGGCCAAGCCAACGACACTCACATCTCAGGAAAGGAAAAATATTAGGAGCTGGAAAAAAAATTACAGCTTTTGATAATTTGAAATGGAAACTGTTACAAATATGGTTTTCCATTCAAGAGTGTCCTCTTGTGGCTGAGTGTCTTTATGCAACTAACTGTTGATAATATAATAGTACACTCTTGCCAAGAGATAAGGTGACAATATCATTACTTCAATTCAAAGCATTTGTTCTTTCATTGCTGAAGTAAAACACTTACTTGCATTTTCAATTTGTATCTTATACCCAATCAGGAGTAACAAGGTTTAAAATATTGGTGGAAGAATGGAGAACAAGGGGGCATGGATTCAATTCAAGGCAATTGGAAAAGTGAAACAATGAAGGCATGAGGACAAACCTTTCCACACAAGGATCTAGAAAGCACTGGCTGAGTGTGGAGCAGATGTCAATTGAGGCATTTTAGCAGAAACAGAAAAGGAAGAACATGCAGAACAATGGGGAGAAGGCCAGGGAGTGGTACAAGTTAAATTGCTCCTTCGCAGAGCCACTGCAGACGCAAGATGCCGAATGATTGCCTTTGCTGTTACCATTCTGTGATGTGTCTATACTCGAAGTAGATCTCACCAGCGTTGCCTGTATGGCAGTTTTTTACTTATTTGCATTAAATATGATAGTAAGCACATTCTGTCATCCTATTTAGATTTTGAGACAAACATTTGGTATTATTTCCTGACTGTTTCGGGAAGTGATCAGAACTGAGATGATTGAACTTTTTTCCCCGCTGACAACTACCAAAGCAATTGTACATGATTTAAAAAAGTTCTTTCTCAGGTTTTTTATTTATTGCACGTCCCTAGTTGGCCAGGAGAGGGCAGTGGTGAGCTGCCTTCTTGAACCATTGTAGTATATGAACATAAGAACATAAGAAATAGGAGCAGGAGTAGGCCATCTAGCCCTTCAAGCCTGCCCCGCCATTCAATAAGATCACGGCTGATATGTCGTGGCTCAGTTCCACATTCCCGCCCTCTCCCCATAACCCTTAATCCCCTCTCTTATCAAAAACCCATCAACCCGCGTCTTAAAAATATTTAGCGAGGTAGCGTCCACCACTTCAACGGGCAGAGAATTCCAGAGATTCACCACCCTTTGAGTGAAGAAGTTCTTCCTCAACTCTGTTCTAAACCGCTCCCCCCTCTTTATCTTGAGGCTGTGCCCCCTAGTCCTACTGTCCTTTCTGAGCGGGAAGAGTCTCTCCACCTCCATCCTATCCATCCCATTCATCATCTTATACGTCTCAATGAGATCTCCCCTCATTCTTCTTAACTTTAACGAGTACAAGCCTAGTTTATTCAGCCTCTCCTCATAGCTCAACCCCCTCAACTCCAGTGTCAGCCTAGTAAACCTCCTCTGCACTCCCTCCAAGGCCAAAATATCCTTGCGTAAGTACGGCGACCAAAACTGCACACAGTACTCCAGCTGCAGCCTCACCAATGCCCTATACAGCCGCAGCAAGACCTCCCTACTTTTATATTCAATGCCCCTCGCTATGAAGGCCAGCATCCCATTAGCCTTCCTGACCACCTGCTGCACCTGCAAGCTGGGTTTTTGCGACTCATGCACAAGGACCCCGAGGTCCCTCTGCACTGTTGACTGCTGCAGTTTTTCGCCATGTAAGTAATAATCCTTCCTACCATTATTCCTACCAAAGTGGACCACCTTGCACTTGCCAACATTAAATTCCATTTGCCAGTTCCTGGCCCATTCGCCCAGCCTACCTAGATCCTGCTGTAGACTCTCCACACCCTCCGCGCAATTTGCCGTTCCACCAATCTTGGTGTCATCAGCAAATTTCGACACCATACACTCAGTTCCCTCCTCCAGATCATCTATATAAATGGTAAATAGCTGAGGCCCCAGCACCAACCCCTGGGGCACTCCACTAGTCACCAACCTCCAATCCGAATAGCACCCATTGACCTACACTCTCTGCCTCCTATTTGACAACCAATCCTCTATCCACGCTAACACCCTACCCCCAACTCCATGTCCCCTGACCTTCTGCAATAACCTCTTGAGATACCTTGTCAAACGCCTTCTGAAAATCAAGACAGACCACATCCACTGACTCTCCTCTATCCACCGCCCTAGACACGTCCTCATAGAACTCCAGTAAATTTGTCAGACACGACTTCCCCTTAACGAAACCGTGCTGCGTCTGCTCTATCAAGCAATTCCCCTCAAGATGCCTCGCTATTTCCTCCTTGATGACAGATTCTAACATTTTACCTACAACAGACGTTAAACTAACCGGCCTATAATTCCCTGCCTTTTGCCTGGCACCCTTCTTAAACAACGGCGTAACATTAGCCGTTTTCCAATCTTCCGGCACTTCCCCGGAATCCAGCGACGTTTGGAAAATAACCACCAAGGCATCCACTATCACCTCCGCCATTTCTTTCAGAACCCTCGGATGCATTCCATCCAGTCCTGGGGACTTGTCCACAATCAGTCCCTCCAGTCTGTCGAGCACCGCCTCTCTTGTAACAATAATGTCATTGAGACCCTCCAGTCCTACCACCTTTCCATCTCTAACACCCGGCAAATTATTCACGTCCTCCTCTGTGAAGACCGAAACAAAAAAGTTATTCAAGACCTCCGCCATATCCCCATCCCCTACCACTAAGTCCCCCTTCTCATCCTCTAAGGGTCCAACGTTCACCCTAGCCAGCCTCTTCCTTTTTATATATTTATAAAAAGTCTTGCTATCCTTTTTTATATTAAGCGCTAGCCCAGCTTCATAGTTTCTCCTACCCTTCTTTATCAAATTCTTTGTCATTCTTTGTTGACATTTAAACCTCTGCCAATCCTCTTCTCGCCCACTACTCTTAGCTACTCTAAATGCCTCCGCTTTTAATTTAACACTTCCCTTCACCTCCTTCGTTATCCACGGCTTATTACCTCTCCTCCTACGGTCCTTTTTGACCATCGGAATAAATTTCTGCTGAGCACCAAGAAAGATCTCCTTAAAGATCCTCCACTGCTCCTCAGCAGACCTACCTTCCAACGCGCTCCCCCAGTCCACATTCGCCAATTCTTCTCTCATCCTACCATACTCACCTCTGTTCAAACAAAGGACGCGTGTCCGGGAACCCACTTTCTCCTCCTCCATCACACCCACAGTGCTGTTAGGGAAGGAGTTCCAGGATTTTGACCCAGTGATAGGGAAGGAATGGGGATATCGTTCCAAGTCAGAAAGGTTGTAGCTTAGAGGGGAACTTGCAGGTAGTGGTGTGATCATGCATCTGCTGCCCTTGCAATTCTAAAGTGATAGAGATTGTAGGTTTGGAAGGTGCTGTCAAAGGAGGCCTTTGTGCGTTCCTTGTAGACTGTACTGTTACAACCACTGCCAGGTGAGGTGCCTGAAAAGTTGTTGATCCAGGTGAGACCCCTTGATTCAATGTTCAGCTAAGATACCCACAAACTGTTACAAACTCTAATATGGAGGAATGATTGGCTGTGTCTTTATGCAACCCACCCTCTGCTGATGGCAACAAAGTTTAATCCAATAAGGTTTTCTTCCCCTTGGGTACCTTTACCAGACCTAATAGTAATACGAGGAGCAAATTCAGCCAGGTTTTCTTCAGCTAAAATACAGTAAGTTTATTAACAGCTAAAAAGGCAAGGAGAAATGATAAAATCCATGCATCTATATTTATATGGATTAGTGAGTTCAATAGTAAGTAAATATAAAATTATAAGTTATATGGAATAGTCCTTGAGCTGAGAGATGATGATGATGATGTGTTGTGGCCATTGTGAATTGATTCCAGTATAGTTAAATTCTGCCAGTGAAGAACTGATTCTTCAGCTCAGGTATCCTGTGGTTTGGTACAAATATTTCAGTTCATCTTCCCAGCTAAGATCTTTGTTGCAGGCTGGTTGACTTCACAATCAGAGCGGGAGCAGGAGCAGGAGCAGGAGCAGGTTTTTGAGATATTCCTACAAAAGATGGCTATTTTTGCAAGGGTCCTGCTCCTGTTACCATTTCACATACCATCAAAATGGAAAGTTTCCAGCCATAATCAAAATGAATGGCAGACTTAAAGGGCCAAATGAGTAATCCCGCTCCTATTTTCTAAGCTTCACGCATCAAATATAGTGAACCGCCAGCGTGGGTGTGGATGTCCACCATTTCTGTCATTTGTCACATTAACATGCTCATGCACAGCGAACCAGAGACTCCCACGCATCTTCACAACACAGCGGGATCAACTGTTCAATCCCTTGCACCCAGTTATACCATAATTAAAAACACCTATGTGCGAGAAGAAAAATTGAGGTTGACAACTGATGCCACCAGAATGTCTAAAAATACAATTTTCGGGGCTGGAAACAATGAATTTATCTTATATACCAGGGAGGTTTATACAACACAACTGGTATCAAGTACTAGTGGGGGTCACAATATTACTGAGTCTTCGATACAGAGGACTGACTATTCCATTTTCGTGATGTGGAGATGCCAGCATTGGACTGGGATAAACACAGTAAGAAGTCTTACAACACCAGGTTAAAAGTCCAACAGGTTTGTTTGGTAGCAAATGCCACTAGTTTTCAGAGCACTTGCTGCTCCTTCATATTTGCTACCAAATAAACCTGTTGAACTTTAACCTGGTGTTGTAAAACATTCAACTACATGGAAAACTAATGTATTTTACAGGACAGAACATGTATTTTAAGGGTTGAAGCCCAATTACTAAGCCCAATCTATTCAAGGTGGGCTGAAACAAACATACAAGAGTTAGATGCAGAAATTCAAACTTAAGACAGCAACAATACAAAATCCTCCAAGATTGCTATCTGTTATATACTTCACTGACCTGTACTGTACCATTTGCGGAATCATCTGGAAAAACACAAGATGTAGGCCTATTCGATGATTGCTGGGTTAAATCTTTTGGAAAACTCTGTGAAACCGATAGAGGTGGTGGTGCAGGAGCTCGTCTCTTTTTTGGTAGATCTGAAGGTAACGTATTCGATTCATACGTCGGGCAATAGGCACTTGCACTGCTCATGCCAAGTGGTCTCTGTTGACTTACTAGTGGGGTTGCAGGAGCACTTGCTGGCTGAAAATGAAAATAAAAGTTTATTTTTAAAACCCCCTCTTGTATCAAAAGTTCTAAGATTTTCTGTATTAAATAGTTGCTACAAGGGAGTCAAAGAATAAAATGCGATTAGTTGACTATCCTTCTGGTATCCAGATGTATTGCTGCTTACACGTGTCATGATACTTTGTGTTTATTTGAGTTCCAGGATCAGCAGTATTTTGCTTCTGTAACCAAAAAATTGCTGAAATAGTCAGCAAATCAGGTTGTGGAGAAAACGGAGTTAGGAACTCACTAGACGTTATTGACTTGGGCCCTGTTTCGGGCTCCTCAAAATGCTGCCTGACCTGCTGAGTATTTCCTGTTATAGGTTGGTGTGGGCTACTTTATTATCAGAGACTGTACTTGGAGTCAAAAAATTGATAATAACTAGCAAGCAACTGCATTTCTGATAACGTAACGGAAGAAAAGCCAACTGATGAAAAAGCTGAAGGTGGGCAAGGACAACACAATGGTTTAGATGGTTTAGCTTGTGATGACTGGCCTTCAAAAAAACTTGAATCACCTCCCATGACTCCACTCATTATTAGATCAAATTGCTTTAGATGTCCTGACCTCTGACCTTCAACTCTTGCATTCCAGGAGCTGAAGAAAGACCACGACAAAGTCTGAATGAAGGCCATGACAAAGTCAGGAGCTCAGTGATCCTGACAAAATCCAAAATGAAAATGGGCAATCAGATTATTGGTGAGTAATATATTTTTATTGTTTCATTCATTAATTCTTTTACCATGATTGATGAGAAACACATTACAAGGTCGAATGGGCTAATCCACTGTCTGGGTAGTTGCTGATGTGTCTCATTCTGCATACAGTTGTTTCACGAGTTGCTAAGTCACAAATTACAGAATGCACTTTTGTTACTGTGTTGGCTAAACTGGGTAAGGGAGCAAGATCGTTTCCATGAAGAACCAGCTGTGTTTTTGTAAGTCAGTTCTGCTAGCCTAGATATTGTAAACTCATGACTATAGGGTAACCAGTCCAGTGTGAAAAACACTGGGCTATGGTGACCAATGTTTGCATATTTAAAAAGTATAAAATAGACATGGCGAATAGCAGGTAAATCAGGTTAAAGTAGACAGGTCAAGTTAATGTCTTAGCATCACATTAACAAAAAGTTATTCTTTTACACAATGGTTATACATCTTCCATTAACTCAATTGATAATGCAATATTAGATAACTTCATAAATCAAGTCTATGAAATTAGAATATTTTCAGAAATTTGAACTGTATTTTTAGAATTCAAACTGGACAATTTAGAATAAAAACTGATAGACCTTGGCTTTTTTTTGTAAAGTAACTACATTTCTTTGTTCCTGTTCTGGATGGCATTTTCTTGCTCTTAAGCCAATGGACGATTGTGCACAATTCTTCATGAAGAAAGAAGGTTTAGCATGTACAAAGGCTATCTGTTGGTTTGCACTAACCACCTACAGTTTGAGGCTAAACATTATTAAAAGCCACATGAAAAGCTTACTTTTTCCCGTTTCTTCTTACTGAGTCTAAAAATGTTGAGGAAGCCCTTGTTTTCTTTCTCCAGAGTTACATTTCCAGGAACCCGAGACTGTCCTAAATACAGAGTACATTTGTACGGAGTTAGAAAAGGAGGCAGTAAACGTTGGCTGCACAATACACATCATAGTTGTGTCTATGAATAATACACTATGTATAGTAAATTCTGCACATTTTGCTTACAATTGTCTTTAAATTAATTGGCATTCCTTACTCCAGCTAAGCTAGATGCTCCGCCAAGAAAGCACTTCTCAAATAAGCACTTTGTGTACAGTTTTAGGTTACGAACTGTAAAGATTATGACAGCACAGGTAGCATGCATTTACCTTAAACAAGACCGATTTTTACAAATTACAGTGATAAAGACAGACAAACAGACACCCATGCTAACATGAAAATAGGGGAAAAGGAATAGAGAAATGGGGAAGAGGGTGAACAAAAGAGGGGTAGGGGGAATACAAGCCAAAGGGAAGAGCAAGAAAGAAAAAGGAAACAAAAAAGATGGACAACAAGTGAGAGATGCACACATACATGAGAGTAAGGCACAACTTCAGTGCAAGTTAAGACAACAGAAAAACTGAAGTACAGTTTGCAAAACTGTGGATTAAAGTCTGAAATGCCATTACCTTGCTGAGCGGATCCAGTTTGAAAAGGACTCTGTGATGGTCCTATAAAAAAGGTGAAGTCACAGTAAATATCTAGTTTTCAGTACTGATAAAGTTACTACTTTGCAGAATATTATACAAGTTTTGGTTTATAACAATAAGTGTTACTCACATTTGCCCTTTGGCAATATTGTCTATGGATATGGATCAAGTTCCACATACAAAATCAGCAGCAACTATCTTTTGACACTTCTGACTCACACATTGATCCATCATACAGGCCAATATTTCACCTCCATAATGTAACCTGCGTCTGCTCATCAGTCACTGAAACCCTCATCCACAATGCTGCTATTTTCATCACCAAGCATCCTGATGCTTTTCTGTCCGGACTTTCACTTTCCAAGCATCATAAATTCAGCCTGTCCTACTCGTTCATCACTCCCATCTTTCAATAGTCCCTCTAAGCTGTGGATGCAGGTGGCTGTTCCGCAATGGCCAAGGCATTGTACTGTTCACACACAAAAACTGTTCCCTGTCCAGCTGCCCAGAATAATTTAAGCCAACTGTGCATTAAAATAAACAGACCACACAAACAAAGTAAATGTGGAGGGATCATTGTTGCTCTTGCTGACACACACTGGCTCAGAGTTCCAAGAACCATCAAGTCACATGCAACTCTCACCCTCATGTTGGAATCTTCCATTGTACCACCACCCATCTGAAAAAATATCTCAAATCCCTTAAAGGGACACTGTTTCTGTCTTTTCTTTTAACCCAATCCCTTATCACCCCATTGGTGACCAGGCCATCAACGCTCAAGCCTCTTGAATTCTCTGAACTTTTTTTGATTTGATTTATTATTGTCATATGTATTAGCATACAGTGAAAAGTATTGTTTCTTGTACGCTATACAGACAAAGCATGTTGTTCATAGAGAAACAAGAGAATGCAGAATGTAGTGTTACAATCATAGCTAGGGTGTAGAGAGAGATCAACTTAATGCTCTGTACCCAAGCATTTGCCTTTAAAAGGTCAATATGAAAGCAATCTCTTTAACCAAGCTTCTGAACATTTCTTGTAATATCTTTTCTTTGTTTTGGCATCTATTTCTGTCTGGGGTGGCACGGTGGCACTGTGGCTAGCACTGCTGCCTTACAGCGCTAGGGACACCGGTTCAATTCCAGCCTCGGGTCGCTATCTGTGCGAGTTTACACATTCTCCGTGTCTGCATGGGTTTCCCCAGTGCTCTGGTTTCCTCCCACAGTCCAAAAGACGTGCGGATTACGTTGACTGGCCATGCTGAGTTGGCCCTAGTATCAGGCAAATTAGGGGAGTAAATAGGTGGGGTTGTGGAAATAGGGCCTGGGTGGGATTGTCGTCGACTCGATGGGCCAAATGGCCTCCCCCTGCACCATAGGCATTCTGTGATTAAAGATCTCGTGCAGATTGGGATACACATTTGCATAAAAAGGCACTTAGATATACAAGTTGTCAAAACTGTTAAAATTCATCTTTGACAATATCGGTGGCAATTGTCTCTCCTGACGCACAACTTTTTATTTATTTGTATGACAAAAGTAAAAAAGTTACGCAATAGATAAATCTTATTGATCCACAGTTTTTAAAGTGCTACATGTTTCAGATTTTGCTTTTTTTTTTAAGATTGCCATGCTACAGCAATCAAAGCTGTGTGCTACAACATTCAGAGGGCTTAGGCAAGTACTCACCTATGCTGGTGTCCAAAGCATACACTTCACGTAAACCAAGCTCCTTCAGAGATTTTGTTAAGTCATATGGCTCCTGACACTCAAAGTCTTTAACGAGAATAGTACTCTTTGGATCAAATTCACATTTATTGCTGATTATTGGTACCAATTCTTGAAGTGGAACAAGGGGGCTAACACGGACTATGGTTTTCTGTGTTTTCTTGTAGTTCACTACAACACGCACTGTTTGCTGAAAGTAGAAAGAAAGCTTGTCAGAGTTTGGTTGAAAATGCTGACACAATTATGATTTAAAGTGCATTACTTTTAGGCACTGATCCAGTATGAAACAAACCTGGGATGAGTTGCACTTAACCCAACCCTTTGGAATCATGTTTTCCCCCAAATTCTCACAGCTGTTGGAAAAATGTCTTATGGCTTCCTCAAGAGATTTTTCATCAATAGTTAATGATAAAAACCATGGGCACATCCAATACAATAGGATCGAGAATTAAAAGATCCTTCACAATTTGAAGATTTCATTAGTGGCCAGAGCTGAGCATAATCTGTGCCGGACTCAATTAAGGACTCTTCTGAAACAAGAAAGAATCGCCTAAGATGATTCAAAACCTTGTATTGTCTTCTGTCGTTTGCATCTAAGACAAAGTGAAAGGAGTCTCCCAACTGTACAAAGAGGTATGGAAAGCAAGTTGAGAGGAGGACATAAGGGTCACACAAAGGGGTATAGATAAAGTTAGCAGAGAAAACATTGGCAGGTGGAATATAATGTGGGAAATGTGAACTTGCTCACATACCTCATGGAGAAAATTTGGACAGACTGGGCCTGTACACACTGACCGTCAGAAGAATGAGAGGAGATCTTATTGAAACATAAAAGATTGAGAGGACTTGACAGGGTGGATTTTGAAAGGACCTCTGCTCAGAGGATTCAGAACGTTTGGAACTCTCATCATAAGAAAGCAGTGGAGGTAGTGTCATTGAACATTTTTGAGGCAGAGGCAGATAGATACTTGACAAACAAGGAGAGCCAAAAGGATATTGGTGGTAAACAGGAATTATGGAGTTGAGGCCATAATCAGATCAGCCATGATCTTGTTGAAGCATGGAGCAGGCTCAATGGCATCCTCCAGCATCTAATTCATATGTTTGCATATTTGTAAACCTGGGAGCCATCTAATCCTTACCAGGCTCGTCTCAGCATTGTTATTTTCAAGAAGGAATTCCAATAAATGATTTGAACTTTGTCTCAGCTAACTACAAAGTCACTCAATATTAGGTTATTGGCTTGTGCCTGTGTGAAGTTACTAAATAAGGGTAATCTTGCAACCAGATGCAACAGACTGACTGGTTGAAAAGAAATCAAAAACATTTACTTTGAGAACAAAAGATGGCATTTAGGTTAAAGATGGCATGTTAGGTCAAAATATGAAAATAAAGATATTTTGAAAGATTTGAGAGAAAATCTTACGAGGAGGAAAAAACAAACAAAAGAGTGACTGAATACAGAAGCTAAAGATGTCTACTAGTGAGAGATTGATCTGTTGCTCTTTGGTTAATATCATATACAAGGTACATCTCAGTGTTCTTACACAGCTTTAAGGGCCAACATTTTTTTTTGAATCTTTCAAGCTCAGTCTTGGAGAGTAGAGCTATAAAACATCATCTGCATTACAAGGTCATGCAAAGTTGACATTATTGGCCAGTGAATGTTGGAAGTTGAGTCATTAATGCATCAGTTTCTTTTAAGGCAATTTATTCTAATGTCATGTAGATCACTGATGAGGAAATAATGGAAATAGTATGGTGAAATTTTTGGCATTTCATGCTGATGAATTAGGAAATCACAAAGTGTGATACGTGTCCATAATTTGAAATTATGCAAGGACATCAAGAACACAACTTGTTTCCACTGAATACAAGACTGAGGAGGCATGGCAGGATTGTCAAAATGCCAGTTCAAATTGGAAATATAAACGCGAGCAGGTAAATTATTGCAGACCGAGAACAAGGCAAGCAGATTACAGTGCAAGGTTCAACAAGCTTCAAGTCGGATGCTCCTGCTGGTGGGGCATTTTAGAACGAGGGGTCACAGTCTTAGTATAAGGGGTAGCAACTCAAACAGAATTAAGGAGAACTACTTCTCCCAAAAGTTTGTGAATCTGTGGAATTCGCTACCCCAAAGTGCTGTATAAGCTGGGACTGGGTAAATTTGAGGAAGAGTTGGACAGATTTTTAAATTGGTAATGGGTTGAAGAATTATGGGAGAAGGCAGGAAAATAGGGATAAGGAGCATCAGCCATGATCGAGTGGTGACGTGGACTCCGTGGGCTGAATTGTCTAATTCTGCTCCTTTATCGTATGAATTTATGAACTTGAGATTAAAAAGAAAATGTAACACAGAATAAATTCAGACCTAGAATAACAGATGATGAACAAATTTATACACTCCAGAAAAGAAAAACTGGACAAATATCTGGTTAACAAGGTCCAGATCATCAGGGATTAAGATGGAAAGGGAGAATCAGATAGTTGATGGAATTATTGAGACCGTGGAACTGATGTACTATTCTGTTCTTTGACAGAATAGCCATTTTCTCATTCACTCTGGACTAATACATTAACTCAATAACATTTTGACTGTCTATCAAATCACTTCTAACGAAGAATTCATTAATGACAGAGTGGCCCAGATTTTGTGGCAGTAAATCCAGATTTTGTTGTCAGTGATTTAATCTTTTGCTGCTCTCCAGTTGATCTTCCCCAGAGTCCAACTCCTAATCATCAGTGAATTGATGAAAACTTCTATTTATATTCTGCTAGTTTTACTGCAAAACTCAATGAAGAAAGGTTAAAATCTCGTTGAACAAGGCACAATTATTATTTTTAAATGGTGTGCTAACTTCATCATTGCTACTGAAACAAACCTATTGGCCCTGAAAAGCTAAGCCTATTTTGGTGATGACAAATTTATCCATGTTTTAAAACAAAAGAGTTAAATGGATTTTTAAAGTTTATTCATATTGATGTTTTAGCTTTCCATATAAATCGAATGATAATGACTTAATTAATTACCAGAATTATCTAACTATTATCTTATTTGTCATTACTGAGGATACTTCAAATGACTCCCTACTTGCTTGTGGACATCTCTATTCCTGCACTCGTGGAGATCTCTGGTCTTCATGTCAGATTTAACCCATCAGGGAAAGGGAAGCCATCACAAAAGGTAAGCAGATTTTTGTCGGCAGCTTTTTGAGATCAGTAGCAAGCACCACTGTTTCATAAAGAATTACTTCTCCGCAGATGCTGCCAACTTGCTGTACGGAATTTTACGGCCTCGCTCGTCCTGAAACCATAAAATCCCGCCCAAGGTTAACAGACCTTTCAGTCCACACCCCTTTGCCCGCTCCGATTCCGTGGCAGGTGGGATGGTAAAATTCCAACTGCTGTTTTTCCAGCACTTGGTTTTAATTTTCAACATCAGCAGTATTTTGCTTTAATTACCATTGTTTTGCTGCAGATTGCAAATTCTAGCCTAACTTATTCTATTTGCTATTTTAATTTGTTCATGGGACGTGAGAATTGCTGACAAGGCCAGAATTTATTGTCCATCCTGAACTGTCCTTGAGAAGATGGTGGTGAGCAATGTACCGTTTTCTTTTGTAGCGTGCAGCCGGTTTGTTTAACTTCAGGGGCCCTTTTAAACTTGTGTGGTCGCGCATGCAGGGTAATGTAATGAAACTGCAAAGTATCCTTGCAGTTGATGTGTCACCAAGCAGCTTAGATGGAATATTGTGGTCAGCCATCTTGAACCTCTGCAGTCTTAGTAGTGAAGGTGCTCTCAGTCCTGTAATGCAGGCAGTTTCAGGACTTTCACTAGGTATGAATGGAAAAATGTCAATGTTTTCAAGTCAGAATGGTATGCAACTTGGAGGGGAAACCTGCAGTTAGTGGTACTTTCACATGGCTGCTGCCTTAGTGACTTTGGCAGTCGGGGTCACTGGTTTGGGAGGTGCTTGTTAAGAACCTTTGGCAATACTTTGCCGAGCATTTTATAGATGAAACACACTGCAACATCTTGTGCTGTTGGAGGGAATGAATACTGAGAAGGTGTCAATCAACCTCAGGGTCCTTGTGCATGAGTCGCAAAAACCCAGCCTGCAGGTGCAGCAGGTGGTCAGGAAGGCAAATGGGATGCTGGCCTTCATAGCGAGGGGGATTGAATATAAAAGTAGGGAGGTCTTGCTGCAGCTGTATAGGGCATTGGTGAGGCCGCAGCTGGAGTACTGTGTGCAGTTTTGGTCGCCGTACTTACGCAAGGATATTTTGGCCTTGGAGGGAGTACAGAGGAGGTTTACTAGGCTGATACCGGAGTTGAGGGGGTTGAGCTATGAGGAGAGGCTGAATAAACTAGGCTTGTACTCGTTAGAGTTTAGAAGAATGAGGGGAGATCTCATTGAGACATGTAAGATGATGAATGGGATGGATAGGATAGAGGTGGAGAGACTCTTCCCGCTCAGAAAGGACAGTAGGACTAGGGGGCACAGCCTCAAGATAAAGGGGGGGGCGGTTTAGAACGGAGTTGAGGAGGAACTTCTTCACTCAAAGGGTGGTGAATCTCTGGAATTCTCTGCCCGCTGAGGTGGAGGCTGCCTCGCTAAATATTTTTAAGACGCAGGTTGATGGGTTTTTGATAAGAGAGGGGATTAAGGGTTATGGGGAGAGGGCGGGAATGTGGAACTGAGACACGACAGATCAGCCATGATCTTATTGAATGGCGGGGCAGGCTCGAAGGGCTGGATGGCCTACTCCTGCTCCTATTTCATATGTTCTTATGTTCTAAGTGAGCTGCTTTGTCTTGCATGCTATCAAATTTCGAGTACACATGCACAGTTAATGATTACTGCCAGATGTTAATGAGAGGATTTGGTAATGACATAGCAGTGAATATTAAGGAGAGATGATTAGACTCGCTTGCTGAAATGCCCTTTACCTGGTATTTTTGTGGTGCCAATTTTTGCACTTAGCCTAATTCAAGTATAATTGGGGCAATAAAAGCTTACCTCGCCAGCGACACACAAAAGAATATACATTAAAAAGTTCTGATGACAGAGTAGGCTAATGGGGCTGGATTGGATTTGTCCTACTTTTTTGTGCACTCAACACATCTGGGCAAATTTCCATATTGTGAAGCAGTTGTCAGTTGCAGCTGTACTTAAGCAGCTTGGCTAGAGAAATGATCATTCTAGAGCACAAGCCGTTAGCGTAACAGTTGCGATGCTGGTGGGGCCCAATGCCTTTGATTTATCCAGTATTAAGCTTTTTCTTAATATCACATGACATGAATCACATTGGCTGAAGATGAACTTCTGTGGAGGTGGGGATGCAGCAACAAGCCGAGATGAATCATCCAATGGCACTTCTTGCTGAAGATGCTTGCAAATGCTACAGTCTCCTCTTCTAAACTTGTGCATTTAAATATACCATTATTGAAGATGAGGCTGTTCATGGCGTCTTCTCCTCTTCCAGTTAATTATTTAACTGTCCACCACCATTCACGACTGGATGTGACAAGACTTCAGAGCTTTGATCTGATCCACTGGTTGTGATCAGTGCTGAAGCTGGCGAGAATCTGGAGTGGCTAGCCCAGATCTGCCGGACTTCACATTAGGTGAAGACCAGACGCATCACAAAAGATGCGCGTTGGGCCACTGCAGAAGTCTACCCTCGTGGGAATTAAACTTACAACTGCAATTCCCATGCTCCTGGGACCCATCTGAAAACATCTCTGAATCTGAGCTAAAGTCAGACTTTGCAAGTTCTGTGGAAGTCACCTGAATGATCGCCCAAGTAATGTTGTACAGAAAATAATAGTTTAGCTCAGCGATCTCCAAACTCCAATCCGGATGCAGCCCATTGGTCATAGTTTGGAGACCCCTGGTCTAGCTCATGGGCAACTACAGAACTAACCTCCAATCTCTCCCACTCAGTGCTCCACTGACTGTTACAACCCCTCTGATCCAGCCTGACTGCTCCCTATCAACTCACCTGTCATCCTACCCACATGCCAGCCGACCCACTTACAATGCTTTCTTTGCATAGCCTTCCAGCTTGCTCACTTACTTATTCATCCACTCACCCATTTACATTTTACAAAAAAAAAGCAACTGCAATAAAGAGAACTTAAAATCTAAAATAGGAATTATTTTCAAATCAAATCTACATTGAAGGAAAATAAATGACAATGAGAAGAGGAAATTTTGTCCTGGATGAAGAATAAAAGCCATACATATCTAAATAATTTGAAGTAGAATTAATTACTTATTTTGTGCTTCCTTACAAATCTTTGCCTTTTGCCAAGTCCCATTCACAAATTTTAACTCTTCTGGTACATGCGCACACATTTGAAGTACAAAATCAAATACTAGGGGGTAGTGGTGACCACAATCAGCAGTCTGATGAAAATCACATACAAATTTGTATTTGTTTTCAGGAGTGTTCCTTTTTCTTTCTGCTCAAACACATACGCATGTTACTGAATCCCCAAACTGTCATGGGTCAGTGCAGTCAGGCAGCTTTGAAAAAGGTGAAGTGAAGAAGTTGCATATTCTTTAATTTGGTTAAGAGTGGCAATGTTTTGCAGTTTGTGTAAAATGGGTTTAATCACAAGAAAAAACATTGAAATCACAGTGGCAATCACCAGATCTTGAATTACTGAAAATTACTTGTAAAAACAAATACAATTAGTTTGCTGCTTATATGGGGTACAGTAAGTTAAGAAAACTAGATTAAATAACTTTTAAAACATGCCTATTAGTATGTTTGTACCCAAAAGAAATCCTGCTTACATCTTTAAACCCTCTTCAAAGACCCACAAGCTCAATTAGCAGAAAATTTCAATGGTGATTAATTCATCCTGGATGCCTAACATGTTTTATAGTGCAATTCTTTTTAAACCACAGAAGATTAGTGAAACGTGATTTTTTGCTCAACATAAATTACACTTACAAAACCACGATATTTTGCACATTTCTTCAATTTCAGACAGGTTGCCTCACAAGAATTTAACACAACTGAATGGAAACTCTCCCTCTGCAGTTTTATTTTCTGTAGCAGAGTTGGTGGACGCCACCTTACCGAGCATTCATGCCACACTCCTGCTACAGCAAGGTCAAAAAAGTCGGCACCCAGCCAAATCTCTTTTCATTTCAGCAGGATGGGATAATCCCAGTAATGCGAATGGTGGTAACATTCTGGCCTATATTTTCAGTTAAACCTATTTACACAACTTCAAAAACAAGTTCTCTATTAAAATTATTTGCATGTTTCATTGCCATTCAATGATGTGCAAATCAATTGTACTAACCTCAGGCACCACTGAAACAGGCCTCTTTTTTTCTTCCATGTTTTTCTGCTTTAGAATTACTTTCTCCACTTCCAATGTCCCAATCAAAGCGTTGGGCTTGAATTGGATTAGAT
This sequence comes from Carcharhinus amblyrhynchos, assembly GCF_965287045.1. Lineage (NCBI taxonomy): Eukaryota > Metazoa > Chordata > Chondrichthyes > Carcharhiniformes > Carcharhinidae > Carcharhinus > Carcharhinus amblyrhynchos. The sequence goes on from NC_137334.1 coordinate 58,850,906, forward strand.
TCTTCTCTGCTCCCACCAATTCCATTGTGTGACTTGATGGATTCAAATGATACTTGCCACAGAGGAATACCAACAAATCCATCATGGGTGTGCTAAAAAAACAAATGTTTGTCAGGTTAAACTGCATATTGTTAAAAACAAACTGCAAAACACAAGGTTTAACTTGCTGACACTTGCGATTCTCTCTGATAATGAGATGCTTTTTTAAAAACGATCATTTATAGGACATGGGGTATCGCTGGCTGGCCGGCCAGCGATTATTGCCCATCTCTAGTTGGCCTTGAGGGCAGTTGCGAATCAACCATATTGCTGTGGCTCTGGAGGCACGCATAGGCCAGACCAGGTAAGGATGGCAGATTTCCCTCCCTAAAGGGCATCAGTGAATCAGATGAGTTTTTCTGACAATGATTTAATGGTCATCACTAGATTCTTAATTCTAGTTTTTTTTCTAATTACTGAATTCACATTCCACGTTCTGCTGCGGCAGGATTTGAACCAGGATCCCCAGAACATTTGCTGAGTTTCTGGATTAACTGTCTAACAATAATACTACTCGGCCACTACCTCCCTGAAGACCTTGGTGAGCAGCTTTCAATAGAAACTGCCAGACTGCTGGAAAATTATGAATGAATCCCAACAGGACAGGATAAGATTCTGTTCTGAATTTTAATAAATCAGAATGAAATTGTGACTTCCTAAAAAAAAAAGTGGCTCAAGTACGAGTGCCTGGATAGATCAAAACAAATATAGTTCTGTTTACATTAATTTAGGGGCATTCAAAATTGGAGGTGTTTTTGTCACTCAGTGCTTTACAGTTAGTTTTCCCAGAGGATATCATAACTTTGGAATAAAGTATAGACTAGTGCGGTGAATGATACTCCTCAATTTCAGAGGAGAGCTAGCACAATTCCTGCCTACATGTTATACATGTGCTAAGTGTTAAAAGTCAGAGGCAACATGATTTCAATTTTTTTTGTTTACTTATCAGGTGTCACAATCGGGCTTACATTAACACTGCAATGAAGTTACTGTGAAAAATCCCCTAGTTGCCACACTCTGGCACCTGTTCGGCTACGCTGAGGGAGAATTTAGCATGGCTAATGCACCTAACCAGCACGTCTTTCGAACCGTGGGAGGAAACTCATCTATGATTCAGAAATGGGGAGAACGTGTAGACTCCACACAGACAGTGCCTCAAACCTGGGTCCCTGGCACTGAGACAGCAGTGCCAGCCATTGTGCCACTATGCCACCCTTTCTAGGCTAGTTTTAATTGCTGACAGGGGAGTAGGGTTGAGAATATGCACATTTATTTCCTAATTCGCTGTAGTTTTAAGAAATTTTCCCTGATGAATTTACAACCACATGGGTCAAGCTAACTTCACACAGTTGGTCTGATATTGCATGGAGTTACATGACTGTAGCTAACACTGACATACAAAAATGCCTTATGCAAGGGTAATTTCCTTTAAAGGAAACATTTCTTAGAAACACATTAAGTCAATTAATGCTTTCTAAGAGTTTGGAGTTGTTGTCAGATCAGGAGTGGTCAGTAGGAGTTCAAATGCTTTGTTTAAATAAATCATGCCCACGCTACTTTGTGACTCAACAGGAAACGATTCGGTCTTAAATATTTTGTCCCTTAGAAAACTCAGGCAGATTTTACCACTGAAAGAGTTCATTTCAGAACAATCTACCTAGATGATCTTAGATCAACTTCACACAGACCAAAAACAAGGACAAATATACTACAGATGTAACACCATTCACGCCTGAGGGATCTTCCAATCCCACTGTGATATGGTTCTGTGAATGGCGCATCACCGCCGCGGGTTTCCCAGCAGCGATAGGTACTTTCAGCTGGAAACGCCATTGACAACGACGGGACTGGAAGATCCTGGCCAATGGCAGGCCACCTCCTGGTGGGCACGAAGATCTCACCACAAGTCTAGAATATTAAAGATCATTATACTCAAATAAAGCAAGTGACTGCCACAAATTATAATCAACTGTCAGCTTTTCAAAAAGATCCAAGTACTCCTTGCCTCCATTTGTGCTACTTGTGCACAGGCCAAACATTTGCTTATTTTGGAAAATCTCAAATTGTCCCACATTGCACTGGCAATCATCTCATCCGCACACACATGCTTTTTTTAGTGGAAGCATAGACAATGCTTTTTGGAGCAAAGCTGTTCCAGCTCTTAGGAAAGTATACAAACAGGGTTTGGAAATTACTAACTATGAGCTAACTGTGCTTCTGGGAATTTTATTGGGTTTAACTTCTGGCATTGGTGAATTGTGAAGTATATTAGCCTTATACTAACTCTATGCTTATAATGAGTGAGAATGAAAATGTTACTTTATTCCTTCTCACAAATTTCCTTTTGCTTATAAAGCTATTTTTGGATATTACAAATGAGATAAAATTAATGTATTTCATTTCCATAGATAGCAACTTATAAAATTCTAACAGGGTTACACAGGGTAAATTCAGAAAGAATGTTCCCGATGGTGAGGAAGTCCAGAACTAAGGGTCATAGTTTGAGGATAAGGGGTAAACTTTTTAGGACTGAGGTGAAGAGAAATTCCTTTACCCAGGAGGTTGGTGAATGTGTGGAATTCACTACCACAAAGTAGTGGAGGCCAAAACATTGTCCAATTTCAAGAAAAAATTGGATTTAGCTCTTTGGGTTAAAGGGTTATGGGGAAAGGGAGAAATCAGGATATTAAATCCAATGATCAGCCATGATTAAAAATGGTAGAGCAGGCACAAAAGGACTGAATGGCCTACTCCTATTTCTGGCTTCTATGGAGCACCAAGCTGCTAAATATTCTTTGCAGGAGAAGGGACTAATTGGATAACTCTTCCAAAGAGTTGACACAAGCATAAAGGGCTGAAATGGCCTTCTTCTGTATGATTATTCTATGATTCTACAGAACTGTATAATGGGAGGATGTGCTAATTTTTATCACCACTGAATTACAAGACTTGTACAATTGCTAATCTAATGTAAATTTTGTAACCATCTGAAGCTAGAAGATTTAAAGTACATAGAAATATATATATTTTTTAAATAAAGCACAAGAAATTGCTTATAAGAATGACTCTGAAAGAATGGCTGGGATTTTCTGCCAAAGTCCTTGGGTGGGATTTTCCAATGGCACTGAAATTAGGCAGACTCCAAATATTCCGTTCCCACCCACCACAGGTCCTGGTTGTAATCCTGGCCGTTGTTTCAGACTAATAAATCTGTAAATTCAGTTCAAATATACTCTAGATAGCACGCCATGTCAAATTATTTGGTCATGCCATTCTGTAAAGACATTGAAAATTATAACAACTGACTAATATGAGTATAGTGAGGTCTTCAGTCAATGTGAACTGGTATCTGTGCAAACACTGGTCAAAGTCTGGGGGCGTTTTCCTACAGCATGGGGGGTGTAAAGATGGATTGGTGTTCGAGGATTATTACTGAAGCGAGTGTATTATTGATGGACTGGTTTTGACCTTTTCCTGCAACTACTGTCTATAATCTGATGCACAATAGTCTAGTCTAGTTTTGGTCATCATTGTCCTGGGCTTTTCCTGAGATGAGGTGAATGTTTCCTCCTCAGTTGATGCAAACTCTGTCACCAGATTTCCCCCCCATAATCCATTATGGGGAGGCAATGGCCCAGTGGTATTATTGCTAGATTATTAATCCAATAACTCAGCTAATGATCTGCAGACCCAAGTTTGAATCCCACCATGGAAGATGGTGGAATTTGAATGCAATGAAAAATATCTGAAATTGAGAATCTACTGATGACCACAAAATCCATGCTGATTGTCGAGAACAAGCCATCTGGTTTACTAATGTCCTTTAGGAAAGTAAATCTGCCATCCTTACCTGATCTGACCTACATGTGACTCCAGAGACACAGCAATGTGGTTGACGCTCAACAGCCCTTGGACAATTAGGGATGGGCAATAAATGCTGTAAAAAGTCTGACAACACCAGGTTTTAGTCCAACCGATTTATTTGTTAGTAAACGCACAAGCTTGAGGTTTCCCTCTTCGTCAGGTGAATGGAGAGTTCTGGCCTCAGACAGAGCATATAAAGCACAGACAGTTTACAGATTACTGATTAGAATGCGAATCTTTACACCTAACCTGCTGTTCAAGTCCTAAAGTGGCCGACAATGTGAGTGGAAGGAGCACTGATCACAGGTTAAAGATGTGTATTGTCTCCAGACAGTATAGTGAGTGAGGTTTTGCAAACCCAGGCAAGTCACAGGGGTTACAGATAGTGTGACATGAACCCAAGATCCCTGTGGAGACCGTCCTCGTGCGTGCGGAACTTGGCTATCAGTCTCTGCTCAGCGACTCTGCGCTGTCGTGTGTCGTGAAGACTGCCTTGGAGAATGCTTACCCGAAGGTCAGAGGCGGAATGCCCATGACCACTGAAGTGTTCGCCAACAGGAAGGGAACAGTCTTGCCTGGTGATTGTCGAGCGATGTTCATTCATCCATTGTCGTAGCGTCTGTATGGTCTCCCCAACGTACCATGCTTCGGGACATCCTTTCTTGCAACGTATCAGGTAGACAATGTTGGCCGAGTTGCAAGAGTATTTACCGTATACCTGGTGGATGGCATTCTCACGTGTGATGATGGTATCCATGTCGATGATCCGGCATGTCTTGCAGAGGTTGCTGTGGCAGGGTTGTGTGGTATTGTGGTCACTGTTCTCCTGAAGGCTGGGTAGTTTTCTGCAATCAATGGTCTGTTTGAGGTTGTGTGGTTGTCTGAAGGCAAGAAGTGGGGGTGTGGGGATGGCCCTGGCGAGATGTTCGTCTTCATCAGTGATATGTTGAAGACTCCAGAGAAGATGTCGGAGCTTCTCCACTCCAGGACAAAACCTCACTCACTGTGCTGTCTGGACACAATACACATCTCTGTAACCTGTGATCAGTGCTCCTTCCACTCACATTGTCGGACACTTTAGGACTTGAACAGCAGGTTAGGTGTAAGGATTCGCATTCTAATCAGTAATCTCTAAACTGTCTGTGCTTTATATGCTCTGTCTGAGGCCAGAACTCTCCATTCACCTGACGAAGAGGGAAACCTTGAAAACTTGTGCGTTTACTATCAAATAAATCGGTTGGACTAAAACCTGGTGTTGTCAGACTTTTTACTGTGTTTACCCCAGTCCAACGCCGGCACATCCACATCAATAAATGCTGGCCAGCCAGCAACACCCATGTCCCACAAATGAATTTTTAAAAAATGATTGCTATCTTCAAATTACATTTGGATTCAACAGTAAATTCATTTCAGAGAATCACTGAAGGAGGCCATTTGGTCCAGTATCCTTATTGCTGGTTCTTGCTATCCAATTATACTAGAATCTGTATTCCACTTCTGGAAAGATTTACTAAACACTTTTTTTAAAAGCTTGGAACTATTTGCTCAATGATCAACCAATTGTTCTCAGCTAAAAAGTATACTTCACCAATCCCTGCAAGGGAAGCTTTCAAAAATATCTCACGCACATTGCCAAAAAAACTTTACAATTCCATAATTTGGTCTAAAAATCAAAAGGAAATGAAGGATGCAGCAGCTCACTGGTCTCTTAAATTTTCTCAGACCAGGTGTCACTCAATCCATATCCAATGACCTCTGTCCCACCACCCTTTTGGACTACCCACTAGTCACCAGTACTCAAGTGCCCTAAACCACGTCAGATGGTCAACGTGTGAATCTACAAATGCAATGAAACTTGTGACATGCCACAATCCAAGATAGCATGCAAAATCCTACTTCAAAAAGCCTTGAAATTACTGTATAACACAAACCAAAGTGAGCTGAGAGAATATCATAACGGGTGCCATCTTAATTATCCGTTCACGCCACACTCCCGCCGCAGTGAAGATGGAGAATTTGGCGACAAGCCAAACTGCAGTGAGGTGGGCAAATCCCACAGGCATGAATGGTCAGAAAATTCTGGCCATTGCGTCCACCGAATCAAATGAAGCTGTATTTGTAAACATAGAAACACAGAAGATAGGAGCAGGAGGAGGCCATTTGGCCCTTAGTTCTTGCGGGTTTTCTGACACTTGAGAAGCCATCCTAACTCTCTAGACTCAGATAAATACAAGTGGGACCAACTCATCTTAGTTCTTGCGGGTAGCCTACTCCACTGCTCATCACGATCATGGCAGATCATCCAATTCAATCACCCCAAATATTATATCTAGCTGCCACTCGAATACATTCAATGTTTTGCCATTTACTACTTCCTGTGGTAATGAATTCCACAGGCTCACCACTCCTTGGGTGAAGGAATGTCTCATCTCCTTCCTCAATGGTCTAACCCGAGTCCTCAGACCCCTGGTTCTAGACACCCCCACCCTCGGGAACATTCTCCCTGCATTTAAACTGTCTAGTCCTGTTAGAATTTTAAGTCTCTATGAGAGTCCCCCCTCATTCATCTGTACTCTAGTGAAAACAATCCTCACCCAGCCAATCTGTCCTCATACATCAGTCTCACGATCTCTGGAGTCAACCTGATAAACTTTCACTGCACTCCTTGAGAGCAAGAACATTCTTCCTCAGAAAAAAGGACACCAAAACTGCACACAATACTCTAGGTATGGCCTCACCAAGGCCCTGTACAATTGCAACAACACATCCCTACTCCTGTGCTTGAAGCCTCTTGCAATGAAGGTCAACATACCATCTGCCTTTTTTAATGCACAGGGAGCCTTTTTCTTTTTAAAACTTGCACCCAACCAATCTGTGCTGACATGAGCAGGCATAGTTTTGAGATACATTTGGTGGTCACAAAGAATAGCCACGGTGATGTGATTTATAGCCACAACATTAATTAGAGGTGAGGCAAGAAATCTTAGGAAGTGTCTCAATATAAACACAAACCTCAACTATAAAAAGATGCATTATAGGTGAATGTGGGATGAGGTACAAAAACACCAACCTTCCATTTATACTGGTTGATTGCTCTAGTCCTCCTGGCAGAACCACAGTCAAATTGAAGTATGTATCCAAGACATTGTCTTTCTGTTCCATGGTTTTATTTTCACACCCTAGGTTCTTAGCTACTGACGAACTCTCAACATGCTTGGAGAATGTTGGTGGTGCTGGGGCTTTTGGCTTGGATCTTTTGCTGTTGACAAGAAGGACATGAAATTATTACTGAAAACATATTGAACAACATATTTATAAAATCTTAAAAATGAAAGTTACACAAGTTTTGCAAATTAACTAGTTAATCAAATACTGTTCAAAGTGGCACCAAGCCTAACAACATCAGAAGGTCACAATACCTGTTCAGCACAAATGCTATAATTGGTCTTAGAATCTTTGATTAGCAAAGGGTGGGAGTGTTTAAAAATAGTCAGGGTTTGTAAACACAAATTTCTCCTCAGGAACTCTTGCAGATGGACATTGGCTGAGGATATTCACATTTGGTTCCGATAGAACATAGAACACTACATCACAAACAGGCCCTTTGGCCCACAAGTTGCGCCAATCATATCCATACCTACCAGTCCATAGAACTATCTAACTCCCAATCCCATTAACTCCCATGTACTCATCCAGAAGTCTTTTAAAAGACCCCAGCGAGTTTGCCTCTACCACCACCGATGGCAGCCAATTCCACTCACTCACCACCCTCAGTGAAAAAAAAACTTACCCCTAACATCTCCTCCGTACCTGCTCCCCAGCACCTTAAACCGGAGTCCTCTCGTAGCAACCATTTCAGCCCTGGGAAATAGCGTCCGAGAATCCACCTTATCTATTCCTCTCAACATTTTATAAACCTCTATCAGGTCACCTCTCAACCTTCGCCTCTCCAGGGAGAAGAGACCTGGCTCCCTTAACCTAAGGCATGCCTCCCAATCCAGGCAACATTTTTGTAAACGTTCCTGTTGGTCTAGTAACTTGCTAAATACAGACCCTCTAATCTGATAAAGAACGGCCATTTAAAAAGATACTATAAACGCTCACATCGCCCAAGGCAAAATACATCCTGGTAAACAACTGCACATTCAAAAGGGGAAGAGTGTCGAAAGAGAAGAGGAGTGGAAAGGAAAGGACAGGTTAAAAACTGATCATTACTGGCTTTATATTTTTATGAAAAAAATTTTTAAAACCTGAAAAATAGAAGCACACCAATAAATGAAGCAATTATAATGAATGGTGAAGACAAGAGCAATTTGAATTCAGATGTCTAGCTTCTTCGAGCTAACTGCAGCATTTTAATTGCCATTCTCAGCCTGAACATTGTGTTGAGTGTAAAAATGAAACATATCCTTTTGGTAAATGAAGTACCTGTAACTGGTTTTGGATTTGTATTCTTTCCTTCTTAAATTTATTAGCATATTGAACAAGTTGATGCCAGTGGCATAGTAGCCGTTGCACTGATGCCTGTGGTAAGGTAGTTCTTGCATTGATGCACCGTGCACACTGGGGGCATCCCCCATGACGATAATACCCTCTCTATTCCTCCCTGCCTGGTCTCCAAAAAAAACTTTCTCCCTCGACACACCTCCCTGTATTCCCCAATCGCTTCTGTTTCTGAAGAGAGGCATGTCTGAGGTATTGGACAATGTCCTCTTTAATCAGGGTCCTCCCTGCAATCCCAGCAGTGCCCACAACTGAGAACTGGCTTTGCTGTGACTGCTAACGCATCTGGCTAATCAGATTAGCCAATAGCTCTTGGGGGCACGAGTTCCTCCCTTGAGCGGCAGAAGTCCTGTTCTCCATTCATTTAGCCACGCCCTACTCATTGAGCTGGCCAACAAAACAGTATGTTGCTTCTTTCAGATGAGTTGGCTGGCAGCTGATCTTGTAATGGGGCAATACCCCTCAGTGACATCTGAATCATTTCTCTCCACAGACATTGTCCAATCTGCTGAACATTCCCAGATTTCCAGTGTCTGCAGTGTTTTGTTTTGGTTGTAGGTTATGCACATATTTATCTCCAAAAAGAGGCCAGCCAAATAGGTGCATTGACTGCCCTTCCCTCTCTCTCTCTGCTTCTGCCAAACATCCCAAAGCTTAATGTTTACATGCTACCTCTCAGCATTAATTGAAACAAGATCTGCTTTCACATGTCACCTAAATATAATTGACTCAAGTGTTGTTGCACTTTGGGACTGCTTGATCAGGTGATGTTGCCTTCAGCTCAATGCAAACCAAACCAATCCCATTCTTTTTGGCTCCTTCCAGTACCCAAGTGTTTCTGGCAGCGAGCAGACTTGGTGCATTCCAATTGTATCTCAATGGCACAGAAACAGAATTGTACCTGGAAATGGTGAGAATTATGACTTAAAAATGGAACAGCAACATCGAAGGCAGATGCAAAGCAGCTGTTGTGTAGCCAGACTGCAGTTGATGCCTCAGAGGAAGTAAAAGATTGAAAAAGGAGAAAAATGAGAGTATTGGAAAAGGACAGCTCATTATTTGCTCATGTAAGAAATCTTGCAAGAAATGTCACAAATAACTGACTTCCATTTCTGAATCTTGTAGAAAATTAGGCACAAATACCAGCGGCTTTTTAAAAGTGGATTTAAATTGCACACAGACAAACCAAAACATACAGGGAACAGTCAGCTGCCCCATCAAGCCAGGCTCAGACAGTGGGGGATGCCTTTCTCCTCCCTGCTAGTCCATTGAAAATTTTGACATCGAGCCCTACCCACCCCAGTCCCAGCTATTGAAAATCTCAGCCGGTCTGCTTGCTTCCGTGGAGAAAGGATAAAGCCAACATTTCAATGACCCTTCATAAAGTTATACACTTGACAAGTTTAATGAGGATATCTGTCTTCACTCCAACATCTTCAGACTAACATAAGCATGCTAAAATGAGCGAATGTATTTAATAGTGTAATAAAAATAAAAAATAAATCCTCTATCATTCAAGCAACCACTTCCGAAATTCCTATTATACTATTTTGTTACAACTAAACAAAATAGAAGGGACGAGAAAATGTATTCTGCTTGATTAAGGGTTGTAGATTCTGCTTACAGAGGCCTTTTACTGAAAATGATTCTGTGCAATTTCTCTGCATTTCCCCTCACCTCGGGGACAGGGTTTTCTTCCCATCACTTGCCAGCCATGTTGCATGAAATTCATAACAGGTAGGGTAGATTTGATCCCAATTTCCATTTCACAGTTCTGCCTTGCAGGGACAAGGCATGAAGTGACACTCAGAGTTCTTTTAAGGCAGGAACAGAAGAGTAGGGATGATGAGGACATTTTATTATTCTCCTGTCAACCTCCCGCTCTCCTCATTACGATTTGTTTTGCATTGGGGGTTTTAATTTTGGAAGCTTCTCAATTTTATGCAGTTGTTGGCCTCGCTGTTGAAGGAACTGTTGAAAGTGAAATGCCGCAGCTGCGCCCAATAGCTCTCCCACACAGTGGCAGCCTCCCAATAGAAGGTGTACATCATGAGGGGAAGCTGAACTGAATACTTCATCAGCCATGACTCTGGAAGTGGGGCAGGATAACAGTGGGTCAGCCAGAGGATCCCCATATCACTCTAGTTAAAATGCTGACGAAAACTCAGTCAAGCATCACAAAATATAGTCAAAACCGCCCCTTTCCACAATGTCCTGTCCAAATTTACAAGATGTTTTAAAAGAAATATTTTCTAACAACGGTGTCATGTTTCTCCTTCTCTAATTGCACCAGCCCCAACCACTGGTCACATCTGTTCAACTCCTATTACCAAATGAGTTTAGATTCAAAAACTTTTAATCAACAGTTTTGCTGATCATGAGGAATGAATCGTGCCATTGGGGGAGATTAATGGTCATTGAGAATACAGTGCAGTACAGGAACTTAAGAATATTCAATAGCAAGAGGGTATTTTGAGCGTGGTCGGATAGTTAAGACTCAGTAAATGAACAATTACAGATCATTGGCTTAGACATGCGGAGATGTTGTGAGAGAGCAAATAGAATGAGCAGCTGGGGATCAGTTTAAAAAAGATCAAGGTTATGATGACACAGTACAGAATGGGCTTGGGGAAATTGGATGAACTCAAGTTAGAAATAGCAGTAATGGTAAGAAAAATTACAATTATACCCATGACATTTCAATGAAAAAAGTCAAGTACTGCCAAAACAATGTCATAAGATCAAAGGGCTGAAATTTACATTGCTTGGCAGTGGATGGGAGTCCCAGCTCAAAGTATGTGGATCACCAACCCCCATCTCCACTGTGAAAGATGCTCAACAGTGCACCTTGCAACAAATTAATGACTGCCCATTGAACAACTGGCCAACAGTGGGCAGCTCACCCAATTGGAAACGGTAAGGGGGTGGAATGGGTAGGTCATGAACCAGACGTTGGTCACAGCCACCCCTTGATACAGGATACTGCAGACGTCACAAGTCTCCAACCCACAGAACCATCGCAGTACCTGCATGTAGGAACTTGGTTTTGAATGTGGATGACTAATGATCTGATAATGAATCATTCATTATAACAAAAATTGTTAATGTGCAGGAGGCCATTCAGCCCAACATGTGCGCACTGGCTTTTCAGACCAGCATTACGATTTAGAGCCATTCCCCTCCTTTTTCCCCCATACACTGTTCAATTCAAATAATCATCTAATGCTCCCTCTCCACCACAAGGCACAACACACAACCACCATGAGTGAGGCTCTCAGAGGTATATTGTAGTGCGTCACCTAATCTGTCCAAACATCTGAAGCACAATGATCTACTCAATGGAGGCCTGAATGGAAGCATTGTTTTCATTATACCTCCTTTCAGTCTCCATTTGTGGATTCTTCACTGGTTGGAAGGTTGGAAATCAGTTGGAAATCCAGCAATGATACTGGTTCTTTCGGCCTACACATAAAATCCTGTTCGTAGATTCCTCCAGCACAGAAGGAAACCATTCAGCCCATCTTCCATCTGCTTGCTCTGTGTAAAGAACTGCCCAACTTAGTCACCAAGCCCAGGTTTTATCAGTAAATGGAAAAAACTTCAAAGTCATCTTAGTGCTTAAAAAGGAAACCAAGAGAAATACTATTCATTGGTTACCTGGTGAATGATATAAGCAATACAGAGAAGATCAAAGTCATATCAGTCTTGGAGGACAATAGTCATAGAAATATCAAGTTTAACAAGAGGGTTACCCAATTAAACCCTAGGACAGCAATGAAAGCTACATTCATAGAGATAAGGAAAGAGACACAACAAATGTGGATGTTTAATAGCATTTCAATAGAAGACAAATTTTAAATAGAAGCCTTTAAAAGATACATTGGACCGAACTAGCATTCTCAGATCACTGAGCCCTGGCTAAGCCAGCATGACCAGAAACAGAACAACAAAATACAGGCAAATATCTTTAGTAAACACTATAATGACAGAAGATAAAAGAGGGACCTGTCTGGGTGATTACTACATCAGACAGAAACAAGGTAATAGGATGATCAAAACAAAATGGTGTTGAAAAACGTGCGGGCCAAATAAAATTGTTGCAGAGGTAAAATACATAACATTAACAGCAAGGGAACAGTTACAAATGTACTGAGGACATTAAAAGATGCAAATAGCTTGAAACAGAAGACGACGAGGACAAGATTCTGGACTAAACCTTCCAGTCTCCAGATTGTCAGAAACCGAACATACAACCCAAGATGCACCTTGGAACCCCTAAGGAACCCCTGGGAAACACCCAGGAAGTTTCAACTTTTGAATGGTAATTTCCCTGCTTCCTAGAACCCTCCAAAAATATCTCCAACTCTTGAGCTAGAGTCAGAGGCTTTGGGCAGTTCTGTAGTATTTACTTGGATAGTCACCCAGAAAATGTTAGACAGTAAAAAAATCCAGTCTAATTCCTGACTAGCTAACCCTTCAACCACCCAAATACCCCTTGACTATTCGATTAACCCCTCAGATTTGATCCAAGTACCCCTCCAAACTATACTAACCCCATGCCCTGAAAACCTGATTGGGTCCTGACCTTACCATGATTCCAAACCTTCTTGACTGACCCAATTCACTTATCCACTCGCCCACCTTCCTACACTGCCACTATCCATTCACTCATTCACTAACATTCAAACTGGAGCTTCAAACTTGCCATATGACAGCCAGTGTGTAAAAAGGGAGCACATCTTCCACTGTGACGCTGCACTCCACATTTCTGGTAGAGCCAGGCCGAGAAAACCCAGCAAGAAATGTGGAGCAGCACAATTTGGGGTAAAGTTTGATTGGAGTGGCAGTCATCTCAGAAGATCCAGGCCACTAAATATACTAAATGATTACTTCTGCAAAGTATAAACAAAAGAATGAGATGTACAACTTGCTCCCCCTGCAAAAAGACAAGGCAAAATTCAGGATTTCAGTCGAAATGAAATGGAAATACGAGACCAGAAATACACTCCCAAAAATGTTGGGATAGCATAGAGATTGGAAAGACACTGCCAAGCAGTTTGACTGAACATTAGAGGAGGTATCAGAAAGTTGAAAACAGGCTAATGTAGTATCTATATTGAAAGAAGAGTCTAAATAGATACCAGAAACAAAGGCATTAGATTTACTTTTATTCCATGTAAAATAATGGAATCAATTGTTGAAAATAAATACTTGAAGATCATCTGTACGACAACCACCTCGAACCATCTCAAAAGCAACAGTCAGTCAATGCAATTTTAGGCGTCACACTTAGGAAGATCACACTTGAGCAACTTCTTCAAATTCCTTGAGGAAACAACAACCAAAATTAATTACAATAAACCTAACTGTAGATAATTTATTAAAAGACATCGGATAAATTTCTACTTGAAAGATAACTAATTAAACTCATGTCATATTTCAAGTCAAAATTTGGGTTTGGATAAGAAACTGTTCACTTAATGGACACAGTAAAACATAACCATGCAAGGAGATTGTCAGACATTGTGTAAATGGGGAAACTTTTCAACCATTTACAGTGCAAGCTACCTATTAAATCACGTTTAGACAATGTGGCTTTTAGTTCGCTTATTGCGGCAATGGCCTTAAAACTTGAAATAATGTGTGATCTTGTGGTCACTGGAAATTAAAATATCTTTTACACGTTATTTTCAGGGGTGGGATTTTTATGGCCTCATGTCCCAAAACTGTAAAATCCTCGCCGAGGTCAACAGACGTTTCTATGTTCTGCTCCTTGCCCCCTCTGATGGCAGGCAGGGTGGTAAAATTCTGGCTTATAAAGTATAAAAGGTCAATTATTCAACTGATATTGTACAAAAAATTCTAGTACATCAAATGCAACAAAGTAGGCAAAAGCAAAAGAAGTGCTATGTCATTAGTACCATGGTCACTTTATATGCTGGGAGTTTACCCTGGAATTTAGTATTCTCAGGGGAGGACCAAATGGGGGGTCAGGCATCTGCACTCGCTTGCAGTAAAGCTGGTAGATCAGTATCCTGAATAGACTGTTTCTGTCCTCTTCATCCAAACAAGGATGGCAGGTGGACTGTGGATTATGATGACAGTGGTTAGCACTCCTGCTTCACAGCGCCAATGATCCAGGTAGCTGTCTGTGTGGCGTTTACACATTCTCCCAGTGTCTGCCTGGGTTCCCTCCCACAGTCCAAAGATTAAGTGGATTGGCCATGTTCAATTGCCTCTTAGTCTCAGGGAGATTAGCAGGGAAAATACATGGGGTTATGGAAATAAGACCTGGGTGGGATTGTGTCAGTGTAGGCTCGATGGGCTGAATCACCTTTTTCTGCACTGTTGGGATTATAGATGATGCAAACCAAATCAGAGGGCCAGCAAGTCAAAATGCTCTGTAACCCCACAGGGGAAAAATAAGCATTGCTGAGGCAGATCAGGGAATAGAAGGTCAGTTCAACATAGAGCAGCACAGCAGCCTGTACTCAAATCAACAAATAACTGGGATCTAGACCAGTAGGTAACCAGAAACCACTCTGCTGGATCAGTCTCAGCAGCAATTATGCCCTTTATGAACACAATTCGCTCTTTGCGGTTTGGATGGCTTCTGAGCCTAATGCAGGAAAGTAACTCCCAAGGAGTATGACAGAGAGCCAATGGGAATGGGGGAAAGCCCTCTACTGGTTGGAATCATATAATTAGCTATATAATTTTGTGGCTGCAAGAGCAGATCATAAGCTAGAACTTCTGCTGAGAGTAACGGATTTCCTGACTCCCCAAAACCTGTCCACCATCTACAAGGCACGAGTCAGGAGTGTGATGGAGTATCTTCCACTTGCCTGGATGGACTGCAATTCCAACAACATCCTAGAAACTTGATACCATCCAAGAGAAAGCAGTCCGCTTCGTTGCCACCACTTCCACAAACATTCAATCCCTCCACCACCAATGAACAGTGGCAGCAGTGAGCACCAGCTCTGAAGATGAGCTGCAGGAACTCACCAAAAGTTCCCTTAGGCAGTATGTTCCAAATACCACAAACATTACCTCTAGAAGGACAAATATATGGGCACACTCCACCTGGAATTTCCCTTCCAAGTCACTCAAAATCCTGGATTTGGACATATAATCGCCATTCCTTCACTGTCACTGGGAGAATCCTGGAATTCCCTCCCTAACAGCATTGTGGGTGTACCTACACCTCAGGGACTGCATTGGTTTAAAGTGGCAGCTCACCACCACCTTTTCAAAAGGGATTAGGGATGGGCAATAAATACTGGTCAAGACAGCGAAGCCCACGCTCTATAAATGAATAAACGAAGAAGGAGACCTCTGCACATTGCAGGGATTGCTCCCCCAGCAGCAAAAGCCATCAACACCACAGAAGTGCCTCTCATTCAGGCGCAAACTACTGTAATTGGAGACTCCTTGGGAGTATGTAGCTCATTCACTTTCCAACTCATCCCTGGAAAATCTCCCAATGGCAGGAATGCACTGGGAAGCTGTCCCGATGCAGCTCTCCATAATTTTCTCAACCCCCTTTCTGACTCCAAGGGTGTCATAAAGGGAGTCCAACCCAACCCATATATATGTTTCTTTGTTCCATCTCAATGAAAACAATGCCAGAGATTAGACATAAGATAATTTGCAGTCTGCACTTTAAAATGCTATGCTAGTTATTCAAGGACACAAGAGCATGTCAAACTTTAACAATCAGGTTCAATCTTTGGGGAATATTGCATCCAGTGTCATTCTGTACTGCATGTATATGATTTTATTTCCTTCCCAGAATCGATGGTATACAATTAAATCTTGCGATAAAGAAGCGACAGTATCAGAAATTTTACCGCTGCAGAAAACGTTTCAACATCCATCACAAAAACCACACACACTATGAATCACACGTTTTAATTAACACCAACTGAAACTTAACAACATTGGAAAATTTTCAACCTAGGTCCTGAACAAGACAGAGGAACAAGAGACCTATAATTCATAAATCATCGCAGTGGATTAGAAGGACCTACTTCACAATGTTAGGAGGTCAATCAAATCTCTGAGTCTAGATTGTGCAGAGCTATCAGTTCTTAGAGTGAAATAGGAGAGATTGAATATACCATCACTGGAACAAAGAAAGTGGGCTCTGTGGTTTTCATTTAATAATTAATAACAAAACTATACTTGTTTTAATACTGAGCTACAAACTGACCCCCCACCCCCACCACTCCTTCTGAATGAACAAGTGTTGATTCCAACTTGTGCAGAAAGTAAGCAAGTTAAGAGTGGAAAAAGATCCAATCTGAATAACTGTTGCCAATTTGGGGCAGGGCAATGAACAGAATAATAAGGCATGAAGACATCACACATGAGTGGAACAATGAAACAACTGCAACACCCATTTCCGAGCTCTCAGACAAGAGCCCACTCAACTATTTTAAGGAGCAATTCAGCCTTTTTAGCTGAATTTCCTCCCCGCATTCATTAAAACTAATGCACCCCCTCAGAAGGGAAAAAAAACAACAGTCTGGACCAGTTCAAGATTGAAATGGCCCGATTGGACGGAACTGGTTTCAGCTGAATGGGAGTGCAGGTGACAGATTCACTGGTAGTTAGACTGGACTCTTCAGAATCCAGCAGGGACACCCTACTGCTGAGTTCCAGAACTTTCCAGCTCAGGAAACAGCTCTGAAATGTATACCTGATGCCAACTGACTCCTGAGAATAACTCTTTCAATGTCACAAAAACTATTTAAAAAATTATTGCATGTTCTCAATTGTTATCCTTTTATTCCATTATTATTTATTAGAATTGGATTCACATTTGCACCAATTTGAACATTTTGCAGATTTCTTTGGGCTGGAGACCCAGATGCGTCAATTCCTCACCCACTCCCACAACTCCAGTCTGCCAGGTAACTCCCCTACCTCCTCGGTGCAATCAGCCCCCAGCTCGCTCCACTTTGACTGCAGCAAGTCCCACCCCACAACCCTCCTCCCCACCCCTAGATTGCAGCAAGATCTCTGAAACTTCCCCCTCAGTGACATGTCCCTGCCACCTGACTGATCTCCCCCCCCTCATCACCAGAGTGCCCCAATTTCCCCCTCCCACTCACCTCAGATTTCACTAAATTTTCCCTCATCTCCACCCCTGCCCCCATCTAAAGGGGCATCCTTTTTTGTTCCAGTGGGGTTTTTGCAGGGAGGTTCTGCACCTAAAGTGATGGAGTGTGATCTGGACTGGTGGCATCTTTCAACCCCAACTAATGGGTGAGTTGCTCCTGCTGCCGTTAGGGATGAGACTGTGTCTGTGTGTCTGTGTCTGTGTGTGCGCGCAGTGGGGGGAAGAAGCGAAGGGATGGCGCAACAGCAGCCAAAGCAGTGAAGGACGTTGCAGCTCCAGGAGGTGGAAGTGTTAGAGGCTGAGGGAAAATGTTGGCAGCACTGTCAGTATGTAGAAACGGTGACAGAAGCAGCCATAGCAGAGAAGTTGGTGACAGCAGCAGTGTAAGAAACAGAGGTCGTGGCAACAATGGCAGAGGAGACAGACAGTGGAGAAGATAGCAATGGAGATGGTGGCAGAGGTTATGACAATAGTGGCATAGGAGGCTGAGGTGACAACAGGTACCTGTCTGATAACTGCTGTGATCAGTGGTGTGCAGCTCCAGCTCCACCTACCCTTTCCCAGGAATTCCCCTCCATGTCTACCATGGCTGGGAGGAAAGTCCGCACAGAATCATAGAAATCCTACAGTACAGAGGCGCCATTCGGCCCATCAAGCCTGCACTGACCACAATCCCACCCAGGCCCTACCCCCATATCCCTACAAATTTACCTATTAATCCCACTAACCTACGCATCTCGGGACATTAAAGGCAATTTTAGCACGGCCAATCAACCTAAACTGCACAACTTTGTACTGTAGGAGGAAACCGGAGCACCCGGAGGAAACCCACACAGACACTAGGAGAATGTGCAGCAGCTGTACAGTTGGGAAATTGGTTATTCCCAGGCTAATGTTTCTCACAAAATTTTATTGAGTGTTTTGTCTGGGGTCCATTCTTACCCATGTTTCGATGACTTGCGGGTCCTGGTTCAGCACTCTAAAAGGTTAACATGTAGGTTCAGTTGGCAGTTAAGGCAGCAAATTCAATTTTAGCATTCATTTCTACAGGGCTAGAATACAAAAGCAGGAATGTATAAGGCTTTGATCATTTGGAAAATTGTGAGCAGTTTTGGGCCCCATACCAAGGGAGGATGTACTAGTATTCGAGGGGGTCCAGAGGATGTTCACAATAATGATCCCAGGAATGAAGGGTTTGTCACATGAGGAGTGGTTGAGGAGTCTGGGTCTATATTGGATAGAGTTTAGAAGGATGGGGCAGGGGGGAGGGAGAAGAATCTAATTGAAACTTACAGAATACTGAGACGCTTAGACGTGGAGAGGATGTTTTCAGTCATGGGAGAGACTAGAACTTGAGGGCATAACCTCAGAGTGAAGGACACACCTTCAAAACGGAGATAAAGAGGAATTTCTTCAGCCTGAGGGTGGTGAATCTGTGGAACTCATTGACACAGTGGGGATGTGGAGGCCAGGTCATTGTGTGTCTTTAAAACAGAGATAGATAGGTTTTTGATCAATAAGGGGATCTGGGATTACGGGAAAAAGGCAGAAGAATGGGCTTGAGAATAATTTCAGCCATGATTGAATGGTGGAGTAGACTCAACAGGCCGAATAGCTACTTCTGCTCCTATATCTTAGTCTTATTACAAACAGCACTGGAGTTCATTTATTATTATTTCTTTTTCTCCACAATAAAATTTCCACAGCTTTTACTCAAATGTTTTGTTCGGACACATGGAGCTGTATCCTCAAATTCTGCTGAATCACATTTAGTAATGGATGCCAACAGGAAAAAAGTGACCGGTTTGGACCTGCCATGCTCGCAATCTGTGCAATTTTACTGGTATTTCATGTTAGTCGGCCAGTTCGTATCTGGTCTTCAATCTGCAGTTCAGAGCTGGGTCTACTGGTGCCAACGTGACTGCAACTTCCTTTTAAATGATTAACCCAAGCATCATCTATACAGTTCACCACAAACACACTGATTCACAAAGTCAAATCTTTGCTGCCTTCATAGGTGTCAAATTACTCACTTAATACCTTCCACAATTTTTAAAAGAAGAATTTCCCAAATGGCTTATTGCAGATTCAGTTCCTGGTCTGTGCTGAATGGATGATTTGCACCAGAGTTGGTGGAAGATACGTCAGAACTCTCTGGTGGAGAACTGAACAGGACAGGAGGGAGACAGGGAGAGGTAGCAAAAAGAAATAGGCACGGCCTGGACAGACATCAGGTGACAACGGCACCGAGCTCGACCGTGCTGTTCCTGGCAATTCACTGGAGACTTTGCTATGAACTATGAACAATTGGCAGAGAAACAGAGGACAGCCATCAGATTATATAGAAAGAAGATTGGCAAAGGCAAAAATAAGATAGTCAAGCTTAAGTACACAATAAGGACAACAAATATTTTCAAATGTATTGTAACTATAAAACTAAAAAAAAGTCAGATCACAGAAACATGTTAAATTAAACTGCCATTCCTTGAGTATTACAATGCAAGAACCGATCTGTAACATGGGCCATTTCAACAGGAACTTAAATTTTCCATGCCCTGAAATTTTCCAGCGTTCATTCATACCTCATAAAAACTCCACCTTCTTTGTAAATATGCACACAGTACGCAGCTATCAGCAGTTTATTAACCAGTTTAAAAAAAAATCCTTCCCATTTTGAAATAGATTTTAAACATTCCATCTGAAGTCCTGGAATCAACAAGTTAATTTCCTGAGTCACTAATCCTATGCAGACCACTGTATATAGCAGCCTGGATCTTATCCCTATGATGGTGATCAGTGTTTACAAATTAATGATTCTAGGAAGATACAGAATATCTTCAAAATATAAGTATGAAATGTTTGTAACCCTTACTGCTGCACGGTCTTATACACTCAAGTTATGTTTATCTTATGACTTTTCTTTTCCCTGCATCAAACATTGAGGCATGTGACTTCAACCAAGTGCCTAACATGTGGCCCTTGGAACGCAAGCACCAAACAGTAAGCATATTCATAATCATGATTATTACTACAGACTTTTACATGCATTTACAGAACAAAGGCAGCCTTATGCGTTGCTGTAAATGCTAGGGAATGAAACCACTTTGAATAACAGGAGTTACACCAAGGAATACTGCCTTCAACACATGTACTGACCTAGTCATGACATTGGATTGTTCCTTTTAAGAGGCACATGGTTCAAAAGAACAACACTCACACAGAATGACAAAATAATTCCACTAGAACTGAGAACAATCAATGTTTAAAGCTATCAAAGTCACGACTTCACTTTCAACTCAGACTACTACAGTGGCATTTAAAAACAGTAAAGGGCAGGATTGGCATCATATTCAACAAGAGCACCAAAGATAAAATCACTAGTTTTAGCAATGTAAGGAGGAATGTTCTGCTCACCTGTACGCTAAATATATTTGCAAAAACAAACCCCAAATTCTATATTTGTTTTAGAACTGCTTAACACAAAACAATGCATGAAAAGAACAAAAATCTGAAATCGCCATGGTTACCAAAGGTTATTAACTCAATGGAATGAACCTGGAGATTTGTTCATCACATGGTTATTAATCCGCAAACTAAACTGGATGTTAAGCATAATTTGAGCTTTATTGCTCTAGTGGGGAAGGAGATGGAGAAAATGTTACTTTAATTAAAAGAATACTGCGTATAAAATGCTGATGAATATGACATTCTTAACATTACACAAAGGACTGAATGTGGTCTGACTGAGCTACTGGATTCTGACATTTGAAGTTTGTGAGATTCAATGTTTTGTGCTAAAACAGGAGTGCCACATGTTAGTAGATAGCTGCTAATGAGCCAGTTATACTAAAGACTGGCACCATAAAAGTGCCCTTGTCTCAACTGATTATGTAAACAAAAGTTAATTGTATTCAACTGAAGCAGAGGCACAAGTTTGTGTTGCACACAAATTTAATACTCAATAGGTTGATCTCTTAATACACTGAACATTTCTAACTATAGCCTTTATACCTGTCTCTCTCTCTCTCTCATGTAAGGTCAGCAAAAAAAAAAGTTAGCACACATGCTTTGTGTGCGTGAAATTGTAAGAGATTTTCCCCACTAATCACCACACCCTTTCCCCTAGGAGCAGGGAATCGGCTTTCGAAAACAAACCCCAAACAAAAGAGGATTGCAAATGCCCGAACAATACAACTTCCAAGTTATCCCAGCTAACAACTCTTTCCCACTTGGCACCAGACCAATCAGGAATTAAATAGTTATTCACTATTTGTACTAAAATAGAAACCACTGCTTTCGGAATGTAACTTTTCAGGATAGCTATTCATTCTTGAACTATAGATTCTTCCTGAACCCTTTATTACTACCCACCAAAATGCAGGCAACCATCACAATCTCTTTTCCCTTCTGACATGGAAGTGAGGAACCTCGATTAAATGGCAATGGAGACTGTTTATGCATCATGTTGAAGAGTGCAGGAGAGAATCTATATTTTGACTGAGCCTGAAGGCACAGCATGTTGTCCACTACAGCTGGCAGAACCAGAAACAGAACTGAAACAACATTAAAACCAGTGCAGCCAATATTGTGCCAATCATTTGAAATCATCAATTTTCAAGATTTAGAAAGCTAGAATGTTTCTATTGCAGGTTTGTTCAGATAGCTTAGTTGGTGGATGCCAGAGCAGGATTCATTCCCACGCTTCCACAGGTAATAGTGGGCTGGATTTAACATGCTGCTGTATTCTCTGCACCCGTCCGCTGGAAAGTTAGTCACGAACCCGCCCACCCAAAATTCTGCTGTCCCAGGGCAAATTTACACTAGAAGTGGAGTGACCTCCGCCCCCACCTTGGGCATCGTGCCATGTTAGGGGGGAGGCTATATTTGAGGTATCAGAGGCTGGAATTAAAAGAGGGGGATATGACCTGGAGAGGAGGTTGCAGTGTGTGTCTCAGATAGGCACAGGGTATCAATGGAAGTCTCCCCTCCTTGTCCAACAACAGCTTATGCACTGAAAGTAGCCAGGCTAACTGCTTGGCTTGGGCCTACCTCTACCATGGGTACAATAGTGGTGGAATGAGGCACCAAGTGACTATTAATGGTTACCCAAGGGCCTTAAATAGGCCCAAGGGCAGGTGGGCTGCCTGACGGTTCCACTTCCCCCACAACTTCACACAATGGGAGATGGGTGGGGCTTTAGCAGGAAGTCCACACATGGCATTTTACGACGTCTGCCTTCAAATGTGCCAGCAGAATGTCCACAGAATCCAACCCATTTTAGTTCACAACATAATCTGGAGCCTTCTGAAGGTGCATTTGCCAATGCTTCTGGTAAGGTAATGACCATATTAAAAAGGTGTAAAGCATTGGTGTTGGAATCCCTAAATACTGCTGTGACCTTCAATTACAGCCAGGGTATTTTGAAAAAAAAAACACCTGCTGCTAATATCAGCTGAGTCAAACCGTTTTGCTCTGGAGCCTGTAGCTAAGGACTTTAAGAGAGATTGCGACAGTTAAAGAGCTCTAAAGCATTTTTCTCATACTGAGCCGCTCTTGATCCAGATAGCCTACGAACGTATCAGATCTGATGAAAACTCTTCCCACATAAAGTTCCAAGCATCAGCTAAGAAATTCCCTAGTGCGCAATTTCAATCAATGAGGAGGAAGAGCAATTTAGATTGGGTGAAAAGAAGGTGGGACAACACTTCGGGAGATAGATTCTGACGAGATATTATTCTGGCCCTTGAAAAGGTTCACAGGACAGGCAGGTTCAAGAAACATTTTAGCAAGGCACTCTATTCACATCGTGCTTCAAGTAATAGCACAGCTGCTGGTAGGCTGCGGCAACACTCATCTGCTAAGGCAGCTCTTTCTATATCTGCAAAAGTCACAATCGCACTCAAATTTTATGCACAGGCTTGTATCAGATAGCCACATAATCGAAGAGGGGGATCTATGCAGTGTCATACAGGATGCAGTTCAGATCACTGACCCACTTAATTTTTGAAAAGTTGGGGAATTCATCCAGTTTGATATGGCACCAGCAAAACAGGACTGAACAAGGGGCAATCAGCTTCAAATAAAAGTTGGGGCCATTTTAGGAGTGAGATCAGGAAATACTTTCCAATGCAAAATCTAGAACTCTTGCCCCTAAAAAAGGTATGCATGTTGGGTCAATTAACACTTGTAAGACTGAAATTGTTAGGTAGGGGCACCAAGGAGTAAAAAGCAACGGTAGTTAAATGGAGTTGAGGGCGAGACGAGCATGGTCTAATTGAATGGGAAAGCAGGCTTGAGGAACAGAAGTTTATTTATTGGTTTCACAAGTGGGCTTGCAGTAAACAATGCAATGAAACTACGGTGAAAATCCCCTAAAGTTTGAGAATGATCTAAGAGCAGGGTGCTGTAAAACTCTGGCACCCACATATCACTGCAAATTCCTAATATTAACGAACTCAACTTTATTCAAAGAGAGAGTAACACTTTGAATGCACTTTGTCATACAGGATGTGAACAAAAGAATTCTTCACAGGAATATCAAATTTGCTAGAAGTTGCTGCGCTTTCTTCATCCCCAGGAATTCAACAATTGGCATTTTTTGTAGGATGTATTCTTCTGAAGTTGCAAAGAAATCTTCCTCGAATTTCTAATGGCACTCACAAAGCAGCACTGCTGGGAATTTTACTAAATTCAAATAACAGTGCTACAGCAGTAAAATAACTTGTAAGCAGTGAAATATATATAAAATCACTGAAATATATATAAAATCACTAAGTTCTCAAGTAATGTTGTTAAATGATTTTTTTACATTTTTTTTCATGGCCTTGCAAAGGCAAAATTTAGTCTCAATGTCTTGCAATACAGAGCAGGGTTTCTGGCCTCTCAGCCACATGTTTCTTGGCAGCGCGACACTTGCCAGTGGCAGAATCTTCTGGTCCCGCCACTGTCAATGGGATTTCCCATTGATTCTACCCCACGCTGTTGGGAAACACACAACGGAGGTGTTTTATCAGTGGGAGAGGAAGATCCCACCAGTGTGAATGGCCAGAGAATTCCAGCCATGAGCTTAGAATCCCACACCCCAAACAGTAATTGTTTTACTTGAAACCATTTTTCTACCTACGGGCATGATGATTAAAATGAACAATTTCCCTTCTTGAGAAAGGAGCAAGCTACCTCACAATATTGTACATATCTTCCAACTCAAGTTAATCTCCTGCTTTTCTGTTCCACCATAAAACAAGCCAACTTAGCATCAGTGTCAAATAGAGTGTGGGTATGAGCATATTGAACAACTGGATCAGCAATTTTCTTTCCAAGTCAAGAAGCATTGCAAGGTGGGAAAAGGCTCAACTAATATCCAGTTTGACAGTATCGCAGTGAGACAAGTAATGGTGCAATGGGTATGAGAGGGGGAAGTGATGACCCAATGGTATTATAGCTAGACTATTAATCCAGAAATTCAACTAATGGTCTGGGGACCTGGGTTCACATCATGCCATGGCAGATGGTGGAATTTAAATTCAGTATATAAAAAAAATCTGGAATTAATGAATCTACTGGTGACCATGAAACCATTGTCAATTGGCAGAAAAACCCATCTGGTTCAGTAATGTCCTTTAGAGAAGGAAATCTGCTGTCCTTCCGTGGTCTGGCCTATTTGGTGACTCCAGAGCCACAGCAATGTGTTTGACACTCAACTGCTCTCCAAGGCAATAAGGGATGGGCAATAAATGTTGGCCAGCCAGCAACACCCATGTTCTACAAACGAATTAAAAAAAAAGCTTACAATAAGGTCAGGTTTGAACTCTTGCTGTGGTCCATTCCAATCATTTAAAGTCAGACTCCATCACCAGCCACTCAACAGATACATCTTCACTGGCAGGTTTATTCATCCAACTAATCTGCAGGCAGACAGGCTCTCCCACTCAGATAGAATATGCTAGAAAACCTATTATTTTTATCCAAATGATGCAAGCTAATTATAACTCTGCTACAATTAGTAGTTACCATAACTTCTTCATGATCAACACTGCAACTGTTAATTATGGAAGAGAAAAACTTAGAATTGATGTGTCACATTCCATATTCTTATTGGGAAACTGGCCATAAATATAATCTGAAATATGCTAATGGAACATACTGAAGAAAGGAAATAGGAGCACAAGTAGGCCATTCAGTCCATCTTGCTTGCTCCACTGTTCAAACAAATCATGCTGATCATTTACTTCTGTGCCATTGTTCCCCCACTATCTCCACATCCCTTGATGCCATCAGTATCCAGAAATCTATTGACTTCTGCCTTAAACACGCTCAAATGATTGAACCCCCAAAGCCCACTGGGTTAGAGGATTTGTCACCTGAATGAAGAAATGCCTTCTCACCTCACTCTCAAATGGCCTTCCCCTTATTCTGAAGCTGGTTCCCCTAGTTGTAGGGTGACCAGACTGGGGAAACATCCCATCTTCATCTACTCTGCTACACCCTGTAGAAAATGTTAAGTTTTGATGAAATCACCTCAAAAGTCTGAATGCATGCACACACTCCTCATTCTCTCCTTACAAGACAATCCTGTCAAGCCAGATATTAGCATGGCGCACCCTTGCTGTGTTCCCTCAATGACATGTATATCCTTTCTTAGGAAATGACAGCAAAACTGTACACAAAACTTCTGGGACAGTCTGACCAAGATTTATGCAATTCAGCAAGACATCTTTATTCCTGTACTAAATTCCTCTTGCAATGAAAGTGAAAGTGTAACCAATGGAGTTTGTTTTTCCTGAAATGAAGATTCATTTCTTCCAGCTAATGTCCATCATGACTTTGATCTAAATAAGACCATTTCTTCCTCTGTTTTGGTTTTGGCAACTATTCCGAGATCAGCTACTGTAACACAAGTACAACCACTTCTGTATCTATAGGTATCCAGTCATGACAAGTTACAAGCGCAATAATGAAAATATATTTTTTATTAGTTGTCACAAGTAGGTTTACATTAACACTGCAACTAAATTATCGTGAAAATCCTGTAGACACCACACTCTGATGCCTGTTCAGGTACACAGAAGAGAATTTAGTATGGCCAATGAACTAAGCAGCACATCTTCCAGAGGAAACCAGAGCACTTGGGAGGAAACTACAGACATGGGGAAAGCTTCTCTCAGTGTACCCGAACACACGCTGGAGTGTAGCGACTAGGGGATTTTCACACTAACTTCATTGCAGTGTTAGTATAAGCCTGTTTGTGACGAATGAATAAACTGTGTAATTATTGCCCTCTGAAATTGAGAATGTTAAAATCCCTTTGCTTGTGCACTCTTCATAAATTTACCATTACACCTCCAAACAAAATAGCAAAGCAAGAACCTCCAAGTCACCATTGTAACATACTCCACAATACCTTGTTACTTTACCACAGCATTCAGATTTTTACCACCTCTATCAAAATCAATTTACATCTGGGCGCAACAAACAGTAACCCAGATCCAAGTCTAATTTGACCTGTTGAGTCAACTGTGCAGGATTGACAAACCAAATCCACTTAATACATTTTTGACAAATATATTCAATCCATCTTGATTTCAAACAAAAGCAGAGAAAATGGAGGAGTTATATGCTTTTCAAAAATTCACAAATATGTCAATTCCAAGATCAATTAGAAAAATTCTTACCAGTGGAACAGATGATCCACCTTGCTTATCTAATTTTTTCAGCTACCTCACCTGCTGCTAAATGAATCTTGGGGTTCAGTTACACACTTGACAAGTCCAAGTGATGAGCCAACATTTGTCACAGGAGCATCTGGCACAAGGTTGTTTATGTGGTTCAATGCCGAGAGAGCACCCAAGAGAGCAGGGTCACAGCTTGTGCTGCTCCTCACTTTCCTCAGTCCAGCATGAATGGTGTAGGTTGAGCTTATGATCTAAAATCACAAGCAGTCTATCTACATTTGGGTCTCTAGTTGCCCTAGTGTAAACAATCTTTTGCTATTTACCCAAGGCATCATTAACCCATTTACTGATTGCCCCTCCCTTAGAGCCATTTCCACTCAGATCATTCCTGCTGCTACACCCCACTCTCCAGGGAATGCTGAGACTCTCACTTCACCTAATTCCACCCCATTGCTTAGTCTTCAATTCTCCACCATTAGCTTTTTGACCATAGATTTCCCTCTTTCCCCATATCACCTGAGCTCCAATCTACTTCTAGTCCCCAATTTTCCTTTCTCCCGTCACCTTTTGTTATCCATTGCACATCGTACCCTGGGTGCCACATGAATATAAGTCACTTATGTTTTGGCATTAAACACCTGAAATAGCGCGCATAACTAGTTTTTATGTTGGCTTTATCTGTGTTGGCAGAAAATGAAGGCAAGTCATTTCCCCTGAAAAAAAAAGCTAAATAATTCCAGGTATTTCTCATCGCTAATTGAGATTGCGGGGCCAACAAAAACTCCTTGAACCTTTATTTATGATACCTACTATCATTGTTATCTTGTTCTGGGCGTGGGGAAGACTTTGAATCAACAGCAGTGATAAAATGCTGCTGCAAAGCTGTCCGAAAAGTGAAAATAAATTTAAAATGGAAGTAGTTGGATTCCCTAATGGGTCAGTGAAGTTACTCAACCATCATCTAAGGTACTGCAGACCAGACAGGTCCCAGGTTCAAGGCCAGGTCAGTGAATTGTAACTGAGGCAGCAGGAGGGATTAATGTCCCCGGCACTAAGAGGTGAAAATCAGACATGGGTTTCTGCTGTTGATCCAACAATGTGATGTCGCCCTTTGATCAGGACTAGATTATGGTCACGATAATCCATGTGATCAAACTGCCTGCTGACACTTGCCATCAAGATTTACATAAGTTTCTTCTCATGGGAATGTACCAGAGGGTGAATGTATAGGTGAATGGAGCACAGTTATAGCTACCATCACCTCCAGGAGAAAAGAAAATTGACACAAGAAAATCATTATGAAGGAAATATAAGCAATTACTGCAGCAAATGATTCCCAATAGGTTATACAGTTCAAATAAAAAGCACTCCCAAAATCCATTTGGCAAATATCATTCGCTGATTTAATGAATAAAATATTCATTCTGAAATCGGGCAGACAAGTGTTTATGCTGTCATACAATGCCAGTGACATTTGTAAATTATATTCCCTAAAATATTACCAGCAAACAGCTATTACTACTTCTTTCGAATGCAAATTGTACTTTGTCGACAAACTCATTTCATAAATTAACCAGTTCCATTCAAGAGAAACTCATCCATTTCCCCACCGCCTCGCCAGAATTTGGACATGCTGAAAGAATGAATCAAAAAGGTCAAGGAATGTACGACTGTGTAACTAGTTAATACATTCTCTGAAAAGGAAAAATGCTCAGGGCTACAGGGAGAAGAGAGGGGAATAGCATGAGATCCATGGCTCAATTGGAGAGCAGACACATCTGGCCAAATGGTCTCATTCTATGCTGTCCCAGTTTCATGTCTCAGATTTAGAATTAATCTATTTAGGAGACAAAGGGAGTCATTGTAAGCATTCCCAGGCCACTGCCTAGAAAATCATGCATCAAATTTGCCGATGACACAAAGATAGGCGACACTGTAAACAGTGTAGATGGAAGCATAAAATTACAGACAAACTGTTAGATAGAAAGCATAAAACTGCAGCAAATATAATAATTATTAACTGTTTCTCAGATTTTGACAGTCATTTGAATTTATTTGTTGTAGACCAGTTTACTGACGACTCAGCTTGGCTGAAAGGTCACTGGCAGATTCCATGTTTAAGTACTGCTTATAAAGTAGGAGGAGCAGGTGTTTTTTTACTCTAGCTTCTCAAGTGCACCTTCTGTTAAATTATTCCCTCCCAAAGTTCTTCAAAACACCTTTGATGTCTGCCAGAGGTTGCCTCTGCTGCAATTAAAGTATCTCCCACCACCAATCCTCTCCTGTTGCCCTGGACCAGTCTTAGGTGGCCTCTGGCTAGGTCTTTGCCACCTGGTAGAGCTGGTCTGGCTGTCATACAGGAAACAGAATAAAACATTTCTACAAGGTCCCACCGTTACATTTGGCAGGGTCTCCATGGTCTCAGCATGGATACATTTTCCTGCTCCCTCCATGGCAAAAACTGGGTCAAACCTAGTCAAAAGTTAAAAGTAAGTAACCAAAGATATTACCAGCTTTAGTTTGTATTCAGCTGTTGGAATTCTGGTTCACAGGTTTTGTCTGTCAAACTCTCTACATATTCACTTGGAGAATGGCAAGGGCAAGAAAGAATGCTAGCCTATCACTACACCAATCTTTTTTGTTTCTTGAAACTAATTGCAGGATCTTCAACACATTGCTTATAAAAGGGCAGCTGGAATACGTGAAAATAAGTCAATTCATGTCAGAAAAACGTACACAGTTCTTTAAACTTGTTGGCTACATTGTCGCAATGTTTTCACACTTCACATGCAATGTCCAGATTAGCTGCACAGCAACAAGGTATACTAATTAAATATTAATATACAAAAAGTCAGATAAGATGATAATCTGTAGCTGAAGGTCACACCGTTTAACTGGCACTATTAATTAGCACTATTCCCAATAAAGAAAGCCCTTGGAGACTATTACAATTACAACGTATATTTATAGAAGAGTTTTAACATAAAGACAACCCAAAGTATGGAACAGGCGTGCTTTTTAAATGATGCCAAGCCACATCAGGAGATGCAAGGCAGGTGGTCAAGCATTTAGTTAAAAAGCTAGGTTATAACAAGTACTTTCAAAGATCCGACACAGATAGAGACAGAGAGGTTTCAGAAGGGAGATCCAGAGCTTGGAGCCTTGGCAGCTGATTACAGATGGTCAAATGAATAAAATAAAATGGGTATTCTCAATTAGCCAGAATTGGAAGGGTACTGATATCCCATAGGGTTGTGGGGCAGGAGGAGATTACACACTAGGGACGTGAAAACAAGGTTGAAATTTTTAAAAATGAAGCATTGCTCAACCAGCGGTCACTGCAAGTTAGCATGTGGAGTGGCGATGGGTGAACAGGACTCGGTATAATTTGGGTCACAGACAGCAGTTTTAGATGATCAAGTTTACAAAGAATAGAATGCAGGAAGGCAGCCAGGAGCGAATTGGAATAGTCAAACCTAGGAGGTAACCAAGGCATGGACAAGGGTTTCAGCAACAAAAAAAAGCTGGAGCAGGGAATGAGCATACTACATAATCATGTAAAACACACTTCAAATGTCTGAGCAAATAAACATCTGTCAGGTGTGCCATCTGGTCTCAACAGAAAGGTGAGGGGAAGAAGAGTATAACTTTAATTCTATTTATCCCATATCCTTCTTTTTATCCATAATTTCATTTGCTGCAAAATGCTACTCTTCCTTTCCAGCTGTCACAGCTTATGCCCAAAACATCGACTCATTTGGAAAACCTGCTCTTTTTATTTTCTAACCCACCTCGGTAGGAATCGTCACCGTACTCGCCTGTGGAACAAAAGCATAAAAACAAACTACACCTGTCAGCAGGGACCAGCAAGTCCCACAGCTAAGCTGCCAGTCAAGTCCAACATTCCCTCTGGGGAAAAAGGCAAGCTGATAATGCAAATACACTGCTAAATAAGAACACCATGCCACACCCAAAATATTTCCAGAGACAGAAAGCTGTTTCTTTAAAGATAGCAGAAGGTAGCTAATTTCATTCACTTAGATCTGAGCATTTGATTAACAATTTTCTAAATTTAAGTGTTGTGATGGAGATAAACATAGCTGGGCAGCCTTAAATGATTCATCAATCTACACATTGCAAAGAAATAAATGAAAGGAAGGTCTGTGCAAATGCTAACCATGGGTCTATTGAACTGACACATTAATAAGGGAATAGCTATAACATTAGTAAAATCCTATTTTCAGACCATTAACAACATTCTATGGTTCTAAGCATTCATTAAAAAGATTATATACAGCCGCTTTTGTGCTGTTATTCACACTTACGCTTTCTAATAAGGCAACAATGTTTGAATCGTACATCATTCCTCACCCATTTCAACATGACCCTGCGATGCTAATGCGCATCAGCAAAGCCTGGGATAAGATTCACACACACAGTTCAGACTTTCCATCAAAAAACTTTATCCAGGCACAAAACTGTTTACACGTGGGGTGAAAGTCTACGTTGTTGTTTTTACGATGTGAATTATATAATGTACTAAACCGCGTGCTGTACTTTGTGTTGGCCAAACTATGATAGCATATATATGCCTGCGTAAAGAAAATTACTGATCAGTTCAATGATATTCATTCATAACATGCACACTGCTGTAAATTGACTTTGCTGTTTTAAAAATGAAAATGTGTTGAGCCGTGAGTAAATATCCCAATCTTACTTATCTTTTTAGAAAAACACAAAAAAAGTTTACCTTTTTTGCTACTTTACTGCTCAAGCCAGTATTTCTTTTGTTCAACCTTTTCAAAGTTTTCTTGCTGTTGAGTGGTCAGGAGGAAATGATTGCTTTTTGAACACACTCAGCTGACCTATGTTATTGCCCCTCCCTGCCTGTGACGTCAAGCTAAGCCATATTTCCTTTTAGTCAGTCCTCCTGATATGCACTGTATACTTAAGGTACATGTAGTCATTCATGATACATCGGCCTTAACCAATTAAGGATCACTGATAATGGCTACTAAGGGCTGTAGGCAGTGAAACGAAAAAATATACAAAGCGTGTTTAAAAATAAAGCACTGCTTGATACAATGCAACAGTGACTACACTTCATGAAATAATTCATTGGCTGTAAAGTGCTTCGAGGTCTCTGATGGTCATGGAAAGCGCTATATAAATGCAGATCTTTAAAAATAATTACAGTTACATATTTTCATGTTAGATTTGAAATTTAGGGATCAGTTTTGAACAGGAGTAGAATCAGTACACGCTGATGTGCATGGGGTAAGGGGTGGATGAGAGGGCAGCCAAAGCTGGCTCAAGATCCCATCAATATCAGCTTCCAGGCCTCCATTTTAACACACTGGCAGACAGATCAGTCAATAGCACAAGCAGCAGAATGCCTGTTTATCTTTTCTCGATGGATTCAGAGCAGTACAATGAAAATTCAGTGAAAGCACTGTGTTGAATGCTGGAAGGTGTGGACGAGATTGCTCCAACAGATGCCTCTCTGGAGCCATTGGTGACTGCAGTTAGGGTCAGCTGGAATGGGCTCACTGGCAAAGTGGGAAGATAATGCCCAACAGCATCTTAAAGAGAGCCTGATTAGAGTTAAGGGAAATGGATCACGTCAAGGGCCTTGGATTCAGTGCAAGGAGAGATTCTGTGATCTTACATGGTCAACAAGGGGTGTACAGCGCCTCTCTACACTTCTCTTGCATTGGCCTGGTTACAGTACCTCTCCACATTCTGTTCACTGGCTACCAAGTCCATCCTCTCCTGTCGACCAAGATTGAACCATGCTGTTTGCAACCTCAGTGTCATATCCAAGTCCAATATGAGCTTCCAACCATATATTCATGCCAGAAACAAGACTGCTTATTTCAACTTCCATGACATCATCCAATTCCACCCCTGCCAAAAAGACTAGTCCATATTTTTTAACATCTTTAGAGACTTGACTATTTCAATGCGCTCCTGGGTGAGCCTCCTACATTCTTCCCTTGGGAAAAATGAGCTCATCCAGAACTCTACTGCCCATGTCCTCACACACCCCCATACCATCCCCCCCCAAAAAAAAATCAGCCAATATCCATGTGCTTGGTAATCTGCAGGCTGCTCTTTAAACAATATCTTGATTTTTCAACTCTTGTCACTTCACTCCTCCTTATCTCTCTAACCTCTTCCACCACCTCGCCCCTCCTTATTTTTGTAATCTCTTCCAGCCACAACCCTCCAAGTTATCCGAGCTCATCTAATTCTGGCCACTTGAGCACCACCAATTTTAATCACTCCTCCAGTTGGGTCATACCTTCATTTACCTCAGCTCTAGGTTTTGGAATTCACACTGTAAACCTTACTGCCCACCTTTACCATGCTTCTTTAAAAGCTTCTTGACTAGACTTTTGGCCATCTGTCCTAATATTTCCTCGGGTGATTCAGTGTTGTTTATAACACTCCTCTGAAGCTCTTTGGGCCATTTTAGGCACTAAAAACCAGAAGCAGAAGCAGAAGCAGGCCATTCAGCCCTTCAAGCCTACTCTGCCATTCATTTTGATCATGGCTGATCATTGAATTCAATATCCTGATCCCCCTTCCTCCCGTATCCCTTGATATCTTTAGCCCCAAGAGCTATATCTAATTTCATCTTGAAATCAGACAGAATGTTTTGGCCTCAACTGCATTCTGTAACAGTGAATTCCACACAATCGTACCCTCTGGGTGAAGGCATTTCTCCTCACCTCCATTCTAAAAAAGGTGTACCCCGATCCTCAAACTATGACCCCTAGTTCTGCACTTCCCCACCAAAAGGAGCATTCTAGGACGTTAGGATGGGGAAATCAGTGATAGAGTCTAACTGATTCCATTTTAAAGGGCAACAAAGGAGCTACTATACAACTAGTATAGTAGTTGGGCAGCACAGTAGTTAGCTCTGGTGCTTCACAGCTCCAGGGTCCTGGGTTTGATTCTCAGCTCGGGTCACTGTCTGGAGTTTGCATGTTCTCCTCATGTCTGCATGGGTTTCCTTCCACAGTCCAAAGATGTGTGGGTTAGATTGATTGGCCGTGCTAAGAAATTGTCAAGGGATGCGTAGATTAGTGGGTATAATATGTTGGGATATGGGGGTAGGGCCTGGGTGGGATTGTGTTTGGTGCAGACTTGATGGGCCGAAGGGCCTCTTTCTGCACTGTAGGATTCTATGATTCTATAACTAGGTGTAAACCAAAAGCCACCGCGTAATGTCAAAAAGGTCATAGAGAACCAAATCTGCAAGCAAATTATAGAAAAGATGCAAGAACTGTAGAGTAATACGAATGGGGGAAACTTCAATTATCCTAATAAAGATTGGGATAGCAACAGTGCAACAGGTACAGAGAGGGTACAATATATACGCAAGAATTTTCTTGATCTCTCCAGTGTTACCAGCTCAACAAGTAACCAATGCTGGACCTAGTTCTGGTGACTGAAATGGGGCAAGAGAAGAATGTTTCAGGAGGCGTACTTATAGAATTATGGTTCTAATATCAGGTTTAGAACAGTTTTGGAAAAAAGGACATGGAACAACACTAAGCACGTCATTCATATTTAAATCAACTTTGTGCCCAAGCCAATTGCATTGGAAAACATGGCTGGGAAGATAACTCTCAGGGTGAGACTGGTTCATACCAGGTGAGAAAGCCTCATGTGCTATCCTTCTGATTGACTGGCACTGTGGGTCACACCCCTCATTTCTGATGAATTAGTTAATTTCAGTTAAGACAACAACATACACCAGCTGTTAGCACTTCGGGGGGGGGGGGGGGGGGGGGGGGGGGGGGTGGAAGGGCAAGTAAACAATATTTCCATTACATTTCCCCCCCAACATTTTTAACTTGTATTTACATTTGGCCAGAGAATTCCAGTCCTTTCATGCCAGTGGGATTCTTTGGTACTGGCGGATTTCCCAGCAACGTGGGGTGACATCAATGGGAAATGCTGTTGACAGTGATGGGACCAGAGAACCTCACTGCTAGCAAACAGTGCGCCACCTCCCAAGAAACACATGGTTGGGAATTCGGACAATTGTGCCCCAGAGAAAATTATTTACATAAAAGTGAGGCCCTATAACTGATTCACATCAATAGCACAGAATTGGCAATGGCCACTTAAGTAACAATCACAAACTCTTGTTTGTTCTCAAAAATGTTAAAATTCCACAAAATTAGATTTTTCTATATCTTAAAATAAATGTTTATTTACATATAGGAAAATACATGGAAAAGGAAGCAGAAAATTTCAGTCGTACAACAACTGAAAAATCAATACAAGATACAAGAAATCAAAATATAGATTCAGAAAACAATTTTTTTTAAAGCAGTCAAATAATTTGCAGGCTTTGAAGATAGAATAAATCAAAATTCTGCCAAGCAGGTGACTCAATGAAATACAACTTCAAACTTCTTAGGTAAAGTTGAACAGATAGAACAGCTCATCATGCTACAGGTAATCAGAGAATCCCTACAATGCAGAAGGCAGCCATTTGGCCCATTGAGCCTGCATCAACCACAATCCCACACTGCCCCTATCCCCATGGCCCCACGTATTTATCCTGACACCAAATGGCACTTTAGCATGGCCAATTTACCTAACCCTCACAACTTTGGACTGCGAGAGGAAACCAGAGCACCTGGAGGAAACCCATGCAGACACGGGGAGAATGTGTAAACTCCACACAGTGACCGGGAATCGAACCCGGGTCCCTGGGGCTGTGAGGCAGCAGTGTTAACCATTGTGCCACCATGTTAATGAGAACATGAACCAGCTTCCTCCCAAACAAATGTATTTACTTTTCCTCGCACAGTGATGATTTCAGAGGAGGCTTGCCTCTCCGTTAGTCAGATCCGTTTCTAAGTTCAGGCTGTGTTTCTGCAGAAGGCTAGTGGACTGTCTGAAAACCTGCCGAAGTGTAATCAGTTCCATGCATCCGAACTTTGATAGACCAAAGGGATTACTTAATGATGCAGCCAGACATTTTTTTTTAAAAACAGATTTCCTCATTGCTTTAGTCACAACTCATTTTCACTATTCAGTGACTTTGCAAAAAGACCCATTTGTGAACAAAATTTACTTTGACTTTAACATTCTTCACCATTGACAAAAAAAAAGATACTTAAAGAGTGACTATACCTGGGGAAATATACACCAATAAGTGTAAAAGAAAGGAGAAAATAATACTTCTCCCAGCAGGGGCTTTAAATGTGTAGAGCTGCAAAAAAAAAGACAACTTGCCGAATATAACAGTGACATAGGCTGGGAATCCAACTCGGGTCTCTGGTGCTGTGAGGCAGCAGTGCTGACCACTACGGTTTAGAACTGATATCAGAAGATATGTTTTTCCCCCTCACACACAAAAAGGAGTAATCAAAACATTCAGTGAATTTACAGATCCAAAAGAAACCGGAGTCAACTGAATGCTACAACAACAGAATGGCATCAAGACAACTCTTACTGGATGAACTTCAAACAGGCTTATCCATACTGATCTTTTGAACTGTCAAAATCTTAAATGTCCCATTAATTTGAATACCACCATGACTGTCTGTACAAGTTGGCTGTCAATGACTATATCTTTAATTTCATTTGGACCACTGTGTAAAATATTTCAGGGGCTTCTCCTTCTAATGCTTAACAAATATAATCTATTTAAAGTGTGGGTTTCAGCCACTGAACTTAAAAATAGCACTGGGTGAATCAAAGGAAGATTTAGTCGATGATTGTCCAAAAAACCCACTGAATTTCTGGCATACATAATTTAAAAAAAAACAAATTTCCACAAAATTAATTTAAACTGAATTAAATCCATATGTAGTAAATCCCTCAATACCAAACTAAATACATAAATAGTCTTCCTATAAATTATTTACAACACACTTTGGAACATCATGACAGTCATCTGAAGACAGTGATGAGAAATGTGACATTTGATCTCATCTTCATCATAGTGGAAAATGTACAATGAAGATTCTATCAACCAACAGTAATCCTAACACATTACTTGCTTTGTTTTTGCCGTTAAGCTCCCAGGCTAACACTTCCACCAAACTGCTAACCGGATTTAACTGGGACACAATTTAAGTGATTTTAAGCACATATTCTTCATGTCTGTTCTGCACTTGTTACAAGCCCCATGAAGACCAAACACTCACAAAACATTATTTAACAGACCACTAGTACACAAAATTACAGAAAAGATGACTCCTCATTATTACCGATAACCCCACACTGCAGTAAATACGCATTACAGCGTTCTGCAGAACTGCAACCTTTTCAGGAAAAAAAAGTCCAAAGTCACTCCCAGCTTCCTAATGGATTCACTTCTCCCTGTTTCACTGAGGTATAATGCCCAGTGTCTGTCAAAAGCCATTTCTGGCTATCTTCCCAAAGTAATCTCCAGCACCACTAATGGTTCTTTCCCTCTGGCCAGGCAAGGACAAATCTTTCAGAATTCTTTCATTCCTGCCAGTTCCTTCTCCTCAACTAGCAGACCAGCTTCCAAGGGCATTGCACCTGATACTTAACACAGAACAACCTGTTCCCTCCTGCTCACAGCCACTGTTGTATAATGGATGGGATTTTACAGCCTCACTCATCCCAAAACCACAAAATCCCACGTGAGGTCAATGCACCTTCCCAGTGTCCGCCCCCTCACCCACTCCAATTGCTGTGGCAGACGAGGCAGTAAAATTCCAGCAAATATCTCTATCCTAGATGCAATCGCCCTTCTATATATTCCTGTTTAAAGATTCTGAGACAGAGGCCAGAATTTTACCACCCTACTGCCAATGCGAATCAGAGCAGGTGGACAACAGGAAGGCCCACTGGCCTCTGGTGGGATTTTATGGTTTTGGGATGAGTGAGGCCATAAAATCCCGCTCAGAGTTTGCAATAACCGCAAATGCACAGGGTGTCACCACATGCCCCTGCTTTTGTTTTCAAGAGTCAAACCTAGCACATGCATTTCAACAACACTCAACCTGTCCCCTCTACACCATAGTCAGATCAAACAGGCCTGTCACCAGGCAAAAAACATTGTAAAATTTATCAACATCCCACTTTTGTACTGCAACCTCTGAAATTAATGCATTATTGTACTATATTCAGGTGGTGGATCAGATAAAATGTACAATGTATTAATAAAGTGGAATCTAATTTTTGTTATTTTCAAGGTAGTTCACTATACATGGAGGAAATCCACACAGACATGGGGAGAACGTGCAAACTCCACACAGAGTGACCCAAGCCAGGTATCGAACCTGGGTCCCTGGTGCTGTGACCACTATGCCACCACCGACCCCACCCCCAACAAGTGTATCTTGTAGATGGTAAATATAACCACCATATAGCCCACATGTTCTGCATGAATTGGTGCCTGCAAGGCATTGACAAGTGTGTTCTCAGCAATACTGTCAGGATCCTGATTAAGAAATTTGGCAGTCAATATCTTGGTCAATTTTTGCAATTAAAATATTGTTGATAGAAAATTACCAAAAATTTGTCCAAACATATAATTAAACAAAGACAACAGATTGGGTGGTACAGTGGCTAGTACTGCTGCCTCATAGTACCAGGGACCCAGGTCAGGCTCCAGCCTTGGTTGACTGTGAAATTTGCACATTGTCCCATGGGTCTGTGAGAGTTATCTCCACGTGCTCCAGTTTCTTCCCACAGTCCAAAGACATGAAGGTTAGGTGGATTGGCTATATATATTTAAAAAAAAAAAATCGATGCACAGGGTAACAAAGATACCTTTGAACAGTCGGTCAGGTGAACCAGCAGATCTTTTACAATATTTATAGTAACAAAACTCTGAACATTTTTCATACATATACATATGTTTTTGATAAGCGAGGGGATTAAGGGTTATGGGGAGAGGGCAGGAATGTGGAACTGAGACACGACAGATCAGCCATGATCTTATTGAATGGCGGGGCAGGCTCGAACGGCTGGATGGCCTACTCCTGCTCCTATTTCTTATGTCCTTATATAGTTAAGGCATTTCTGCATAGTTTTCAATAATGTATTTTGCATTCAGGCCTGCTAGTTACAACTTGTAGTAACATATCACTGATTAGGTACATTAAATATTGGTTGTCCTGGTTTTTTTTTTAAGAAAAATGCACCACGAAAATCTAAAAACATATGATTCTAATTTCAGATTATTCTATTGGTTTCAATAATATGCATGAAATATTTTCAGTAATAGTAAATATACAAGATATACATCAGTTTTTAAACTTCCTGTTTTTTTTAAAGAATACCTCTGACAATTTGAGAGAAGACACAACAACATTTAACGCTCTCCAACTAACAGTTTTTGCACTGAGCCCTATCATGTCTTATTAGGCTCTTGGTCATTGTAGTAGTTTTAGCTTAGTTTCTAATTAAAGCAGAGTTTAACCTTGGATTGAACAATAGGTCACTTAAGCTTCCTTTCAGGCATGGAACAACTATGTCAGAAAACAAAAGGCTGACTTTTGTTTTCTCCACACTGTGCATAGGAAGGGAATGCATGCTAACTTAGTCCCTCTGTCAAAGCATGGGGAGAAATGTATTCACCCCGATTTTTGAATACAGGGGTCAGAACTGACAGTGTACCTGCTGTAAATGAGACGAGTTAGAAACAAAATTCACGTACCTAACTTATTTCTCCAATGGCATCCCTGCCACAAACTGTTCCCACGCAGCTCGCCATCATTCCTCTGCTGATGTCCTCCACACATTTCAGGAAGCTCAGTAGTGTTGCGAATAAAGTGTGTGTTCCAAACATCCTAACCTTTTTCAGAGGCGCAGTGTGCATAAAAGGGAAGTTTAAGCCATGCTCTGCGAGTTGCTAAGTAATACCTTCTGCCATTGAGGGGAAAAGAATATGGCAGGAGAAGGGAGGACGGGCTTCCTGCTTTAATGGTGGTGTCTTGAACAGACTGGGCGGAATTCTCCCATCCCACCCACCATGAGAATTATAGCGGGTGGGACAGGGCTATGCAAAAGTCTGTTGGCCAGTGGCAGGATTTTCTGGTCTTGGCATGTGCATGGCCAGAAAACCCCACCTACTATGGCTGCAGATTGAGACCAGGAAAAGAATCAGACTCATTTTAGAGTGAAAGGAATGGATTTTTGCCATCAAGGGGAAGCCCACATGAAGAAATCTCCCAAGTTAGCATACTAATCCCCACTGAAACGACCCCTGTATTCATGATTTTCACTCTGAAGGGGTGGGAGCATATAAAGTCAGACTTGCCATCTCCAGGCAAAGTTGGGAGTTGGCCACAGAGGCAGGTGAGTGCAAAGGGTTTTTTGTTTAAGAAAGCCTGCCTCAGTTCCTGTAGGTCCAGTTGTACAACGGGCTGCTAGCCCTTCTAGCCTTGTCCCCTCATAGCCATTGAAGCAGTATCCACTTCAGGCAGACCTCAGAATCAAAACAAAGAAATTAAACTTCCATCAAACTAATTCAGCTCACACTACCAAACCTGATATTGAAAAAAACTGATACACGAAACACATTCAAAAATATTAAATCCCCTTAAAAAGTCAACCTATTGTTAAAAACAAAGAATCTAACTTTTATTCACTAAGCACAAAGCCAACTAGTTCTTTAATAGAAAAACAGAAAATGCCAGCAGTTGAGCATCTGGGGAGAGAAAACAGAACTAATATTTCACCAGGTACATGAGAATATCACAGCCTGCAAGTTTTTCTCCAAGGCACACACTATCCTAACACAACTATATCAGTGTTCCTTCATTGGCACTGCAACAAAAAAAAACTGGAATTCCTCCCCGTCAGCACTATGGGTGGACCTATACTGAACAAGATGATTTGCCACCCCTTTTGACAATTAGCGATAGGCAATAAGTGCTCATCATTCCAAAGATGCTCACATCCCATGAGCAAATAAAAATCTCATAGGAGCACCCTACCACAGCAGAACTTTCCACATATGCAATTGTTAACCAAGCTTCCACTTAAATGCATCCATATTCATCTGGACTACTCCAAGTGGTAATGCATTCCACATTCTCTGTTTTCTCTGAATAAACATATATAGTTGATTAGTGAAAACAAGTGCATTTCAAGCCAAAAGAGAAAATGCTGGAAAATCTCAGCTGGTCTGGCAGCATCTGTAAAGGAGAAAAAAAGAGCTGACACTTCAAGTCCAGATATCCCTTTGTCAAAAACTAAAAAAAAGGCATAGAAAGTGGGAGATATTTATACTGCAGCGGGAGGGAATGAAAAATGAATCATAGCCACAGAAACCAGAAGAAAAGACTGCTAATAGCTGTCCAGAGAGAATAAAGGGTGTGGATGGCTAAACAGCATGAAGATGTTGTTTGGGGGTGGGGGGGTGGAGATGATGGGACAGAGGTGAAATGAAAATAAAGGGAAGCGGGGGGAGAAAAAAGGGAAGGGAAGGGGAAAGGGGGATAAAAGTAGAAGAAAAAGAAAAGAGTGGGGGAGGAAGAAAATTGAAGACAGACAAAAAAAAATTTTTAAAAAAAGGTAGATAACAGTAAAAAAAAAATTAAAATAGAATGAAAATAAAGGGTGCCTAGGTGGGATAGAGCAAATCACCTGAAAAATTGTTGAATTTGATGTTGAGACAGGTAGGCTGTAACGTGCCTAGCCAGAAGATGAGATGCTGTTCCTCTAGCTTGTGTGGAGTTTCACTGGTAGACTGCAGCAAGCCAAGGACAGACACGTGGGCAGAATCATGTATTCAAATGGCAAGCAACCGGAAGGTCAGTGTCCTGATTGTGCACAGACCGAAGGTGCTCAGCAAAGTGATCACCCAGTCTACGCTTGGGCTCTCTGATATAGGAAGAGACCACATTGGGAACAGCGAATGCAATACACCAAGTTGTGAGAGGTGCAAGTGAAACGCTGCTTAATCTGGAATGAATGTTTTTGACCTTGGATGGTGAGCATGGAAGAGGTAAAGGGATAGGTGTTACACCTTCTGTGACTGCATGGGTAAGCGCCATGAGTAATGAGAGAGCTGTTGGGTTTAGGAGGAGGAGTGGACTAGGTTATCCCAGAGGGAATGGTCTCTGGAATGCTGACAGAGGGAGTGAAGGGAAGATGTGTTTGGTGATGGCATCATGCTGAAGT
Source organism: Carcharhinus amblyrhynchos (assembly GCF_965287045.1). Classification (NCBI taxonomy): domain Eukaryota; kingdom Metazoa; phylum Chordata; class Chondrichthyes; order Carcharhiniformes; family Carcharhinidae; genus Carcharhinus; species Carcharhinus amblyrhynchos. The sequence continues at coordinate 58,893,248 of NC_137334.1, forward strand.
TGGCGAAAATGGCACAGGACTATGCTTTGTATGCAGAAGCTGGTGGGGACTCTATCCTTGTTCTGGGAGAGAGGGGAGGTGGTGAGGGTCGTGGCATGGGAGATGGACTGCATGCTGTCGAGGGCCCTGTCGACAACTATCAATGGGAATCCATGGTTGAGGAAAAAGGAGCACATATTAGAAGCACCACTTTGGAAAGTGGCATTAATCGGAACAAAATGTAACAGACATGAAGGAGCTGAGAGAAAGGAATAGAATCCTTACAAAATGTAGGGTGTGAAAAGCTATAGTCCAGATAATTATGGGAGTAAGTGGGCTTGTAATGGATATTGGTAGATAGTCTATTGCCAGGAATGGAGACAGAAAGGAAGGTCAAGGAAGGGAAGGGAAGTATCTGAGATGGACCAGGTGAAGGAAATGGAGAGGAGAAAACTGGAAGCGAAGTTGATGAATTTTGAGGTCTGGATGAGAATATGAAGTGGCACCGAAAGAGTCATCGATGTACCGGTAAAGGAGTTGTGGGAGGGGACCTGGGAAAGCCTGGACCAAGGAATGTTCCACATACCCCATAAAAAGACAAGCATAGCTAGGACCCATGAGGGTACCCATCACTACTCCTTTGATTTGGAGAAAGGTTACCCTTTTAGCTTTGACAAAGGGTTATCTGGACTCAAAACGTCAGCTCTTCTCTCCCCTTACAGATGCTGCCAGACCTACTGAGATTTTTCCAGCATTTTCTCTTTTGGTTTCAAATTCCAGCATCTGCAGTAATTTGCTTTTCAGGTACAGTCACCAGTTTAGATTGATCCAAATTTTTAAATAATTCCCACTGAATCCTTATAGTGCAGGAGCCGTTTGGCCCACTGAATCAGCACCAACTCTCCAAAACAGCATCTTACCCAGGCTTGAGGATTTTGCTCTTCATTGCAATCTCACCACATCACTGAATTCCCTCATGTTTTACAGCGTCCTGGTAAATTCTTTTCTGCACTTTCTACAGGAGATTAAAATCCTTGCTCAAGCATGGTATCCAGAACTGCATATAATACTCCAGCTGAGACTTTACCAGTGAAGTGTTTAGCACAACTTCAGTTTTTATTTACAGAACCAATCTCTTAATAGCTTTATCCAATTATCCTGCAACCTTCAAAGCTTTGTGTTTATGTGCTCAGAGTCTTTTGCTTGGTACCTGCCTCAGAACTGTGCCATTTAAATTACACTGCCTCTCCAACTTTTATTTAAAACTCCAAGTGCATCTTGTAGATGGTACAGATGGCTGCCACTGACTCTGCCCATTTTATCAGTCTGTCTACCTCTTCCTGAAAAATATGTTCACTATTTATCATTGCCAAGGTTATATTATTAACAAACCTCAAAACAAAACTGTACTCTTATACCCGATCCAGGTCATTTATGCAGCATGTAACATACAAAACATGTAAACCAATGGTCTTAACGCCAAACTGTGGGGGAAATCACTACCATCCTTCCACTTCCCCACCCCCATATATTTTGTACCAGACCAAAAAAGTCCATTCATAATATTTCTCTATCTCCTTTCCAAATTACAAGTTACCAAGTATCCCTTGAAGGCCACGCAATGCTATTTTCAGAGTAAGATGGATCAGGTATAGGAGTACAGTTGATGTTTGTTAATGATACAACCTTGATAACACGATAAATAGTGAACAAGTTTTTCAGGAAAATGTAGACAGACTGGTGAAAAAGGCAGACCTCAGTGGCAGCCATGTGTACCATCTACAAGACGCACCTTGGAATAAAACATTTGCAGAGACAGTGTAATTTCCATGGCACGGTTTTGCTTTTTACAAATCCATACATTCACAACATCCACTACATTATCTTCCTCAACCCTCATTGTTACTCATGAAAGAATGCAATCAAGTTAGTCAGACACAATTTGCCATGAGCAAATAATGCTGGCTGCCCTTTGTTAAGCAATGCTTCATTAGTGAGAATTCATTTAGTACTTGACAATAAACTCTCGTAGTTTTTCCATTTTTTTTGTTAGGCCGATTAGCCTGTAGTTATCAGGTTCACTCCCTCCCATTTTTAAACAGGGATGCAATATTCACAATTTTCTGCTGTCACTTCCATATTTACAAAGGATTACAAGATTGTAATTAGAGCTGTCATTTGAAAATTGTTATTATTTTCAATAGTGTGTACCTGCATCACTCCAGTAAATTGTTGCTGATACAGTTTCTGACACCAAGAATCTTGCTGAACTACTCTAATAATTAGAAGCAAGGTGAAGTTGTCCTTCAAAGTTTTAATACAAATGAAATATTGATATCATTTTAATGATCTTTCAAGCAAACAGGTTTAGGACCAGAAAAGGTGAAATTTGATTTCAGGTCATAAAGTCAGCTGATCGTAACTGGATACGATTGAACGGCTTGTTAATGCCAAAGGATCATTGGTAAATGTTTGTCCGACATAACATTAAGATGGCAAGGGCTGATGCTGGTTTATCAGTAAGTGGCGAACAGCACTCAGGAGGCCAAAGTCAGATAAAGAATTGGTGGAACTCAAGATTAAGTGAAACAAAGGAAATAACACAATGTGGAAAACAGATGCCCTGACCACACTAACGGTCTGCGCAATGAGTCAAACACATCATGATTTACTACCCCAAACAAGCTAGGGTAATCGTACTTCACATCAGCAAACATCCCCACTTCGAACTTTATGATGGAAGGAAGGCAATTGCCTGGATGAGTGCAGCTTCAACAACACAAAAACCTCAACATTATCCAGGATAAAGCAGCTCGCTTGATTGCTACCCCTTACACAAATATTCAACCCCTTCGCCATCGATGAACAGTGGCAGCTGTATGCACCATCTACAAAAATGTACTATCATATCTCACTAAGTTTCCTTAGGTCGCACCTTCCACTATCATCTAGAAGAGTAAGAACAACAGATACCTGAGCTACCTGGAGGTTCCCCTCCAAGTCACTCACTGGTGTACCCAAACAGTGATTTTGGATTGGGTGAGATGATGATCCAAGTATTTGTGTACAGGGTGCACAGTGAAAGGAGGTTGTTTGTGCCTTCTTCATGCTGCAGTTGACAGAGAAACTGCCACCCAAACGACAGATAGCACCAAGAAGGAAACCACTCCCAATGCAAGACGTCCCAACAACTCTGTCTTGAATTCTAAAACTCCCCCTACAAAAGGTACCTATGATGGATGCTCTCTTCCAGTGGTTCTCAAACAGAAGTCTGGAGTCCTGGAAACCCACTGGAACTTACCGTGGGCATTCACGGCAGCCAGTGGTGGGCAAACCATGAGGCAGGAGTGCAGTGCATCCACCATATCAGCAATGCAGGATGGGGCTAGCTGGACTGCCGAGGAGAGCAGCTCAAAAGATGGACTTGTCAATCCATGGTTACCAAGGTTGCCAGTGGGCAACCCTGTTCAAGGGCTGGGATTTTTAGATGTCAAGGGAAAATAGTTAGATCCTCTCTTCCTGGAGATGGTCACTGCCTGGCATTTGTGTGGCGTAAATGCTACTTTGTTTAAAAAGGGCTGCAGGGAAAAGCCTGGGAATTACAGGCCAGTGAACCTCACATCTGTGTGGGTAAATATTTTGAAAGACAGGATCTACAGGCATTTAGAGATGCAAGAGTAATTAGGGACATTCAGCATGGCTTTTAGTGGAAAATCACATCTCACAAATTTGATTCAGTTTTTTGAAGGGGTAACCAAGAAAGTAGATGAGGGCAGTGCAGTTGATGTTGTCTACATGGACTTTAGCAAGGCCTTTGACAAGGCACCGCATGGTAGGTTGTTGCGTAAGGTTAAATCTCATGGGATCCATGGTGAGGTAGTGAAATTGATACAAAATTGGTTCAATGACAGATGCCAAAGGGTGATTGTAGAGGGTTGTTTTTAAAACTGGAGATCTGTGATCAGCGGTGTGCCTCAGGGATCGGTGCTGGTCCACCGTTACTTGTCATTTATATTAACAATTTAAGAACATATATAAGAAATAGTGGCAGGAATAGGCCATCTAGCCCTTTGAGCCTGCCCTGCCGCTCTATAAGACCATGGCTGATCTGAAGTGGATCAGTTCCACTTTCCCGCTTTCTCCCTATAACACTTAATTCCCTTGTCTATCAGAAATCTATTTACCCATGACTTAAACACATTCAACGAAATAGCCTCCACCACTTCAATGGGCAGAGAATTCCAGGGATTCACCACCCTCAGAGAAGTTGTTCCTCCTCAACTCCGTTCTAAGCTGCCCCCCCTCCGCCTTATTTTGAAGCTATGCCCTCTAGTCCTGGTTTCCTTTCTAAGTGGAAAGAATCCCTCTACCTCTACCCTATCTAGCCCCTTCATTATCTTGTATATCTCTATAAGATCCCCCCTCAGCCTTCTAAACACCAATGAGTACAGGCCCAATCTACTCAGTCTCTCCTCATAAGCTAACCCCCTCATCTCCGGTATCAGCCTGGTGAACCTTCTCTGTACTCCCAAGGCCAATATATCCTTTCACAAATAAGGGGACAAAAACTGCACACAGTGCTCCAGTTGCAGCCTCACCAATGCCTTGTACAGTTGCAGCAAGACCTCTTTACTTTTATATTCTATCCCCCTCGCGATAAAGGCCAACATTCCATTCACCTTCTTGATCATCTGCCAACTGAGTTTTTGCCATTTGTGCACAAGGACCCCCAGGGCCCATTGCACTGTAGCATACTGCAACTTTTCACCAACTTAAATAATATCCCATCCTATTATTATTTCTACCAAAGTGGATAACCTCACATTTGCTAACATTATACTCCATCTGCCAGATCCTCACCCACTCACTCAGCCTATCCAGATCTCTCTGCAGACTTTCCACGTCCTCCACACAATTCGCTTTCCCACTCATCGTGTCATCAGCAAACTTTGTTACCCTACACTCAGCCCCCTCCTCCAGATCATTTATATACATGATCAACAGTTGAGGCCCCAGCACCGATCCCTGCAGCACGCCACTAGTCACCAACTGCCAACCAGAAAAGCACCCATTGATTCCAACTCTCAGCTTCCTGTTAGATAGCCAATCCTAATTCAAGCTAACACTTTACCCCCAACTCCGTGTACCCTAACCTTCTGCAGTAACCTTTTGTGAGGCACCTTATCGAATGCCTTCTGGAAACCTAAAAAACACCACATCCACCGGTTCCCTTCTGTCTACTGCACTAGTCACATCTTCATAAAAATCCAGTAAATTCATCAAACACAACTTCCCCTTCATGAATCCATGCTGTGTCTGCTTGATCGAACTGTTCATTCCCAGGTGTCCTGCTATTTCTTCTTTAATGATGGATTCTAGCATTTTCCCAACTACGGACGTTAAGCTAACCGGCCTGAAGTTACCCACCTTTCATAGAACATAGAACATAGAACATTACAGCGCAGAACAGGCCCTTCAGCCCACGATGTTGCGCCGACCAGTTACAAAAACAATGACCCACTAGCCTATACCAATCCCTTTTCGTCCATAAACCTATCCAGAGATCTCTTAAACGCCCCCAAACTAGACGCATTTACAACTGCAGCAGGCAGGGCATTCCAATCCCTCACCACCCGCTGGGTAAAGAACCTACCCCTGACATCCGTCCTGTAGCTACCCCCCCTTAATTTAAAGCCATGCCCCCTCGTGCTAGCTTTCTCCATCCGAGGAAAAAGGCTATCACTATCCACCCTATCTAAACCTCTAATCATCTTATATGTTTCAATAAGATCCCCTCTTAGCCGCCTTCTTTCCAACGAAAACAACCCCAAATCCCTCAGTCTCTCCTCATAGGACCTCCCCACCATACCAGGCAACATCCTAGTAAACCTCCTCTGCACCCTCTCCAACACCTCCACATCCTTCTTGTAATGCGGGGACCAGAACTGCACACAGTACTCCAAGTGCGGCCGCACTAGAGTAGTGTACAGTTGCAACATTACACTGCGACTCCCAAATTCAATCCCCCTACCAATAAACGCCAGGACACCGTACGCCTTCTTGACAACCTTATCTACTTGATTCCCAACTTTCAGGGATCTATGTACACACACACCTAGATCCCTCTGTTCATCCACACTATTCAAAGTCCTCCCGTTAGCCCTATACTCGACACATCTGTTGCTCCTACCAAAGTGAATTACCTCACACTTCTCCGCATTAAATTCCATCCGCCACCTCTCGGCCCAGCTCTGCAACCTATCTAAGTCTCCCTGCAGACTATGACACCCTTCCTCACAATCTACCACACCTCCAACTTTGGTGTCATCAGCAAATTTACTAATCCACCCAACTATACCCTCATCCAGATCATTAATAAAAATTACAAACAACAGTGGCCCCAAAACAGATCCCTGAGGCACACCACTCGTAACTGCACTCCATGATGAATATTTACCATCCACCACCACCCTCTGTCTCCTATCCGATAGCCAATTCCTGATCCAACTTCCTAGATTACCCACAATCCCATACATCTGCATTTTCTGCAGAAGCCTACCATGGTGAACCTTATCGAACGCCTTACTAAAATCCATGTATACCACGTCAACTGCCTTACCCCCATCCACCTCTTTGGTCACCTTCTCAAAAAACTCAATAAGGTTAGTAAGGCATGACCTACCCGCTACAAAACCATGCTGACTATTTCTAATCAATTCATTACACTCCAAATAACTATAAATCCTATCCCTAATAATTTTTTCTAAAACCTTGCCCACAACAGAAGTAAGACTCACCGGTCTATAATTCCCGGCAAAGTCTCTGTTCCCCTTCTTAAACAATGGGACAACATTCGCTATCCTCCAATCCTCCGGGACTACACCAGAGACCAATGACGACCTGAAGATCTGAGCCAGAGGCTCTGCAATCACCTCTCTAGCCTCCCAGAGAATCCTAGGGTAGATCCCATCCGGACCAGGGGACTTATCTATTTTCAGCCCCTCAAGAATTTCCAGCACATCCTCTTTATCAACCGTAATACTGTCTATTTTACACCCCTGCAACCCAATGTCCTCCTCAGCTATATTCATGTCCCCTTGCGTGAACACCGAAGAGAAATATTGGTTCAATACTTCTCCAATCTCCTCCGGTTCCACACACAACTTCCCCCTGCTGTCTGTAACTGGCCCTAATCTTGGCCTGACCAACCTTCTGTTCTTGACATACCTATAGAACGCCTTAGGATTCTCCTTAATCCTATCAGCCAAAGTCTTCTCATGTCCTCTTTTAGCCCTTCTCAACTCATTGGGTAATTTCATTGGGTAACTTCAAACAGCGGTGTACCAATAGCTGTTTTCCAATCTGCTGGCACTTCCCCAGAGTCCAGCAAATTTTGATAAATTTGGATGAGAATATAGGAAGCATGGTTAGTAAGTTTGCAGATGACACCAAGATTGACGGCATAATGAACAGTGAAGAAAGTTATCTCCAATTGCAAAGGGATCTTGATCAATTGGGACAGTGGGCTGATGAATGGCAGATGGAATTTAATTTAGATAAATGCGAGATTATGCATTTTGGTAGACTGAACTAGGGCAGGACTTATTTCAGTTAATGATAGGGTGTTGGGGAGAATTCCAGAACAAAGATCTCAGGGTACAAGTTCATAACTCCTTGAAAGGGGAGTCACAGGTAGACAGAGTGGTGAAGAAGGCATTCAGCACATTTGGTTTCATTGGTCAGAACACTGAATACAGGAGTTGGGTCATCTTGAAGTTATACAAGACATTGGTAAGGCCACACTTGGAATGCTGTGTACAATTCTGGTCACCCCATTATAGAAAGGACATTATTAAACTAGAAAGAGTGCAGAAAAGATTTACTCGGATGTCACCAGGACTTGATGGATTGAGTTATAAGGAAAGGCTGGATAGAAAGACTTTTTTCTCTGTAGGAGGCTGAGGGGTGATCTTATAAAGATTTATAAAATAATGAGGGGCATAGATCAGCTAGATAGTCAATATCTTTTCTCAAAAGGTAGGGGAGTCTAAAACTAGAGGGCACAGGTTTAAAGGTGAGAGGCGATACAAAAGGGTAGTATCTGGAACAAGCTGCCAGAGGCAGTAGCAGAGACTGTACAATTTTGTCTTTTTAAAAGACAAAACAGTTACATGAATCAGATGGGTATAGCAGTATATGGACCAAATGCCAGCAATTGGGACTAGCTTAGGGATTTAAAAAGTAAGTGCAGCATGGACAAGTTGGGCCTGTTTCCATGCTGTAAACCTCTCTGACTCTTGCCAATCATCAGCCCTGGATATTGTCCATGTCTTGCTGAATTTGGACTTGGACTGCTGTACATTGTGTAGTCATCAGCAAACATCCCCACTTCTGACCTTATGATGGAAGGAAGGCAATTCCTGGGTGAGTGCAGCTTTAACAACTCAAAGCTCAACACCATCCAGGACAAAACAGTCCACTCGATTGCTAACCTTTCTACAAATATTCAATCCCCTATCACTGACAAACAGTGGCAGTCATGTGTACCATCATGTACTGCCAGATCTCACCAAGTTTCCTTAGGTAGTACCTTCCATTACCATCTAGAAGGGCCAGAACAGTAGATACCTGGGAACACCACCTGCAATTTCCCCTCCCCCAGGTCACTCACCATCCTGACTTGGAACTATATAGTTGTCCCTTTGGTGTCGCTAGGTCAAAGTACTGATATTCTTTCCTTAATAATGCTGTGGGTGTACCTTTGCCTCAAAGATGCAGCACTTAAAGTCAGTTCAGCACCATCTTCTGAAGGGCAACTAAGGATGGACATTAAATGCTGGCCTAGTCAGCGACATTCAAATCCAGTAAAGTAATAAAAACCACACTTAAACTAAAGAGCAGACAAATTCAAGTTCACCCAGGGCAACATTTTCCCTCAAGCTAAAACCTGTTCCTTGTGCGACAACAGCCAAAAAACCTTGATTTTCAGGTGTCTGAAAACATCGCACATGTGCACTGAGGAAACTCAATTCTGTACAGAGCAAACCAAAGCAAATACATTGCCTTAAGAACATATTTTACATTTCTGTCATTCTGGCATCTACATACTCCTGTAAAACACAGGCACACTTAAAAACACGGAGATGATAAAGAGCAAATTACTTTAAAATGGAAAAAATTTCAAAATTGCATCATACAGCCATTGCAACTATTTCAGCTGAATCCCTGGAATCCATTGGCAATAAACAATGGAAAACAGGAAGCATGAGGAGAGTTATTTAGAATTCCGATTCACTGGGGGCTCAGTGATGTGATGCACACTGGAGAACATTTACCCAACAAAGAAACAAAATCTGTAAAACTAAAATAATAATGCACAAGTTATTTCAAATATGATTAAAGGTTTCATTTATATGGAAATAAAAGCCAGAACATAAAGCTCGATTTCAGAAAGCATTAAGTGTTGCAGAATGCTAAAAAAACAAAGTTCAACCAAATCAGAAAGAAACTTATTCTCTAAGCCGTTGTCAAAACATGCAAAGTGGCACTAAGTGAAGAAGCAGTGCAAATGTTGAAGGTCACACTTTCTAATGACAGAAGAATCAAAGAGCTTTCAAGAGACATCAATTGGTGAGAAGACAGTGTGAGTAGTTTGCAATTAAGCTTTATGAGATGGATGATACCAGTACTGCAGCACACTTAGGCACATAACTCTGGATTAGCAGAGTTAGATTGTTATTCTGCACCTATTGCCTAATCTGGAAATTATGTCAATCCTGTCACACCTGAGCCTCCAACTCAGGCCAGGTGAAACAATGTAGCGAAGCAGGCTTCAAGGCCTTGTGACAAGGGAAGTTAAGTTGGAGGCAAGGAAGCCAGGCCCCCATTTTTACAGCACCAGTTGCTATAAAAGCAGGCAGGTTTAAAAAAGGTCCAATTATAAATCAGAAACAATAAAGAATGCACATTTATAATAGTGGGGGGGTGGTGAGAAAGCCAGGTGGTTAGCAGGGGCAGGAGGCAAAGTGGCCAGTATGGATGGGGTGGAAGGTGGGTGTCAGGAGGATGGGAAATCCCATGGGGGGGGGGGGGGGGGGCGGTTTGAGGCAAAAGGCAATGGGGTGGGACAATCAAATCAATCGCCCTGAAGTTTGAAGTGGTTTTAATTCTAACATTTCTAGGTAACTGTTAGAAGGTCAGAACCATCCAAAGTTTGATTTATACTTTAGTTTCAGATTGTTCATTGCAAGGTAATTGCCCAACAGAAGTCTGAACTTCCCAGGCCATCCTTACCTGGATACTTCTGGGGGAGGGGTGGGGGTGCATTTTTGGAGTACACCTCCAGGTTACAAAATCCTGGAGCTCAGAAATTACAGACCTTAGCTGTTATTGGTTTGCTATGTTTGGCTGGGAGGAGATTTGGGAAGATTCCCTATTTTGGGCGGGCCCTACCTGAACGAGCAATGATCAAGGAAGCATTTAAGTGACTCATGGAAATAGATATCACCCAAGTGGGTGCAGTGTGTTGATGTTTGCAGACAAAGTGATTGCTAGTACTGGAGAACAAGAGCTGTACAGAAATTCAGGACACCATGCGCTGCATCATTGCCATATCCTTACTTCAAAAAGAATAGAACATGGATTACATGCTGTGTGAAATGCAGCTGTGACAGCTGTGGATCTTGTGAAGTCTAGGCCCTCAAATTCACATTGGTTTGCAAAATTTGAGTTCAGAGAGAGTGCAGGATATGAAAAATTATTGTTTTACATTGAAATACATTGTCACTTGACAGAGTCATAAAAAGGGTTTTTGAGCTTCTCAAGAAGGCATTGGCTTTTATTTCTGTGCACAATCTTGCACTAACTGAACATCTTTCAGGGTGGCACAGTAGCACAGCAGTTAGCATTGTTGCTTCACAGCTCCAGGGACTTGGGTTCGATTCCCCGGGTCACTGTCTGTGTGGAGTTTGTATATTCTCGTCGTGTCTGTGTGGGTTTCCTCCGGGTACTCCAGTTTCCTCTCAGTCCAAAGATGTGCGGGTTAATTGCCATTAGTGTCCTGAGATGCATAAGTTAGAGGGATTAGTCGGTAAATATGTAGGGATATGGGGTAGGGCCTGGGTGGGATTGTGGTCGGTGCACACTCAATGGGCCAAGTGGCCTCTTTCTGTAGTGCAGAGTTTCTATGATCTTTCTTGACCAATTATGAATGAAACTTGTGTACCTTGCTGAATCTATAAATACAAGGAGCAACACAACTGTACCTCAGAAGTGTGTGACAAGACTGCAACATATAGGAAGGTGGTAAAGATTTGGAAATCTAAACTGTGCGAATGAGTTTCAGATACACTCTCACTATTAACCGAGTTTATAGATGCAAACATTATGACAGTTAAGCATATGAAAGAAATGATCATTGCTTATCTTAGAGTATTTCAGTGTCTAATATAAACATAATAAAACACAATTGAGTTCAGGATCCATTTTCAACATCTGTTGTGTCATCTTGCTGCCAAAGTATGAAAATAGAAGAAAAGCTGGTGAAATTGTCTTGTGACATTTTCACTGAGACACAGAGCAGCGTATAATCACTCCTACCAGCTGGAGAGCCAGCGAGAGCCCCATGTCACCTCTCTCAGGAAGGGCCCATTGTAAGTGTCATTCAGATACTGGGCTCCAACTGATCTTCCTCATGATCAAAGATCCCAGACAACTGGAGGCCGGCAGCTGTTTCAAGTAGCGGTGGTGACTGTTGTCGATCTGACAGCACCCGAGTTCTAGTATCATCACTGGATCCCTGACCACTGGTGAATGTTGGTGGGAGAGAGAGTCATGGGTTGGGGCATGAAGTGGTTTAGCAGCTAAGGCGGCAACCTGCTCTCCACAATCCCCTCTTTCCGATGCCAGATCCCTCAATAGTTTTGGCCAAGGGAGTCTCCCTGAAAATTGACAAGCAACTTTGGGTTTGTTTATCATGCTCCAGACAGTCAGCCCTGTGACACCGCTGGGGTGTTTCCAGTGATGGTGGGATGAAGCCCAAGTGCCTAGTTAAGGGCCTCAATTGGCCTTAATCTAGGCAGGGTCCCTGCCGCTTTCCAATTTGATTAAATGCACCTCCCCTACCACCACACTAAACCCACCAAAATTTCAGGGAGAGTCCCTTGGCCAAAAGGTATGAAGGATCTGACAGTGGGAAAAAAGGGGATTGTGGAGAGCCAGTCGTTGCCTTAACTGCTGAACCACTTCATGCCCCAACCCCATGACTCTCATTCCCACCACATTCACCAGTGGTTTGGGATCCAGTGATGATACTGTCATATGAGCAACAGCCACCATTCCCATAGTTCAAGAGAGCTGCCAGCCTCTAATCGGCTGGGTTTTTGATCATGAGGAAGATCAACTAGTACCCAGTGCCTGAGTGAGAGGGGGGCATTAAATTCCACTCAGTTTCAGGAATAAATCTGTCATGGGTAATAGCAACACCTAAACATTCCCAATGAGTGAGCATGACTGAGTAAGTGAAGCTAGTACTGCATATATAACTGAGAAAATGCAGGCTGTTGTCAATCACTATGCTAACAGGTGCAAGACCATGCTAAGATTAGAAAGGCAAAGAGGAACTATGAAATTCTAAGAAGCTTGACACCATCCAGGACAACAGCACCCAGTTTGACTGGCACCAAATCCACAAACATCTGTTCCCTCCACCACCCGATGCTCAGTAGCAGCAGTGTACATTATCTACAAGATGCGCTGCAAAAATTCACCAAAGACCCTTAGACAGTACCTTCCAAATTCACGATCACTTCCACCTAAAGTGACAGGGGCAGCACATACATGGAAACACCACCATCTGCAAGGTCCCCTCCAAGCCACTCACCATCCAGACTTGGAAATAAATCACGTTGCTTCGCTCTAGCTGGATGAAAATCCTGAAATTCCCTCCCAAACATCGTTGACAGTCAACCTACATCCAGTCAGTCCCCATAGACTGCAGCGATTCAAGACAGTAGCTCACCACCACTTTCAAAGACAACTAGAGATGGGCAAAACATGCCAGCCAGCCAGCGACATCTATGTACCACGATTAAATTTAAAAAAAACTAAAAACTATGAAGTGGGGATTTAAACAATACTGGAAGATTCCCCTAGCTTGGCTAGTGCAAATCTAATTCATCCTCACTGTGGAAGTCCATTCTAGGATTAGAAGTTGCCATCTGGGAAAGGAAAAGAATGGAAGCAAGATAGAGTCACATTGGACTTGTTCCTGGGGAATGTGGTGTCCATTTAAGGGACAGTGGAGAGAACAAGCAAAACATGGGATCTTCAGTCATTTTGAAAGTTAAATGAAGAAACCTTTCTGTAGTTTACAGTAAAGTTGCCTACAAAAATAGTGTTCGTCAAATGTTGCTTAGTTTTTTGCTGTGGTAAAAGTCTTATAACCTTGTTGTGTGATCCTGTCAGTCAGTCACTGGAAGTTAGAATTATTTTTAACAGTTATCGGTCTCTAAGGGGAAATCATAACAATTGCTAAGCAAAATAAGTATTTAATATTTCTGCCATTTCTCAATCAGTACCTGTGATATTATTTTTTCTATCCCTTAATTGTCCTTTCCCGTCATTGCCTATTTCCTATAGAAGTGTCTGTAAAATATTTTCCTTTTTTTGTTCCATGTTCCTTGATAATTTTCATAATTCTTTTTGTCTTCCTAATTGCCTTGTTCTTTTACTTCTTGACTAAACTCTTTGTATTCTCTCTTATCTGGCAAGCCTCTGTCGTCTACATATATAATGTGTGCCTCTTCCCTTGACCCCAGTTTTCCCTCATCTATGGGGCTCATTTAGCATTTTGTTTGTTATAATCACTTTAATGGAATATGCTAGAACATACAATTGAGATAGTGGAGGGGCGGGGGCGGTCCAATGATTACTAAATTATTTGAAGAAGTTTCCTTCAACCAACACATTTTGAGAAACACTGGTCTCAGTCCCCCTCTGCAGGTTTGATGAGTTAAAGCACCTAAACTAATCAGATTCCCTTCATGTTTTGCTGGGTAAAGGCTGCAATCCCTGGTCTGTGCTGTCTCAACATGACTAAACAGTTCCACTGCATTAAAATGATACAATCCTGTCATGGTGCAATTCCATTTGCTTGCATTATTGAAAACTGTATCAGAGCACAAAGAAGCACAGCAATTTGCCCTTTAGATCTTATAGGTCAGCCTTCCTCAGCTACAAATCTAAATCAGCTTGAGGGGAGCTTTGCCTTAAGGTTTGTTTTGTTCTTGCTGTTGAAAATATTTTTCATGGAATTAAACCTATTAGGAGCTTTCAAAATAAAAGTGTTTCTAAAACATATTTATACATTCCGGAAGGGAAATGGCGACATTTGAGATAAGGCAACGCTCAACATCGCAGAACGTATTTTACTATGAAAGTTGCTTTTACAAGTGGCTAGAGCAGAATTATCTTAAGGATGACAAATCCAGTACATGACTGAGCAGAAACATTATAAATTCTTAAGTGACAAGTCATTCTCATTAAAGTTTTTAAAGAAAGGAAAAAAGTCGTATTTTGATTCATTTCATTCTACAATGAGTAAATGGCAAACTTTAATTCTTCCTTGCACTAAATACCATCTAAATACAAAGTTCAAATTTTGTAATAAATTCTATTTCATGTTTTATTTTACAGATTCAAAACACAAGTATAAAATTTTTGATAATTACATTCTTGCACATCTTTAGCTATACGGGATATCTTTAATTTTTGCTGTCAGAAAATGTAAAATTACAAATTGTTTAAAAATACAACTTCACCTAAATGGCATTTATAATATACGGAGTTTAGTATGATCGATAGTTCTACAGAAAGCTGATGTCCAGGTCTTAGAGGGATGTAAAATGCTCCTTGTTAGTGAAGCATCCAAAAAGCCACCCAAATCCCACAAATTGCAATTTTTTTGGGGGACAGCTGAGGCCTAAGGTCAGGGAGTTCTCCTAGAATGATCCAAATCAGAGTCTGGTAACATCCAGTAATTTCCTGAAGCTCACAAAGAGACACCAGGCCTGCAAGACAAAGCCAGTTTTACCAGGCCAGCAAAATCCAGTTTTGCGAGGCCAACAACCAAGTCATCCAGAAATCTGAGGCAATTCTCAACTCAGGCCAGATCACACGTTACTGGATTATTTTACACAATAATAATGACATTTTTTAGTTGCAATTAGTTTCCTATTTAAATTTAAAGTTCATTACTTGCTGCCCAGACAAGCAAAAAAAAAACAGCCAAACTCATACATCCAATCAGAATACACATCGTCTTTTGAGCAGATCGGGAGTAATCACTAGGAGTGTCACCTAAATTGCACGCCTTGCAAAATCACCCAGACACACAAGAAACTAGATCCAAGAAGCAAGGGACTTTTCAAAGAAATTGGTGTTTTGAATCATTTAATAATCTGTATTGTCGTTTTGTACAATCAGAATTCTTCAAAGCACTACAGAGCAATTTACTTTTATTAAATTCACAAAGATTACACAGGGTTAAAACCGAACCACATGAAAGATAGTTCGACATAGATTTCAAACCATTTTCTTTCTGCTGTCTGGCTGCAGCATAAACTCTAGGTGTGTGGCTATTGTCACCCTACCAGCGCTGTTCCTTTATTATGTAAATAGATACTGAGGAATTTGCATTATGACAAGACTTGCACATCACAGATCCCATGGTAGATTAGGGGCTGTGGCTGTACATACACAGCTTGCAAAGACAGGTCTCTCTCTGAATGTACAGTATAAACAGGGTAGTCGTGTGCAAGATATAAACTCAAGAAGGCCTTAGGAATTCAGTGTTCTCAAAGACACTTTTTACTAATGTGAATTACAGGTAATTATAAGAACATAAGAAATAGGAGCAGGAGTAGGCCATCCAGCCCTTCGAGCCTGCCCCGCCATTCAATAAGATCACGGCTGATCTGTCGCGGCTCAGTTCCACTTTCCCACCCTCTCCCCATAACCCTTAATCCCCTCTCTCATCAAAAACCCATCAACCCGCGTCTTAAAAATATTTAGCGAGGCAGCCTCCACCACTTCAACGGGCAGAGAATTCCAGAGATTCACCACCCTTTGAGTGAAGAAGTTCCTCCTCAACTCCGTTCTAAACCGCCCCCCTTTTATCTTGAGGCTGTGCCCCCTAGTTCTACTGTCTTTTTTGAGCGGGAAGAGTCTCTCCACCTCTATCCTATCCATCCCATTCATCATCTTATACGTCTCAATGAGATCTCCCCATATTCTTCTAAACTCTAATGAGTAAAAGCCCAGTTTATTCAGCCTCTCCTCATAGCTCAACCCCCTCAACTCCAGTATCAGCCTAGTAAACCTCCTCTGCACTCCCTCCAAGGCCAAAATATCTTTGCGCAGGTGCGGCACCCAAAACTGCACACAGTACTCCAGCTGCGGCCTCACCAATGCCCTATACAGCTGCAGCAAGACCTCCCTACTTTTATATTCAATCCCCCTCGCTATGAAGGCCAGCATCCCATTCGCCTTCCTGACCACCTGCTGCACCTGCAAGCTGGGTTTTTGCGACTCATGCACAAGGACCCCGAGGTCCCTCTGCACCGTCGCCTGCTGCAGTTTTGCGCCCCGTAAGTAATAGTCCTTCCTACCATTCTTCCTACCAAAGTGGACCACCTCACACTTGCCAACATTAAATTCCATTTGCCATTTCCTGGCCCATTCGCCCAGCCTATCTAGATCCTTCTGCAGACTCTCCACACCCTCCGCACAATTTGCCGTTCCCCCAATCTTGGTGTCATCAGCAAATTTCGACACCCTACACTCGGTTCCCTCCTCCAGATCATCTATATAAATGGTAAAAAGCTGAGGGCCCAGCACTGACCCCTGGCTACATAATCAATTATCACATTAATGAGGAAACTAAAGAAAATATAAAAGATAAGAAAGGTCATACAGTGCAAAAGACAGAAGAGAAAGGAACTTACCTTCATGGTTAGAGTATTCCTTTGAACGAGAGTTAAGGATCATAGAAACCCTAAAGTGCAGAAAGAAGCCATTTGGCCCATCGAGTCTGCACCAGCCACAATCCCACCCAGGTCCTACCCCCATATCCTCACATATTTACCTGCTAATCCCTTTAACCTATGCATCTCAGGACTGTTAAAGGGGCAATTTTTAGCATGGCCAGTCAACTTAACCCGCACATCTTTGGACTGTGGGAGGAAACAGACACAAGGAGAACATGCAAACTCCACACAGACAGTGACCCAAGCTGGGAATCGAACCCAGGTCCCTGGAGCTGGGAAGCAGCAGTGCTAACCACAGTGCTACTGTGCCACCCCATGATACAACTTCCATGAAAAAAAGCACTCTTTTAAAATTACAGTTTATCTAAAAATTCAGAGTTAGAAATCATTCTGCTGGAAGTCTGTCTGCCACGCAGTGAGGATCTTCCATGTACATTGGAGGATAAGCTTCAATCCTGGTCTTGGATGTTAATCTTGACAGTTTTGACACAATCTGAATGCAAATATGATGGTTGTGCCACTGCAGCAGTACTGAACAAGGATCATGAAATGACAAACTCTGCAGCAACACCCAGAGGGTGGTGACAGTCTGGAATAGCTGCCTGGGAGGATGGTAAAGACAGGTTGCCTCATATCCTTTAAAAAAAAGGATCTGGATGAGCACTTGATACATCATAACATTCAGGGCTATGGCCAAATGCTGGTAAATGGGATTAGGTAGGTAGGTTCGGTGGTTCTCACGTGGCGGTACAGACTCAAATGGGCTGAAAGGTCTCTTCTGCACTGCATGAATGGTGATTACCTGAGGAGTGTCTCTTTCTCAACTGATGGTGATATATTTCTGACGTTAAATAAAGCCCAACATTTGGGTGATGTAACCTTATAACTTGCATTCCTTCCTATCACAAAACTAGACTCAATATTGTTATGCTGCTGCACTTTTATCATTTTAGCTCCCTCTTCAGACAGCACAGCTGACTATAACTTCTGTAACTCAATGAGGAGCAGTATTAGAATTATATGCTGCTTGCAGCTGTGCAGGAAGAACTTTTTAAAATGTTAATTGATGAGAAATCACAATAGTGAATTTAAAGTTGCGAATCATGAGTGGCCCCTAAAAAAAGTTGTGCTTCATAAATTTATATTCCTCTTTGAAGGGTTTTACCATAATGAAAAGTAGCTGATTGGCTCGGACAGGTGATCTAAGAACTCAATCCTCCCATTACCTAAAAGAAATGGTGTTCCTCAAAGCAAGTGCAGTCTGTAACAGCTTTCATGTTCACCTCCACAAGATACTGCCCGCAAAACAGAAAAGGCAATTTCACCTACTCCTGTATTGACAAATCAGATCAGAAAAAAGGTTTGCCTTATGAGAATGGAATTATAGTTCAAAAATAGGGTCTAAGTGAGAATGAGAGGTCGATTGGCAATATTAAAATTGTACTTTTTGCATCTCCCATTATCTGCAGATAAATGTTTAGAGACCTTTCCTACCAAAGGTGACAGAGAATCATGCAGCAAAAACAAAAGGGGACCATTTGGCCCTCTGTGCCCATGCTGGCTTTCCAAAGCAGCAATTCAGACTGCTACTTTACCCCTGTCCCCACATTCCTCCTTTCAGATATTTAGAAAATATAGAACAATGCACAGCACTGGAGGGCACACTGCCCATCATACTTTTGTCAGTTAAAAGCCACCCAGCCTAACCCAGTTTTTTTAAGCACTTGGGCTATAGTCCTGGAGATTACTGGACCTCAAATACATATCCAGATGAATTTCAGGTTTCTGCCTTTACTACTCTTTCAGACAGCAAGTTCCAGAATTCTACCACCCTCTCAGTGAAAAGTTCTCTCATCCCCACTGTCATCCTCTACCCATCACTGAGCTCTCTGCTGAGGCTAGTGGTTCTTCCCATCTACTCTATCTGGGCCCCTCACACTTTCAATCAAATCTCCTTTCAGATGCTTCTGTTCCAAGGAAAACAAATCAGAGCCTTCCCAATCTTTCCTCACGGCTGCAATTGTTCAGTCTTGGCATCATTCTCAAATCTTTTCTGTACCCTCTCTAGAGCAATTACATTCTTCCTGTAATGAAGTGACTAGAACTGCACACAGTATTCAAGTTGTGGCCTAATTAGTGTTTTATATAGCTCCAGTGTAACCTCACTGCTCTTATAATTCTATGCCTCAGCTAATAAATGAAATTATTCTACATGCCTTCTTAACCACCTTATCAATCCGTCCTGCTACCTATAATTAGCATTCAAACTAATTCAAGCTGATCAATTGTCTTTGTTACCTCAAAACATGTTAATTAAACACAATTTACCTCGAAAAAAAATTGCACTGGTTTTCATTAATTAGCCAACATTTGTCCAAGTGAGTTAATTTTGTCATTGGTTCTCAAGGCTCTCTCATCACGGAGGTTAAACCTATTCACCAGTTGTTGCTGGACTTATCCTCACATCTTTTGTCAGGAACATTTCCAATTCTCCAGTATTCTCACATCATCCCTCTAAGGATTAGAAGATTATGACCAGCATTGTGTTCCTACCTCATGTCCACACTTACCTCCCTCAGTGTTCTCTGATGCAACTTAAATTGATCCTGGTAACAGAGCAACTTTGTACAGCTAGCCTTTCCAATTCCCCTTTATCAACTGTTAGCCCATCCTCATTCACTACATACTTTAACACTATCTTCATCCTTGGCAAATACACATGTAACATATTAATTCAGCAACACCCTCTGCCTCCATGTGTAAATCCTCCTTTGTTGTCCCTAATCAGCCCTAACCTTGATTTTACTACAGATATGCCAAAAGAAAATTCCAGCAGACTTGTAAGTAGATAGTTTATCAGTTTCCAAACATGGCTAGTGTTATAACACAGGTCAGAAACTCCAAAGTGTTTTATGAAGTCAGCCTAGATCACAAGTTTTGTACTTTGAATTTTGACATGGGTAAGCAAAAGATGTTTCACTCCAGGTATGTTTCAAATGAACCACTAGGGAACTTTTATCAAACAAAGTTTATTTAACAATATAGTTAACATACAAGACAATTAGAATAACTTCTACCAATTACAAACAAGAAAAACAATGCTGATATTGTAGATATTTTAACAACTTAATGTACTGTTCCAAACAAACACTCTTACAAACATACACCCGCTCAGGTTCAGCAAACAGAAAATAAGGATGCTCACGTAATGCTGGATTTTCAGCTCTGCAATACCTGCTGTGAATTAATCCTTTGGACAGAGAATTGAAACTCTGACTTCCCAGTCTTGGAGCCATCAGCCCACCATGAGGTAGATCCATTGCTTACCTCTAGCTGGCAAAACACCAGCAGGCAAGAAAAACTGCCTTAAACGAACCAGCAGAATTTTTAATACCACGACACTGCATCTAGTCTGGAGTCCAAATACCTTCTAACAAGTCAGAAACCAAAACTGAAAAGGAAGTACTCTTATGTGAGGGAAAAAAACCCCATCTGACTGGTCAATCATTCTTCCCCCAACAATTCCAAAAAAGTTCCAAGGGATCGCATTAGGTCCAGGAGTAAGAACAAACAAAGAGCCTATGATATGACTAACAACAACAAAAGATGCCACCACAGACCTCAGTGCCAATAACAAAAAAAAAAGCAGGTTTGCTTACAAACTGCAGAGAACATGATTAAAAATACATTTCTTAAAGGCAAAGTAGCATCACACTAGGATATTAAAGTAATTCTGTTCATCCAAACTTTTTTTCATTAATTACCTATAATTGTTTAATATATTTAATAGGTTTTAGGCAAGATGAGGTAGGAAATAACCTGGCTTCAGTTAAATGGCAGCTGTTTGCTAATTTTCAGTAGGTCTGATCGTTCTGTTAATATTCCTAATTCCACAGATCCCTGTGTTCAACCATTTTAAGAGCAACCATCATTCTGAACTGATAGGACCAGAGTCGCTTTTGGTCTTAACACACAATAACCTATGTAGATTTCAATCCTGGACTTTTTCCAGTGTCTTCCAAATAGTTGCCCTGTTCTTGAAGATGCTCAGTGGAAACTGGGGGAAGAATAGTTTTAACAAAATGACAAAGTAGATCAATGCCACTGATATAAAGCAGGGACAGTGAAAATCAGAGTCTGGTCATCTTGCACCACATTATTATGAAATGAAACAGCAAGCTCGCGGCTGCAAAATACCTCATCTACGTGTTAGCCAATGACACAAGGTTCTAAAACCAGCCGCTTTTCCAATACCCTTTATTATAATCCCTGTTTATGAGAGTACAGAATTATGGAAATTTCCAGCACTTCTCTGCTTCATTAATATATCTTCAACAAAAAATTTCCATACTTTTTTTTCACTTAAAATTGAATCCCTGCAGTGCATCTTGTTTCTCAAAAGGTCACAAAATATAAATTTAGAAACATTGCAAATATTGACTTTGGTTGAGAGCAAAGGCAATAAACTGTCTTCAAATAACAGAAATGACCTTGTGTGAAAGAATGTGGCTGGAAGATGCAGGTTATTATTACACACATTAAAAGGAAATTCTGTAATCTGAAGGGCAACAGGTCAATAGGCCCAAAAAAAAATGCAAATACCTGTACACATTTTATGGAATTCAGGCCTTCCAGAGCCAAACAAATCTACTTAAATGAAAAAGTACACTTTTAGTTTTGTTATAATATTTGCTCTCACGAAGTCGGGCTAGAATGAAAATCAGCACAAACAAGGAGGAAAAAAATTACCATGCTCCAAGAAATTGCAATGCTGTTCAGGAACCCAATACTGTTGTCTAGATAGGAATTTAAAAAAGTACTCAACAACATTTCAGTTTAAAAATTTATTTATTAGTGTCACAAAGCGGCTTACATTAATGGTGCAATGAGATTGCTGTGAAAATCCCCTAGTCACCACACTCCGGTGCCTGTTCATGTACATTGAAGGAAAATTTAGCATCGCCAATGCACCTAACTAGCACATTTTCAGACTGTGGGAGGAAACTGGAGCATCTGGAGGAAACCCACGCAGACACGGGGAGAATATACAGACTCCATACAGTCACGCAAGCCAGGAATTGGATCCGGGAAGCAGTAGTGCTAACCACTATCACCTTTTCAAATAGGATGCAATAAATTACCACGCATTTTAAAGAATTTCCATTAATTATGACACGGATAATCTACAATTCTAAACTACTTATCACGAGTTATTTGTTAACTTTTAAACAAGCCCCATCCTGACTCACTCTCAGTCATCTAAGTCTGGATAACAAGTCAGGATCAAATTTCCTGAAATTAATGGTAGGGGACAATGGTGGCATCTTAAAAACTCCATGGCTGCTAATTGAAAAATACTCAACGTATCAAAGAAATAAAGAAAATTTCATCAAGAAGTAGTAAAATTAGGAATTTTAAATTGAGAAGCCTCTCTTTCATCCTGCCTTCATTCATTTATTATTGATCAGATGAATAATAATAAACAGACTGAACCCCATCAAATTGACACCACAGCTATGTTTCTAAGATGAGAGATCTAGCAACATTAAAACTGCCTTTAAGAAAGTTGAGGGGTTATGGATAGGAAAAAAGACAATGGGAAGCAGATAACTGAAAGGGGGTGAGCATGCACAGTTCTAGTCTCCATATGAAAGGAAGGATAATTGCATTGAAGGTAGTACAACAAAAAGGTTTACTAGATACAATGCTGAGATGAGCATGAGGAGGTTGTCTAATGAGAGTTTGAGCAAATTGGCCTATATTCCCTGGAATTTAGAAGAATGAGAGCCAAGTCCAAGATGTGCAGATCAGGTGGATTGGTCATGTTAATTATTCTTTAGTGTCCCAAGTTGTAGGTTAGGGGGATCAGACATAAGAAATGTATGGGGTTACAGGGATAATCAGGGAGACTGTTACAGGGATGAGCAAGGATTGAGGGCCTGGGTAAGATACTCTTTCAGAGATTCGATGGGCCAAATGGCCTCTTCTGCACTGTCAGGATTCTATGATAATCTCATTGGGGTTGATTAGGGACCCAAACTTTATACACATGGGACATGACCGACGTACAAAATGGGTACTCATTTGTCTTGAGCAAGGAGGATCCCACCAAAGGATGAGGATGAGAAAGGGGACCTAGTGGTAGGGGATGAGGATATGGCTAAGGTATTGAATAACTTTTTTGTTTCTGTCTTCACGGAGGAGGATGTGAATAATTTGCCAGGTGTTAGCGATGGAAAGGTGGTAGGACTGGAGGGTCTTAATGACATTACTGTTACTAGAGAGGCGGTGCTCGACAGACTGGAGGGGCTGATTGTGGACAAGTCCCCAGGACCGGATGGAATGCATCCGAGGGTTCTGAAAGAAATGGCGGAGGTGATAGTGGATGCCTTGGTGGTTATTTTCCAGACGTCGCTGGATTCCGGGGAAGTGCCGGATGATTGGAAAACGGCTAATGTTGCGCCGTTGTTTAAGAAGGGTGCCAGGCAAAAGGTGGGGAATTATAGGCCAGTTAGTTTAACGTCTGTGGTAGGTAAAATGTTAGAATCTGTCATTAAGGAGGAAATTGCGAGGCATCTTGAAGGGAATTGCTTGATAGAGTAGACGCAGCACGGTTTCATTAAAGGGAAGTCGTGTCTGACAAATTTACTGGAGTTCTATGAGGATGTGTCTAGGGCGGTGGATAGAGGAGAGCCGGTGGATGTGGTCTTTCTAGATTTTCAGAAGGCGTTTGACAAAAGTACCTCACAAGAGGTTATTGCAGAAGGTCGAGGGACATGGAGTTGGGGGTAGGGTGTTAGCGTGGATAGAGGATTGGTTGTCAAATAGGAGGCAGAGAATGGGGGTCAACGGGTGCTATTCGGATTGGCGGATGGTGACTAGTGGGGTGCCCCAAGGGTCGGTGCTGGGGCCTCAGCTATTTACCATTTATATAGATGATCTGGAGGAGGGAACCGAGTGTAGGGTGTCGAAATTTGCTGATGACACCAAGATTGGGGGAACGGCAAATTGCGCGGAGGGTTGGAGCGTCTGCAGAAGGATCTAGATAGGCTGGGCGAATGGGCCAGGAAATGGCAAATGGAATTTAATGTTGGCAAGTGTGAGGTGGTCCACTTTGGTAGGAAGAATGGTAGGAAGGACTATTACTTACGGGGCAAAAAACTGCAGCAGGCGACGGTGCAGAGGGACCTCGGGGTCCTTGTGCATGAGTCGCAAAAACCCAGCTTGCAGGTGCAGCAGGTGGTCAGGAAGGCGAATGGGATGCTGGCCTTCATAGCGAGGGGGATTGAATATAAAAGTAGGGAGGTCTTGCTGCAGCTGTATAGGGCGTTGGTGAGGCCGCAGCTGGAGTACTGAGTGCAGTTTTGGGCGCCACACCTGCACAAAGATATTTTGGCCTTGGAGGGAGTGCAGAGAAGGTTTACTAGGCTGATACCGGAGTTGAGGGGGTTGAGCTATGAGGAGAGGCTGAATAAACTGGGCTTGTACTCGTTAGAGTTTAGAAGAATGAGGGGAGATCTCATTGAGACGTATAAGATGATGAATGGGATGGATAGGATAGAGGTGGAGAGACTCTTCCCGCTCAAAAAAGACAGTAGAACTAGGGGGCACAGCCTCAAGATAAAAGGGGGGCGGTTTAGAACGGAGTTGAGGAGGAACTTCTTCACTCAAAGGGTGGTGAATCTCTGGAATTCTCTGCCCGTTGAAGTGGTGGAGGCTGCCTCGCTAAATATTTTTAAGACGCGGGTTGATGGGTTTTTGATAAGAGAGGGGATTAAGGGTTATGGGGAGAAAGCGGGAAAGTGGAACTGAGCAGCGACAGATCAGCCATGATCTTATTGAATGGCGGGGCAGGCTCGAAGGGCTAGATGGCCTACTCCTGCTCCTATTTCTTATGTTCTTAAAGGTTGTGGTGTAAGAGGATGTAGTTAAAATAACTAACAATGGGCTAACAATGAATAAAAACAAGTAATTTGGTAGAACAGAACTTTGTTCAGAGTACTGCTAAAAAAGACAGTTTGGCGAAGCTTTTCATCTTGCACTCATACCAATGTCAAGGAAAATAACAACTTGATACTGTAGGAGGACTGAGTGCTGATTGGTAGAGGCATTGTCATGCAGAATGAACCAGTTGATGGTGACTGACAGTTAACTGCCAATCATCGTCTGAATTTTAAAATCAAGCAGCTTGACTCTGATTGGTAAAAGCATTGACCCGTGGAATGAATCAATTATAGTGTTATTGTTCCCCCGACAATGGTATTCTTGCAATTGTGCTGATGAGCGAAAGATGAAATGTAATTTTGCAGCAATATTCAATTGATAAAGAGGAGGTATTAGAACAATTCTGAAGGGGCATCTTACAGAAATCAAGCTCTATCTACCCTGACTAGGGAAGATAGATTTTTTACAGTGACTTCATTTCAGTGTTAATGTAAGCCTACTTGTGACAATAATAATTTAAAAGAAAGAATATGAGGGCACAGGATGTGGGCTGATCATTTGGGACGTGCAGAAAGATTTCTTCACTCGAGTTGTGAAACTTTGGTACCTTCACCCCCAGAGAGTTGTGGATACTTTGTCATTGCATACATTTCAGATAAAGATGGGCAGATGTTTGGATTCTTAGGGATTAAAGGGATATGGGGTGTGAACAGTTGAGCGGAGTTAAGGCAAATGATCAGCCATGATTGCAATGAGTGGCGGAGCAGGCTCAAAAGTGTTGTAAAACGTAATCCAGCTCCTATTTATGTTCTTATGAGATAGTAAAGAATAAATCTAAATCATGATAGTCCCTTGGGAAAGATGTGCATTAATGAAAGTTAGTAGTTACACTGTCACACTAGAAGTGTGGGGCAATATATATCTCTAACTGGTTACAGCAGATTCCATAACATATTCAGGCCTGACAGGGTGTCAGTAGTGTGTGCATGTATACATACATGCAGTCGGCCAGAAGGGTAGGTGAAGTGTGGAAATAAGACAATGATTGAACTGGGGAAAATACATGGAGGCTTCAATAGATTACATTAAAACAGTGACTTGAAAATTCATGCTGCATTCAGGTAATAGATTTGAAAATAAAAAAGTCAATGATTTGAGTTGAGAGAACCAGTTTACAATACAGTGATTATTGATCCCATCTTGACAGATAGATGTGTATGAAATTTGTGCACAGTTCTGATGTGTTGTGTTTAGCACTAATATTACACGACAGGTCTTTTAAGATCAGAAATATTGATCAACATGTCATTCATAAGCCTTATGTACTATAGTGAAATGTTGACATTCTTAAAACAAAATATGTCACAGACAGAGTCCAACTGGAATAGAGTATTGCATCCTCCCAATGGTTTTAAATGTGAAATAGGCAAGATTCCCCCGATTCCAAATTTAATGGTTCGAAATAATTAATGGAGAGATGGGAGTGGATTAAAAATAGCCATTCACTTTATTAAATTAAGAGGGCACTTGGATCCCAGAATTATAATTTAAAATAAATAGTTGCATGTATTACAATGAGAGTTAGTGGATATTGTTCCATAACACAGAACAAAGCTCTACTGACGTTATACACATGATACTGTCAGGGTTGCTAATGTATATCAACTGAGAAAGTCTAATTCTGCCTTGTTGCACAGTAGTAATTTTACTGATGTTTTTGTGAAAGGAATTCTGAAACTGGAGTTTCCTCAAAACTGAAACCAGTGGCTTTGATTATTCTATGTTGACAGAGGGTGAAATGTGGAGTTTGCTCCAACAGTGGAGTCCTTAATTGTATTTGCTTTAACTACTGGGGAGTGGTCAAAGGCTCTGACATGAACTGGGCTGTAACTGTAGGCACTAAAGTTTCTATAATTGGGGGCAAGCCCATTCAACCTTCTGGTCCTCTTTAAAAAAAAAGAATTCCCTGCTCCCTTCATTGACTGGGGCATATGGCTGGCCATGAACAGCCATCGAGTTCTCTGGCATGATGCGGACCAGATGGATCAAAAATCAGCAAAACTCGCTTTTCTACTTCATGTTGCTACATTCCTCCTTGATTTAGAAAATTTCCCATCTACCCCCACACCTACTAAATACAAAATTCTTTTCTCTGTGCCCGAGTTTCATACCAACCTTCGCCATTTCCTCTTCGTCGCAAACAAAGACTTCCTGCACGGGAGGAAGGACTGCTACCCGTCTGCAAGCTCTTTTGTTCAGGATTTCTAATAAATTGTCTGGAAATTTTGACCAGAGTAATTTCCATGAATTGGAATTTAAATTTTAAAGATAGTGGAAAATCTGAGTCCAGCATCATCATTTTAAGAATAATGGCTTTGAAGACATTAAACAGATGAACTCTGCAAAGTTGCAGCATTTCATGTTTATCAGACTTAAAATATATCACACCGGGCTCAGTTCTCCCAGTTTGTTGCAACTGCACGGTGCCAGTATTGCTGCCAGGGACCTGGGTTCGATTCCCAACTTGGGTCACTGTGCGGCGTCACATGTTCTCCCAGTGTCCGCGTGTTTCTGGTTTCCTCCCACAGTCTGGGAGTGCTGGTTAAATGGATTGGCCATGCTATATTCTCCCTCAGGTGTACCCAAACAAGCAGAAGAGTGCGGTGGCTAACGAATTTTCACGGTAACTTCACTGCAGTGTTAACTTAAGTCTACTTGTGACACTAAAATAAATTTTAAAACTAGAATATTTGGTATATTTTAGTTTAACTACAACATCACTAAGTGATATTCTCTGACAGTACTCACTGTCAGCTCAGAAAATAGTATCAGCTTGCCCATTACAGGAGGCGTATGCTGGACTGGTTTACTACACAAATGGACTTCCTCTGTCGTCCTACAGTGACACTAAGGCTCCCCAAATAATATATCAGTTTTTTTTAACCATTGTCCTTTCTAGATGATGTACAGAACACAGCTTTAAACTGTAGACTGATCATTTCTGCACATTAAATATCTCTCTTGCAAAAAGTAAATGGTTATTTAGATAAAAATGGGCCCGACTTTGTTCTTATCGCCACTGAACTTTGTTTTCTGTTAAATATTAATGGATTATTTATCTTCAGTTGATTCAAGTTTCCTTGTTTGAAAGAAAGAAGAATTAATTAAATGGGTAATGACTGATGAGTTAATTTATGACAAACATTTAAGGCATGATTTTAGCACTGGGCACAAATTTGGCAAACTATCCAACCCAACAGGGAGGCCAAGCAAACTAACTTCTGGGCTTCATTTTAATTGACAGAACTTTAGACTCCCATCTGAACACAGGAGAGATTGCGACTCAGCCAATGCGTAATGAGGCCATTCGGCCTGCACGATAACAATCCCACATTTTACTCTGAAACTCGCCCGACACTAAGGGCAATTTAGGATGGCCAACCAACCTAACCCATACAGCTTTGGAATGTACAAGGAGATTGGGTTCTTATGGCGAGCAGAGGTGCACTGCTGCAATGGTAAGCTTAGACTTTAAGAAGATAGAGATAAAATTAGCTATTACCTAAAAAAAGTCACAAATTTATGTTTCCCTTCTCGGGTACTGTGGCAACAGTTGCTCCTTTAAGCAGTCTTAGGGCCTGAAATTGGATTGCCCAGTTATTTGGACCACCAACCTCTCCAGCTGCTCAATGCACCACATCCCCATCAGTCACCCAGCCACACACGCTGGTCTCACATCTAATAAGCAGATACTACCTTCCACTGCTGCCAGCCTCATGTCGATCTGCAACTGCTTCCCACATATCTAAAGCTATTCATGAATGTCAGACACATCACCCAGGGACCTCTTGTTCTATATCCCATCACCTCTCAGATCCATAAAGAACTACCATCTCCCATTTCAGGCCAGTCAAAAAGGAGGAAGACAGCATGCAATAGCACAGAACTAATGAAGCAGAACATGTCACAGTCACTAGCTAAGATTAGGAGTGGCACATGGCAGCACAGTAGTTAGCACTGCTGCCAGGGATCGGGATTCGATTTTGGCCTGAAGTGACTGTGTGGAGTTTGAATGTTCCCCCCATGTCTGCATGGGTTTCCTCCAGTTCCCTTACACATTCCAAAGATGTGCAGGTTAAGTACATTGGCCATGCTAAATTGCCCACTGGGGTTCAAAGAGATGTAATTTAGATAGTAAATGCTCAGGATTGCAGGAAATTGGGGGAGGGGAGGATTTGGGCCTGGGCAAGGTGCTCTTGAGTCTGTGCAGACTTGATGGGCCAAAATGACCTCCTTCTACACTGTAGAGAGAGTTTATACTGGCATTGCACATACCTTGGGTAGAGTTATGATGAACATGTGGTGAGATAGAGGCATCAGTGCTCAGCAGCCAGGCTAGAGGCAAAGGATAGTTTGTCTGCCAGTTCACCAGAAGCTAAGGTAGCAGACAGTTCTGCTGCAGATGGCTCAGATGAGGACCCAGATATGGTAGAAATCAAGGGAAGTGCTGCTACATACACATACCAAGATGCAGGGGAATTGGCTGGTCAGCCAAATAATCCCAGGTTACTGTTAGAGTTTGGAGGAATCCAGCTTCGATTTGGCAGAGGATATCAAGCAGATCCTGAGGCGTTACAATTGCTGCCCAATTTGTTGTGGCCTGTGTGTACAGCTCAGCCCTCCTGGAGGATGGAACTACACTCTGCACCAAATCCAGGACTATCCTTGGGAAACTCTCCAGATATGCTGTAACAACTGTCAAAAATCACTGTTCCTGGCCTTTTAAAAGGAACAGTTGTGCAGAGCCCATGCTGCAGTACCTATGCTACTAGGTCTTTGAAGTGTGTTGAACAAGTTTGTGCACAGGAACCATGTGCAATGTTCCCTTTAATTTTTTCTTGTGCTTGGCCCAATCATTTTTGTGTAGTAACCCAAGAGACCCAACTTGTGCTCAGTCTGCATGGGAATTTCCATATAGCTGCACAGTCAAACAGTGCCCATGTGCCTCAAATTGACATCAGGATAGTGTTGGTTCAAAGCCTTGCAGCCTTCAACACAAGTGTATTTGTTCTTTTTATTCTGCAACGCCACATGTGCCAAGGGGAAAGAGTTTGGCAGCACCAGATGTTAAGAACGTCTAGTTATGAAGTTGAAACCATTTTCAACTGTATTAATAAAACTGCACCAGGGTCCACACCAAAAAAAATATATACTGCAAAGAAATTCTGTGATACTGGCTGAGGGAATATGCAAATACATTTTAGCAGGAACTTTAGCTGTAACACAATGCAAGTACAATTTGAGCCCAAATTCCCAATTTGCATCCAAACTGGAAATTTTACCCACAACATTCTGCATCAAGTATGATATACATCTCTTAAGAATTCATAAAATCCCTACATAGGCCATTTGGCCTATCTAGTCTATACCAAATCACAATCCCACTCAGCACTATTCCCATAATCCCACATATTTATTTACCTGCCTAACCTCGACATTAGGGTCAATTTAGCAGGGCCAAACAACCTAACCCGCACATCTTTAGACTTGTGGGACGAAGCCAGAGCACCCGGAGGAAACCACACAGACATGGGGAGTATGTGCAGAATTTGCACAGAGTGACCCGAGGCTGGAATTGAATCCGAGTCCCTGACACTGAGGCAGCAGTGCTAACTACTGTGCCATCGTGCTGCCCTAAAAGGCAAAAAAAGTCACAAATTGATATACTGTACATTACAGTACCCAACGACACTTTGCTGACTTTTCAAATTTAACAATTGCAAACATTTCAAAACGATAATGACCAGCCCTGATGTTGAACCAAAATCAGAATTAGTTGAAATGGATTTCATTCAAAAAGTAAAAACGTTCTCCCCATTTGGATAATTCTGATTTTCAGTCAGTGTTCTCAATAAACACTCCTTAGATATGCTGGATATTTTATCTAATGCTCTTCAGAATGTAATTGAAAGCAATAAGTGAAAGTAAAGTGTGTAATGCACACTGACATTGGCCATCTCCATGCCTTCTACACAATTACATGAAACTGCGCAGAAACATGCCATCCAGGACAACAAGTCTATGCCAGCCTTTATGTTCCATGAGTCTCCTTGCACCCTTCATCTAAACCTCACCAATGTATCCTTCTGTTCTTCCAAATGCATTTCAATGCAAATTTGCCAACAACAGTTAACCTCCATTTACTATGAATACTTGATGTTAAATGTTGAACACAAATACATACATCAAGTATGGAACATAATATTTCAAGCACAAATCAGTTGAGTGGCAATAAAATGCACACCATGTTAGTGCTTTAGAGCAGTAGGACACACATCTCCATTAATTATACATGGCAGCTTTCTGATAGCAGCCAGACAACGTGGGACAAGACAAAGATGTAACACTCTATGAAATAACAGCTAATCAATTTAAACTGTTGTTCCTGGGTGGGAATAGTTCCTTTGTTATACCCACATAGCTGGGTATACAGGCTACAGAAAAGGTAGAGAGCTTTAATAACAATTACAAATTTTGGTAAAAATAAGCAAGGCTGGTGTTTCAAAATACAAATATACATAAACACTGATTTTAATGCATTAAAAGTAGTGTTTTCTCATGTCCTACTTATACTTTATATTTCATATCAACACATTGACAATTTTTTGCATCTGATGTATTCTCCTGACATGAGCCAATGTATAACCAAAAGCCAGTCCAGCTGAAATGGATAGTCCCACACCATTAGCTTCAGAAGATAATTCTGCCAATTTGACTTGCTGGTTTGTTGTTACGGAAACAGCCTTATTAATTTTGATATTAAACAGCAGTCACAATGGAAGCCACAATACAATAAGTGACAGAAAAAAAAACCACTTTGAAAATAACATGCACGGTTTCGGATTTCTTGAAAAGTGACAATATCCCCGAAGGAAGCAATTTTTTCCTCAACCATATCGAGAATCCATATTGAACAGAGGCAAATGCATCCTGTTGAGTTTGTTTTCCCTGGAGCAGAGGAGGCTTGGGGGGCGGGGGGAGGTGGTGAAATCTGGTCGAGGTATACAAAATTATGGGAGGCATAGACAGGACTGATAAGAATATTTTCCTCATTGCAGAGATATCCAAGACCAGGAAGTTTAAAAGTAAGGAGTAAGTGGCTTAGAGGGGTGCTGAGAAAAACCTCTCTCACCCAGAGGGTGGTACAAAATATGAAATGCACTGCCCAAGAGGATGATGGAGGGCAGGTACTCTAGCAACATTTAAGCAGCATCTGGACAAGCACTAAAATCGCCACGACATAGTAGGCCATTGGCCAAGTGCAGGGAAATTAGGATTAGGACAGCATAGACATGGCAGGCCAAGGCACCTGTTTTGTGTGCCATATTACCTATGACATCCATTGTCATAAAATGTCATTTATCTGATTAGATGTCAGCATTCTTATTGATGCTGGGCACAGATTCTGATATTAAAATGCAAATACAAGGTTCACTACTGGTAGCAACAGAATTTTTTGCTGATGCTAAAAACTTATTCATTACATTGCAGATCATCCCTCAGTGAATTGCAGCAAAAAGACTCAGGAATGTGAAAATAAATGCAAAAAAGAGGGGAAAAAAAATAAGACTCAATCCTTGGCAATTGAATTTTCTTATAATATCTTTGCATCACTTTATGCTTGAACTAGGTAATGTGTATCATTTCTCACATTTTCATTTTCAAGACTGTTCATGAGCTAGTTTTTCTGCTTTCTGGTTGATTTTGGCTTCTTCCATTTTAAATACTGCTCTGTAACCCACCAATAAGTGTCCTTGTGAAAAAAAAGGGGGTGGAATTATGTTTTGATATTTACATTTACAGCATTCAATATCAAAAAGGGAGGTGCAGGAATTTCCTGCAGATTTCTGAACTCCATTGTCAGGATCAAATAGGATTCAGGAACCCATCATGTTTTGCAAACATTTACTTAATTGTGATTTTCCCTGATTGTAGCCAAAGTGGGGCCAAAACAGCAGATTGGCTTCCTAAATGAAAGGAAACAGATTGGCTCTCAAAGCTAGAGAGCCAACAGGAGGCTCTGCAGTGAGCTGCCTTGGCAGGCAAGAGGGTGCCCCAAAAAGGGAAGTGGCCTTTCTTCAGGTTTGAAGGGAAAAATTTTTGCGGGAGGACCACATATTGGCACCCAGCCAGGAAGACAAGGGGAGCCCTCAGCCTGCTGGAGCATTGAACTCCCGATCCACCACCAAGAGGCTGGAAAATGCCAGTCATCCACCTTCAACAGGTTGCCACACTACCTGTCCAACTCCTATTTCCCCACCCGCACCACCCCCACAACAACCACTGCCTGGGAGTGCAAGATTGAGTAAGAAGTCTCACAACACCAGGTTAAAGTCCAACAGGTTTATTTGGTAGTAAACACCACTAGTTTTTGGAACACTGTTCCTTCGTCAGGAGAGTGGGGAGTTCTGATCACAGAGCATATAAAAAGGTACACAGATTGCAGAATATTGATTAGAATGAGAGTCTTTACAGCTAATCAAGTCCTGACGATACAAACGTGAGTGGAGATAGCATTAAACATAGGTTAAAGAGATGTGTATTGTCTCTAGACAGGACAGCAAGTGAGATGTTGCAAGTTCAGGCAAGTCATGGAGGTTACAAATAGCGTGACATGAACCCAACATCCCGGTTGAGGCCGAGCTCATGTGTGCGGAACTTGGCTATCAGTTTCTGCTCAGAGACTCTGCGCTGTCGTGTGTCGCGAAGACCACCTTAGAGAATGTTTACCCGAAGATCAGAGGCCAAATCATGGTCGTGGTCACAGGCATTCGGCCTCTGATCTTCGGGTAAACGTTCTCCAAAGTGGTCTTCGCAACACACGACAGCGCAGAGTTGCTGAGCAGAAACTGATAGCCAAGTTCCGCACACGAGGACGGCCTCAACCAGGATGTCGGGTTCATATCACACTATTATTTGTAACCCCCATGACTTGCCTGAACTTGCAATATCTCACTAACTGTCCTGTCTGGAGACAATGCATATCTCTTTAACCTATGCTTAATGCCACTATCTCCACTCATTGTCTGCACCGTCAATACTTGATTAGCTGATTAGAGTGCGAGTCTTTACAGCTAATCAATATTCTGTAAATTCTGTGTGCCTTTATATGCCCTGTTTGTGATCAGAACTCCCCACTCACCTGACGAGTGAACAGTGTTCCGAAAGCTAGGGGCATTTACTATCAAATAAACTGGTTGGACTTTAGCCTGGTGTTGTGAGACCTCTTACTGTGTTTCCCCCAGTCCAATGTTGGCATCTCCACATCAGAGCAAGGTGGAGCCAGGGAAGCGGCATGCCAGGTGTCAGCAGTATTTGTAGCACCTGTCTCTGTTCCAGCTCTGGTGGGACTAAAAGATCCTGTGTAGGTATAAGATGTGCAAGTGCCAACAGTTTCGACTATGCTTCAGAATAAACCTGAAGCAGAACGGACCAAGCATGGTTTTGCAATCTTATCCTTTTTAGGCGAGTAAATTGCCCAACTACATGAACAGGTCTCCTTTATGTGATATTAGTACATTTTGTTTGACTTATTCAAAAGATGGATTTTTTTTTAAAATGGCATTGGATGATATTGACAAGCAATTACAATTTGCTATCTAAAGAAACCGCATACCTTTCAGATCAATAATAAATTTAAAAAGCAAAAAAACCTAATAAAGTCAGGTGTGTGTCCTAAAACATAGTACAAGTCAATGTTATGCCTGAAATCCTAGAGGATCCTTAATTCAGAGACTATTGTGGAAATGTCACAGACTTAGATGTATAAGAATTAGGGATTAAAAGGCTGTAAATCTATCATTTTGATGACCTTTGACCCAAAAATAGTGCAGTAAAAGAAAATATCTGAATTCTTTAAAATGTCTGTGGACATTTAAGAGTTATCAATTCTAAACGGATCAACTGCAATTTTCTTGGAATGATAATAAATACTGTACTAAGACTTGGAGACTCTTGACCTGAAAGCTGTACCAACAGGGAGGAAGTGTAGCCAGGCTCAGGGGGACCAGCAGAAGGAAGAACAGAGAAGGCAGCTGGAATTGTCATCCACATCCCGCTGCTGCTGTGAGCGAGGGTAGAGAATTTGGCACTCAGCCAAATCTCCATTCACTGCAGCAGGACCAGAAAATCCCACCAGCATGAACATCTGGAGAACTCCATCCAACATATTTACAAGGGAGTTGCGTGAGTGACAAGAGTTAATCAGGACAGAAAGCTGGACACCAATGTTGTGAATTTGACAATTTTAAGACTACTGCTGCTAGTGTTTAAAACAGGGATTAAAAAGGTTCAGATAAATTGGTCTCTGGGAAGCACCATGCTGTAGTGAACCTAGCTGTATGTCTGACATAAAGACAGTACTAAAAGCAAAAAGGAAGTTTCTGATCAAGAGGACCAAATGATGATAATAAGCTGAAGTCAAGATAAGGGACAACGTACCGCCAACATTTCGCAAGGCTAGATCAGTGCCTTATGTACAGTCAGAAGAGAGGATAGTGGGGGCAACTAAGAGAAATGAATGGGTTGCATCCAATGTGATTAGTTCAAAAATCAGGTCCATTCAAATTTGTGGGAGCTGTCGACCAGTGAAGATTTATTTCTAATTTAGTCAATAGAAAGGTAGGCGTTCAGCAAGTCACTAAAACAAACTGACAATTGTATGGAACCATTTTTACCAGTCATACACATGGAGGGTATTTCACCAAATGCAAGATGGTGTGGAGGAGCCTATAGCGTTTGCTTCAAGTACTTTAACAACAGAGCAAAATGATTCTGTAATCTCATGTGTTACAAAGTTCCACAAATATCTGTACAGTAGGAAGTTCATGCTATTAAGAGTTGAGGAGAAACTACTTCTCCCAGAGGGTTGTGAATCTGTGGAATTTGTTACCCCAAAGTGCAGTGAATGCTGGGATGAGTAAATTTGAGGAGTTAGAAAGATTTTGAATTGGTAATGGGTTGAAGGGTTATGGGGAGAAGGCAGGAAAATGGGGACGAGGAGCAAATCAGCTATGATTGTACGTCAGCGTAGGCTCAATGGGCCGAATTGCCTAATTCTGCTCCTATATCTTATGAAATTAACTGATCAAGTCCAAATGGTCAAATTTGATTTCAAAGGGAGAACCGGCCCTCTCAGTAGCACAGTTTCAGAGAGTATTGATTCTGATGGAATATCAGTGCAATATTAAATATTGCAAATTAGCAGATCAACTGTGAATGCTGCTTCAAGATTTCTCAAAGACTGAGTAGTAACCTGTGAAGTATTTGACAGACACAAATGAGATGCCAGTGTCTGCCAAAGAAATTGGTGCAGAAACTCGAAGAGATGTACTATTCAGTAAAGTGCTCAATTATGTTACAACCGGCTAGCCTAAAGTACGTGATGATGAGAATTTGCAAGAACATTTCAAAATGCAGAAGTGAAGAGAAAATAGAGATCTTTGCAGAAAGATATGCTAGGTAACAAGCTAGGTAGTAATCTCTGTTTCTCTTCACCACAGACTAGAGAATTTTTATTCTCTTATGGAAAATGCTATAAGTCTACAAAAGGTTGCTCACTTAAGTGTTCAAACATGCTCAAGGGGGTGTTAAAAAAAAGTTTGTTCAACAATGGCTGCCAATCCACATTGTGGGTGGGATTCTCCAAACACGTCTCCTGCCCCATTTCCAGTGAGAATGGAGCATTTGCACTCAGCCAGATCCTTTCACTGCAGCGGCACTGGAGAATTCCAGCCAATGGAGGTGGGAGATTTTCAGCATGAGAGTCTTTTCTCAGTGCAATACATAATAACACTCAAGCAGAATAATGGCAGAGTTTTATGCCTCCCTACCCAAGTAGAACTGGATTGACCACCCCAATTTCTACAGGGTCAGTTTAATTTGAGATTTATGCGAAGTCCCTAACAGCAGTAGCATTTATATGAACGTACCACTTAACAGGAATGTGCTTGTTTTTAAAGTCAAACAACAACTGTCATCACAAAATGTAGAAACTAATAAATGGAAAAGAAAATCAATAAGAGTGGCAACAGAAAGGCAGCCATGTGGTTACATACAATAAACCATTTAGGGATGCAGATTACTTTATGGCTACAAGTGAAGAATGGCAGTGTAGGGGTCGCCATGCAGCCAATGATATTAAGCAATTCATACACTAACTCCATACAAGGGGAAATGCATTGGATGAACCACCACAAACTTAAGCAAGCTAAGTCAGGCAAAGGTGTTTTTTTTTGGGGGGGAAAACGGAGGGAAAGAGAGAAAACATTGTTGACTGCAGAATCAGGAGTGCTGTCCCCACCCAGGACATAGATGCCCATGGGTCTAGCCATTAAAAAAGCTTGTACAGCTCCAAGTATTGGGGAAAAAAAAGTTTCCAAGAACAGCTGGTGGGTCAGAAGGGAGGAAATAACCACACACAAAAATAGAAAATGCTGGATAAACTGACCAGGTTTGGCAGCATCTGTGGAGAAAGAACCTTCAAGTCCTTATGCCTTTTCTTCAGAATTCTGGTTCTATCTCCACTGATGCTGTCAGACCTACTGAGTTTACCCAGCATTTTCTGTTTATGTTTCAGATTTCCAGCACAGACAGTATTTCATTTTTACCCGAGCGAAAATAACCAACCTAAAAATGTCTTTGCAACAATATGATAACATGTTGCCCTGTGCTGTGTTTATAGCTTCTTAGCCTGCTACAATAGGTACCTTGTGAAACTTAGTGGAAATAAAGAAGTTTCTTTTGACCTTTCAATTATTTCAGCTGGGATAGATAACTATTTCAGAGGGCTTTCACTGCTCTCACTGGTATCCAAAGTTCTGCTTTACCACATGTAAAGACATGTCCAGTACTGGCAGCACAGTTGGCATGAACATTTATGATGCTTCTCAGTGCATGCAATCCTTGTGTGCTGCAGTGAATAAGACTAACAAAACATATAATCAGCTGCAAGCAGCTGCTATTGAACTAACTTTATTAACACTTCACAAAGTAGCAATGGGGGCAACATAACCAAATACTCAGATCCTACAATATGGTACACCTGGAGCTAGCTTACTCAAATTCCTGTACATGTACCTGAAAGAATGCAACTCCAGACTGCCTCTGTAGCCCAAACAGGGTACACATGCTACAACAGATCTTAAGACATTGGTACCATGGATGCAGGGTAGGGGGAAGGGGGAATTGCCATATTACAATGGAGCAAATAGAAAATGCAGACCTTAAGGACTACCTCAGGTGGGAGGGGGATTGACCCCACATTATTGGCATGATTCCACACCACAAATGTAGCTAACTGAGGCTCTAAATCTCCAAAATCAGGCTAGCAAAAAAAAAGTCTCTTGCAGTGGGCAATGGTTTCTCATCCAGTTTATTTACATTACTGCTGCTTCTTTTGCTAGAGATCTTGGTCCTCATGGCAATTTTTCTTCTCTGCACGGCAAAATTATGTAGAAGACAAGTGGGTAAAATCAGACTATAGCCACACTAGCTGTACGTGTTACACCATACTATAGCTGATGTCCTATGTGACTTGTTAACATGATGAACATAATGATACTTAGCAGCATCCTCAAAACTCACTCCATTAAGATACTCTGCCAATGTTTGCCAAGGCTCCTCCTTAAAGGGGACAGATGTCTACGGCAGGAAGATTGTATTTACAACAACGGAAGGTCAAATTGTTCTGCAAGTTATGTTTCTACATCAGAAGCACACAGAAAACTATGTCAACAAACAAAGTCTTCACAGAATTCTGGAATAACAGGTTCACTTCCAAGCAGTCTTAAAACAGGCTTTCGGGATTCTTAAATATTCACATTGCAATCCTGAGAGGAATAATTAGATTACCATATAGGACTAATGGAGAACAATGATCACACACTAGCATTAATGTAGCACCTATCGTGTCTTCAGCAACTCCCCAAGCACTTTCCATTTATATGAACAGCAGTGAAGCCTCTGGTGACACAAGCAAGAAGAACAGCATTTAATAGCAAGCTCCCAGATGAATGAACAAACACACGCTCCATTTTAAAAAAGGGTTTACATCAATGGCTGCTTCTAAATTAGTAATCTGGCAAATAAATGGTCATTAGCTAAAGTGTCATGGGCCTATGATTTCTGCTAAAATAAAGTAAACCAGATTTTGCAGTGTAAATTCTGGGATCTGACTGTCAAAAGGTACCAGTTTCCTGAAATCAAAATTAAAACATAAAAGCAGCTCCTGATTGCTTCCCCCAGAATTTCAAAGTAGCAGTGCATCATAGATATTCGACCTCGAAGTTTGCTATGTATGGATAACTCATACTTCATGAAAGTATTTGTTCAGCAGAAAGCGCAAAACAAAAAAATATGGAAGGTGACGCAATTTCATTTGTTGTTTGCTCACTTCATTATCAAAACCGCAAAGAAGAGGCTGGTTGTCCAAACAAGGGTTTGCCCACATTTACCTGAAGTAGTATAATGTGGATGCTGGAAATCTGAAACAAAAGCAGAAAATCTGCTGCACTCAGGTCAGGCAGCTTCTATGGAGAGGGAACAGTGCTTCCAGTGATTGAAATTTCTGATGAAAAGGTCATCCACCCATTTGAAGCACTGATTCATTCTCTTTCTCCACAGATACTGCCCAACCTGCTGAGGGTTGCAGCATTGCCAGTTTTTGTTTGCTACATCTGTCTTCATAAAATTCCTAAATGCAGAGGCCATTTGGCCCATCAAATCTGCACTGACCACAATCCCACCCAGACCACATAACCCCCCCCCCCCTCAATATTTACCCTGCTAATCCCCCTAGGGGAAACTAGGGGCAATTTAGCATGGCCAATGAACCTAACCTGCACATCTTTGGACTGTGGAGGAAACCCATTCAGACACACAATGTACAAACTCCACACAGATAGTGACCTAAGCCAGGAATCGAATCCAGGTCCCTGGTGTTGTGAGGCAGCAGTGCTAACCACTATGCAATCCCTATATTGCATATTAGCCCATATTGTCCCGATTTAAAATGTTTCTAAATATTACATAGGAGAAGGCCATTCTGCCCTTCAAGTCTGCTCCACAATTCATTGTGATCATAGTTGATCATCCAATTCTATAGCCTGATCCTGCCTTCCCCCCAAAGGCTTTGATTTCCTTCAAGTGCTATACAAAGCTGCACCTTGAAGAGGTAGTGTGGAGGAGTTGGATTTCCTATTTTACGACCCCCAGATCTTGTATGATTTTGTACTAATTGAACACAATCAACCAACATGTGAAGCAAAGGCGGTCGATTGTCAAAAAACAGCAATATCTAGACTACAGTAACGTCCTTGGGTTTCTATGTAGCTCACCAAGTCTTGTTAATATACAACAAAGTAGGGTTTGCATAAACCAGACAGAATATCACTGTGCAGCAGAACACCGCAATGTGTTTTAGCACTGCTCAGCAAAATAAAGTCGATGACTGTGCGGCTCCAGATCCCTAAATGGATCAGAAACCCCTTGGGATGGGATCCTGTCAGTTACACCAGGATTATAGCTGCTGTGCCTGCTAACACAGAACAAGGGTTAATGCAAAAGCTGCCTATCCCATGTAACCATTAATTCTGATAACTGCTATTGGGAGAGAGAGGGACCACTCATGTTTGCCCCATTCCTCCCTCCGCAGAAGCTCAATTTCTAGTGGAAAGGAACTGATTGGGGACATTTTAAAGGAATAAGTTCCTTTTCTTTGGGAGTTCCTGGTCTCCTCACAGATGGAGATTATTACAACACGATTCTCAGGCATAACAGCAGCCCAAGTTATCCTGGGTCCCAAATGAGTCAGGCTTACAGGAATTTCCAACAGAGTAAGTTCACTGGCCTTAGTTCTGCTCTCTTCACTTACATTTCTGGCACAGAGGCTCTGCCTTAAAAAGGCACACTGGAAACTTCCAGAAAAATGACACAAAGGGAGACTTCAACTGCACAGATGTCTATCAGAGATTTACAGAAAATTGAACCAGAGGGATGACATTGGACTGACAGACTTTCACAAGTTTACAGACCCTGTGTGATTTTTGGTTACTGCTAAAAGCTACTTGCAGATATCATAGCTAACATTAACCTTGCTTGTCGCAATACTTAAAACAGCCTGTACATGTTGACTGAGAGAGCACACTTACACTGCATCTCCTGGTTATCATTTGACTTTTCAACTACAAATTGATTTTATTTTTGAAAAGAAAGCAGGAGTGGATTTGGCCAGGTGTATTTTGCCCTAATTTTTTTGCACAATGTTCCATTATTTTGTTATCCTTAGTCATTGTGTTTCTGTCTGAGGAGATGATGATTACAAGTTAGCAACAGCGGCAAGTCCATTACCACCTGCACAGAACAGAATACAGGACTGTTAACATTACAGCCAGATGAGGTTCTTTTCTGGAATGTTCCAGGGAATATCAAGCCTGTGGTTATGACCAGACAGAAAGCACACTATGCAAGAGTGGACTAGCAGCAAAATGAGTCATGGGAAGGCCAGAACAGTTAGAACTGTACAGGCCAAGAAAGGGAGGTCAAATGGCAGAAAAAGAAAACAGGAGGGAAAACGGTGCAACAATAATGAGAAAAATAAATGCAGACAATGACAAGTAGAAAGCAGGGAAGAGAAAGTTGTTAAAAAGGAGAAGAGATACTGCTTAGAGTGAAAAATAATTTCCAAAATGGAAGAGTGGTCATTAAACAAACAAAAAAGGATACAACTCATAATACGTGAGTGACTGAAAATAGAGTTGGCAGATAAATAAGCCACTGCAAATAAACTATCAGCGTTAGTTCTCAAATGTGGTATGAACCCTGTCCAACAAATCCAAACAACATTGCATAAAATACACGAGAAGAGCGGCTTTGTCTGTCATCTTAGGTGCACCCAACTTCACTGAAAGTTACACTTTCATTTAAATTAATAAGGAGAAATAGCCGGTCATTTCCACCATGATAGCAGCATTTTCATATTAAAAAAAGACTGAACAATCATGACAGATTTATTCAGCACATGTGGTCATTCCTAAGATATTATCGTGTTCATAAATACTTTAAGTTGACCCCTTCTTTCAGAACAAATTTACATCTTCTGGAACTGAGCCACTGTCTCACATGTGCAGTACAGTTGGGGCATGTTTCTTTGATATTTTCTTTTGTCTGCAGGTGGATACTGATGAGTGTACAGACATCAAGGAAAATAATTTCTCCCTTTTGTACGTAGTTTGAAACACATCTTTAGAATTATATAATCTCAACAGTGCAGAAGGAGGCCATTCGGCCCATCGAGCCTGCACCAACAATCCCATCCGGCCCCTATTCCCACAAACCCACGTATTAACCCGCCAATCCCCCTGACACAAAGGGGGCAATTTAGCATGGCCAATCCAGCTAACTGGCACATCTTGAGTGTGGGAGATAACTGGAGCATCCAGAGGAAACCCACGCAGACATGGGAAGAATGTGCAACGTCCACAGGCAATGACCGGAGGCCACATTGAACCTGGGTCCCTGGCGCTGTGATGCTGCCCTTCCCAAATGTTAGTAGATTCTCGGTTTTTTTGTTTGGATTTCATTTAACCATGAAGTCCTTACCATCTAAACAAGGTTAAAAGAAATAAGATTGAATCTTCATACAATCACAGTACCATTATAAAAATCCATGATCGCAATGTTCTCTGATAACAATTAAAAATGTGCTTCATTCATACATTGCCCTTCTTAATAAAGATAAGCATGAAAATGTACAAAACTGTAAATATAATTGCTTCTTTCACAACCAGTTCTCACAATGTTTATTGCTGCACATCAAAATAATGGCAGACGTGTGATATGAATCAGAAGTGACATTTTTGGTTCCCTGCATCTTAAAAAGAAAGTCACATTTCCCTTTCACTAGAAAAAGTGATCCAGTTCTGTTACTTAAATGGTCACAATAAACTGATTTTCAGAACACTAGATATTTCCATCAAGGTTGTTATTGGAAGGTGAAAGTTGGGAATATATTTATACTCAAATATTGCAGTCAGTATGCTAACTACGTCTGGTGGTTTCCTACACACTGCACCATTCCTTCTACAAACTGTGTACTTCAAACTAATTCTTCAGGGCGTTGCACTCAATCTCCCCAAGTTGAGTTTGTAATTACAAACTCAACACCGGATATCTCTGTTGGAGATAACTGCAGTAATTGTTATAAAGAAAACATCTATTGCTATCAGCACTGTTATTCTTAGCATTTAATTTACATTCCTGACAAAAAGCAGAGAATGGGTGCCAGAAAGCACTCTTCTCTTTTAGTCATTCCTGTGGCTGTCACTCCTTCCTGTGTGGTGTCAGCAGTCATTCCGCAATGGCCAGCAGCTGCTCTGCAACTCACATCACAGTTTTTATTTGGACAATTGGATAGAAGACATGCCGAGAAACCCATAACACCATGTTAAATTTTCCAATAACAAAAATTGCTGAAAACCCACACTGCAGAGAGTGCATTCATCAAGGAGAATGATATTCTCTATAGGAAAAGATGTCATTACCCATTTCTTTCTTACGGATTAAGATTTTACTTTAAAAGGGGTTTTGAGCAAGATAGGAGAAAATATAATTATGGAGAAAAATAAAATTGGAAAAATAAAAATGACTGCTAATTTTCTGTTTCTTGTCCACTAATTCAAAGAACAGGGCCAAGGAAGGCATTCATTTACTGACCCTTTGCAACTGATGTATACAAACAGAGTACAGAGTACAGAGTGGATGGCACAGTGGCTAGCACTGCTGCCTCACAGTGCTAGGGATCTGCGTTCGATTTCCAGATTGGGTCACTGTGTGGAGTTTGCATGTTCTCCTTATGTCTGAATGTGTTTCCTCCAGGTGCTCTGGTTTTCTGCCACTGTCCAAAGGTATGCGGGTTCGGTGGAATGACTATGCTAAATTGCCCCTTAGGGTCAAATGGACCAGCTAGGGTAAATGCATGGGGTTATGGGAATAAGGGTCTGGATGGGATTGTGGTTGGCAGATTTGATGGACTGAATTGCCTCCTTCTACACTGTAGGATTCTATGATACAATCCAGGTGCAAAACATTGTTCA
Organism: Carcharhinus amblyrhynchos; assembly: GCF_965287045.1. NCBI lineage: Eukaryota > Metazoa > Chordata > Chondrichthyes > Carcharhiniformes > Carcharhinidae > Carcharhinus > Carcharhinus amblyrhynchos. The sequence goes on from NC_137334.1 coordinate 58,937,367, forward strand.
AAAGAAAGAGATACAGTCTTTACAACCAAGACATCTCAGATTTTCACAGCCAGTAAAGGACTGCTGAGATATCACAAAGTAGGGAAGTTAAATTTTATATAGTTTGCATATATTAGCAAATTATCATTTCCTTAGGAACTCAAACTTTGTTTCCTTTGTGAATAGCAGATAAGTTTTTTAAAAAAGATTAACTGACTGGGATTTTTCCCAGAGACAACAACTGTAAAGAAACAGCAACCATTCCAGCAGATTCCTAACAGACCAGGTATAACCTGGGTTACACACATCTCAGCTGACTGCCGAAGTGTCTGTGAAGACCCTGTGAAGTGTGGTAGAAGCTATACCCTATTGAAGGATTTTGACACAGGGACTTCAGGCTGGGGAAAAACCACTAAGTCTTCAGGTGGCATTTTCAGCTCCTCTCATTGGCAGGATCTTCTGGTCCCAGCAAAGATGTCCCTCCACAGTGTGATGGCCGAGGCATGCAAAGGAAAGTTAATGGAGGGTGTAGGAAGGAAGGCCAGAAAGGAGACAATTGAAATGGTTGACTCTAGAATGGATGAAGGCATGAGAGAGTTTCAAAAGTGATGAGGCAGAGGCTGGATTGGAACTGAGTGATGATAAAAGGTGAAAGTAAATGTAATTGGTATTGGAGAGGATATCACATCTGAAATTAAGCCCCAAAAGTTACATACGTCTGGTTCAGCATGAGACAGCAATTGGGGAGCAGGATGGACATAGGTTCTTCACAGCATTTGCGAAGGAAATTGGATCTGAAGACAGATCTCAGTCAAACAGTCTGACAGCACAAAATGGTTTAGGGAGGCACAACTTTTACCTCTGCTGCACTCAATCTTGCTCACCCCTCACCATGGTCTTCACTGGAATCCTTCTTGGATGTGCTCATCACATCAAGCTCTGCACTTCCTCCCACCCCACCTACAACCTTCCCCTCTAACCCTTGAAGACATCCCTCAAAAAGTAGGGATATTTTCTAAATTATAAAAAGGACCAATATAAATGCAAGTTTGGAAATAGGGCTTTACGTCATGACAAATATGGATCAGTTCCAAGTAAAAAAGTGAAAACAACAGAAATGACAAAGGTAATAAGATCGTAAAACAAACAGGAACTTTAACAAGCAAACATGTGCTGACACGATCAGCTTGAATGCAAGTTTTTATTTCAGTCCAGATACATGTAGCCTGGAAATTAGTGTGCATTTGCACTTAGAAGATTATAAAACAATAAAGATTTGCAAGTTCTGTTGTTGTACATATCTTTATATTTAATCTTTTCATAGAAATGATTTTCCAGTGATCCCACACTGTCAATAACAAGACTCACTCCATGGATGTAGAGTATAGCCCAGTTTGGAAGAAGGGTCATTTTCAACTTAAAATCATAACTCTATTTCTCTCTCCACAAAATGCTGTCAGACCCGAGTATATCCAGCACTGTTTTTACTATAGTACTGCAGCCATCTCCCACAAGTATAACTTGCTGGTTGTGAGGGCAGGGTTGTGCAACTTCCTTCAAAATCACAGAAGTAGATAATGACACCATAAAACATAGAAACAGGAGTAGGTCTTTCAGTCCTTCAAACCTGTTCTGTCATTAAATGGCTGATTTGTATCCATCGCCCATCTTAACTCCATGTCCCTTAATACTCACGGTCAACAAAAAAAAACAAAGCTCATTTAAAACGAAATCAAACCAGTATCTGTCACTTTTTGTAGAAGAGCTCCAAACTTTTACATGAAGTATTTTTTTAATTTCTCTCCTGAATGACCTGGCTCTAATTTAAATTGTTGTCCCGATGCTGGAGCCCTCCAACAGCAGGAAAAGTTTCTCTCCATCTATTCTATCAATTCCTTTCAAAATCCTAAAATCTCAATAAAATCACCCAATCACCCTTCATATCCCACACAATACAAATCCAGTTGAGGTAATCTCTGATAATCTAACTTTACACTGCAATCTTTTCAAGGCCAACGTATCCTAAGGTGCAATGCCCTAAACTGTGCATGGTACTCCAGGTATGGTGTGACTAGGGTTTTGTCTAATTATAGCAAAACTTTCACCCAGTTTTATTCTAGTTCTTCTGTGAGAAAGGCTGACATTTTAGTAACCTCTAATTATTTTCATAATTGACAACTATATTTTAGTTATCCGCGTACATTGTAGACAGCATCCATATAAAGAGGAAATTCTTTCTTCCCATCTATTTAATGTTATAAAACACCAGCATGATGGCACAATGGTTAGCACTGCTGCCTCGCAGCACCAGGGACCCAGGTTCAATTCCTGGTTTGGTTCACTGTCTGTGTGGAGTTTGTACATTTTCCCTGTGTTTGCATGGATTTCCTCCGAGTGCTCTGGTTTCCTCCCTCAGGCCAAGAGATGTGCTGGTTAGGTACATTGGCCATGCTAAATTCTCCCTCAGTACCTGAACAGGTGCCGGAGTGTGGTAACTAGGGGATTTTCATTTGCAGTGTTAATGTAAGCCTACTTGTAACTAATAAATAAACTTTAACCTGACAAGTTTTCTGTAAATTGTAAACAAATATCCATAATCTAATGAAATACACGGGAATATCAGGGAAAAAAAAGACTTCCTTGTGTGTTTATCATGGCTAACCCATCCAAACTATACATACATGGATACAATGGGCAATTTAGCATGACCAAGCTACCTGACCTGCACATCTTTAGACTGTGGGAGGAAATCCAACCACAGCACCCCAGGGGGAGAACCCAAGGTTGCCAGAATTGAACTCAGGCCCCTGGCACTGAGGCAGCAGTGTTAACCACTGTGCCACAACGGATAGCACTATTCTAAATTCACCTTGCATTTTTTCAGTCATGTACATATTTCTTCCCCATACTATTAGAGGGGCAATAGTTTTCGACAACCTATTCCGACAATTGTTTTGTTATTGCGCGGTTCTGATACCTTCTCTAAACAAAGGGAGGGAGCGCACACCATTAAACGCAGTCTCCATTCTTAAAATCAAGATACATTTCACATACCATAGGCTGGAAGACTGGGGAAAAAAAAACACCTTTTCTCCAGAATGTCTGATCATTCCTTTAAACACTGTTTAGTACCCTACCATCTGGGCGTCAGCCCAGGACCATTAGGCAACACCTCAACTATCCAAACCCCCCGGGCCATTTGAATTCTGCACAGCAGCAAGATCCTAAAATCAATCAGGCAAGCTCACCTTCTTTAACCGTAAAATGGGTTCAAAGTATTGCACAAATGTTAATCTCAACCCCAAGATAAAAATCATAAACCAGCATTCCTGCCCAAAAACAGGCTGTTCCCTACAACGGATTAGGACCCGGTTTAGAAGAATTTTCAAGAACAAAGTATAACATGCAGCATGTGCACTACACATTGCCCACTTAAATCAGTCTGAACCTTCTTTTGGGAGGAGACGATAGTTTCCAAGGGCAACGGAGGAGCAAAAATGTTTTTCCTAGTCTCACCGCAACCTACTGCCAGTTGCTGAGTAACACTCCACATCTAGCCCCAAAAACTTCTTTCCCATTTTCCTGCCAATTTCTAAGTCAGTTTGCTCCTGCTCTGTTCTTGCTGGATATAGTTACTTTTTTTTTAAGGCCCAAGGTACAAGAGAAACAACATTTTCCTCACTTTTGTCAGGTTTTCTGATTTTTGCCATTTGAGGACCGAAGAGGCCACGAGTTCCAGTTGAAAAGTCTTTTAGTTACTTTTACATACCGTTATACAAGATCCCTAACCCTGAAGGCAAACCAGCAACCTAGAGGCCTGAACCTGTGATCGACAGACAGGAGTTCAAATCCCACGATGACTGCTGATGAATTTAAATTCAGCCTGCAATTAGGAACTGCTATCAGGGATAGCAAACATGTAACAATTATTAACAAACCGTCTGATTTTCTAATGACCGATATGGAATGAAATGTATGATCCTTACATGGTCTGATCCACGTATGACTCCAAACTCACTAAGCTCTGAAATCGGGGCAGACGATTTAGTTGTCAAGATCATTCATTACTCGTTTTTACAAGGGCAATTATGATCAATAAATGCTGACCTTGCCATCAACACCCACATCCCATGAAAGAATGGAAAAAATAACTCATATGATTTGTACAAATCTGTGACTAGAGTAATGTGGTTTGGAGGGGAGCTTGCAGGTGATTCCATTTCCCATGCATACACTGCCCATGGTTTGGGTCATAGGTTTCTAAGTTGCTGTCGAAGAAGCCTTATTAAGTTCTACATTGCATCTTGCAGATGATGTACATTGCTGCTACAATGCATCTGTGGCAGAAGCAGTGAAAGGGGTGCTAATAAAGCAAGCTGCTCCCTCCTGAATAGTGTCAAGCTTAAGTATTATTGGAGCTGCACTCATCCAGGAAAGTGGAGAGTATGCCATCCCACTCCTGATTTGCACCTCATTAGGTGGGGCACAGACTTTGGGGAGTCAAAAGATGAGTTACTCACAGGAGAATTCCTGGCTTCTGACCTGCTCTTGTGACCACAGCATTTTTGAGGTGGGTCCAGTTTTATTTCAGGTCAGGGTGAGTGACGGTAATACCACTGAGTGTCATGGGGAGATGGTTGGATTCTCTCTTGTTGATGGTCAGTGACTGGCATTTGTGTGGCGCGAACGTTATTTGCTATTTATCATCTATCATGCTCTTGCTGCATACAGACATGGACTGTTTCAGTTGTCCAAAAGCCAGGAGTTGGCTCAGACACTAGTTTCCCCCAAATCAAACACAAACATACATTACTGTAAAAGCAGATTTACAAGGTTCAATGCCCTTCTGATTACTCCAATTGCAGCAGTGAACACAACACTGATATGTGAAAAAAAACACAAAAAGGAAGCATTTCTGTGTATCTGACCTTCAGTTGGATCATTATGCATAAACAATTATGAATCACAATTATAGCTAGAATTTCTGCTTTGGCAATCTAAAATATCCATGTGACTGTGCTATATTGTTTACACACTGATCATTTGCAACTCTGATCAGACATTTTCCCTCAACAGCTTTAAGCTGTTTATTCAACATGTTTAGAATAATCCTGTTCAAATACGTGAATAAAAGGACACAATTGGAGCCTGATCAATTGGCCAGTATGTAAAGTGGCTGAATTTTTGAATTGTGATTTAATAGAACATAATTGCATTTACTTTTAATATCAACTTCAATCCACTTCCATTCTATTGTGATCCAGCTTTTCAAATGTTGAAATCATTTGTCAAGCAGAATTCAATGTTGAGTATGAAGTATCCAATGTGCCAATAACAATTCTCATTAATTGTTCTGTTGCATCACTTGGAACAATATTATTCTCCCTCCAATTGCATAAACACAATACACAATGGGGATTGTGAAATGGAGTTTTACACTCAAGCTGAATTTTCATAGCACGCCAAAGCAAAAAGTAATATTTCACCATTTTGTATTGTACTTGATATTAATACAGATTTTTTTCCCCCCACCCCAAAGTCACTTTCAGGATGTGAACATTACTGGCTAGGCCAGCATTTACTTACCCATGAGACAGTGGTGATGAGCTGCCTTCTTGAACTGCTGCAGTCCCTAAGTGTAGGTACACCCACAATGCTGATAGGGAGGGATTTCCAGAATGTTAACCCAGCAATACTGAAGAAACGCTGATATACTTCCAAGTCAGGATGTTGAGAGACTTAAGGGGGGGAACATCCAGGTGGTATTGTTTCCACTGTACCAGCTACTCTTATTCTGCTAGATGGTAGTGGTCGTGGGTTTGGAAGTTGCTGCCTAAGGAGTCTTGGTGAGTTCCTGCAGTGCATCTTGTACATGTCAGTGATGGAGGGATAGAATGCTATGCTTTCCACAAGCAATCAAGTCGGCTGCTTTTTCCTGGAAGGTGTCGAGCTTCTTCAATGTTGTTGGAGCTGCACTCATCCAGGCAAGCAGAAAGCATTCCATCACAATCCTGACTTGTATCAGGTAGATTGTGGACAGGCTTTGGGGGAGTCAGAAGGCGAGTTACCTGCCACAGGCTTCCAAGCTTCTGACCTGTTCTGGTAGCCACAGTATTTATAGGCCTGGTCCAGTTCAGTGTTTGGTCAATAGTAACCCCCCAAAAAATGTTGATAGTTCATCACAAGTAGGCTTACATTTACAATGCAATGAAGTTAGTGAAAAATTGTCTAGTCACCATATTCCAGCACCTCTTTGGGTAAGCTGAGGTAGGATTTAGCATGGCCAATGCACCTAACCTGCAAGTCTTTCAGACTATGGGAGGAAACTAGAGCACCCAGAAGAAACCCAAGCAGACAAGGAGAGAACATGCAAACTCTGCAGATAGTGACCAAAGCTGGGAATCAAACCTAGGTCCCTGGCACTGTGAAGCAGCATTGCTAATCACTGTGCCACCAGTGGAAGATTTAGTGAAGATAGTGCCATTGACGGTCAAGGAGCAAATGGTTAGTTCCTCTCTTGTTGGAGGTGGTCACTGCCTGGCACTGTGTGGCTACAATAATTACTAGGATTATTTTTCAATTGTCATATGGGAGTTTGTCTAATGCAAAACATTTCTAATATAGCTTGAAACAGAGGAAATCAAACTAGTAGCAGAGCTACTTATTTAGAATAGAATTCACATGATAATATACTCAATACATAACACTTGAGTCTTAAAGCCATATCAGCATTTCAACACATTTGCTACATAAAAAAGTATTATAAATCCATCCTAGAAGCTCATTAATTGTCATAAATATAATTGGAAAGAAGTTTGATTTTCAGTAATCCAAGAAATATTCCAGTAGGTTGGATTTTTAATCCCTAATTAGTTAATTCCATTTGAATACAAAAATTCTTCAACTCAGAACTTAACTACACAATGTCACAATAGTAGAGCCTGTAAAAAATGAAATGAGTAAATTGTTAATGTAATTGAAGTTAATTTTTTCCACCAAGAGTTGAATCAGTAATTTAATTTAAGCAACAAAGGCAACACAACCAAGTGGGAATTTAGTGCAAATAAAAATTTGGTTATCAAATTATATGACACCTCTTTGGGTACGCTGGAGCACAATTTCCATATTTAAAAATGCAGACAGGCAAGTGAAGTTACAATAAAAAAAAAATCACCTAGTCACCATACTTCAGTGCCTGTTCGGCTACGCTGAGATAGAGTTGGCCATGCTAAACTCTAACCAGCACATCTTTCAGACTGTAGGTGGAAACTGGAGCACCTGGAAGAAACCCACGCAGACAAAGGGAGAACATGCAAACTCCGCAAAGATAGTGACTCAAGCCAAGAATCAAACCCAGGTCCCTGGCACTGAGGTAAGATAATATTCTAATTCTTCCCCTCCAATGGCAATAAAAGTATATTTCCCCAATAGGGAGCGTTCAATTCAGATGTCATTTAATCTGTACCATAACCAACATCTAATTTTTATTTCTAGCAACAAAATGACCTGGTCAATACATGTCTTTTCTTGTTTTAATGGTGCTTTTACACAGGGAAAGGTGGGCACTCAGGTAGAAAGTCAAGCACAAAGGGCACCTCAAAAAGGGCAGCATGTTGGCACAGTGACTAGCACTGCTACCTCAGTGCTAGGGACCTGGGTTCAATTCCTGGCTTGGGTCACTGTCTGGAGTCTGCATGTTCTCCTCGTGTCTGAGTGGGTTTCCTCCGGGTGCTCAGGTTTCCTTCTACGGTCCGAAAGATGTGCTGGTTACGTGCATTGGCCATGCTAAATTCTCTTTCACTGTACCTGAACAGGTGCCAGAGTGTGGCAACTAGGGGATTTCCACAGTAACTTCATCGCAATGTTAATATAAGCCTACTTGTGATAAATATAAACTTTAAATGGAGGTGCCCCCGGACGAATAGATGAGAGTTTCAAATTCAAAAGAAAAGAGGTCAGACGTTGATGTGGACCAGTTGAGTGGAAACCTCATCTGAAGATTAGTTTCAGCCCCAGATGCAGCATTTCATCCCTGCAGCCTTAATGTGGCACGGAGCCTCAGATTCCAATAAACCTTGGCCTACCAAACGGAGGAGCTCCACGGAGCTGCTGGGCTCTGCACTCATCATACGTCTTCTCCAATGTCAGCAAGATCCTTCACCATCACTGCTGTCAGCCATTTTATTGATCACTATTGCTTAGGGTTCACTACTAATGAATTGGTTTCCCTCAATTAGAATGACTAAAAACTGACTAACTGCTTACTTATCTTGCTGCTGTTCTTAGAAAGTTTACTAACAAAAATATTTGTTGCAGTTCAGTTTATTTGTCACAAATAGGTTTACATTAACGTTGCAATGAAGTTACTGTGAAACCCCCCTAGTCGTCACACTCACGGCACCTGTTCGGGTACACTGAGGGAGAATTTAGCATGGCCAATGCACCTAACCAGCACATCTCTTGGACTGTGGGAGGAAACCGGAGCACCAGGAGGAAACCCAAGCAGACACGGGGAAAACATGCAAACTCCATACAGACGGTGACCCAAGCCAGGAACTGAACCCAGGTCCCTGGTGCTGTGAGGCAGCAGTGCTAACCAAAGTGCCACCTTGCTTACGTAAGCACCACTATGCTTTACAATAGTCCATTAAATATGAAGTGCTTTTGCAACATTTGTAAGGGACATGTTAAGGCCCAATATAACTACACGTATTTCTTAATTACCTCCCTAACTTTTCCATCCAACTTTAATTATGTAAACAAGAGTGCACTGTTTCACAGAATCTATTTCCAATTTTGCAAAATTGTAATTCCATAAATTATATAATCAGCATATCATAGGTTTCTGTGAATGCAGTTCTATACTGAATTTTGGCTCAATATAACAGAAGCCTCATCTAATTTCTTTAATTCACTTGAACAAATAGTCACTATTGAAAATCAATCGTTGCACACAACATCCTGGAGAGGATAAGGCAACTTACGAACCTGTGCAAGTTCATACGTGCCTGGGTAACATAACAAAAAAAGTCAGTTCTCCAACTAGAATGGAATGTACTCGTAAAATTGCAATATTTCTAAAGTTATACCATGGCTTGAACTAAGAATTTAATTGGTATAACCTGAAAAGTCTAAAGCTCTGGTCATCAATCCAAAATTCTTTCTTAGTAGGAAGTTAAGAAGTTGGAATTTATCAAAATTAGTATAGGCACTGCTTGATTAAACACAATTGATCATATACGGAAGAATGAAATCTTCATGGTAACTTGAGATATTTTTGTAATTTGCATTATGACCCAAGACATGTTAAGAAGCATAATAAAATGTATTCTTTTAGAAGAAATCTTTTTTATAATACAAATTGTTCAAATTTCCCTAAGTTAATAGCCAGAATCTTTTTACTTTGAAGTGCAAACTAAGTGCTTGATATATTTTATGTATACTTCATAATTTAAGACAGTAATTCGTTAAGACCAGTGACATTCCCAACTCAAGATGAAAACATGATTTTCAATCAGAGAATCCCTACAGTGCAGGAGGCCATTGGCCCACTGAATCTGCACAGGCCACAGTCCTACCCAGGCCCTATACCAGTATCCTCACATATTAACCCTGCTAGTCCCCCTGACAAAAGGGGCAATTTATCATGGACAATCAACCTAACCTGCACATCTTTGGAGGATGGGAGGAAACCACAGCAAACCCACATAGACTCTTTTTGAACTCTGTCAAATGAAGAAGTCAGGAAATTATACATTTTATTGATCAAGATGGCAGGCATCCAACGCAAACTTCAAAATATTGTCAATAAATTTCAAAAGAATTAACAGTTCTTTTGAATCAGAAACTAATTATGCACATTAATACAGTAAGTATTTAGTTTATGATGTAATCATCTTAGAATCCATCAAAACAAGTTATTTGTTCCAATAAATAGCCAAGACAGTGAAATATTATTACAGTTCAAAGGGGTTTTCCATTCCTTATTTTAATACTAAATCAGGATTCAAACCTTGATTAGACACCCACCAACATTCAGGAAACAATGGAGTGGATTCTCCAACCTCACCTTTGCCATTAGTGGATCGCACTGGTCCTGGGGAATAGCACGTGGGCCTAAAAATCCATTTCGTACCCAGCAATTTTCCCTCGTCCCTACCTGATGATGCAAACAGGTTTGTGCCCAAAAAGGGTGCAAGTCTGAATAGCATATTTAAAGTAGCATTTAGATAAGCATTGCCCATTCAAATCCCAGTGCACAGACACAGTGTGATAACGGCAAGAATCATGACTGGTCTTCACTAATAGAGACCTGGTGCAATGGTCACACCATGGGGTTTCATAGAAAATAGAAGGAGGAGTAAGCCATTAGGCTCTTCAAGCCTGCTCCACGGTGGATCGTCAAAATCATTATCCTGATCCCACCATTTCTGTCCCCCACTTCCCTGGTCCCTTAAGGGGTATATCAGTGGCTCAGAGATCACTGAAGCCCTAGGTGATCAGGACCAAAGTCTATCAGACCTTGTCCACCTGGCAGGGCCCAGCTGGCACACTGGTGGTGCTAAGAGGGTGAGGCTATGATGAGAGGGCTACGCATTCTGAGATCAAGGCACACTTGCAAAACAGCACTTGAGCCCTCAGAAGCCAGACTCAGTGTACTTGAGTCCTGCTGCCCTCAGTACCTGCACAATGCTCCCAACTCTCCACAAAAAAATGGCTGAGTGTGGGACGATTGTGACATGGAGTGTGCCTGAGAGACCAGCGCAGATTACTCCATAATCTCCACTTTGAAATTTTTTGGGGGAATTCTGTAACTTCTCAAAATCTATTGGAAAGTTGAGGTTGCTGCTTATGATCACTCAATTTAAAATAGAAAATCTTGCAGTGGCCCACAAATCAGAATATCATACCGTCATTCCTGTTCAAAAAGCTATCTGCTATTAATCATTTACAAAGGAACACGTTGCTCACTTAAATCAGCTTTCACACTGATCACATCATTCCAGAGAGAAAACTAAAATTGACAAAATTATAATGAAGTAATAGAAGCAGGCAAATATCAATTTGCTTCAAACCTAAAACAACTTAAAAATCACTGACACACATCAGCAAATCTTTTGCCGTATCTTGTCTCACTCAGGTCATGCATTTCATTGTTCACAGTCTCTCGCTAAAGCAAAGTTCAAGGTTCTCCACCGCTGACACACACATCAGAAATTCCTGCTTTCATTATTACATTGAGATGTCATGTGCTTCTGTGGTCCTACCCCTTGACTTCAAAAGGTTCACTTCACCACCCTCTTCAAGAGCTCTTTTCTTTTCAGCCTGGAACTCCCAAGTACAAAATACGCTAGATCTGACCAGAACTATTAAATAACCAGAACACAGTGAATTACTTGCAACATGCCATTTTACAAAAAAAAATAGAAGCAGGAGTAGGCCATTCGGCCCTTTGACCCTATTCTGCAATTCATTATCATGGCTCATCATCAATTTCAATCCGGATTCCCTCTTTCCCCCCAAAATCCCTTGAGCCCTTAGAATTGTATCCAATTTCTTCTTGAAATCGAACAACATTTTGGCCTCAATTACTTTCTGTGGTAGTGAATTCCATATTTGCCACGCTATGGGTGAAGAAATTTCTCCTCATCTCAATTCTAAAAGATTTGCCCGTTATCCTCAAACTATGATCCCTGGTTCTGGGCTCCCCCACCATTGGGAACATTCTTTCCAAATCTATCCTGTCTAACCGTGTTGGAATTTAAGTTTTTGAGATCCCTTCTCAATCTTCTAAACTCTAGTGAATATAATCCTAAGCAACTTAGTTTCTCCTCAAATGATACACCTGCCATCCCAGGAATCAGTCTTGTAAACCTTTGCTGTACTCCCTCTATATCAACCACCATCCTTTTTGGTTCAAGTATAAAGGCACCAAAAAGGGTGGCACAGTGGTTAACATTGCTGCCTGACAGTGCCAGGGCTCTGGGTTCGATTCCCAGCTTGGTTCACTGTCTGTGTGGAGTTTGCATGCTCTCCTGTTTCTGCATGGGTTTCCTCTGGATGCTCCAGTTTCCTTCCACGGTCCAAAAGATGTGCTGGTTGGGTGCACTGGTTACCTAATTTCTCCCTCAGTGTACCGCCAGTATGTGGTGACTAGGGTATTTTCACAGCAACTTCATTGCAGTGTTAACATAAGCCTACATGTGACTAAAAGTTTTAACAAAGCTGCAGAATACTCCAACACACTGTACAGTTGCAGTAAAACATCTCTATTCCTTTTCTCAAATCCCCTCACTTGGAAGGCCAGCGTACCATTTGCCTTCTTTACATTTAGCCTTTATCTCTCGTGTATTGTGTGAGAGATATAGAGCTGGACTGCGCATTGTATATAATGCTAAAGTTTTGTTTTTCTTTGGGATGACTAACTTGCATGAGTAATGCACATGTGAGAATAAAAGCTCTATTGCAAAGGAGTCTGGCCAGAAGTACATGACGTTCTGCTCACCTCCTCCCCAGCTGCAGCTCACACATGACACTGCTGTTTCATTTCAGGAGTGGTATTCAGACTCTTAATTGGAATTCCTAAACACAGGCCAAAATCTTCCATCCTCGTCCACGGCTGGGATTTTCCAGGGCTGCTGACAGTGGAGGAAGTTTTGGCTAGAACACCAAATTTTCCTTTCTCGCTCACAACAGGTCGCACTGCAGACAAGACCAGAGAATCCTGCCCATAGTCTTTGCCAGATAAGTATTGTTCATATGCAACAAACTATCCAATATGGGGCCATACAGTGGTTAGCACTGCTGCCTCATGGCACCAGGGACCTGGGTTGAATCCCAGGTTCGCACTTTCTACCCGTATCTGAGTGGGTGGGTTTTCTCCAGGTGCAGATTAGGTTGATTGGCCATGTTAAATTGACCCTAGTGTCAAGGGATTATCAGGGTAAACATGAGGGATTGCAGGAATAGGACCTGGATGTGATTGTGGCCAGTGCAGACTCAATGGGCCAAATAGCCTTCTTCTGCACTTGTAGGGATTCTGTAATTTTACGAGAACAAGCCCACTGGGTAGAACTGGAAATTACAAAGAACAAAGAACAACACAGCACGGGAAACAGGCCCTTCGGCCCAACGAGCCCGCGCCGCCGTCCCACTGTCAGTGACCTATTCATGATTTTAGTCTACACCTAACGTGCGAGGATCAGGGAGGTCCAATTTAGGGACAATTTAGTACCCAATCAATCAGCCTAAAAGCACATCTTTGGGGGATGTGGGAGGAAACCGGAGCACCCGGAGGAAACCCACACAACCACGGGGAGAACGTGCAAACTCCCACAGACACAGGCCCAAATCCATGTGTCCGCACAGCAACAGAGATAGTCTCTGAGCTGTCATGTTGCCCTCGAGATGGTCCAGTTTAAGCACACTAACGACATGAAGCAATAGGCAACTCCCGAAGCAACGTCCAAGAGCAGCCCACTACAACCTGCCGCATGCATGCCCCTTGCTGGACTTAAATGCCTGTGGAGACAAAAAAATTCATTATTAAACAGGCAAAGACTAACATCCCTGAGGCAAAACGTATTCCCAAGCCTACAATGTTTAGTAGGGCCTACTATATCCCCCTATATGTAGCCCGCTCATATGGCTGTCTAAGTGACTCTTAAACAACCCTAGCGTGCCTGCTTCCACCACCTTACTCGGCAGTGCATTCCACACCCCCACTACCCTTTGCGTGAAAAACTGCCCTCTAATATTTGTCTTATACCTAGCCCCCCTCACCCTAAGCCCGTGACCCCTCGTTCTATCCATTTCTAATAGCGGAAAAAGCTTACCACCATTTACTCTATCTATCCCCTTCATAATCTTAAAAACCTCTATTAGATCCCCCCTCAGCCGACGTCTCTCAAGGGAAAACAGCCCAAGTTCATTCAATCTTTCCTCGTAAGACAGCCCTTCCATACCTGGCAACATCCTGGTAAATCTCCTCTGCACTCTCTCCAGGATCTCTACGTCCTTCCGGTAGTACGGCGACCAGAACTGGACGCAGTACTCCAAGTGAGGCCTAACCAACGTTCTATACAACTGCAACATCAGACTCCTACTCTTATATTCTATACCTCTTCCTATGAAGGCTAACATACCATACGCTTTCCTCATCACATTCTGCACCTGCACCGACACCTTCAGGGACTTGTGCACTTGCACCCCCAGGTCTCTCTGCGTATCTATACTGCGGATAGTTCTACCTTTTATCGTATAACTCCCCTCCACATTATTCCGGCCAAAGTGCATCACCTCGCATTTCTCCGGATTAAATTCCATTTGCCATCTATCTGCCCAATCTACCAGCCTATGTCCTGTTGCATTGCCAGGCACTGCTCCTCAGTACCCGCCAATCCAACCATCTTAGTGTCATCAGCAAATTTGCTGATCACACCACCTACCCCCTCTTCCAAGTCATTAATATATACCACAAATAGAAGAGGTCCAAGTACCGAGCCCTGCGGCACACCACTGGTGACAGGCCTCCAATTGGAAAAGGAGCCTTCCACTACTACTCGCTGTCTCCTCCTCCCAAGCCAGTTCTCCACCCATCTACATACCTGGCCTTGTATCCCATGAGCCTTCACCTTTTCTATCAGCCTACCATGAGGGACCTTGTCAAACGCCTTACTGAAATCCATATAGACAACATCAACGGCTTGTCCTTCGTCAACCGTTTTTGTCACCTCTTCAAAAAATTCCACTAGATTCGTAAGGCACGACCTCCCTGTAACGAAGCCATGCTGCGTATCCCTGATCAGATTGCAGCGCTCCAGATGTTCATACATCCTATCCTTGAGGATCCTCTCCATTAGCTTGCCTATAACTGAAGTCAAGCTCACCGGCCTATAATTCCCTGGGTTATCCCTCTGACCCTTCTTAAACAACGGTACTACATTTGCAATGCGCCAATCCTCTGGGACCTCACCTGTGTCCAAAGAAGAGACAAAGATTTGCGTCAGAGGCCCAGCAATTTCATCCCTCACCTCCCTTAACAGCCTGGGATAGATGCCATCAGGCCCCGGAGATTTATCCGTCTTTATACTGTCTAAAAGTCCCAACACCTCTTCCCTCGTGATGACTATATCCCTCAACGGATCCTCAAGCTCCTCAAGCACAGCACCAGACATCAGGCCCCTCTCCTGCGTGAATACCGACGCAAAGTATTCATTCAGGATCTCCCCCATTCCCCCAGGCTCCAAGCATAGTTCCCCTCCTCTGTCCCTGAGAGGACCAATCTTCCCTCTAACCATCCTTTTATTTCTAACATAGGAGTAAAATGCCTTAGGATTTTCTTTAATCCTACCCGCCAAAGCCATTTCGTGACCCCTTTTTGCCTTTCTGATGCCCCTTTTAAGTTCTCTCCTACATTCTCTGTATTCTTCTAACGCTATCTCTGTCCTCCAATGCCTAGATCTAATGTACGCCTCCCTCTTCCTCCTGACCAGGTCCTCAATATCCCTAGTTACCCACGGCTCTCTAATCCTACCCTTCCCATCCTTCCTCTTGACCGGCACGTGCCTTTCCTGCAAAGATTTTAGTTTTCCCTTGAGAGACTCCCACATACCCAGCGTCGACCTGCCATCAAACAGCTTACCCCAGTCCGTATCTTTAAGATCCTGTCTAATCCGGTTGTATCTAGCCCTCCCCCAGTTTAACACCCTCCCCTTAGGACAGGCTTCATCTTTATCCATTAATATCTTAAACCAGACAGAGTTGTGGTCACTGTTAGCCACCTGCTCTTCTACTTCAACGTCAACCACCTGCCCAGGCTCATTCCCCAGAACCAAGTCCAGTATAGCCCCCTCTCTGGTCGGGCTATCCACATACTGCTCCAGGGATCCTTCCATTACACACTGTACAAATTCCTCCCCGTCAGCACCCTCTGATCTCGGCACCTTCCAGTCTACCCCGGGGAGATTAAAATCTCCCACTACCACCACCCTATTCTTCCTGCACTTATCTAGAATGTCCCTGCTTATCCCTTCTTCCACAGCCCTCGGGCTGTTGGGCGGTCTGTAGTACACACCCAACATTGTAACATCTCCCTTCCTATTCCTCAACTCCACCCATAGCGACTCGATTCCTATATCCTCTATACCTCCCTCCCTCTGCACTGCTATGATGCAATCCTTAACTAACAACGCAACTCCCCCACCTCTCAGCGACCCACCCCTATCACGCCTGAAGCACTTATACCCGGGAACATTCAACTGCCAGTCCTGCCCTTCCTTTAACCAAGTCTCTGTCACCGCCACCACTTCCAACTTCCTTTCGAACATTATTGCCTTCAGTTCATCTGTTTTGCCAGTCACACTCCTAGCATTGAAACACATGCACCGAAGACCCTCAGAAACAATCCGATCCTTCTTCCTACCCTCTGGGCTTACCCTATCCCCAATCCCAGTTCCGTCCACATCCCCACCCCCCCTCCATATTAGTTTAAACCCTGCCGAAACACTCCAGCTAACCTTCCAGCTAAGTAGTAGTGAAGAGTTCCTCCCTTTAAACTGGGGGGAGGGTGTGAGGTTATGAAACATTTCATAGATATTCAGACTGAGAATGCCTCCATATGGGGTTATAGTTGGAAGAGGAATGCATCTCCATGAGCATGGAGGTTGAGTGCTTCAGGGGGGAATCCTCAGTGAAATTTGAGGGGCTTGCTTTAAAGAGGTAAGAAGATTTTTAAGGGTAGAAAGTACTTTGCTGGAACTTTTAATAGATATTTTGTGTGGCCTGAACATCAATATATTTTCTTTTTAGCTAATTAAAGCAAAACAATTAACTCACATGCACCCATACCTAAATGGAAACTTAAATTTGTCAAGCACCTGTTAAGTTCCAAGACACTTCACATCACTGTTCTAGTGCAAAATTAGTGCTGATATTATGCCTGATTAAGGAAGTAACACCTTACAAGCAATAAAGGGGAGCAGAAGGGGAATTCCAGGGCTTAGACCCTTGGCAGTTGAAGACACAACTACCAATTTGAAGCAATTTATATCAGGGATCTGCACAAGGGCAGAACTAGATATATCTTGCAGGATTGAGAGAAGGGGAGAGATTGCAAAATATGGACAAGGATTTTAAAATCAAAGTTGTTGTTCAATCAGGAATTATTGTAGGATGGAAGCACAAAAAAATTGACAGGTGAAAGGAATTTGGTGCATGCAAGGGCAGGAGCAGCAGAGTTCTGGATATCCTCAACTCCATTGCTGCAATTCATTGAGCAGACAGTTTAGGAAAATTTTAAACTAAATATTTCACCTTCAAAAACTTTTAAGAAAAACAGCAAGTCAAAAATATGAGGCGCCAGGAAGGAATGTACGATTGAAGTCGAGAGGCAACCAACAGCACGAGTGAGGGTTTTCAGCAGATCAACTGATGAAACCAATGGATCATGTATCATTGAGGTATAGCTTAAGAGCCCATCAGAACTGTATTTAGCAACATGCTCAGTATTTGAGCATATGTAGTTCTTATTTCAGTGTACATCCTTGCTTATGAATTTGTTTCAAATACCATAAAAAAAGCTTCATTCCACAGCAAACTAAAATCTCTTTCCTCTACATAAAATAACTTATTGTGCTGTAAGCCATTCCTAGTTTCATTACACGTGAGTTGGAGCGAGGATTTACACCAGATGAAACTAAAGCTTCCAGGACATCTGCAAAATATCAGCAAGAAAATACTTCAGCTTCTGAGTCCTTTTATTTACACTTCCGGCTGCCTCACGTGTGTGTGGGGTAGGAACTAGATGTGGACTTTGATGTACATTAATCA
This sequence comes from Carcharhinus amblyrhynchos, assembly GCF_965287045.1. Taxonomy (NCBI): domain Eukaryota; kingdom Metazoa; phylum Chordata; class Chondrichthyes; order Carcharhiniformes; family Carcharhinidae; genus Carcharhinus; species Carcharhinus amblyrhynchos. Next base: position 58,955,175 of record NC_137334.1, read on the forward strand.
GAGGGAAAATGAATTGCAGAAACTTCCAAGCAAATGCTTTGTAAATTGCAGAACTCACATGGACTCAAAACATATTGCATTAGTAAGGAAAACCTGTGCCAACTGATGTAAGAAACCCATAAAATAAAAACTTAACCAAATTATTTGGTTCAGTCACATGTTGGAAAATTACAAGCAATGCTAAAAGCAGAAGCATTCAACATTCCCAATAAAATAAATCAACTGACAAATGTGAATAAAACAATTATTATTAATGTCCTGACATTCTTGCCTGCAGCCATTATGTATTTTTAAAATTATATTCACTACATATACGTTTTACTTCAATACATAGAGACTCTTTAAAAATAAACTCAAATGCCTTATTTTTCTTCAACATTTCACAGAGTGCAGCTAATTAGAAATTCAACACTAATGTAAGGAAAGAAAGAAAGCACTCTTTACCTGATCATAACCTGGAGACTCTGAATCCTTACCTCAGTCATTCCCTTCCCCACACTGTGCAAAAGGTTGGCCCCAATTTATTTCCCCTTCCTCAACAACACTTGCCATGTGACAATTTCCTCATCAATGCTGCTCAGTTCACAGTCCAAATACTACCTGGAACAATACCAGTCCACTTACAGGAAAAGTCAACAAAAGGGCAACAGCAAGCCAATTAAAAACACTGCACTATGGAGGTAAATGGAGCACAAATAATTTAAACGTTACTAAAACAGCACTATTAGTTTTTTGGGATGACTGCACTGCTTTCTGGTGACTAAGTTTCATTAAAGAGGCTCACCATGTGAGTTTTCAGTAGAAATGATTACGCTGGCGTTTGAGAAGCAGCATGGATGATTGCAGCTCTTTGGAAAAGCTGCAATCTATTTGACTTACTCATTTGAATTGAAGTCTGTCCTTAAACCTTGCAGCCAGACAAGATTTTCTTCCCACAGTTATTTGCACTAGTTCCATTATTTAATGAGACTCACAAAATTTTAAATAGTCGATGAATTGTGAGGGAGGAACTGGATGCCAGAAGATGCATAGGTGTCTTTGGCATCCGGCATTAAGAGCAGGATAAATAAAAGGAAATAGACAATTTTATAATTTGCGTATTATCATAATACTGTCCTACCTTGCTAAGTATCTTCAGATATTCAAAACTCTGAAGATGCACTTTCCAGCCTAGCAGCATATTTCATCTACAGTTCAAATGTATGTAAAAGTACAAAATTCATTCCAAATTGAGCAATTTTGATCTTTATCAAATAAGATTTTCTAATTGTAGCTAAATTACAAAGTTAGGATTCATTTCAACATTCTTTTGAGTATTAATTTTTTTTGTTACTATTGTTATGTTTAATTATGATTATCAACCACAGACAACCAACTTGGAGAAACAATTAAACTCAATACAGCAACTGTATTAGCAGCAGAATATTAGTTTACATTACCAAACAGGGTACTTTGTCATCAAGTTTTCTCTAGACATTTCAAAGAGCATTTAGATTTCATATTCTAAAACATTGTGGCACAGATTTCATACCAATTTGGAATAAAACACTACCAATGTTCTCAATGGACTGATCCTCATTGGTAGTAATTAGTCACTTTATTTAAAATGTGATTATTTAATTGGCACTTTTTAAATGTGCAAATCTCTGCAAATGAAAACATTTAGTTTTCAAATAGTAATTTGCACCGTTTCATCAATTTTATTCTGCCTGTGTGAGATTTCACAACTCTCTACCAGGATCAGAGAGAAAAAAAAGGTGAACATTTCGCAGTCAACAGCTAGCAAGAGGTCAGCTAATTCCACATTGTGCAACCCTCGAATGATGTAGCACACTGCTTGAATCCAGCAGAGTTTGGTGGCTAATTATCTGGCATTTAGAGCCTGCATGGCCCTGGAAGAAACAAGTATTCTCACTTCCATATTCCAGAGCTGTAATGGAAGAAAGCTGGTTTCCCAAACAGAGGGCTGGGAGTTCAAATTCCAGTGCTGGCTAATATTTCAACATCTAGGGCCTCGCCACACAAATATCAGTGAGTGAAAGCCACTGAAAGGAGCATTGCAAAATTCTGCTTCTCAGGTATAATTTGTCATGAATGTTGATGGCCTGGAAAAGCTAATCCCATATTGCTAATTACTTAAGTGACACTAAATATAATTGTGGAATAACATGCAACTCAAAAGTTGGGAACCTGCATGGAAAAGGGAAAATGCACGCTTTTAAAAAAACTTCCTTCATTATGAAGTCAATTCCATTATTGCTATAACATTCAATCACTCAGATGCCAGAAGGGAAAGTAGAGAGACCATCATCTTCTTTGCTTCAACAATTCTTGTATAAATGCCATTTACTCCAGGTAAGGTATTCTTATATTTCATGGAATAAAATGTGGATATGAAAACCTGAAATGGATCCAGAATAAAGTGGAGTAGGACTTCCTCCTACCAACAGTCTCACTCACTTATTTTGAGATTGCACCCAGGCTCTTTATTTATATTGTAACTGCAGCATCAGGGAAAAGCAAAACAGATTTATAATCAATGCTGATTATAATGGAATACATCTGCATCATCATTGATTAAAGGTAAGGAACCATAATTCAGATACTTTCTTGATATTAAAGCAGTTTCCAGATGAGGATCATACCTTAAGATATAGGAGCAGAATCAGGCAATTCGGTCCATCAAGTCTGCTCCACCCCACCATTCCATCATGGCTAATAAGTTTCTCAACTGCCTTTTTCCATGTAATCTTTGTTCCCTTTACCAATCAAGAACCTATCTATCTATGTCTTAAATATACTCAATGACCTGGCCTGCAAAGCCTTCTGTGGCAATGAATTCCATAGATCCACTATCCTCTGGCTGAAGAACTTCCTCCTCATTGGTGCCAAGTGTTTTAAGTTAGCACTAATATTCCGAGATAATTAAAATGCTTACCCCAGGACCTGTAAACCATATTTTCATAACAATAAGAAATTCACTGTATATGTTTCTGGATTTGAGGAGGGGGAGGGGGTTCTACCACTGTATAATTAAGTTATTTATTAATGCTTCTGCTTTCATCATCTTCCCCCTCGCTGCTCCTACTTTTCTCCTTTCCTCAATATCAAACTTGTCTGGTGCCCTTTTGCATCTGAAACATTTTGTATATTTCAATTTGGATACTAGTGGTTCCTTTTCTCCCCCATCCACTTCTTGTTCACATTTACTTATCCAGTTATGACTCATTTACTAATAAAGTGCTGCAAGTGTTGCTTGTTTTGGTTCTGCAGGTTTAATTTCCTGCAAGTAATATCATTCCATCAAGCTGCCAGTGATTATTGCAGTTCCTCATGGAATTCAACACCAAGTCCCCTACCAATTGGAGGCAGCACATTTTGTTAAAGGAATCTCCTCTTGCACATTTTCACAGAATTAATAATTATCCACCCTGTGGTAACTTGCATGCTGTGTTAAGTGTAGTTTTGGCACCATGATACTTATTTTCTGATGTGGTAGAATAATAAATTAAATAACGTTTAGAAGCCACAGGAACCCACTTTTCTATTTAATTTGTGGCTAGACAATATAGAAACCAACCACTAGATGGTACATCTATAAGATGAGACCAAAGTAAACAGCGCAACATCAAGTAACACCCATAACATTTCTGAAGAAATACGGTATTTAGAATCATAGAATCCCTTATAGTGCAGAAGGAGGCCATTCAGCTCATTAAGTGTGCAATGACCACAATTGTCCCAGGCCCTATCCCCATTACCCCACATATTTACCCTGCTAATCCCCTAACACTACAGTCAATTTAACATGGCCAATCGGCCTAACCCGCAGATCTTTGGACTGTGGGAAGAAACTGGGGTACCCAGAGGAAACACAGGGAGTATGTGCAAACTCCACAAAGACAGTGATCCGAGGCCTGAATTGAATCAGGGCCCAGGCACTATGAGACCGCAGTGTTAACCACTGTGCCATCATGCTGTCCCACTTCCGGATTTGGAAAAATATAAAATTGAGATTGCCAGCAGTATGATTTTATTTAAAATGAACTACTGGCAATGGGGTCTCAATATTGTCACTGATACCCAAGCAAGGATCTCAAAAGTAGTTTCAGTCTGATTTTGCATCAGGAACTAACTAGCTCCAAGACTTCAGTCACTAACATTTCCAAGACTCTCTGAAGTCAAGTTTTTCAAACGAATATCAGAATGATTTACAAACTAGAGCAGCATTGTTTGTAGTGAGTCCAGAAATAGTGCATGTAGCGATGTGCCAATAGCAGCCATTCTTCCACTTTGTTCCCAGCAGAGTAAGAATGAATATGAGCACTATTAATGAAAAGCTTTTACTTCCAAAAAACCTGCTAGCAGAAACAGGTAGTCTGCCAAGAGGGATTAAAAGAAATGCATGAAAGATCTGCCAGTGCAAATAGTTGATCTATTGCTACTAGTGGTTGCATGGGATTGGAGCTCAGATTTAATCAGTCCCAGACGTGTAACAGCAGCAGTTATCTCTGATTTTTTTTAAGTTGAATGGTATTTGGATTGGATAAGCAGCAACCAAACTACGCTACCAAAAAAAATGAACTATGGTTAAATATTTAACATAGATCCTTAATGAATAAGCCAGTAGATAAGAATACTTCATAAACTTTTTGTTTACAAGCTGGAGACACATTATACTTCAAAACCCATCTCCCCTTGCGTACTGTTTTACAAACAACATCAATATTTCTCCATCAACCCAGTCATAAGTCAAAATAATTTGATATTTGAGATCAAATCATCCAAAATTACACCAGGAAAATAGCAGTTATTAATTAGTGGTCCAAGTTTATCACTTCTGTCACCCTTTATTTTTCTTCACCAGGACTCCAAGAGCAAGTCTTTCTTTGGCTTGGGGCCAGCATGTCAATCTGAGCCAGCAGTGCAGGGTTCAACCCTGATCAAGATAGTCCCAACATGCAAAGACCAAGGCCACACATTTGAGTTGACATCCAACAGGATACCCATGTTCAGTGGCTGTGGATGCAGGATCCCACCCCACAACAATATAGCTTGCAGGGCTCAGCACCTTCCCACTATGCAGGACTAACTACCCTATCAGCTAGTATAAAAGATGGCTTTGGAAAAGAAGAAATATTTCCTTGTGGCCTGTCAAATTGTTAATCAGCCTCTGAATCCTACCATAATTCTCCAATAGAAGGGTGTGAAATTACAATGTGCAAACAAAATCCTACTAGGCAATATATATATAAATACAATGTAGATTTTTAATTTGATTTTGCATTTGTGCCTCAGAAATTCAATGAAGGCAAATTTTCTTTCAATTATGAAAGGAAATATTTGAGTACTCTTGTCACCACTTGTAAAATCTACATACACCAAAGAACACAAAACTAAAAGCTAATCACAAAACATTTATCACTACTGAAAAAAATCAACAGGAACTTGTATTACATGGTACCTTTAATACAATGTGCCAAGGAACTTTACAGGAGCATCATGAAGCAAAATTTGACTCCAAGTCACACACAGATCTTAAGCAGATGACCAAAAGCTTTGTCAAAGAGGTATATTTTAAAAAGTATTAATGAAGGAAAACGAGGCAAAAACGTTTAGGGAGGGAGTTCCAGACATTAGGGCCTAGAAACTGAAGGCACGGCCATCAATGGTACAGCAATTAAAATGGTGTGTGGTCAAGAAGTCAAATCAGAGGAGTGTTGTGGGGCTGGAGGAAATTTGAGGTAGCGAGGGGTGAGAGCATGAAGGTGATTTGAAAGGAATGGTGAGAATTTAAAGTTGAAGTTTTGCTTAACTGGGAGCTAATGTAGATCAGCAAGCACAGAGTGATGGTGAATGGAACTTGGTATGAGTTAGGACACTGGTAGCTGTAGATAATCTCAGGTTTACAGAGGATAGAAGTTGGAAGCATAGTCAAGTATTTAGAAGATTCAAGGCATGGATGAGGGTTTTAGCAGTAAGTAAGCTGAGGCAGAGACAGAGTCAGACAATGTTACAGGGGCAGAAATAGACATATGTCAACATGGAATAAATCGTTGATGACTTTTGGCATATTGCACTCACAATGTTCTTGCATAACCAATAAATAAAGAAGGTGTGTTGTCTAACCAGTTGTGACTTGTCATCATTGAAATGCTGCCAAGGAAATTGCCTAATTAGTTCACATTACATATTGGTCTTGTAGATTTTCTAATTTGAACACTTTCAATTCTCTGTCAATTTCACACACCAAAGCATATAAAATGAAAACTTTATTTAATTTCTTCAGTGACACACCTATTCAGCAGATGGCAAACACAGTACATAACTGTTTTTGCACATAAATGTCCAATATGCTTTATGCTGGGCTTTGAGAAATAACTCAAGAACATGCATTGAGAGATATAATGTATTTGTAAAATGTTTTATCAGATAGCATCATTGTTTCAATGGAAAACTAGAGCATTCAGTCCATTGGTTGCAACTGTTTCTGTCCACAAGCTTCCTGCTCACTCTCCCTATCTTTAATATTCTTTTCCAAGGAACTTTACAATAATATTTTAGTATTGAAAGAGTGCTGTAAAAATGGTTTCTGACAGATTATTTTACATCCTCTCTGTAAAATATGTTTTCTCATGTCCCTTTTAATTATCTTCATGATCATGTTAAAAAAGTTTGAGTCCTCTCGTTATTATTTCAATGGTAAAAAGAAACAATCTAGTCACCTTTACCCTAAGATTGGCTTCAAATGTATTTAATGGGGTTCCAAAACTGTACATATTACTGCAACTGCAAACTACACAAAGTCTTAACATAAGAACATAAGAACATAAGAAATAGGAGCAGGAGTAGGCCATCTAGCCCTTCGAGCCTGCCCCGCCATTCAATAAGATCATGGCTGATCTGTCGTGGCTCAGTTCCACTTTCCCGCCCTCTCCCCATAACCCTTAATCCCCTCTCTTATCAAAAACCCATCAACCCGCGTCTTAAAAATATTTAGCGAGGCAGCCTCCACCACTTCAACGGGCAAATTCCAGAGATTCACCACCCTTTGAGTGAAGAAGTTCCTCCTCAACTCCGTTCTAAACCGCCCCCCCTTTATCTTGAGGCTGTGCCCCCTAGTCCTACTGTCTTTTTTGAGCAGGAAGAGTCTCTCCACCTCTATCCTATCCAATCCATTCATCATCTTATACGTCTCAATGAGATCTCCCCTCATTCTTGCAACAAGTTCAACAGTATCATCGTGATATTGTATCCTAAGGGTGGTATTTTGCAGCCACGCTTCCCCCAAGGACGGAAATTCCTGCCCGAGGTCAATGCACCTTTGCGTGGTCCGCCCCCACCCACTATGATTCCCGTGGCAGGCGGGACGGGAAACACCACCCGAAGACTCTAATACATATTCAAATGCATTACTGTATTCCATTTGCTTTACCTTTTTCTAAAATTAGTTCATCTATTTCTGTTGCTATTCTTAATGGATTAGCACAGCACCTTCCCTCTACTCCCAAGCTAAAATATACATTTCCTTTAGGTGGCAACACCACATTCAAGGACTCTGAAGACAGGCAGTGGTTTGCAAAGACTGAGCATTTGAAACAGGGATTTTTCGAGAAGGCTACTTTGAAAGAAAACAAACAGCACCTGAGACGGAACCATTCACACTGGAGAAAGAAGTTGGGTTACAATAGTTTTGTGGAAATAGAATGAAGGAAGCAGGAGACTGGTCTTATGGACAAGATGAGCCGAAGAGGTATGAAAGGAGACAGGAAAGGAACTAAACCTGGGGGGGTTCAAGGCTAGGCCTAAGGGAGGGTGGATTCATAGAATCTTACAGTGCAGAAACAGGCCCTTCAGCCCATCAAGTCTGCACTGACCACAATCCCACCCAGACCCTATCCCTTTATCCCTACACATTTACCTGCTAATCCCTCTAACCTTCACCTCCCAGGACACTAAGGGGCAATTTTAGCATGGCCAATCAACCTAACCTGCACATCTTTGGACTGTGGGAGGAAACCGGAGCACCCGGAGAAAACCCACACAAACACGAGGAGAATGTGCAAACTCCACACAGACAGTGACCCGAGCCGGGATTCGAACCCAGGTCCCTGGAGCTGTGAAGCAGCAGGGCTAACCACTGTGCTGCTGTGCCGCCCCAGATGTTTGACTTAGCGGGCAAATGGAGAATGGACAAAGCAGTAAAAGTAACTGAATAAATGGTCTCAATCATTGTCACAAAGCAATCCACAAAATCCTTGCACTTGTTATGTGTAAGGCAATGGATCAGATTTTAATGGAAAAAAAGCAGGGTGTTCGGTTGACATTGTTGAAGTGAACAGTTTAGGGAGAGAGTGAGAGCCAACAGCAATCAACATGGTCCAGCTAGTTCTGATGATGGATGATGGACAAACCAGTTGCGCACCAAGTCTATGACCCTTGTGTTTGCAGCAAATGGGAGCTATGCTGAGGGGAACATGCAGATGGAAGAGGATATGTAATAGTGGGGACAAGGACAAAGGTGGAAATGAGGGAGTGCTTTAACAAATCAACATATGTGTAGAACTGTTGTGGCGAACAGAAGATTGAAAGCTCAACTGTTGGACATTTGAAAATGTGATGTTAAGTGACTTGAGGGGTAGGGGTAAGAATGTGTATGGTACATGACTTGAGGAGTGGGAGTAAGAGTTCCTTTTAATTGTGAATGCAGGAATGCATTCCTGGAAGGGAGTAGGAGATGGTGAAAATAAAGAACTCCAGCAATTTGCCAACATCAGACATAAAACTATTGGCCTATAATTTCCTGAATTAGCTCTATCTCTATTTTGAGGAAGGGTCTCACATTTGTCATCTTCCCATATTTAAAATACAATTTTCTTTGATGCAGAATTTTGAAAGATCATAGCAAGAGCTTTTGCTATTCTTTACATTCCCTTAAGATCGTTCATAAACAATCAAGGCGTTCTGATTTACCAGTGTGAAAAGGATGACTTGCATTTATATAGGTCATGACCCCAGGGCACCCTAGCATATTTTACAACCAGTTAAATACTTTTGAGGTGTAATCAGCCTCGAAATGTAACACTAGATGTGTATTTAATTCAGTAACATATTTCTTAAATTGTAACCTAAATTATTAGTCTGAACACAGCTCCAAAGGCGTGGTGGGTTGTCTTTCTGACATGACTGTTTCCTTTCACAGATGCACCACAGAAAGCATCCTTTCTGGTTTGTCACAGGTTGGTATGGCTCCTGCACTGTCCAAGACTGCAAGAAACTACAAAGGGTCGTGAACGAAGCCTAGTCCATCACACAAAGCAGCCTCCCATCCAGCGACACTTCCCACTGCCTCGGAATAGCAGTCAGCATAATCAAGTACCTCACACACCCCAGCCATATTCTCTTCCACCTTCTTCCATCGGGAAAAAGATATAAAAATCTGAGGTCGCATACCAACTAACTCAAGAGTAGCTTCTTCCCTGCTACCAGCAGACTTTTGAACAGACTTACCTTGCATTATGTTGATCTTTCTCTACGCCCTAGCAATGACTGTAACACTACATTCTGCACTCTCTCCTTTCCTTCTCTATGTACTGTATGCTTTGCCTGTATAGCGCACGAGAAACAATGCTTTCCACTATTTACTAATACATGTGACAATAAATGAAATCAAATATCATGTCTGAAAACTAATATTAACTACAGAATCATGACAGTACAGAAGGAGGCCATTTGGCCCATCGAGCCTGCACCGAAAACTTAATCCCACCCAGGCCCTATCCCCGTATCCCCACATATTTACCCTGCTAAGTATACATTTAGTAACAATGTTGCCATGTATACATTCTCTTCTGCAAGGTCTGTGTGTTTCTGTCTTCTCTGGTATCCTTTATGAAATCTCTCATTTTGCAATATGTATACCGCCACAAACTAAGGAGCCAGGTGGCTTTGTTAAGCCACGTTTTCTGGTGTCTCCAGTCAGGAACAGAAAAACTGCTTTATTTTCTTGGTGTGAAGGCCAAAATCTCTTAATTTAGACCAGAGAACCATTCGAATGACAACTGGAATCGGAGGAAAGCAACTACTAGGTTAGGCGGAGCACTCACCCTGAAATGGGCAAAGTTGCAGTGTCAGACGCGGATACTTGTACCTCCATCGCCGTCTTAAGCACAGGGACAAAGTTTTACAGCAGTCCTACTCCAGCCTTGTAAAGTTCGCGCGTCAGCAAAGAGCTTTGTTTTAAAACAAACCTCCCTTTTTTTGTCTGAACTGTAAAAAGGAAACAACAGCAAAGGATTAAATGATACAATGTAACGATGATCAATGAATTCAGGTATTTGTGGCGTGTGGCATTGCACAGAAAACTGGGTTTGGAAATGTAAGCCTGTGGATTTCCCAACCCTTTCACATACCTCAGTGCGCTGGAGGGTTTTGTTAGTGTTCAGGGGGAATCTCTCTTTCTCTCCGTGTTCTGATCTGGCCAAGTTCCTCCCGCGGTCTCCAGAGCAAAAAGTCTCAGTTCCAAATCGGCGCCGATCGCTCCCGCTCTGCTTTCGCAAAGACAAACATTTTCAAGCCATGACATGTGCAAAAACTTGCCAATCCTGATCAAACTTTCCAGGCTGTGTGTGTCTGCTGGATTCCGCACACAGCAGCTTTCAGCATTCCCTCCTGCTCCCACCCTCCTGCTTCTTTAACACACACCATCCAGAGCACCCACTCATTGCCAAACGGGCATTTGCATACACACACACAAACTCGTTTTGTTTTCCTGGTTCGAGTTTCTGCTCACTCCAGCTGCGCTTTCCAATTCCTGCCACTGGGCTGCGAGAGAGATTTGCAGCCAGCACTGAAGCGTCCACCTGTAATTAAAGCAGAGACGGACCTTAGAGCTACTAGATTTCAGTGGACTGGTCAAAAAAAAATGTACCTGGCAGCTGAAAAAAAATTACCTCCCCCACCCCGGTTCATCTTACCAAACATGTCGAAATGCAGCTTTTGCATTTGGATTTACACTTTAATCATAGTGAAGAATTTCACTGTGTCTCCCCTTTAAGAAGCCTCACAACACCAGGTTAAAGTCCAACAGGTTTATACAGAATCACGAGCTCTCGGAGCGCTGCTTCTTCGTCAGATAAGTCGAGAGGTAGGAGCAACAGTCAGAAAGCTCGTGATTCCAAATAATCCTGTTGGACTTTAACCTGGTGTTGTGACACTTCTTACATCCCAGACCAACGCCGGCATCTCCACATCATGGTTAAGATACACAAACTGTTTTTTCCTTTGCAAACGCAAGTCGATTTATTGGACTTTGGTCCCATTTTCTTGCTGGCTTTGCCCTCAATAATCAAATCCCACAGTCTGGTCTGCTAAAAAGTCTGCGCTATTCCTTTGTTCTGTGATTTGTGTTCTCAATTAGAAAATGCCTTCTTGAAAGTGTGGCTGAAAAGTGATCACTTTTAACACCCTGTGCTGCAGATGACTAATCGGATCCCTATTTCATAGCAAAGTGAACACACAGCAAAGTCTCGCTATATCACTGCTTCCCCTGTGACTTTGGGGAGGGCAGAGTTTTCTTGTCTGCCAACCGTGACTGGGGGTGGTGATGGGGGGATGGGGGTGAAAGAAGAAAGTGGATGCCAAGGGTGTTTAAACAACCCCTACATTTCTATGCATTTCTCTTTATCAGGCCACTCCTTTTTTGGAAAGAATGTGTCGTGGATCATTTGATACATGTTCCTCCAAAGCCAGTCAGTTCTGCAATTTGACCAGTGAAAATGGATTAGTTAGGCTTGCACTTCTAAATCTTCACCAGGGTTTTACAATTAACAAGAGTAAGTATTCATGGAGCAGAAACACATATCCAGTGCTTGCACTTTGAGCTTTAGAATTTTTGTCCCATAAAACTTTTTCATTTATTTGAAATTGTTAGATTAATAGAACGTTCTCAATTAAGCCTTATTGTGAAATTCTTATTTGAACTGATGTTGAAGTCATTTTCTTTGGTCTGACACACCCCCACTCGCCTGAAAAATGCTGCCTGTGTCACTGCCTCACACATTGTAACAGTGATTCTATTGATACGAGCTTTTACAGAGCTTAATCTCTGCCTACTGGTAAAAATTGCAACTTTCTTAATTTATTCATGGGACGTGGGCATCATTGGCTGGGCCTGCATTTATAGCCCATCCCTAATTGCCCTAGTGGAGGCAGTTAAGAGTTGATCAGATTGCTGTGGATCTGAAGTCACAGGTAGACCAGACCAGGTAAGGTTAGCAGATTTCCTTCCCTAAAGGATTTTAGTGAACCTGATGGGTTTTAACGAAAACCAAAAATGATTTCATGGTCATCATTAAAGTTTTAATTCCCAAATTTCACCATTCGCAGTGGCAGGATTTGAACCTGAGACCCCAGAACATTATATTGAATCTCTGGATTACTAGTCCAATGACAACACCACTATGCCACTGCCTTCCCTAAGACAGGTATTGACTAAGCCACACATACAAATGAAGGTCATGCCAAAATAAGGGCAAGGCCATGGGAGATCCAATGATGTGTTGATATATTGGTTTACAGACATGATGCAAAATTCAAATCTGTAGAGCCACAGGAGATGGTGCTATGGAACTCAGAGGCACTTTGGATGGGTCACACGATGCCTCCAGCTGTTGCCTAAATGGTGCCCTATACTGGGAAGGGCATTCACATGGGCATCCCATACTCAGCTAATTTGATGCACTATTTACAAACTTGGATCAGGCTTGTCCAATTATCGTACTTGTTTGTCACTCAGCAAATAACATGTTTCCAGCTGCAAGAGGAGCTTGTAAGGAAATTTGTACTCAGTATGTAAGCAGGTTTGTACTCAGAGAATTTGTACTGAACAATTGTACCTAAACTGGGTATGAAGTATGGAATCATGGATAGTATTAGAGTGTCTTCCTTGAAGTAGAATTAGGATGGGTAATCAAGTATAGCTGATGAAATCAGTGCATGCGACCCAATGAAAGTAAACAGCAGTCACTTGGGGAGACAATGGGTACTATACAGCTGTCCAGCTTAATATATGATCGTAACAAGCAAGAAAGAATAAAGTGAGCATGTTTTTCTTCACATTCGGCCTAAGTCAGCTAAACCACTATTGTTGTACAAGCAGAGTCGTAAAGATAAGGGCAAAGGATGTAACTACCATGGTTTCGAGAGGAAAAGAGACGTAACAATGGGTGACCAATCTCAAGCAAGGTAAATAAGGGGTCAGTACAGAAACAATGGTGGCTAAACGAGGTCGCATTGTAAAAGCGAGATAAGAATCTTGAGATATGGAGCTGAAATGTGCATAAAAAGACTGTAAGCCGAGGGCTCTGTGGAGTGTTCCGGACCTCCCGGCTGTATTTCTCTTGTACTGGGAAATAAAGTCTATTGCTTGGAAGATTACAACTCAGACTCTCTGTTTTAATCGGGTTAAATAAGTTGTCGTCTTGGGGAACCACGACAAGCTCAGCAACAACATTAGTTAAAGGACTAGGCTTCTAATTAAGCTAATTTCCAAGGTAAGGTCATTCAGAGTGACAGCCTTTATTGCAATGTCACTGGAAGCAATATGGAGTGTTTTTGGAGGTGATGTGGTGATTTACTTCATTCGACAGGCAGTGTTGCTACATAATCACAGGAAGGACAGAGGATTTAGTTACCTAACCACACAAAGGCTGCAACAGGTTTCGGTGCCCCTGCGTCTACAACATGTCAAGAAGATGGAGTGATGCTGTGGAGAGGGCATGTTGTTGGTGATGCCATCTGCCAATTTGGAGGCAGTCTCTGTCCTTTCACTGTGACAGGAATCTGTCTGGCAGGCTAGCCCATGCACACCTCAGTGTGCATTCTCATTAGCACTCTCTCCTATATGCTAGGGATGCAAAGAGCTCCATCAGCCTTCTGACTGGAGCTGCCTGCCCCTGAAGGTCAGATGACCATCCCCCATGGCTTATACCCCACGACGCATTAACCTCTACTCGTAATCCCCAGATCTTCTTCCCCCTTCCTGCCCTGTGATCCCTGCCACTAACCTCTGGGTCCCAGGATTTAGTTCCAGGCAACTCCCTGCAATGCCTCTTCCAGCCACTGCAGCACTGTGCCTGAAGGGACTGGAAACCTTCTGGTCAATCTGATTGAAGCTCTCTAAGATAGGATTTCCTCTCGGGAGAGGTCAGAAGTCCTACATTATACCAACCGAAACTTGTTAGAATGTAATATGGCTTTGGGACAACAGGAGTAAGTAGGGATGTGTTCTCTGATATCCTAAAAATTCAGGCCTTAATGAATTATCAGTCAACTCTTATGGGTACAGACATGGAATAAAGGAACTGAAGTAATGTTAAAGGATGTAGGTGATAGAACAACAGCATGCAGACATACTTCAGTCTCCACTATTCAAGGTGGCATAGTGGTTAGCACTGTCACCTCACAATGCCAGGTACCAGGCTTTGATTCCTGGCTTGGGTCACTGTTTGTGTGGAGTCTGCACATTCTTCCCATGTCTGTGTGAGTTTGCTCTGGTTTCCTCTCCGTCTGAAAGACGGGCTGGTTAGGTGCATTGGCCGTGCTAAATTCTCCCTCAATATACCTGAACAGGTGCCAGAGTGTGGCAACTAGGGAATTTTTACACTAACTTCATTGCAGTTTTAACGTAAACCTACAAATAACTAAACTTTAAATCGTATGCTGTCCTTATGTTTACATTTTTTTATATTATAAATTTCTATGATCATATTTGTAATGAAAGCTGCCTATGATCATTCAGTATTGAAGGGATGGTTACACCTGTGTGATCAGAGAAATACTTCAGTTTCAAATCTGCAACTTCTAGAATTTTCCATATACACATCAACACTGTTGCTCCAGTGAAGCAGAATGCAGCAATGCTAAAGTTAACATCTAATTCAACATAACCTAAATAAACTCAAATCAATAGTGTGGCAGGCACATTGGCAGTTTAGGTGCAGAGATTAAAACTAAATGATCCATTGTTTTTAATTTATTTTTACTAAATTCTCCATGGTTTCTTGCAGCTGATGAATAAGTAAGAAACTCCCACTTCCACTCTGACCTTTCTGTCCTTGACCTCCTACAATATCCTAGTGAGGCTCAGTGTAAGTTCGAGAATCGCATTTTATTTTTCCACTGGGCTGTCCAATCTTAACATTGAGTTTAACAACTTTAAACCTTAATTATCATTCTCTCTGTGCTGGTAGTACAGAATGGCTGCATCAGATCCACTGAAAGTGAGTTGGTGTTTGGGATGGGAATCAGTGCACAACCAGTACCTGTCTTTCTACAACCACATACCTGAGAGAGCCACAAGAGACTCCTTTGCCAAATTTCACTTTACTATGGTTGTTTATTCAATGGGTCCTTCTCTTCATCCTGGAGGAGAGTGTGGAGGTGAGATTGCTGGTGATGTTAGTTATTGTGAAGCTGAGAACCAGTAACATTGTTGGGTCCAAGTAAAACATTCTTGCTCCACCAGGTCCTTGCTTTTTTGCCTACTTCTGAAGTCTTGATCAATATCCCACCAGCCCCATTTCCATATGCAGTGAAAACCAGCAATGGGTGTGTTAGGGTAAGTATGAAAGAGTTTACGTTTTAAGATCTTACTCAACAGAAGCCCATCCATTCTTGGGGGTTAGATTATCTTTGTTAACTCTGATTGTCTTTCAGTCTTCATTTGAATTTATAGCTTTAATGTTTACAGGATATTTACAGTGCCAGGGCTGAGACTGCAGAGCAGAGCAGGAACACTGTTTCAAATTTGCACCTATTCCAATGTTCATGTTATATTTCCAAAGCATCTGTTATTATTTTACTTCTGATTTTACCTGTGTTTACAAAATTAAAGAATATTATTTAGCTTATTAGGGAAGTTGTACTCAAGGTTAAGCATGTTACAACACTAATAACTTGTTACAATTTCTTAAAAGGTAAACTGAAACATTAAATTCTGAACCAAACCATGTCATAAATTCAAGACTGATGCTTGGGAATGTCTTAACTCTTTATCTTCAATTTTGCTTAACTAAATTTGAATATCATTCCTTCTTGATCCAAGCCACATCATTTAAGACTATAAATTAGAAGGCAAGAAGCAACGGGTATTATGTAAGGAAGCAAACTTTAAATAATATAAATTCCAGTGATGTTCCATCCCATTAGATTTGTTGGTATGATGCCTTTTCAGCTGACAGTTCTTCAACCAATTGCAGTTTGTTGCAACAAAATGCACAGCTGTTACATATGAGGCTGCTGGAGTTGTCCACCATTTCCTGTTTTGTGGTATTTTGGCTGGTCCATTTAAATTTGTTTTCTAAAAGTTGACCGGATTGTATCTGTCCGATGAAAGGGAAACCACTATTGAGCATGTCTGCTGACACTGCGTTAAGTGTAAATGTTTCAGCTGAGGCTTGGACATGTGTTTTGTGTGCATAACCTATATCAAATTTCAAGTGGTCTGTAATTAAGGGCTCTTTAGATCTATGACAAGCAGCAAAGGAACATCTCAGAGAAAAAGCTTAGTAACTCTGCTTACCAGAAGAAAGCAATCAAGAATGAAGGCATTTCTGGATTTGGATCTTAAAAAATCCTCTGCTTTACAGACTCACAGAGACGCACAATTTTAATTTGGGCTTCAATATTCTAAATGTGGCCCATTGCTCTGCTAAGACACTTGGCTGATGTCAATAAGTACAAGACAAAAATCCTGCAGCTGCTGTTTTGAGAGGTGTAAGGCAGTAGATATATTGATGGTTCTCGTGATTCTTGTCTATTAGAGTTGTTTCTCTTCCTGGGAAATGAACTTCATTATTAGCTGTGGAGCATGTAGCCTGTCTCAGATACATACTTCATCATTGCTGCAGACTAATATTGCTGATAGTTGAGAAAAAAAAAATGGGAGAATGGTGTTGGTCTGATGTCCTGAAAACTCATGAATGCTATGTTAAATGCTTAAAAAAAAAGAAAGGAAACTTTAAAATATAATTGGCTTGGCAACAACAACCTACTGTGATGTCCTTAATTAAGACACAATGATTTTTTTCCCCTTTTTCTGTGCTTATCAAGGCACTAGATGGCTGGACTGAAAATAAAAAAAAATTCTTCTAGTTTATGTGTAGTAACAAAACTTGTGAACATCTAGTTTTGTATAAGTTGGGCCCATATGCAACACTACCGATTTTATTCTGACAATGTATTTCTACAAACTTCAGAAGGGTAACTTGGTAACTGCACTATTTTTACGTTTTACACTCAACAAGGTCAACAAATGCAAATTTAATTACTATTTGAATCTCATGTCTTCCAAGATAGATTTGCTGTATTGGCTTCTGTCAATGAAGGAAGTTAAAATTGGCCTTTAGGAAGATTATATTGTTTATTAAATTATTCCAGCTGGTAGCATATTTAAAATTGGGGCTACAGAACAACTATGTTGTATTCAATGTCTATACTTTGTGAACCAAAATCATTTGCCAGTCTGAATGTCAAACCCTCAAGCTAAAGAGGACAGAATGTTTAAAAAATTTAAAAAAACAGATTATTAGAGATTTTGTAAGTGATCACTAATAAACAAGCAAGGATCACACTAAAATGGGTATTTTTTTCCACATCCCCCTGTTGCTGAACTGGTGAATTGAGCAGAAATCATCACTGGTGTCTGATGATGTCCACGTGTAAGACTGTCACTATTTAACATTATAATGATTTGAAATCGAAAGATGAAATAAAGATGACATTACAAAATTAAATAAATTTGAATTAAGTGAATTTGGGGGTATTGCTTTAGATTTGGAAACTGGTGCACTTTTTTTATTCATTCGTGGGACATGGGTGTCACTGGCTGGCCAACATTTATTGCCCATCCCTAGTTGCCCTTGCGGGACAGTTAGTGTCAACCACATTACTTTGGTTCTGGAGTCACATGTAGGCCAGACCAGGTAAGGACAGCAGGTTTCCTTCCCTAAAGCACATTAGTTAACCAAATGTGTTTTTCTGACAATGATTTCATGGTCATCAATGGACTCATAATTCCAGATATTTTTATTGAATTCAAATTCCACCATCTGCCATGGCAGGATTCGAACCCTGGTCCTCAGAACATTGGCTGAGTTTCTGGATTAATAGTCTCACGATAATACCTCTAGGCTATAGCCTCCCCCGACTTGGAGAGCTTGCATTTAAGAGAAAATAATGAATCTGGTTTGTTTTTTTCATTTCAGTGGCGCATTATTCTTTCAAGCTTTATCTTGAAAGTAAGTTTGTTTTGTTTGATGCAATATGATTTCCTGTGCCTGTTTACATGTTGTGACATTTTTATCTTCTCCAATTTGGTTCCCACCAAGTTCATATGACGGTTTGAGTTTCAGTGACACTAACCATGCTGGTAGGAATGACATAACTGCCACATAAAATGTTATAATAGTATCATAAAGATAGTTTAGCAATGCCAACATCTGGAGCCTGTGCTGAGGATGTACTTTCATTCGGAATATATTAAGACGCAAGATTTTCATTCACAATATATTAAGATGCAACATGCAACAATCGAAATGGGGACTATAAGAATAAAAAAAAGTTAACAGCAATGCTGTAGCCCTAAATGTCACACTTGATGATGTTATATTGTAACATGAGATGATATAAATTATCCTGTAACATTAATTTAAAAGTGATATCTATGTATGGTAACATACCTCCATACTGCTGGAAGGATGCATTTTGGACACTGAAGTCTCAAAAACAAAACAATGTAGAATTGACACCAATATTGTACAAATGAATGATATAAGCAAGGAATTAGGTCTTACTTTGGGACATAAGTCACATTCATCTTTCAGTCTGACTTATTGTGATGAAAGGAAAAGATAAGGATAGTTTGTCCTGAAACAATTCACCATCCCATTTTTGGAAACTAAGAGGCTAAATTTTTATCTTGGCATTGCCAGCAATTTTTTAACATGGAAACAGTATTTGCCTCATTCTGGGATACTATAACTTCCAAATGTTGATCAAGGCTCTCAAAATGACCAGCAGTAACTTTGCAAATCATTTAATCTTTCCAAGTCTGACATTGAAAGATTTAGAACTGACATTGTTTTGAAGCCCAGACAGATCTGCGACTATGTTTGTGTATCGGAATACCACGTAACTCTATTAATGAACATAAGAAGTAGCAGTCCTTTGAATCCACTCTGCCATTCACTGAGATTATTGCTGATCTTCGACTTCAACAACAATGTTCTGCACCATCCCTGTATCCCTTAACGTACTATGTAGGAATCTATCAAACTCACTCTTGAATATACTCGGCTATTGGGCACCACAGCCCGTTGGAGCAGAAAATTCCAAAGTTTCACCACCCTCTTAATTAAAAAATTTCTCCTCATCTCAGTCCTAAATGATCTGGCCCTTATTCAAGCCTGTGTCCCCTGGTTCTAGATAAAACCCACCTGCCAAACCCACCCTCCCCCGAATTCCCCAGTCAGCAAAAGCATCCTTCCTGCATCTACCTTATTGAACCCTGTAAGAAATTTATTGGAACAGAACTTAATTTTTTTGTTTAGTCATGCAGGATTGGGAAGAGAAGGAGAGTATGTTGGAAATTAACTGCGATGTTAATTTACGTATGTAATGCTGAAAGCTAGGACTGTTCAAGTTTGATACTGACAAGAAGGGAGTGAGCATATATGGGAAAGATGGCAGAGAAACATTGGCTTGTGCTTACTCACTCGATGGTTTAGCTCTCATTTCACTTGTTCAATGTCTCAAAGGCACATGAGAACTACAAAGCCAAACTCTAATGGAATACTTACGTGTGGCAGCTTAGTTTATAAGGAAAAATTAACTTACTCCAATAACACTTAAAGGATTGTTCATTCTGATTTTCAAATAATAATTAGGTTGGAACTGAGCCACGACAGATCAGCCATGATCTTATTGAATGGCAGGGCAGGCTCGAAGGGCTAGATGGCCTACTCCTGCTCCTATTTCTTATGTTCTTATGTTCTTATACTGTCAATATCAAGGATGAACTGCAGCTGCTAGAAATGTGAATTTAAAACAAAAAAAGTTGGAAAGATCAGTCAGTTGTTCCAAAGGGAAATATTTTTGATAAGTATATCTTAAATATACTGACCCATTATGCTCTTCAGAATCAGAAGTGGAATTCTCCCAGAAAAATTCTAAGTACCAAATTGGCATTAAAACTGGAGAAAATCCTGTTGCTTTTTTTCAGCGGGAGTTTCAAAATGAATCTCCCACACTCTGTGCTTCACAGAGAGTACGAACGTGAATCACGATGAAGAGCTGGGGGTGGGGCCTATTCCCTCAGGAGAGGCCCGCAGACAGTGCTGAACATGCCATTGCGTGTGTGCCAATCTGTCATAGCGAAGTTTGGCACATTCACAGTAACTCTGCACTGTCAGTCTCCTGATTACTGGCCAGCAATTGAACTGGCCAATCCTGAGACCCTGCAATGCTGACTCTCTGATCTGCCAACCCACCCCCAATCGCTGCTTCCCTGATGTGGCCGGCCCAGCCCTGATCACCCCCAAAAACCCCCTCCTCCCGCCCCTCAGCCTGCCTTGAACTCCCCCCTCGCCCCCACAATCTCAATCTCCCCGATCCCTGCCACAGTCCCAACCCCCTCCTGTAGCCCCAACATCCCCATAGTACTGACACCCCCCCTGCCCCGCCCCCCCCCCCACCCCCCCGCCACACCCAAGTGGCCATCCCCGATCGCTGGCCCCCATCTCGCTGATCCAAAGTGCAGAGTAGCAATGGGATCCAACACCTCCACTGATCTCCCCCAGAGGAGCCCTATCCCATAAGCCCTACCCCCTTTGGTTCCACCTGCTTGGCTCTGCCTGATGCCCGGTGGGCAGTGCCAACATGTCCCCTGGGCATTGCCACTTTGCCCCTTTGGCAGTGCCAGGAGTCCAGGCTGGCAATATTAGGCTGGCAATGCCAAAGGAGTGCCCCCCTTACACCTCGCCCTCTGGGGGACTTCAATGGTCCCCTCCTTCACTCCAATGGGAGTCAGGCCACCAGCTCCCCATTAGTGGCAAGCTGTTGTAAACCCCATTGGAGTGAAGCACTCTTGGCGGGGCGGGTGTGGGAGGGAGAGGCTAACGGGCCAGGAGATTTCAGTCCCAGGCCCACTAATGATATTTAATTGACAATTTTAAATAATTTATTCAGCTCTGTGCCAATTTCTGGCATGGAGCTGACGATGCTGGAAATCCAGCGGCAGCCGTGTAATGGACTGGGAAAATTGCAACCCGCTCGCACCCTCCCCCCCCAACAACTCCCCCAACACCCCCAGATGTGTAATTTTTAAAATATCTATTGCATCATCAATGTCTTTTTTTACCAATTTAGTTAGTTAAACTATTTGAATTTACAACAGTAATGTAAAATTCTTAATCCTTCAGAAATTGCAAGTGCAGAAAGCTCACTTCTAATAGGTTAATGTATTTAATTGTGTTCTGAAATCAATGCATTATCACAAAATTGTTACAGTACAGAAGGAGCCATTCAATCCATCATGTCTGCACTAGCTCTCCTAATGAGCATGATGACTTTGTGCCATTCTCCTCTCTTTTCCCCCTTGGCCCTGCATATTGCTTCTTTTTGGATAAACATCTAATGCCCTCTTGAATGCATCAATTGAACCTGCCTATATCACACTTCCAGGGAATGTATTCCAGACCCAAGCCACTCGCTGTGCAAAGAGCTTTGTCTCACATCACACTTGCTTCTTTTGAAAATCACTTTAAATCTGTGCCTTCTTGTTCTTGATCCTTTTATGAGCGAGAACAGTTTCTCCCTAATTACCCTGTGTACCTCCCTCATGATTTTGAACATATGCATCAAATCTCCTATTAACCTTCTTTTCTCCAATGAGAACAGTTCCAATCTGTCCAATCTTTCCTCAACTGAAATTTTCCATCCTTGGAACCATACTTGTAGACCTCTCTTGTAGTACTCTCTCCCATGCAGTCACATTTTTTCTATTGTGTGGCATCCAGAACTGTACACTGAAGTCTAACTAATGGCCTCTACAAGTTCAACATAACCTCCTTGCTCTTGTACTCTGCGACATGCCATATACTGCTCTAATTTTCAGGTCAGTTGTAGCCCAGAATACAATATGCTTTATTAATTGCCCTCTCCAACAGCTCTACACCTTCAATGACTAATGCGTGTAAGCACCCATGTCTCTCTGGTCCACTCCATTTATTAGTGTTATACCCTTTATTTTGTACTGTCTTTGCATATCCTTGCTACTAAAACAAATCATCTCACACCTCTCAGCTTTGAACTTTATCTGCCACCTATCTGTCCATTTCACCAACTTGTCTATGTCCTTTTGAAATTCTACATTGTCTTTCTCAAAGTTTACAATACTTCCAAGATTTGAACCATCATCAAATTTTGGAATTGTACCCTGCAGTCCAAGATTTTGATCGTCAATATACATCAGCAACAACAAAGATCGCATACTGACCCCGGGCAACTCCACTACAAACGTTTCTCCAGCCTGAAAAATATCCATCAATCATTACTTGCTGTTTCCTGTTACTCAGCCATTTTTGTATCCATGTTGCTATTGTCCCTTTTATTCCATCAACTATAGCTTTGCTTACAAGTTTGTTGTGTGACACTGTACCTGCCTTATGGAAATCTATGCACATCACATCAACAGCATCTCAACTGTTCTTCCTGTTATCTCTTCAAAAAATCCCAGCAAGTTAGTTGAACATGATTTTCCCATATGCATGAACAAGTAGTCACCCATTATACAGCCTACCTGATTTTTCCTTCCAATGAAATCAACTGAAGTTTAAGTTTATTTATTAGGGTCACAAGTAGGTTTACATTAACACTACAATGATGTTACTATGAAAACCCCCGAGTCGCCACATTCTGGCACCTGTTTAAGTACACTGAGAGAGAATTTAGAAGGCCAATGCATGTAATCAGCATATCTTTTGGACTGTGGGCAGAAACTAGAGCACCCAGAGGAAATCTATGCAGACACAGAGAGAACATACAGACTTTGCATAGACCATGACCCAAGCCAGGAATTTGGCTCCCTAGCACTGTAAAGCAGCAGTGCTAACCGCTGTGCCAATGTGCAGTCCTAAACTGAAAATCAGAGTAGTTTATCACAGGTGTCAGATCTGGTGGAGTCTCTGATTTCCACCGGCAGTGCACCTCTGTTGCTCATTTCTCAGGAGTGTGGAGTGGCTTCCATTGACAACAGCAGGACTGGAAAATTCCACTGCTGATGAATGATGTGCCACCTCGCAGTGCCAAGAAACCTGCTGATGGAAGGCCAGAGAATTCAGGCCCTGATCTCCTCCATTTTACATCCTGCAATGATTTTAAATAGTATTTATTTTTGGTAATAAAAAAACGTCATTCATCTTTATTTGTTTTTATTCCAGGAAAGGACATGCTTGGAGCGAAGTATGGATGTATCGTAACAGCCTGAGATTTTGAAATTTTGTGCATAATGTAGAGATATAAGGCTGTACAGAAAATGAAACCAGCTGTTAATAAAACTCATCTGAAACATTTTGTGATTTCTGATATTGTGCCAAAAAAACAGCTGTTAAATGATTCTGCCTTTAATATTACAGATTGCAGCTGCTGCTCTTGGGTAGTTATGAGGTGCAATTTTCTTGCAGCTGCCTGTGTTTGAATTCTCACTCCTGTTTACCTATTATTTTAATTATATCCTTGTTGTACATACTAGAACCTTTGTCTTTACTAAAGTCTATTATTTTCAGTTCCAGGTTGCAGAAGGGAGGTGCCATGTAGAAATTATGGGAGGGCATTCTGATGTGGTTAGTTGGTTTTGTCTGGGGGAGGAAGTGGCGGGCGGGCGGGTGGTTGGGGGAGGGAGCGTGAGGGATATATGGTGTAATGTGAGAAAATTGCAGAGTTCTTGTGGTGTGGGAATACAGGGCAGAGGCACCATAGCCGCAACTATTCACCGATAGGCACCATGGTGGCACACTGGTGCATCCCAATGCCCAGGGCTTGGGTTCAATTCCTGGCGTGGGTCACTGTCTGCATGGAGATGCAAATTCTCCCTGTGTCTGCTGGCTTTCTTCCGGGTTCTCCAGTTCCCTCTCAAAGTCCAAAAGTGCTGGTTAGGTGCATTGACCATGCTAAATTCTCCCTCAGTGGTTCCAGAACAGGTGCCAGAGTGTGGTGACTAGGAGATTTCCACAGTAACTTCATTGCAGTGTTAATATAAGCCTACATATGACACTGATAATTAAACTTAAAAACATGGCTTGGGATCTTCTTCCACTGCTCCAAAACTTTCTCTTTCTGGCAGCCCTCTCAAGTCTTATAAGGCCTTGATGCATTATCTCAGCTCTCCCAAACATTTAGAACAATAACTGTGCTTTAATTCAAACGATTTAATCTGCTATAATATAATGAGGCAAAATTTTCAAAATCATAGGTCAAAAATGTCCCAACTCGCTCACTAGTCAAGGACTATTCTGAAAAGAATTGTTATCTTCACCTGCATTCATAACTGAATATGGGTTGGGGAGCGAGATGTACTCAGACACTCAGACAACTCCTGTACTATCTGCCTCGTTCATCCCTGCCACCAATCCCACCTCACTGCCCATGCCTCATTCTAGGTTGTTCTTAACGAGAGGTCACTCATTCCCACTTTGCCCAAACTCTCATAAACTGTGAGTGACCTGTACCAGAACCTTGATATCCACATAGCTCTCAGCCGAACACATACCAGAGTTTGGCCAGCTGTTGCTTTTAAGTTTTGGAATTTGGAGCTCAAGCTCCTTCCACTGGCAATATTTCCTGCCTGTATTTTCAGGACATGAGATGCATTCTGGAGTTCCCACATGGTACGGGATGTGCACTCAACTTGACTGAGGCATCCTGCCAAGCTTCCATTTATTAGACAACTAATTAAACTCAGCAGAAATAAAACTTGAGACTTAAAAAAATAAAATGTACCAGTTAATATCTTGCAGTTCTTAAACCTGATTTAATTATTGCAGCTTCTCAAACGCTTACCCTTGATTACAATTTTAGTCCCCTTAGGCTCAGATCCCCCTGTTGTGTTGGTGATATCACTTGTTTACTTATTTGCTCTGTAGTTGTTTTGTGATGCTTTCTGTCACTCTCTCCAAGCCTGCATTGTATTTATGCTCTTTGACCATCCCATGATAATCTGAAGAACATGCGTCATCTTCGCATCTTAGACTTAAACAACATATTTTCTAATTGTCTGTTGACCATATCTGGCATTTTGTGTCTGTGTAAAGGTTTTGTGAATCTTGGTTTGATGCCTTGCTGCCCGTGCAGCTATCCTGTCTTTCACAAAGCTAATGTCTCCCCCTCTTATATCTTCCATTTGTTAACAAAGGATCTACCAGCACAATGGGTGTGAGGTGTTCTTTCATTATCTGGAGATGCTAACAAATAGTGTTGTTGTATTCCTGCG
The DNA here is from genome assembly GCF_965287045.1 of Carcharhinus amblyrhynchos. Classification (NCBI taxonomy): domain Eukaryota; kingdom Metazoa; phylum Chordata; class Chondrichthyes; order Carcharhiniformes; family Carcharhinidae; genus Carcharhinus; species Carcharhinus amblyrhynchos. Next base: position 58,980,721 of record NC_137334.1, read on the forward strand.
TTATTGTCTGATCTCCAATAAATCATCTTTTGTCAAGTATGTTATGGACAGGAGGGGGGTTGGTCCATTCAATCAGCATTAAATTTACCTCTCACTGTCCATCCATGAATAGAAAGGTGTTTTGATTTGTTTCCTTTTTAAAAAACAGTGCCATATTTCCCAACCCCTCGGTTCTTGTGTGATCTAATTCCTACTAATGATCCCACTGCCAACTGGATATACAATCAATTTGTTGAACATATTCTGAAACTGCAAAAGTGAGGATCTGCATTCTCTGTATTCAAACAGTAAAAGGACAGATACCAGATCAGAAACTCCAAGGTATATTGTAACGTTAGCCTAGGCCCCAACTGTTTCTGATTTTAGCATTAGCATGAGCAGTGGTGTTTTGCTCCAGATGTGACTCTATTGACCCTCAAAGAAGTTCTCATTAAAACAAACTTTATTCCCAAATACAGTTTAAATATAACCAAAAGAATTAGCATAACTCTTGCCAATTAATATTTTGAAACATGACAGGGTATAATTTTTTAACTCCTAGCTATTTCTAGTAGTTCCAATTTAAGCAATATTCTTCAGAGAGGTAAATTCCTCTTCATAATCAGTTAGCAAAAACTCAGTTTTATGTGATTTGACAGACCCTTGGCCTTTTAATAGCTCTAGACAGAGATACAGAGAGATACCTGTTTTCTGAATCCCATACAGTAGCCTCCAGAGAAAGACCTGTCCTTAAACAGCAGAACTCCAGAGAGAATCTATCCTTAATTAGCAGAACTCCAAAGAAAGGGAGAAAACTCCCTGCCTTTGTACCCCTCTGGAGAGAGATACCTATTTTCCAGCAGGTCCCAGACTTCAATTTCCAGAGAGCTCTTTTCAAATTCAAACCAAAACTGCCTGCTTATCTCCCTGTAAGCCTACCTCCTCTTCTCCCAATTCACATGTTTCTTGTCAATCAACCCAATCAAGCCCTACACTGAAACCCCAGAGAACAACCCAAAATTGCATTAACTCAGATTAAAACAAACACCCCATTAACTAGGAGCAATTAGTCTTCTGCATGATCAGTATGTGGGCTGTCAGTGGCAGACAATCAGCACTGAAGTATAAAACAGTCCATTTCACAATATGTGCTTGTTGGATCCCAATGTAAGTTTGATGCAGGCCTAAATGGGCAAGTAACTGTGGCCTTCCTATTAGGTCAGCCCAGGAGAGAAGCATCAGTCGTGGAAGAGGCTATGGAGCCATACAGGAACAGTCAACTGGACCCCATAATGAAAGTTTGGAATTCACTTACCCTGGATATTCATAGAAACTAGAAACAGGAGTAGACCATTCAGCCCTTTGAGCCTGCTCTGCCATTCACTTCAATCATGGTTCATCACCAAATTCAATTTCCTGATCCCCCTTACCCCCCCCCCCCACCCCTCCCCAGCCACCCCCCCCCCCCCACCCCGAGCCACCCCCCCCCACCCCCCGGCCACCCCCCACCCCCACCTTCCCCAGCCAACCCCCCCCCCCTCCCCAACCACCACCCCCCCCTCCCCAGCCACCCCCCCCCAACCAACCCCCCCCCCTTCCCCAACCACCCCCCCCCCTTCCCCAACCACCCCCCCTTGATCCCTGTAGCCCCAAGAGCCAAATCTAATTTCTTTTTGGCGTCAACTACTTTCTATGGTAGTGAATTCCACACATTCACCACCCTCTGGCTGAAGAAATTTCTCAACTCAGTTCTAAAAGATCTATCCCTTATCCTCAAACTATGAATTCTAGTTCTGGACTCCCCTACTATTGGGAGAATTCGCTCCCTATTCTTAAAGTAATTCTACAAGCGCTAAACCTCCATTCTAGTATTAGTGTTTGATCTTTCCCATGAATCCCATCGAAATGGCAAATCTTCATTCAGACATCCACTTATCTTAAAAGCTTTCACTTTAAGCACAAGCCCATGCTCCTCTCAATCAGCATGGCTTCTGACTGTCACTGTATGAAATACCATCCACATTATCAGCATCTTTGAGGAACTCTAACAAATCTTTTGGCATAACCAGCATTTCGTAAAACTGCATTGACCTTACTTTGCAAAAGTCATTGGCAAAATTAAAAATGTAAAGTGGCATCAAATTGGCCTACCACTTAACAATAAACATCTGTACTTACTAAGCTGTCAACTTTTACTTTTTGCCTTTACATCAAGCAAACATTTTGCTAAAAAATATTTTTTTTCACTACTTTCCAATACTCACTAAAACTACGATTTAGACAATAATCCTCAGGCAAACTCTGCCTGGTTAATGTCACTTGCAGTGACAGGTTGTAAGAGGAAGGCAAGTGATGGGATAGAAATTGGTATGTGTTTAATCTGCATTTTTGTGTGCAAAGTAAGAGCAAAGCATAGCAATTTATCACCAGGCAGCAGCTTACTGGTCCCACTGCTAAATTTATGAGGCTTTTTTAAGTCTTATATGTTCATTTGAAGCTGAATATCTAAAGTACTTAATCCGCATATCAGTTGTATTTTCTCATCATTCTCAAGATTCCTCTGTAGCTTTTGACAGCAGCGGGGAAACTATTTTTTAAAGAAAATTAGCAAAACGCTGGAAATACTCAGGAATAAATTGTTTCACGAAAGTCCACAGGATTCAACACGTAGTGGGGTTTTACCAGAATTTGGCAAAGTGTCAGTTATAATGAGAAAATTGGTATGAAGCTCTCCAGTTCCTCTGCAGACCAGTTTTCTCACCAGATTTTGAAACTCTTAGAATCAAAATGGTAAAATAGGGCCCTAAGTGCTGAGCAGATTTGAAACTGGGAGTGTTTCAGATCCGACCTTTTAGACCGTTCTTAGGTGCCCCCATACACACTCTGCCTGAAAAAATATCAGCAATTCTGAATCGTGCTGCACAAGCATGTGAGCAAGAGTTAATGTACCCAAACCCTGCAGCTCCAATTGGTGCCTCCAACTGCACATACGCAGAAGAAAATGATAGAATGCTGCCACATCCTTCCCAGACCAGGTAATGTCTCCCCCGGCCCCCACAGACATTGGCCCACCTCCCCCTTGTCCCCCCACCCCTTCTGCCAATCGTGGGCCCCTCCCCCTTCTCCCCATCGATCTCAGGCAGAGTGGCAGTGGACCTCTCTTCCCCCTCACTGATATCAAACAGAGTGGGAACTGACCTCACCTCTCCCCCCCCGCCCCCACCGATCTCAAGCAGAGACCCATTGGACCCACCACCGATCTCAAGCAGAGAGCTCGGCACTTACCTCCTCACTAACTGGAGCGTCCAAATCGGACTTTTTAGAGCATGTATGTTTTGCACCGATTCTGGCTGGGCAAACACAGTGGTAAAGGGGGAAGTGCCGCTAAGGTTGGGCGTGCAGCCCATTAAATCAACTTAAATGCATGCAAATGCATTTAAATAGCCGTCACATCTGTTTCAGACGCAGTCACAATCACAGCCATTTTCAGGCCTCAGTAAAAGGGGAAAAACAGCATGGAGATGGGTGCGGATTGCGCTACTTTACCAAGATTTCACACCCGAAAATGGGCACAAATTGACGGTAAAATCGGACTCTTAGTCTGAAGAAAAATTGGCATGGTTGATGCCATTTCTCTGGTGAGGAGGGAACTCTTAGCAAGAATGGCTGTACTGAGATCCGGGCATCATCTTTAAAAGGGTGCCCCAATCAGAAGACAAAGCTTACTTACCCTGTTCCCCCCAGTGATCATCACCAGAGTTCACATCTGTATTCCCCCACCCCCACCATCACTGCCAGCATTCATTACCCATCTTAGTGTCTGCTCCCCTGCCCTCCCATCACCTAGTCCCCACCCTCCTCCCCAAAGAGGCTCCCTCTAAGGCCTGCACCTGACACTGACCCCCTGGCACAGCCAGGGTGCTGCCTGGCCATGTCACTCTCCCTGGGGGCTATACATACCTTTGCGACCCCAGGGGATCCCCGTGACAGATTTATGTCTGGCCTCACCAATGTGACGTGATGTTAGAAGGTGTGAATATTTAATGAGGAGGGATAATTTGGTGAGGCGAGTGGATAATTATATTCAAACTTATTGAAATCAATTAAAATCATGTACACACCCATAACGGGCGTGAATCTGATCACGTCGCCTGCGAGGGACTGGGAAAATTTGAAATTGTGATCTCACCAGCAAGATTTATGATTATCGGTTTTCTCCAGATTTTGCGTCCCTGCTGGTGATCCCACGCTCGGATAGTGCAGGCTGAAGATCCTGCCCATTAAATCAAAAATGTACACGTAGAGAGGTTCTTATGCTGCTAGATTTTTTTTGGCTTAATGCTGAGTTACCACAATACTGTAGCACCAACATGGAAACCCTAAAAGCAGGGGTTACTCAACTGTCCTCTGCCCAGTGCTGGGCCACAGTTTCATTCTCATGCCTCTTCTGCTGCCTGAGCTGAGATCAGGTAGTTCAATGCAACCAGGGATCAAACATGGTCTTGGTACGTATACCGTTCAGTTACTCATGAAGTAAGTCTGTTGAATCACTGGTCTAGCTAACCAATAGTGAAGTGCATTCGTTACATTCATTTATTGATGCATCCAAAGCAGTATCATATGTTGGTGTGGTCAAACATTTGCAGATTAATTAAAATTGTAAAAGTTCAATTTACGTCACTTACAAATGGGGAAGCTGGTGTTTTCTTGTTTTAAATATTGACAACAAATGAAAACATTCAATTATAAATGAATGGATTTCACACTTTGGAATGAAGTATGGAACTTACTTTTTCAAGCAAGCATATAATTAACAGCAAGTTTGTTAAAATGCAACGGAAATCCACACATGTCAATCCACCCACTGCACAGAATCTGATATTTTACAATATGCTTGAAATGAACAGTGGAGATTGACTGTAGGTCTCATTGGCAGAGACTGTAACATTGTATGCAGATGAATTTGAAGGCATGCAGTAAAACATCTCCTTTCCATGACTGCAGTCTTGGGGAAAAATGACAGCCATCACAAACCCAACAATCATCATCAATATACCAGTGATCAGGATCACACTAGATTGAATGCTGTCCCAATGATACCATGGCTCTTCAGAGAGTTTTAGATAACATGCCGTTGGAATGATAAAAACCAATGGAATAGCCGCAATCACGCCCTGTGAAAATAAAATGATAACAGTGAAGGACTTTTCACTGAGTGATTTCATTTCATTGTTTTTAATCATCACTATTTATAGTCACTATTTTTATAGTTCTTGTCATGTCAGAATGAAAGGAGTGATTTCTAAATTCTCTTATTTATATTTTAATTTCATTATCGCTCACTTTGTCCAACAGCCAATATTTCTGAGGTTTTAAGTTCATCCTGGGATTTTAGTGCAAAATGACTGTTTTGTACTCCGACCAAATCTCTTTCTCATTGAAATATTGGTTGGATGCAAAATGGGCTGCACATTTATTATTGATCATTTTGTACAATTGTCCAAGGTCAAATTCTAACCCCAGGCCTTCAAGTATCATCCTCTGGATTAGTGAGGAAAGATAACCGAGGATCTGTTTTGAGAAGGAAACATCCAGGCAGCACTGGAGAGAAGGCCACGAAATGAAGTAAAGCGAAGGGCAATGGTTCAGCTCAGAGTTTGAAATGGATAAAAAAAAAACAGCATTTGATATTTTGTTAGAAATCATTCAGCAGTAAAGAATACTGGTACAGAAATATAGAAATGTTGTTACCGGAATAGTAATCCAGAGGCCTGAACTAGTCATTCAAAGGAATTAGTTCAAATTCAGTATTGTGTTTTAGAATTTGTGTTCAGTTTGAGATCAGTAAAAGCAACCATGAAGTTATTAAAAATCAAATTGATTAGGGGAGGAAAATTGCCATCATTTTCTGATCTCTCCTACATGTGATTCCAGTTCCACCTCTGTCTTTTCTTGTTGAATCTTAATTTAGCCAAAAGTTAATCTCATCGACTTTGTAACTTGTATTTTTGCATGCTTGTATTTGTCTGTGTGTTGTGAAAGTTTTGATATGTGTTTATCTTTTTTTTATTATGTGAGTATCTTTACCTGAGTGGTTTTTTTAGAACAGTAAGAACTAACCCCTAACTTTTTTAAACCCAAGAAAGCCAAGAAAGCTGAGTTCTTTATAATCAGCATGTAAGCAGTTAAGTAAATACACTGAACTGGCACATCCATCCTTAATTTATATTTATAAAAATCCTGTTACGATCAACCAAGGAGTGGGAAGAAGGGGAAAGTCCTTGCACCTTTCCTCATAACACAACATTGTTAAGAGAGTCTCCATCACATGGACTGAAGCAGTTGAAAAATAAGCCCTTTTCAGCAATATGTAGTGAGTTCCAAACTTGACGGTGGCATCCACATCCCAAAGATGAATAGCAAAAGAAGCAAGCATCTCTTATCTTAGGAATACTCTTACTCACATTTAATTCCAAAACTATTCCGAGGCAGTCATATGCTAATGAAATGCCTGTGGATGCAGCAACAATGCACACAGTGACGACAATATGAAAAATTGTTGATAGGTTCCCACCGAAAAATAAGTTTGCAATAACCTGTAGATGAAAGACAATTCTGTGACCCCTTACAACACTTTTCTTCCAATTTCTGCAATGAGACATTTTTTTAAAAGTCCAGATCTATATACATATCATGTCATATCAAGCCAAATGAAAACATATTAAAAAAACCTAACTTCATCTTATTATTCGACGGACAAAATATCCAATTAATCTTAATTGTTACTATTTCAGATTCCTCCAAAGCATTTTTAATTTAAATTATTAATGGGGTTTGAGTTCCACGGCAGACTGCAATGAAGAATGATAATCATTCACATACCTTCTTAGTTTAACATTTTCAATCATAACATTTCATATTATACAAAGCAATGAATATGCTTAAGTATTCACATTACAATATGGATGCACAGCATTGTAGTAGTGGGGCCTGGCACATATGGGGTTAATGTGAAACAGTACAATCATGCCCTCACAGTGAAGGCACATGACCCTGAGGAAGGGTCAGTCCAGAGATGGATAGGATGAGAAAATACTTAGACTGGAAATGGCTCCAAAACACTACCCTCTACTGTAAAAAATTATCTGTTATTAATTAGACTTGCTGTTAACATACTCCAGGGGAAGGCAATGGCATGGTGGTATTGTCGCTGGACTAGTAACCCAGAGACACAGGGAAACGCTCTGGGAGCCCAGGTCTGAATCCTCCAAGACAGATGGTGAAATTTAAATTCAATAATAATCTGGAATTAAAAGTCTAGTAATGGCCATGAAATGATTGTTGTAAAAACTCATCTCATTCACTAATATCCTTTAGGGAAGCAAATCTACCATCCTTATCCCGTCTGGCCTGCATGTGACTCTTGATCCACAGTAGTGTGGTTGGCTCTTAAATGCTTTCAAGGGTGGGCAATAAATGCTGGCCCAACCAGTGACACCCACATCCCATGGATGGATATAAAAAACAGACTAGGAAGCCTACTTCATCTTGTCTCTTGCAGGATTCTTTGTGGGGGATGGGGGTGGGGGGCAGGGAGAGGCAGAATGTTGAGAAGCTAAGGAAAGCCTTCAATGGCTACTGCTGTGAACTTAACCTGCTCTCAACTGCAGCAGCAGACACTGAGAACCCTCACAGAAAAGTTCCAGAGGCTGGAAGTTAAGAACAAACATGAGAAGTTTTAATCAAACAGTAGTCTTCAGCTCCAGCGAGCAGAGTTTGCTTCCAGGCCAGCTAGTCCTGAGACACCTGTTTTCAGTCAGTCTGATGCATTTTTTGAGAACAACCTTTCACTAAACCTGATTCCAAATTCCGAGTGGGAATCATCGAGCCTGCGGTTATTTCCCAAGAGGCCTGAATCACAATGTGAAAGCTGAATGAATCAAGAGGGCAACCAGCTGACCTATTGTGTCATTGAAGTCACTCCTTCTTCTTAAGATGCTGCCAGTTTGAAGAGCCCACCATAAAACAGTAAGCGTGGGAAGATCCTTCATTAGGAGCTGGCGACCGGCGCCTCTATTTTGGAAATATGTAACCTCTTAAAGCTGTACCTACGCTATTTAAAACAATCAAAAATAGATTTTGCAATTCCTCACTTCCATCTCCACTGGGATTCACCCATGGCCCAGAGCAGTCACAGAACTAGAGTCTTTGGAGAAGATGTTTAAGATGCAGCATTGCTACAGATCTAAATAAAACATCAGAGGCAGCACAGGTTAGTACACTTCTTTATTTGATTGGACCAATAGCAGATGACACCATTTCATGTTAAGCTATCGATGAATCATCTATCAAATTTGAAGATGTTTTGAAATCTTTCAATATCTATTTCAATTAATATTCAACAAAATACTGGAGAGAGTGAAATTTAATAAGAGAGTCCAGCTGTCTGGGAAACTTGCTGATTCCTTCATTAATGATTTCTGCTGGATCACAGAAGTTTGTGAATATGGTGATTTAAAGTCTCTGCTCATCTGAGACAGAATCATGGTTGAGGTTGCAAATGATTCACTCTCTAATCTGCTAAAGCTAAAGTTAATCTTGCCCTCGGGCAGGCTATCCAACTAACTAGACTGTCCGAGTGACGTGAACAATACAGAACCATCCTAAGGGAACACGCCATGGGGCAGAAACCAATCTTCAGTCCATCCTATCAAATCACAAAAATGCAGGATCACCCAAGTTAGGGAAAGCAACCCCTGAACCTCTTAGCAGAGTGACTTTGCCAGCACTGCAGTTTGAAGCACGCTCACAGGGAAGATCGGTGTTCAGTGAACATTGCCCAATACTTCCACTGCAGCAAACAGGGACACTTTGATAAACCATGCAAGTCTGCACTGTACTGGCATCCATGAGGCTGAGATCAAAGACCCGGAAGGCACACAGCCATTCTTCTTGGGGAAATCAGAGAATGTGGTTCTTTATTTTGGAATGCTGACTTCCTGATAAATGGTTGTCTAATAAATTTTAAATTAGACTCAGGTGCCAGTACTGTCAGAGAAGGAAATATGACTCCAAAATCTTTGGATTCGAATGACAGACACTCCACTGTATGGAGCAGGCGGAGTCTGATCCCCAGTCCTTGGCATGATCCTTGAATCACTGAGGTAAAATGACAAACAAGTTTCTTAAGTTGATGTTTATTGTCTAGAATCAGCCTTTTTCGTTTCTAACCAAGGATCCTAGATGGCCCTAGATCTTCTCTAGATGTTGGAAGATGTCAAGACTACCAGTGTCATTAACCATCCAGAAGAGAACAGTTCTGAATCCTCAAACATTAACGAATATTTAGATTCTGCTTTCACTTCTGATCCCTCTTCACATTTGATGGAACAGGTTTATGCATCATCATTGCAGATTTGGAAAAGTCCACAATGGTCAGGCCAACCTACTGTGCATGAGATTATCATAGCACCTCCTCTGGAAATGGTACCAGAACAGGATTAACAGCCTGAGGAGCCTCTACTTCCAGTTAAGATTATGGTTAGCAGACACACTAACCACTGTGCACACGCAGTAACTTTGAGATAGCGTGCCAAAACCATGAGGGATGCTACTAGCAGTTTTGCGCCATCAATCGCAAAAAGCAGAAATGAGCATGCTACTCAATTGTCTTGCCACAGGGTCACTTTTGCTCAGAGTCAGAGAGATTCCAGACAGCCTAAATGGAAAAGGAAGAAGAACAAACATTGCCAAGCAGTTGAATGTCATTTTTGTCCACACCGCAAGAAACGCGCAAGAATAAAACAACCTTGCACTGCCAAACTAGCCTGACCAACCAATCTAGTTTAACAAGGAATGGAAAAAGTGGATGAAACCATGACCAAATGCCATGCAACCTCCAAGCCAATGACAAGAGCCAGAACCACCTGAGCCTACCACTCTCCTGATAGAACAGTGAACAAGATGTGGAAGGGTTACACAGCTACCTGACTGCCTGAGCCTTTTACTGCAAGGACTTGAAGAGAGGATTGGGTAGTAAGGATGTTGTTAATGTTAATAATGTAATAGCAAGTATGTTAGAGTAGCATTTGGGTTATAACAATAAGATCAATGCACAAGACTTATAACGAATAAGACTTGAAGTAAACTAAAGTAACCATATCCATGGGTAAGGATTTGGAGGACGGTGTAGTAGTTCGGTCTGGTACATACAGTGCTAAAGTGGGAATGAGTACAGTTCCACCCACACACAGTGATGTAAAAAGGCACATGACTCAGAGCCAGAAACAGTGTCAAGATGGACAGAGATGTGTAAAGACCTAGGATGGAGTCAGCTCCATATCTATACCCTAAAAGTATGTCCATAGTTATGAGTTGTTAATAAAGGCTTGCTGTTACACACTACCAAGCATTGTTTGTGGCATCCAAAGCAGGAGTTTTCAATCATTAAATGTATAACCTTAGCTTGTGAGCTACAGGTCAGAAGAATGGCAGATATATCTTTCAAGTACAAAATCCTTACTCAAAAATGATGGATCTCCATTATATTTGCACTGATTTGTTATAAAATTGTATTTATAGATGTCTAGGTTGCATTGTGGACTATGGAAGTTACCTAAAGTTCTGGGTTAAAATTCCCATCAGGGCACACTCTCTCTGTTGGCTATAAGGAACTTGAAGTAAAAATTAAATTTCAGTTTCTGCAGTTTCCTTTAAACAAGTGCTTTGCATCCCCAACCCTACATGGTAAGCTGGTGAAAGGAGGAAACTGATGATATGTGAAACCAACACAACTGCCTTATTTGCATGCAGTCACTAAACTTTGGGTGAGTGCTTTGAACACCTGAGATAATTGCTCATAAAAAAAAGGAAGAACACAACTAATGGACCAAGGCTGTGTCTACAAAAACAACTGGACAGCAAAAACAATAAACTCAAGCAGTTGATGTCACATATACTGCAACACAAGTCATATTATAACATGTGAGCATACAGACACTCATTAGCCTCGATGCTGCAAGTAGTCAAAACCTATGGAAATTTTTTCTGCTGTAATGGTGTACTTTTTGCGGTAGGGAATCCATCTCATTGGATTATTTTCAAATATTTAATTAGCAGGAACTGAATCTGAGTACCACAGTGTATAGTAGACTATATACCAAGAGAGCATGGGTTTGGATGAGGCTTGACCAACCTTTATGCTGGTGGGATGGACACATCTGCATATCTTTCTCAGGGGCAGTGAGCAAATTTGGCAAACTTGGCATAACAATAAACTGAATTTTCTAAAAAAATTTAGGACATGGGGGATGAAACACTGATCATCTCCACCTCTGATGTGCATCTTGGGGAGTACCTTGGCGAAATAGAAAGGTTAACAAGCTATTGGGTCACCAAGAGAGCACAGGTGAAGGGCAGCACTAGTTAGGGTTCTGATAAATGGAGTTGTAATACACTACACCCCCTCATACTCAGTTAACCTTGTGGCGATGAGGGCCTCTCGCTGCCCTTCCCAGCTGAACCATTGTCACTACCTGTTCTCCATCCTCCAGTTTCTGTTCAGTCTCTTCTCCAGATCCTCCTTGCCTGTCTCCTCCTCCTCTTTCCCCTCCTCCCCATGGACTTCCACCTAGTCCCCTTTCTCCCCTTCCGGGATGTCTCCCCATTGCTGTGCCGGGTTGTCAAATGCATGGAGATCCTCAGGGACGCTATACTTCAGGACCCACCAGAGTGGTCCAGACAGCAAAAGCGCATTTTCACAAGCCTGCTGCATCTCCTCTCAACAGCCCAATTGGCAGCGTGGACCTCATCATAATGGGTGTCTGCGTCAGTCTGGGGCCTCCACACTGGCATCATCAGCCAAAATCTCAGCAGGTAGCCGTTGCCCCCCATGAGCCCGGGGATGTCAGAGCTCCACATGCATGATACTAAGCCTGTCGTCGCAGGCAACTTGCACGTTAAGGGAGTGGGACACCTTTCTGTTCACATGTCGCACCCCTTGATGGTATGGGGCCCACAGGGCAAGGTGCCTGCTGTTGATAGCCCCCTGCATATGGGGCATTCTGGCAATGGCAGAAAAGCCTGCAGGGCTTGGTCCACATCACAGCAGATGTAATCACCTGTCCAAGCATCCGTCTAGGACTAGGTGATGCCACAGATGTCTCCAATTGTGGCCTGGGGGACACAGTTCTGTTGAAGTTGAGGGCCACGGTAATCTTCACTGTCATCAGGTCCAGGTGCCATCCTGACACACAAGGTGCCAGATCTGTGAGGTGCCACACTGTCTCCATACAGTCTGCATTGGCACACGGCATCCAAAATGTTTTTGAAGGACACACGGGTCCTGTAGTGTCAGGGTCCCCATCTCCAATGTCCTCTGGCCCTCCCCTCGGACCGATGGCCATCCACCTCCTGCCCCAGACCGATAGCCCCTGTCCTGCTGTGGCCTCTGCCCTGGGTTGGTCTTGCCACAGCTGCACGTTTCCCTCCTTCTCCTCTTCCATATCCTCAGGTACCAGGGCCAGCTCGATTGGCTACACTGCAACATCCATGGTACTTATGGAATGGGAGTGGGAGCGGGAGGGTGAGAGAGACAGACAGACGGACAGTACGGTTATCCACCCCAGACTCCTCACTCCTGCCCAGCAACCTGTGTCCCCATGGATGCTGGAAACCCGATACCATCCACCTCAATGGGCTACTGACTGCTGCCACATCAGTGCCATGGCAGGCACGGGGGGTGGCATACAGTGTGTGTGAGGGGGGGGTTCCCATTGGGAATACTTGCATCATAAACGTGGTACACCCATCTTTACAACAGGTGCAATGGCATCCAGGAATATCAAGCTGTTCAGACAAATCAGGGAGGGGTATCCTCATTGCTAGAACAGGAAGGGTTCCCATCGAAGGCCACACTGCAGGGTCCAAGCAGGGCGAGGAGCCATGTAACATCAGCCAAGCTCCCTAGATTGGAGAGCAGCTGACAGAGCTGCTGCTTGTTAGTGAAGCTTGGGATGGAACATGCAAAGGTATGGGTGGGATCAGATGATATTACGGGGATGGAAGTATGTGACCTTGCAATTCATGGCAATAGAATCTTTAGATTGATTATGGTCTTTCTTCTGCTTTCAGAAAAATATATAAAATGGCATGAACAAAATTGATGTTTTGAGGGCAGTATTAATGGTTCTACCTTAAGTAAGAGTATAGTTATATTTTATATTACAGAAGGATATACTAGGTGTCTTACTTTTTGCCCGATGTATAAATTCAAAATTTATTTCTCAATGCAATGAGGTAAAAGAAATAGCATGCTATATTACTAAGTTAACTTGTACGTGTCTATCAACACCAAGGCACAAAGTAAAATCATTAAAAATTCCCAAAGTATCTTACAATCAAATTTATTCAAAGATCAACTTACCTCTCGAGTAACAAAGCACTCAATTGGAAATGTCAAAATAACAGTTAATGCGTACAGAAACCTCCCAGCAGTAACCAAATTATCATTTTTACAATAATTCTCAAACAGGTCACCTGGTAAAAAGACATCAAAAGAGCCTAGGTTGATTTTTATTCTGTTAAAAATATTAAAAGCATCACACTTTCTCTCACAAAATACATCAGCTGGAATTTTCTGGCCATTCAAGCCAGTGGGATCTTCCGGTCTTGCTACGTGTTTCCTGTTGGCAAGGGGTCCATTCAACGAGAAACTCCATTGACAGCAGTGGGATCAGAAGATCCCGCCACCAGCCAACACTGGGTTCCCTCCACTACCATGAAACTTGCGGTAGGGTGCACGGAAAATCCCACCTATGATATTACTCTGAAGTAACTCATTTTACTTCAAAAAAAGGTTTTCATGAAAAGAATTAAGATTATGCATCATTCTACATTAAGATTTTCTTTATTATACCAGGTTGAGACAACCACATCTGTGGTGACTTATGGGATTCACAATGTTATAAGTTAACCTTGATATAGTATAGAGAAACATTCTAAAGAGCGTCTGGGTTTGGGCCCAGGTGGCCGATTAAAGCTGGAAAAAAATATCAACGCCTCAAGAAGCCAACTCTAACCTGCCAACTTCTGCATTCAACTCAAGCACATTAGGCTGTATGCATGAAGAGAGGCAGACTGCCATTGCTAATTAGAGCAATATTAGCACATACTAGAAAGAACTATTTGGGGAGCAATCTCAATAGTGGCATTGATTCCTTCTATCAGCAAAATATACAGGCAGCTAACAAACAAAAGACAAACTCAAAGACCAGCCAGTCCCAACAAAATGATAAATTCACCCTTACCTTCAGCGTGGAAAGCCTTGCAGATCCGCAATTGGCCTCCACAGCTACATCAGAATGCAAAGCAGATACATTAGCTGCGATTTTCTGGTCTTGCCCTTGCCAGACTGGAAATCCATGTCTTATGGCAATGGACCTTGGGCTGGTCTGTCAAAATTTCTGTCCTGTCCATGATGATTCCTGGCACAGGTAGAACTAGAAAATTCCAGCCAAGGAAGAAGATCGAAGAAAGTTTTTCTGGTTCTATCAGATTTGTTTCAGAATCACAGGGCAGAATTTTCCCATCCCACCCGCCACGGGAATCGCAGCAGTGGGATTCGGACCATACAAAAATCTGTTGACCTCGGGCGGGATTTTCCAGTGTTGGGGCAAGCACGACCAAAAAATTGTTTTTGAGAGTAATGAGAGTAATTTCTCCATATGCACTGGCATTCTATGTGTTAACTAGTCATGGTTACACAGAGCTCTAAAATATGAACAAATAAATAATGCAGGAGCAACAATGGTTGTCAAATTTTTTTGATCTCCCCCTTCTCCCTTCCAATCCCTTCTTCCTATTATCCTTCCTTCTGTAAATTCTTTTTGGGAAAAATTTATCTTGCAATCATATCCCTCTTCCTCCCCTTCCCATCCATTTATTTTATTTTGTGATGTCTTTACGACTACAGCTTTTTTTTATTCACTTCTTTTTCAGCAGTTTGAGTGGGTTTTGAGTCACTGATGAATTCATTGGCTATATATGTGCTTTAATCCCCTTTGGCCAGTAATCTGACTCACTTCTTTTGTTTCTTTTTTTAATCATCAGTCAGACAGTTTTATTTCCATGTGTACAGGCAATTGAAATAAATATTAATTGAAATTGCTGCCCTGCTGGGCCATTATCAATAATCGAATGTTAATACAAACTCATAACTGAAAAAATAATTCATGATCATTTTCAATGTTTGCACCAGTAATTTCTGCTTCCCTCAATCTCCCCAGCAACTTCTGAGGAAAAGTGGTTGAAATAAGTAAAAAAAAATAAAAATAAATGACCATTTATGCTCTTTGTCCTGGGTTTCTTTTTAATCAGTGCTCTGATAAATTTTTGGCAACAGAGTGGAAACTCCTGCAGAAATTCTACCCCATGTACATTTAGTTAAGTTAAATCGTATCCTTACCTTGTGTATAGCCTGTGAACGTTATATATCCACTTACAGCAAAGGCCGCACTGATAAACAGAGCAAATAACACTGATACATGAGTAACACGAGACCAGTTGTTTATTGTGGGCTGCTCCAGGGATCCATAAAGTAAAAAACTGTTGTGATGACAGACAAAAGCTGAAAGTACAGAATACATCATTAATGAATATTATTCTTGTTCTTATAATGGACAAACAAATAAATATGTGCTTTTCAGGTTCTTGTAAGAGACATTTAGCTCTGCTTTTCCCAGTGGGACATTGCTAGAAGAACGTTACTTTGCAGAGGCAATGCAATGAAATAGATCTCTAATGCTTTGGGTTTGTTTTTTTTTTCAATTGGCTATGAATGGGTGGATAACCTACTACACTAGGGGAGATGATGGCACAGTGGTGACATCACTGGAATAGTAATCCAGGGACCCAAGATGACGATCAGGGGGCAAGGGTTCAAATCCCACCATGGCAGCTGGTGGAACTTAAATTCAATTAATAAATCTGGAATTGAGAAAAAGGTAATCTTGGTAATGCAGGCCATGAAACTGTTGTCAATCATTGTAAATTAATGCCCTTTAGAAAACTGCTATTCTTACATAGTCTGGCCTACATGTGACTCTAGATGAATGAAATATAGTTGACTCTTAACTGCCCTTTGAAATGGCCTAACAAGCTACTCAGTTGAAGGGCAAAGAGGGTTGTGGCAACAAATGCTGGCCTTGCCAGTGATGCCCATGAAAGAATAAAGAAAAAAAGAGTTTTACCTTGCTTACTTTTTATTCATTATTTTTACTAATTATTTCGTTTTTTTTCACTGATTATTTTCTTCTAATTGCATTTACGAATAATATAACTTGATATCTTGCCTCCAATATTATTATGTCCTTTTTTTAGGTAAGGGCACCAAAACTGTAAGCCATGTTCCAGATGAGGCCTCACCAACAGCCTGCAACAACACCACCTCACTTTTAAACTGCAATTGTTAATTTTGGCTGGTCTATTTATATAAATCTAAGGAAACTGTATACTTTGGTGGAAAAAAGCTACCGATCAAACTTAGTGTGAAGGAATTCAATACAGTACACAAATGATAGATGAGACTTTTTTCTGAGAATGCATAACACTTCCCCGCATACAAAATCAGGAAAATCAAAAATGTTGAAATCATAGAAAATTTCCAGTTGAAAACATTCTGTTCAAAGATAATTATTTTCAAGAATACAATGAATTATACTAAATGGTTTGATTGGTTCTTCAAGGCTGTTCTTTCTAATAAACCAAACACAATCTGCACTTATTTGATGTCTCAAAGGATATCAACAAAAATCAACATTGTCAATTATAACTTTGAAATGTCTTCCTGACTTCTCTTCATAGATATTCAAAATATGCTGATCAAATGGTTATGGCATTAGACTAACAATCTGAACGTCATGGGTGAAATATTCTTGTCCCAACAATGGCAGGTTTCATGGTGGGCGGGAGTGGAAAATTTGAAGTGAAGCCAAAAGTCCCCACCATTGGAAAAACAAGTTCCTGATTTTCCCTTCACCACTTCCATGTGGGATGATGATGGGTCAGCCGCTAATCCATGTTGGGAATTCAATTTGCATGCATTAGCATGCCGGGCAGCAACCGGCCAGAAACAGTGTTGGCTCCTTCTTGGGCGGCATGGTGGCACAGTGGTTAGCACAGCTGCCTCACAGCTCCAGGAACCTGGGTTCGATTCCCGTGCTTGGGTCATCGTCTGTGTGGAGTTTGCACGTTCTCTCCGTATCTGCAAGAGTTTCCTCTGGCTGCTCCAGTTTCCTCCCACAGTTCAAAGTCGTGCGGGTTAGATGCATTGGTCTTGCTAAATTCTCCCTCAGTGTACCCAAACAGGTGCCAGAATGTGGCGACCAGGGATTTTCACAGTAACTTCATTGTTATATCATTAATGTAAGCCTACTTGTGTCTGATAAATAAACTTTACTTTATGTCATGAATATTCATTACAAATGTAAGTTGGTGGAATCATGTTTATCCATTCCATTAAAGTCTTCATTCCTTCAAACTGAACGCATAGTTCAATATTATGATTGTTGTTACCAAGGAGTGTCTTCATGCCTTCACTGTGAGGTTAGCAATTAGTCTTATCTCATTGCACAATATAGCCTGCTCTCTGGTTGGTTCCAGAACACGCTGTTCTAAGACATTATCCTGAACTCTTCATCTATGCTACCATTGCCCACCTGATTTTTCCAGTCTATACATAGATTAAAATCCTCCCTAATTATTATGGCACCTTTATAACAAGGTTCTTGGGATATCTGATTTGGTACTGGGTTGAAGGTGGGATGATCATAGCCAGTGGTGGCATTTGCAGCTGTTAATGGGGAAAACATAATAAAGGGAGGTTACCCATAGCTTTCTTGGGACGTGGCAGGAGAGGTAGTTGGGGGGAGGGGGGGGGCACCTTTGTATGTGACTGTGCACATAGTATCAAATGGGGAAGTACCCAAGAGGCATTGGACATCAACAATGATGGGCTCAGGTGGGAGGGCAGGAATGCCTACCTCAATGACAATGAGATCTAGGGTTACTGAGGAAGATTGAGAACCATTGGTGGGAGGTCTACCTGAAAAACCTAAGGCTCTTGGATGATTGGGGGATCTGAAATCTGATAGAGGGAGGGTTGAAGCTGACCTCAAAGCAGAAATGCAGCACCACCATCCTGAAAATTTATAGCCAGTGCACAAAAAGCAGGACAAATCTAACCCAGTCAATTGCTACCCGATTAGTCCACTCTTGATCATCAGTAAAGTGATAGAAAGGGTCAGCAACAGCGCTATCAAGTAGCACTTATTTACAATAACTTGCTAATTGCAATGCTCAGTTTGTGTTCTGCTAGGATCACTCTGCCACAAAAGAAGATGATTGAAGGTCAATCATCTCGATCCCAGGACATCACAGTAGGAGTTCCTCAGGGGAGTATCTGAGGCCTAAACCATCTTCAACTGCTTAATCAATGACTTTCTTTCCATTATAAAGTCAGAAGTGGGGATGTTTGCTGATGATTGCACAATTTTCAGCACCATTCACAACCCTTCAGATACTGAAGCAGTCCATGTCCAAAACCTGGACAAAATCCAGGCTTGGGCTGACAAGTGGAAAGTAACATTCCTGCACACAAGTCCCAGGCAATGACCATCTCCAACAACAGAAGATCTAACCATCGCCTCTTGACATTCAATGGCATTATCATCATTGAATGCCCCACTGTCAACGTCCTTGGGGTTATCATTAACCAGAAACTGAACTGGACCAGCCACATAAATGCTGTTTCTAAGAGCAGGTGAGAGACTAGGAAACCTGCAGCAAGTAACTTACCTCCTGACACCGCAAAGCCTGTCCAGCATCTCCAAGGCACAAGTCAGGAATGTGATGGAAAGTCTCATTTGCCTGGATGAGTGTAACTCAAACAACACTCGAGAAGTGACACCATTCAGACAAAGCACACCACTTGATTGCTCCCCCCACCCCCTACCCCCACCAGCCCCCCTCCCCAACCACCCCACCCTCCTTTCCTGCATATACAAACATTCGGTCACTCCACTATTGACACAGTGGAAGTAGTGTGTACTGTCCAGATGGAGTCACGTTCACATGAGGCATTCAATGTATATTGTTATGGGGAAAAGATTTGCCCACATCTCATGAATGAATTAAAAATAAAGCGTGATGCATTCAAATTGTGCAACAATTGTCATTAGCAACTGGTATTTACAAAGGTATAAGATATATGCAATGAGTGAACATCCATGACTTAAAGGTGATATCAAGGTTTCTTAATCTTTCAAACCCTACCACTATGTTTCAGTGTGTCCCTGACATCCTCAGCAGAAGCTGAGGCAGCCTGCCAACTGCGATGTCCTGTTGCATCTGATGACTTTGGAGAAGCGTTCTTTGGAGCCTTAAAGGCCTGACATGCCTAGTCTGTTTTGGGTCTCTTCTTCTGAGGCAGATGCACCTTTCTCAATATGTGCAGCTGAAGATGACAAGCAGGGAGTGCTGGGATCAGTTGAACACTCGCAGAATCACCTGGACAATCGTCCTGGATCTCCAGCTGCTGGTCCTCCTTCCTGCTGGTGCCCAACGCTGCCTGCCTGACTCCTTCAGAAGGAGTCCTTGGGGGAAGGTCCAGATGCCAGACTCCCTCTCACCTAGCCACTGACGGGTCCTTCCAATGTTAGTGTTAGAGTGAAAGACCGCGTGGAAATCCAGCAGCTGCTGCTGGATCAAGGTCTCCAAATCTCCTGTCACCCTTCCCACAGATCCTTGAGGTGCTGAATTTCAGAGCCATGTCATCTGACAGAATGTGGACAGACTTCTCCATCCTTTGCTCAACTCTGTTAACTACCTCTCGTCATTTTGCCTGATGTACCACCTGGAACCTATCTTTGCATCTTCAGCATGTTATCAACAGCCACTTCCAGAGGCTCATTATCTGACTCAGATGGTTCCTGATCTCCAGCAGTCATCTGAGTTCTAGACACCCAGGTAGTCACTGGTCCAGGAGATTTGGGCTCATTTTTCCTGCGCTGGTATGTCTGGATCAGCTATTGCTGCCTGTAAGAGGAAGGAGATTAAATTAGTTCATGAGAATGCTGAATATAATATTAAAAATCACTTACTGTGAATGTTAGAATGTGATCAACTCATGGAGGCTTCATCCATACTGGCTTTCTGGGAGAGGCCTTACCCGCAGAAGTGACCTCTGGCCCTATTTACTAACTTCTTGGCAATTTCCTCAAACTCAGAGAGATCTTGGCTGTCTGCCATCCCTCTTCTGGTCTGGGATCTTTCCCTCTTATTGTGAGCAAGCTTGGCCTGCATGAAGACAAAGAAATGGAATGTGATGGAAAGGGATGGATGAGAGGCTGGAATGCATGCCAATAAAAGCTGATAATGCTCTTCATACAAGATGATAGATGAGATGCTGGTGAATGCTGGTATCTCTCCTGCTAATGTTTTGTAAAATCCCTGAACTGAGTGATGCTCGGAGTGCAGAATGAGAGCGTGCATTTGGAGTGAACAGAATGTGACTTACCCTGCCAGCGTGGATGAGCTCATTCATCCTCTTCCTGCACTGCAAGGTGTGCCCATGAAGCTGACCTTCCTCACTAGGATGAAGTGAAGTTGGTGGACCTCCTGGAACCATCCCTCGGGTGGAGGAAGTCCCCATGCTGCTGCTGACCTCACAGGGATTCATTGTTGAAACCTGGCATTGCCTTCTCATTGCTTGGAGCCTTCTCAGCTTTGGTCATCCACATAGCTGGGCTACAGAGAGTAATATGTGTATTTGGCTGGTATTTGTAGATGGCAAGAAGTCTGACAACACCAGGTTTAACACATCATTTGTAGATGGTGCCAG
This sequence comes from Carcharhinus amblyrhynchos, assembly GCF_965287045.1. Classification (NCBI taxonomy): domain Eukaryota; kingdom Metazoa; phylum Chordata; class Chondrichthyes; order Carcharhiniformes; family Carcharhinidae; genus Carcharhinus; species Carcharhinus amblyrhynchos. The sequence goes on from NC_137334.1 coordinate 59,001,596, forward strand.
GACCTTTCACCCCACTAGAATATAGCAGGGCAGGTGAATCATTGCCCGCCCAATCATGTTATTCAAAGAGCTAATTGTCAATGTATAATTAATGAGCTTCCAAGCGTAAGATGAGATGCAATTTCCTGACCCATGGGCTAGTGGGAAACCCACCACTACTCCTGCCCATCACATCACTTAATCTCTGGAGTGGAAAATTCCACACCATAATTTTCATAGAATCCCTACAGTGCAGAAGAAGCCATTCATCCTATCAAGTCTGCACCAACTCTCTGACAGAGTATTCTACCCAGGCCCTCTCCCCCGCCCTATCCCCCATGACATCATATATTTACTGTAGCTAACCCATTCAACCTACGCACCTTTGGACACTAAAGGGCAATTTAGCATGGCCAATCCACCCAACCTGCATGTCTTTTGGACTGTGGGAAAAAAACAGAGGAAACCCACTCAGAAAAAGGGAAAATGTGCAAACTCCACACAGTTTAAATCTGACCATGATAAGGTTTGAAAACTGAATCTGACAGATGTAGTAATTAGTGGACTAAAACACAACAAATAACAATGAACACTGCTGGATTGTGATAAATGTTCAACCAGTTCATTCATCTCCTTCAGGAAATGGAGCCTTTAAACTCTGTCAAGTCAAGTTGACATTTGATACCAAACTAAAATCCATGCTGTCCTTGGTGTGTCTACCAAACCATTGTCGTAGAATTTTCTCCAGTGTTTTCTTATGAATCTGGCAAAATCTTTTCTCCAACTTAAACATGATGATTCATTTCAGATCTGCGGACTTGAGAATCTGATAATCCTTTCAGGCGCCAGCTATGCAAGGGACTTCACTTTTTTTGATTGGCAGTGCATTCTTCTTCAAGAGTTCTGGATCTGTACCAGCGATTATACATTCACCTCCCAATTGGAGGCTTCAATTGAACAGTTTCTGCATCTTAATGCATGTTGTGGTGCGTGATTTGGCATGGGTTGCTGGGACAACTTTCTCCAAAATATCTGATCTGCCCTTTTGGGGGGGATGCCTATCTTTTGTGCCTGAGAAGAGTTGTTCTAGTCCATACTTCTGTGAACATTACCATCATGGGAACTTCTTCATATTTTTGGTCACAATTGACATGTTAGTCTTTACTTTGCTCCTTTTCCTGCCATTTGAGCTCTCCTCTTTGCTCTCACTATCTCTTTCCCAAATATTTCCCTGTGTTTCTAGGCCATGGAGCAGCTCTTTAGCAACTACAGGTAAACAGCTCCCTCAATGGTGCAGCACTGGCCAGATATGTGATTACCATTTTATGTCCAGCATATATAATCAGTTCTTCTGACAAAGAAAATGCACTTGGTAATGTATGGGATGATGAAAATCCTTTCCCTCATTTGGTTGATGGGTCCAGGATAATCTAACTCTGAGCATTCCAAGTACAAAATGTTTTATTTCCTCGCACTCCCTCTGGCAAAACACAACATTTTCATAGAAATGCTACAGTGCAAATGGAGGCCATTTGGCCCATTGAATCTGCAGTGATGACACAACATCCTATCCAACCCCTTTCCTTGTAATCCCACATATTTACCCAACTAATCCCCCAATCCACACATCCCTGGCACACTAAGGGGCAATTTAGCATGGCCAATCCATGTAACCTGCGTGGATGTAATCTGCACACCTTTAAACTGTGGGAGGAAGCTGGATTACCTGGAGGAAATCCTTGCAGATATAAGGAGAACATGCAAACTCCAAAAAAAGGAAACACTCTGTTTGTATTAGTATGGAAAGCTAGGACAGTTTGTTCTTTTAACAATCATTAGTTTACATTCATCATTAATCAATAATAAGTCGAGATGTAGGGAGTATAATTGTTGCACAGCAGATAAATAGATAATGGAACGAACATACGTTGTTCTGTTGTAAATATTTATGACTTACCAAATGTCATAACTCCCATTGCTTGTATTGCATTTGGCTGTGCAAACTCCCAGGCATTTTTTGTGGATGGACTGCAAGATAAATAAGAGTCAGATTGCAATGGCCTTTGGTCTTCTTTCTTTATTAATTTCAGTGAAAATCGAGATACTTGCAAATGGCAACCAAATACTCAGGGGATGCAGAAAGCAACAGAAGACAATTTGCTTGTGTTCAGAAAATTGGTGGTATTCAATTCAGACAGATTAGTGGACATCATGAGGAGATGGCCCCAGCAATGATATACATGGAGCAGCACAGAAGTAACTGGTTATGAATCCACATGACTGGCAGCTCTGTGGTATTGAATAACGCTGTAGTCATTTCCTCTGAGTGCATTAAAGCAATGAGACCAAGTGGCTATTACAGCAAGCTTCTCAATCAGTTTTGCCAGTTATTTCTGTGAGCTGGCAGACTTTGTAACATGCAGAGACAAACTGCTGCATTCAGGATGGAAAGACTAGGAAACAAAACCCTTGCTGAATTCCAGTGGTGTGATTCAGAGGAAAATCCTGCATTTATTAAACTTAAATTAATGGGTATTGAGAAACAGATGAATAAATTAACAATAGTCTGCATGGATTTTTAATCACAGGAATGAAGGGTATGCTATGGGATTCTTTCTCCTGTTGAGCTAATGACACCTTTCCCCAGGGAATATGTTGTCCTTGTAAAAATGGTGCTTGCTAATTGTTTAAATTATCCATGAGTGGAAGTCTGTAGGTGGAGTATTCTTTGAATTTTAAAGGCACTATGTATATTCAAATTTTCCATGCAAGCACTTTAATGCATCACAGAATCATAAAATAACACAGCCCGGAAGAAAATTATATGGTTCATGTTCATATGCAGGCTTTTGGAAAAAAATAGCTCCATTCCCCTGCTCTTTCCCCACAGTTAGTTAACTTCTACTTCAAAACATGAATTTTATACTTCCCCATGGACAGGGTTTATAGACCAGGGGCAGGGGAGAAATTGGTGTTCAGTGGAGTAGTGGGATAGGGGGAACATGAATCATCGCAGATGGATCTCCAGCTGGACTTCCACTCACCCCAAACTCTCAACAATTTTATGCCTCAGATATGATGGTTCGGATCGGATGCCTGCCCTAGCTCCAATTCAAACCCTTAAATTACCAACTATTAAGTTTAAGTTCATTCCACAGTGTCACAAGTAAGCTTACATTAACATTGCGATGAAGCTACTTTGAAAATCGTCCAGTCATCACACTCTGGCACCTGTTCGGGTACACCGAAGGAGAATTTAGCGTGGCCAATCCACCTAACCAGCATATCTTTGGAGTGTGGAAGGAAACCAGAGCACTCGGAGGAAATCCACCCAGACATAGGGAGGACGTGTAGACTTCACACAGATAATGACCTAAGCCACGAATCAAACCCAGGTCCTTGACACTGTGAGGCAGCAGTGCTACCTATTATGCCACTGTGCCACCCGTATTGACTACATAAGGATAGTTTCCTGCCCAGCCTCAATTTTTTGGCTGGCAGAAGGAATATCCAGATATGTGGAATGCAGCCTTCAGAGCTGTTCCTGTTGTCAAAACTGTCTACAGATAGACTGAAGAAGATGGCGCAACTCTATAACAGATTCTCTTGCAATGTAATGGATAAGTCTTCTCAGATACTGATTTTTGCCTCTAAAATTTGCAACACAGAAAATCCTGTTTACTGCAAATGAATTCCAGCTGCAAGCTAAAGTGTTACAGCTCAGATAATGATGACTAAAAGTCTTCCATTTATCTGCTTCCACAATATGCCACAAATTTCAGTCAGAATTAATGTATAAGAGATGTATTTGAAACTTGATAGTAATAAAATATAAACATCCCTGAAGATGAAACCTGTCAGGCCTCTGCTGCTGCAGCCAGTCTTGACCCAGCAACCCTCCCCAGCTATCGTGGCTGCCCACAGCCAATCAGCTCTACCCTGCTCAAAAATATCACCCCTACACCCCAGACCGATCACCCATCCTCCCAAAGTGGCAGCAGGTCCCCCTCCCTCCCCACTGCTTCTCCATTGACCGGCCCCCCAAGTAGGTCTCGCCCCCAGAAGGACATGCCACCAGATGGCCTCACCTCCTAGGCACTGCCCGGTGTCTGGTGAGCAGTGACAGATTACCAGGCTGGCATTGCCCAAGGTGCACCTCCTTGCCCAGGACCTTCCCGTGAGCCTCGATGGCCTCTGATTCTACCGAATGGGGACCAGATGTGATTGCCACCACAGACAGCCTCTCCTAGTGAGGTCACAGAGGCAAGTGAGATGAACGATCATGTCCCAGGCTTGCTAATCACATGCTAAAAATATGTAAATCCAATTTAAATATTTTAATTAGCCTCATGCCAGAGGTTGACCTTGCCAGATACCCAGTGAGGTTGTGAGATGCAAGAAATCAGATGCTGACCTGATTTCCTGGCTCTCGCACAATCTTACTGGCTCATCTCATCCATCAGCCGACAGGCGCAATGGTAAGATTGCCATCATGGAGACATCGAGCAGATTACACAAAATGAAAAAGAAGATCTTTTTCAGAGATGGAAAGTAATGTGAATCAACAAACAGTAAAATAGATTCTAGTTTGCAGAAGAGTTGGGCTTCCAGAAAGTCATGCAAGCTGAACTTTAAATCTTAATTGTCACATGCAATTGATTACTATGAGTGAAGGCTTATGGTGTTGCAAATATCATATGTTTAATGTTTAACTGTGAAAAAGAATAAAGAATGTTATCCGTCCTGTGAGTCATAAGCAAGTTGTTAAAACATTCACAATGTTGTAAGTTGTCATTTTTGATAATGTCATGAAGAATTATTTCTACGATAATGTTTTTTTCCAATTTTAGGGGAAAACGCAAATGCAGGATTTTACAAGACAGTTATGTTTAAAAATGTCTTTAGGTGAATTAACGATGGTGATCATACCAAACTCTGTCCAGAGACAGGTCCATGAGACCTGTAACCAAAACCTATTGAAAATCAGTTGACAAAGTTTCACATCTTGAAGCAAAGGAGGGATAAGTATTTTTCTGGACACAATGACATAGAGACAGAAACAGTCACTGCTGTCAAGAGCAGAAGGAAAAGGCAGTTTCTATCCTGGTAATCAAGCAAGATGCTAGTGAGAACTGGTTCTCTATTTGAAGGAAAGGAATATTAGGGAATATAAGGAGTAAGGCACAATTCAGATGTGCCTTTATTGTGGAATTTGTTTTGAGAATAATCAAAAGATTAAGTGAAGTAATTTTTAAATGACACTGAAAGACTTCACCTGGTGTGTCAGGGAGAAGGGAGCCTAATGAAAGCCAGGGAGGAGTTTGAAGCTTAATCTTTAAGACTACATTCTGCTCGAAGCATAAAAACATGTATCAATTAGTTAATGAGAAAATATCCTTTAGTTACCTGTTAAGCAGTTTTTATTCTATTATTATTTCAGTCTCTTTGTTCCGGTAAACATCTTAGAAGGTGTCCTTCGGTCATTTCCAATAGTCACTGGGGACTCATCTCATTTCAAAAGTTTTCAAGTATTGTAACACATTATTTTTATGAGTTTAATGACATTTATACATGCTTCACAAAATAGCAATTTGTCTCAATGCAAGACCCAGGACACTTCACATCAGGAAGTGAGCTTCTGCATCTGATTTTAAAATGTATGGTGCGGAGGTCCCCTGGGCAGCGGACCTCTGCACCAAACATGGCCATGTAAAACATACACTTATGGCAGGCCTCATCACAGCTATTCACAGCTGTGATCCTATTCTGAATGACATGGGGAAGGATTTTTCAGATGGTGAGGTTTTTACCTTGTCACCCAAAGAATCAACATGGAATGCATCACCAATGATAGTGGTTGCCCCATAACATTTTAAAACTCAATGTGGTGTTACTTGGCTAAGGGTAAGACTTTTGCCTCATCTGGGAAACAAATGGGTAGGTGGATTGGCCATGGTAAATTGCCCCTTAGTGTCCCAAAATGTGTAGATTAGGTGGATTAAGTTTAAGTTTATCTATTTATTTGTCACTAGTAGGCTTACATTAACACTGCGAAGAAGTTACTGTGAAAATCCCCTAGTCGCCACACACTGGTGCCTGTTCGGGTACACTGAGGAAGAATTTAGCGTGGCCAATGCACCTAACCAGCACATGTTTCGGACTGTGGGAGGAAACTGGAGCACCCAGAGAAAACCCACGCAGACATGGGGAGAATATGCAGACTCCCCACAGACAATGACCCAAGGTGGGAATCAAACCCAAGTCCCTGGCACTGTGAGGCAGCAGTGCTAACCACTGTGCCATCGTGCTGCCAAATAACCATGGTAAATGGAAATTGCGAGGATAGGGCAGGGACAAGTTCTGGCTAAGATACTCTGTCAGAGAGTTGGTGCAGACTTGATGGGCTAAATGGCCACCTTCTGCACAGTAGGAGTTCTATAAGTCTTGCTTTAGATAGTGGCCAGGAGTTCTGTAGTCCCAGCAGGCTCAGGTTCAAGTCCTGGTCTTACTGGGGCTATAGAAAGTCCCCAACAAAGAGGAGTAAATGGACGCTTGTAAATCTGTTGTGATATCAGCGTCTAGCTATCTTGCCCCAGAAAATTGAGTGGGGGAATGGGTTTGAGAGGTCAGGGAAAGGATAAAGGGGGGAGGTTTGGCCTTTTGGGGGGTGCCTCCAATGGGTATAGAGGACACCCTAGGGAGGTCACCCTCAACCTTGCCCAACATCAGCCTGACTAATAAAAGCTGCCAGAATACACAGATGGGGGGGGCCTGCCCATACTGTGGGTTAAAAAACAATGCGGGCAGAGTGAGGCACCTAAGTTGCCATTAGTTGGCTACTTAAGGGTCCTTATTGGCTCAAGGGCAGGAGTCTCCCATCGCCTCCACTGCCTGGCCACCCATAAAATGGGGACTGGCCAAGGCAGGCATGGAGATGGCAACAGGCCTGCACTCAATTTTATGAAACCCTCCTTACTTTCAAACCTGCCAATAGGGTGAGGGGGGCATAAGATTCTGCCCATGATATGGTTATCAAAATTGATTGCAAACTGCAATGCTAATGTTCTTCATTGCTACCTTAGAATAGCTGCTTCTTTAGTAATGGAAAATACAGGATTTCAAAGGACACTGTGCTGCAGTGACATCCAAATTTTCTTCATTGCATTGGCAATATGATTACAGAATCTTGCAATAAATTAAGCATTCGATCAGCATTATGAGTGATATAACTTCTTAATGGAAACGTTGATTCTATGCCAATACTGACGGAATCAGAGAACATATTTCAGGGGTCCCTGATTGATTGGGATATAGCTACTTTAATAACATACATTTTTGGCAATTCTCCCCCAATACAGAATGGAACAAAATAAAAATTCAATAGATATATTTCATTTTGCTGCTACAAATTCATTTGCTCATGGTAATTTCTATTTTGCAATGTCAAATAGATTTTTAACCCATGGTATTGTAAAACAATCCCTTATGGCAGTGTCCTAGGCCCAACCATCTTCAGCTGCTTCATCAATGATCTTCTCTCCGTCATAAGGTCAGAACTGGGGATGTTCACTAACGATTGCACAATGTACAGCACTACTCATCACTCCTAGATACTGAAACTGTCCATGTTCAAATGCAACAAGATCTGGGAAATACACAGGCTTGGGCTGACAAGTGGCAGTAACATTTATGCCACAAAAATGCATGGCAATGACCATCACCAATAAAAGACAATTTAACGCCACCCCTTCATTCAATGGTGTTGCCATCACTGAATTCCTCCACTTCCAACAACTTTGGGTTTACCATTGATCTGAAACTCAACTGGACTCACCACATAAATACAGTGGCAACAAGAGCAGGTGATTCCTCAAAGCCTGTCCACCAACTACAAGGCACAAGTCAGGAGTGTGATGGAAAACTCCCCACTTGCCCTGGATGAGTGCAGTTCCAACAACACTCAAGAAGCTTGACACTATCCAGGAAAAAGTAGCCTGCTTGATTGGCACCACATCGACAAATATCCATTCCTCCCACGACCAATGCTCCGTAGTAGCAATGTGTACTGTCTACAAGATGCACTGCAGCAATTTACCAAAGATCCTTAGATAGCACCTCCCAAACCCAGAAGTACTTCCATCTCAAAGGACAAGGGCAGTAGATACATGGGAACACCACCACCTGCAAGTTCCCCTTCAAGACAATCATCATCCTGACTTGAAAATATATGACCAGTCCTTCACAGTTGCTGTGTTAAAATCCTGGAATTCCTTCCCTAATGGCATTGTGGGTCAACCCACTGCAGTATTTCAGGAAGGAGTGGCAGGGTGGCACAGTGGTTAGCACTGCTGCTAATAGCATCAGGAACTCGGGTTCAATTCCAGCCTTGGGTGACTGTCTGTGTGGAGTTTGTACATTCTCCCCACATCTGCGTAAGTTCCCTCTGGGTGCTTTGGTTTTCTCCCACAGTCCAAAGATGGGCAGGTTAAGTGGCTTGGCCTTGCTAAATTGCACTGTTTTGGGGGATTGGCAGGATAAATATGTGGTATTACGGGATAGGGCCTGAATGGGATTGTTGTCAGTGCAGGCTCGATGGGCCGAATGGCCTCCTTCTGCTCTGTAGGGATTCTCAGTTCTAAAATTCTGAAAAAAAGGCAGCTCACCACCACCTTCTCAAGGGCAACTAGGGATAAGCAATAAATTCTGGCCAATCCCAGCGCTGTCCCATGAAAGAATTAAAAAAAACATTGGTGAAATCTGACTCTATAACCTTCTGATGTGAAAGTGATGAGAACAGAACTTACTTCGCATTTCAGTTCAAAACTAGTTATAAACTAAAGAAATTTTTCTACAAATCATAATTCACAGCTTGATTAGGTAAATTTTGAATTTTCTGACTTTAATATCTTGCATGAGATAATGTTTTATTTAATTTGCAATAACTAAATCCATGGTTCTGGATTTTATGTTCCCCTGCCAGCGGTTTGAAAGTGAGGTCGTGGTGGAATGTGGGAGGTGGGGGGACATGTATAATCCACCAAGACGCCCTTGGACACAACACTGGCAAAGGCACAAAAAGCAACATGGGGTAACTGTCTATCCTGGAAATACCACAAACAAGTCCTGCCTGCTTCTATCAGATCAGAGATAACACAATGAACTCCTCCCACAATTTTGCCATAAAGGGCATCTGTCACCTCTTTAATGCAGCAGCTGATAGTGAACAAGTTGGGTCTCGATGCAAAAATGAATTAGTGGTCACATGCAGCCATCTCCTTTTAAAGCCCAGGTTGTTTGCTAGCAGGCCCAGGGGATTTAATGGCTTTCAGTCCTGTTACTTTCTCCAGCACTTTATTTCACTAAAATTAATGACTTTCAGTCCCTCACTCACATTAGACAGTTGGTTCCCCACAATTTCCAGTCAGTTTTTTTTGTGTTTTCTGTTGCAAAAAGAGACACTAAGTATTTGAGTTAATGTCTATGCCATTTTCTTAATTCCCCCCCGCCTCCCAATTGCAATCTTTTCTGTGTGATTGAAGGAGAAAATCAAATGCAGTCTGGGACATGTGTGCCTGATATGCATTCAGCCAATTGGAAGGCACCAGGGACCTGCTGTTTGTTGACCTCTGCGTCTTTTAATAAAAAAAAATCAAATCATAGCATCCGTGACTTCAGTGAACACAAATACCAATATTAAATATTAACAAATAATTCTTCCAGACATTCCAGGCTATATTGCTGATCTTGCAAGATTTAAAACCTTAAAATGGAGTTCCATTTCATCTTCGATAATAGACCATTTTTTCTCTCACTTATGAAGAGGTGTTGCCTGCCAACTGAAAATTCAAATCTGCATTTTACATCATACTCCACACAGAACTGTTGGCTAGATACCGTTGCCATGGTTACAAAAGATCACCAGGATGAAGCTCTCTTTTCCACATATTAATTCCAGAGATTTTTAGCAGGGAGGTAAAATAACATGTCAGGAAGCAAAGATGATTTACTTATTGCAATATACTTAATAAAAAGAAAACATATTTTAAAACTTCTTGCATGTGGTCTGGTCGCCACATTAAATAAACTTTTTTTTGCTGTCGTTGTGTTTTAGAAATTTCAGTTTTTCCTCGATATCAAACGATTTTCAAAGAAACACAAAAAAAAATCAATTATGGAACAACATTTATTCACTAGTTAGCTAAGCTGATGTCATCTAAAACAAAAACCACAGAAAGCAGAGTGTATAAATGTCCTTTATAATTAATGTTATTCAGAAAATGCAAAGGCTTCTGAACCATTTCTGAGAAGTTACTGTAATTGTAAAGCTTTTAAGCATGAAAAGATTGACATTCTCCATCCTCCTACTTAAATCGAGCCGCTGACATATAACATTTTAAAATTTTCGTCATCTTTGCATGGCTTAAATTAGTGCCTCCTCCCTGAAGGTTTTGCTTCCTCAATTTTGCTAGGCCTACAAGTAATGTTGTAAACAATGTTTTCTCCCACATCAATTTTTAATTATTTTTCCCACCCATACTCTAGAAATGCAGCACTGGTGTCTCACCAAACCACTGTGATTTATTTTATTTTGTATCTGGGTTTACTTAAAATATAAGCGCTGAGGCACTCAGCAAATAGCTGCATGTTAGAATGAACAGTAAAACCAAAAGCAAGTACATTCTGTCCGTTTTCTTTCAATATAAATCATGTCTGACATCTGGCAGCTCTGACAATGTACGTCTTTCAGTTAGCCATGGATGGTGCAGACCTACCTACTATCAATGACGATATTGTAATGTCTTTCAGAGGGAGACACTGCAACAACAACTTATATTTTTATAACACATGTGAGGTACAAGAATTCCCAGGCCAGGAATAGAAGGAATGGAATGCTGAAGCACAATAGGAACTGTAGAGTGACAGAAGGCTAGGATTGAAAGTCATGAGAAGGTCCATGCAATGATATGAAAGGGTTAAGGAATCAATTTCTAAGTACATAGAATCCCTACAGTGCAGAAGGAGGCCATTCAGCCCATCAAGTCTGCTTTGACTTGCTGACAGAGCATCTTACCCAGGCCCAGCCACTCACCACCCCTCCCCCAAATCCCATAATCCCATGCATTTATCTCACTCACCCCCTCAACCTATACATTTTGGGACACAAAGGGGAAATCTAGCACGGTCAATCCACCTAACCTGCACATCTTTACACTGTGGGAGGAAATCTGTGCACCTGGAGGAAACCCACACAGAGCAGAATTTGCTGTACATAAAGGCTTAAATAATGCACTGTACAAGGAGATGGAGGAAATAAACATCACAGCAGATCAACAAGATGAGGAATGCCTAAAGTAAGTGCGCATCAAAATCTGTGATGATCTGAAATATGTCTTTTTGATCATTCGTGCTCATGTAGAATGGCCAGGATTTAACCATTGTGTTGTGCCTGGTTTCGGTGACATGATGGTAAAGTGGACATAAAGCAATTAGTGTAAATGGTGCTGGTTTTCACGACCAGCACCATGATCCCCATCAATGGGGAGCAGTCGACTTGGTCTCGCTGGTGGAACCAGAGGCCATTGAGGCACCCCGAGGAGGCCAAGGGCAAGAGGGGAACTCCATGGGCAGTGCCAGACTGGCATTGCCACCCTGGCACCTGGACAAAACAATCTGGCATTTGGGTAAAGCCCACCAGGCACCTGGAAAATGCCCTCCAGGCAATGCCAGGGGGCAGGACTAATGGGGGGATGAATCAGAGGGAGGGTTAATGGGGGAGGGTCCCATTGCCATTCTGCAGTGATTGGTGGGGGGAGGGCAGTAGGGCTGCGATCGGTGGGAGAGGGAGGAAGTCCGCGCTTGGTCTGGGTGGCAGGGGCTGCATGTATGTCTATGGGCCCCATGATTGCAAGAGGGGAACTGCTTCAAGCAGCCTGCAGTAGCAGGGGCCTGACAGCTTCCTTTTTGTCTGTCAGACCCCTGCTATTGTTAATGCGCACGTGCAGCATCAGAAGCCTGCACATGCACACTACTTCCCTCTGCAGGCTTTTCAAAGCGTTAAGCCTCACCCACAGGCTTCTGCAGCCAGTGTGTATGGAGGGGTGGGGGGGGGACCTAAAAACACACACAAAAGACAGATCTGGAATTCTGCCAGTTCCATGCCCGCCTGACGCTTAGATTAAAAATGGTAAAATACTGCCCAATAAGACTGAGTTCACTAAAGAAGAATAGCTTCAGTCTACCTGATGTTCAGCTAAAGGAAGTTATGATTCCTCCGTATTGGAGGAAGGGAAGTGATAGAAAGAAGGAGGAAGAAAGTTAGTTAACCAACTCAAATACACGTAAGTTTATGTTATGTCTGCACATGGATGTCACAGAAGGGCAACAGAACAATGATGGAAACAAGAAGTTCAATAAGACTAGGGGATTTCTAATGTAAAGTTGAGAATCCCGTTTGGGATGTTTGACTGCTTCTGGATGAGTAGAAGTGGTGTCATCACGAATGCAGTCTCATACAGCTGGATACTGGAGGAAAGACAATGAAAGTGACATGTAATCAACTATGATACATGCCGTGGAAAGATCCCGTTGATTTAAATGGTAGATCAGGAAGAAGTTTTGAGCTGAGAACGAAAGTCAAAAATAACTACAAGTTGTGATCCACTTTAATCTTGACTATATTTTCAGGTATGGTACCAGGAATGTCAATATCTATTTTGGAGTTTATTAATAATATTAAAATTCTTCCAAGTAAAATATGCTTTTCACAATCTTTCATCATTTCTTGCTTAGTCAGCTAATTGTCTGACTCACATGAAAAAGCACGTCCAGCATCTCATGCCCACAGTGGTTAATGCCTTATCCGATGATAAGTTTTCTTCTTCACTGGCTACTTCCCCCTGTGTGGGTGTCTCTGTGCTAGTGTTTGCACAAGTTGTTTGACATGATGTAGTTGGTGAGGAAGTAGCACAGTTGTTGCTTTCTATCTGACAGCAAATTCTGCAGTAGTAGAATCAAGTTGGTTGACATCATGGTCAAATTTTTCCAATAATGATAAATTCCTGGAAGGAATAGTGGCTAAATAATTATAAGGGCATTTCAATACTTTAAGAAAGCGCATCAAGGAGACACGACAGGCAGCATTTTCAAGCTTCCGTTGCCACTGTGAGCAACCTCACCATTCCCCATACGTTTTCAAGCCTGCCTGTATGCAATTTACAACGTCTCCTCTTCACACACCCTCAGGGTTTTCATTGCTGTTGCTTCTACCTTGTTCATACTTCTGTAGTTTTGATTGTAAGTCACCTATTTCCTGGCGAAGAAGGAAAGATAATACCTGAGGTCAACGAACCTTTCCATGGTCCACCCCTCACCCGCTACGATTCCTGTGACGGGCGGAGCAGAAAAATTCACTCCATGGAGAGGCCTTTGGAGCAGGCTGTATGAGTCGTCAGAGTAGTGTTGAGGAAGGAAGATGGCTTCAGGAGGTGCAGAGGTCTCCCTTTGCAGAGCTGAATTTGTCTGGCACCCAGATGCAAAGGCAGTAGCACAGTGGTAATACCACAGGACTAATAGTCCAGCTAAAGCTCTGGGGCCAATCATTCAATCACTGCCACATTAGCTGGTGGAATTGAAACTCAATTATAAAAATATGGAATTGAAAGCTGGGCTTGTTGTTTTGGTCTTGCCATTCCCAAGGTGTTGTCTTAGGGCTAAAGGGATCAAGGGATATGGGGGGAAGTTGGGATCAGGGTATTGAATTTGATGAACAGTCATGATCGAAATGAATGATGGAGCAGGCTTAAGGGCCGAATGGTCTACTTCTGCTTTTATTTTCTGTGTTTCTATTTCCGATGATCCTGCTGCTGGTGGTGCTGGAAAATCCCACCTCTGGTTTCGGAAATGGTTACATGAACCCATCTGGTTCAATAATGTCCCTTAGTGAAGACAATCTGCCTTCCATACCTGGTTTGGATGATGTCGGGATCATGAAACCCCAGATCCACAGCAATGTGGTTGACTCTTAATTGTCTTTTGAAATGACCTACTAAGCCACTCAGTTCAAGGTTAATTAGAGATGGACAACACATGTTAGCTTTGCCAGAGACACCCATATCCAATGAAAGAATAAAGAAGAAAACATGTTGAGTGAGAAAGTGAAAACTGCATGTTTATTGGCATTGGTGTCTTGACTTACCTTGGTCAAACTTCTTCCATTGCAACAGCTCTCAGGGTGATGCAGATTCATCGATTGGAAAGGAGCAGGAGAGACAAATAGCCTTTATCACTATCTTATGGACCTTCCTATTTCCAGTGTCTTCTGGCAATTATTTGAGCCAGCAACATCTCCTGAGAACCGTCTGAGAATCTGGTGGCTTTTGCAACTGCAGCCCTTTCAACACATCTGGATACACTTGCAAATGCTTCAGATATTACAGCTATTCCCCTCCCTGACAATCAGAGAGTGCTTCTATCATTTTGGCTGAAGCATTTTAAAGGCTGCAAAAGAACTCAATTTCCCTTCTTTATAGAAAACCTATCAAAAAAACTTTCCCAGTGAAAGATCTTGCCAGTTTACCAGTTGGAGGAGAATTCAGCATGCAATATCATTGTAGACTATTGTTACAGTTATTCTTGCTGTATCATATGTTAAACCAGCAATTCTGGGATCCCTAAGGAACTACACATGTGAATAGAAACATAGGAACAGGATTAAGCCATTTAGCCTCTCTGGTCTTCCCATCATTCAGTGAGCCTGCCTGATCTGCAACGTAATTCCATAAATCCACAATTGCCTTGTATCTCTTAACATCTTAATTTCATTCACAAAAACTATCAATCTTTGACTTAAGATGAACTGATCTAGCATCAAAGACCATTGCAGAATAGGGGATCTTCTGCCATCCCTTGCGTCCCTGTACACTCCGGCCACCCACCACAAATACATAAACCCTCTCCCCACCATGGGGCTCCCCCGTCCCTGCCCCAGCACAGTTTGTTGCCAACTTATGCCAAGGGGTATTGCTGGGGGCATTACTTTTCCTGGAAATACAAGGCTAAATTCAACAATCCTATACTTTAAGTAGGAATATACCTTTGGAAAGGAACTGGGTCAGAGATAAAATTACAACACTGCAGTGATGATTCTCTGGCTTCTTTCAAGTGCTACTCATCACTGAGTCTGTGATAATTATGGAATAATGGGAGCTAGTAGGAAATTTATTGAAACTTTAATTATGTTAAGTTGTGGATATGAAAACAAAGGGAGAATATTGTGCTAACAAATTATTTTTTTCACAGGGGAGGAAACCTTAAATAACAGAAAAACTGCCAGCTAACACAACTAATACTTTTGCTCCAGTTGTTCACAGAACCATAGAATCTCTACAGTACTGAAGGAGGCCATTTGGCCCATCAAGTCTGCATTGACCACAATCCCACTCAGGCCCTACCTCTCTAACCCCACATATTTACCTTGCCTGACACTTAAGGGGCAATTTAACATGGCCAATCCACCTAACCCGCACGCCTTTGGACTGTGGGAGGAAACCAGAGCACCCGGAGGAAACCCATGCAGACACGAGGAGAATGTGTGGACTCCACACAGACTGTGACCTAAGCCGAGAATTGAACCCATGTCCCTGATGCTGTGAGGCTGCAGTGCTAACCACAGTGCCAACGTGTTCACCCCCTTATATGTGCTTCCTCATAGGCTCTAGTAGCAAAAACCTGTTCCACCAATAATTGGTTTGCATTATGACCACACATATATATCACAACCTTGCTGTTTGACAAACCTAAAATGTGACAGTACAATTTTATATATTTATCCCCAAGAAGCATTAGTCTTTTAAAGTGGCACTGTCTTCATGAAAAAGCATGTGGAGAACCTTTAATTTAATGAACTACATAATGATTTAAATGTCAGTGAAATGAATGCAAAGATCTTTTAGCTCTTTGCTTTTGCCAACGAAAGAATGCTTGCCAAACAACGCCTCAATAAATAAGCTTACTCCTACTCACCAAGAGTCAATTAGACTTTTCTGCTAATAAAATAGGGTTCATGAAACCCAAATAGCTTTTGCTATGATTAATGACTGCTCTGCAAATATATTTGCCCAAATGACTAATGGAAGAAAGTGGAATTGGAAGGCAACAGATTTTCCATCAGTAATAAGCTTGCTGCTTTTTAGCAAAACAAAGCCTAGTGCTACTTTTAAAGTCAGAGATAAAGTCAAGGACGCATTAGAAGTGTTATTTCTCCTGTATTTAGAATGTGAGATCATTCAAATATCAACATATTTTCTTCAACCTATTGTAACCTTATTTTCATATGATAACAATTTTGTCCCCTTGCAATATAGTACTGTTAATTCAGAACTATGGCTGAAATATGGTCACAATAGATTTTAATTTTTAATCAAGAGAGAGGAACATCCTAATGACTGACTCGAGGATCTCTCAACAAGGACCCAGATCTTTGATCTGTGGATCATCAGAGACTAAACATATGTTCCAAGGTGCATACTGGAGCCTCCCAGAAATCCCATTGTGCTGATCTCATGTGGGAATTGACCAGGAAGTATGAACTTCTGATGGGCGATTCCATGAAAAGTCCGGGAGCAGGGAAGTTCCTGCCTCAGAGTCGGAGAATTTGGACAGTTCCAATTTACTTACTTGAATAGTTATCCAGGAAATGTTAAGCAGATAATTCCTAGCCTATTGCTTGAGTAATTACAGATCTCACCCCCTAATTAATCACACACCCTAATCACACCCTGTCATCTTCCCCTGCAATGACATTCCCCTATTGTACTGACTATGCCCCAACCATCAAACACACCCCCTGCAAACACCAACTAATGCTTCCCGACCTGACTGTTGCTTCTGACCTAACCACATCCCTGACTCCCTTCTGAGCTACCTGTCACCTCACCCATCTGCCACCTCACCAAACTGCCACCCTAGCTCCTACCAGCTGAGCTCCTGCTGCCCAACCCACCTGTTACTCTACCAATTTACATCACTCATCCCACCCACTTACCTCACACACCTAGCCATCATACCACCCTATTGTTCACTCAATTATCCAATCACCCATTCATTCGTTCATGCACTCATTCATTCACTAATATTCATTCATTCACCCATTCACTTATATTCACACTGGATATTTAAACTTGCCAGACAACAACTATTGCGGTATAAAGGAGGTTTATATCATCCCTCTCCAAACTACAGCGCTCTGATGGAGCTCTCTGAGGAAATTTTCTCTGCATTTTTGGAGATGCTGGACTCAGAAGGTCCAGCAGGAGATGGAAAGTAGTGTCACAGTGTGGAAAAGCTTGAGGGGAGGGCAACCTGATAATGATTGCTGCTCTGTGGAAGACTCAGGCCAAGATTTCACATATAAGACTTTTACTGTAACAAACACACTAAAATCGAAATAGAGTAACAATACTTAGTAGCCAAATAATACACTAAACTAGAGGAAAAAGTACTTCCCTTAACATAAAGCAACTGAAATATGTTACATGACAATCTCAGGAGAAATAGAGTTTTGTATTTAAAAGCTCACTCCAGCTTTATAAGGATCTCTTCCTGTTCCACCAAGGTGAAACTTCCTTGGAACTTTGGAACTATCCCCAGATTTCTTGATTTGACTGACCCTGAGAGCAGATGAGGCTGGGGAACGGCATAACCAGCTGCCTCGCTTTTTGTGTCTGGCTGTTAAAATTTGCATCTGACTGAATAGCTTTCAATTTGAGTAGCTGTCTCTGTAACATGCAGATCACATGGATGCGTCCAGGCAGTTTAAGTTTAATAGAAGGTTCCATTTCCCTCTCCCAACTATTCCACTTGAATTAAATGAGACCATCTGATATAGACCAGCATTCATAATATCCTCCCTAAAAATGAAATTATTATTTTTCTACAACATTACAAAAATAAGCATTGTAAACACTTTAATGACCAATTTATTACTCATGCTACAAGTAACATTCTTTCCCCTTCTGTCACACTTCACCATTAACATTTTTTTGGCTTAATCTTTAACAAGCAACTGCATGTGATAGTAATGATTTGAAGTTCAGTTTATGTGAACTCTCTGGGTTCCAACTCTCTTTGAAATGAGAATGCACTTTACTACCGGTGGCTTTGCTTTCTATCATTCATCACAGAAGATTTTTTTTCTCATTTTATACAGTTTTATAGCTTTTCCATGTCCTTGGTTTGGTCTGCTTAACTTTGTTTCGCACAATATTGTTATCAGGGTGTTGATTTTTTAACATCATCTGTTCAGGTTGTTATTCCTGCTTTTCATTTCCTTCCATGTTTCCTAATTTTCTTAAATCTCCAAGTCTTTAAAGAAACTCCCAACCAGCCGTACATCTGAATCATCCTCATCTTGTTCAAATTCAGGATTTCTTTTACCTTTAAACCTTCAGTGTTCTACTCCAGCAACTGCAAGTTAAACACTGCCTCATTTTGTGCAAACAGATAATTCTTCTGTTGAGCAAAATCCTCTTTAACCACTTTAAGAATTTTGTTAAGTTTTTTTATATGTTGGTGATCAGACAAGAAGGTTTTGATGCTCCTTTCTAGTCCATTCACAACTGTATAAGAAATATTTTTGCTTTCCAACGTCCCCATTCAGCACCAGCTTTTTTTAGTTATTTTTTAGCTTTTTCATACATTCAGGACACGTTTCCTTCATCACACCTCTACCATATCAGAATTGGTTGCAGCTGAGCCATTTCATTTCAAAATACTTCTTTCCTTTGTTTCTTCACTAGCTTTGAATGCTGTCGCTATCTGCTTTGTCACCTTTTGCTCAGACTTTGCATCCATTTTTAATTCAGACAATTTGAATTTGTTTCCAGCTGCCATCAATCCTTTGCTTTCAATCTGATACTCCAATGTCCTTTTAACAGTAGCATTTTGAATGTCTGACTCTTTGGGCACATCATCCTTTGAAAAATTTAGACAGCAAGATTATAGACAATTGTGGATTTTTGTACATCGCTCGATTTATCTTGTACATTCAGTTTTTGCAGCTACACCACGCTTCTCTGAAATAATAGGAGATGACAATATATCCTACCAATAGCTAAGTTAATTCCCAACAGAAAATCAACATCTTTAATAGGTAACTTCACCAAAACCCCCACAATCACGAGGTTGTGGAGAAATTAAACCAAACTTTAACCCTATACAACGAAGCAGCTTTTAAAAAGGACATGCAATCTTGGGATTCCTAGCTGCCAGCTTTTTCCAGCCTTGCTCTGCCAACGTGATGGTGTGAGCCACACCTTCAGAGCCTTTCTGCACAGAGCGCTGAATGATCTGTACGGCTTGCAAGCTACACGCTGGCCTTCTTGCCTCATCCAGCGAGAAATGGAAAATTCCGCCCCGCAGCTGGGATTTTCCAGTCCCATCTGTTGCAGGGCTGTAAATTCTCACCCAAAGCCAATGGACCTTTGGCTGGTCCATCACATTTCCCTCCCACCTGTGCTGATTCCTGCCATGGATGGGACCGGAAAACCTTAGTCATGGTGTTAACTCCACATTTTTAATACCACAAGGGATAGGTAAATAAATTATAAATATAAAAATACACCTAAAAACATGTATGTGACATGTTACTTGCATAGATAGTTTTTTTTTGTATAAATAAGTGGGGATGCTCGCTGATGACTGCACAATGTTCAGCACCATTCATGACTTCTCAGACATTGAAACAGTTCATGTTCAAATGGATGAATCTGGACGATATCCAACCTTTGGCTGACAAGTGGCAAATAACATTCAGGCCGCACAAGTGCCAGGCAATAGCTATCTGCAACAAGACAGAATCTAATCATTGCTTCTTGACATTTAATGGTACTACCATCGCTGAATCCCCCACTACATTCTGGGGGTCATTATTGACGAAAAACTGAATTGGACTAATCTTATAAATATGTGGTTCCAAGACCAGATTAGAAGCTAGGAATCCTGTGGTGACTAACTCACCTCCTCACTCCCCAAAGCCTGTGCACTATCTACAAGGCATAAGTCAGGAGTGTAATTGAATACTCTCCAATTGCCTGGATGAATGCAATCCTACAATATATAACAATATATAAGAACACAATATATGAATCCTACAATATATATACCATCCAGGACAAAGCAGCCCAGTTGATTGGCACCCCATTCACCAACATTCACTCCCTCCACCACAGGCACACAGTGGCAGTATTGTTGACCATCTACAAGACGCACTGCAAGAACTCACCGAGACAATATCTCTCATACCCACGACCATCTAAAAGGACAAGAGCAGCAGATACCTGGAAACTCCACCACCTCGAAATTCTCCTCCAAGCCATTTACCATCCTGACTTGGAAATATATCATCATTCCTTCTCAGTCGCTGGGTCAAAATCCTGGACCTCTCTCCCTAACAGCACTTTGGGTGTACCTAGACCACAGGGGCTGCAGCGGTTCAAGACGGCAGCTCATCGCCACCTTCTCATGGGCAATTAGGCACAAGTAATAAATGCTGGCCTAGAGGCCATACCCACATCCCATGAATGAAAACAAATGTTCATTTATTTTTCTTTACAAGCAAGTTATATAAACAATTAATTATGTTCCCTAGACAATACTTTGGAAGTTAAAAGCCTTTGGTATTGATGTACTGGATCTTGCTTGCTTGTCTACACAAATAATGCCACATGAAACCAACAACCTTGTTCACGTGACACCTGGAAGGTGACTTGTTTAGAGTTTCCACCTATTTTGAACAGTATTCAAGATTTTGGTGTTTGTAATATTTTATTGGAGGAAGTTTCTGCGCATCCACAACTGGACATCAAAACAAGTGGCCTGATAATTTAGTAACTTTGGAGGAGTGGAGACTGGTGGCGGTGAGATAGTGCTGGGTGTCATCAGTGTATAGGTGAAAACTAATATCCAGTTTTTGGATGAAGTTGCTGAGAGGCAGTACATGGATTAGAATGATACCCTCGGTGCACACTGAGGTAAGACTATCGCATTAGGAGGGGAAGCTAATGCATATGATTGTTTAACTATGTTTAAATGGATAAGAATGTAATCAGGTGGGTGCAATCCCATCCAGCCGGTCACAGTAAAGCGTTGTTGGGGGAGAATAATGTTAAACATGCAAAATGTGCAGACAGGTCAAGAAAGAAGAGGAGAGATATTCCACTGCTTTCACAGCCACATAGGATATCATTTATGATTTTGATAAGAACCATGTCGACACTGTGGCAGGAGCAGCAACTTGATCGGAGGGATTCAAGCTGGAGTTCCAGGAGAGAGGGACACTGATTTCTGAGATGACAACATGTTTAGTGATGGAGACGACACATTTTCAGTAAGAGTAAACTGAAGTCACATCTGCCTGCTCATGTAATGAAAAACGTGCCATTGCATTTTTCTCCAGGGGCCGATCAAAATGTATTTTTTACCCAACACCACCAAACACGGACTAACTGGTGATTCACTTTATCACTCTCTGTGGGGCCAAGCTAACAATAAATTACTTAGCACAATTAGAAACATGATACTGGTGATCGCACATCAGATGTTCACCATTATCTATGAAGTTGCTTGTGACATCATGAGGATGTGAAAGATACTGTAAATTTGTCCAGTCAGGTTACTAAATTATATTTTAATCTCATGGTAATAAATTCATATAGCAGCAAAGTGCAGAAAGTGAATTAGATCTTGGTAAACAAATAGTCTGATTGACACCTCCCAAATAGCCCTTGAAATTGAAACAATAGAAATCTATTTGGACACTGCTTAAACATCCACACACATTATGGTAACATGGCCAATTCATCTGAGGACACCAGGGGTTAATGTAGGAGGTCACCACTGAGTACGGTGGCAAACAATTTAATTGAAAGTACAACTGGCCAATTTACAGATATGGGGAGCGGGGCGGCACAGTGGCATAGTGGTTAGCACTGCTGCCTCACAGTGCCAGGGACCTGGGTTCAATTCTGGCCTCTGGTGACTGTGTTGAGTTTGCACATTCTCCCCATGTCTGCAATCAGCTGCTCCAATTTCCTCCCACATTCCAAAGATGTGCGGGTTGATTGGTCATGCTAACTTGTCCCTTAGTGTCAATGGGATTAGCAGGGTAACTACATGGGGTTAAGGGGACAGGGTCTGGGTGGGATGGTTGTCAGTGCAGGCCCAATGAGCCGAATGGCCTCCTTCTGCACTGTAGGTTTCTATGATTCTAATCAAGTCATTGGCTCCTTTTATAATTAATAAAGAAACTAACAAAATGAACACAAGTACTCAATCAATCATGAAGAATAGGTAAGGGAGAGACACAGTGAGTAACAGTGCTCCCCTTATTGTAGTATCATTTGGGCTGAAGGGAGAGTTACTGGTCAGAAAAGTTCCTTAGCCCACTAACTGGGAATGTGGCTTGTTTGATAATCTTCAATGCTTCAACCACTGTTACAAAATATGTTGTGATTTACTGTGATTAACTGCTTTGTTCTTTCACAAGTAAAATAAATTCACCAGTTGACAAAAATTGTTAGGTAGTACACCTTCTGACACATTGCACATGGGGAAATGGCAGTATCCTTGTTTCGTGCTATTAGAGGAATAGTATTGGATAGCACAATAGTATACAACAGATCGTAAGAGACATGGCATCTACTTAACAGGAGGGACTAATGGAGTTGAATCAAATTGCGTTTAGATAAGAAAATTTTCCCACCTTGTGAACACGTATCACTTATAGAATCAGGGCTTAATGCAAACACATTTAAGCCTTGAACAACAACTTTTCCACTGCAGTATTGTAGCTTTTATTTAGTATTGGCTTTGCTCCATGTGAAAGTGAGAACACTTACATGAGTGGTCCAAGCGTTGCAGTTCTCACCACAACTATTACCAAGATGACAATGGTTAAAACAAGTGAGGAAAATGATACCTGGAAAAAAAAATACAGAGGAAGTAAGTTTCCATATGTTTAAAATCTTCTGTCAAATCATCAAACTAATCTCTACAATATGTCAGAGCATAAGAAAATTAGCATCAAAAGAAGATGTTTTAACCCATCGGAAGCACAGATTTCCACTGAGGGGCTAAAATGATCTGAAGTTTGAAATCTGTGAGCGTGGTATGGAGATAAAGAATAGCTCAGACATTATCTCAGTTACGGAATGACCCCACTGGACAAGTGTAAGAATGCCAAAGTATTTTCACAGAGCCCATAATGCAAGAAGACATTCTGAATAATTGATCCACTCGTTTTGCCACATTTTGTTAGAGTTTAGTTGATGCTCCAAATAATTTGTGGCTTACAGTGTTTTTCACATCTGCTGAACTTTTTGCAGACCCATTCATTTCAGTACATCAAGATAATGTTGCTGGGGCAGGCCTGACCCAAAAGTGCATGAAATTACATGAAAAGATGTCAGGCTTACATCTTGATTTCATCACGTACTTGTACAGAATTTCGGTTGATGGGGGAGTCGGAAGCACAGCTGTCGACAACCAAGCAAGCAATTTAGCCCATTAAGGGGTCAACTGAATGCAAGTTTATGTGGCCCGTCTGCTCTTACAGTTTTGGACAGGCTGATTGTCCAGGCAGCCTTTACGTTTTAGTTTCAACTTCAACTGAGGGTGGGATGAATTTTCAGGGCTGAAATAGAATTTAAAAAGGTTTCTGGGGATGGAGGTTTGTGTTAGACACTATGGGCTGGATTTTCCAGGATGGAAAATCATGCCTGAGGTCAATGCACCTTTGCCTAGTCTGTGTCCCATCCACTACAATTTCCGTGGCAGGTGGGACAGGAAATTTCTATTGTATATGCATAGCTTTTTCATCATAATTTATTTGTTACAGATCTGAAACTCCCTGAGACAGCTGAGCAGTGGCTGTCACCCTGAGGGAGCACATTTGAAGAACTGGCATACAATCCCTTTTCTCAGCACCGACCCTCTTCCCACTGCCCCGGCAGTGCTGAGCCTTTCCCAGTACATGTTTTAATTGGCCAGCCAGCATGAAATCACATTTTACACCTGCTTCCACGCCCACTGTTTGCATGTGACTGATGGATAAGACATTCAGGCCCGTGAATTTTTCTACATTAGGGAAATGAAGCAGCAAATTTACACAGAATAAGGTTTCACAGGTAACAATGGGATAAATGACCAAGCTGAATTTAGAAAGTACAGAGCAGATCTATAAAGATGGTTTAGGGGATATACAGCATGAAAATAGATTGGTGATTAACATAAAAGAAAAGCATGTACAAACATTAAGCAAAAATAAAAGGTTGTATTAAATAGAGTATTTTTTTGGAGTAAAGTACAAAGAACAAAGAACAAAATCAGCCCGGGAAATAGGCCCTTCGGCCCAACGAGCCCGCGCCGCCATCTCAACACCACCAGTCCACCTCTCTACCCACAACCCCTGTCTAATGTTTTATGGCCATCCAGATTGAGGGAAACTGATTTAGGGACAATTTATTCCTGCCAATCAGCCTAACAGCACATCTTTGGGGTGTGGGAGGAAACCGGAGCACCCGGAGAAAACCCACGCAAGCACGGGGAGAATGCGCAAACTCCCACAGACACCGGCCCAAATCCATGTGTCTGCACAGCAATCAGCGATAGCCACTGAGCTGTCGTCTTGCCCAGTATCTTGTCCAGTTTAGGCACACACTAACGACATGAAGCACTAGGCCAATCTCGAACAACCAAGAGCAGCCCCAGTACGACCCATCGCGTGTATGTCCCTCGTTGGACACGAGGTGGACCGACTTAAAACCTGTGAATGAAAAGAGAAAAACATTATTATCATACTATACCCATTTACATTACCAGGGACGCCCCAGTGCTAATGACCCCTACTTAAAAGGCTCTCCTATATCCACCCATTCCAACTCAGTCATGTGCCTGTCTAAGTCACTTTTAAAGGACTCTAGTGTGTTTGCCTCCACCACCTTACTTGGCAGAGCATCCCATACCCCCACTACCCTCTGTGTGAAAAACCTCCCTCTAATATCTGTGTTGTACCTCTCCCCCCTCACCTTTAGTCCATGGCCCCTTGTCCTACGTGTCTCTATTATAGGAAATAGCTTACCTCTGTTTACTCTATCTATACCCTTCATAATCTTATATACCTCTATTAGATCCCCCCTCAGTCGGCGTCTTTCAAGGGAAAAGAGCCCCAATTTCTTCAATCTTTCCTCATACCCCAGTCCTTCCATACCAGGCAACATCCTGGTAAACCTCCTCTGCACTCTCTCCAGAGTCTCCACGTCCTTCCGGTAGTAGGGCGACCAGAACTGGACGCAGTACTCCAAATGCGGCCTAACCAACGTTCTGTACAACTGCAACATTAGACTCCAGCTCTTATATTCTATACCCCTTCCTATAAAGGCTAACATACCATAGGCTTTCTTCACTACACTCTCCACTTGCACTGCCACCTTCAAAGACTTGTGCACTTGCACCCCCAAGTCTCACTGCAATTCTATACTCCTTACGGGCTTACCCTTTATCGTATAACTTCCCCCTAAATTATTCCGGCCAAAACGCATCACCTCACATTTATCCGGATTAAACTCCATTTGCCACGTATCTGCCCAATCAACCAGCCTATCAATATCCTGCTGTATTGCCAGACACTGCTCCTCATTGCCTGCCAATCCAGCCATCTTGGTGTCATCAGCAAATTTGCTGATCACACCACCTACTCCCTCTTCCAGATCATTTATATACACTACAAAGAGAAGAGGTCCCAGTACTGAGCCCTGCGGCACACCACCATTGACAGACCTCCAGCTAGAAAAAGACCCCTCCACTACTACTCTCTGACTCCTCTTTGCAAGCCAGTTCTCTACCCATCTAGATACCTGACCACATATCCCATGAGCTTTAATCTTCTGTACCAACCCACCATGAGGGACTTTGTCAAAGGCCTTACTGAAATCCAAATAGACGATATCAACGGCTTGACCTTCGTCAACTGTTTTTGTCACCTCCTCAAAGAATTCTATCAGATTCATAAGGCAAGACTTCCCCTTGACAAAGCCATGCTGCGTATCCTTAATCAGATCGCAACGCTCCAAGTGCGCATACATCCTATCCCTAAGAATCCTCTCCATCAACTGACGTTAAGCTCACCGGCCTATAGTTACCCAGGCTATCCCTCCTACCCTTTTTAAACAACGGTACCACGTTCGCTATCCTCCAGTCCTCTGGGACCTCACCTGTGTCCAAAGAAGAGACAAAGATTTGCGTCAGAGGCCCAGCAATCTCATCCCTCGCCTCCCTAAGCAGCCTAGGATAAATGCAATCAGGCCCCGGAGATTTATCGGTTTTAATGCCCTCTAAAAGCCCTAACACCTCTTCCCTAGTAATCGATAGATCTTTCAATTGGTCTATCGCTCCCTCAATGACCGTACTAGACATCAAGCCCCTCTCCTTCGTGAATACCGACGCAAAGTATTCATTCAGGATCTCCTCCATTCCCTCTGCCTCTAAGCACAATTCCCCACGCCGGTCCCTGAGAGGTCCGATTTTACCCCTACCCACCCTTTTGTTCTTAAGATAGGAGTAAAACGCCTTTGGATTCTCCTTAACCCTACCTGCCAAAGCCATCTCATGCCCCCTCTTTGCTCTCCTGACTCCCCGTTTGAGATCCCTCCTACTCTCTCTGTATTCCTCCAACGCTCTCTCTGTTCCCAGCTGCTTAGACCTGACATACGCCTCTCGTTTCTTCCTAACCAGGTCTTCTATATCTCTAGTAATCCACGGTTCTCTAATCCTACCTTTCCCATCCTTTCTCCTAACCGGCACACGCCTTTCCTGCACCCTTTGCAGTTTTCCCTTGAAAGACTCCCATATGCCTAACGTGGTCTTGCCTTCCAACAGCCTATCCCAGTCTGTATCCCTAAGCTCCTGCCTAATCTGGCTGTATCTAGCCTTCCCCCAATTTAGCACCCTCCCCTTAGGACAGCTCTCATCTTTTTCCATTCGTATCCTAAAGTAGACGGAGTTGTGGTCGCTATTAGCCACATGTTCGCCTACTGCAACCTCAACCACCTGGCCCCGCTCATTTCCCAGAACTAAATCCAGTATCGCCCCCTCTCTAGTCGGGCTATCTACATACTGTTGCAAGGATCCTTCCAAATCTTACAAATTCCTCCCCATCAGACCCCCCAGCTCTAGGCACCTTCCAATCCACCCCAGGGAGATTAAAGTCTCCCACTACTACAACAAATAGCCCCAAGGTGGTTCACAGAGCATTATTAAAAATGAAGTGATACAGAGCCACATAAGCAGATATTGGACCTGATGATCAAAAATTTGATACAAGGGTAAGGTTGTCAAGAGTGTCTTGAATACACAGAGAGGCAGAGACTGAAAGATTTAGCAAGGAAATTCCAGAGCTTAGGACCTGACAGTAGAAGGTGCATCTACCAATGATGTATTCAAAATCCAAGATATGCATGACATCAAAATTAGAAGAAGGATGAAATCTCGGAGGACGCTGAGACTGGAAGAGATATGGGAGGCATGAGGCCCTGAAGTGATTTGAAATGAAGGATGAGAATTTTGGATTCAAGGCATTGTTCAAAGTGACTCAGTAAGCTCAGGGGTGAAGTGTAAAAGGAATTTGGTGTGAGTTGATTTGAATGGCAGAGTTTTAAATGCAACAAGTTTGTGCGGGGTGGACCGTGAGAGACTAGCTGGATGTGTACTGGAATAGTCAAGTCTAGAGATAACAAAAATGAGCTGAGGCAGTGATGTAATCAGGCAATGCTAGCAAGGGTAGAATAGGCAGACTTCATGATGGTGTTGTGGAACGAGCAGATTGGGCCATTTAGAAGCTTGTGCAGAGATTATCTGTCCACTTGATCCTTTCATTGAATTGATACCCAGCAGTAACAGAGGCTTGTGTACAAGGAACACTGCAGAGGTGCTCTCCCAAGCATCTTGTAGGCATTAATGAAAGACCTGATGCCAGAGACCTTCTCCAGTGGAGTACAGTTAGGAAGGATAGTTACATGGTATGGGCTAGCTTACAGGATGCCCTGCAGCCAAAACCATCCCAGAATAGTTTTGTCTTGGAGCAGATGATAGTTTTAGGGGCAGATAGACACAAATCACCTTGTGACAGCACATGCTGTTCTGGAGGTTGTTTGTTATGAATACTTTCTTCAGGAATGTTATCCACAGTAGAGTTCGTCTGCAAGCTGGATAAGATCATCAAAGACACGGCATGTCAATTCCTCAAATGTAGATTCAGATCCAGACATGCCCATTGGCAAATTCAGTGCACAGAGCAGCATCTTTGCAGCGTATGAATACTCCACAGTACTTCATGGAAGTTTGTGCTAATGGAGTCTGGTAAAAGGCATGGGTCAGATCTGTTGAAATTATATGTTTTAATTGGGAAATCTTGAGTAAGGTAGAGTTAACATCTGACATGAGTGAGGACTGTGACTTACTGCAGTGCCCAACGTCAGTGTATGCTGTGATAAATCAAAAACCTCCTTTTGATATCTTCATGAGAAACGATCGGTTAAGGTACTCAATATTGATCTCCGTACCTTCAAATTGAACAAAGACTCCAAGGCTTCCAAATTCATCAATTCTTTGTTGCAAATCAACAAGGTCCCAGCACTGGAGAAGGTGACTGCTGCACTGTGAAGGCTATACAGTTTCCTTTGGCATTGTGAAAAAAAAGGGGAGTTAGAAGGACGAAAAGGGGGCATGAAATGGTTTTGGCTGATAGAATTAAGGAAAATCCAAAAGCATTTTACTCATATTAGGAGCAAGAGAGTGGTTAGAGGGAAAATTGGTCCTCTTAGGGGCAAAGGAGGGGAACTATGTATCGAGTCTGAGTGAGGGGGGGAGATCCCGAATGAATACTTTGTGTCGGTATTCACGAAGGAGAGGGGTATGGTGTCTTGTAATGTCTTGGAGGGAGCTGTAGATCAGTGGAAGGAAATATCCATTACGAGGGAGGAAGTGCTAAGGTTTTTAGGTAGCATAAAAACGGATAAAGCTCCTGGGCCTGATGGTATTTATCCCAGGCTGCTTAGGGAGGTGAAACATGAAATTGCTGGGCCTCTGACGCAAATCTTTGTCTCTTCTTTGGACACAGGTGAGGTCCCAGAAGACTGGAGGGTAGCTAATGTGGTACCGCTGTTTAAAAAAGGTAGTAGGGATAACCCTGGTAATTATAGACCAGTGAGTTTGACATCGGTGGTAGGAAAATTATTGGAAAAAATTCTTAGGGATAGGATGTATGAGCATTTGGAGCGTTGCGATCTGATTAGGGATACGCAACATGGCTTTGCTCGGGGGAGGTCTTGCCTTACGAATCTGGTAGAATTCTTCGAGGAGGTGACAAAAACCATTGACGATGGGCGAGCCGTTGATGTCATCTATATGGATTTCAGTAAGGCGTTTGACGAAGTCCCTCATGGTAGGCTGGTAGAAAAGGTTAAGGCACATGGGATACAAGGACAGGTAGCTAGGTGGATCGAAAACTGGCTGGGCAATAGGAGACAGAGAGTAGTAGTGGAAGGGTCCTTTTCTGCCTGGAGGTCAGTCACCAGTGGTGTGCCACAGGGCTCAGTACTGGGACCTCTCCTCTTTGTAGTATATATAAACAACTTGGAAGAGGGCGTACATGGTGTGATCAGCAAGTTTGCAGATGACACCAAGATGGCAGGATTGGCGGATAGCGAGGCGGATTGTCAGGTGACACAGCAGGATATAGATAGGTTGGTATATTGGGCAGATAGATGGCAGATGGAATTTAATCCTGACAAATGCAAGGTGATGCATTTTGGAAGGAATAATGCAGGGAGGAGTTACGTGATAAAAGGTAGACCGATTAAGAGTATAGAAATATAGAGGGACCTGGGAGTGCAGGTGCACAAGTCTCTGAAGGTGTCAACACAAGTTGAGAAGGTTGTGAAGAAAGCTTATGGAATGCTAGTCTTTATAGGAAGGGGTATAGAGTATAAGAGCTGCTGTCTAATGCTTCAGTTGTACAGAATGTTGGTTAGACCGCATTTGGAGTACTGCGTCCGGTTCTGGTCACCTTACTACCAGAAGGACGTGGAGACCCTGGAGAGGGTGCAGAGGAGGTTTACCAGGATGTTGCCTGGCATGGAAGGACTGAGTAACGAGGAAAGGTTGGAGAAACTGGGGCTCTTCTCCTTAGAAAGACGGAGATTAAGGGGGGATATGATAGAGGTGTATAAAATACTGAAGGGAATAGATAGAGTCAACAGTGGTAGGCTTTTCCCTAGATTGGGGACAATTACGAGAGGTCACGATCTAAGGGTGAGGGGGGAGAAGTATAATTTGGATACGAGAGGAAGGTTTTTCACGCAGAGGGTTGTGGGGGTATGGAATGCGCTACCGAGTAGGGTGGTGGAGGCAGGCACGTTGGACTTGTTTAAGGTTTACTTAGATAGACACATGAGCGAAACAAGGATGGAGGGTTATAGTAAAGGGTATTAAATAGGGTCAGAGCCTCGGGACGACACCGGAAATGTAGTATTACATGTTAATGTTTTGTCTTTTTATTCCACAGGTGTCGGTCCACCTTGTTGTCAAACGAGGGGCATGCACATGGTGGGTCGTGCGTGGGCTGCTCTTGGAGGTTCCGGGAGTGGCCTAGTACTTCGTGTCGTTGTGTGTGCTTGATCCTGGACCGGTAGATGGGCGCTGCAACAGCTCAGTGACTATCACTGCTAGCTGTGCAGATACATGGATCTGGGCCTGTGTCTGTGGGAGTTTGCGCATTCTCCCTGTGGTTGCGTGGGCTTCCTCCGGGCGCTCCGGTTTCCTCCCACACCCCAAAGATGTGCTCTTAGGCTGATTGGTGTACCAAATTGACACTATTCTCCCCTGAATCTGGCTACATTAGGGGTTCCACTCACGTACACACAGGGCAGGGTAGGTGTAGGAAGATGCGGCGGCGCAGGCTCGTTGGGCCGAAGGGCCTGTTTCCCATGCTGGGTTGTTCTTTGTTTGTAACCCGGGAATGTTGGATGAAGGACATCATCGTATTCCTCAAGGAGTGTGTGGAACTGAGAATGTACACACTGTGATCCAGAAGACTCTGAAAACAGCTGATGGTTCTTATGCTTCCATTGCTTGGTAAGTGGCTATGTCATGGTATCCTGAAAAGGCTGAGAATCCTGATTGGTGTGGATGAAGACAGGTTGTATCTGAAAAAAACGTTCATTATAACACAGGACTTGTGGTTCGTGGGAGAGGTTTGATATGCAAATTTTGTCAGCAACACTAATCAATATATGTGAAAGCCAAGACACTTTAATCCTGAAGAAAGAGATAGTTCATCTTCAAATGTTGTGAGATCACTGCAAGATCTTCTGATAGAATCATCTCAATGAAATCACATGATCAGATTGTCATTGACCTTGAGGAACTATCAAGTGTATGGGATCATCTCACTCTGCACAGGCTGGATGCACAATGTGGTTGAGATCTATAAACACAGGTGATGGAATCACCAACTGACATTGCGAATTTGGCTGTTTGAATTGACACATCTTTGGTCTCCATGAATGAAGTGTCTGCAAGTAACACAATATCAAGGTTCTCCATGATCAAACCTTCAACAACATGATGGTTTTTGGGCATGTAGAGGTGATAAGACAGTGGGGCAGTGATTTACTATCTCCCTAGCACCATGTCCAATAAGTTTACTTTTTGTTGAGTGGTGTGTCCCATCACCTGCTATGTTTTTGAATTCACAAAGAAGGATAGTCTTTTCTTTGTTCCTTCAAGGGAGGTAGTCTCCCTTGAGACAGCATTCACTGTCTATCTCTAATTACCCTTGAGAAGGTCCCAGGTGGGAATGCCAATCAGGAAATGGGAAAAGGTAGAATCAAGCATCAACCTGTAGCTTAGTTTCTGTCACCAATGATCAAATGATGTTCAGATCTTCAAAAACACTGCTGCTTCAGTACCGGATGCATGGCTACCAGAGTTTCCACTGTTACTGTGCCATAATACGGAATCAGAGGTGAACGTTCATGTGTTATGTACTACGTAAACTACCAATTTCCTTTGATAGAGGATGTGGAAAAGTTCCAACGATGCCACCATGTCAGTAGGCTGTGTTTACCTTCACATTGGTACATAAACTGAATCACAACATCAATAGTGATCAGGTGAAAACTTGGAGATTAAATTAAACCATAAAATCGAGCAGAACAATAGTCATCACAAAATGGCCACAGCCACTTGGGAACAGAACTCCCAGTCATCAGAGCGTCGTAACATATCAGCACACATTAGTATTTAACATTCAGACTCCAGGTTTTTTTTTCTGGTAAATTACAGATTACATTGGTAATTAGATGATTTACATCAAAATCCTTTGAACTTTAACATTCAATAATGAATTAAGATTAAAAATATAGTCACCTTTCCTAAATTAGCAATGTTGCGATACAGGGACAATGGAAGTACAAGCAGGATGGTTGTTAGCATAATTACAAAATGTCTCTCGGCTAATATGTTTTCAGGTCCAACTGAAAAGAAAACAGATGAAGCGTTAGAATTTAATTTTACAAGGGAGTTTCCAATAGTAAGAATGAAAACATTGCATCCATTTACACAACCACCACCCCGTTTATCTAATATTTTGAACTGCATGGAATAATGGTCTATATCTTTCAGTCTCTCAATGGTGGCCCCCCCATGGTACCCCAAAGACGTGCCAGGAAGTCCCTTGGAAGTTACAACACAAGGATTCCACGGAAACTGCCCAGAAGGTTTCAACTTCTGTTGGGTCATTACCCTTCTACCCTTCTACAGGGACTCTCCGAATCTCTGATATGAGTCAAAGACTTCAGAGAGGTTTGAGTCACTTGCCAGAATAGCAACCTAGGAAAAGTTAGAAGGATTAACACTAGTTCTAATTCCTGGTTATCTACTTGACTGACAATCCGACTCCCTAATGAACCCCCTGACTACTCACACAATTCCCCAACTAACTCCCAAACACCACCTGACTACCCCGTCCCCACTTAACAGTCCCCTGACCACCCCCAAGCATCAGACTTACCCCCCAAAACTTGACTACCATTACATTCCCAGGCTTCCTGGCTACCCCCAACCACCTAAATGCCCCTTTAACACCCCCACAATCCCCGATCCTCTGACCATCTCCCCACCCCCCCCCACTGATTATCGTCCCAACCACCAACTACCTACCTACCTTATCCCCTCCCACACTATCTTCCCACCTCTCCAACCAACCCTTCTCCCTACAGCTTGTCAAAGTAGTTTTGGGACATTCAAGCTTGCTGGGAGGTGATGGCTAGTACTGCAAAAAGGGGGTACAGATTGAATTCTCCCAACCCTCCTGCATTATGAAGAAGACCGAACACTCCACATTTCTGAGCAGGCCTCATTATTTCTTTGTCCTGATCCTTAATTCCCCAGTCTCATCTCCAAAGAGACAAACATCTACTTTTCTGTTCGTATACATTCTTCTTTTTATATAGTTATAGAAATTTTTGATATCTGTTTTTATATTTCTTGATTGTTTCCTCTCATATTCCAATTTCTTCCTCTTTATTAAGTCATTCTTTGCTGGTTTCTAAAATCCCCCCAAACTTCTGGCCTACCATTAATCTTTGCAGCATTTTTCTTCTAATTTGACATAATCCTTAACTTCCTTAGTTAGCCACAATTTGTGACATTGTTCTTGTAGTAAATGCAATAATTGATGACTACTAGTTAGTTACTACTACTTACAACTATACACAGAGCGCTACAAATAATGTGTTCATCCTCAACACTTAGATCAATCTGGCTGCAACAGCCCCACGCTCTGCCCCAAGAAGCCCACATTCATTTCCATTGGGCAATCGGATTAAGTGACTCTTCTGATGCAAGTCCCTTAAAAGGGCTACTACACTTTGCATGGGATCTTTATTTCTCAGTGGAATATACCTTTGTTGAAAGTTACAAAATATTTCCTTAAATGTCTGCCACTGTGTCTCTATAGGCTTTCATTTTATTTTCACAGTCCACTTTAACCAACTGTGTCTTCATAAGTTCGGTTAGTTTATTAAAAGTCTTTATTTAAGTTTAAAGTTCTGGTTTCAGAGCCACCTTTCTCATCCTCTTCACAAACTGAATGTGAAGTTCCATCATGTTATGATCACTAATACCAGGAGCATCCTTTACTATGAGGTAATTCATTAATATTGTCATTAGTAGATCTAAAATAGCCTATTCCGTATTTGGTTCCATAAACTATTATTCTAAGGTCAACTCTACCAGCCACTAAAATTCCCTCACTCACAAAAGTCTCTGAGTTTAGTACTTTGTAGAACAGTATTCTGTAGACCAGACCCTATTTACTTAAACCTTGTGCTAGCAAAAGCCTCCTGATATATGCTGAACCTAAAAATTGGGTCAGCAAGTATCAACCAGGTTGTGTTGCAATAATTCTAGATTAAAAGTTTTAAAGAGGTATGTAATTTGCATATTTCAAATATAAATTGTGGCTGGAGCAAAGTGGCACACTGGCACAATGGTTAGCACTGCTGCCTCATAACACCAAGGACCTGGGTTCAACTCCAACCTTAGGTGACTGTGTGGAGTTTGCACATTTTCCCTGTGTTTGCATGGGTTTTCTCTGACTGCTCCAGTTTCCTCCCACAGTCCAAAGATGTGTAGATTAGGTGGATTGGTCATACTATATTGTCCCCTAGTATCCAATGATGTGTAGGTTAGCCAAGGTGAACTTGTGGGGTTAAGGGAAGAGGGCACTGCCGGGATTCAATGAGTATGGTAAGCAATCAAAGAGCTTTAAAGTTTGGAAAGGTCATCATTAATGCAGAACAGATTGATTGACTTCAATGGTAGCATGCTTCTTTGGACCATTCAGATGGTAGCTGTTATCTTAGATAATTTACCCTCAATAGTTTTCCTGGGATGAGCATCTTCTTACAATTTGCATTTAGCCTGGAAGCTACCTTCTGCTAGGCTTACTACAATCTGGTTCCCCATGAAGTGTGCCTTGGAGTAGCAAACAAAGTAACACTTCCTGCAGGCCGTTCATACAGCAACATGTCTATTTTGCCAGCGTGAAACAGTGGTTTCAGATGTTATGCCACTCCATCACTCGCCCACAGATTCAGTTTTGTGCCTCAACATTTCTTTGGCATCCCTGTTTAGGCAATCCAGCTGCTTATTTTTATGTTATTATATCATTTAAATGTGGACTGCAGCCCAAAGTTGATTATTCTTAAAATTTCTCACCCACTCTTCCGGGAAGCTCTGAGATTCAATCTGGGAAGTCTCGCAAGGTTCCAAAGTTGCCTCTTTATTTCCAGACCTAAATTCTAATATTATTCTGCAAATTATCCAGAAAGTGCATCCTAGCTGTCGCCATTCTTAATGGGAATTTCTGCACCATGAAGTCAGCATGCAATTGACAAAGTGATGAAATGGCGCCCCCTAGACAGTGGATAATGTAGTGCTACCAGTTTGTTATTTTCACATGGATCAAAATACATATCGCTTTAGGCTAAAGAAGAAAATGATTGCAACCAGTCAAAACAAATTATAATGGGATTCCATTGGTTTCCCACTGTGACGCTAGTGAAGAATTTGCAGGGTCCCTTCGGGAATCGTTGGCTGCTTATGTCATTTCCATATGGATTTTCATAGAAGGGTTTTTTTTAAACAAGTTTGTGGCCCTTGTATCAGTTTTGACAATAAGCATAAACAAATCTTTACCAGATCTTTACATTTACACCTGACTTAGTCTATAATACACAAATCAGATTTGAAACAATTTTCTGGTTCCTATTACTGTCTAAACAGAGTAACAATTCTAACATTGACTGGGAAGTTTGGACCTATACTCTATGGAATTCAACAGTGAGGGCTGATCTTATTGAATATGAGATTCTGAGGGAACTTGACAAGCTAGAATCTGAGAGGATATTTCCCATAGTGGGGGAATCTAGAATGAAGAAACATTGTTTCCTTGTTAAGGAAATAACAAAAGGACGACACTCTCAGAGGGTTGTTAGTCCCCCACTGTAGGGAGTATTGAAGGCAGATTCATTGAAAATATTCAGGCTGTTAGATTGACAGCTGGTCCACAAGGGAAACAAGTGTTTTTTGGGGATCGGCAAGAAATTGGAGTTCAGGCCATGATCAGATCATTTATAACCTTATTGAGTAGTATAGCCGCCCAAATAATCTACTTCCGCCCTCATTTTTTATGTTCTTATTGAGCTATCAAGTCCCATGTTTAATGTCCAGTCTGGCACAGCATCAAGAATGCTGGTAGCAAATGAGCAAAAGAGGGAATAAAAAAAATTGCCAGCTGAAAATTGTGCAAGAAACAGGATTAGATTCAGTTGCAGAAAAATCTGCAAAAGTTTACCACCTTAACTGTGGAACCATAGCACAGCGAGTGAATCTCAGATTGTTATTGAAAATTATCTCACTCCGCACAGTCTGCCTTCACTTATTTAACCACCTTGAAGTCAGTTTGAATGTTTCACAAAACTGGCCCATTGTTAGAACAAAAAGATTCTTCTATAAATAATTTAGTCTCATGTTTTCAAAGGAACATAAGAAATAGGAGATAGAGTAGGCCACTGAGCCCCTCAGGTCAGCTCTGCCATTTAACTAGATCATGTCTAACCTTCTACCTCAAGGCCTTTTCCCTCACAATCTCCATATCCCTTAATGTCATTAAAAACTAATGATCTATCGAATTCTATCTTGAAAACAGACAATGAATAAATTTCCACAGCTCTCCATGGTAGCAAATTCTAAACATTTATCACCCTCTGAGTGAAGAAAATTCTCCTCATCTCAGCACTAATTTGCCTGTCTCATTTTCTGTGCCTCCTGATTCTAAACCTCTCCAGCCAGGGGAAACATCCTTCCTGTATTTAACCAGTTGAGCCCTGTAAGAATGTTGTAAGATTCAATTATATTACTTCTCATTCCTCTAACGTCCAGAGAATACTGGCCAATTTTCCTCAATCTGTCTTATAGGACAGTCACATCATTCCAGGGAGAAATCTGGTGAACCTTCATTGTAGACTGGCCATGGCAAGAATATCCTACCTTAGCTAAGAAGAAGAAAGCTGTACAAAATACTTCAGGCTTCACCAAAGCTCTACAACAAATTATAACACAACATCTTTACTCCTCTACGGAAATCAACTTGCAAGAAAGGCCAACGTATATACTATTGGTCTTCCTAATTGCTTGCTGAAACTTCATGTTAGCTTTCTATGACTTATGAACAAGGATACCTAGGTCCTTTTGGACTTCCCAAACTCTCACCGTTTAGGAAGTACTCTATATTTCTGATTTTCCTACCAAAGTATATAACTACACATTTTTTCACATTATATTCCATCTGTCACATTCTTGGTCATTCATTTAGCCTTGAATCCCCTTGAAAATTCTTTGCATCCTCCTCACAACTCACATTCCTACTAGTTTTGTGCCATCAGCAAACTTGGATATATTACATTTAATCCCCACATCCAAATCATTGATATAGATTGTGAACAGCTGGAGCCCAAGTACTGATCCTTGTGGTAACCCATGATACACAAGCCTATCAACCTAAGAATGCCACATTTATTCCTTCACAATCTCTATAATATATTATACTATTTTCTCTACTATTGATATCAAGCTAACAGGTTTTTAGTTTTAATTTTTCTCTCTCCCTCCTTTTAAACAGTGGAATGACATTTGCTAACTTCCAGTCTGCAGAAACCATTCCAAGATCAATAGAAGTTTGCAAGGTGATCACTAATGCGTTCATTATATCTATGGCTTTATCATTCAACACTCTGGGATGTAGATCATCAGGCACAGATGATTTATCAACTTTCAATGCCACTAATTTCTCCAGCACTACTTTATTACTACTAATAATTTCTTTCAGTTCCTCTTCTCACAAGTCTTTTAGTTCTCCAGGATTCCAGGGATTTTTTTTTCATCATTCTTCATGAAGGCAGACAAAAAGTATTTGCTTAGTTTCTTGGCCATTTCCTTATACTCTTTTATAAATTCTCCTGCATGGGCCCACATTAGTCTTTGCTAAGCTTTTTTTTTACATACTTATTAAAGTCTGTTTTTGTTTATCACTAGTTTACTTTAAAATTCCATTTTTTCTTTCTTTCTCAGTTCCGAGTCTACACCAGTGGAAGACATGATGGGCCAAATGGTTTTCTTCTGTGCTGTAAAATTCTATGGTTGTTGGTCTTTCTTTGCTGAATTCTGAAATGTTCCTAATTCTCAGGTTTACTACTTTCTCGGTAACTTCATAAGCTTCATCCTTTGATCTAATACAATGTTAAACTTCTCTTGTTACCCAAGGTTGGACCACTTTCCCCACTGGATATCTGTGCCACAGGAGAATGCAAATTTATTGTAAACAATGTTTTACTTCTTTAAATAATAATCATTGACTGTCTCAGTCATGCCTTTTAATATAGTTTCCCAATCTATCACAGCCAACTTTCCCCTCAAACCTTTGTAGTTTTCTTTGTTTAGATTTAAGTCTTTACTTTCAAAGTTAATATAAAATTTCATCATATTATGCCACCCTTACCCAGAACCTTCTTTACAATATGATTATTAATTAGCCCATTCTCATTGCACAATACTAGATCTAAAATTCTCTAAACATACTGTTCTACGATACCAACTTGCATGTATTCCAGGAATTCATCTTTCATAGTGTTATTTAGGGTTACTGAGCCGATATGTAGATTGAAGTCCCCCATGATTACTACCCTTGATACATGCACTTCTAATTTCCTTTTTTATATTGTTCCCCACATTATCAGCACTGTTTGATAACCTACAAACAACTCCTACAGATGTTTGTTTCTCCTTGCTGTTTCTTAGTTCCATCCAAATAGATTCACTCTACAGCTTCTGTTTTTCATCCATACAAGCTGCAAACAAACCGGTTGGACAATTGCATGAACTGAAGTGCTTCCACTTCAATACTCTCAATCTCCATACCTGCCTTGCTTACAGTCACACTTTCTTGTCCCTGACCAGGAATAGATGACCCTATCCTAAGGGGTGTGGCTGCCTCCTGGAATAAAATTGTCCAGGTAACTTCCCCGCTCCTTGATCTAGTTCAGTGTCTGCAGCTCAGCCTCTGGCTCGATGAATCTGAGCTGAAGTTCCTCCAGGCCCAGGCACTTGCTATAGTTGTGTTGCATTGGATCTGACAAGTGTCCATGTGTTCCCACACTCGACAGGCACCACACCTTCCTCCCCTGCCATCTTCAAAGCACTTAATTATTTTATTGCTTAAATTTTAATTAATATCTCAATTATTATAACAAATATTTAGTTGACTTACCCTGATCAAAATTCTCGTGTTAAGATGAATAACATATGCTCACCAATCAATCTAATAAGCTTTACTACAACTAGTAATTCTTACTACTGTTGATAGAATTTTGCCATTACAAAAAAATTACCCAAGTTTCTAATAATAAATCAGAAAATTACTCACCAACCAATCAACTACTTTCTTTGCTATGATGTCACATTGTGACTTATCTCAGAAAGTGGTTGGTCTGCTCTGGAGTCACTGATTGGATCGCTCTTTAGGTTCTGTTATCTGTCTCCGTGTCCTCCTCTCTCCCACTCTTTACGTTTGCTATCTGTCTCTGGATCCTCCTCTCTCTCGTTCATTTAGATGCTGCTGTCTATCTCCAATCTCTCCTCTCTCCGTTCTTTTAGATGCTGCTGTCAGTACCCGGGGTCTCCTCTCTTTCTCTCTCGCCCTTTTAGATTCTGCTGTCTGTCTCTGGGTCCTCTTCTCTCCCACTATTCAGGTTCTGTTACCTGTCTCTGGGTCCTCCTCTCTCCCGCTATTTAGTGCCTGCTATCTGTCTTTGGGTGCTGCTGTCTGATTCCGGGTCCTCCTCTCTTCCATTATTTCAAATGCTGCTGTCTGATTCCAGGTCCTCTTCTCACCTGATCTTTCCAATGCTGTCGTATGTCTTCAAGTGTTCCTCTCTTCTGCTCTTCTAGATGTTACTGCCTGTATCTGAATCCTTCTTTTTTCCCTCACTTTTAGATGCTGCTGTCTGCATCCGGGTCCTCCTCGCGCCCATTCTTTATGTTCTGCT
This sequence comes from Carcharhinus amblyrhynchos, assembly GCF_965287045.1. Lineage (NCBI taxonomy): Eukaryota > Metazoa > Chordata > Chondrichthyes > Carcharhiniformes > Carcharhinidae > Carcharhinus > Carcharhinus amblyrhynchos. The sequence goes on from NC_137334.1 coordinate 59,041,792, forward strand.
GTTTGTCTCTGGGTCCTCCTCTCTCTCACTCTTTTAGATGCTGCTGTCTATCTCCAAATCCTCCCTTCTCCTGTTCCTTAAGTTCTGCTATCTGTCTCTGGGTCCTCCCCTCTCCTGCTCTTTTAAATGTTGCTGTCTGCCTCCAGGTTCTCCTCTCTCCTGCTCTTTAATGCATTGCCATCAGTCTGTAAGGATGGAAATATTCCTGATTTCTGTCTGGCATCTATCGCTAGGTCCAGCTAAGGTTGGAGTCCGACTATGTCCAGGACAACAGGTGCAACAGGCAAAGCAATAATTGCTTTTACTTAGAAATCTATTTCACACATCTGGCACTCTGAAAGGAAAGGAAATAAGCCATTCTAAACCTTGCCTGAGGGTGGAGAATCTTATACCAAGTCACTCAATTCTGCAACAAAATCCATGTTGAATGAATTGCTTGCACATAGATTGTTCTTTTAAAAAAACCTGGATCATGCCTTGTCAATGTCATTATTGCCAGCAGAATAATGTTCTGTTCATCAATGTCTCCTCCAATGTCATGTTGTGAATCAAGGGCCATTACTTCAGCTAATTCTGGGGGAAGTCATTTATTTCCCTCATTGGCCTTGACACCTTGTGAAAAGGCATAGGAGTAACTTTCAGATGTGCTTGTTATTTTTGAATTACATTTTGTGCTGGGCACGCTATTAAGATCAGCATTTAAGGAACATTTGCACATTTTCTATTCTCTCAAAAATAAATAACTATGGTGGTCAGTGATATTTACACTTGTCTCAAACACCTTAAAATGTACTGACAAAGCATATTTTAATTATGCATACACAAACATACATTCTGAATGGATTTATTTCAATTTACAGCCACACATTTTAAGACAGGAGATTATTTTTGTGCCTACATTTGAGATTAAATGTTACCGTTTCCAAAAAGATGTGTCACGGTACGTGAGAGCAAGGGTGTCTGAGCAGACACTACTTATTTCCCCCACAGGAAATAAGCCACCCTGCATGCTGTCATGTATCTCCCAATAACTGGTTTCTAAGCAACATTGGTAAGAGAGCTTGGCGTAGGTTGTTTAACAGTGCACAAGAGGAGAACTAGAAAAACAAGGTGAAAAACCCTCAGTATACTTAATATTATTCAAGTGTCTGTTATGTGCATGAGAAAGCAGTTTCTTCTCTAGTTTGGGAAGAATGAAAAACTGCACCATTTTCATCACAATGCCAAGAAGTGCAAGGGTTCAATTTAACTTTTTTTTCCAGCTCGTCCCTTAAGGATTCACTTCAGAATTAACCTGGTTCTTATGCACAGTGTTACTGTGCCCATAAAGCAAGTAGAAAATGGTCACTTACCTCCAGGAATTCTTTGGAATACTTTTGTTAATGTGTCTCCTGATATTATGTTATAGCTCACCATGGCTGAAAATTAAATGTGGTAGAAATTTCACAAAGTGAATTAGTATTCATGCAACAACTGCCACACAGAACAAGACCTGTGATGACACATTTGTAAGCTTAAATAATAAAAAGCAACACCCTTCCGAATCTCTGTTGAGCATCTTCGTATACTATTCATAATCATATTATCAGTTACTTTTCTCGATTTTGTACCTGTATGCAAAGTCATAAGCTCATTTTAGGAGTGGTCAAGGCCAAATATAAGGCCAAATTCAGTTCATGGCTTCCCCAAAATTTCACCTTGGAACCAATTCTCGAGGAATAAAAGAGGCTGATTCAGATTTGACTCAGGAACTTGCTCTTTAACGCGTGCAATTGCCTCCATGAGCCACAGGTGTGCGAATTAGAACACCTGAGTTTAGAAAGTTGATTGGTAATTTAGTTGCAACTTTGAAAATGACAAAGGGGTGTTATGAGGTACACAGAAAGAAATTCTACCATCTGGCGGTAGAGTCCATAACAAGCGGGCACATCTTAAATTAGAGCTCAGATTGAAATCAAGAAATGCTCTTTCACATCAAGTTGCACATTTCCAGTACTCTATCGTTCTCAATAGCTGGTGGATGCAGGATCAGTGAAATTTTCAGGGCAAAGTCCATCAGATTATTTTTAGTTAAAGATTTCAATAAGTTTGAAAAAAGGTGGTTCAGTGGATTTGAGGTACAAAGCAAACATGATCTAACTGAATACACAACGAACACAACAGGCTGGACGGCCTTCTCCTGTTCCTATGAGTATGGAAAGGGGGGCTGCATCAGTAGAATTATTCTTCTGTTTTCAGATTTTCTACTTTTGAAACAATTATACAGACCATTTAGGACATGGTCTGATTTCTGCAGCATATTTTATTGAAACAGTTCTCTTGGCCAGAGTAGAAGTCACTTATTAAGGTGTTCAATAAGTTTATCTGGGCCTCTGTGTCTAATGTGGAAATCATTGGATTCTGCAAGCAGAAGGACATCATTCATTCTTTCACACGTGTGCTACACTTATGAAGGAATCATCCACTTAGTCCCCTTAACCCTAAACTTTTCAAATACATCTTAATGTTTTCCTTTATTGAATATTTATCCTCTTCCCTTTTAAAAGCTTCCAGGATTACTTCAGGTGCAGCATTGCACGGTCTAAACTTTGTTATTTATGACAGTATTTTTACCTCAATTACTTTCTTGAAACCTTTTAGAATTTTGAACAACTGTATTTGAACTCATAACTCTCTTTAATGTAATGATTTACTACTTTATAATTAATGTAACATAATCAATATTTTGATTTATAGCCTTTTTTAAAAGAGAAAGCTATTTATTTAATATTCTGCACTTGATAGTTTTAGAAAATATATCAAGTTGACATCTTTACTGGCTTTAAAAGGAATTCAGTGGTTAAGTAATGTAGAAATTAAATTCTTACCAATGAAAGGATACAGAAATTGCAGGAATGAAAGGATCACATAGCCTGCCATACCAAAAGCTCTGTTTACCAGAGATTGATAAGTGCTTGTTCCAGATAGGTTCCCTCCCTTAATCAGCAGTATAATAGAATAATCTATGAACAGAATGGAACATTCATCATGCATTTAAAATACTTGTCACATTAAACTTTAATCGTTATCATTTACACATGGAATATTTTTAAAATATTAAAACAGTGACTAAAAGTATAATTTGTAGGTTACCTGTTATATAAGCAACCAGAAAAAGAAGCAACATTCCTAAAGGGAAACCAGCTTGTCTCATTGAGTATGGTAGTCCTGACAACATAAGCAAAGTGTAGTGAATTAACTCTGCACCAGGAAATGAATACATCCAAGAATTTTTTTTAGTCTCATTTAAAATCAGCAAATACTGACCATAATTCATCTCACTGTGAACAATTCTTTCTTCTATTCTAAAATCCATTTTCCCTTGCTATTCACTCACTGTAACTGTTCTGAACATGATGTGGCGATGCTGGTGTTGGACTGGGCACAGTAAGCGATCTCACAACACCAGATTAAAGTCCAACATGTTTGTTTGGAGGCTGCTCCTACCTCTCCACTCACTTGATGAAGGAGCAGCACTCCAAAAGCTCATGATTCCAAATAAACCTGTTGGATTTTAACCTGATGTTGTGAAACTTCTTACTGTTCTGAACATGTAAAATAAATCAGTTCAGGAGTAGCATCATTCATCTGTATTACTTCTAATACGTTTTATATTCAGGTTATTCTATGGAAAGGTATTATTATACAATCCAGAGCTTGCGTTCAGGTTTTATCTTTTTTCAGTCAGGTACATTTCATGTAAACATTCAGATAAATGATTATCATGTTACAAATTAGATCATACGTTATAACATTTTGATGGTATAATCTACATTATTCATAAGTCACCCAATTTACAGAGAAACTATTTCAATACTCATCCAATATGTCATTAATTATGATATTTATAATATATATAATATAGATACAACAATATTATAGAATCTATGGAAAACATTTTTGTAATCAGTATATTTCCTAACGTAATATTGAAAAATTATATCCTTAAAATATTTATTGATCCTCTCTTAAAAAGAATTCTCAATCTCTTGGTTTCAAGTGCTTGATGCAGTAACTGAGAAAACTCAAGGTTTTTGACTCACACATTTCCCCCTCACACCAAATATCCCAGTTGTTACTGTGTTGGCTCTCAATTGGACTGCAAGGCTTCAAGAAGGCAGCATATCACCACCTTCTTAAGGGCAATTAGGAACGTGCAATCAGTGCTGGCCTAGCCAGCAATGCCCGCATCCCATGGCCAAATTTTAAACGTGAAGGTTAGAAGAGGTAAAATTAACTCGTGATTTCTATTTAGCATTACATGCTGGAAACATGAGGAGTGCAATTTCACTTTTACAGTCTGATTTCAAGTTAAATGAAAACAAGATAGATTTTAAGTATGTATGATCCACTGTGCCAGACTACCAATCAGATGGTGATTGTACAAATCTATTCCGTATCTCTGGATGTGGAGCAAGAAAGATAGCACTGGCTGTGATGCCCCATAGTCAAACAAGACACAACTTTCTGCACTGTGATTCCCAGACCTAATGACTGATTCCATTCCCCAGGCCTGACTTTGATTCCTGGCCACAACCTCAGCCCCTACCTCTGGCTCCCATCTTGACATTAGTATGGATTGAGGATTGGTTAATGGACAGAAAACAGAGAGTAGAAACAAGTGGGACATTTGCTGGTTGACAGGCTGTAATTTGTGGCATACCAAAAGGATCAGTGCTTGGTACACAGTTATCCACAATCCATGTTCATATTTTAGATGAGAGAATTGAGTGTAATGTGTTTTTGGAATCCTGTACCCCAGAGAGCTCTGGATGCTCAGTTGTTGGGCACATTTCATACAGGTGTGAATAGATTTTTGAGCACCAAGGTAATTAAGGGATATGAAGAGAGTGTGGGAAAGTGGAGTTCAGGTAGAAGATCAGCCATGTTCCTGTTGAGTGGCAAAGCAAGCTCAAAGGGTTAATGCTTTTCCTGCTTCTTTGCCTTTTGTTCTTATGTTACATTCGACTAGCTGTTTTTCCTTACAGGCAACACTATGGACTAGCTAGTAGGGGGTATCTACTTTTGATAGTGTTAGCCACTCTCTTCAGCAGTCTGACCATCTTGTGTAGCTGTTCTATCCAATATCTAATGATATTATAGTATTAGATATATTTGATACATATTAATGATCTATACTTGAGTATACAGGACATAATTTCAAAGTTTGCAGTTGAGACAACTGCAAATAGACTTGAGGAGGACAGATTGGGAAATGGGCACATATGGCAGATGAAATTTTAATGCAGCGAAATATAAAATGATTTATTTGTTTGAAGAAGGAGGATGGGCAATACAAACAAACTGTAACAATTTTAGACGGCATGCAGGAATAGAAGACCTGGAGTGTGCATTCACAAGTTTTTGAAGGCGGGAGGATAAAATCAAAAGGATTTTTAGGCACACAGAATTTTTGCTTTATAAATAGAAACATAAAGTACAAAATAAAATGTTGAACCACTGTGCCAGAGCACTGTTTAGGCCTTAATGTGGCTAATCTTGATTGCAACACTTTAGAAAGATGTCAAGACTTTAGAGGGGATATAGAATAGTAGCAGGCATGAAATACTCCAGCGACATGGAGAGACTGCTGAAACTGATTACTCATCATAGAACATAAAGAAAAAAATAGATACTTGTGTTCAAAATCATGAAAGGCTTTGATAGAGTAAATAAGGAGAAACTGTCTCCAATGACTGAAGCAGACTTGCCCACATGTGCCAAGACCTGGAGAATATTCAGGCTTGGACTGATAAGTGACAAATAGCATTCATACTGCACAAGTGCTAGGCAATACCCATTACCACCAGGAGCTAATCTAACCATGATGTTTGACCATGACATTACAAACACCAAATTCTCCACCATCAACATCCTGGGGAATACCATTAACCAGAGATTTAACTAGACAAATCAGAGAAATACTGTGATTGCAAGAGCAGGTCAGAGGCTGGGAAAGTTGCAATGAATAACTCACTTCCTGACTCCCCATAGTCTGCCCATCATCTACAAGGCACAAGTCAGGAATGTGAAGGAACATTCTTCACTTGTCTGAGTGGTTTCAGCTCCAATAATGCTAACAAAGGTCTACACCAGGCATAACGAAGCAACATGTTTAACTGGCATCCCCTCCACCACTTTGGACACTCATTCCTTCCGCCATCAGCACAGGTCTGAAACATGTACCATGGGCCTGGTGCACTTTGGCCACTGATCAAAACTCCTTCCACAGCATCTTTCAAATCAGCAATCTCCGACATCTAGAAGAACAGAAATGGCAGACACTTGTGAACATCACCACTTGCAAGTTCTTTTCCAACTCACACCACCTTGACTTGGAATTATATTGTGTCCCTTCATTGTCAATGAGTCAAAATCCTGGAGTGCCCTCCCTAACTCCCTCCCCAACAGCACTGTGGATGTACCTACATCACATGGACTGCAATGGTTCAAGAAGACAGCTCACTATCACACTCTCAAGGCAATTAGCAATGAGCAATAAATGTTAGCCTTGCCAGTGATATTCATAACCCACCACTGAATTGAAAAGTGCATCAGTAATAAATCAGAGGAATAAAAAAATGATGCAGTGAGTTGTTCTGATCTAAAATACATTGCTTAAAAGGATAGTGAAAGCAGATGCAATAACAGCTTTCAAAAAGAATTTGGCTAAGTACTTGAAGGACAAATGTGTAGTGCTGGGGGGGGGAAGGAATGAGAGAGTGGGATTAATTAGCTATCTCATTCAAAGAGTTTGCTCAAGCATGATAATCTAAGTAGAGTCATAGTCATAAAGTCATAGGGCACAATCTCACTTACCGTTCACGCCATGTTCCTGTTGCAGTGAGGTCGGAGAATTTGGCGCCCAGCCAAATCTCTGTTCACTGCAGCAGATGGTACCATTCCGCCATAGAGCTTTACAGAAAGAGGCCCTTCATCATATCTGCGCTAATCATCAACAATGTATTTATTCTAGTGTCATTTTCCCATACTTGGTCCATAGCCTTGTACGCAATGGCATTTCAACTGCTCGCTAAATGCTTCTCAGATGGTTATGATGGTTATGATGGTTCTTGTCTCTACAACTTTTTCAGGCACTGAGTTCCAGAATCCCTACTACCCTCTGGGGGAAAAAAAAAGTTTTCCTCAAATCGTCTCTAAGTGTCCTGCCCCTTTCCTCAAATCTATGGCCCTGGTTAATCTCTAGGTCAGAAATTCTGTGATTGCATGAATGCTGACAAATGAGATGAGCAGAATACAGATAATACACGTCCTAACCAGGAAAGAGAGAGACTGGGGAAATATCCAGAGTTTGAAAGATAAATGGAGTTTCTCAAAATAAAGTGAAAAGAGTCATAGGAGAAAATTAAGGAAGGAACACCAGGTGCACTGAAGAATAATAAAGGTTCTTTGAAAGGATTGATAGAAAAGTCAGCAGTCAGTACAATAGACAACAGCAAAAATAGATATTGAACAACAGGATAATTAAAGAGGTGAAACTATTAAAGGAAAAAGCATTCTTAGAGTAGAGAGTAAAATAATGCAGAGATGCTTCATATGTATTTCACTTCTTAACTTACAGATGTAGCTGAAGAAAGGGCTAAACACCAGGATAGAGATAATACACACAAATGCATGCATAAACACAATGGTCAGTATTAATACAGTTAAAGGCCCTTAAAGTTGACAACTTCAGAGCTGTGGGAGATTATTGTTGAATTAATCGTAAGTTGTTAAACAATGGGCAAAGATAACTGGTTGGCCTATAAGTTAGCACTATATCAACAGAACAACTCTTAAAATGTAATGAAGGGTGATATGAATTATGCATTTATGTGGGCAAATTAGCAATGATTTACAAAGAAAATGCTGAACAGATCCTCAAGTTTCTGTGAAGAGAAGGGAGTTAACACTTTGGTTGAGGTAAATAGAGGCTAATATTTACAACATCTTATTTTAATTTGAGATATTTTAAATTTTGTAATGACACACGATACTTGGCTAATTCAACTGAAGTAACTGAAGGATTTAAAGACAGATCCTTAAGTTCCAAGGGTTTGGGAAACATTTTCACTGTGGCGAGGGAGGGTAAGGCAGTGAATAGGGTCCACCCAATTCCCAATCTGTGCAAGAAGCACACACAATTCTTGGTGTGGGAGGAAAAAGCCACATTTCCCTGTAAGAATCTCCCACGCTCTGTATCAAGGGGACGATAGATTGGAGGTAGTTTCCAGACTGGCCTATTTCTCAAATTGCAATTTGTTTCTGTCATTCCCAGGCCAATGTCTCTGAGAACCATGTGTACTCTCATTTAAATCACTCTCACATGTAGGAGTTCCATCTCACGAAGCCTGAGCACCAGACCCCACCACCAAACATCAAACCATTGTTTCCAGGATCACCACTGATTTCAGCTCCTCTGGAAATCTTCCCTCCACAGCCTCCAAACTCATAATCCCTCAACTCTGTGCAGTCTGCTTCTCCTTTCCAAAATCCACCAACAGCACTGCCTGGTGGACAGCCACATTTCTTCTTATTTTTATTCTATTTTCTCTCCCATTGTCCAGTCTGTTTTCATCCATATTTGTGATTCTTCTGACATCCTATGTCATTTCAACAATTTGTAGTCTTCTGGTCCAAATCACCTCCTCTTCACTTTGAGCGTCCAATCCCTTTACATATCCAACCTCCCACCAGCATGGTCTGAGGACTCTTGGCTTCTACAACAAAAACAGAAAATGCTGGAGAAACTCAGCAGGTCGGACAGCACCTGTGAGAGAGGATAGAGCCAATGTTTTGAGTCTGGTTGACCCTTGGTCAGAGCTGGCGAAGAGCTGTGATGAAGGGTCATCCAGACTCCAAACACTGGTTCTGTTCTGTCTCCACAGATGCCATCAGACCTGCTGATTTTCTCCAGCACTTTCTGTTTTTGTTTCAGATTCCACATCTGCAGTATTCTGCTTTTATCAGAATTTCTGCTCCTTCCTTGAATGGAGACCCAAAGAGTCCCCATCCCCCACCACTCTCCTCTGCCTGGCTGAACTGGTTCTCTCTTGAACAATTTCTCCTTTAACTCATCTCTCTTCCTTGGAAAAAAAGGCACCTACGTAGGCTCAAACTATGCCTTTGTGGAGTATGTGAACTGTTCCCTGTTCTAGTCATAATCAGTCCCCTCCCACAACTCTTCCTCCAGTACATTGATGACTGTATCAGTGCTACTTATCTGTTTCTGCACATTCTGTTTTATTTCTCCTTCTATTAGTTCTTCGCAGCAGTAAGAATTCTTGCCATGGAGCTTGTGGCAAGAACTTGAATGTGGAATCTTCTAACATTTGAAGGTTATTGCGCTGCAGTTATCACATGTAGAGACAGACATACGATGAAACATGTCATGCAGAGACACAGGACCCTGACCAAAGGGAGATGGGGAGGCCCATGCTGCCTGGTGGCTTTGGAGAACTAATCAGAGTCTGAGAGCTCTAAATGAGCCTAAGTAAGCAATGCAAAGCAACATCGGGCTCTGGTTGGTGGAGACCCCTTACAGTGGGTCTTCTGCTGTGCAGTCCTTATCCATGCCGTTGATCCGCTGCTTTCCAGAGACAACTGGAGTGGATCAATGACTTCTACAGCCCAGTCCGAGCCTGAGCCCAAGGCTCTCCTAGAGCCCAGGCCCGGCCTCAGACCTTGCCGCGTGTGTGGAGCCTCAGTGCCCAAGAGCTGCTTTCACTGGAGGAAGGAGTGGGAAGGAGCACCAGAGCCTGGACTGGAGAGCAGGGCATCGAGAGGCCTGTGGGTGACTGGGCGAAGTAGCTGACAGTTTGTCACCTGTCAACATCCTGGTCCCAGAGTTTGAGTTGGTGATGAAGCTTGAGGACTCAGAGGATCAGAAGCTAGAAAATGCTAAATGTGTGCCATCCACAGTGGCAGCAGAAAGTGATTGTGTGACGAGATGAGCAGGATCTGGAGACCATGGCAAAACATCAATCAAAGGAAGACTGCATCTTCGCTAAGTTTAAGAGGAGAATAGCACTGTCATCTGATCAGGGGCTGCATTCCTGCAGATGAGGAAGTCTATTGTGGGGGTCTGGGGAGAACATTCCCTCCGAAGCAGATATCCCCACTGCGCTTGCGGAACCAAGCGTGAGTTTGAATCGGAGAGAGTTTGGATTGGGAAGCACTCAGTGTTTACACCTGTGAACAAAGCTGTAACCACGGCAACAAAGACAGGATTTCTCTGGAAACAAGATTTCTCTGCAGATCAGCTGTAATTATTCATTGCACAGAAACACAACTACCCCTTATTTAAAGCATTCTTTCCCACTCATACAATCCCTACAGTACTGAAGGAGGCCATTCAGTCCATTGAGTCTGCACCGACTCACTGACAGTGTCTTACCCAGGCCCTCTTCTCTGTCCTATCCCTTTAACCCTATGCATTTACCATGGCTAATCCATCAAACATAGACATCTTGGGGCTGTAATTTAGCATGGTCAAGCCACCTAACCTGCACATCTTTGGGCTCTAGAAGGAAACTGGAGCACCAGGAGGAAACCACACAAACATACGGAGAACACACAGACTCTGCACAGACAGTAACCTAAAGCTGGAATCGAACCTAGGTCCATGATGCTGTGAGGCAGCAGCGCTAACCACTGTGCCACTGTGCCACCCTACAACATCAGAACCTTGGACTGAAAATTGTCATTGCTTATTTGGGAAAAATCCAGTTTTGGGAAAGTTTCAATCTCATTACAGCTTTGCCCACACACTGATTTGATGCTATGAGTTTTTAGAAGTAATTAGTGCTGATTGTATGTAAACTGTTCAGTAAACGGGGAACGTTACAGTCTGAGATCAATGCAGTTGACATTTCCAGGGAGCTTTACTATCTGCTCGTAAAAGTTTCTAAGCTGAAGTTACATGCTGAAAAATTGTAAGATGAATAAATGAATAATTGTTAATACAAAAAGAAGTGTGCAAGATTGTTTAGTGACTTTGGAGCAAAGAGCAGCAGTAACAAGGATTTCAAAAAATATTTTAGAAAACAGCAGCAGCCTAGGAATCCTCTGTCTGATGCTGATCAGTTGCCAACCCAATATCATCACACCCTACTTTACAAAGGCGTGGTGAAAACACCTAGCCAATTTGCCTGCATAAAGACCAGCTCACATTCTTTCCAGAGACAGAGCTGGCTGATTGCAAAAAGAAATTCTGGAAGTTTTTGAGCACTCTTAATAATGCCTACAAGCTCTCAATTTCCCCTCACTGCCTAACCCACCAACCTCTGATCAGCTTCCTATACCCGCTTGTGAAGTTGGCTCTGGCACAGACATGATGGAGATAAAACAGCCCAGTCTCCAATGGCAGTGAATTTTGTTTTTACAATCCGCCAATTCAAATTCTTTCTGGAAAAAGATGTTAACTTTTCAGTATTATACAATTCCTACAGTGCAAAAGAGGCTATTTGGTCCATTGAGCCTGCACCAACAACAATCCCACCCAGTCCCTATCCCAGTAGCCCCATGTATAAACTCTGCTAATCCTGCTGTCATGGAGGGGAACTTAGCATTGCCAATCAACTTAACCTGTATAAATTTGGACTGTGGGAGGAAACTGGAACACCCAGACATGGGGAGAACACACGAACGCCACATAGACACCCGAGGCTAGAATTAAACTCGGGTCTCTGGCGCTTTGAGGCAGCAGTGCCAACCACTGTGCCACTGTGCTGCAATAGTTTGAACAAGGCGGTTACAATATAATAGAGAATGTTCAATAGACTCTGCAGGCTTTGAGACTGTGGGCTCTGAATCACACAAACATCAAAATCTTAACTCTGTCTCTTTCTCTCTCTCTCTCTCTCCACAGATGATGCAATACCTGCTGAGTTTCTCCAGCATTTTCTGTGTCCATTTCAAATTTCTATCATTCGTAGAATTTTGCTTTTATTTTGTTTTTTGTAAGGCTTTTAATTCAAATTTACAAATGTTTCAATTTAAGAATAAAGAGATTTGCATTTCTACAGCACTTTTCATATACTGGACATCTTAAAGCACCAAGAAATAGGAGGCACAGTGGTACTTTCACTGAACTGATGATCCAAGGTTATTCTCTGGGGATCTGGGTTCGAATCCCAAGGTGGTGAAATTTGAATGCCAATGGTGACCATGAAACCATTGACGTAGAAACCCAATTGGTCCACTAATGTGCTCTTTCAGAAAGAAAATTGGCTACTCTTTCCTCGTCTGACCTACATGTGACTCCAGGTTGACATTAACCTGATGGACTCTTGAAAATTGGTTTAGCAAGCCACTCAGTTCAATGGCAAGCAGGGATGGGCAACAAATAATAGCCCACCCAGTGATGCCTACATCTCATGTATGAATTAAAAAAAAACTTTTCATGTGCAATCACTGTTGTAGTGCAGGAAAGTGGCAGCCTTTATACTCAATAAACTCTGGCAAGCAGCCATTTTTTTTGTCATACATTTTGATGGAGACACCAGAGATTACTTCTCTGTTCTTCAAATAGTGCCGCTGGACCCTAAATATACACCAAAGCAGGCAGTCCAAAGGATGTGCTGGTTAGGTGCTTTGGCCATGCTAAATTCTCCCTCAGTGTACCCAAATAGACACCTGAGTGTGGCGACTACAGGATTTTCACAGTAACTTCATTGTGGTGTTAATATTAGCCTACTTGTGACACTAATAAACACACTTAAAAAAAAACTTAAACAGATGGGGCTTGGGTTAATTTCTCTTCTACATAAAAGAAAGCACCTCCAATGATGCAGTGCTCCCTCACTGATTGTAGAGTGTCAGTCTGCAGTGGGATTTCAATCCAGAACCTTATGATTTAGAAGTGAGAGTGCTACTCACTGAGCTATGGCTGACACACCCAGCAAGTTCAAATTAAAAAAGGATCAATAAATGTCCTTTCACTTAATTTACAAATTGGATTGTGTACAGTGGCCAGTATTACTTGCTTAGGTAACCTACTTAGCAAAATTGCCTGCATTGCAGATCGGGGGAGCATTTTTGCTTTGCAAAAGAATTCTGTAGTGAGCACAAAGGACTGCTCGCGAATAAAGAAAGCATTTGAGGATACCCAATCCAATTATGACTTGGAAAGCCTTTGAGTGTGCCAGAAACTTATGGCTGCATGTCAGGAATCATTCATTCAGTTAGTGTAAGTTTCCATTTGAGAGAGGAAACATTAGAAGGGCGTTGTTATTTGTTCAGGACAAAAGTTGCATTCTGCAGATCCTGGAAATCTGGAATAAAACCAGATAAAGGTGCAATCACTCTGTTGGCCAGGCAACATCTATGCCCTTCAACGGAACTTAAAATATTATGGCCCATAACTTCTGAGCTCCAGGCATTGTTCCTGGAGTTAATCCAAAGATGCATGGACCATTCTCCCTACTGACCACCCGACCCTCCCATGCTGTCTGACTAACTGGCATGCCCACTGACTACTTGACCTCCCCAGGGAGCACTCAATGTCCTCACTGACTATCTGACCATCCCCCTTCTTCTGGTCACCCAACCACCCCAAAGATGACTGAAACCCCCTCACAGACCAACCCTAACCACCTGACACCCCCCACTAACCACCTCCACTGACCACTGTCCCTGACCACCTGTCCTCTCAATGGCCATCCTACCTACCCTTCCCACTGACTAACCTCCTGATCACCTAACCCCCAATGACAACCCGACCACCTGACCTCCCCTCACTCACCATTTGATCCCCCACTAACCACAGTCTGACTTCTAGAATCTCCACTCACCACCCCAACCACCTGTGTAGTGACGTATTACTGTGTTATTGGCAGGATTCCTTAACAAAGACAAGAAACAGATCACAATGTGACATCAACCATATACTTTGTTTCTATTCCATTAGAATTCCTTGGGATTGCATTCACCTTTGCACCCACCAAGTGTTTCACGAATATTTCATTACATAATTTACACATTTTTCTCCCCCATGAGCATTAAGTGTGAAATGCTGGCTCCCACAGCGCAGAACAACTAAGTTTCAGTTCCAAAATGTTCAAGTGAACAGAAATCTAGTTCAGAGCTAATTTTGCAATGTTTACCAGTGAATTCCATTTTGACACTGGTTTTTCAGTCAGTTCTGCTTTGATGTCAGGAGAAAAGGCTGTGCAGATCATCAGATGTGCAATGCATCCTGTTTCCAGATGGGCCAGTGTCTTATGTCAACATCTTTTTGATAGTCATTAGGCAATGACCTTAAAAAGCCAAGATGATTTGCAGTTGTCCAATTTTTTGAATGCCAAATAAAACAAGAGTTACTTCTTTGCGTAGTTTCAGCTCTGCACTGTAGAGTACAAAAGAACACCCCATCCTTGCACATTTCATGTTCGCTATGAGCCACTCCACACCAACAATGGTATCGCCTCTTCTAGATGATCCAAAAATGGGCACGTTAGGTGGATTGGCCATTCTAGATTGCCTCTTAGTGTCAGGGGAGCCAGCTAGGGTAAATGCGTGGGGTTATGAGGGTAGGACCTGGGTGGGATTGTGGTTGGTGCAGACTCGATGGGCAGAATGGCCTCTTTCTACACTGCAGGATTCTATGGTTCTATGATTTCATAATGTTGTTATTTCCTGAGGATTGAAGGCCTGCATGTCACCTTTTCTAAAATGGTCTACCTCCCCATGGGCATTCTCCTCTCCATCCTTCGAGCTTAGTATTGCACAACAGAATCTTCTAATTAATAATGAGCTTGCAAACTCACCCATTATGAGTGGCAGATGTTATATTTGGACAAACCTGTGCGTCACTTGGGAGGTAATTCCCTATCCTTTGAGTTGTTGCTGTACATGCCAATTACTTGCCTGGAAGAGGAAGCAAGAATGACTCAACAACTCTATGTTTTGTGGAAGATATGTCAACAAATGTGCATGAGAGATCCTGGTAGCATCGCTATACAGAATTTGTACCTTGCCAATTAATGAATACACTGATGATTCACACTGCCTTACCCTCATTAGGAGAAATTGATTTTTGCAACAGGAGGAAAGAGACCTACACAAGCACCTTCCAGTAATTTAAATAAATATCTGGAAGTATCCCACTTAAACACAACAATAGCCACATGTATTTGTGGCTTTGATCTTTAAGTTGTCATTGTCTACAAGAACAGTGCCAGAAGACTGGAGGATACAAACGTTGTCCCCTTGTTCAAGAAAGGGAGTAGAGACAAACCTTGTAATTATAGACCAGTGAGCCTTACTTCTGTTGTGGGCAAAGTTTTGGAAAGGATAATAAGAGATAGGATGTATAATCATCTACAAGGAATAATTTGATTAGGGATCATCAACACAGTTTTGTGAAGGGTAGGTCGTGCCTCACAAACCTTATTGAGTTCTTTGAGAAAGTGACCAAAGAGGTGGATAAGGGTAAAGCAGTTGATGTGGTGTATATGGATTTCAGTAAAGCGTTTCATAAGGTTCCTCATGGTAAGCTATTGCAGAAGATACAGAGGCATGGGATTGAGGGTGATTTAGCAGTTTGGATCAGAAATTGGCTAGCTGTAAGAAGACAGAGGGTGGTGGTTGATGAGAAATGTTCATCCTGGTGTTCAGTTACTGGTGGTGTCCTGCAAGGATCTGTTTTGGGGCCAATGCTGTTTATATTTTTATAAATGACCTGGATGAGGGCATAGAAGGATGGGTTAGTAAATTTGTGGATGACAGTAAAGTCGGAGGAGTTGTAGACAGTGAGGGTGGATGTTACAGTTTGCAGAGGGACAAAGATAAGCTGCAGAGCTGGGCTGAGAAGTGGCAAATGGAGTATAATGTGGAAAAGTGTGAAGTGATTCACGTTGGAAGGAGTTACAGGAATACAGAGTACTGGGCTAATGGTAAGTTACTTGGTAGTGAGGATGAACAGAGAGATCTCGGTGTCCATGTGCATAGATCCCTGAAAGTTGGCACCCAGGTTGATAGAGTTATTAAGCAGGCGTACAGTGTGTTAGCTTTTATTGATAGAGGGATTGAGTTTAGGGACCATGAGGTCATATCGCAGCTGTACAAAACTCTGGTGCGGCCGCACTTGGAGTATTGCGTACAGTTCTGGTTGCCACATTATAGGAAGGATGTGGAAGCATTGGAAAGGGTGCAGAGGAGATTTACCAGGATGTTGCTTGGTATGGTGGAAAGGTCTTATGAGGAAAGGCTGAGGGACTTGAGGGTCTTTTCATTAGAGAGAAGAGATTAAGAGGTAACTTAATAGAGGCATATAAGATGATCAGGGGATTAGATAGGATGGACAGTGTGAACCTTTTTCCTCGGATGGAGATGGCTAGCACGAGGGGACATAGCTTTAAATCAAGGGGTGATAGATGTAGGACAGATATCAGAAGTAGGTTCTTTACTCAGAGAATAGTAAGAGCGTTGAATGCCCTGCCTGCAACAGTATTGGATTCGCCAACATTAAGGGCATTTAAATGGTCATTGGATAAACATATGGATGATATTGGAATAGTGTAAGTTAGATGGGCTTTAGGTTGGTTTCATAGGTCAGTACAACATCGAGGGCTGAAGGGCCTGTACTACGCTGTAATGTTCTATGTTTTATGTATCATTCAGGGACCTTCCAGTGCTTAATGGTCTCATGGATCTTGCAACAACAGTTGGCAGCCTAATGGAATGCAGAATCTCACCAGCACCATTGTACTTTAGGAAACCCAACGGTGATACAGTTTGAATCCCAGCTTGGGTCATTGTCTGTGTGGAGTTTGTACATTCTCCCTGTGTCTGCGTGAGTTTGCTCTCGGTGCTCTGGTTTCCTCCCGCAGTCCAAAGATGTATTGGTTCGGTGGACTGGCCATGCTAAATTGCGCCTTAGTGTCAGTGGGGTTAGCCAGGGTAAATGCATGGAGTTATGGGGACTGTGGTCGGTGCAGACTCGATGGACCGAATGGCCTCCTTCCACACTGTGGGATTCAATGATCTATGAAGATTCCTGGTTTATTGGCGAGGAGGTCCACAATTCGGTTAACTGTTGGACAACTCCCAGCAGCAGGCAGTGCATGACTTCAGGGTGGAACTGCCCAAGATAATGGAAAATATGACAATTTCATAAAGGCACTGGGTCCCTTAACACCTCTAACTGTCCTCAACTTTTCCAGTGACCTTGACATATCACAAAGTATTTCATTGTCTGTCCTGTCCTTATATGATGTGGATATGCCGGCATAGGACTGGGGTAAACACAGTAAAAAGTCTGACAACACCAGGTTTAAGTCCAACCGATTTATTTGATAGTAAATTCGCTAGCTTTCAGGTTAGCCCCTTCATCAGGTGAATGGAGAGTTCTGGCCTCAGACAGAGCATATAAAGCACAGACAGTTTACAGATTAGAATGCCAATCTTTACACCTAACCTGCTGTTCAAGTCTTAAAGTGGCTGACAATGTGTGTGGAAGGAGCACTGATCACAGGTTAAAGAGATGTGTATTGTCTCCAGACAGTATAGTGAGTGAGGTTTTGCAAACCCAGGCAAGTCACGGGGGTTACAGATAGTGCGACATGAACCCAAGATCCCTGTTGAGACCGTCCTCATGTGTGCGGAACTTGGCTATCAGTGTCTGCTCAGCGACTCTGCGCTGTCGTGTGTCGTGAAGACTGCCTTGGAGAATGCTTGAAGAAGGTCAGCCTCTGACCTTCAGGTAAGCGTTCTCCAAGGCGGCCTTCACGACACACGACAGCGCAGAGTCGCTGAGCAGAGACTGATAGCCAAGTTCCGCACACATGAGGACGATCTCAACAGGGATCTTGGGTACATGTCGCACTATCTGTAACCCCCGTGACTTGCCTGGGTTTGCAAAACCTCACTTACTGTACTGTCTGGAGACAATACACATCTCTGTAACCTGTGATCAGTGCTCCTTCCACTCACATTGTCGGCCACTTTAAGACTTGAACAGCAGGTTAGGTGTAAAGATTCGCATTCTAATCAGTAATCTGTAAACTGTCTGTGCTTTATATGCTCTGTCTGAGGCCAGAACTCTCCATTCACCTGACGAAGGGGCTAACCCGAAAGCTAGTGAATTTACTATCAAATAAATCAGTTGGACTGAAACCTGGTGTTGTCAGACTTTTTACTGTCCTTATATGCACAGATTAGGTACTTCACAACTCCATCCACTGTTTTCCCAGGATGGTATCACAAGCCACATCCATGATATTCATTAATTTTGACTGTATTCTGCATTGCAGGATGTGCAAGAGAATCGACACAGCATAAAAGTGGAAGTAATCTGCCGGTCATCACTTTCCACTTCAATTCCATTCGTCCATTAATCTCACTTCATTGACAACTTCATCCAGCAAGAATTCCAGTTTCTGAACCATAGTCCAGCTAGAATAATATTCTGAATTTTGCAGGAGTTTGTTGATCATTAAATATGCAGACCGTAATTAGCATTTGGATGAATGAAATGCTGGAAGTCCATCCAAATTGATTATGAATGAGAAGCTATTTCTATCACTCAGTGGTTGGCCTTCCTTAGTCATGTTTCTGTAATGTGCTCCATCATATATGTCCTCATATATTTCCCTCTAAAAAACATGTTGGGTCTTCTCTATTTCTCAGATTCTCCCTTATTTTACCTCTCTGGAAGAGCGTTTGCACTTGTGCCATGAGATCTGAAGTAGTGAAAAAGTTGCCACCGGTTAAATTTTTAATGATATGTGGCTGCATGGGGCATGGGTGCCTCTTCTTCTTCCAGAGCTGCTTAAGAGCTGACATAACTATAGCAACATAGGCAATAGAATTGTTGGCAGCTGACTGCATTGCTGG
Source organism: Carcharhinus amblyrhynchos (assembly GCF_965287045.1). Taxonomy (NCBI): domain Eukaryota; kingdom Metazoa; phylum Chordata; class Chondrichthyes; order Carcharhiniformes; family Carcharhinidae; genus Carcharhinus; species Carcharhinus amblyrhynchos. The sequence goes on from NC_137334.1 coordinate 59,060,668, forward strand.
AAAAGTTTCTTTTTCAGAATTGACTTTGTAGACTTAAATTCCAACTTTCCACATCTTGTATTTACAAGTTCCAGGAGATACGTCATTACAGCGGACAATAAAAAGAGTCTTGTGGCAAACATTAAAACCAACAACATTTCTTCTGCCTTAGTACAATGACATCCTGGAAATAGTAGCTCAATGAATAAATGCCTTGCTGAGCCCTCACTGACCACAATCTTGTTAACTCTCTGAATTCACGGTCATGTGTATGTTCAATAGCTCCAAAGGAAAACAGTGAGTGATGGCTGAAGATGGTTTCAGAAGGACAGGAAAGCGGTGCTACCTTCTTATAAAGGCCAGATCAAAGAGGAGAAATTTGCCATTCAGAGCAACGTGAAGCTTTTGGCTCCCAAATTCAGGATACATTCACGAATTCAAGCACCTAAATTAAGGTTTCATGGCAGAAAGTTGGAAGATGGAAGTTCTTGCACACCTTTCTGGGCATATTGTGGCCACAATATCATGAATGGTGAGTTTAGGCAGTTGTGGCAACAGCTTGCATCATTGCTGCAAAAGATTTTTTTTCAGAATTGACTTTGCAGACTTAAATTCCAGCCTTCCACATCACGTATTTATAAATTCCAGGAGATATGTTATCACAGCTGACAATAAACAGTGTCTCGTGGCGAACATTAAAACCAACAATATTGCTTCCACCTTAGTGCAATGACATCCTGGAAACAGTAGCTCCTAGTCGCCACACTCCACTGTGTTTGGATTCTTATTGCTTCCAATTGTTTCAGACTGAATCACATTCAAAGTTGTATTGCTATACCTGGATCCTCTGGGACTTATCCTTCACAAGCCACCTGATTGCCAGCAACGTCCTGGTGATGCAGCGCACCTTATTCTCCAGGGTTCAATTCAAAAAAATAAAATGGGTTAGCAATGGCTAACCTAGCTTCCAATGCTAATTTATCAGCCATTCAAGAGAGTCAAATCAGGTATCAGAGTCAAGCATTGGCAGATCAATGAAGGATGTTTCAGAGACTCCTGAACCCCATCCTGCCCTCGCTCTATATCCCCATCCCTTCAGGAGACAATATTACTGAGGCATTATTATTTAAAAGGCGAAAAGCTGCAGCACGCTACGGTGCAGAGGGACTTGGGAGTCCTTGTGCACGAGTCGCAAAAACCCACTCTGCAGGTGCAGCAGGTGATCAAGAAGGCGAATGGAATGCTGGCCTTTATAGCGAGGGGGATAGAATATAAAAGTGGGAAGGTCTTGCTGCAACTGTACAGGGCACTGGTGAGGCCACAGCTGGTGTACTGTGTGCAGTTTTGGTCGCCGCACTTGTGGGAGGATATATTGGCCTTGGAGGGAGTGCAGAGAAGGTTCACTAGGCTGATACCGGAGATGAGGGGGTTGGACTATGAAGAGAGACTAAATAGACTGGGTCTGTACTCATTGGAGTTTAGAAGCCTGAGGGGGGACCTTATAGAGACATATAAGATAATGAAGGGGATAGATAGGGTAGAGGTAGAGAGATTCTTCCCGCTTGGAAAGGATAGCAGGACTAGAGGAAACAGCCTCAAGATAAGTGGGGTGCAGTTTAGATCAGAGTTGAGGAGGAACTTCTTCACTCAAAGGGTGGTGAATCTCTGGAAATCTCTGCCCGTTGAAGAGGTGGACGCTACCTCGCTGAATATATTTAAGTCACGGGTGGATAGGTTTCTGATAGACAGGGGAAATGAGGGTTATGGGGAGAAAGCGGGAAAGTGAAACTGATCCACCAGATCAAACATGATCTTATTGAATGGCTGGGCAGGCTCGAAGGGCTAGGTGGCCTACTCCTGCTCCTATTTCTTACGTTCTTATGTTCACCATGTACCCTGTCTGGTGCATTGCTGGGTGGAGCCTTGGCCACTACAGCTGCGAAAGAATATCTCATTCTTTCAGAATTCTGCTGTGCTGCGTCATGCTGCTGTCCTGGCTGTCCATGGCTATCATGCGTGTGTGATCTTCCATCAGGAGTACTGCTTTCCACCTGTAGACAATCAACTCTGGAATTGTATGTGTTGCCACTTGGCTCGAGATAAAGTTTGTACTTAGATACTCACTGGCTGGTCAAATTCAACCACACTGAATCTGGTTGGGGTGGGCTTTGCTGGGTTACGGGGTGTGGGGTGGGGCGGTGGGGGGGGGTGGAGACTGAAGAAGATACTGTGCAAGGTTATTGAATTTGTCAAGCTGCTCTGGATTCAAACAAGAACATTTTTTGTTAAGGGTTTTTGGAGCCAACCAGTATATTCCCACTTAATGGAGGCAGCCTCCTTATGGCAGTCTGGGTGAGGGTTTAAAGTTTAATGTTTATTTATTAGTGTCACAAGCAGACTGCAGTGAAGTTACTTTGAAAATCTCCTAGTCGCCACACTCTGGCACCTGCTCGGGTACACTGAGGGAGAATTCATTTAACCTGCACGACTTTCGGACTGTGGAAGGAAGCCCCGGAGGAAACTCACGCCGACACGGGGAGAATGTGCAAACTCCACACAGACAGTGACCCCAGCCAGGAATCGAATCCAGGTCCCTGTTGCTGTGAGATAGCAGTGTTAACCACTGTGCCACCATGACACCCCATAGGAGGGGGAGAGAGGAGGGTGGGGCCTAGTGGTCGGGAGTGGGGGATAGGAACATGGAGGTGGTGGTGGTCTTCAGAGTCGGAAGCTCAAACACATAAAGAAGAATCCAATGCCAAATTTTGCCACCAGATCAGCAAGGCTTGCCTCCTAGGTCCTTGTGAACAGTTTACTTTTTCTATTACCCCAGAGGACATCCATGCCCGCATCACTTGGTGCAGCTGCTGATGCCGAGGATCCAAGCGGCCGGCCCTGTGACTGGGCCACATCGGGAGTCTGCCTGCTGTCCTTAATTGGACACTGAGCTCTGAAGTGGCCATTTAGAAACAATCTCATTCGAAACAGCAGGATTGTCTTCCATCAAGTGCGGCGTTTGGAACCTCTTTTTGGTTCTGACATCAGGGTCATGACAACTATTTAAATTACTGGAAGGTGCTTGTGCAGACTTCTTTCCTCCTGTTGCAATGGATATGGCTTGTGTACCACCCTGGGAAGACAGTGGACAGCGTTGTGAAATACCTAGTCTGTGAGTATGAGGAAGTCATGATGTGGAGATGCTGGCATTGGACTGGGGTAAACACAGTAAAAAGTCTCACAACACCAGGTTAAAGTCCAACAGTTTTATTTGGTAGCAAATGCCACTAGCTTTCGGTGCTTTGCCCCTTCATCAGGTGAGTGTCATTTTCGACATGAGCAGGCATCCAAATTCCATACTCTACTTGCATATGGGCACATAATTTTCCATGCAGGGCTGTATGAATACAATATTAACCAACACAATGAAAAGGGATATGCAGATATCTACTGGAGTACATATACTCTGACCCCACTCACCCACTCCCCCCACTCACCTGACAAAGGGGCAATGCCCCGAACGCTAGTGGCGTTTGCTACCAAATAAACCTGTTGGACTTTAACCCGGTGCTGTGGGACTTTTTACTGTCTGAGGACAGGACAGACAATGACAACTGTACAGAAAATCTATTTTATTGTTTATTTTTCCTTGATGAGCCTAATTTAAAATACATCACAAAATACTTAATGAAATACTTATCCTCACTAGGAACAATGCAGAAGTTTGAATTGGAATAAGGAAAATTATGCACATCAGCATAATTTCCATTTTAATCTTGATCGACTTTGAATGCCAATTCGATTGTGATGGCACCCTGAAATGGAACCTCCTCAAGTCCAGGCTGGTGAAATTGGTCAAGAGGGAAGCTGTGACTGACAGGAAAGCCCTCTGTCACGTACTCCACTGGGGGTTTCCCCACATCGCAGGGAGTTAACGTTGCGGAAGTTTCTGTTGCATCCTCTGGCAGGGGATCTTCACTGGAGATCTTGTCAGGAGGTGGGGCTCCCAGAGTGGAATCAGGAAAAGGCTCAGATGGGACCAAATTTCAAAAGTTTACACGAAATTACATTTTAAAAGTCTATGTTTAATTCCATTTAAAAGTTTATTTCTTTTAAAATTGCTTTTAATGAATGCACTCAATGGGCAGCATGGTGGCACAGTGGTTAGCACTGCTGCCTCACAGTGCTAGGGATCCAGGTTTGATTCCCAGCTTGGGTCACTGTCTATGTGGAGTCTGCACTCTCTCCCCATATCTGTGTGGGTTTCCTCGGGTGCTCCTGTTTCCTCCCACAGTCTGAAAACCATGCTGGTTAGGTGCATTGGCCATGCTAAATTCTCCCTCAGTGTATGAACAGGCATTGGAGTGTGGTGACTAGAGGATTTTTACAGTAAAATTCATTGCATTGTTTAATGTGATCCTATTTGTGACACTAATAAGTAAACTTCATGAACTTAAACAATGTTCCTTAAACAATTACGCCTAAAAGTGCTAAGCTTACTAGCAGCAAGGTGAAAGTTTCAAAAATATTGAACACCTGGATTTATAAATGCGAATTCCAAGGTGGCGCCATTTGGTTAATTGCTGTTCTTTTTTGGTGCTGATTTCAAGGTCTCCATTCATCTCTTTGCATGTTCCATCCTACTTAGAAACCATTTGGCTGGTAGCTGCCCCAATGCTGCTGAATGATTGGTTAAGTTTAAGTTTATTTATTAGTATCACAAGCAGACTTACATTAACACTGCAATGAAGTTACTGTGAAAATCCCCTAGTTGCTACATTTCGGCACCTGTTCAGGTACACTGAGGGAGAATTTAGCATGGCCAATGCACCAACCAACATGCCTTTGGGACACATTACAGTAACGAGAATTTAAAAATCAGGCCAGACGCAACTGGGGAGTTGAGTTATTTTTTGACACTGATTTCTGAAATCAGTCCAATCATGATGGCGCCAGAGTGAGATGACTTTTTGCAGGCTGTGCCCTGCATACCTTCTAATTCTATCTTTTACTCTTGTTACACCCTAGTTATGACTGTGAAACTACATTTTGCACTCTGTCCTTTCCTTCCATATGTATAGTATGTTTTGTCTGTATAGCATGCAAAAACAATACTTCTAAGTGTCTGTTAATACATGTAACAATAATAAATCAAATCAAATCAGTTACCCTCAGACCTGAAAATAACTAGTGTTGCAATGTTCGCTTATTGGATGAGAAAAAGGTTCACTGAATTGTGTCAATTGCAAAAGTCGTTAAAAAGTTTGACCTCCAAGCCTACCATGAATCCAAGATGTACAACGTGAGGTGGGTTCAGCCAAGCGTATCAACTACACTTCAAGGAAGGAGAACTTGAAACAGGATGATATATTTTTTAAGACACAGACCATTTCGCATGCAGTGCTGACCATGTTTCCCTCACGACCATATTCAAGTGCAGAGTGCATTGGAAGATGCTACTATGGTCAGAGTATATGTACTCCAGCAGATATCTATATATCCCTTTTCACTGTGTTGGTTAATATTGTATTCATACAGTCCTGCATGGACAACTATATGCCCACATGCAAATACAGTATGGAATTTGGATGCCTGCTCATGTCGAAAATGACAACAACCTTATCAACATCTAATATCTTTTTCCTGATAGAAAGATAAGATTACTGGAATGGATGCTGCCCAATGCAAGTAGCTGAGGAGCTTTATGCACCAGCAGTCAGTGCTGATGACATAATAAGCTAGCACTTTCCAGGCCTCAATGCGGCTGGAGGTTGTTGCAGAATGCGCCTCAGCCCAGGAAAAGATGGTGACCTGTCAGAAGCTGGTGGAAGAGAAGGCAGCCCTCCAGCAGAAGGTGGCAGGGGTTTCTCATAGAATCCGTACATTGCAGAAGAGGCCATATGGTCAATTGAGTCTGCATCGACTTTCTGACAGAGTAACCCACCCAAGCCCTTTTGCCCACCCTATCCCCCTAACCTCACACATTTGCCATGGATTATCCATCTAACTTTCACATCCTGGGACATTAAGAGGCAAATTAGCATGGCCTGTCCACCTGACCTGCACATCTTTGGATTGTCGGTGAAAACCCAAGCAGACATGGGGAAAATGTGCAAACACCGCACAGATAGACATCTATCCTGGACAGAATTGAGCCCAGATCTCTGGACTTGTGAAACAGCAGTGCTAACCACTGCACTACTGTGCAATCCTGGTTCACATTTAAAGTGATAGATATCACAGCTGATGGCATACATAACCTGCATTCATACAGCATCTGTTAACGTATGGTAAATTAGTCTGTATTTACAGATCTTGCACACAAGCTATTGATAAGTACATCTTTTCTCCTACACGTTCAATTGCAGGCCATTTTGGCGATCAGAGAGCAGCAGTGGGCAAATGTCTCAGCTCCATGTATGGTTGCATATCCACTCTTTATTAACACTGGCAGTCAGCATATAGTAAAACACCTTCTCTCGCCCATGAGAACTGTAGCCTTCGGTCCACAAAATTAATTTTTATTCAATTGCATTCCACATAGATGCCCATGTTTCCAATCTTCTTCTGATTAAACGTCCTATCTCTTCCTGCAATAAACTTCACTCCTCTCTCAATTGTGACTAACAGTTTCAGTGAGTCAATGTTTATGTTTCTCCTCTTCCTTCCCCGTCTGCAGTATGTCTGGCCTATCAGTTGAAGACAAAGGGGTTGAACGAGGAGGAGGTTTCAAAGGAGCAAGGCAGACTGAACAATTACAATGTGAAAAAAATATAGATCTGAACAGAAATCCAACATTAGCCTGGAATCAATCGGTGCAGTGCAATGATAAGGTGCAGTTATTGTGTTTGCTCATGCAGCTTTTACTGAAGCCTTTATTTCAACTTATTCTGCCTGGGATCAATATGAATTTCAGGGTTTTATGGTTGTTACATTTCACATTAAAATTTGCACAGCTTTTACAGAAACTTGTATTCTGAATATCTTATCTGGTACTTCCAAATCTGCAGAATCGCAGATATTAATCTTGAGGGCCTCCATCCACACAAATACACATTGGATGGGGACTGTGTATTCCCAGTTATTAACATCGGTTGATGTTCATTTGAGCCTCTGCCAGCAATAAATGTAATAAACACAGAAGCAATACATGTAATTGCGGCAGCAATAAAGACCACTGGGTAAACTGGAAAAATAACCAGTTCAGACCACTACCTGTAATATCATCAGTATTACTGGCACCATAATCAGGTTTGTAGGCAGCATGAACAGATTTGCTGGCAGCATGTCCTGTATTGCTGGCACCATGACTGGCACTTTTGACTGGAATATCAGTTCAGAACTGTTTTCCATTTCCCCATTCAGTCCTGGATTGAACTGATACTGGTATTACTGGAATTTTCTTCACCAAAGTAATGGGTGGGGTTTGCAACAGTGTGAATTTGCACATAGCAAGAACCCAATCATTGATGCTCAGTTTAGGTTCCACCAAGTTCACGCAGCACCATTCCTCATTAAGGTTTTGGTCCAAATGTTAACAAAAGAGCTTAATTCTATAGCTGAGGTTGCAATTCACATCAAGGAATATTTCAACCAAATATGATATCAAAGACCCCTGATAAAAATAGTTGAGGAACAAAGAAAACCCATCCACTGATTGGACTCATACCAGACTCAAACTAAGATGAATGGTGTTGCTAAATACCAAACAGCTTAGCCCCAAGACATCACTGTAGAATTTCCACCGGGATGCATGCAAGCTCCAATAATCTTGAGCTGCTTCAATGACCTCTCTCGCATAAGGCTAATGTTGAGGCTGTTCATTGATGATTTCCATTGGTACTGTAACAGTCTATGCCCACCAAAGCAAGAACTAATGGGCATCCAGACTTCAGATGAGAGGTGACAAGTAATATTCATGCCACAGAACTGCTAGGCAATAACCATCTCCAAAATGCCAGAGCCTTAGTACCCTTTGACATTCGCTAGTATTACCACAATTGAATCCCCCACCATTTACAGCCTGGGTGTCACTATTGATCAAAAATTCAACTGGAACCAGCTGTAAAAATACCGTAGCTACTAAAGCAGACCATCCAGGACAAAACCTTGTTGACTAGCACCCTATCCACCACCTTTAGGATCCCCTCCCTTTACCACTACACACAGTAGCAGCAGGGAGTACCATCTGCAAGATGCACTGCAGCAGCTCACCAAGGCTCCTTCAACAGCACCTTCCAAACCCGCAACCTCTACCATCTGGAAAGGCAAGGAGAATAGATGGATGGGAACACCCCACCTGCAAGTTCTTCTTTTCACTACACAGCACCTGATTTGGAAATATATCGCTGTGCCTTCACTGTTACTTGGTCAAAATCTTGGAGTTCCTTCCCTAACAGCACTTTGAATCTTCCTACAATATATGGATGACATCAGTTCAAGAAGGCAGCTCACCATCACCTTCTTAAGGGCAATTAGGGATGGCTAGTAAATGCCAGCCTAGCCAGTGACAGCCATATCCCTTGAAGGAACTTCTAAAAAGAGCATACCACAGCTACAACATGCACAATCTACAGGTTCTACAACAGAAAGTCACCAATGCTTCTTTGATACAATTCACAAACAGCTCTGGAAGGACAAGAGAAGTAGATACACAGGAAGACCAACATCTCCAAGTCACTTGCCATTCTGGCCTGCCATATATCAGCATTCCTTCTTGATGCTGAAAAAAGTCCTAGACCTTCCCAGCAAACAACACTTTGGCTGCACCTTCACCATACAGACTGCAAAGGTTCAAGGGGTTGGCCCACATCTACTTTCTCGGTGGAAACTAGGAATGGGCCATAAAATGCTTGCTTTTGTAGTAACAGCCAAATCCTGAGAGTATCTTGTTTAAATCTGGCCTTCCTAGAGATGCACCCAGGATCAAATTTGGTACTGGATCTACTAGCTTGAACTTCCTGTCAAGGGATATGAAAAAAAACCCACTCAGCACACTTAAGCCTATATTACAGGGTTTCCACAATTGAGTTATGGCTCAAAAGGGAGATATAAATCTTACAAGTTGGTGGAAGGTTCTCTCAACCGTGCATAATTTGGACAATAAAAGTAGAATAAGATTTACACCTTGAAAGATTAACACCATCTATCAAAGTGATAACTTGCATGCAAATCTTGACTGAAAATGGAGAGATGCATACAATGGTGTATCTTCAGTATTGCTATTACTGCTCATTTTGATATATACTAATGACACAGACATGGGTATAGGAGGCAATATTACAAAATGTGCAGATGATGCAAAACTCGGAAAGATTGTAACAAGTAATGAAGATAGTCAGAGACGTCAGGACACAGGCTGTAACCTGTTATGTCTTGCAGACCTTGCCATAGTGAGTGGGACCCTAGCTTGGTAGTGACTCTTGGCACCTTTGATGGCTGTCTGTCCGAGACCACAAGAAATTACAAAGGATCATGAACAAAGCCCAGTCCATCATGCAAACCAGCCTCTTATCCATTGACTCTGTCTACATTTCCTGCTGCCTCAGAAAAGCATAATCAAGGACCATACCCACCATGGACAATCACTCTTCCACCTTCTTCCATCTGGAAAAAGATACAAAAGTCTGACCGCGTACCAACCAACTCAAGAATAGCTCCTTCCCTGCTGCCATCAGACCATTGAAAGGACCCACCTCGCATTAAGTTGATCTTTCTCTACACCGCAGCAATGATTATAACATTCTGCGCCTTCTCCTTTCCTTCTCTATGTATGGTATGCTTTGTTTGTATAGCGCGCAAGAGACAATATTTTTCACTGTATACAAATACATGTTACAAAAATAAATTAAATCAAGACTGGTGAAATGGGCAAATACACAGTAGATAGGTTAATATAGAGAACTATGAAGTGACGTATTTTGTAAGGAAGAAGATGGAATTATAAATAAGTAGTATGACTTTGAAAGAACAAAAAGATCCGGGGGCTTATATCCACAAATGTTTGAAGGTGCAGAACAAATTTATAAGGTTATTAAAATGCACACAGAATTAAAGGCTTTATAAATAGTGCCATAGAGTATAAAAACAAGTAAGTTTGGCTAAACCTTTATAAAATCATTGGTCAACCTCAGCTTCCAGGCACCACAGTACAGAAATGATGCAAAGGCTTTAGTGATGGTGCAGAAGAGATTTACTCAAATAAGACCAGGAATGAGAGATTTCAGCTCTCTTTTGAGAGACTAGAGAAACAGAATTCTCTCTGCTTCAAAGAGAATACTTAAAGAGAGGTTGAACAAAGATGTTCAAAGACATGAAGCATGTTGATAGAATAGATTGATGACAACTTTTTCCATTGGCAAGACAGTTGATAACCAGGAGACACAGGTGTAAGATAAATGGCAGAGTACCAAGCGACTTGTTATAATCTGGAATGCATTATCTGAAAGATGAGTGAAAGGGGTTTTGAAGTTAGATTCTAAAGAAAATTGAATTTATGTTTTCTTGAAAAAGAAAATCAAAGTTGCAGGGCTATAGGGCAAGAGTAAAATAATGATATTCATTGGGCAACTTTACAGAGATTTGTAAAAGGCATGTTTGGTGATATCATAGAATCATCAAGGCCACATTATTCATCATTTCTATTCCAGTGATTTGGTCGAATTTTTCCAATTCATTCCTCTCCTTTGCCTTTTCTTTATATTCCTGGAATTTTTTTCCCTTCAAGTATCTATCCAATTCTCTTTTGAATATTACTACTGAATTTGCTCCCAGCACCTTATCAGGCAATAGATTTCAGATCCCATCATTTGCTGTGTAAAAATAAAAGTTTCCTGCTGATAACTTTCGTTCATTTGTCCTGAGATGTGGGGTGGGATTCTCCCCAAAAAATTGTAGGCGTCGAATTTGCATAAAAATTGGAATAAATCCCATTGATTTTTTTAAAGACAATTTCCAAAATGAATTTCTCTCACTCTGTGCACCACAGTGTGCACTCATGTGAATTATGCTAAAATTTGGGGGTGAGGAGCAGGCCTACTCCCTATGGAAGGCCGGCAGCATAGTGTTGAGCAGGCTACTGCACTCAGTCACTGACCAGCCCCGGGACCCTGCATCGCTGTCCCACTAATCCCCCCATGACCCAATTGCTGGCCCCCCAGGATGTGTCTGGGCCAGCCATAATCACTTCCCTGCCCTGGCGTGCCTTGAACTTACTCCATCCCCCAGCAGACCCAATCTCCTCAACACCCACCCTCCCACCCCCACCAGCAGTCCAGATCTCCCCACCCAAAACACCAGCAATCCCGATTCCACCACCCCCCCCCCCACCCCGCCATCCAGTCCTGATTCCCTCCCCTCTCCCCTAGATGGCCATCCTCAGTCGCTGGTCTCCCTCCCTCTGTCACCAAGCCTAAGTGCAGTGAGAGTGGGATCCCCCTCCCCACAGAGGCCCTGCCATGTATAGGCCCTCCTCCTATGGCCCCAGTCCCTTGGCACTGCCCAATGCTTGGTAGATAGTGCCAAGGTGCCCCTGGGCATTGGCACTTTGCCCTTTGGACAGTGCCAGGAGGCAAGGCTGGAACTGCCAAGGTAGCAATGCCCAGGAGGCACTGCCTTTTAACCCGACCTCTTGGGGGGGGCGTCGATGGCCCCCCTCCACGCCAGCAGGTTCAGGCTGCCAGCTCTCCGCAAGTGGGAATGATTATAGCACAGCAGGCTGGGAAAATTGCCCCCATGGTATCCAACATTGAACGCATGCTGCTCCAACTGAGACCTAACTAGTATTTTGTACAGATTTAACATAACCTTGTTTTTTAATGTCTGCCTCTACTAAGAAAGCCAAGGGTCCCAAATGTTTTATTTTAAATGGTATTCTCAAATTGTTCTTCCACCTTTAAAGTTTCCTTTTTTCTTGAAATTATCTTGTATGGCACACTGGTTAGCGCTGCTGCCTCACAACTCGAGACCCTTAGTGTCCCAAGATGCGTAGATTAGATGGATTAACCATGGTAAATGTGGGATGTTTTGTAAAATAAGGTGGGTAGGAGGTTAGGAGAGGTGGCTGGGTAAAATATTCTTCCAGAGAGTCGGTGCAGACTTGATGGGCTGAATGGCCTCTTCTGCACATTAGAGATTCAAAGATTCTGTGTATACCTGAGTCCAGGTCATTAATATGTATTGAAAGTGATAGTGGTCTTAACACTGATTCCTGGGGAATATTACTACATGTTTCTGCTCAGATGATAACTGGAAGTTGCCTGTGTGTGGTTATTTTTAAATGGCGTGGTCGTTGGGCACACTGACTACCACAGCGTCTCAGCTTGGCAGGCCTGTGTCCAATTGCAAAGAGATTCCAAGATAATTGGATGCCAGGTTCTGCTGTCAGACCTTAGCACTGTCCAGTACATGGTCAAAAACAGTATATGCTTAGCACCAGTTAGAAAAGCAATCCTTCATCACAACTTTCTTCTTTCCGCCCACTTATTCTCACGGGTTTTAATTTTGCTAATGAGTCTCGAACCACCCACTGCTGTCTACTGTTACTTGCATGCCCAGGTTCATTAGGGAAGCTAAGGCAAAATTGCTGTCTCACTGAATATTCATTGGCCCTAGGTTTTCAGGTCTCGTACTCAGGGAATCACATAACTTCTCATTCTGTCCCCTCGCATCAATCACCTGAAACCTTTTCAACACTGGCTCCAAAGCAGCTGGAATATTCACACAAAAAAACGAGGCATAAATTATTGATTTTGGAATTTCCGACACATTGTTTGCTCAGCATCAAACTCCTGGTGCCATTGGCTGACTGCAGGCAAAAGGTACACTCGCTTCCTTCCTAGCCTGTTCGGATGAATGGTTTCTAATGAATGGACAACTTAAATAAATAGCAAGCGTGTTTACCAATAATCCCGGAGCCTATGATAGAGTTTATGAAGTTGCAGCTGGCTGATGACAGGTTGCTTTTCTGTCCTTCCGTCTCGTTCTCGTTGAAAACCAATGTTTTTTTATCGTCTGTATCCACCGCCTTCAAAATAAAAACCCGATGCGCAAAATGCATCAATAACAAAAAAAAATTGCATTTAGTTCAATTTCCACGCACCTCCTTTACATGTTATCAAACAGACAAAACCCAGAATGAACACCTCCCGGAGTACCAGCATTTCAATTCTGCGGTTCGGGGCTACTAAATATTGCATTTCATATTTTATTCAGTGCTTCACATTTTACTTGTTTCTGAACTATGGATTAATAGTCGCGAAAGCATTCATTTCCCAAGAAAGGATTACCTTCGTAAACTTTCAATTTAACACAACGTCACTGTTCAATATAGCCGGATACTGAGGTTCATGTCAGATGCACTGGGGATATGTTTAAAATAACAATTATCCCCTTACCTCGCTGTAGTTTTCCCGCATCTCTTGATTTTCATCTCCCATGCTGTGTCCCTCCTCGAAGCAAAACAGAGAGAATATTTTGTGACTTTCTTTTTAAGTTTTGAGGTGCTGTGCAATTGAAGCTACCGGACTATACGACTGTGCTCCAGACGTTTTTTTACAGATGCCAGAAGGAAAAGCCTTTTAAGGGAACCTAGCTCCTCCCTTATCCGCTCATCTAAACGGACCCTGCCATCCAGACTCAAGTGAGGGATACAGTGTAAAATCTCCAATGTCATTATTCCAAGAGACAGAGAGAGGGCAAACAATACAATGTTTCTCCTTCACAAAGTAGCAACCTTAGATTGCACTGTGGTAACAATGTCCCTTCTAAAGGCAGGCGTTAATTCCAGTCCGACTTAAGAACGCTGACAATGAAGTTAACCCCACCACCCACTTGTGAATTCTGAGAGAAACATTGCCATATTTTTCATCCACATTTACCTCCCAGTTGGCAGCGTTAGATATGTCTTTTTTTTGTAATTTCTAGCATCAGGTTCGATGTCTAAATTATCAGTGTAGAAACGGGGTTCGATTTCTGGCCAAGGCGTTATTATTTCGGTTCGAAGTGGACGCGACATGTCAACTGCGATGTTTTTGACTGACATGCTGGAGTTCCCAATGCACAGCTCCAAGAGATTTAAAGTCACCGGAATATTGGCAATCTGTCAGTGATTTCTGACAGACTCACTCTTTTCACCGAGAAATCACTTAGGCTGGGTGATGTCGATTTTGACCAGTGTCTGATCCAACAGCAGATAGACTGCATTTGATTTGAAATTTGTGCCGTGTACTTCTTTACCATGGGTCACAATATAACTTGCATCCAGGATAAGACTGCAATAAGCAGTGTTTGAAGAAAGGCAAAATCTTTCTCATCCTTTCTTGACACTTGTGACTTGTGTGGCACTATTTGAAAAATATTTGGAATTAATGTAAGATGAAACACAGAAAATGCTGGAACAAGTTAGCATCTGTGAAGAGAGAAACAGTTAACGTTTCGTGTTACTGATTTGCTCCTTGCTGTTACTGATACTAACCCTTCACCGCTGATTCATTGCTCCATCTGCTTGCTGAGGCTTTTTCTTGGTGTAAAGTTTTGGCTCACGCAGCAGGTGATAGTGAATTTTGGGATTGTTGTACAATAAGACTGTTCCCAACGGACTTATATCTGAAATGCCGCTGACTGGCATGTTTAATAATTACGGTCCTAGTGACAGCTTTTTGTTTTGTTTTTGCTTTGTTTCTGTTGTTCATGATATATGCATAATTCATGCCCTGAAACTTGGTTCCCTCTCCACAGATGCTGCCACGGCTGGTGTGCATTGTTTTTTTCTGAGTCCCCCTGATGCGATGCTTCAGTCCTTTAAGCCCCCACAAATAAGGATGCGACAGATGACTGCCTTAAAAGAAAAACCTTATGAGAACTTTCAAGAAAATAGGTATAGATTTGATCATTCTATACTGGGGTTGAGCACATTAAGGGTTTTTTATTTCCGCTTGGAACCAGAATAGTGATGAGGTAGCATAGCAGAAATCCCAAAGTATCTTATGAAGCCCAGCTAGATCCCAACAGTTTTTTTTATTTTGGCATTAGTGTGAGGATAAGGTTCACTCCAGGTATGATTCTATTAACCTACTCAGAAGCTTCATCAAAACAAACTTTTTAAAAAATTATAGGCTAGCTATAACAAGTTAATTAGCATAACTTTTACCAATTGAAATACTTAAAAATGACCAGATGCATTTCTTAACCATGTTCTATCTCAATTAGCTCCAATTCAAGCAATATTCCTCTTATAGACATAAACTCCTCTTCAAAATCAGGTAGCAACACAAGGCTTATGTGCTTGTACTTGGGCTACCAATCATCAAGCTGCCTGAACAAATCTGGAGAGAGAGACAGACAGAAAGTGAATCCTGTTTCTCCTACCAAGTCCCAAACAGCAACCTCCAGAGAGAGAGACAAAGAGACAAACAGATATCTCTTGCTTCTTTAAGAGCCATGTTTGTTTTTTCCTGTAAGCTTAGCTCCTCCCCTTAAGCATATCACTCTGTCAACTAACCTAATCAAAACCCTACTCTGAAACTCCAGAGGAAAAACCAAATAACTAAAATTTATTAACTCAGATTACAGCAAACACATCCATAGCTAATACCAATCATTAGGCTGCATTCTCAGCATGTAAGCTGCCTGTTTTGCAAATAAGTCAGCATCATGTAAAACAGCTGAATTTTAAACATAGCCCTTGCAAGATGCCAGCCTTGGATGCCTATCTGTGTGGAGCTTGCACATTCTCTCCATGCCTGTGTGGGTTTCCTCTGGTGCTCCTCTTTCCTCGCACAGTCCAAAGATGTGCATGTTAGGTTGATTAGCTATGCTAAATTGCCCATTAGTGTCAGAGGGATTAGTAAACTAAATATGTAGGGTTATGGGATAAGGCCTGGGTAGGATTGTCGTCAGTGCTGGCTTGATTGGACAAATGACCTCCTTTTGCACGGCAGGGATTCTATGAGCTACCTATATTCACTCACAATAATTGATTAGGTTTACATCATACATAAGGTACGAAAATTATTAATCAATCACAACATGTGCACATCTACTTGATTATCACATCCAATTCATGCAAAAGCTTGAAATATACTATCTGGCCAGACTCCCCCGACTACAATTAATTCTTAACATAACAGTTTGTGTCTGACTTGCAGATATCAATTATCCTCCACAGGTCCAAGGTTCCTGGTGCTTGATTAATTCTCTCAGGCTGGAGAGGTTTGATAATAAACAAACCTGATGTTAACGTAGTGAATAGTGTTGCCTTTCTATGCTATCTTTACACCACTTTGTAAAGGTTGACAACTGCGATGGTTCTGCCTGAGAACTAACGGCCTACAGTTTGTGCCCTTGGGTACTTACTCACAGCTAGCAGTGTGCATGATTTTGCTGATAAACTGAATCTTTTAACCCTTTCTGTGACTTTGATTATTAGTATGGCTATAGCCCCCTTCAGACACATTTTCATTGTTACTAGGCAGCAGTGATTAATATTGTAGACCTACTCCATAGTGTACAACTGTAACTGTATGATACACTTTGCATGCAACCAAAGGTGCACTGACAAAGGTGTACAACAAAACCTATCATCTGAAAATAAAATGAGATGTAGCTAATTTCAAATCAAATTTCTGGCATTCTCTGCAGCTGTCCCTGCAGTGAGGCGTACTCCATTTGAGTGAAATTAATGTATTGAATGAGTGATATGTTACACTCATTCCTACCTAATTTGTTAGTTTTAATTTTCTTTTTTAAAATTCATTTGTGAGACATGGGCGTCTCTGGCTGGGCCAGCACTTATTGCCCATCCCTAGTTGTCCAAGGGCAGTTGCGAATCAATCACATTACTATAGCTCTGGAGACACTTGTAGGCCAGACCAAGTAAGGACAGCAGATTTCCTTCCATAAAGGATATTAGTGAACTAGATGGGTTTTTCTGCCAATTAACAATGGTTTGTGATCATCAGTAGATTCTTAATTCCAGATATTTATTAAATTCAAATTCAACCATCTGCTGTGGCAGAATTTGAACCCTGGTCCCCAAAACATTAACTGAGTTTCTGGATTAATAGTCTATCGATAATACCACTAGGCCATCGCCTCCCCTGCATTTAATTAGGCTAATGGGCTGAGAAATGTCTTGAGCATATTAGTACTTGCACAATAATATCTTGAAATTGTTATATTGTAATAGGTATACGTTACTGTTGATGTTAGTGCCCATTTGCTGAATATTTGTTACCAGTTTTAATCTTAAAACTGGCACAATATTTAGGCTACAGCACACTGTTGAAAGCATCAGTTATGATGAAACTCTGGTTACATAAAACTTAAATTTCATAAAACCCCTACTTTAGAGCAATTGGCATTGAACACTTCAACTTTGCTTTGTTTTTATTTACACATTATTGCAAAACATTATGGGAATATTCGCCATATTTTGGGATTCAAATATTGTAATTCTGGCACCTTTATCTAGCTTGCTTCACAATACTTTAAATCGCAAGTTATGAAGAAAACTCAGGTTACAGAAATAAAAGCAAAATACTGCGGATGCTGGAATCTGAAACAAAAACAGAAAATGCTGGAAAATTTTGGCAGGTCTGACAGCATCTGTGGTGAGAGAATAAAGCCAATGTTTCGTGTCAAGAACTTTGACTCTGTTCTCTCTCTTAAGGTAGCATAGTGGTTAGCACTGCTGCTTCACAGTGCCAAGGACCTGAGTTCAATTCTGGACTCAGAATTTTTAACCTTAAATTGACACAATTTCTAGGCAGAGTTTCCACGTTCTCCGCTTGTGTGTGTGTGTTTCGTCTGGATGCTCCGGTTTCCTCCCACAGTCCAAAAGCATGCGGGTTAGATTGATTGGCCATGCTAAATTGCCCCTTAGTGCCCTAAGATCTGTTGGTTAAGGGAATTAGCAGAGTAAATACATGGGTTACAGGGATAGGGGCTGGGTGGGATCGTTGTTAGTGCAGGCTCAGTGGCCCGAATGGCCTCCTTCTGCACTGTAGGGATTCTATTCTATGATTCTCTCCACAGATGCTGTCAGATCTGCTGAGATTTTCCAGCATTTTCTGTCCAGATTGCAGAAATCTTTAAATGTTTAACATACTTACTTAACTGCAAGAAGTGTGAAGAATACATTTATCTTGTTCTTCTCTGAAGCCTTGAATAACCTGTTGGAAGACAAAAGCCAGAATTTTAATTGGCATGCCCACTCTGATTCTGGGGATGGGCAAGGCTCAGAGAACGGCATTCTCCATTGGCCTTGGGTGGGATTGTACGGACCACAGACAGACATCTCAGTAAAATTCCACCCAAAGGTTTATGCTAAGTGATATGCAATACTGAGAATTGGTTAGAAAATTGCATTTACATTTATTCCATAATGTTATGGGTGTGGTAGTATTATTTTGGAAATCAACTATTTTAAATGTGCTCCCCAATCTCAATGGAACATGTACAGCTAAATATTTGTTGAAATTGTATTTTTTTGTTTACCTGCCGTTAATTTTACGTTGTAACTTTTAAAAACTTGAGGGTCCAAAGGGCGAAGGGGAAGATGGTCCACATTGCAGGCAGGTAGAACATGCAATCACTAGGGGTAGGAATGATCTGGCAGTGTGATCTAATGGTGTGGCATCAATAGAATGAGATAGTGGAGTGTCGGTAACAGAGGGTGGCAATATATATCAATTTTAGGGATGGGTTTCCTTATTGGTCAAAGTAGGAGGGGGCAGATTACAGAGTCTGGGAGCAAATTGTTAAGTATGAACGTAAGGGGGGGGGGTGGAATTCTGGGGCTTGGCACAACAGGTTTTGGGATATGAATGGCTGACATGGTAACTGTAATGTGGAGTAGCATTCAGAAGAGAAGTCCAAGGAAAGATTGGAAAGTAGGCTTTAAATTTCCACTATAAAAGGTGCAAAAGGTGAATAAAGCACCTAGCACACTTAGCTACAGTTAGGAAGGTGAAATTAAACCTATGGGTGAAGGATTGTCTTCATGATGTACAGAGTATAGGTTCAAAAGTCAAATTCAAGATTGAACAGGACATTGGTCAGGGAAGGGCGAATTAAGTCATGTGGAGGATATGGAATTTGCAAAGATAACGGACCAAATTCTCTGACCTCGCCTGTAGCTGGGATTCTCCGGTCCCACTCCTGTGAATGAAGATTTGGCTGAATTCCAAATTTTCTGTTCGCGCTGGCAGCAATGGTGGGGCATGAATGGCCAGAGAATTCTAGCCAATAGCTTTGGCTTTAGTGGAACAAATTGTGGCTCATCCAAGACCCAGGTAAGTGATTTGGCAGCATAGGCGCATCGGAGATTTCAAGATAAATGCTGTTCATGTAGAGTTGGGAGTCATAGCTGTTCATCTGGAAGCTGACTCCATATCTCCAGAGGGTATTGCAAAGGGGCAGCATGTAGAATGAGGAAGAGGAGAGGCAAAAGGTGGGTTCTTAAGGGACTTCAAGGTGATGAATTAGGAAAATAAACCATAAATAGTCTAGAAAAATAAGTATGGAACAAAGTTTGGAGAGTCTCATTTAAGTACACAAGGGAAGAGAGGATGTTGGAGGAGGATAATGTGGTCAATAATGTCAAAATCTGTAGCAAAGAGAGGTAATGCACCCTAGTCATTGAAGATGTTGGTCTTGATTTTTGTTAGGGACATTTGGGTCAAGATCCTGATTCAAGTGACTCTAGTAGTGAGTTTTGGAAGAGAAAGGCATGGATTCAGAGCTCAACCACACAGTCAAGGGCTTTGGACAGAAAAGGAAGGTTGGAGAGTCATAGAGATTTACAGCATGGAAACAGGCCCTGCGGCCCAACTTGTCCATGCTGCCCTTTTTTTTAAAACCCCTAAGCTAATCCCAATTGCCCACATTTGGCCCTTATCCCTCTATACCCATTGTACACATGTAACTATCTAAATGTTTTTTAAAAGATAAAATTGTACCCGCCTCTACTATTACCTCTGGCAGCTTGTTCCAGACACTCACCACCCTCTATGTGAAAAAACTGCCCCTCTGGACAGTTTTGTATCTCTCCCCTCTCATCTTAAACCTATGCCCCTAGTTTTACACTCCCCTACCTTTGGGAAAAGATATTGACTATCTAGCTGACCTGTGCCACTCATTATTTTATAGACCTCTATAAGATCATCCCTCAGCCTCCTATGCTCCAGAGAAGAAAGTCCCAGTCTATCCAGCCTCTCCTTATAACACAAACCATCAAGTCCTGGTAGCATCCTAGTAAATCATTTCTGCACTCTTTCTCGTTAAATAATATTCTTTCGATAATAGGGTGACCAGAATTGCACACGGTATTCCAAGTGTGGCCTTACCAATGTCTTGTACAACTTCAACAAGACATCCCAACTCCTGTATTCAATGTTCTGACCAATGAAACCAAGCATGCCGAATGCATTCTTCACCACTCTGTCCACATGTGACTCCACTTTCAGGAAGTTATGAACATGTACCCCAAGATCTCTTTGTTCTGCAACTCTCTCTAATGCCCTCGCATTAACTGAGTAAGTCCTGCCCTGGTTCAACCTACCAAAATGCATCTCGCACTTGTCTAAATTAAACTCCATCTGCCATTCGTCAGTCCACTGGCCTAATTGATCAAGATCCTGTTGCAATTGGAGATGACTTTATTCACTGTCCACTATGCAACCAAGCTTAGTGTCATTCGCAAACTTAATAACCATGCCTCCTATATTCTCATCCAAATTATTAACGTAATTAATTAAATTATTAATAACGGCGGTCCCAGCACTTATCCCTGAGGGACACTGCTGGTCACAGGCCTCCAGTTTGAAAAAAACAACTCTCTACAACCACCCTCTGGCTTCTATCAAGAAGCCAATTTTGTACCCATTTAGATACCTCACCCTGGATCCTGTGAGATTTAACCTTAAGCATAAAGCTACCATATGGTACCTCATCAAAGGCTTTGCTCAAGTCCATGTAGACAACATCAACTGTACTGCCCCCACCTACCTTTCTGGTTACGCCTTCAAAAAAACTCAATCAAATTTGTGAGACAAAATTTTCCACTCACAAAGCCATGTTGACTGTCCCTAATCAGTCCTTGTATCTCTAAATGCCTGTAGATCCTCTCTTTCAAAATACCTTCCAATTTATCCACCACAGATGTGAGGCTCACTGGTCTGTAGTTCCCAGGCTTTTCCCCGCAGCCCTTTTTAAACAAAGGCACAACATTTGCCACTCTCCAATCTTCAGGCACCTCACCCGTGACTATCGATGATTCAAATATCTCGGCTAGGGGACCCACAATTTCCTTCCTAGCCTCCCACAATGTCCTGGGATACATTTCATCAGGTCCCAGGGATTTATCTACCTTGCTGCGCTTTAAGACTTCCAGCACCTCCTTCTCTGTAATATGTACACTCCTCAAGGCATCACTATTTATTTCCCCAAGTTCCCTAACATCCATGAAATAATAGTTTTAAAAGACAGAGGGATTGGAATACAGTGGGATGACATTTTTACAGAGATGGAGTCAGTGCCTGAGAAGGAGCTATGTACAAATGATAACTGAAGGGGCACTTAAAAGATGAAACATAGATGACCATAACTTTAGTGGGACTAGGATTGAAGTGAGTCTTGTGGCTGAGGTGAGCTTGGTGTCGAGGTCATAGAGGAGTTGACAGGGCAAGTGGAAATTTGATTTGATTTATTGTCAAATGTAGTAACATAGTGAAAAGTATTGTTTCTTGTGTGCTATACAGACAAAACATACCATTCATAGAGAAGGAAACGAGAGAGTGCAGAATGTAGTGTTACAGTCACAGCTAGGGCATAGAGAAAGATCAACTTAATGCAAGGTAAGTCCATTCAAAAGTCTGACAGCAGCAGGAAAGAAGATGCTCTTGAGTTAGTTGGTATGTGACCTCAATTTTTTGTATCTTTTTCCCAAAGGAAGAAGGTAGAAGAGAGAATGTCCGGGGTGCGTGCAGTCCTTAATTACGCTGGCTGCTTTGCCGAGGCAGTGGGGAGTGTAGATAGAGTCAATGAATGAAAGGCTGGTTTGCATGATGGATTGGGCTACATTCATGACCTTTTGTAGATCCTTGCGGTCTTGGGCAAAGCAGGAGCCATACCAAGCTGTGTTGCAAACAGAAAGAATGCTTTCTATGGTGCATCTGTAAAAGTTGGAGAGAGTTGTAGCTGACATGTCAATTTTCCTTAATCTTCTGAAAAAGTTGAGGCTTTGGTGGGCTTTCTTAACTAGTGTCGGCATGGGGGGGACCAGGATAGATTGCTGGTGATCTGGATACCTAAAAACTTGAAGCTCTCGACCCTTTCTACTTCATTGCCATTGATGTAGACAGGGGCATGTTCTTCAGGAAGTATAGAGGAGTCGATGACAATCTCCTTCATTTTGTTGACATTGAGGGAGAGATTATTGTTGCCACACCAATTCATCAGATTCTCTCTCTCATTTCTGTACTCTGTCTTGTCATTGTTTGAGATCCAACCCACTACAGTGGTGTTGTCAGCAACTTGAAAATCAAATGGGAGGGGTATTTGGCCACACAGTCATAGGTGTATAAGGAGAATAGTAGGAGGCTGTGAACACAGCCTTGTGGGGCACTAGTGTTGAGGATGATTGTGGAGGAGGTGTTGTTGCCTATCTTTACTGATTGTGGTCTGTGAGTGAGGAAGTTCAGGATCCAATTGCAGAGGGAGATGCCAAGGACCAGGCCACAGAGTTTGGAGATGAATTTTGTGGAAATAATAGTGTTGAAGGCTGAGCTGAGTCAATAAATAACAGTTTGACATATGTGTTCTTGTATTTCTAGGTGTTCCAGGTTGACTGCAGGGCCAGGGAAATGGTGTCTACTGTGGATGTGTTGTGGCGGTAGGCAAACTGTAGTGGATCTAGGTAGCCCGGGAGGCTGGAATTGATTTGTGCCATGACCAACCTTCCGAAGCATTTCATAATGATGGATGTCAGAGCCACTGGCTGATAGTCATTAAGGCACTCTGCTTGGTTTTTCTTAGGTACCAGAATGATGGTCATCTTCTTGAAGCAGATAGGGACCTCAGATTGTTGTAAAGAGAGGTTGAAGATGTCTGTGAATAACTCCGCCAGCTAAACCACGCAGGATCTGAGTGCATGTTCGGGTACCCCATCCGGGACAGTTGCTTTCCTTGGACTGACCTCCAAGAAAGCTGCTCTGACATCTGCAATGGTGATCCAGATACAGGTTCATCCATGGCTTCCAGGGTGGAGACCTCGCCTCTTGCTCAAAATGGGCATAGGATGCATTGAGCTCATCGGGGAGGGCTGTGTTGGAGCTGGCAATTTTACATCCTTTCATCTTGTAGCCTGTTATGTCTTGCAGACCTTGCCATAGTCAGCGGGGGTTGGTGTGGCTAGCCTGGGAATCTAGCTTGGTCCGATATTGTGAAAAGCATTCACTTAGCAAGCAAAAATTATAATTTCACCTTGTGTCACCCTTTTGACATACAGTCCTTACAATATTTTTAGGACTTTTTTGTCCAGTGTCTCATTTATTTGTCTAGTACCAAATGTTTCCAAAGATTTATGTTTTGTTCAACATATTTCTGTGCAAAATTTCTCTTTTTCCTCAAAATGTTTTCAAAAATCTGATTTTTTACTATTAGCACATGGGGTGATGATTCTCCCAGCCTGCTGCATACACTTGCAGTGCCATAAGCCAGGAGACATCAGCAGAGGCCATTTAGCAGGCTCCCCATTGGGTGCCGCACTCTTTGTGCATCTCCAGTTCCAAGTAATTTTGGAGTAATAAGTTTATTTATTAGTTTATGTATTAGTCATAAATAAGGCTTACATTAACACTGCAATGAAGTTACTGTGAAATTCCCCTAGTTGCCACAGTCCGGCCGCCTATTCGGGTCAATCCACCTAACTAGCACATCTTTTGGATTGTGGGAGGGAACCGGAGCACCCAGAGGAAACCCACGCAGACACGGGGAGAATGTGCAAACTCCACGCAGACAGTGCCCAAGCTGGGAATTGAACCCAGATCTCGGGCACTGTGAAGCTACAGTGCTAACCACTGTGCTACCATGCTGCCGAAAATCGACACGGAGTTTATTTAAATATTTAAATTCCCATTACCATTTCATTAGCAGGTCTGGAACTGAAGCTGACGCCCCCTGAGCCCCCTGATTTTTAGAGTGTTCACACTAGGGCACTCTGCAATGCTCAGAATGTCAGAGACTCATTCTGAAAATCATACTAAAAAATCAGTGGGCGTTGCTCCATTTGTCATAAGAACATAAGAAATAGGAGCAGGAGTAGGCCATCTAGCCCTTCGAGCCTGCCCTGCCATTCAATAAGATCATGGCTGATCAGAAGTGGATCAGTTCCACTTACCCGCCTGCTCCCCATAACCCTTGATTCCCTTATCGATCAGAATTCTATCTACCCGTGACTTAAATATATTCAGCAAGGTAGCCTCCACCACTTCAATGGGCAGAGAATTCCAGAGATTCACTACTCTCTGAAAGAAGAAGTTCCTCCTTAACTCTGTTCTAAACTGACCCCCCCTTATTTTGAGGCTGTGCCCTCTAGGTCTGGTTTCCTTTCTAAGCGGGAAGAATCTCTCTACCTCTACCTTATCTAACCTCTTCATTATCTTATACATCTCTATAAGGTCACCCCTCAGCCTTCTAAACTTCAACGAGTACAGGCCCAATCTACTCAATCTCTCCTCATAGGCTAACCCCCTCATCTCCAGTATCAGCCTAGTGAACATTCTCTGCACTCCCTCCAAGGCCAATATATCCTTTCGCAAATAAGGGGACCAAAAATGCATACAGTACTCCAGTTGCAGCCTCACCAGTACCCTGTACAGTTGTAGCAAGACCTCCCTGCTTTTGTATTCTATCCCCATCGCGATAAAGGCCAGCATTCCATTCGCCTTCTTGATCACTCGCTGCACCTGCAGACTGAGTTTTTGCGATTTGTGCACAAGGACGCCAGGTCCCTCTGCACAGTAGCATGTTGTAATTTTTCACCATTTAAATAATATTCCATTTTACTATTATTTCTTCCAAAGTGGATAACATCGCATTTGCCAACGTTATACTCCATCTGCCAGATCCTCGCCCACTCACAGCCTATCCAAATCTCTCTGCAGACTTTCCGCATCCTCCACGCAATTTGCTTTCCCACTCATCTCCGTGTCATCAGCAAATTTTGTTACCCTACACTCAGTCCCCTCCTCCAGATCGTCTATGTATATGGTAAACAGTTGAGGCCCCAGTGCCTATCCCTGCGGCACGCCACTAGTCACCAACTGCCAACCAGAAAAGCACCCATTTATTCCAACTTTCTGCTTCCTGTTAGATAGCCAATCCTCAATCCACGCTAACACTTTACCCCCAACTCCGTGCAGCCTAATCTTCTGCAGCAACCTTTTGTGAAGCACCTTATCGAATGCCTTCTGGAAATCTAAAAACACCACATCCACCGGTTCCCCTCTGTCAACTGCATTAGTCGCATCCTCATAAAACCCAGTAAATTCGTCAAACACGACTTCCCCTTCATGAATCCATGCTGCGTCTGCTTGATTGAACCATTCTTTTACAAGTGTCCCGCTATTTCTTCTTTAATGATGGATTCCAGCATTTTCCCAACTATGGACATTAAGCTAACCAGTCTATAGTTAGCCGCCTTTTGTCTACTTCCTTTTTTAAACAGCAGCGTAACAGTAGCTGTTTTCCAATCAGCCGGCACTTCCCCAGAGTCTAATGAATTTTGATAAATAACTACTAACACATCTGCTATTACTTCTGCCATTTCTTTCAGTACTCTGGGATGCATTCCATCTGGTCCCGGGGACTTGTCTACCTTCAGTCCCATTAGTCTACCAAGCACTACCTGTTCAGTAACAGTAGTTGTATTAAGGACCTCACCTCCTACCAACACTCGATCGTTAATATTCGGTAAGCTATTTGTGTCCTCCACCGTGAAGACCGACACAAAAAACTTATTTGAAGTCTCAGCCATTTCCTCGTTCCCCACTATTAAATCCCCCCTCTTGTCCTCCAAGGATCCAACATTCACTCTAGCCACTGTCTTCCTTTTTATATATTTGTAAAAACTTTTACTATCACTTTTTATATTTTGAGCTAGTTTAGTTTCATAATCTATCTTTCCTTTCTTTATCACTTTCTTAGTTGTTCTTTGTTGTCTTTTAAAACTTTCCCAATCTTCTAATTTCCCACTATTTTTGGCCACTCTGTACGCATCAATTTTTAATTTAACACTCTCATTTATTTCCTTCGTTATCCATGGTTGGTTATCCCTTTTCTTACAGTCCTTCTTTATCACTGGAATATATTTTTGCTGAGTACTGAAAAAATCTCCTTAAAAATCTTTCACTGTTCCTCAGCTGTCCTACCAACCAGTCTGCACTCCCAGTCTACATTAGCCAATTCCGCCCTCATCCGATCGTACTCCCCTCTGTTCAAGCAGAGGACACTGGTTTGGGACCCTACTTTCTCACCTTCCATCTGTATCAGAAATTCAACCATATTGTGATCACTCATCCCAAGAGGATCCCTCACAAGAAGATCCTTAATTCTACCTGCCTCATTACACAGCACCAGATCTACGATAACTCATTCCCTCGTAGGTTCTGTAACATACTGTTCAAGGAAACTATCCCGACAGCATTCCAAGAACTCTTCTTCAAGCCCACCGTGTCCGACTTGAGTCAACCAATCAATATGCAGGTTAAAGTCCCCCATGATTATCGCCGTTCCGTTTTTGCATGCATCCATTATTTGCTTGTTTATAGCCCTCCCCACCTCAAAGTTATTATTTGGGGGCCTTATAGACCACGCCCACCAGTGACTTTCTCCCCTTACTATTCCATATCTCCACCCACAACGATTCCACGTTTTGCTCCTTAGAGCCTATATCGTCTCTCACTACTGCCCTGATATTATCCTTTATTAACAGAGCTACCCCACCTCCTTGTTCCTCCTGTCTATCCTTCCTAAATGCCTGATACCCCTGGATATTCAGTTCCCAGTCCCGGTCACCCTGCAACCAAGTTTCTGTAATGTCCACTAGATCATACCCATTTGTGCTGATTTGTGCCATCAACTCATTCACTTTGTTTTGAATGCTTCGTGCATTCAGGTAAAGTGTCTTTATGCCTGCCTTTATCTGGACCCGATTTGTTGAAACGCTACTAACCTCTCCCGAGCCCTCAACTCCTTTAGTTGAATGTCCTCAACATTAACCTGCACTCGTACCCTCTCCTTTACCTTTGATTTTGTAATTCCCCATACCCCTGCACCCTCCCCCCAACTAATTAGTTTAAAGCCCTATCTACAACCCTAGTTATATGATTTGCCAGGACTCTGGTCCCAGTACGATTCAGACGAAGACCATTCCATCTGAACAGGTCCCATCTGCCCCAATACTGGTGCCAATGCCCCATGAATTCAAACCCATTCCTCCCACACCAATCCTTGAACCACGCATTCACCTCCTTAATCCTATTGACACTGTGCCAATTCACGCATGGCTCAGGTAGTAATCCAGAGATTACCACCTTGTTGATTCTGCTTTTTAATTTGGTTCCTAGCTTTTCATACTCCCTCTGCAGCTCCTTTGCTCCTGTTCTGCCTATGTCATTGGCACCTATGTGAACCGCGACAACTGGATTCTTACCCTCCCACTTCAAGTTTTTTTGCAGCCCAGATGAGACATCCTGGACCCGAGCACCAGGCAGGCAACACAACCTTTGGGATTCTCAATCCTGGTCACAAAGAACAGTGTCTATGCCCCTAACCACACTATCCCCAATTACCACTACATTTCTCTTAACTTCCTCTGCTTCAATGGCTCCCTGCACCATGGTACTGTGGGCAGTTTGCTCGTCCACTTTGCAGTCCTTGTTCTTGTCCAGTCTGGGAGCAAGAATCTCAAACCTGTTGTACAGATTCAGGGGCTAAGGCTCTTGGTTCTCTACCTTCTGTATCCCACTTCCTGCCTTCTTCCCCCCCCCCAACTCCATGCCTTCTTCCCCCCTACTCCCTGCCTTCTTCCCCCACTCCCTGCCTCACCCACAGCCATCCCCTCTTGTCCCTGACCCCTGGCTGAGTTAGTTAGTCTAAGGGGTGTGACTTTCTCCTTAAACACATTATCCAGGTAACACTCCCCCTCCCTGATATGTCGCAGTGTCTGAAGCTCAGAGTCCAGTTCGTCTACTTTAAGCCAGAGCTCCTCAAGCAACCAGCACTTACTGCAGACATGCTCACTGGGAATGACCTTGGGGTCCACCAGCTCCCACATCATGCAGAAACAGCACATCACATGTCCCTCCATCTCAATTACCTAGTTTAAGTTAGTGCAAACTAAGAATTTAACCTACCTTGCCTCGCCCTTTTCACCTAAGCCTGATGAGCTAAAGCCCTTTATCTCTCACTCTGCTCCCTGCTCACTCTGTTGCCCACTGCGGCCTCCCTTTTATACTTCGCGTGCTAAAAAACCCTTCCCAACTCACCCCACGTCCCACTTCTGCTTAACTTTTGAAGTGACTTTTTCAAAACCAGAAATGCAAATTCGGCACTTAGAATTTCTTTGGGAGAATTGCCCCCAAGGGTGCACTCATAAGATAATGCGAGTCCTCAACTGGATTTGCATAACTTTGCATGCTGGCTATTATCAGTTATATGTTTATGTTCTTCGCCTTCTGAAAACAAAAATCCTGTAATTTTCTAAAGTTTAGATGCTCATTTCTAGAAATCAGGTATGAATGGAAATAATTGCACTTTTGCACTTTTCTTCCCGTGAAATCTGAGTATGTGAAAACACAGATTAAATGGGGTTGAATTCTTCACACTGACCCAGGGTGTGGTCTATTGCTAGCAGCAATGAGGACATAGATTTTTATTGGCAAACTTCAGCACACTGGATGTGAAACTCCTGACACCATGATAGAAATAACTTTTGCAATGTTTGAGCCAGCAGTACATGTGCTAACTGGCCTTGTTAATTCCCAAGTTAAATTAAATAAAAGGAACATTGACCCATAACAAATTCTTCATGGTCTCCTGCTTCATGAAATATCTTCTTAAAATGGATGTTGGAAACATTAAATTGGTTGATCAATAACTGCACCACTTGGAATGCTCTTCTTGGTTTTCCGCCTTTGTGCTTTATAACCATTGCTATCCTGACTAATAGAGCACAGGTCAGCAACCCACTACACCAAGTTTGTTCCTGATTTGCTTCTGCACCTTGCCATTGATTTTCTTTCATTCAACACTCCCTTAATGTATAGCTCCAATTCTTACCAGTGTTATTTTTTGCCAAACCCTCCAGAACTGTGTTGGAGTCTAAAGGGATCAAAGATTAATATTGCAATGTGGTAAGAAAATCATTGGGGGCATTAAATAATTTGTTATTTGTCTGAACACTTTTATTTATTAGTTATAAAAGCATGAGAGATGGGATAACTGGATATAGGATGTGTCTAGGGTGGTGGATAGAGGAGAGCCGGTGGATGTGGTCTTTCTAGATTTTCAGAAGGCGTTTGACAAAGTACCTCACAAGAGGTTATTGCAGAAGGTCGAGGGACATGGAGTTGGGGGTAGGGTGTTAGCGTGGATAGAGGATTGGTTGTCAAATAGGAGGCAGAGAGTGGGGATCAACGGGTGCTATTCGGATTGGCGGATGGTGACTAGTGGAGTGCCCCAGCCACCAAGGCATCCACTATCACCTCCGCCATTTCTTTCAGAACCCTCGAATACATTCCATCCGGTCCTGGGGACTTGTCCACAATCAGCCCCTCCAGTCTGTCGAGCACTGCCTCTCTAGTAACAGTAATGTCATTAAGACCCTCCAGTCCTACCACCTTTCCATCGCTAACACCCGGCAAATTATTCACGTCCTCCTCCGTGAAGACAGAAACAAAAAAGTTATTCAATACCTTAGCCATATCCCCATCCCCTACCACTAGGTCCCCTTTCTTATCCTCTAAAGGACCAACATTCACCCTAGCCAGCCTCTTCCTTTTTATATATTTATAAAAACTCTTGCTATCCTTTTTTATATTAAGCACTAGCCCAGCTTCATAGTTTCTCCTACCCTTCTTTATCAACTTCTTTGTCAATCTTTGTTGACATTTAAACCTCTCCCAATCCTCTTCTCGCCCACTACTCTTAGCTACTCTAAATTCCTCCGCTTTTAGTTTAACACTTTCCTTCACCTCCTTCGTTATCCACGGCTTATTACCTCTCCTCCTACTATCCTTTTTGACCATCGGAATAAATTTCTGCTGAGCACCAAGAAAGATCTCCTTAAAGATCCTCCACTGCTCCTCAACAGACCCTCCCTCCAACGCGCTCCCCCAGTCCACATTCGCCAATTCTTCTCTCATCCTACCGTACTCCCCTCTATTCAAACAAAGGACGCGTGTCCGGGAACCCACTTTCTCCTCCTCCATCTGCACCAGAAACTCCACCATACAATGATTACTCTCCCCAAGAGGATCCTTCACCACAAGGTCCCTAATTCTACCCGCCTCATTACATGCATGAGTCGCAAAAACCCAGCTTGCAGGTGCAGCAGGTGGTCAGGAAGGCGAATGGGATGCTGGCCTTCATAGTGAGGGGGATTGAATATAAAAGTAGGGAGGTCTTGCTGCAGCTGTATAGGGCATTGGCGAGGCCGCAGCTGGAGTACTGTGTGCAGTTTTGGGCGCCGCACCTGCGCAAAGATATTTTGGCCTTGGAGGGAGTGCAGAGGAGGTTTACTAGGCTGATACCGGAGTTGAGGGGGTTGAGCTATGAGGAGAGGCTGAATAAACTGGGCTTGTACTCGTTAGAGTTTAGAAGAATGAGGGGAGATCTCATTGAGACGTATAAGATGATGAATGGGATGGATAGGATAGAGGTGGAAAGACTCTTCCCGCTCAAAAAAGACAGTAGGACTAGGGGGCACAGCCTCAAGATAAAAGGGGGGCGGTTTAGAACGGAGTTGAGGAGGAACTTCTTCACTCAAAGGGTGGTGAATCTCTGGAATTCTCTGCCCGTTGAAGTGGTGGAGGCTGCCTCGCTAAATATTTTTAAGACGCGGGTTGATGGGTTTTTGATGAGAGAGGGGATTAAGGGTTATGGGGAGAGGGCGGGAAAGTGGAACTGAGCAGCGACAGATCAGCCATGATCTTATTGAATGGTGGGGCAGGCTCGAAGGGCTAGATGGCCTACTCCTGCTCCTATTTCTTATGTTCTTATGTTCTTAAACAGGATGTGAAGTTGGATGCTCAGGGTCTGATGATATAATGTCTAGAAATATATTCAATCCAAGTTGGCAAGCCTACAAGTAACCTACTCATGGATAGCCCTGGAAATATGTAATGTAACCAAGCACAATTGGTCATTTCTGAAGGGACTTTTTTTCAACACTTTAACAGGGATGTATTTATGGAGCTATGTCACATACTACATAATTTATAGATTGAATTCTGGAGAGAGCAGCAAATGAGGGAGAGAAACAATCTCTGATTGATGGTACAGCGGACACCAGTGTTGATCAGTATGCTGAGGGCTGCCAGGCTGGGGAAAGTGGAAGGAGGGTTGCAGCCCAAGGAGCCAAGTACATCAGACATGGGGAGCATTTAGCTTCGGTAGTCCAGGGAGGGCAAGGTCACATTGGGCCCCCGGAGGGTGAGGTCACATTGGACTTTACCCTCCCAGGGCCCAATGGGTAGTGGGGAGGGTGAAGTCACATTGGGAGTGGGGAAGATGAAGTTTTGATGGACTTGGGGAGAAGATAATACGGTGGTGAATATATGGGAGTCTGAGAGTGTGTTTGCGTGTGTGGAACCTAGAGACTGACAAATGTGTGTGTGAAGATGAGAGTGAGTGACTGAGTGTGTGTGGGGGGAGGAGGAGATGACTGTGAGAGACTGGGTGAGTGAATGGGGCTGAGTGTGAGAGACAGAGTGAGTGAGTGGGGGTGAATGTGAGAGACTGTGGGTGGGAATGTTCCCATCCCGCTCGCCATCAGAATCATACAGCTGGGACACAGACCATGCAAATATCTATTGACCTCAGGCGGCATTTTCCAGCTCTGGGATGAGTGTAGCTGGAAAATCCCACCCAATGTGTGATTGAGGGTGAGTGTGAGGGACTGAATGAATGAGTGGGAGTGAGTGCAAGAGACAGAGTGAGTGAGTGGGGGTGAGTGTGAGAGACTGAGTGTGTATGTGGAGGTGAGTGTGAGAGACTGAGTGAGTGAGTGGGGGTGAGTGTGAGAGACTGAGTGAGTGAGTGAGGGTGAGTGTGAGAGACTGAGTGAGTGAGTGGGGGTGAGTGTGAGAGACTGAGTGAGTGAGTGGGGGTGAGTGTGAGAGACTGAGTGAGTGAGTGGGGGTGAGTGTGAGAGACTGAGTGAGTGAGTGGGGGTGAGTGTGAGAGACTGAGTGAGTGAGTGGGGGTGAGTGTGAGAGACTGAGTGAGTGAGTGTGTGGGGGTGAGTGTGGGAGACTGAGTGAGTGAGTGGGGGTGAGTGTGAGAGACTGAGTGAGTGAGTGGGGGTGAGTGTGAGAGACTGAGTGTGTATGTGGAGGTGAGTGTGAGAGACTGAGTGAGTGAGTGGGGGTGAGTGTGAGAGACTGAGTGAGTGAGTGGGGGTGAGTGTGAGAGACTGAGTGAGTGAGTGGGGGTGAGTGTGAGAGACTGAGTGAGTGAGTGGGGGTGAGTGTGAGAGACTGAGTGAGTGAGTGGGGGTGAGTGTGGGAGATTGAGTGAGTGAGTGAATGGGGGTGAGTGTGAGAGACTGAGTGAGTGAGTGGGGGTGAGTGTGAGAGACTGAGTGAGTGAGTGGGGGTGAGTGTGAGAGACTGAGTGAGTGAGTGGGGGTGAGTGTGGGAGACTGAGTGAGTGAGTGGGGGTGAGTGTGAGAGATTGAATGAGTGAGTGAGTGGGGGTGAGTGTGAGAGACTGAGTGAGTGAATGGGGGTGAGTGTGAGAGATTGAGTGAGTGAGTGGGGGTGAGTGTGAGAGATTGAGTGAGTGAGTGTGTGGGGGTGAGTGTGGGAGACTGAGTGAGTGAGTGGGGGTGAGTGTGAGAGATTGAGTGAGTGAGTGAGTGAGTGGGGGTGAGTGTGAGAGACTGAGTGAGTGAGTGGGGGTGAGTGTGAGAGACTGAGTGAGTGAGTGGGGGTGAGTGTGGGAGACTGAGTGAGTGAGTGGGGGTGAGTGTGAGAGACTGAGTGAGTGAGTGGGGGTGAGTGTGAGAGACTGAGTGAGTGAATGGGGGTGAGTGTGAGAGATTGAGTGAGTGAGTGGGGGTAGTGTGGGAGACTGAGTGAGTGAGTGAGTGGGGGTGAGTGTGAGAGACTGAGTGAGTGAATGGGGGTGAGTGTGAGAGATTGAGTGAGTGAGTGGGGGTGAGTGTGAGAGATTGAGTGAGTGAATGGGGGTGAGTGTGGGAGACTGAGTGAGTGAGTGGGGGTGAGTGTGAGAGACTGAGTGAGTGTGTGGGGGTGAGTGTGAGAGACTGAGTGAGTGAGTGGGGGTGAGTGTGAGAGACTGAGTGAGTGAATGGGGGTGAGTGTGAGAGATTGAGTGAGTGAGTGGGGGTAGTGTGGGAGACTGAGTGAGTGAGTGAGTGGGGGTGAGTGTGAGAGACTGAGTGAGTGAATGGGGGTGAGTGTGAGAGATTGAGTGAGTGAGTGGGGGTGAGTGTGAGAGATTGAGTGAGTGAATGGGGGTGAGTGTGAGAGACTGAGTGAGTGAGTGGGGGTGAGTGTGAGAGACTGAGTGAGTGAGTGGGGGTGAGTGTGAGAGACTGAGTGAGTGAGTGGGGGTGAGTGTGGGAGACTGAGTGAGTGAGTGGGGGTGAGTGTGAGAGACTGAGTGAGTGAGTGGGGGTGAGTGTGGGAGATTGAGTGAGTGAGTGAATGGGGGTGAGTGTGAGAGATTGAGTGAGTGAGTGGGGGTGAGTGTGAGAGATTGAATGAGTGAGTGAGTGGGGGTGAGTGTGAGAGACTGAGTGAGTGAGTGGGGGTGAGTGTGAGAGACTGAGTGAGTGAGTGGGGTGAGTGTGAGAGACTGAGTGAGTGAATGGGGGTGAGTGTGAGAGATTGAGTGAGTGAGTGTGTGGGGGTGAGTGTGAGAGACTGAGTGAGTGAATGGGGGTGAGTGTGAGAGATTGAGTGAGTGAGTGTGTGGGGGTGAGTGTGAGAGACTGAGTGAGTGTGTGGGGGTGAGTGTGAGAGATTGAGTGAGTGAGTGTGTGGGGGTGAGTGTGGGAGACTGAGTGAGTGAGTGGGGGTGAGTGTGAGAGATTGAGTGAGTGAGTGAGTGGGGGTGAGTGTGAGAGACTGAGTGAGTGAGTGGGGGTGAGTGTGAGAGATTGAGTGAGTGAGTGAGTGGGGGTGTGTGTGAGAGACTGAGTGAGTGAGTGGGGGTGTGTGTGAGAGACTGAGTGAGTGAGTGGGGGTGAGTGTGGGAGACTGAGTGAGTGAGTGGGGGTGAGTGTGAGAGATTGAGTGAGTGAGTGAGTGGGGGTGAGTGTGAGAGACTGAGTGAGTGTGTGGGGGTGAGTGTGAGAGACTGAGTGAGTGAGTGGGGGTGAGTGTGGGAGATTGAGTGAGTGAGTGAATGGGGGTGAGTGTGAGAGATTGAGTGAGTGAGTGGGGGTGAGTGTGAGAGATTGAATGAGTGAGTGAGTGGGGGTGAGTGTGAGAGACTGAGTGAGTGAGTGGGGGTGAGTGTGGGAGATTGAGTGAGTGAGTGAATGGGGGTGAGTGTGAGAGATTGAGTGAGTGAGTGGGGGTGAGTGTGAGAGATTGAATGAGTGAGTGAGTGGGGGTGAGTGTGAGAGATTGAATGAGTGAGTGAGTGGGGGTGAGTGTGAGAGACTGAGTGAGTGAGTGGGGGTGAGTGTGAGAGACTGAGTGAGTGAGTGGGGGTGAGTGTGAGAGACTGAGTGAGTGAATGGGGGTGAGTGTGAGAGATTGAGTGAGTGAGTGTGTGGGGGTGAGTGTGAGAGACTGAGTGAGTGAATGGGGGTGAGTGTGAGAGATTGAGTGAGTGAGTGGGGGTGAGTGTGAGAGACTGAGTGAGTGAGTGTGTGGGGGTGAGTGTGAGAGACTGAGTGAGTGAGTGGGGGTGAGTGTGAGAGATTGAGTGAGTGAGTGGGGGTGAGTGTGAGAGACTGAGTGAGTGAGTGGGGGTGAGTGTGAGAGATTGAGTGAGTGAGTGTGTGGGGGTGAGTGTGGGAGACTGAGTGAGTGAGTGGGGGTGAGTGTGAGAGATTGAGTGAGTGAGTGAGTGGGGGTGAGTGTGAGAGACTGAGTGAGTGAGTGGGGGTGAGTGTGAGAGATTGAGTGAGTGAGTGTGTGGGGGTGAGTGTGAGAGACTGAGTGAGTGAGTGGGGGTGAGTGTGAGAGACTGAGTGAGTGAGTGGGGGTGAGTGTGGGAGACTGAGTGAGTGAGTGGGGGTGAGTGTGAGAGATTGAGTGAGTGAGTGAGTGGGGGTGAGTGTGAGAGACTGAGTGAGTGTGTGGGGGTGAGTGTGAGAGACTGAGTGAGTGAGTGGGGGTGAGTGTGAGAGACTGAGTGAGTGAATGGGGGTGAGTGTGAGAGATTGAGTGAGTGAGTGGGGGTAGTGTGGGAGACTGAGTGAGTGAGTGAGTGGGGGTGAGTGTGAGAGACTGAGTGAGTGAATGGGGGTGAGTGTGAGAGATTGAGTGAGTGAGTGTGTGGGGGTGAGTGTGAGAGACTGAGTGAGTGAATGGGGGTGAGTGTGAGAGATTGAGTGAGTGAGTGGGGGTGAGTGTGAGAGACTGAGTGAGTGAGTGTGTGGGGGTGAGTGTGAGAGACTGAGTGAGTGAGTGGGGGTGAGTGTGAGAGATTGAGTGAGTGAGTGGGGGTGAGTGTGAGAGACTGAGTGAGTGAGTGGGGGTGAGTGTGAGAGATTGAGTGAGTGAGTGTGTGGGGGTGAGTGTGGGAGACTGAGTGAGTGAGTGGGGGTGAGTGTGAGAGATTGAGTGAGTGAGTGAGTGGGGGTGAGTGTGAGAGACTGAGTGAGTGAGTGGGGGTGAGTGTGAGAGATTGAGTGAGTGAGTGTGTGGGGGTGAGTGTGAGAGACTGAGTGAGTGAGTGGGGGTGAGTGTGAGAGACTGAGTGAGTGAGTGGGGGTGAGTGTGGGAGACTGAGTGAGTGAGTGGGGGTGAGTGTGAGAGATTGAGTGAGTGAGTGAGTGGGGGTGAGTGTGAGAGACTGAGTGAGTGTGTGGGGGTGAGTGTGAGAGACTGAGTGAGTGAGTGGGGGTGAGTGTGAGAGACTGAGTGAGTGAATGGGGGTGAGTGTGAGAGATTGAGTGAGTGAGTGGGGGTAGTGTGGGAGACTGAGTGAGTGAGTGAGTGGGGGTGAGTGTGAGAGACTGAGTGAGTGAATTGGGGTGAGTGTGAGAGATTGAGTGAGTGAGTGTGTGGGGGTGAGTGTGAGAGACTGAGTGAGTGAATGGGGGTGAGTGTGAGAGATTGAGTGAGTGAGTGGGGGTGAGTGTGAGAGATTGAGTGAGTGAGTGTGTGGGGGTGAGTGTGAGAGACTGAGTGAGTGAGTGTGTGGGGGTGAGTGTGAGAGATTGAGTGAGTGAATGGGGGTGAGTGTGAGAGATTGAGTGAGTGAGTGTGTGGGGGTGAGTGTGAGAGACTGAGTGAGTGAGTGTGTGGGGGTGAGTGTGAGAGATTGAGTGAGTGAATGGGGGTGAGTGTGGGAGACTGAGTGAGTGAGTGGGGGTGAGTGTGAGAGACTGAGTGAGTGAGTGGGGGTGAGTGTGAGAGACTGAGTGAGTGAGTGTGTGGGGGTGAGTGTGGGAGACTGAGTGAGTGAGTGGGGGTGAGTGTGAGAGACTGAGTGAGTGAGTGGGGGTGAGTGTGGGAGATTGAGTGAGTGAGTGAATGGGGGTGAGTGTGAGAGATTGAGTGAGTGAGTGGGGGTGAGTGTGAGAGATTGAGTGAGTGAGTGGGGGTGAGTGTGGGAGATTGAGTGAG
This sequence comes from Carcharhinus amblyrhynchos, assembly GCF_965287045.1. Classification (NCBI taxonomy): domain Eukaryota; kingdom Metazoa; phylum Chordata; class Chondrichthyes; order Carcharhiniformes; family Carcharhinidae; genus Carcharhinus; species Carcharhinus amblyrhynchos. Next base: position 59,097,699 of record NC_137334.1, read on the forward strand.
TGAGTGTGTGGGGGTGAGTGTGGGAAACTGAGCATCAATCACACTTACCCACTTGCTCACACTGAGCCTCACACTCTCTGGACACTTTAATTACATACTCTTTTTTGACTTAACAATGTATTGCTCTGTCATTGCCAAACTTCTGCTCAGCAATTGTTTCTTCCTTTTAAACCTCAACTTAAAAAAGAGATGTGAATTCATTACTATGTCAAACCTTATCTTTCGAAAATTTGCTTACCAGCCCCTTGAGTGAGAATATATCAAAATGTGCCTCCGCTCCCCTCCTCCCCCAGCAAGCCTGCCCTAAGGCATTGTAGCTGCAACTAAAAACTTAAAAAGGTACAAGAGCAGTGGTGTTATAAAAGCATTCATTTTATCACAGGTAAGTGTTACGTGTTATATTGATTTCTCTTTAATCTATTGCTGCTACCCATGATATGTATTGCTTGGACACGATGAAGCAGTCTTTATTAACAGTACTGAATTATATCCATATTTATAATAGGGAGTAAAGATATGGAGAGGACCTGGCTACACTGTATGCAATTGCATGTTAATCCTTTAGGTACCAAATCTTTCTCTTAGGCAAGAAAGGTACATATAGTAAGCTAACCTTTCATGTTGGGTTAACATCTCTGGCTGGATAAATTCTTGGAGATTTTGGTGAAAGTGACATCAAAGAAAATCAGTAGAGAGGCACAAGTGGGTCCTAGGGGGAAACAGGTCCTAGAAACTCAGAGATGTGCTTCGGGAGCAGGGTAAGGCAAGGATTCACTTTATATCAGGTGAGACCGGGCAGCTCAGTGACCACAGAGGACGAAGTTGACATGGTCACAGGCAATGGGGATTCCAAATGGTTGTCCATCCACAAAGAGACTTGAGTGAAGATTCCAGGGGTGTCCAACAGCCAGTCTGCCTCCCTTTGGGTGCCCAAGGGCTCTGTCTGCCACTTGGAGGGATGGCAGGGTGCTCCGTCCCCGTCTCATGTAGCCACAGCAAAATGTCACCCATGGTTGCAATGATGGAGTGTAGGTCTGACAGAAACTTGGTGCCAGCTGGATGAGATTTTCCATGCCATGGAGATCTCCATGTGTGTGCAGGTCCAAACCGCTTCATCAGAGAGCAGACGGACAGGACAGTCTCCTCTGCCTCATGTGCCACTCTTTTGAGGGCCTCCACCCCACTGGTTGATGTTGCTGTGCCTCTTGCTGCATTTCCAGCACCTCATGCAGGGCTGATCCCAGCGGTTCATCATCTGAATCAGACATCGCAGATACCTCTTCTCTGAGTTATGAGCTGGTGACCTTGGCTGATACTGTGTCCTCTTGTTGCAGAAATGTGTCCGTGTGGTCACCCCCCACAGAATATGAGACCTTGCCTGAACTAGATTGAGTACCCACTAAGATGTGTGTCTCTATGCTGGTGGAGAGTGTAGGTGACTATTGTGATGCCTCTAAAAGTGCACTTCCTTTCTCCTCCCCAGCATCCTCAGGTTTCTGTGGGCTGGGCGACTCGCTGAACAAGGTTTCCTCTTCTATCATCTGCCTTCCCGCTTCCTGAAGGCACCTGTAAGTGAGAGATGGGAGAGAGCAAGTGACTGCCTGAGCTGCCTTCAACATGGAGGAACACATGATCCTTAGGTTTCTGTGGAACTACATGATGAATGGAGCCTTCCTGGTTGGAGGTTGCCTGCCGATCTCTCCATTTCTCCTTTTCCCTGTCCACCAGCTCAGCTGCCTGCTCCAAGAACTCGGTAAGGTTCCTCAGTTCAGGCCCCTCCCATCTTCTCTCTCTTTCTCAATTTCATGTTATGTTTCAAATTCTCCTGCACAAAAAGAGAAGATGGGGTTGAGAACAATTGGGTTTCATGTACCTTTCTCAGGCTTCTAGTTTGACAAATAATTCACTGGATTCTGTGTCATGTGATTGATCCATTGCAGGTTATCCACAGGGGCTCTGGGCCAGCACTCCCCAGAGCAGTGAGCCCATACAGAAAGAAGGTTAAGGCTTACAGAGAAATGACATGAGCAGTGCTTACTGGCCCCCTGCACCGAACAACTCATTGAGGGAAGACTCACTGAATCCTGGGGCCTGAGCTTCCTGGGATCACCAAGCCCTCTCCTCCTTCCATGATGGGTTCTTGACAAAGAAGTTGAAGTCAGAGTGTCAGACGTGACGGAGGTGCGTGCATTATCCAGTCCACCCTGCAGGACATTTGGAAATCCCCAACTACAGAATGAGCCCAGTGTTGTGTGATTGGGTGTGAATTCCCACTGGGCTCTGCGGCAGGAAACATTCACGATTCCCATTTCACACATTGAGTAGTGCACTCAAACCTCTGGAACAATGATACAGGATTCGAATTCTTGATCATGAGAGGCTGTTAGAAGTATGTCATATTCAATAGCGAATGTGTATGACAAAGGCCCACTCCTCTTGTTTGAGCTGGCAGAGGTAGCAGGTTCAGAGGTTGCTCTGGGGACAGAGGCTTTGGGGCTTGGTGGACATCCTGAGCAGGTACTAAAAGAGAAAATGCTGGAAAAGCTCAGCAGGTCTGGCAGCATCTGTAAGGAGAGAAGAAAAGCTGAGTTTTGAGACCAGATACCCTTTGTCAAAGCTCTTTTCTCTACTTACAGACGCTGCCAGACCTGCCGAGATTTTCCAGCATTCTCTCTTTTGGTTTCAGATTCCAGCATCCTCAGTAATTTGCTTTTATCCTGAGCAGACAATGGAGTTCTGGCAGTAGGTTATGTTCATCTCACACCTGAGTGAATCAGGTGTACATTATGATATCTTAAATGTCTCTTCATGGCCCTGACAGTCAGTAAAGTCTCATGCATATTCATGACCTCCTCCCCTGGCTCATCCAATTCATCCTCATCTGAGAAGGATTGCTGCTGCTCCCTCTAGTCCTGTTACAACAGATCTCGATGTTGCGCGGCCATGTTGTGCAGCACAAGGCAGATCACAACCATTAGTGATACCCTCTGTGAGTATACTGCAGAGTCCCTCCAGACCAGTCAACTCAGGAAAAGTTAACTCTTAGTACACCAAAGGTTTGCTTAATGGTGACTTTGCTGGAGGAGTGAGCTGCATTGTAACTCACTTACAGATGCAATGGGGATGGTTCGCTGATATAAACAACCAGGTCCGGAGGGGATAGCCCATGTCACCCAGGGGCCAGCTGTCAACCTGGACTGGGGCTTCTAAAAGCCCTGAGACCTGTGAGATATAGGAGTACGTATGAGTCTTGAGAGCTGCCTGGGGAGCTGCATTATTATTTGTCCATGATCACAGACCAGTCAAAACCTCAAAGTGAAAGCTTTTGCTGTTCACATATGCTGCTGGCTGGTGGTAGGGAGCTCTAATGGCCGCATAAGTGAGGCTGATGTCCCTGAAGCCCAACTCCCTTGCTGCCTGGCTGTCCCCTGTCTGTTGAGAATTTGATGAACTATGTTTTCAGTGGCAGCAGTGGAGCTCGGACCCAGGAAGAGAGCACAAGGCTCAGAGGCATACAAAAGATCAGTAAGGTAAGGCCTAATCCACTTACATTTTTGGCAGCGACAGGGTAAATTGGCGGCAGTACAGACAGCGGCATTCCAAGTGAAATGACAGTTCAGAAAGTGATGTGGGACCAACAGTTTCTCTCCCTCTCCCAGTTCACGTGTGGTTCTCTCTCCCTGTCCCAATCTGTGTGTGTGGTTCTCTCTCCCTGTCCCAATCTGTGTGTGTGGTTCTCTCCCTTGTCCCAGTGTGTGGTACTCTCTCCCTCTCCCAATCTGTTTGTGGTTCTCTCTCCCTCTCTCACTCTGTGTGTGGTTCTCTCTCTCTCTCTCCCAATCTGTGTGTATGATACTCTCTCCCTCTCAGTCTGTGTGTGGTTTTCTCACCATGTCCCAGTTTATGTGTTGTTCTCTCTCCCTTCCAGTCTGTCTATGGGTCTCCCTCCCCTTCCCAGTTTGTGTGTGATTCTCTCTCCCTCACCCAGTTTATGTGTAGTTCTCTCTCCCTGTCCCAATCTGTGTGCATCTCCTTCCCTCTCCCAGTTTATGTTTCTCTCTCTCCCCCCACTCCTAGGTTGTGTATGTCTCTCCCTCAGTCTCTCTCATTTGCTGTCTCCTCCCACTCCCCCAAAGTTTGTGTTTTTCTTTCTGTTATCTTATTTTTATGTTGCTGTAAACTAATTTTATTAAATACATATTTTTAGAACATGAACAGACAACTTCAAGACATCTTACAGCCTTGCCCCAACCTTTGCTAACATATACTATCTGATCTTCAGCCTCCAGGTCAGGTAACCCCATGTAGCTCAGAGTGTACCATTTTGTACCTAATATTGGAATCCACTACCACAATCACCCTATTATCATGACATCTATTTCCCAGTTCATATTTCTCTTTCACCCCTCTTCCCACCTTGCCCCCGTTTGCGTTTCTCTTTCTCTGCCTGTCCCATTTTGTGTTTTTCAGTCTCCAGTAGTTTCCTCGAGTTTTTTATTGGCCACAATGCTGCCCCACTCTGAAACAGTAACAGATCAATGCTTCTGAATAGCAGTTTGCTTGCAAGCCAGGGTGTTGCACACATCCAAGTACCCTAGCTTCAGAATCACTGGTGGCAATGTTAGGGGGACCAATCACTCTTTCTAATGGCCTCCTAGCAAATACAGAAGGTTGGAGATCACTAGATGCTGCTTTCTTACGGGAGTGTGTAAAAACATGAAGCTATCAGCTCCTGAAGGCTTCAGAGTGGATAGGCAACAGCCAATCTTAACTGCTAACCCAGCCACTGGTGTAGCTGGGGTTAAATCAGCCGCAGCTTACTTTTCCAGAGCTTGTCAATAAAGTTGCTTGAAAGGCTAGAAATTAACCTCTCTTCAAATCATGTGTTAATTGAACTGATTTACCATTAGAACTGTTACAGAATCTGTTGAATAAATAATTGTTTACACAAGCTTTTCAGACCAGTGGGTGGCACTATTGTAGAAGTTATTTAAAATTCCCCTGACAATATTTAAATTTGCAACATGCAGCACTGGATACATATGTAGGCAAATAAATTAATTGAACCAAAAGAAAACTGTCAACCATAGAGTAATAGAGTCAAAGAGGTTTACAGCATGGAAACAGGCTCTTAGGCCCAACTTGTCCATGTTACCCTTTTTTTTAATCACTAAGCTAGTCTCAGTTGCCTGCATTTGGCCCATGTCCCTCTACACCAATCTTATCCATGTAACTGTCTTAATGCTTTTTAAGACAAAATTGTAACCACCTCTACTACTATCTCTGGCAGCTTGTTCCAGACACTCACCAACCTCTGTTTGAAAGATTTGCCCCTTTTGTATTGCTCCCCCCTAATCTTAAACCAATACTGTCTAGTTTTAGTCTCCTCTATCTTTGGGAAAAGATGTTGACCATCTAGCTCACCTATGCTCCTCATTACTTCATAGACCTTTAAACTGTCACACCTAAGTCTCTTTTGCTCCCGGAAAAAAGTTCCAGTCTCTCCAGCCTCTTCTTATGTCTCAAACCATCAAGTCCCAGTAGCATCCTAGTAAATCTATTCTGCACTCTTTTAGTTTAATAATATCCCTTCTATAATAGGGTGACCAGAACTGTACACAGTATTCCAAGTGTGGCCTTACCAGTATTTTCTACAATTTAAATGAGACGTCCCAACTCTTATATTTAATGCTCCCACCAATGAAATCAAGCATGCCTTCTTCACCATCTGTGACTCCACTTTCAGGGAGCTATGAGGCTGTGAATCACATCATATAATTTTTTACACTGTGAAATGGAGTTTAAAGGTCAGAAAACAGGTAGAAGCAAGATCTGGAAGAGGGAAGGAGACACACACATGGATTGCGTTGGGAGGGATAAAGGAATGTGAAATACAGGGGGAGGGTTCACATCAGCTTGTGATGTCCATTGATGTATAAAATTAGGCAAAACTAATAGCCTTCCAAAAATCTATATGTAAGTAAATTTTGATAAATTACAAATGTGTTAAACATAGGGTGAAATCTTGCCAAAAAATGGCGGTATTGGTTTTGGTGCAAAAAATAGAGGGTGGAATTTTATGAGAAAAATTCTAAGTGTCCAGCTAGCGTGAAAATGGAAGAGTTGCAGGTTGGTTCTTTGGGCAAGTGAAAAATGGGTTACACTGTTTCTAGCTACTCAATACAGTGGGCGGGTTTAAGCTCACTGGCCAGCTTCTTCAACCAGCAGAGGGAGCTATTGTACATGTGCATACCTCTGTATCTGCACATGCACTATAGCAACAGCAAAGACCTGACAGAGAGAGAGAGCTGTCAGGCCTCTCGTCACAGCCAATTGTGTGTCCCACAACCCCTGAAAATGCAGCCCCCACCTTCCCCCTTGTTGCTCAGACTGATCGCACTCCCCTCCCTCCAACAACCGTAGCTGCAGAGCGGCATCAAGTTCCCCTGTCTGATGCAGAGTTGCAGCAAGCTGCCATTCCTCCTCCCAGTCGGGCCACCGGCCTGGCCCCACCCCTCCTGGGCCCTTCCCTACCGGTCCTGTTTCCTCCAGGACCCACCCCTTCAGATCCTGATCTTAGTACTACCCAAAGATGCCCAAAGGGCATTACTAAGATGTTTGGTTGAAAGTGCCAAGGGGTGCTAGGCTGGCATTGGCATGCCCCAAAGGCACCCCCTCCATTGTCCTTGGCCTCCCAGGAGGGTGTCAATGGCCTCCAGCTCTGTTGGTGAGGGTATCACGACTGTTCTCCATTCATGGGGAGTAGGTGTTTTCCTTGCCACGGAGAACCTTGCCCATTGAGGCCATGAAGGCAAGTGAGGCACTCCAGGAGATAGTCTTCCAGCAGGGTAACCAATCTTCACTGGCATGCTGTGGCAGCCCTGGTCAATGCAAGCACATTCCAGAAGAGGATGGAATGGTAGTGTCAGAAGAAGATGAATGAGCATCTTCGCTCAGTCAGGGGAAGTGAACCACCCCAGTCTTCCACTGGATCCCTTCACACACCCCTTGCATTCCCAACCCCTTTTCACCCTCAGCCACCTTGGCTTTTGCCAGCATCAGATTCCCCCCTCCCTTCCACAATCATCAGGTTCCCCCAGTAACAGCAACACTCCTTACACTCCAGCTCCCACCCAAGCCTCACACTGCAACACCTCATCACCATCTAAAAATGTCAATGCTCCCACTGTAGCTCTCCCTACTTGTGTCTTTGCTGGACAAACTTAACCACAACAAGCATCAGTGGGTGCAGCCAGCTGGCACGAACTCCAACCTCTTGCCCGTTTTGAGGAGTGAGCCCTCGAGCTGGCCAGGGTGGAGGGAAAGCGTGTTCTTGCTGCTGGTGAAGTGGAGGCAGCAGAGAAACGTGAGAATGCTCAACAAAAATGCTGTCATTCTTCAAATCTCAAGTGAGTGATCAGTGTTCCCTCTGTATCCCCTGTACTGCACTGAGGCCAGATATTTTTTATTGCAGGCCGGCCAGCAGAACAGGCTGGATTATCCTCATGTGCCCTGGACCCCAGCAGCTCAGAGGGACCTTATCCGACCCCACCATTGAAAAGGCGTCACAGCTATCACCTGTCCCCGACACCAGCACAGTTACTCACATCACGGTTTGTTCATTAAATAGGCAGGTTTCCGGGTCACTCACTGGTGAGCACCTCACAGCTGAAGATCCACAACAGGCAGAGGGAGGGATGTCCCAGGTAACTGGCACTTACAGGGATGCCAAGCCCAGGCCGATGACGTGCCCCTGGGCCTGGTCATTGCAGAGCTGCTGGAGCTGCAAAGGCAGAGTCATGAGTATCAGCAAGGAATGACAGCAGCCTTCCTCAGAGTGCAAGGCCAATTAGAGGAGTCCCTCTATCTGAGGATATGATGCTGTCACTGCAGTGTACTGAGGCCAATACCATGAGGTTGGCATTTGTATTGGAGACCCTGATGCAGGACGTGCAGTACATGGCAGGAAATGTCTGCAGGGTGGGGAAGGACTTCGACTGCATGGTGCAAGCACTGGTGGGAATCCTCGAGTGTCAACACCAGAGGATAGCATCTCACTCCAACTGCCTCCCCATCCCATGGAGGAGCACAGGACCCCCGGGAAACCATAAGGAAGAGGTTCATCAGGGGTATAACACAGAGCCCTCAGCATCCCCAGCCCATCCGACACCCTCCCTCCCTCTGAGTGACACACCTCCAGCCTCATCATCCTCCTTACCTGAAGATGTCTCATGCTCCATTATATCCTTATTAGCTAGTGCTTCCTCCCTCTCAACACTAGGTTGTGAAAAACACAACAAACACAATCCTGGAGACCCTTGCTGGGCCACATTGAATTCCCCCACTGGATCAATCCAGGTATCTGAATCTTATCTTCAGGAAGCCTACAGTCTGACCAAATGTGGCTCAGGTCACTGCATGACTGAGGTATTTTTCCTCTGTGTGTGCTGGGGCTTTTCATCAGAATCAGTAGCCAACTCTTTAATGGGTAGCTCTTGTCACCAAGAATGCAACCTTGAAGATGCTGGGGGGAGTGAGGTGGGGGCAGTTGTGAAAAACGTGGGAACCTGGGAGTGTCCAAGTATGTAGGTATTGTGGCTGCTTTCAGGGTACCATGCACACACTTGTAGCATACACACAGCAGTAAGATCTTTCGTTGGTGGTTGCAGACCAGTTGGATGGAGTGAAATTCCTCTAATAAAGGCATAGTCACAGCATCATAGATCTTCAGCTCATCATGTCAGCATGCATCTCTCTGTTATAATCCCATTTTCCAGCACTTGGTTCGAGTCTTGCTTGCTATCTGAGTGCTCATCTAAATGTTATGAAAGTTCCTGCGTCTACCACCCTTTCAGGCAGTGAGTTCCAGGTCTCCACTTACGATGTTGTAGCCACTTAACTCTATAGAGTTGGTGAGAATGTGGAACTTACTGCCATAGGGGAAAGTTTAAGATGCATTTAAGGGGAATCTTGAGACTTACATAAGTGGGTGGGAGTGTGGGAGTGGTAGTTTGAGTAGAAAAAAATCATATGGAATATAGACAAATTGCACAGACAGTGAGGCAACTGACTGATTCTATGCTGTAGATGTTTTATAATTTGAACTAATTTTACCTAAGTATGGATTATTCCTGTACGTTAATGCTTTGTCTTTCCCAAGTAACAGATTGTAAAAATTCAGTAAATTATCTTCTCATAAGAACATAAGAACAAGAAGAAGGAGTAGACAATTCAGCCCCCCAAGCCTGCCCCACCATTCAATATGAACATAGCTGATCTCATCACCGCCTTTCTGCCAGCTCCCATAACCCTTCATACTGCTACCCTTCATACTGCCTTTCTATTTCCTACTTAAATGTGTTGAATTTTCCAGCATCTACTGCACTCTGGGGTAGAGAATTCCACAGATTCACATCCCTTTTTTGAAGTAATTCCTCCTCATTTCTATTTTAAATTTGCCACCCCTTAGTTTAAAACTATGGCCTCTTGTTCTAGAATGTCCAACAAGGGGAAATATTCACTCTACAACTGCACTATCAATCCTCTCCGAGATTATACTGCATTTCATACAGCTCAATTAGAACATAGAACATAGAACACTACAGCACAAACAGGCCCTTCGGCCCACAAGTTGCGCCGATCATATCAATACCTACCAATCCATAGACCTATCTATAACCCCCAATCCCATTAAATCCCATATATTCATCCAGAAGTCTTTTAAAAGACCCCAGCGAGTTTGCCTCCACCACCACTGATGGCAGCCGATTCCATTCACTCACCACCCTCTGAGTGAAAAACTTACCCCTAACATCACCTCTGTACTTGCTTCCCTGCACATTAAATCTGTGTCCTCTCGTAGTGACCATTTCAACCCGGGGAAATAGCCTCTGAGAATCCACCCTATCTATTCCTCCCAACATTTTATAAACCTCTATCAGGTCGCCTCTCAACCTACGCCTCTCCAGGGAGAAGAGTCCCAGCTCCCTCAACCTGTCTTCATAAGGCATGCCTCCCAATCCAGGCAACATCCTTGTAAATCTCCTCTGCACCCTTTCAATAGCTTCTACGTCCTTCCTATAGTGAGGCGACCAGAACTGCGCACAGTACTCCAAGTGGGATCTCTCATTAGATCTCATTAGATCTCTCATTTTTCTAAATTCCAGCAAGTATGGCATAAACTGCTCAATTTCTCTTCATATGACAAGGAGCGGCACAGTGGCACACTGCTGCCTCATAGCACAAGGGACCTAAGTTCAATACCTGGCTTGGATCACTGTCTGTGTGGAGTTTGCATGTTCTCCCCATGTCTGCATGGGTTTCCTCCAGGTGCTCCAGTTTTCTCCCACAGTTCAAAAATGTGCAGGTTAGGTGCATTGGTCGTGCTAAATTCTCTCTCAGTGTACCTGAACAGGCACCGGAGTGTGGCGACAAGGGAATTTTCACACTAACTTCACTGCAATGTGAATGTAAGCCTATTTGTGACTAATAAATAAACTTTACTTTAAAGCCTTCAATTTTGCGTACGTTATTTGGCACATCGTAGAAGTTCCAGAAAGACTAAAATAAGATTTTAAAAATGGCATGAACACTGCTATCCCATTCTTGAAAGAGAACCCATTTCTCCTTTAAATGTTCCATTTATCGCATTATAAAATGTTGAGTTCTATTCAGAGGATTTTGTTGCAGAGTAAATTAGACTGAGAAACAAGACAGCTTTTTGCCCAGAGCAGCTCAGTCAGATAGAATTGAGGAGTTTGAGAGCCTGCAGAGTTTCAGTTGTGATATCTGCAGCTGGGAATGACTTGCTGCAAAGATTATCTGGCCCATTAGCCCAATTTTTCCCCATTAATCATCACTTGATGAGTAAGTTAGCACCAAATAAATGTGCTTTTTCCTGTGTGAGTCTAAACGCCATGAATAATAAAGCACACCCTAAGTGCACATTCTATTTTCAATCAACAAATGTACAAAATGAACACAAGTCAAAATATTCTTACACTTTTCATCCACTAGGTGGTTACCTCTTCCCTGTTTTCATTTTATTCCATTTCTTCTCCTTGGTACAGCCTGAGGGCCAACATAGATGGTTGGTTGCTGATGCTTGGTTAATAGGGTCACTGGGACTTAGGTGGCCCTTGGATCATTTGAGCTGGTTCCTGACAGCCAGAGGGCCAATGCTTACTGCCCATCTGGAGCAGCATTCATGGATAGCCTGATGTTCCCTCCGAGATTATACTGCGTGCTGCACTGAGGGGAAAGGCTGGAGGGCTGCCATGTGTTGCTACCCTGAGTGTAAGCAGTAACAGGCAGGTGGAAAGTAGGCATCACCATTCCACTGAGCCCTTTGGGCAGTTGAACATCTGGTCTCATTTTTGCTATCAGATTCCAAAAGACAAGTTCTGCAACCATTGTGGTTTAGAGATTAATAATCAGGTCCTGGTAATTCTTTCTCCTATTGCTACCAGAGATTGAGTCCATGTGTAATTGGAAGCATTGAATGGTCCTTGGCTTCATTTTAAATGGGTGCCATCTTGAGTGAAAAGCATAGACTCCAAGTGTCACTGTTAACAGTTGCTGTACCTACTCAGAGGTTGACCTCAAAATCTGGATGCTGATAGAGCATTTCTTGAATATACTTTAATACCATAGTTCTAAAACCTTCAATACTGTTGTGAGGTTGCATGGCCTTAGATTCAGGGTGCTGAGTTTTTGTCATTTTCCTTCACTAAGTTATCTTCCAGCACATTTTTTATTTTAATCAGGAAGTGTGAGTGTCATTGGCAAGGCTTGAGAAGGTGCTGCTGCAATTTGTCAACTGTGTGGCTTGTTAGGCCATTTCCTAAAACCATTAAGAGTTAGCCACAATACTGTGGGTCTGCAGCCACATGTGGGGCATAAGAGTATCAGTGAAACAGGTTAGATTTTACAAAAATCCACCAGTTACATTGTCACCATTACCAATTCTAGCTTTTAAATTCCAGATGTATTTAATAAGCTGAGTTTTAATTCTCCAGTTGCCATGGTGGGATCTTATGTCTGCAGGTCATTAATCCAGGCTTCTAGATTATTAGCTCAGTAACGTAACCACTGTGCTAGCATTCCTACAGATAAAGGCAAAATACACCGGAAGATGGAATCTGAAACAAAAATAGAAAATGCTGGAAGATCTCAGCAGGCTTGACAGCATCTGTGGAGAGAGAATAAAGCTAATGTCTAGTGTCAAGGGTCATCCAGACTTGAAACTTTGGCTCTACTCTCTCTCCACAGATGCTGGCAGACTGGCTGAGGTTTTCCAGCAATTTCTATTTTTATTGCATGCTGCCATTGAATACCTCTATGGAAGACAGGAACAATAATCAGAATTTACCCTCTCAAGACTGTACCACCACTTATGGTTAATCTGTGATCTAACTCCATACAGCTGTCTTTCACCCGTACCCCTTGATGCCTTTGGATAACAAAAATCTGTCAATCTCAAATTTAAGTTTATCAACAATTGATCTGCGTCAATTACCATTTGCAGAAGAGAGTTCTGAATTTCTACCATTCTGTGTTGTTGAAGTCTTTCCTATTTGTTCTCCTGATAGGTCTGCTGGTTCCAATATTTAGACTATGTTCCTTTGTTATATGTCCCAACAAGTGGAAATCGTTTCTCTCAGTGATCCTATCTCTTTCCCTTAATATCTTCAAAATTGCACTCAAATCACTCCTTACCACTCTAAATTTCACGAAATGTAGCTCTAGTTTGTGTAATCTTGCCTCATAATGTAACAGAGATCAGGTATTGTTCTTGCAAATTTACACTGCACTATCTCCAAGACCAATACATTCTTCCGAAAATACAGGCCAGCATTTTATCGCCCCACCTGCCATGGGAATCAAAGAGGGCTAGGGTGAACAATGGGAAGGTCAATTGATCTTAGGTGGGAGTTTACGGTTTCGGGAAGAGCGAGGAACTAAAATCCCACCCATGATGTTGAACATGCTTACAGTAATCCAGATGTGGCCTGAACAAGTTGTTGCATAGCTGAAGTATAAGAAACTTTTCACAGAGGGTCTGTTCACCTGATGAAGGAGCAGTGCTCTGAAAACTCATGATTCCAGATAAAGCTGTTGGGCTTTAACTTGGTGTTGTGAGACGTCTTGCTGTGCCCACCCTAGTCCAACACTGGCATCTCCACATCATGGCTTTCATGAACATAGAAGTACAGAACCTTTCATGAGAACAGGATGTCCAAAAACACTTCAGCCAACAAAGTACTTCTTCAAATGCAGTCGCTGTTATAATACAGAAAACACAGCAGCCAATTTACATACAGCAAGCTCCCACAAACAGCAATGTGATAATGATCGGATCATGTTTTTGAGGTGTTGAGTGAGGGATAGTTAGTGACCAGGGAACTAGGGATAACTCTCCTCCTCTTTGAAAAACTTCCATGAGATCCCTCTAAAAAGGCAGCTGAGACTTCAGTTTAAAGTATCATAAATACAGCGCCTCAGATGGTGCAGCACTCCCTCAGTATTGCACCAGGTCACCTGTCTAGATCATCAGCCTTGACTTTATGTTCAGGTCCTTGAGTGGAACTTGAATCCATAACGTTCTGACTTAGAGGGAGGACTTCTGCCCCTTTGTATTCTTGTCCTCCAAATATAAAGGTCGTCATTCCATCAGCGTTATGATTATTTTCGTATCTGTCAATAACATTTTAATGATCTGCATTAAAGTCTCTGGACCATGTTCTTTTCACCATTTAGAAATTACTTTGTTCTATTGCTTTTAGATCCAAAGTGGATGACCTCACATCTTTCTACATTAAAGTATATTTGCTCCAGTCTTGCCCATTCACTTAATCTATTATTATCTTTTTCCAATGTTACACTTCCAAATGACACTGCTTACAATACCACCTATCTTTGTGTCATCGACAAGTTTGGATGTATAGCTTTCTATCCCATTATCTCAGTCATTAATAAATTGGTGAATAGCTGAGGCCCCAACATAGATCCCCAACAGAGGTGGGGCATCACAAGGCATATCCTGCCAATGAGAGTGCATACACAGTGTTGATCAGAGTGCACACACAGGGCACATCCTACCAATGAGAGTGCATACACATTTTCCCAAAATTATGCAGTGTCGATCAGGCAAGAAAATGTACAAAACTTGCCAACTTCATAGGCGCCTTTTCTCTCCTGATTTAACATGTTAAAAAGAAACACAGTATGTGTGAATAAATCAACAGTCATATATAATCTCAATAAGGAGATTGAGGAGTGTAGATATTGTAGTAATGTGGATCAAAGAACAGTATAACAATATGAAATAAGACTGCTGAAATGGTACCATCATCTAAAATGCACTGCTGGCGTAATGATTCTATGTAGTGTGCAGAGATATGGGTATCCAATGAAACAGTACTGGACACAGCTGGTGTTCAAATAAACTATGGTGGTTTTACAGCAAAATGATCTTTGAAACCATAGTTGAAATGGGGTCTGACACCAAGGAAGACAATCGGCTATGTGTCTTTGCCAAAGCGTGCAGTAAGTGATGACGCAGAACAAGAGAAAACAAAGGTGTCAAATTCATAGAATCCTACAATGCAGAAGGAGACCATTGAGCTCATCTAGTCTGCATTGACCACAATCCCATCCAGGCCCTATCCTCTCAACCCCATGTATTTACTTTAGTTAGTCCCCCTAAGGGGCAATTTAGCATGGCCAATCCACATAATCCGCACATCTTTGGACTGTGGGAGGAAGCCAGGCCACCCAGAGGAAACCCATGCAAACACAGGGAGAAGACAGCGACCCAAGTCGGGAATCAAACCCGGGTCCCTGGCGCTGTGAGGCAACCATGCTAACCACTGTGCCACTGTGCCACCTCTGATTGCTTGACAGAGGAGGAGCTAAGTCCAATTAACAAGAAAGGGGGCAGAGATAAAATAACATAGCGAGGGGGATTGAGTATAAAAGTAGGGAGGTCTTGCTGCAGCTGTATAGGGCACTGGTGAGGCCGCAGCTGGAGTACTGTGTGCAGTTTTGGTCGCCGCACTTACGCAAGGATATTTTGGCCTTGGAGGGAGTGCAGAGGAGGTTTACTAGGCTGATTCCGGAGTTGAAGGGGTTGAACTATGAGGAGAGGCTGAATAAACTAGGCTTGTACTTGTTAGAGTTTAGAAGAATGAGGGGAGATCTCATTGAGACGTATAAGATGTTGAATGGGATGGATAGGATAGAGGTGGAGAGACTCTTCCTGCTCAGAAAGGACAGTAGGACGAGAGGGCACAGCCTCAGGATAAAGGGGGGACAGTTTAGAACGGAGTTGAGGAGGAACTTCTTCACTCAAAGGGTGGTGAATCTCTGGAATTCTCTGCCCGTTGAAGTGGTGGAGGCTGCCTCGCTCAATATTTTTAAGACGCGGGTTGATAGGTTTTTGATAGGCAAGGGGATTAAGGGTTATGGGGAGAGGGCGGGAATGTGGAACTGAGCCACGACAGATCAGCCATGATCTTATTGAATGGCGGGGCAGGCTCGAGGGGCTAGATGGCCTACTCCTGCTCCTATTTCTTATGTTCTTATGTTCTTAACCTTTCTGAATGGTCCTGCCTACACACATGTAATGTGTTATCCTCCTGATTCTTTGTGTCATCGTAATGACAAAAGATTGATTTGGAATCAATGCAGGATCAAGGATTGAAGGAGAATCTTAGAGATGAAGCAGTTTGTCATTTAGGTGAAGAAAGGAAGGAATATTTGATGGTGGAAGACAAGGACTGAAATGGACTGTATTACTGTTCTCTTTGCATATTATGATATTGTAAAATGTATGTATATTTATTGTAGAGTACTAGTAGTGTAAAACTGAAAGGGTTTGAAAACCATTTTTGAATGTTGATTGTTCATTTTTTTCTTAAGGGGGGAGGTGTGGTGCTAATGTACCTTGAAGAAATGTACAGGCATCTCTGCATCCCCGGCACGGTCATCATGACTGGTTTTCACTTTTGAAAGCCAGTAGTGTTTCACACCGGCATGATGTCACATCATCGGGGGGATGCAGGAAGGATGCATCCTTGACGCCATAGCAAGGTTGTTATGGCGCCAAGTCCTTTAATAATATGTTAATAAATTAAAATTAGGGTCATATCATTTCTGGGTACAAATCTGATCACATCACTAGCAGGTATGGGGATGGTCTCAAAGCTGAGATCTAGCCAGCACAAATCCTGTTTTTGCTGATCCCGAGATTTAGTGGTCATTACTGGATTTGCGCCCAGGGCTAATGGGGCCACTAGATTGCAGCCATAATCTCTACTTTCTGTCACCTGCCATTCAGCCAGGCTGATAATTTGCCTTCAATTCCATCTGCTTCAACTTTAACTAACAGCCTCTTATGAGGGACTTCAAGTGCCTTCTCAAAGTTCCTATAAATAACACTCATTGATATTTCCTGTGCACTACTTTAGTCACGTCCTCATAAAATTCAGTCAGATTTGTCAGGCATGATTTATCCTTTATAAATCCATGCTGGCTTTCTTTGATCAACTGCAAATTTTCAAGATTTTATGTCACCATATATCCTTAATTAATGGGTGGAATTCTCCATCTCTCACTCTGAAGGGGTCGTTTTCTGCTCCCTTTTTGGGGGGAGAGGTACACGATGGGCAGCAGGAAAAGCAAATCCCACAGGAGTTACAAAACATGGTTTATGCCAAAGGGATTTCCCATAATGATTGACCCCCACCACAAGAATGAAATAACAATGAAATAATGAACACAGCTGTTGAAGGTTGGGATCTCCATTTGAATACATCTAAACGTTATTATCAGGTCTTTACATTTGAAAACTTTCATGTTGGATTGCCCATTCATGTCAGTGCAGTGACAAAATGACATGAATCATGACAGGTTTTCCTCTTGGGAAGCAGAACCTGTCAGTTAAACTGTTGAATGCATTGTCTGGGAGAGAGAGTCATGCCTAGGCACTGATACTACCCCCAGGGGAAGTGCTGGGGGCACAGCCAGGATGGGTGTTTGTGAGGGGATTGTTCCATTGGGATTGCTCCATGGGGGGAGGGAGTTATGGGGGGGTGGGTTTCGGCGTGAGTTCATTTCAATTTCTTGTATCAGTTAACTCTTTTTAAAGGGTATCTCCATCTTCCAAAACCAAAATTGCCGTCAGGGTCAGGCTCAATCTGACAAAGCTGCTTTTGGGGCTTATGGCTTCCTCGCCATTTTCCCCGCCCGCTGCTCCACCCGGAAGTCAGCGTTGAACCCGTTCCTTGGTGGGTGGGATGAACTTTGGCAAAACAGGAAATGATGCCAGCCCCACTACCTTAAGGGTTTGAACATTTGGACACCGTATATAAAAGGTACTGGGACAGGTGTTCTTTGTGTGCAACCCAAGAACGTCTCTTTACATTGCCCAACACCATCTTTGGAGGTTGACTGCTCCCAGCGGATACACATCTGTCACCTGACTGTATGTGGCCCCATGTTTTAGCAATGACTTGCTGAATGTCCTCCTCCAGACCATCCAGAAAAGGTTTCTTTCCTCAGGATGGTACGACTTGGTTTGATTTATCATTGTCACATATGTTGATGTACAGTGAAAAGTATTGTTTCTTGCACCCTATACACTCAAAGCATACTGTTCATAGAGTATATAGAGGAGAAAGAAAGGAGAAGGTGCAGAATGTAGTGTTATTGTCATAGATAGGATGTAGAGAAAGATCAACTTAATATAAGGTAAGTCCATTCAAACATTTGATAGCAGTAGGGAAGAAACTGTTCTTGAGTCAGTTGGAACACGAGCTTAGACTTTTGTCTGTTTGACGGAAGAGAAGTGTGTCTGAGGTGCGTGGGGTCAGGGTATGAGGAGGTCAACCCACCAGACCAAGGTGCCCTGGACGGAGATAGTAGAACAAATTCGTAGCTGTGGCGCCCACAGGAGAATCTGTCTCCAGTGCCACCAAAAGAATAAACGAGTGCCACTTTTGACTCAGTACAATACATCGGGGCATGAAGCATTGTAAACTTGTAGTTGCAGAACATTGTCACACAAGAGATTGGATGGCCGGCATTTCCATCTGATGCATCGTGTGGGCTGAATTTGTGTGAGTTAATTATTGGTCTGAATATTGTATGAAATTATTTGTGTGTCTCACACCCATGTTGGGGTTTAAAATAAAATCAGAAAATACTGGGAAATTCTCAGCAAGTTAGGTGCCACCAGTGGAGGGAATGTTTCAGGTCTGTGACCTTTCATCAGAAAGATGAAAAGTTTGAGATGGAATAGGTTTTGAGTAAAGGGTAAATGGGACATGGACAATGCTAAGAAAGGTGGCTGACTTTTGAACAGGACAGAGAAATACCAATTGCACAGATCTGTCACTGAGGAGGAATGACAGCCCAGCACCCTGTGGGCTTCAACTTAGAATAGTTGAGTGTATCTTGTTATTCCATCTTCTCTCTACCAGTACCCAGAGGGTCTGATGGAAGAGGGTACACCAGCAACTGTGCAAAAGACCTGCAGCAGAGTAAGGGCCTCTGGGCCTGGGGCCAGCAGAGGACGCTAACCAAAGTCACCACATTCACAAGGAATAGCAGTCCTCAGCTATGGATGTTGGGGCTGCACCTAGGCATATCAGTCTCATCTGACATCAGCTGACACTCACCTGATGAAGGGGCAGCACTCTGAAAGCTTGTAATTCCAAATAAACCTTTTGGACTTTAACCTGATGTTGTGAGACTTCTTACTGTGCCCACCCCAGTCCAAAGCTGGCATCCCCATACCATGGCCTTTTTTAAATAACAGAGGGACATGCACAATTGACCAGTCTGAAGGAATGATTCCCAAATGAAGAGAACTTTAGAAAAATATAATCAGGACATCTGCAAAGTTCTCACCTACTTCTGTTAAAATCTGGAATTGAAATTACCAATTCCTGGGGTTTTGCCACCCTTTAGTTTCCTTTATTATTGTTATTAAGCTTATTTTAATTTGCGTGAGTCCCTGTCCCAGATTCAATATTAATTTTGTTGGGATATCTGATTTACTGATCTCTTCTTCCAGCATCAATACTAGTGCAAATATTTCAACACATTCTTACTTTTATTGACAAGATCAGGATTATCTGTTTTTTAAGGAGTCCCTTTTGCTCCTGACCACCTTCATTTTCTTAATGTCATTGTAAAATGTTAAATATTAATTTTGATATCCCTTGAAAGTTTATTCCATATTCTCAGTTTACGGCTTTCTGTTTGTTCCCCTTCACTGTTTTTTGTATCGTTCCCAGAATCTCTGTGATGCTTCACATTTTCTGGATGCTTTTTGTTTTTGTCTATCTCTTTAGTTGCTCTTGGCTGCCTTGATAGTAAATAGAGCTCTTGCTGCTTAGCTGACTCTATGTCACATTAATTTTCTTTTAACAGCTCTGTCTGAGAATAGTAATTGTCCAGTTTACTGTGGACAGTCTCTGTCTCATCACATCGAAATCAGCTTTACTTAAATCTGCAATCTTAGTAGCTGTTTCATGTTCCTCCCTGTCAAATGTTCTGTTGAATACAATCATATTATGATCATTATTAAATACATTTTCACACACCGTTAAGCAGTTAACTAAACCTGGCTCATTATTCATTACTGAACATGATTTCACTTGATTTTGCAGCTGAGTTGTGCAGTATGCAGTGAACAACAGTGATGCAGCAGGATTGCATTGGAGCACGCTTCCAACATTCAAAACATTCAAAGCAGTGCTCAGGACTTCTACAATGCCTTCTATGATAAATCTTATGTCTGCATATCTCTCATTGTACACATGCTCCACTGTGTTTGCAGCACTACTATATGCCGGAACTATAGAGATCCACACTGGTGTTATCAATGATGCCCTGTGCTTTGTGAAACCCTACCATTTGAAAAATGGATTTGACTTTAACTCGCAGGCAGCAAGACAAAAAAATTAGTGGTTGGCCTGTCAGGATGTGTTGGCAGGGAGGCTGCAACTATTTTAATGGCCAAGCACCAGTACCTACTTACTGACCCTCAGAGAAAAATCTCAGAATGTTGTAGGGTGCTGCAGGGGACATAACAATGCATTGTTGTACTAAGAAGATAACTGGTGACTTATGTGAAGGGAAAGCTTCCATATCATCTTTAGCATGGCCAATGGACAACAGCATATGAAGGCTTTGAGTAGGGTCGATTTTAAGAAGCCCTACCTAGCAAAACCAACAGGCACGTGAACAGTTTGAATGAAGTGGGAAACGTACTCCTCCTTTCCCAACCCATCCCGCCAGGTTGGAATTTTCAATTAGGAGATATGCTGCCCTTTTTCAATGTGCAAATGGGGCTTTGATATTATAATCAGAGCACAATCTGCTATTTTAAGTTGAGCCCTGTGCTGAGGGACAGTGATGGTTTCCTTCTCAGGCAAAATCTGTTAGGAACAGCAGGCAACGAGTGTTTTAACATTGTTAATTTTATTTTGTCGGGCAGGAGCAGCTGTACTTGCGATGGGCAGAAGGGCCTTTTCTCTGGAGGTCAATAAGAAACCGAAGAGGGCATCAGCCCTCAAAGTTAGGGATGCCTCAGTGGGTCACCTAGTGAAAGCCTTCCATGTCCTCCACCCCCCGTGATGGCTTCAGATCCACCAAGCTCACCAACCTGACGTGCCTAAGGCGGTCAGTGCCAAGTCCACTCGGAAGAGGTCTGCCATTCAATGCAGAAAGAGGATGAATACTCTCATTTATAGTACCTGGGAAAGTCCATCACTTTATTACCCTTACCTCAAGGACTGACTAACCCATCATGCACTCATATTAATCTCACACCCTGCCAGCTCAAAGGGCATCACCACTCTACCTTCATACGCAGACCTTCACATTCGGCTCATATCCTCTGGGGCTTGCCTTGCCATCCCATACATGGCTCCACTGACCACACATGCATGCCAGGCATCCTTATCATCTATCTTGATACGCATCTAGCTCACACTCTCTCCAGCTGTCTTTATGCAAGACAGGATCACCCACATTAATAGGAAGAGGCCCCAGACCAGTGCTGGAGTGGAGGGTGAGGGTAGAGGGATATGTGGAGTAGTTGACAATAGAGTCCTCACACCTTTTTAGAAGCATGCTGGCTGGAGAGGACGTGGACTTGTGATGATGGTGAGGTGACTATGCTTACCCAAGAAAGCATCCAGCATCAACTCATCCCTCAGACAATGACTTTGTGAGTGCATTATCCTGTTATTCCAACTAGTAGTACCTGCTGTTAAGCTTCCCTCTTCGTTGACTATTATACTTCTGAAAGCTTTCAGCAGTGTTATTGGATGAACATGCAATGAGAGACACACTTCTGCAAGGTAGGATGCATCAGGAACTATAGAACTTGACACTTCAACTCAGGCTCCCTCACAAACAGGCTAATGATATATCCCAAAATCTACCAGTTCACTTGGAATTCAAGCCTATTTCATGATGAGCCTAAAATTGTAACTCACATATCATCACAATGTAAAATTCAGCCACTTACATTACAAATCCAACACAGTTCTCACATTTAAACCCATGTATTTAGTTTTTGTTTCATTGTTACACAGAAATCAAATTGTACATAGAAAAGATTGAATGTATGCATTTGTGCACATGAAAGCTTAAAAATAATCCCTTACCACAATATCTTATTGATATAACGGAGGCTGTTTTCTTCTCATTGTATTATTCCTGTTTATTAACAAAGTTCCATAATAATGTTATCCGTTGGCCACTTTTCTCTCGTGGTTACCTTTATTGGAATATAATTATTCCTCCCATTGTAATCTTCATGAAAGCACCTTTTGTAATTTACCTATTAATTTGTTGTATAAATAGTTGCTTGCAATATTGATATTTTAAACCATTCGCTTGATTAATTTTTTTTGAGGAATAATTGCAAAATTTAGGTTAAATTTTACAACCATGGAGCATAATTGGTGATTATTAAATGTAGTTTATTTCTTGTCATTTACCTGCATAGAAATCATTGCTGCCTTCAATGAAAATCAAGTGTTACAATATTAATTGTTATTTACGTTCCACTTTTTGTACGCTTCAGTGGCATTGATTTCGCTATTGGCATTTGTCCAGATTTAATGTGGCAGTAAAATATTGATGGTGAGTATGCTCATTACCACTCGGTCAGAGTTTCTACTCAGTGTTAATCATCAGCAGTAATGCTTGCCGACAGAGATATTAAGAGTCAATTTAACTGATAATTAAGGAGGGAGTGGTAGGTAAAATGCCTGTTTGCAGTTTGCAGGGTTGCGTTAAATTGCGGCATTCGATATTGATGCTGTTATTCCAATTTGGAATTTTCCTCTCTATTTGCTGTTGAAGAGATGCTTTATTGAGTTCTCGCATTCAGCAACAGGAAGAAGAAGTCCTGGTATTTGTAGCCTCTGGGGAATTATCCTTCGCTAGCTGACAGTAAATGCCTCACAGCATTCAAAAAATCCTGGAAGTCACTGTGTTACTGTCATTCCTGTTAAGTTGCAAAAGGCAGCTGGCAGAATTCTCCCATTTTGAGACTAAGTGCTGTGGCAGGGGCAGGAATGTGAAGCATTTCCCACTCCGGCAGTCGGTGGGAAAACACAACAAATCTTATGGCCCTGACCTCATTAATTACATAGCAGGGTGTTTGACACCGTATTCAGTAATAGGGCAGGCCTGATAGCACATAGACCTTTGTCTTGTTTGGGTGCCACATTGAAAAGACATCCAACATCACAGACCAACCACTGAAGAAAGAAGGTGGATCTCCTGAAAAGGAAGATAAATCTCCAGGAACTCTCTGAGGTTGGAAGGTGGACCTCTTGAGAATGAATATGGATCTGTCAGAACATTCTGAGTCTCGAACACGGACCCACTCCAGCACACCAAATCTGGAAGGCCCACCTGTAGATGCACCCCTGGCCTACTGCTATGGAGTTGTAGGGTACAGGATTGTCAGCAGCCTCCATCCTGAACTCTGGAGGCAGCCCCAGGTCTTGTTCAATCCCAGCATCTGCACATCATGTTGTTCAGAACATGTTTGAAGCAGCATGTTTGCTCTTCAGCATGGCGGAGATCTGGTGCAGGGGGTTCCATCCTTCCTTTGCATCCTATTACCAGGGTGCAAATGAGGTTCACATCCACCTCTGGTGTATTTTCCAACCTGCAATGATGAGCACCAATGGAAGATCGCACTGTAAATTCAGGTTACTGGGCAGCCCGCCACATTCTCCCCCCTTGCCCACCATTGAGCCTGTCAACAGGGGCTTGGGAGAATTTCACCCAACAGTTCTTCTCTGTGTGTTAACTTTGATGAAAAATTAAAGACTACAGACCAGATAACTCTTTTCTTGGTACCACTGAGTTTAGTTCTCCCATCCTAAAACATGATTGTGGACAAGTCCCCAGGACCGGATGGAATGCATCCGAGGGTTCTGAAAGAAATGGTGGAGGTGATAGTGGATGCCTTGGTGGTTATTTTCCAGACGTCGCTGGATTCCGGGGAAGTGCCGGAAGATTGGAAAGCGGCTAATGTTACGCCGTTGTTTAAGAAGGGTGCCAGGCAAAAGGCAGGGAATTATAGGCCGGTTAGTTTAACGTCTGTTGTAGGTAAAATGTTAGAATCCGTCATCAAGGAGGAAATAGCGAGGCATCTTGAGGGGAATTGCTTGATAGAGCAGACGCAGCACGGTTTCGTTAAGGGGACGTCGTGTCTGACAAATTTACTTGAGTTCTATGAGGATGTGTCTAGGGCGGTGGATAGAGGAGAGCCGGTGGATGTGGTCTTTCTTGATTTTCAGAAGGCGTTTGACAAGGTACCTCACAAGAGGTTATTGCAGAAGGTTAGGGGACATGGAGTTGGGGCTAGGGTGTTAGCGTGGATAGAGGACTGGTTGTCAAATAGGAGGCAGAGAGTGGGGGTCAATGGGTGCTATTCGGATTGGCGGTTGGTGACTAGTGGAGTGCCTCAGGGGTCAGTGCTGGGGCCTCAGCTATTTACCATTTATATAGATGATCTGGAGGAGGGAACCGAGTGTATGGTGTCGAAATTTGCTGATGACACCAAGATTGGTGGAAAGGCAAATTGTGCGGAGGGTGTGGAGAGTCTGCAGAAGGATCTAGATAGGCTGGGCGAATGGGCCAGGAACTGGCAAATGGAATTTAATGTTGGCAAGTGCGAAGTGGTCCACTTTGGTAGGAATAATGGTAGGAAGGATTATTACTTACGTGGAGAAAAACTGCAGCAGGTGACGGTGCAGAGGGACCTCGGGGTCTTTGTGCATGAGTCGCAAAAACCCAGCTTGCAGGTGCAGCAGGTGGTCAGGAAGGCTAATGGGATGCTGGCCTTCATAGCGAGGGGGATTGCATATAAAAGTAGGGAGGTCTTGCTGCGGCTATATAGGGCATTGGTGAGGCCGCAGCTGGAGTACTGTGTGCAGTTTTGGTCGCCGTACTTATGCAAGGATATTTTGGCCTTGGAGGGAGTGCAGAGGAGGTTTACTAGGCTGATACCGGAGTTGAGGGGGTTGAGCTATGAGGAGAGGCTGAATATACTAGGCTTGTACTCGTTAGAGTTTAGAAGAATGAGGGGAGATCTCATTGAGACGTATAAGATGATGAATGGGATGGATAGGATAGAGGTGGAGAGACTCTTCCCGCTTAGAAAGGACAGTAGGACTAGGGGGCACAGCCTCAAGATAAAGGGGGGGGCAGTTTAGAACGGAGTTAAGGAAAAACTTCTTCACTCAAAGGGTGGTGAATCTCTGGAATTCTCTGCCCGTTGAAGTGGTGGAGGCTACCTCGCTAAATATTTTTAAGAAGCGGGTTGATGGGTTTTTGATAAGAGAGGGGATTAAGGGTTATGGGGAGAGGGCGGGAATGTGGAACTGAGCCACGACAGATCAGCCATGATCTTATTGAATGGCGGGGCAGGCTCGAAGGGCCTGATGGCCTACTCCTGCTCCTATTTCTTATGTTCTTATGTTCAGAGAAATAAATGACTTGATTCTTTGGGCCACGTTAGTCAAGAAAATTAATGCAGAATTTTCTGTCTGCGGGGGCAGAGGCACAGAGATGGATTTTTTCACAAATCTTCTAAATCACCCACTGCAACTTTCGCAGCAAACATGCTAATGCAGTTTCTCCACAGTGTCAGTGGTTCTATAAATAAAAACGGCTCTTGATGTTAACTGAACAAAGTGCAAAATCTTGAAATACAGCAGTATTGACAGAATGGAACAGCAGAGAAGAGTTTTCAGCACACAGTATATATAGCTGCTATTACTTTGTGTCATTTCTTGTAGAAAGTGCAGTAGATGAAAATTATACAACAACAACTTTGATTTATATAGTATCTTCAACGTAGTAAAGTATTTTAAGATCATTCTCTGTAGAGGAGTAGAGAGAGGCAAGAGAGATATTTCCTAAATAGAATATTTCCCACATAGAATATGATTAGACTTGTGCTTGCAGTGTGATATGGGCTATAGTATGTATGAACATGGATAGGTCGTTTAGCTCCTTAAACCTGTTCCACCATTCAAGGAGATTATGGAATAATTTTCCAATATTTTTCCTGAGTGTTGATCTCAGCGAGGAATCCTATCAGCGCTGGTGGCACAAAAACTCACCATATATTCAGTCTCTCTGAGGAAATAGGGTGGCTTGCCCCTGATTTGCTCACCCCACAACAATCTAATCTCTGCAAGTGCATCATTTAAATATCTCCCCAGCACCAAATCCAATCGGTGGGAGAGCAGCCAGAAAGATTACACCAGATTCTTCAGGAGCAGCCCTCAGCAAGCTTGTGGATGGAGTTGAGCAGATGTGGGGACCCTCGGCCCATGATCGGACAGGCAGCCATCAAAATGACCAACCCCACCAAAGAGGCTGTGGCCACGATTGTGAGTGCCAGTTTCCTCTATAAGAAGAGGGGGTTGCAGTGTCATAAGAAGATGAATGGTCTTCTTCATCCAGCCAGGATACATCTGCCTCCACATGTTCCTCACTACATCCCTTAATACAAGCTCACACCTCCACAATGATATCTCTCCCAGTCACCTAATGGGCTCACAGCACTCGTCATATGCCCCTCCCCGTCCACATAATTTCCCCAGTAGCTCCTGTGTCCCTCACATGGCTGTCCCCATTCACCTCTCATGAATACCAGACTTCATTCCTTTCCGATGTGGCAGAATTCCCACCTACAATCTCCCATCCGTTTCATTGCAGGATAAACTCAAGCGCAACCAGTATGAGCAGCCACCGCCAACCAGATTCATGTCCAAGCTGTAAATCCAAATCCCATTCGAGGAACAAAAGCTTGAGCTGGTCAGGGAAGAGCAGCACCACACCTCTGCAGAGGGCAAGGTGGGTGCCAAAGACATGAGTGAAAACCCTCAACACATCCATCCATGGTGCAAGCCTGACATGAGTGACCCTTCTCCCATCAGTATTCCCCATCCTGCACGAATGTCAGCCCGCTTGCCTTGCAGGTCAATCAGTCGACCAGCCCAGACCATTCTCACACTTTCGAGGAGCTCTGAGGGTGACATCTCAGAGACCAACATTGAAGAAGCATCACAGCTGTCACCCATACTCTCCATCAGGAACCTTGTTAAGTTGTCTGTGAAGAGTGTGGAAAATCGGGAAATGCAATCTCACCATGAGAACCACTTTTCCTAGCTCTGAAAGGATTTTGCCCCTGTGTTCCCTTCCTGCTGATATCTAATACAAGCTGAAAATTCCATGCCATGGCTGATCCATGACTGAACCTAGCCCCGTACCCCTTAGGATCTTTGATTAACAATGATCTATCAATCTCAGATTTAAATTTAACAATTGATCCGGCATCAATTGCCATCCAAAAGAAACACACAATAGAAGCGTCTTCCAAATTCTTCACCCTTTGTGTGTAGAAATATTTCCTGATTTCACTCTTGAGAAGTTTGCCTTTAGTTTTTAAACTATTTCCCTAGTCCTAGAGCTGAACTCCCATTTTGGAATTTGGCTCCTGGCCCCATTCTGAGGAAAAAGTAGTTATAGGGTGTAACTACAGGACGTTTGGTTTAGGGGGCAGGTGTGGCAGTCAGTTATGAGCTGAGGGAATGGGAAGCTGTGGATGCAGGGCTTATTTAAAAGAGTGACAGCAGGCACTATTGTAGCCATTTTGAATAGCTATGAGAGGGAGAAGAAGCGAGGGGAAGAAAAGGCAGAGGCCAAACACCCCTAAGAGGGCAGCCAAAGGCTCAGTGATTCTACCTTTGAAGCTGATGCTGGAGTTTTTCATTCTTTCACAGGCATCACATTGATGCTGAGATCAGCAACATACCTTATTGCCGTACTGTGACAGGAGAAGACTGGCAGCCAAACCAAGGAATGTGAACAGCCACAGAGTTGTGAGGAGAAGCCAGATGCACTGCTGTAAGAGGTTCAATGATCTTCTAGGTTCTGGCACGGTGAGTGCAGCGTGATGCCCAGATGAAAGGCCTCCAGCAAACACAACAGTCAAGCAGCCTGAGAATTAATGGTGCGCCTGAACGTGGGAGCAGTTTGTGCCCAGGTTAATGGCTGACCCATCATTAAGGCTCGAATCCCAAGCACTATTGAGGAGCTGACAGCGCTGATAAATGCAGCATCCCATTTAAATGAGCTGCTAGAATTGGTGAGGGAGGCCAGCATTACCTTCTCGCACTTTTGTTCTTACAGGATAAGGGACATGCATAATGCAAGGGAGGGAGCGCACACTAGTGGTGGAAGAATGTCCCAGCTCATCATTCTTACTGGATTGGAGGAAATGACTCTTGACATTGTGAGGATGGCACCATATGAGGAAGTGGGTGATGGAGAAATGGAGGAGTGTTTTACAGGTGAATATTCATTTTCTTAATCAAGCAGCAGAAGACATTCTGGGTGGAATTTTCCCAAAAGAAACAAAGAGCCACAATGACAAGAATACCAGAGCAATCTGCACCTATCCCTCAGACATGCTTCAAATCCGCAATTGTCCCACACTCGCTCACTTTTTGGGAGAGTGACGAGTTGTGCACCAGTAATGTGATAAGATATAGCCTAAACAACATGGTGAGCCTGGCTTCAGCACTTGGGTGCCACTTTGCAAGGGCATCCAAATCTCACAGAGCACTGGGAGACCCCTTCCCCTCACAGACACTGAGAAGCCCCCCATCCCCATTGGTGGCACCTTCACCCAATCCCTCCCATGATGGGACACCAGCATCATGGCTCCCCTACCCCTGTCATTACATGCCACATCGTGACTCCAAGCATGGCCCCCCCCCTGTCATGACCCCGACATTTCCTCCATCATAACCCCTGACATTCCCCCCATCATGGCCCCTGACATTCCCCCCATCATGGCCCCTGACATTCCCCCCATCATGGCCCCTGATATTCCCCCCCATCATGGCCCCTGATATTCCCCCCATCATGGCCTCTCACATTCCCCCATCATGGCCCCTGACATTCCCCCCATCATGCTCCACCCGTTGTCTGACAACATGCCAGAAGTGCAGCTACATCAGGAAGCCTCAGCTTTGCAGAGGAAACTGCTGTCAAAAGAGAGTTCTCATCACCTCCTTGTGTCTCTGCGGAGTCCATTGTGGTGGGGAAGCATGTTAGTTGCTGCAGTGACATCGCTGGGGTTTTCAAGACAGATGAACCCACAGCATCATCATATCATACAAGCATATCCTCCATTGGCAGAGATACACTCACTATGTGTGAGCAAAAGGAGGTGAGAGAGGCAGAGGAATCTGTGGGTGGCCCCCTCAGAGATTGGATGGCAACATGATCATGCAGATTATTAGATAAAAATGCAGGGCCATGGGAGTCATAGCAAGGTGGCTTTACTTTGACAAGTAGCATGAAATGGGTACTCATACATCAAGAGTTCCCTGAAGCAGTGCAGTGTCATGGACTAAGGATGGCAGAGACCTTTCAGTATGTGTGCACTGTTATGGATCAGGGCTTTGAATGCATGCGCTGTTCCGCTGAGAGAGTGATTAACTTCATGGAAATACACATGAAACATGTGTTCTGAGTGGTTGCAGAAATAACGCATTTACATTCACAGAATGCATGATATATTCTGCAGGATTTATTAGTCAGTAGTAGCTGATGATGCAAAGTTGCATGGATTGGTTGCCAGCTGTGTGCTGTACGTTTGTCCATTCAAGTGAAACAGAGTGCCAAAGGGATGAGGCAATCACCAAAAAAAGATCAGTGTGCCACCTATTCTGGAGCACTATTGGCGTAAGCCTCCCTTAGGGGCTACCTGCAGAAGGTGACCTTGCAATGGAGGCTGCTCCTGCATTAATTAATGCTAGTGCAACAACCTTTGGTGTACCCCCCTCCTCACCCACTGTGGCATCCCCATGATGGACAATTGTCACATGCACTGCGGCCACAAGCTGTCTGTGAGCGGGTTGATTGTATCTTATCTGAGGCCACAGAGGGAGCCACCACGTCATTCATCGCACTGAGTGTTCACTTGGTTGGCTTTCAATGTGCTTGTTAGATTCTAATTACACTGGAGATGTTGAGTCATGATCCCAAATGGGGGAGTGTCAATTCTTTACTGTCAAACTACAAAGGAGTGAAGAACTGGTGAAGAAAAGCAATGGCTTTTGAATGGAGATGCTGAAGGCACTGGAGCAATGTATGCCCTGCATCTGGGGTGGCACAGTGACAGAGTGGTTAGCACTGTTGCCTCATAGCACTGGGGACCTGGGTCCAATTCCTGGCTTGGGTCACTGTCTATATGGAGTTTGTATGTTCTCCCTGTTGTCTGCATGGGTTTCCTCTGGGATCTCCAGTTTTCTCCCACAGTGCAAAGATGTGCAGGTTAGGTGAATTGGCCATGCTCAATTCTCCCTCATATACCTGAACAGGCGCAGGAGTGTGGTGACTAATGGCTTTTCACAGTAACTTCATAGTAGTGTTAATGTAAGCCTACTTGTGACTCACAAATAAATAAACTAAAAGCATTGTCAGTAAGGATGGAACTATTCAAAGCTCTGTGCTGAATGGACGTATTCTTACAATCAGAGCAAAGCATGTGTCAGAGCATGCAATCCTGCTATGTGACTAACACTCAGGCAAAATGTGACTCAATCAGATATGTTCTTGTGTTCACTTGATGAGAGCTCTGACTCATTAACTGGACCTGCTCACTTCCCTGCACAGTGTGGGCACTACTCCGTTTTGCATTTTCCTTCTCTTGTTCCTTGTCTGGTGAACTGTGCTGAATGGTGCACCTTCAACAATGTTCACACCTGTTTGGAGGGCCATGTTGTAAAGAGTTGAGCAAACTACTATGATGCACAAGACCATGATGTGGATATGCTGGCGTTGGACTGGGGTAAACACAGTAAAACGTCTGACAACACCAGGTTTAAGTCCAACCGATTTATTTGATAGTAAACTCACTAGCTTTTGAGGTTACCCCCTTCGTCAGGTGAATGGAGAGTTCTGGCCTCAGACAGAGCATATAAAGCACAGACAGTTTACAGATTACTGATTAGAACGTGAATCTTTACACCTAACCTGCTGTTCAAGTCTTAAAGTGGCCGACAATGTGAGTGGAAGGAGCACTGATCACAGGTTAAAGAGATGTGTATTTCTCCAGACAGTACAGTAAGTGAGGTTTTGCAAACCCAGGCAAGTCACGGGGGTTACAGATAGTGCGACATGAACCCAAGATCCCTGTTGAGACCATCCTCATGTGTGCGGAACTTGGCTATCAGTCTCTGCTCAGCGACTCTGCGCTGTCGTGTGCCGTGAAGGCCGCCTTGGAGAACGCTTACCCGAAGGTCAGAGGCTGAATGCCCATGACCACTTCATAGCACAAGACCATTGCAGCAGTGTACTTCAGGCACCACCTGACAGATAAAGGTACTGGAACTACAGCTTCAGATGACCGATAGTCTGCTCAGTGGTGGTCTTGTGAGCAGATAATTGCGGTTGTTGTGCCTTTGTGCCTCTGTCTTGGAATGACATAAAGATGTGAGTAACCATCCCTTCAAGGGGGATATCCTTTTTTCCCAGGAGACATCCACGGAACTTTAACAGTGATATGAAAAATTGATGTAGCCTAGACTGGTGAAGGATAAAGGCATCACGGCAGCTGCCAAGAAAGCGAATGCAAACATATATATATATATAAAACACTTGCTGTGTTTGTACAGAAGCTGGTCATTTAGGGGTGAAAGCTCTTGGTGCCAATGAATCTCACTGGCTGCTCATTCAGTATATTTGTACAATTGATAATGTCCTGCTCCTGAGGCAGTGGCGTAGTATTACTGTAACTGGACTAGTAATCCAGAGATCCAGGGTAATGCTCAGAGGTCCTGGGTTTGAATCCTGCCATGGCAGATGGTGAAATTTGAATGCAATAAAAACCTGGAATTTAAAATCTAATGATGACAATAA
Source organism: Carcharhinus amblyrhynchos (assembly GCF_965287045.1). Classification (NCBI taxonomy): domain Eukaryota; kingdom Metazoa; phylum Chordata; class Chondrichthyes; order Carcharhiniformes; family Carcharhinidae; genus Carcharhinus; species Carcharhinus amblyrhynchos. Next base: position 59,129,187 of record NC_137334.1, read on the forward strand.
AACAATTGCAGTAAAACCCACCTGGTCCTCTAATGTTTTTTAAGGAAAGAAATCTGCCATTCTTATCTGCTCTGGCTTCTATGTGACTCCAGATCCAAAGCAATGTAGTTGACTCTGAAATGGCTCTGGAATGGCCTAGTCAACTATTTATTTCAAGGGCAATTTGAGATGGACAACAAATGCTGGTCCAGCCAATGATGCCCACATCCCATGAATGAATATAAAAACCTGCAGTAATCCAGCATGTAAATTAATCTCACTGCCCTCCACTGCATGTGAGGCCCCATCTGTATTGACTGCCCAGCTTCCTTCAATAGGACAACAGAGACCTGGGACGTGCAATGGCGTGCTGCTGCCTGAGAGACACCACCAAGTTCCACACCATACCCTTGGAGCAAGCCAGAGGCAAAGATGTTAAGGCCACAGTTACTTTAATGGCTACTGATAGTCCTGTGAGGGCTCAGATCTTCCTCAATGAGGGCAAAAATCTCAGGTACCATACATCTAGATTGGTGCAGTCTCTTGTGGCACGGATTTCCTGACACGTCCAGGTTGCTCCTTCCTCAATATACACAAGCACAGCATGGTGGCACACTGGTTAACTCTGCTGCCTCACAGCACCAGGGACCCAGATTCAATTCCGGCCTCAGGTCACCAACTGTCTGGAGTTTGCACATTCTTCGCATGTCTACGTGAGGTTCCTCCTGGTGCTCCGGTTTCCTCCCACACTCCAAAGATGAGTGGGTTAGGTTGATCGGCCATGCTAAATTGACCCTAATGTCAGGGGGATTAGCAGGGTAAATACATTGCATTACAAGAGTAGGGCCTGGGTGGAATTGAGGTCAATGCAAACAGAATGGGCCGAATAGCTTCCTTCTGCACTGTAGGGATTCTATGGTACATTCAATGCTGAGGATATGATCTTTGTTGCCTCTCCCCTATTATCCTCATGCCTTGGGTTCTGCACCAGCTATAGAGGATATAGATCCTCATCGCTACTTGCCCTATCTCTGAATACCTTGCTTTATCAGCTCCTTTACGGTTAGATGCATTCACAATATTTCTTGTATACACCCTTCTAATGGCCCGAGATCTTTAGAGGTCACAACTATTCAACTGACTATCTGTGCGCACACACTTGCTCTGCCTACCCTGCTCACCTAATGGTATTTGCGTACTAATGGATGAGATCCTCGCTCAGCTGTGTGCCCTTTTCTGAACTCATCTTATTGAATGAAGGGCTGTGACTGACACCCTGCTGTGTTGTCACCCTCTTCTACTTGACCTGTTCGAGATCAACATAGATCCTGTGATCCTGTGCTTTCCCTCAAAAGTTGCTGATTAATTCTTAATGAGCTTAAAACATGTTTGTTAACCTCTCGGACTTAAATTGGTCACGGTTTGGAATTGGGCACATTGCCAGGTCCCACCTCCTCTCCTCATCATCTAAGATGCTGATCATTGGAAAGGCTTCAGGAAACTGGCCAATGGCTGGTGTCAGAAAATTATGCACAGATTGCCTCATTTTCATTTCCATTTGATCAGTTAAAAGCTGGCCGGAGATTCCCCAACTCGGAGAAATATCTTATTTCTATCGATTCTATCTGGCCCACTTTAAAGCTTGAAAACTCCAACCAAATCACCCTTAACCCTCTACCTTCCAATGGAATTCAACACTAGTCTGTGTAATCTCTCTCTCTGTAATTTAATCCTTGGAGTCCAGGAGTTATTCTGTTAAATTTATGCTGCACTCGCTCCAAAGCCAACATAGTTTGTTTAAGTTGTGATTTAAGAACTGCTTACAACACTTCAAGTGTGGGTATAACCCTTTTTTTACAAATAGCATAACTTCTATCCCCTTGTATTCTATACCTACATTCATGGACTTCCAAGTGTCTTTAGACCTTCACTTTTTCTAGCTTTATAGCATTGAGAAAGAACCCTGGTCACTCCTCTTTAGAAACAGTGATCTCATATATGCTCACAATGAAAATCATTCACCACTGTTTTCACTTAATCCATCAAAAAGTTCTTTGTAACTTTATGTTTCTAGCTACACTGCTTAAAATGCTATTCATCTTTGTGTCTTCAGCAAATTTGGATTGTAACTTTCTGTTCCATCATCTAAGTTGTTAATAAATCAAGTAATTATCAACTGGTCATAAAAACTTATAGGCCAAACTTCTGCCAATGCTCACCAATAGTACTGAATGTTACCACTGCTGTCAACTTTGTACAGAGAGGAACCTTGCAGGAGACATTGCATGTATCAGATGCTCCATTTGCATTTATATAGCATCTTTCACAACCTCAGGATATTCCAAAGTGCTGTACAGCCAGTGAAGTAATTTTGAGGTGTTGCTATTTTGGAAACATGGTAGCCGAAGTGTGCATATCAAGCTTGCACAAACAGCAATGTGATAAAGACCAGATAATTTACTCTTCTGATGTTGACTGAGAGATAAATGTTGATCTGGATTCCAGCATAATTTCCCTGCTTTTCTTCAACATCACGCCATAGGATCTTTTACATCCAACTGAGTGGACTGGCCCAGCCTGGGTTAGCATCTAATCTGAAAGCCACCAGTTCCAACTGCTGCCTCACAGTGCGAAGGACCCAAGTTCAATTCCGGCCTTGGGGTCACTGTCCACGTGAAGTTTGCACTTCCTCCCCGTGTTTGCATGGGTTTCCTCTGAGTGCTCCAGTTTCCTCCCACAGTCCAAAAATGTGCGGGTGAGGTTGATTGGCCATGCTAAATAGATACTAGTGTCAAGGGGATTCCATTCATGTCCATCTTTGAACTGTGATGGGGTCTCAGTCTTCTTACCATTCACCTGACAAGACTGCATTCAATGGATTATCCTCCATTTCTGTCACCTCCAACATGGTCTTATCACTAAATGCCTCCCTTTCCCTTTTAGCATTTTGAAGGGGATATTTGTTCTTTGACACTGTCCACTCTTCCATACCCCTACCACCTTTCATTTCATACACCTTTCCACTCAAATGCAATGGATGTGATAACTGCCAATTCACCCACTGCCTTAATCACTCCTTCTGGATTAGATAGTGATTTACTTCCACTTCCTTCAATCAACTATATTATATTTACTATTCACAATGCAGTTTCCTTGAGGTCAGGTTCAAGCAGATTAGTTGATGGTTTTGTTGTTCTACGAGCAGAGAAAACTCTGACTCCATGTAGCTTCCCACTCAATTCTCTGTCCCATTTCCACTCTGCACTTGGTGTTTTACACTGTTCAACTGAAGTTCAACACAAGATTAAGGAACTTTCTTTTTTGGCATTTTCATTGAATCATTGAACAATACAGCATAGAAAGAGGCCATTTGGCCCATCACACCTGTTACAGTTCTTGGTACAGCTATCCACTCCCATGTTCTTTCCTCAGAGTCCTGTATTCTTTTTCCTTCATCCAGCGCTCAAATATTCTTACTGAATCTGCTTTCGCCACTATTTCAGGATTCTAATCATAGTGTTGTAGTGTTAAAAAAAAGTCTCCTCATGTCACTTCTGGTTCTTCTACCAATGACTGATTCCAGCCTTGGGTGACTGTGTGAAGTTTGCACGTTCTCCCAGAGTCTGTGTGAGTTTCCTTCGGGTGCTCTGGTTTCTTCCCACAGTCCAAGATTGGATGGATTGGCCATGCTAAATTGACCCTTCATGTCAGCGGAATTGGTGGGTTAGGGGTAAGCCTGGGTAAGACTTGATGGGCTGAATGGCCTTCTTCTGAATTGTAGAGATTCTATGATTACATGGCCTTCTAACTGTGTCCTCTATTTTATTGTCCCTCTTGCTACTGAAAACTCTTTTTCCTTATCTGTTAAAGACATTCAGGATTTTGAATACTCAATTTAATCTCTCCTCAACCTTCTTACTCCAATGAGAACAACACCAGCTTCTCCAGTTTTTTCCTCAAAACAAAATGTCCTCATCTGTCATATCATTCCAGTAAATTTCTTCTGCACCCTCTCCACAGCCTTGGCAGTCTTTCTAAACTTTAATGTTCTAAATTAAACATTATGTGGGCTCCTTGTTAACTCATTCAAAATCCATTCACTTACTCAGAGTTAAAATCCAGCACAATCATAGAATCCCAATAGTACAGAAGGAAGCCATTTGGCCCATCCAGCCTGTGCCAACAGCAATCTCACCCTGTAACCCCATATATTTCCACTGCTAGCCCTCCCTAACACTAAGGGTCAATTTAGCATGGCCAATCAACCTAATCTGCACATCTTTGAACTCTGGGAGGAAACCAGAGCACCCAGAGGAAATGAATGCAGACAAGGGGAGAACGTGCAAACTCCGCACAGTCACCCAAGGCTGGAATTGAACCCAGGTCCCTGGCACTGTGAGGCAGCAGTGCTAACCATTGTGCCACCGTGCTGCCCAGCTGAGTCCTAGTGGGTGTTTTATAAATCGTTTAGCAGAACTTAACTGTTTTTGTAATCTATTCCTCCACTAATAAAGCCTATAATCTTGTACATTTTTCAATATACATCTTAACTTGGATTTGTACACAAACACCACCAGGTCTCTCTCACTCACACTCTCTTTAGGATATAAGCCCCTCCTCATTACTTCCCTCAGAAAGTGTCATTTCATTATTTGCTATAAATTTCTTCTGCCTTGTAGCTGCTCAATTTACGAGACTATATCCTCCTAACGTCTGATAGCATCCTACTCATTGTTTACTATGTAACAAAGCTTTCTGTCATCTGCAACTTTAAAATTAAGCCCTGTTAGAAATTACATTCCCCACAATATAAAAATGTATCAAAAAAGCAGTGATCCTAATTCTGACCCCGGGGAACATCACTGTACTTTCCTCTAGTCTCTTGTTTGAAAACAACTGTTCACCATACTTCCTGCTTCCTTATTCAATTTCATATCAATGCAATCACTGACTGCTCCTTTAATTCATGGACTTTGATGTGGCAAACAAGTGGTGGTTTGTCAAACAACTTTTGAAAGTCTAAGTGCACAAGGCAACCATTCTTCCTCATCAAGCATCTTGTTACTTCATCAAAGAACTTGATCAAATCATGCAAATACAATTTACAGTTAACGAATTTGTTTACATTCAATTATTAGCCCATACATTTCCAAATGCCAATCCTAGATTTTTGTCTCTCAATGTTTCTTCCCCACTGACATTAAGTTGACTTTGTAACATTCTGACTTTAATACTCCCTTCAACAACTTCAAACATTAACACATCTCTCATTGTCCCTCTAGCAGTGGGTGCTGATTATATAGAACAGGTACAGTAGGACTTCCATGAATAGGAACTGGAGCAGGTTGATGCTTGGGATGTGTTCTCCATTGGTGCATCTTTGGATTGGCACTGTGGCTCTGCTACTTACCTGTCTTTTCTTTTCACCATATTCTTGAGCAACTGGAGATGTTCCCCTTTACTAAGTTCTCATGCTTCCATTCTCCAGCTCAGCCCCCAGCAATGATTATTCACTACAGTCTCTGTGTTTTGTTTTTAATTTTTGATTCCTCTCAACTTATCTCTTTCTATCTTATGTATTATAATTTCTGTCAGGTTGCCATTTCCTGGTCTCCACAAGTCAGTTGACAGATTTCCAGCTCGCTTTCCCATCTTCTTCCCTCCGTCTGTCTTTCCCTCTCCCTAGCTCACTCTCTCTTCTATATTCCCTCCCCCTCAATGGAGGTTCCTCAGTTTTAAATCCACTGTTGCTCTATCTTCATTGACTGGATGACATTCCTCCCCTCATCTACTCTCAAGCTTTGTGCTCATTAGTGCTACATTCAGTGAAAATCCTTTTGACTGATTAACTACATCCTTTGTATTTGGGTTGTTGCTGGCACAGATAATATAAAGGTAAAGCATGAAAAAGAATTATGAATTCTTATAGTCTCAACTGAACCTGGCTTCATTTACCAAGTTATCCCCTTGGATATTAGCTGTACATCTCATTTAACCATGCAAATATTTACATTCCTCCTTCTATGTTGTGGTTATGCATAATGATTTCAACAGAATGATGCAACTGGATTAAAGAATAATGACAGGCAAAGAAACCATCTTATTGAGCTTTTTCTCCATGCATAACAATTGTTATCAGTGTGAGTGCTCACGGTGTCTTGGAGTTATCAAGGTTATTATTGCTGAAGAATCTTTATTAATTGAACAACTTTCCTGTCACCAAGGTAATGAGACTGAAATATTACGAGAAGGAAGAAAGTTTGCCATGCCTTCATCATTTCTACAAGCGTTCATAGAGAATATAACCTCCATGTTCCTTAAACAACTTGGTGAGGTCATTGGGACTCTTCCTGCACAGTGTGACAATTTATGAGAAGGAAATGATACATTTACTACTTCTTGTCACCTTCCCCTATAAAGTTTAAACAGCATAGCTATGGATGTTTCTGCTCTCAGTCCCAAAGACATATAGCTCTACAAAGTTTTCCATTAAAGCATCAATAAATATGAGTCTTTTCTGTTGCTCACTCTTTTCTCCTCTTCCTCAATGCTTCACCTTTTTCAGTAATTATGACACTATTCTGTTGCACCTTGCCAAAAAATGTACTTCTTTATTACTGATATGTTCAAGAATGGCTCAGTTGGTAACATTTTTGGAGCACTTTGTTGAGTTAGGTCCAGGACTTAAGGGTTAAAATCCAGGCTGATATTCCAGTGTAGTACTGAGGGAGTTCTGCATTAATGAAAGTGCCAACCTTTTGAATGAATTGTTAAACGAAGGTTATTGTTATTGCTTTACCTCTGCTAGAGGGGAAGAAAATTGCATAACTATTGTGCATTAGTTATGCATTTTCACCACTCATCATCATTATGTTAATTATGCATTTCAGCTATGAACAACCATTGTGTATTATTTGCACATTTCAGCCACACATAATCATTATGCATTGGTTCTGCATTTCAGTCATTCATACCTATTGTGTATTTTTTACGTATCTGAGCCATGCACAACCATTTAGTATTGTTTACACATTTCAGCCACACATAACCATTGTGTTAAATATGCATTTCATCCATGCATAACTATTGTGTATTGATTAAACATTTCAGCCATGCAGAACTAAGATTTAGAGGGGAGTGAGAAGAATTATTCCTAACTTAAAGAACATTGGTTACTCAAATTGGCTCAAGAATATTGGCTCATTTACTTCAAAGTAGCATAGATTTAGAAGTGATCAGATAGAGGTCAACAAAATAACTGAAGAGCTGGATGGCATATCTACTGATAAATATTCTATGCTGGATTAATGAAAAAAAGTTGTAGATTTGTTCATTGTTGCAATGTGGTGTATAATGGAGAATAATTTAAATGTTGATGCATCAAATGGGTGTGCATGCAATAGGAGACAAGCTGGTACTGAACTACAGAGACAGACCTATGTAGAATCAATGCAGCTGGTTGTGATAAACGCTGTGACATTGTGCAGAGGCAGGACCAACTTAAACAAGGTCAGAAGGCCAGACTGTCTGGGGGAAGCTAACAGCTGCATTAAATCCAAGATAGCATTGGAGTGTAGAGGACAGTTTTAAAAGAAATCCCAATTATTAGATCCTAACTTCACAGATCAAGCTTAGCTACCATTGTGAACATGATTATTTTATAAATAGCTCAGTACTATATTCACATATAAGCCTCTAATGTTGGAGTGGTTCAGTTGACTGTAAATATTTTGGGTAATTATGATATCAATTAGTTCTGACATGAAATGCGATCTAAAGATAATTGAAGTACTCAAGTAAAGAATTATGATGCAGTCAGCAACTTCTTGGGAAAATAGTGAATAAGATAAAATTAAAATATTCTGATTTATCAGTGATATATTTGTTCTTGATCGCACATTAAAATACCAAGTGGTTAATGAACTAAATGTAAGAAAATATTGTTTGGACTATTAGGCAAAAGTATCTAGTGATCAGTATGTCACTTTAAATTAAGAAGAAAAAGCTCCAGAATAATAATGAAATTCTGTAAACAATTTGGCCCGGCCTTAAAGAGCAGGAAAGTATAGTTTCAAGGAGTTTCAAGCATTTCAAGGAGTTAAAACTACTGATGTTGACATCAAGTTGGGAAGCTGGTTTCCGTCTGCTTACTTCTGTATTTTCTTCTAGCAGGTTAGACCGCACGTGCATAACCTTTCTTAAAACTTTCTTCAACCACCAAAGCTATAAAGAGTCCATCCCTGGCCCATCAGGGCGAACACCACATCCATGGCTATCACTATTTTGAACTTGATGTGTCTGGTATTGGTCACCGAGTCCTTGATGATGTTTTCCAGGACAACTTTCAGGACCATGAGGACCTCCTTGTAGATCAGCCCAGAGATGTACTTGATGGTCCCACAGTGAATCAGGCAGCAAATGGTTTCATTGTTGTCATGGAGCATTTTGCAATGCCTGGCTCTGCCTTTGCCCAGCCCTTTACCACCTTTCCCTCTACCCCACGTGAACTGCACTGAGAGTTTGCTGATTCACTGGTGGGATTCTCTGGCTGTGATCACTCATAAACCAGAGAATCCCACCCGGAATCAAAATGGACTTTTGCATTGTCCACCCCTCACCCACTACAACTTCTATGTGAGACTTAACTGCTTAATTAGAATGATATTGACACCGAATTTTCACTTTAACTTTGGTTCCTGGAACTTGCCAGTGAAAGCAAGGTTACAAGACAGCCAACAATTGAGGGACTGAAATAATTGTGGGGAAATATTCCAGTTTAACACTCAGTACTCACACCAGATTTCTTAGCCACTTACAGGAAAGGAAAGTACGTTTACTGGCAGTTTACCTTACAAACATTGGAGGAATCTTAAACACTCTGGAAGGTGGGAGATCTGATCTATCCAATTATGATGATATGAGCACCAGCAGCAATGCCAATAGTGTAGCAACGGTCTAGTCACTTACCTGCAGCTCCACAAAAGACAAGGGAAGAGCAAAGTGCAACCACTTGCAGAGGAGAGAGATTTCTTGATATGACAAAACACCAGTGTCTTTAGGGTGTTGTGTTAGTTGCTGGCAGACATTTGCAGCTTGCTGCAACAAGATCTACAGGCAGCTGGAGCTGGTGGCTATATTTTACCAATGGTTGTCTATGTCACCACCATCCTGAACGTTTTTGCCTCTACATCCTTTGAGGTTCTGCCAAAGACAGGTGCCGAGTCTTCCAGTTGGCAATGCACAATTGCATAGACAAGAATTTGCTAGCAATTATGCCAACTTTGCCTGTGATTATGCCACTCAGAATGATTGGATGCTTGGACCTGTAGCTCCTGCGGACTTCCCATACAGATAGGACATCATCAACAGCACACACATGGAAATTAAGGCACTCATAGATCATGTTGGAGTGTTCATTCACTGCAAGGGTGTCCACTCCATTAAAGTATGGCTGATGTGCAACCACAGAAAGATCTTTATACACATGTGTGCAAGGTAGATGCCATTATCTTGTTGTCATGCAGCAGTCCACCCTTCCAAACATCTCTGCTCCTGTAAGCAGACTTACTGCTGGATGTTCAGAGGCAAGAGACTCAGTTAAAATGTCGCTGATGACACCTCTCAGTAACCCGAGAATGAGGCCCATGATCGCTACATTGAAAGTCATCTGAGCCTCGATGTCAAGCAATCAGAATGTGCAAGATGTGCTTCAGGTAACGGGGTGGATCTTGAGGTGCTGTTCAGTAAGCAACAGTCAGGACCACCAGAATGGTTATGGTATGCTGCACTCTGGACAACATTGCTCAACAATGAAACTTGGTTCCACAGAGCACAAAGTCTCTTTGGAGGATGCCAAAGAGGAGGAAGATAAGCATGAAGATGAGGAGATGGAAGCTAATGAGGGCAATGCATCATGAACTGTGTTCATTGCTGCGTGTCTTTGCATTCATCATCAAACAACTGAAAGACCAGGTCAAGCTAGCCAATCAATAACCAAGAATGGCCAACACATGCAAAGCAATATTTATGTGCATCAAATGAAGAAAAGTTAGCTAACAGTACAAAATGTGTAGCACACCCATGTGCACACTCTCATGTAACTACAAATCTTTGCTTTTCCTTTTGCTGTTACTTCTTTGTGTGCAACCCCTATGGATTCAGCAGTGGTTGAATGAGGGGGCTTACACCCCTGCCCTGGCTGCTGAATTGCTCTTGGCTGACATTCTCTGGGTTTTGGAGTTCATGATGTCTCTTTCAAAGACTATGGCCAGAATCTTATCACCATTCACACGGCAAGATTTTTCCATTCTGCCACAGTGAATGAAGATTTGGCTGGCTGCCAAATTCTCCGACTTCAGTGCAGCAGGAGAGTGGCACGAACGGCAAGTAATGTACGTATGCACAAGGACAGACACAGCTATTAGGGCATGAGGTATCATGTCATATGCTGAGTGGTAGGAGTGGGAAGACTAGGTGAAAAAATGCTTTGCACTAACACCCCACTTCCATATCCAATTTCACCATCATCCCTCTTGTGGCCCAGTTACACTTCTCTGTTAGTGTGATGCTGCAGATTGATCAGTGAAGTGCTGCAGGACCGAGACTGGAGAATTGTTCATCTTATTTTAGGTAGCATTCAGACTCCTAATCCTTGTTCAAGGACTGCATCACTCTTTGGCTGCTGTGTTTGACACATTTATATCATTTTGGCCATTTTGTTCATGGAAGAAGAGCCATTTATGTTTGAGGTAGTCTCCTGCAATCTCTCAGCAATAGTAAACAATGCCCTTGGAATGCCAATAAATATGTTGCACAACCCCTGTTACAGTGCAATAATCATTCTTTCTATTGATGCTTCCCACGAAATACCTTTTTCTTTGAGCTGAGCAGCATTTGGAGAGTTCTTTGTTCTCTAATACAAACTTTCCCTGCTGTCCCTGACCCCACTTCTGCTGCTGCTTGCTTGGGGAATAATAATGAGTCATCAGGTAAAAATCCAACTGTCTCTCCCACTGATTGTACCAAAATAAGAGTATCTGAGCTGGTGTACAGTTTGCATAAATCCAGTGATGGTGCATCATGATGATGTCTTCTGAGGAATTAGCACTGGTGGCCTCAACCAACTCATGCTGGACAAATTAAAGACTTGCGGAAGAGCGAAGGAAATGAATTAGTACTATCAGGGTTATAATGTTAGCAGTCATCATTATGAACCTGACCATTGTTACGATTATAGTAGACATTATTTGCTAAGCAAGCCAGATCCCAGAGGAAAACCTGTTTGAATGATCATAAGACCTTTTCTGTACTTTGAGAATGAGGAAGAAAAGCTACTGATCCCAGAAGCATAGAGCTCCAATAATACCTTTAGGATTTTAAAAATTAAAAGATTTATTAGCAATTTTTTTAAAAAAGTAAGCACATAGAATTAAAGTTACACAGTTAAAACAATCTTACAGAACAAATCTCTAAAAATCCACTCCATCAGAACCTTCTTGACAACAACTGCCTTATAAATTTTAACAATAAAAATTCAATATTACCCAAGGTAATGGATTGTTATCACACTAATAAAGGTATATCACATGACTTCCTAAACACTTTCACGCTAATGTGGAAATCCAAAAGAAAGGTTCAGAAATAGACTGCTTTGTGAAAACAAAGACTTTCCTGGCTTGACTGGATGACTGATTCAAATTCATAAATTTCACACCTCCTCTCAGCACAGATCTTGTCTGAAGACATTTGGCCCACAAAGCCAACACACACAGCGAAACATTTTCCCTTAAATATCCTTTTTCCCTTGCACCTCAGGTTTCAACGTCCTCAAACGCCTCTTCATACTCAACATTTTTAAATACAGGACTTCTTCATGTTTTCTTACTGCTTCCACTTTTGGGTCAATAAAATTTCATGTACCTTCCCCTGTTTACTTATGAAACTTTTGTAAGTCATTGAGTTCCTTGTTAGTTTGGAACACTAATCGCACTAAACTCTACTCTCTCAACTCCTCCACCTTTGTAAAAATGACTGTTTATTCATGATCCAATACTAGATGAACAGAAATCTCTTCCAATTAAATACTGAGAAGATTGAGGACATTGATTTTGGCCTCTGCTCCAAACTCCATTACCTAACTACCAAATCCATTTCTTTTTCCTGGCAACAGTCTGAGATTGAACCAGTTGTTTACAACTTTCGTGCCATATTTGATCTTGAGATGACCCTCTGACATCATTTTCATGCCATCTCCAAGACCATGCATTTCCACCTCCATTATACTTTTGACTTTGGCTCACCTGCTACTGAAACCCTCATCCACACCTCGTTATCTCTAAACACGACTACTCCAATATCCTTTTGGCTGGCCTCCCACATTTTACCCTCTGTAAACCTGAGCTCTGCTTCCTGTGTCTTCACTTGCAGCAAATTCTAGTCCCCTAACACCCCCATGCTTGTTGACCTACATTGGCTCTCAGTCAAGCTATGTCTTGATTTTAAAATATTTTCAAGTACCTTCATGGCTTTTCCCTACCCTTTCTCTGTAATCTCCTTCAACCCCACAACCTGCTGGATATCCACTCTCTCCTAAATCCATCCTCTAATGCAATCCCATTCATAATTGCTCCACTTTTGGTTGCTGTGCCTTCAGTTGCCTAAGTCCCAAGCTTTGGACTTCACTTATATCACTTTGCCCCTCACCTGCACCTTATTCTTTGAAGACACTTCTTGAAACCCACATTTTACTTGAGTTAATCAGGAGGAACTGGCAGCATGAACCATGACACAGATTTAAGACAATTCTCCCAGTATCTTGTATGAAAGATCTGGCAGTTTTCATCGCTTTTAACAAGAGTGACATTGTGCAAAGGTGAACACTACTTCCAATTCTGGTTTGAATTACTTCTTCTGTGAGCCTCTCCATTGAGAAGGGCAATGTTATATATTAATATTAATTCTCTGTAACTGTACTAAGTTATGTGTATTAACATATTCATGTATTCACTGGAAGTGACTTCACTGGTCACTAGCAATTTTCCAGTATACAACAGGTCAATTTTCCAGTGTACAACAGGCACAATGCAACCCAAGGCCTGTATTGCAGCAGTCTCAGCATGCATTCACGCCAGAGCCTAGCACCAACAATAAGATCTCAATTGAGAAAAGCTGCACAGCAAATAGGCCTAGAATGGACAACAATTCCGAGGATGTGGAGTACCATCCTGTATATGAGGGTCTGAAACATGCAGAATGTAGACTCCTCCACTGCTATCGTTATGTTGCAATTACTTAGACACATCAGCTGATAGCTGTCACATTCTATCATGCTCAGAATGCTGTAGGATCCCTGTCTGTGCTACTGGGGGAGGCACTCTTCTTCAATGAGGGCTGTCTGCTTCCTGAATTCTGGTGCTCAGTGATATTCACAACTGTGCTGCCTCAGACTGTATTTATTCTGAAAACAACAAACACTTAGCCAGGTTAACGCATATTTCAGGGTTTGAATAACCAGCTTCATCTAAATAGGGAGATCATCAGAGCTGGCATTTTCTGTAACACTAACAGGGACAGAGGTGGACGATAAATTCTCTGTTCACCATACACTTCATCATCTCTGTCAAGTTACATGGCCGCAGCTCTATTGCCCTTTCCTCCAATGTGGTAATTTCTTGTATGTTGACAGATCCTGTCCCTTCATTCTGTTAAGGGCTGTTTATTCTTGCACAGAAAGCTGAGACTCTCGTAACTGACTGCAAGTCATTTCCCCCGGCAACATGATCAGTCCCTCTGTAGGGACTTTAAAAGATTCCAACCAGTTTAGGTTTGAACCCTTACTTTAGGCAGAAATGAATCAGACAAAGACAAAGTATTCTGGTGAAACACAGGGCTGAGTTTTCCAGGAAATTGGATAATGGATGGGAAAAGCCCCATTGATTCTCTGCTGTTTGGTTCCCCACTTAGAAAAAGAAACAGAAAGGAGCAGGTCCCATGAATGGCTAGTAGGGTGGCCTCTGATTTGCCTTTGCTGTCCCCAGATTAGTTCCTCAAGGATTGGGGACACCCTTTCTAAAGGCTGCACTAGGCTTAGGGTTCACCCTGCAAAACCCTACCCTCCCCCCACAACCCTCTGGCACTACCTGGGCGTTGCCCCAGAACTTCACATGCAATGCACACTGGCATTCCCCAGCCAGGGGCAGTGCTAGGGGAAGTGCCCAGGTAATACCCGGGCATAACTCCCTCTGCTCTGAGGGATGCCTGAAAGACCCGATCGATCATTAGGTGCATGCCTTGGTAGATCAGTCAGGTTTTTTAGTGTTCTGCCCTTAGGCCGAGGTGGATGGCTTTTCTGACGGGGGGATGATTCAGGAGTAGAGGCATATAATTGTATGCTAATTAATTCAAATCATACTCCTGACATTGAACATCCTGAAATGCATCCTATCACTGACGGGGAAGAGGAAAATTGCGTTGCTTGAAAATTCAGTCCTGGATCCACCATGCCGACACTATAGTTAAGAAAGCCCACCAACACCTCTACTTTCTCAGAAGACTAAGGAAATTTGATATGTCCGCTATGACTCTCACCAACTTTTACAGATGCATCATAGAAAGCATTCTTTCTGGTTTATCACAACTTTTATGGCTCCTGCTCTTTCCAAGACCGCAAGAATCCAGAAAGAGTCGTGAATGAAGCCCAGTCCATCATTCAAACCAGCCTCTCACTCATTGACGTTGTCTACACTACCTGCTGCTTCGGAAAAGCAGCCAGCATAATTAAGGACCCCACGCATCCCGAACATACTTTCTTTCACCTTCTTCCATCAGAAAAATGATATAAAAGTCTGAGGACACGTACCAACCAACTCAAGAACAGCTTCTTCCCCACTGTCATCAGACTTTTGAATGGACCTACCTCACTTAAGTTGATCTTTCTCTATACCCCAGCTATAACTGTAACACTACATTCTGCACTCTCTCCTTTCCTTCTCTGTGAATGATATGTTTTGTCTGTATAGTGTGCGAGAAACAATACTTATCACTATAGCCTAATACATGTTTATAGTGACTTTTAAGAGGCATCATGATAAGTACATGAATAGGATGGCAACAGAGGGATATGGTCCCTGGAAAGGTATAGGGTTTTAGTTTAGTCAGGCAGCATGGGTTGGTTCAGGCTTGGAGGGCCAAAGGGACTGTTCTTGTGTTGTAATTTTCTTTGTTCTTTATTCTTTGTTCTTATGTGACAATAATAAATCAAATCAAATCAAACGTTTGGCTGTTCTCATGAGATTTTTTGCTCCCATTGCCAAACCCACCCTTGCAATAGAGAGCAGAACATCCCAGCCACAGTAACCTTTTTATTGAACACTGGGTGAATTAGCAATAGAATAACACTCTCATTCAAGCCTTTGAGTTTGCCTTTGCTCAGGAACAGACTCTTGTCGATTAGGTTCTTGTGTCTTCCGATGGTTGACTAGGTCAACTGTTCTCAACTACAGTCCCGATTTCTGGGGTAGCCTGGCCTTACATGGACCCTCTTGCCTTTTATAGGTCCCTCCTGTCGCCTATTTGTCTGATGGGACAATCCCCCTTTTCTCACTTGATTTTATTATTTGATTCTCCTCTTAGCCCATTCTTGCTGAGCACTGATGTTCAGATTTTCCAACTAGCCCCCTTCTTTTGTTTCAGTTGGTGCAGTTTGTTGGAACAATTAGTTTTGAAATGTCTGCATGTTCAGCAAAGCATTCCTTATCTTGGCCTCTGTTGCCCTTGTCTAAGGCTTGTAATTGACTGCTCCAGCTCTGACTGCCCCATTAGGCTGGGTCTGTGGTTATACTGTTACAAATAAACAAGATAGAGTTTCTGTGACCACAATATTCTATTAGTAACAGAAAAATCTAATCAATTCGACATTGAATCCCTTCCATTTGACCCATTAGAACTTAGCATTATAGAATCCCAACAACACAGAAAGAGGCCATTTGGCCCATTGAGCCTGCTCTGACAACAATCCCACACAGGCCCTAACCCGCAACTCCATGTATTTACCTTGCTAATCCCCCTGACACTAAGGGACAAGTTAGCATGGCAAATCCACCTAACCTGCACATCTTTAAATGGTGGGAGAAAACCAGAGCACCCAGAGGAAACCCATGCAAAGACAGGGAGAACATGCAAACTCCTGAGGCCAGAATTGACCCAAGTCTCTGGCACTGTGAGGAAGCTGTACTAACCACAGTGCCACCGTGCCCCCCCTATTTGTAGAACCACAGTCCTTATAAATCTTATCAATTATAATTAAGCCATTAACAAGTATAAAATAGTAGCGTTATGAAGCATGAAAAGTACGGTAACTGTCTTGACTCTGGCCTACACTTTTACACCTTCATCTACTGCAAGGAAAAGGTAGCACTGCTTTACTATTCATTCATATAGTAGATACTTAAAGGTACTAATGCAGAGTGCCTGTGGCTTGTAACCAATGAATTAATCGTATATAGATATAAGATTGTATCATGCTTACATTATGTTATCAGATTGTCAGCCTGACTCAAAAGCAGCACATCCTTGCTGCCGGACTTCAACATATAATCTAGTCCACCACTTTATTTCAGTATTGAGGGAATGCTGCCTTGTCTTAGGTGCTGTTTTTCAGATCAAACATTAAACCTACATCCCCATTTACCCTGCTCATGTGGGCATATAATATCTCATAACCACCAGTTCAAAAGATCAAGGCAGACAGTTATACCTCAATCAAACAAATAAATACTTACATTTATGTTGTGCCTTTCATGACCATCAAAAGGCATCAAAAACAGGAGTGTAACATAATGGCCAGACTTCAATTTCCACAAGGACCAGGGGAAGCAGAACGGTTTGAATCTCAAAACCAGTTCATTTCTTGAGTGTATTCTGAATCATTTTCTGGAACAATATGTTCTTGAACAAACAAGAAAACAATTATCTTAGAGTCAAAAATGAGCTGTGTGCCGCAGTAGTCAACAATATAACAGTAAGGGAACACTTTGCTGACATTGGCCATAATATGATATAATTCAATATTAGGTTTGAGAGGAGCAGGGTGAGTCATGAACCAAGGTTTTACATTTCGGTAAGGTCGACTTTAAACATGTGAGGCAGGAAGTGATTATGACTCGCTGAGCAGAGTAACTAACCGATAAAATTTTGAAATGAATATTAGGAGAGGTCCAAAAAAAAGGATTGGTATGCAGGACCTTCACATGGATAATTGAACAACCTTGAACAACAAGGGAAGTGAAAGAGTGTATAAAACAAAATATAGGCCCTTATGTGAAGACAAAGAACTGTAAAGATCTGACAGATTGGGAGAAATATAAAGAACAGCAAGGGGATACAAAGAAAGTGGTAAGCGCTGTCAAAATGGGACATAGGTTAAAGCTTGTGAGGGATACAAGATTGGTACGAATATAGTAAGGGGAAGAAGATGGCTAAACGTAATATGGACTCCGTAATGACAGACAGAGACATTACGCTAATTGAAAACCAGGAAATGGCACAATTACTGAATACGCACATTGTATCAGCCTTTTCATGGAGGATGAAGAAGGAAAAGAGCAAAACAAATTCAAAGAGAGGCACGACCAAAAACAAAGAAAGTAATATTTTTAAAGCTCAATGCTTTAAGTCCCAGGATATTAAAATAATTGGTGAGGAACTTTGTGATGCATTCATCACCTGTTATAAAACCCCTCATTTCAGGAATTATTCTTTTAGAATAGAAAATTGCTAATGTCACTCCAGTAATTTAAAAATGTAAAACAGATAAACCAGGAAATTACATGTCGATTAACCTAATGTCTGTGGTGAAGTTACTGGAATCTGTTGTAGAGGTCAGAGTGACTAAGCATTCATACAAATATGAGTTGATCAGGTAAAACATGCATGGATTTCTAAAGGGAAGTCATATGCAATGAACCAACACATCCAGCCATGGTAAAAGTTTCAAGTGAGCAACTCTTCTCCTATTAGTGTTCCCCTGTCCCACACTAATGTCATCTCCCTTCCCTTGCATGTCTATTAGTTGGCCAGGTCTGACCATCCTTGTGGCCCCTGGCCCCCAGAGACCCAAACAGTTCTGAGGGACTCCTCTGGAAGACCAACATTGAAGGGGCATCACAAATGTCACCCACACCCTCTACTAGTGCAGATAATTGCACCCTGGTGGGATTAACTAAAAACAAAGAACAAAGAAAATTACAGCACAGGAACAGTCCGTTTGGCTCTCCAAGCCTGCCACAACCATGCTGCTCGACTTAACTAAAACCCCTACCCTTCTGGAGATCATATCCCTCTATTCCCATGCTATTCATAGATTTGTCAAGACGTCCCTTAGAAGTCACTGTCGTATCTGCTTCTACTACCACCCCCAGCAACGAGTTTCAGGCACCCACCACCCTCTATGTAAAAAAATCTGCCTCGTACATTTCCTTTAAACTTTGCCCATTGCACCTTAAACCTGTGCCCCCTCGTAATTGACACTTCCACCCTGCACAAAAGCTTCTGACTATCCACTCTGTCCATGCCTCTCATACTCTTGTAGACTTCTATCATTCACCCTTTAACCTCTGTCGTTCCAGTGAGAACAAACCAAGTTTCTTCAACCTCTCCTCATAGCTGATGCTGTCATACCAGGCAACATCCTGGTATATCTTTTCTGTACCCTCTCCAAAGCCTCCACATGCTTCTGGTAGTGTGGCAACCAGAATTCAACACTATATTCCAAGTGCAGCCTAGCTAAAGTTCTATAAAACTGCAACATGGCTTGCCAATTTTTAAACTCAATGCCCCAGCCGATGAAGGCAAGCATGCCATATGCCTTCTTACTATTTTCTCCACCTGCATTGCTAATTTCAGTGACCTGTAAACCTGTAAACCCAGATCCCTCTGTTTATCAATACTCTTAAGGGTTCTGCCATTTACTGTATAACTACTAGACAGGCTTCAGGGTTACTCACTGATGAACAGCTCACTCCTCATGTTGCACTGTGCCGTGCACCAGGCTGATGACATGTCCCTAGGTTCAGTCATTCCAGAATTGAGTGAATTGCAAAGGCAGAGTGACAAGCATCAGGAAGGAATGACAGTGTCCCTCCTTGGACTGCAAGGCCAAATGGAGGAGTCCCATCATCTTCTGTCTGAGGAGATGATACTGCCACTCTGATGCAACAAGGTCAGCACTGCAAGGGTGGCATCTGCAGTGGAGACCTTGCACAGGAGGGGGATATCTATTCCATGGTTCAGCTTATGACCTCCATGGCTGAGGGAATGAACTCTTTGGTGAGGGGCTTCAATTGTATGGTGCAGGCACTAGTTGGAATCCATGAGTGTCAGTACCAGAGACAACAGGGCCTTTAGATCTCACTCCCCTGAAGCACCTGAAGGGAAGAGGATCAGCAGGAGCATAGTCCAGGGCCTTCCATCTAGGAGACACTGAGAGTGTTCAGCCCATCTGACACCCCTCTTCTTGTGAGTGATACGCCTTAAGCTCTTTACACCTGTGCTTTTTGAATGTAGGCCAGAGCCTTTAAGGTCCAGGGCCCCCAGGGGACAGCAAAGTCATCCCAGACTTTGGAAGTCAGCAGGCCACCTCAACCTGAGTGGTGGATCCTGGTGATACACTTCGCTGTAGCAGGAGGGTGAGAAAGAGTAAGGAGTGATAGGCCCCTTATGAGCGTGGGTGAATCTAGTCACCGTTGTGATAGCACACTTGTATTAAAATGACTTTGATCATCCATACAGAGCCTCTACACAGTCATGGCATCATGCTCAGCAACACTCCGAGTAATCTCAGTGTTTCATCACTGTGCCACTTGAGACTCCCAACTTGCACACTGAGGGCACAGTAATGCCATGCCACTGCTGGCATGGGTCCCTTAAATGGACACTGCCCTAAACAATAGCAAATCACAAATTAACGTTAACATGTCAAACTAAGATATGATTAAAGGAGTTGATAAAGCTCCCTAGTCCTTGTGGTGCCCACCAAGCATGGAAGGCCTTGATCGTGTCAATGGATAGAGTATGCTCCCTCTCCAGGGACATCCAGCCACAAATGTAGCCATGACAGAGGGGCAGACAGGTCAGATGACCCCTCCAGTTGCCCACTGCCTGGACCTGTTAATGGCAAGTTTGGCCAGGCCCAGAAGCAGGTTCATGAAGAGGTCCTCTTCCTTCAACACCCCTCCCTGCACCAGGTGGAAGCTAAGCTCCCAAAGGTTTAACAATTGGGTGTCAATCAGTGGCACACTCATGCATTGCAGTGCTGACTAAATTGGCACAATTGATTCATTAAGAAAGGGCCAGGGAGCTGATTAGGTGATGGCTTTATCTTATGCCAAGTGATGACTTTCCCTTGTTGAAGTGTCAAATTAAGGGACATAGGTTAAAAGTGAAAGGGAGAAATCTTAAAAGAGATGTGCAGGGGAAGTTTTTCATGCAGAGAGTAATGGGTGCCTGGAATATGCTGCCAGAGGAGGGGTGGAAATAGGCACATAAGCAACATTTAAAAGGCATCTGGATGGGTACATGAATAGGGAGTGAATAGAGGAATATTGTCTGAGTAATGTCAGAAGGGCTTTTTATTAAGTTTAGTTAGGACATCATGATCAATGAGGGTTTGAAGGGCTGAAGGGCCTGTTCCTGTGCTGTACATTTCTTTGTTCTTGTTCTTTGTTCTTAGGCACACTTGATGTATATGAAGACTGCAATTTGTATTCAACTTCATCCTTAGAGGGCATTTCATTCGTCCAGCTCTCATGCACTGTGGATTAAAGGAGAATTCCTACTTGAATAACCAGCCACCTAGACACTAATCCCTGACAGCCTGGCCTCCATAATGAGTGGCCTTGAAATTCCAGACATCTCATGCCATCTGGCTGCAATGTTTAGCCTACATGTGACGGTTCATTCTGCACTCGTCCTTCTCCCGTGTGTGAGGGTCTTCAAATCCTCATGTAGCTGCTCAACATCACTTGTCAGGGGTCCTCACTCTGCCCATGCAGCCTAGTATCTCACAGGACCCCAAACATTTTTTTCAGTTGTTAAAACCTATTTGGCATTCCTGTGACCCTGTTCATCCACATTTTCTAAAAAATAGTAGAAGTTATGGTCATTTGAGCCAAAGTTCCATTCTGGACCCTTGCCATCCAGTCATAACATCAATTGGGATTGTCACTATGGGCACTTTCAGGTCTATGGCGATAGAGCAAGGGAATAGGATTTCTCTCCAGAGAGCCAGCATGGACCCATTGAACTGCAAGGCCTCTTTCTATGCTGTAAAGATTCTATGATTCCATGAATTCTATAGGAGGGAGAATAGTGATAATGGATATATATACAAATTGGCAGAATGTGAATAGTCATGTCCCCCAGTGATCAGTACTGGGGCCATAGTTTTTCACTATACTTACCAATGGCTTAGATGAAGGAATAGAGAAATACATGTCTAAGTTTGCTGATAACACTGTTAGGTGCCACACTGTAATGAAACTGTGCTTTTAACAAATGTATTTTTATTGTGTTTCTTGTGAAGGGTGTGTTTAAAAGTCAGCTCTGTTTGTAAGGTGCTGATTCATCTGCACTTGGCAACTCACATACTGAAAATACTAATAATAATTGTTCCTAGATAATTATGCATTTGTTTTAATCTAAGCTCACGCATTTTTTGACTTTTTTCCCCCCCGGGATTTCAAAATAGAATTTAATTTGGTTGATTGACAAGAGATGGAGCTATGTGAATGGGCAGAGCTAGGCTTACAGAGACAAGCAGACAGTTTCTGCTTGGGGCTGCAAACAGCAGGAGGTCTCTTTCTGTCTGGAGTCTTGTTTGGGGCTTGTTAGAAAAATAGGCATCTCTCTCCAGAGGTGTTCTGAAGGCTTGAGGGCTGGCAGCCCATGTAAGCCTGCATTATTTTTGAAGAGGAGTTTAGGCCTATGAGAAATATTACTTAAATTGGAACTAATAGAGATAGACTAGCAGTTAAGAATTGTACCTTGCCATGTTTAAGTATTTCAAGTGGTAAAAGCTAAGCGAATTTATTTGTTATATTTAAACTGTATTGTTAAAAATAAAGTTTATTTTGATAAGAGCTGCTTAGTGTATCAAAAGAATCATACCTCAGTTGAAACACCATATCCTTACACTGATGCCAAAGTAAAAAAATAGTTGGGGTCTAGTTGGGCTTCATAACATATCTTGGAGTTTCTGATCTGGTCTCTAACAACAGCAAGTGATGAAGGTAGAACCAGAAAATTGCCAAGGACATTGAATGGTTAAGTAAGCGGACAAATCTGTGCTGATGAAGTTCATTGTGTGTGGTCATCCATTAAGAGAGAGACATCAAAGTATTTTCAAAATGGTGAGAAGGTAGGGATGAGCAAAAAGATTTGGGGATCCAAGAAGCAATAACAATTGGTGGATTGGTGCAAACACAAATTAAAAGGTCGATGGAATGTTGGCCTTTAATCTATAGAGGGTTGAAGTACAAAGGGGTGGGAATTCTGTTACTGTTGTACAACGATGTGGAGATGCTGGCATTGGACTGGAGTAAACACAGTAAGAAATTTCACAACACCAAATTAAAGTCCAACGGGTTTATTTGGTAGCAAAATCTACAAGCTTTCAGAGCACTGCCCCTTTGTCAGGTGAGTGGGAATTCTAGTCACAAATAGGACATGTAAGGACACAAGCTCAATTTACAAAATAATGATTGGAATGTGAGTCTTTACAGGTAATCAAGTCTTAAAGGTACAGACAATGTGAGTGGAGAGAGTGTTAAGCACAAGTTAAAGAGATGTGTTTTGTCTCTAGACAGAACAGTTAGTGAGATTTTGCAAGCCCAGGCAAGTTATTATGGGGGTTACAGATAGTGTGGCATGATCTCAAGATCTTGGTTGAGGCTGTCCTCATGTGTATGAAACTTGGCTATCAGTCTCTGCTCAGCAAGTCTGCACTGTTGCGTGTTGTGAAGGCTGCCTTGGAGAATGCTTACCCAAAGGTCAGAGGCCGAATGCCCTTGACCGCTGAAGTGTTCCCCAACAGGAAGAGAACAGTCTTGCCTAATGATTGTCGAGAGGTGTTCATTCATCCACTGTTGTAGCATCTGTATGGTCTCCCCAATGTACCATGCCTACGGACAAGCCCTCCGTATACACAGGATCTGCTCAGATGAGGAGGATCACAACAGACACTTCCAGACACTGAAAGATGCTCTCATAAGAACAGGATATGGCACTCGACTCATCGATCGACAGTTCCAAAGCGAAAAACCTGTACCGACCTCCTCAGAAGTCAAACACAGGACACAGTGGACAGAGTACCCTTTGTCGTTGAGTACTTCACCGGAGTGGAGAAGCTGCGACATCTTCTCCGAAGCCTTCAATATGTCCTTGATGAAGACAAACATCTCGCCAAGGCCATCCCCATACTCCCACTTCTTGCCTTCAAACAATCGCACAACCTCAAACAGACCATTGTCCGCAACAAACTACCGAGCCTTCAGGAGAACAGTGACCATGACACCACACAACCCTGCCACAGCAACCTCTGCAAAGACATGCCAGATCATCGAAACGAATGGCACCATGTCACATGAGAACACCATCCACCAGGTACACAGTACACACTCTTGAAACTCGGCCAACGTTGTCTACCTGATATGCTGCAGAAAAGGCATGGTACATTGGGGAGACCATGCAGACGCTATGACAACAGATGTATGAACACCATGCGACAATCACCAGGCAAGTGTTCTCTTCCTATTGGGGAACACTTCAGTGGTCACGGGCATTTGGCCTCTGATCTTTGGGTAAGCATTCTCCAAGTTGGCCTTCATGACACACAACAGCACAAAGACTGATAGCCAAGATCAGCACACATGAGGACGGCCTCAACCGGGATCTTGGGTTCATGTCACACTATCTGGAACCCCCATAATGATTTGTCTGGGCTTGCAAAATCTCACTAACTGTCCTGTCTGGAGACAATCTCTTCAACCTGTGCTTAACGCTCTCTCCACTCACATTGTCAGTACATTTAAGACTTGATTACCTGTAAAGACTCGCATTCCAATCATTATTTTATAAATTGAGTTTGTGTCTTTATATGTCCTGTTTGTGAATAGAACTCCAACTCACCTGACAAAGGGGCAGCGCTCCAAAAGCTAATGGATTTTGCTCCCAAATAAACCTGTTGGACTTTAACCTGACGTTGTGAGACTTCTTACTGTTGTACAAAGCACTGGTTTGAAACTATCTGCAATAGTACACTCAGTTCCAAACAGCAGGAAGGATATATTGGCCAGAATTTTAATTAAATTGTCCTGTCTGCAGTGGGGATCTAGCAGCAAGTCACAAATGTAATTCTTGTTAGAGTGAGCTTTGCCTTGGATGTTTAATCAGAGTGTGAACATGACAGTGACTCACCCCTGTCAATGGAATAAATTCTATCCAAAGGGCCTTAGCCGGTATCAGAATGGCTGAGTCCTCCCATTTCGTAGATTTCAGGAGGGAAAAGTGATACATAGGGAGGCTGTACCCAGAGTCTCTAATCTTTCACTGGAGATAATAGTGGAGACTGTGAGAGTCTGCAGGGAAGTGGTAAACAGGTCAGCCTTGCAGAACAAACAGCATGACCTCCTAGAAGCTGGATAGTGTACTGCAAGATTTCAATGATCTCATAAGGGCAGGACAGCGGAGTAGTGCCCCAGTGTACGGGCTATTCCTTCTCCAACATTTGGCTGTACAGCACTCTTCAGATCTCTTTTGAGATTGTGCAGCTCCACACATTCTCCTCTCTTGAGGCATCTTCTGACATCCCCATATTAACAAAGAACAAAGAACAGCACAGCACAGGAAACAGGCCCTTTGGCCCTACAAGCCCGCGCCGCCCATTTTAGCACTCAGTGAGTGCCTTATTCAAGCCTTTCGTCGATCGTCGACGTTTTTGTCTACCCCTAGTGGAACTCCACAATAACGGGAATTATATGTACGCCAGATTAAGGGAGATCCAATTCAGGGACAATTTATTGACACCAATCAGCCTAAAAAGCATGTTTTTGGGATGTGGGAGGAAACCGGAGCACCAGGAGAAAAGCCAACACTCATACTCATCATAATGTCCTTCACATCCACCTCTCACAGTCACCCTCAGCAAATAGCGTCATTCTATTCTCCCCATACTTTTTCATTTTTAACACTGAAAGCTGGCTGCTTTCTGTCCTCGCAGGAGAAGAAAACACACAACTTCAGGGAGAAATGGAGAATCGGGGTGACCCAAAATCCATGACCAGCCTGACTGCAGCAGAAAAGGAAGCCTTGTTCATTGGCAGGGTGACATATAGCAATTGCATATATATAGGTGACAAGGAGATGGGGTTTGCCCACATACTTAGCCACAGGTTAGATATCATACTCCCAAATGGCAAATGACAGTCATTTTTGTTGAATTGCTGAAGGCACTCATCCCCTAATTCACTGCCCTCCCTCAGACAGAGCCTCACATACTGTCTCATACCCTGATGGTTGTGTGTGCTCTGCATAAGTTCAGGTGGTGTAGCTTTATGTGATCTCAAATCAAAGAATGTCCACCATGTGCATCGCAGCTGTCAGGGCAGGGGAATAAGTTCTAGCTCTGCCAAAGCCACAGGAGTACCAGCATATAGGAGCAATAGAAAGTGCAAGAGGAAGACTTCTGAATTGCACAATTAATTTTAGTATTTATAACAATGTCAATGCTATTATGCATATGAATAATTTCCTGCATGCATTGCTGGATTGTTGTGATGGCGAATAGTGGTGGACCTGATGATGGTAATGATTGACAGTAGATAAAGTGACAATGATATATATTTCAAACAAATGAATAAACTGGATTCCTTCTGTACCTATATCTCCATACACATGTCAGAGATTGGATCCAAGGTATTTATGGAAATGTGCCTTTCAGAAATCACTAGGGCTTACCTTTTACCTCTGCCACTGAAGATAATGTTTACAACCCTGTTAGTAAACAATATATCTTAAAAACAGGTCACAACAAAACTTGGTACAGAGATAGGGTGTGGTCCAAGGAAAAATTGATTAGCTTTTGGTGAAGTTGTGGATCCAGATCCAGGTCCTGGAATTTATAAAGGATCCATTAACATTGGGCAAAAGAGTGAATTGACTTTTTTTAAAAAATAGAGTTGTTCATAGAATCCCTACAGTGCAGAATGAGGCCATCTGGCCGATCAAACCTGCACTGACAACAATCCCACCCAGGCCCTATCCCTACATATTTACCCTATTAATCTCCCTAACATTAAGGGGCAATTTAGCATAGCCAATCTACCTAACCTGCACATCTTTGAACTGAGAGAGGAAATCGGAGCACCTGGAGGAAACCTACACAGACGTGGAAGAACATGAAAACTCCACACAGACAGTAACCTGAGGTCAGAATTGAACCTCACTGATGATTATATACAATCATCAGTTAGGCAGCAGTGCTAACCATTGTGCCACCATGCTGCCATGTTGCTTCAGAATGTTATGGATTGTCATGGCTGCTGCAGTGAAATCTGTCATGGCTGTCAAAATGTGAGCAGAGTTTTCAGAGCAGGTTGTTTGATGTGAATTGACCTGAAGACCTTCATGAAGAAATTAGATATAGCTCTTGGGCTAAAGGGAGCAAGGCTATGGGGGTGGGGTGGGGGGCGGGGCCAGAGAGAAAAACCAGGATATTGATTTTGATAATCAGTCATGATCATAATGAATGGCAGGATAGGTTTGAAGGGCCGAATGACCTACTCCTGTTTCTAGTTTATATTAAGACATCTCACTCTGATGGAAGCTCATAATAAAAATAATGAATTCAGCTTTGTAGTTACAGAATATCAACCAGAAAGAGCTGCATAATTGAAATAGCATTGAGTTAACATACTGTGGTGAAGGTCTGCACTCGACTGAGTACCCTGGACACTTGTTAATTCATGTTTTAGAACTGTTCAATTGTATAATATTTGGAAAGGTAATATCATCATCAAATAATGGGAATTCTGCTGCAGCAACTCAAGAATATTTTGATTCTGCTTATTTCCTGTTCCCCATTGTCTGGCTTAAAGTCAGGTAGCTTTTATTCTTTTCCACAGTTTCCCTTGGGCTCACCTATCTTTAGAACTAATGCCTGAAGGGGAATATTCTTTTTAAGACAAAAAGTGGGAGGGGTGAGTCTAATTATTGAAACAAATATAGGAATGCTACTTCAGAGACTAATGATGTAAGGGGTCATAGAAGGAGCCCGGCGTATTAATGCGATTCCTTTGAAATGAATCTCGTTTTCACCATCACCAACAGCCGCCAGCATCAGGACCAGCGCCGCCGCCACCATAACAAGTCAGCAGAGAAAGCGGTGAAACCTGCTCCAAATCGCCTCGGACGTACGACTTCTATGTCACTGGGACGTAACTCAACAATCCTCCCCCTGTCCTTTGGACCAATAAGGGATTTTATGAAGCAGGTTCCAGACGAGTTGACATGGAGATCACACGCAGGTTCCCTTCACCCCTGTTGGACGAGATGCGTGGAAAAAGCTAAGAGGATCCCGCGTCATTGTTATCCAGGAATGAATGACCGGAAGCGATCCGGTTGTTAAAGAGACTGGCAACTAAATGCAACCGCGGAATGAAATGAAATTGACAGCACGTCTCTAGTGAAAGACGGCAGATTTGCAAATTAAATAGGCAGATACAACATCTTTTTTTAAAAAAAAGCAGATTGCAGACCAGATGTTAACCTGCGATTGTATATTCCGCGAAGAAACACAATTGGGAAGTATGGTGAGTCCGTTGAAGGGGATGAACAGGGCAAGGAAGACTCGGCATTTTCTCAGGAAAATTAATTGTCTTTTATCGCAGATTGGGTCAGTGTGGGTGTGTGTGTGTGCATGATTCTTCGGATTGATGCTGTTCAGCTTTAGAATGCAGGAAAGCAACAAGACAACAAGTTAGCACGGATACAGGCAGCAATACGATGTGGTGAAAGCAGAAATGCATGCAATTGGACAGTAAATCAATCAGTGTATTCACCAGCGCTGTATGGAATTGGGTGTTGTTTTTCCCCCTCGAAATAGACTTTTCGAGAATGATTTGGATCTCAGTTCAGAATACCGCTGTTTCCCTTGTGGACAGTCTGAGTAACAGCACGGGTGGAAATCTCAACTTGTAGCTTATTTTACAGATTGCCAGAGAGAAAGGGAGAAAATGTATCTACATCCCTTAACTGTCAAAGAGAAAAATTATGACAACGACCCATAACGGCGTGAGCTTTTGTATCTTACATAAAAATGAAATCCATGTTAGATTTCCTTTGCATTTTGAATACATCTTTATGGGGTTCCTCAATACAATGGCATGTACAATGTAAAAAGTGGGTTGCATTTTAAAACGACTTAAATAACTTGTGCAACGATTGGCTTGCAAATCAGTTGCACAAACTCAAAAGTAAGCATTTTATATTAGGTCATTTTTTATTTTGTAAGACACGCAATAATTGGATTAAATTATTAAATATTAAATCACAATATATGACAGTAACCAGTTGCATAGTACCGTATTATTGATTTCGTATTATACGAAATCAAAACTAGTATATTGTTTGTAAATTGGATAATTGATATCGATAATTTGATGCAATGCATGAGCTTTACATTGTTTATTTTAAATAACACTTTTGTTTTTTGTAAACTTGAACAACTTTTCCGCTTTGCAGAAAGAAACAACAACGTCTAGTTTTAAACAAGTTAGATAAAGAATATCTACAGCTGACTGTTAAGGCAACGACACAGCATTATAGTGATTCATTTTGAATATTAAATTGTACAATATGATAAATGAAATTGGAGCCAAACATAAAAAGATTAAATTTATGTCGGTTAACTGCCACGGATGTGTAGAGGATAGAGTCCAACCAACTAGAAAATTAAAAAAATAACAATGCCAGCAGTTTAGATTATCAACAAATGGCACTGATGCACTCGAACCATTTCATCGCCAGATTGATACACCTAGATTCCCCACCCGGTGTAATGATAGAAGGAAATAAATATATTTTTAAGTTAGTAGGGAGCAAAACTTGCCTGTGTGACCGATGGAAGGTGTGTGTGTTTTTTGGGGAGGGTGTGTTTTGGGGGATGGTGTGTGTTTTTTTGAGGGGAGGGAGTGTGTGTGTGTTCTTTGGGGATAATGTGTTTTGGGGAGTGTATGTGTTCTTGGGGGATAGGGTGATTTGGGGGGAGGGTGTTTTAGGGAGGTGTGTTTTTTTGGGGGGAGGCAGTGTGTATATTTTGGGGAGGATGTGTGTGTTTTGAGGAAGTGTGTGCTGGTGGATGGGAAGCTGCTGAGACGATGCTGGCTGGAGCTGGGCGGAGATGTTGCAGGGAGACGCACCGACTGTGCGATTGAAAGGGGGAAGCCATCAAACATGGCGACAGCTGCAGTCTGCTGCCCCCTTCTCCTGAAGAGCTACCGCTGACCGACGCCTTGTTCGACATGCGTTCCTTCACAAACTGTAAGGGGGAGATTTAAAGAAAAAACTCCAGAAACAAATTATATTTTAATGCAAACGAATAGTGATAAAGGACATTGATGCTTTACCCGTGCCGCAGACCGATCAATATGTTTGCTCCGGATCCCAGCGACCATCCTTGTCCCTTTACCTTGGCGAGGCGGATGCTTGGTGCCAGGGCTGGGTAAACATATTTTTCACCAGTGTGGTGAGCCAGGCTGGCAACTTCTAGGCATCTGTGTGTGTGTGTGCGTGTGTTGAAGCACCTCTGATGGCCGCTCAGATAGTCTGTACATTTTTTTTATCTCCACCATTTGGATGACTTATGTTGACAAAATATTTTCGAGGGCAGGGAGGAAGAAAAAAGATCAGTCAACATTTGATGTAAGGTTCTGGGGAACAGCGCCTTGTTTTTTTCCTCTCTCTCTTCAGCGCCACTGTCACGTTCAGTTGTCTCAAAATATGGAAGATGTTTCCCACAGTCTGTAGGTAAAGGTTGGGTTTTATTTACTGCTATTCGCCATATCTGTTTGGGGTTGTCTTGGTCATTTATGTGCGGTGCGTTTTCAGTTAAAATACTATCACCCCCTCTGTCTGGCTTCCTCCTGCCCTGTTTTTGTGGCAAATAAAAGACTCGGTTCACCATTTAGGCGAATTAGCACAAGCCATTCAGAAATCTTGAGTTAATAATATTTTGTGTTGATTTAAAGTCAGCCAGGGATCGAATAGGAGGAGACATTTGCAGGAGCTTATGTTGATATTTTTTGTAGTGTGAATCTTTGCTGATTTGTTATAGGCATGTCGAATTTGCATCCATCGAAAGAAATTATTCAAGTTAACAGGTCTCCTTGAGGAACTTGAGTTTTTTTTACTTCTTATAAAAAGGCAGTAATGTAAATATATGTCGCTGGGATTAAGTGTGATCATGTCTTTCTCATTTGGGGGCATTCTCCAGGTGGGATGCTATGAGGTTTAACACTAGGATGCTGGATGATGTTTGATCTTGCCGTTCTTTTTACCCTCCCTGTTAAGCATGTGAAGTCAGTCCCTTCATTTAATGTGGAAACCATCACATTTTATATGCTATCGTCATCCACGGTGAGAGATGCAGAGAGAAAATTCTAGCACCAACTAGCTCAGCTCTTCAAAGCACGCATGGGCAGGCTTCAAACAAAACAATGTTAAATTTGAGTCTGATTTTGTGTTGGGGGAATGGAAGAATGACTATGTTTTTGGTTTGGATCAACAGGCTACAATTCAGAATATTCACCTGTTAACATTCTCAGTGAAGCAGAGATAATGATTCCAAAAACAGAAATTGAATGTCATTGGATATTTATAAAGCTGCAATTCCAGTGATGGCCCATTGAATAGTTAACAGATAATTGCACATCTTTAGTTCTTTCATAGTAAACCATTTTTTTAAATGCATTTTGTTTTAAAAAAGCATGTTGGATTCCCGCAGAATATATGCCAGTGTAAAAGGGGCAGAGTTTCTTCCCTCCTGTGCTGATTTGGTCCACACCATCTGAGTTAAACTGGCTGAACCAGCACAAAAGACTGAGAAGTTTTAATGCCACAGGTAGATCAGTTTGCCATGGCCTGTGTTTGTTTAAAAAGCAATTTTGCCTGAACT
Source organism: Carcharhinus amblyrhynchos (assembly GCF_965287045.1). NCBI lineage: Eukaryota > Metazoa > Chordata > Chondrichthyes > Carcharhiniformes > Carcharhinidae > Carcharhinus > Carcharhinus amblyrhynchos. The sequence continues at coordinate 59,160,388 of NC_137334.1, forward strand.
TGGTACCACCCACAAACGTGGCCCCACCCTCGGATTGAAGTAACTAGGGTGGTGAGCTTCCACCAATTGTGATCATTTGAAAAGGGTCTTCAAAAGTGATTTGTTTTACTTTAGGATTGAAGGCACCAGCAGTAGGTATGTGTTGAAAAGCCTCACATATTTAAAAATAATTTAATTTGTTAGGGAACTGACTAGTGCAACTGATGATACTAATAAATGATTTTGCATAGCTTTCTTTATGTTTTTTAAATGGTTTAAAGCTAAGTCATTGACTGACAGAGGACCTAACTTACTAAAATTGCTTTTTTTGAAAAAAATGTTTTGATAATAATATACTAGTTAATCACTCAAATCAATGAATATTCTTTAATGCAACTGAAAGATTATGGTCTGTTACACCGTATGGTTAATGGAGAGAAAATAATCACTTGTGATTGCAATTCATTTTAGCAGAAACTTGAACAGCAGCCTCATGCAAAAGAATTTCAAGTGTAATTTGCGCCCAGTTTTCTAAATTGTCCAATTTAAAGCAGGAACTTACACCCCCTCCCCCAACCCTGGCCAGCTGAATGGAGAAACAGCAATATTTACTGGCCCATAAGTGGGCTAGTGATGTTAGTCTTCATAGCAAACAGATCCAAAAAGCAATTATAAGTGTGGTATTAAGTTAATAAAATCAATATTTTGGGTGAAAACCTTGGAACAACCTTCCTAAAGACACTGTATGGTCTGCACCAGTTCAAGAAGGTGGCTCACCATGACCTTCTCATGGGCAGTTAGGGATGGGCAATAAATACTGACCTAGGCAGTGATGCCCAGGTGCTGAGAGGTAATTTTTAAAAAAGTACTTTTCTGAGTAAATTAGCACGGTACACTTCTTCCTTCGCTCTAGTGAAATTTGTGCGTCTTTGAATTTCTGTGTGTTTTCATTTGGGAAGCAAATTACTTTGTCTATTTCCAGCAAGAACGTGTTGTTTAGAAGGGGATTGTACGTGCAAGTAAGAGAGGCCTGATGTTGATGAAGTTGTCATGCAACGCTGCACCTGCCATAGTGCTCAAGGGCAATGAGAATGATGGAGGAAGTCAGACCAGTAAAGCAAAAATGTATCATAGATAAGAACTGGTGGGATTATAAATGCAGAGAATGTCAGGAAAAGAGGGATGGAACAAGAGAGGCCTTGGCAATGCTTTCATTAAATAGATCCTACAGAATAACGGAATCTTTTATACAAAGATAATTAAAATAATTTGGAAGAATTATGACATTGCTCATAATGTTGCAGCATAAAAAAGTCAGCAATTGATGCAATTAAATTGATCCAGAATAGGAAAATATTCTTAACTTGTACAAACATTTGATAAATCCTGCAAAATGATCTGATCTTACATGATCTAAAACACAAGCTTAGTTATGTTGTTAACACACTTACAGATAATATGTTCACTTCAAAATTCTTCTTGCGTACAACATTAGTGGATTACTTACAGATGTGTACACATTTTTGTTACTTGTGGTATGAGAACCAATGCAATTCCTCTTTAAAGTTGGATACTGCAATCATTGAATTTGTTTGAATCTATGAAGAATTTTCACTATTATCCTTAATAGATCCTCTGCTTGAATTGACTACAGTAAATTACTTGTGCATTTACTCTAAAAATGGATAAACACCCACTAATAAGATAGAAACCTGATGCAATTATGTGAAATTGTGGCCAGTACAAAGTAAACCTACCTTAAATTCAATAAAACATGATATTCCCAAGGATAAGGATTTAGTGGTGTGTTTGGGCTTAAAACTGGAAAGGACAGATGACAAATATAAAACAATTCAAAAATAGCTAATTACATGCAGTGAAATATATATACAGGATTTTCAGATATAATGGAATTAAACATAACAGTCAAGTTCCTCAGAACTTATGGAGAATGTCCAAGCATAGGGTCCATACTGTTTTTTTCACTCAGGTAATTAATCAAAACAGTTTATGTACATTTTCTTCCCCTTGAAGTGAACATTGGTGCTTTACAAAACATATCAATTTCAATTACAAGGAAAATACTTCATTTCAAGGTAAAATGTATATGATAGTTACATCCCTTGATGAAAATCATTCTATTTTGCAATACTAGTCACTGTCTTTGTGTGGAGTTTGCACGTTCTCCCCATGTCTGCGTGGGTTTCCTCCTGATGCTCACGTTTCCTCCCCACAGCCTGAAAGGCATACTGGCTAGGTGCATTGGCCCAAACAGACATAGACGTGTGGCGATTAGGGGAATTTCACAGTAACTTCGTTGCAGTGTTAATGTAAGTCTTAGTTGTGGCTAACAAATAAACTTTAGTATCCAGCTTCAAAGATATAAACTAATTTCTATGAATAGTAGAGTTTGGTGCATGAGATTGTGATTGAGTGCATATGGAGCAGTATTTTTAATTTAAATATTAAAAGATGGAACCAGTATTTGGGGAAGTATTTCTATGAAGAAATACAATTGTATCTTAGTTTATGAAGAACTTAAATTGTACGTAACATTGTTAATGAGATAATATGCACATTGTCCATAAGCATGCACTTATCTGAACCTAATTAAGCATTTTATGATAGCCAGATGAGGTTTAATCTTAAATGTGCTCAGAAAAAAAATCATTCAGGTTGCAGGTTTTGAAGCCTGTCCACTATATAGTTCAGCAAGAGAGAAAGAAGTGCTTAATTATCAGAAAATAACTAACAGAATGCTGAAGAGTTAGGGGTTCCTCTAGTTGCCTGGTAAACAGTATTTTTTGTGATCATGACGTGTTACAGTGAAAAATATAGTTATGACTGAAAAATCTTAACTTTTGTGTTTATGATGTAAACTTTGTGGAGCAGTTAGTGGCAATTTTAGCTCTTTTTCTGTGATATAAACTAATGATGAATGGATCCTTGGCTTTCCTAGCTGATTTTTTTTTATTTGGATCAATTTAAGGGAAAACTATGTCGATTAAATTAATCTTCAGTTAGTGGTTAAAAAGTGCTCAAAGAGAAAAGATTCTTCATTTTCAAAATAATCTAGGATATTTACCTGCATTGGGGAATGTCATGTTATGCTAAAGATTTCATAAAGGTATTTGAGTTTCTATTGGAACCAATGTCTTTATTGTAGATATATATTGATATTAATTGGTTAATTGCTGCATATAATGCATGTTTTGAATATCCTTTCTTGACTATGCATTACACAATGCATACATTATTAATTAAGTGGTTTGTAGATATACATTCAGGAAGCAAAATCTAATGTAGAATGTTACAGTCAATGGCTTCCAGGAAGTGCATCGATATCAATAAATTGGCATTGTTCTTCTGTTTTCAGGAATATACAAGTTTCACATGGCAGGGTTAATGCATTAGGATACTGTCCCTTTTAAATTTATTCTCAGGATGTTGGTGATGCTCATGAGACTGCGTTTATTGCCTTTTACTGGAGGCAGTAGTAGTGAGCCTCTTCCTCAAAGTAACACAATTCTTTTGTTGATATTGCTTTTGTGGTGGTGTTAGTCAGGAGTTCCAGGGTGTTATTTTTAAAGAGCAAAATTAACCAAAAACGATATTCTTTAAAAATATAGTTCTAAAGTTTTTGTGTCCAATAATGTAATCAAAATCCAGGTTGAGGAATGCACAATTTATCCTTCATCTTGCATCTTTATCAAATGCTCCTGGATCAGATATCTTCTTTTCAGTTATCAATCACTGAAGGCATTTATTCACTAAACCACATCTAAGTGCTATGTTTTTTACCAAGGTTAGGGTGAGGAGGCAGGTCCCAAGTCCCCAGAATACAAATCAAACTCTGTGCTGTTGCTGTTAATCTACACACAGGAAATGGGAATAGGAGTGGCCCATATGGTCTGTCAGATCTGCTCCCTCAGTCAGTCTGATCATGGCTAATCTTGGGACTTCAACTCCACTTTTTCACCCACTCCCTAGATCCCTTAATTCCCTGAGAGACCCAAAATCTGTCTATCCAAGTGTTAAATGTTTTCAAAAATGGAGCATCAACAATTCTGTGGAGTAGGGAACTACAAAACTTATAACCACTTGAGTGAAGTAATTTCCCCTCATCTCGATCCTAAATGATTAGTTCCTTGTCCTGTGACTGTGTTTTAGATTCCCTGAGCAATGGAAACAATCATTCAGCATCTACCCTACCAAATCCCTTCAGAAATGTATCGGTTTCAATTAGATTATCGCTCCTTCTTCTGAACTCCACAGAATATAGACCTAATTTGCTCAGCTTTTCATAATAGGAAAGCTCTCCCCATTCCTGGGACCAGTTTAGTGAACCGCTTCCAATGAAAATCTAACCTGATCCACATGCTAGCTATCAAGCCAACTCAGCTAATTGGCTCCCCAGATTAGATATAGGTACACTTCTTCAAAAATGTATCCCAATCCTGATGATGGTGATGCTCCCCTAAGGCTTTCTTGAGTATGCAGTTCGGTGATGTGAATTTATGTCCATTTGAGAACTGCGTTAAAACCATCTAATTTCACTTGGGGTTCCCATGAAAATCCATTCCATTAGACTAAAACAGTTTCACATTGAAATAGACAAAGAAATTGACCAAGCTTTCCAATTTCTGCAATGATTATAAGAAGAAGTTTGGTAGTGGTCATGTAATTTTTATTCTATAACATATCAAACACCCGATCTTGATATCTTGACAGTTTATGAAAGATTTAGGAGGTTCACAGGTCATTTACTTTTGTCATAATGAACAGTATAAAAAGCTTGGAGGGGATCCAGTAATAACCATGCTGATCTTTACAACTAATAGTATGAGAATTCAGTAGACAACACTTAACAATGGGAGACATTTTTGGCAATGTGGAAGTTTTTGCTAAAGTAGAATTTGAGAACATTGTAACTTTGTTTTACTTCAGGGTAGAAAAGAAAACAGTGATTGAAATAAATGTACCCATTCTAAAAATTGTTAATTAGTAATGAAATACACAGTTTGCACATCACTGCTTGTTAGCTTAATGAACTCAGAAGTTTAACTGTATGTTTAAGTCTTAGGGCTATCTGTTTATGGCATAATTGTGATTTTTTTTTGAAAATACAAATAGTAAATTAACACAGAAGCCAATATGTAAGTTGGGCCATATATTGCTTTTTTTTTAATCTTAATTTCAGAATGTATTTTATACTTCAATGTCAAGATGGCAGTAATTGAAACAGGAAAAAAATGCCAATTTGGAAAAGATAGTTATGAATGTTGAATCTAAGTCAAAAATGTATAAGGCAAGAAAAGTGCTGGATGATACATTTTCTGGTATGGAGTAAAATATAAGAAATAATTTTCAACCATCTGATGCGATCCGTTGAGACATTACAAAATAATAATATAAAATTACCAATTTAAAAAAAAATCTGAATAGCAGGAAAACCAAATTGATAGAAGATAGGACATTGTTGCACATTCATCATGTATCTATCAGTTCTGAAAATTTGCCATTTGTAAGTTTGCCATTCAGAAGAAGACAATAATTTAAGTTCACCTTGTGATGAAAGGTCCTCTTAAGCGCTAATTATAAACAAGCTTTTGAGTGACCGATAGAGTCACTGCTCACAAAGAGTATTTCAATCGATCAGGAGCATAACTAAAAGGATGGATATGCCTAAAATTTTCTCAGACAGAAAATTATATGATATGGTAACATAATGTAAAATACATAAAAATCATTGCTTCGTTATAATTAAACTTGGAAAAATAAAAGAAGTCAATGTCAAAATAAACATAAACTTTCATCACCACATGTAGTATAAATATGCAATAGATGATAGTCGTTCTAGTTTTAGTAATTTATTTACTGCAGTACAAAATTACTTTAAGAGGAAGAAACACAACACTTTTTACCTCTAATTATGATGCAACATTCAGTTCAAAATACTTATTTGTAGATTGACATACATAGTTTGTTAATATTTGTTATGTCATTTGTGGGATATGGGCATCAGTGGCAAATTTGGTAGTTACTTTCCATCCCTGATTGCAGGTGATCAAGGGTCTTCTGGAACTGCATCAGTCCATGTAATTTAAGGTGTCACCACAATGCTGTTAAGTGGGAAATTTCATAATTTGGACACAGCAGTAGCGAAGAAAGAGTAATACAGGTCTGAGTCAGGATGTGCGACTTGGAGGTGATGCTGTTCCAATGCACCTGATGCACTTGTCCTTTTAGATCTGGAATGTTAAGTTTATGGCTCATGGACGGTTTCAGCTAAGGTTCAGTTTCATCTGGTTTCTGTGTGCAATGCTTAAGATTGTCCTGTGACCTGAAATGAGGTATAAATCTCTTTGGTATTACTTCGCAGAGCCTGGGAGAACTGTGTTTTTAAATTTTGGCCCCTATTCACAGAATCGTAGAATTGTTACATCACAGAAGGAGGTCATTTGGCCCATCATGTCTTGCACCACCTCTGAGAATGAGCATTTTGCCTAGTTCCATTCTCCTGCTTTCTCCCCGTAACTCTGCAAATTGTTTTTCTTCAAACAGTCATCTTAATTCCCTCTTGAATGCCTCTATTGAATCTTCCATTTATCATCAACATTTTTCTTGCCTTATAACTTTTCACTTAGATTCAGTACGCCATCATACTTCCAGGCGGTGCATTTCTGTACCTAACCACTCACTGTGAAAAAGTTTTTATTTCTCTTGTTGCTTTTGTTTCTTTTATCAATTACCTGTGCTCTCCGGTTCTTGACCTCCCCAACAATGGGAACAATTTCTACCTATCTACCCTGTCCAGGCTCATCATAATTTTGAATGCTTTTATCAAATCTCCTCTCAGCTTTCTTTTCTCTAAAGCAAACTGGATTCCACAGGAGACATCGAGGGGTTCCCTGGTAGGTCTGGCCATTTTACATTTGAAGAAAATGTGTCCTTCCTGTTTGTCCATATCAGGAGCTAGAGTTGGGATGAGGGAATTCAGGAGCCAGAGATTGTAATGGCTGAGGGTAGGAAGTGTAGAGGGGGGTGGGGGTGGGAGGGTATGGTAAGAGAGATGGATGTTGGGAGTCAGGTGACTGAGAAACAAATCAGGAATCTGGAGATTGGAATATGGTGGAGGCGGGGGATGGGTGTGTCAAAGCTAGGAGATAGGGCCTTTTGGATGTTGGAATTAGGGGTGATGGGAGGAGTGGAGTTTGAGAATCAGTTTGTGACTCAGGGTGATTGGGGTATCAGCGAGTGGGACATGAAGAGAGAGATGGCTGGATATGGAGGCCAACAATCAGTGGAGAGTTATGAACAGTGGCAGCAACATGTTGGGTGGGAGTGATGCCTAGAGGGGAAGCAGCGAGTGTAGAATGTCAAGACCTAACTGTGCATCAATAAAGTTTGGTTATTTCACTGATAGGCAAATGGAGAACATGGGAACAGAGAGCCAGGATTGTACTGTTCTCAGGGAAAAAACGCTGACACCAGTATGTGAATGAGGGCGATGCAGAAGAGCTGGCAGTTATCCACTAGGATATTGTGTAACAGAACAGCAGCAATGGACCTCTGCACTCCAGAGAAGGGAAATAAAAGGAAGATTATCAACCTTAATTGCTGTTTGGACTGTTGTAGAGCTGGAAAAAATAGTCGGAGAATATGCTCACATACTTTGCCAAATGCACGCTGAAAAGATGTGGGACCCTTCTTCACATATTTTACTTAATCCAGCACTGACTTCAGGTGGCCATCCATTATCCATATCAATGATGCAGGACTTCATACTCAGAAATTGGTACAGATTGCATTTGTTTTACAACCAAATAATGTTGATGGAATGTGGCCCAAGCCGAGGGTCATCTTGTTGGATCAGGTCTATCAGGTAATTTAAGTCTAACAATCCTGTTATATGTGGTGGAGGTCATGAATTTGTGAGATGCTGCAAAGAAACCTGGGCATGTTGCTGCGGTGCATTCTGTAGATCATACACACTGATGGTGAAGGGATTGACCTTTGAGCCACTGAATGCCATGCCAGTCAGGTGTATAGCTTTGTTCTGGATAACCTTAAGCTTCTTGAGTATTGTTGGAACTGCACTTTTCAAGCAAATAGGGAGTGGGTTTTCCATCACATTCCTGGTATGTGCTTTGTAGATGATGGACAGGCTTTTAGGAATTGGTAAAAGAGGAACTCCACAGAATGCTCAGCCTCTGACTTGCTCTAGTAGCCACACCATTTAGGTAACTGATCTAGTTCGATTTCTGGTCAGTGATGAGCCCATCCATGATGTCCGTGGTGGAGAACATAGATAACAATGATATTAAATGTTGAGAGGAGGTGGTTATGCCCTTTTTTGTGTTAAATGGTCACTGCTTGTCTTTGTGTAGTGCAAATATTACTTGCCACTTATCAGTTTATGTTTGGGTGTTGTCGAGATCTTTCTACATTTGGGCTCCTTCATTATTTGAATCATTGTGAATAGTACTGAACACTGCAATCATCAATGAATAGCTCCACTTCTGATCTCATGATTGAGGGAAGATTATTAATGAAGCTGCTGAAGATGGTTGAGATTTAGGATGTTGACCTGATGAACCCCTATTACAATGTTATGGGGCTGAGATGATTGGCTTCCAATGGTCTAAACAATATTTATTTGGGATGCAATGACTCTTCCCAATTATGAGCTCTGTCCTTGATTCTCATTGATATCAGTATTATTAAGATTCTTTGACATACTCTCAGCCAAATGATGGCTGAATATCAAGTAGTTATTGTTACCTCACCTCTGGGATTCAGCTATGTTTAGGCCAAGGTTGTAATGAGATCTGGGGCTCAGGGGGTTCGAGGGAAACCTGACTGAGTGTGAGTGATTATTGGTGAGTAAGTATCATTTTGTAGCATTGTATTCCTACAACTCCTTTTATCATTTAAATGATGATTGAGAGCAGCCTGTTGGGGTGACAATTAGCCTTGTTAGATGTGTCCTATTTTTGTAGACAGGACATGCTTGGGCACTTTTCCAAATTGGCAGCATTGTAGCTGAATTGGAGGCGTGGCTAGTTCAGGGGTGCTGATCTTGGGCATTGTAACTGGGATAGCGCCATGGGCTTTACCCTTTGTTGTTTCCAGTGCATTCAGTTATTTCCTGATGTCGCACAATAGTTCAGTTCCACAGTCAGAACCTACATTGACTGTTTTCCTCTTCCTCTTACGCTGGCACTGGTCCTCCATCCTACTTTCTGCTGGGTCAAAAATATGTGAATACCTTTTCCACTGTTTGATCATTTTATTGAGAAAGTACATTTGAATTAATTGTTGTATCCTGAAACAGAGACAGCTCGTTGGCCACAATAGCAAAGCATGAGAAGGTTCATGTTCATCTGGCAGGCTGTGACTGAGCCATACCACCTCCATACTCCAGAAAAGTCGACCAGCAGAGCTTCTGTTTGGCATGCAGTGGTCCAGTACAGAGGTTTGAATCATAGAATCCCTACAGTACAGAAGAGGCCATTCGGTCCATTAAATCTGCACTGATTCTAATAGAGTATCTTGCTTAGGCTTTCTCCCCTGCCCTATCCTTGTAACTCCGCACATTTAGCATAGTTAATCCCCCCAGCCTACACATTTTGGGACACTATGCGGCAATTTAACATAGCCAATCCACCTAACTTTGGACTATGGGAGAAAACTGGAGCACCCGGAGGAAACCCGTGCAGACATGGGAAGAATGTGAAAACTCCTAGCAAAACAGTCACCCAAGGCTGGAATTGAACCCGGGTCACTGGAGCTGTGAGGCAACAGTACTAACCATAGTGCCACTTAATTTCCAAATCAATTTCCAATGCATTTGAAGCTGTTGACTTCTTTCACATGGGTTGCACAGCCTTAATGCCACTTCTGACTTAATCAATAATGAAGAAGACCCAGACCTATCAGTCATCTAGAAACAGAACATGTGAGTGTGAAAGCCCAGCCTGCCTGGACTGATCTCTATTACAGCAGCTGTTGATTGCAGGAACTGCTTTCACTCTGGGTTCCTGACTGCCATCCAATTGCTTTGTTTGCACAGTCCTAACCCACCACAGTCTGCAAAGAACACAAACCATCTGCAGTCTACCACAAATGGCAGTGCAAGTCTGCACTGCCCTTCAAGTGAATATTAGTCAGTTGTACACTGATGTTTATTGTGTTTGTGGTTTGTTTTATTTTTAGGGTTGAGAGCTTTTCTCTGATGTTTGTACTAAATCTTTCTGAATGGAGGTGTAACAATGTACGATGATTTGGCTGGGCACTATAAAGAGTACAAAAGGTCTGCCCTTTAGCTTTGAAGCACTTACATTAGTGTCAGAGATGGCTATTTTCACTTAAGTTTGAGTGACAGCAGTGCCAGTCAGTGACTGTTGTTGCACTACTTATTGCATTACGGTGCATCTTCAAATGAGATCCACTAGACTTAGCCAGGATATGGAGCCCCGTGAGTTCTTGAAATCCCTCCCCCTTATTTGCCATTGAATATTCTCCTAAAGAATTAAAAGAAGCTGTGACTTTGTCTTGAATTTGAACCCTAAAATTTCCATTGCTGCAATGGAATAATTCATTATCAATGCCACTGTTGTACCTTTGCCGACAGAATTCAAACTGCAATTGAAGATGTCACTGATGTTTCCACATGTTTTGCCTTGGATTGCATTGGAGACAATTAGTGCTCTGTTACTTCATTTCAGAGGAGATAATAGTACACATGAGTGTTGGGCTGGCCCACATTATTTCAATCATTTTTTAATACAGTGTAAAAGGAGGCGAGTGACTCATAATATGATCCTGTTGCTGTGTTACTTTGCCTAGTAAGCTGCATCTCTAAATTACTCTGAAAGGGCACTCCTCCACCTGTCCTTGCATCATGACCACTACTTTCTCATCAGAGCTTAGTGATTCACCCAATGATTCCTCCTCCACATCACAATCTACTACTTATTCAGTGCATACATCTGAGTTGGTGCCATTTCAAGTGAGGATTCTGTTTTGGTGAGTGTTTCAAACCAGAGGATTTGTTGCCATAGCATGATTTGGTCATGAGAAGTACTTCATACATCACCTCTTTTTTTCTATTGTGCAAGCAAAATACAATTTTCAGAGCACTGCTCTTTTGTTTGAACCACTTTGCTACATTTAAGCTCATATTTTTGTATGTCAATACTGCATTGATTTTCATATATCTTTTACAAAAGATGTTGGTGGATGATCAGCCATTAGGTAACATTTTATTTCGCTCGAAGCCCATTCGATTGCCTAGAGTTAAAATGAGTCATTGAGTATATTCAGACTGAGATTGAAGGACTTTTGGGTGCTAAGTGAATCAGGAATATGGGGGTCGTGTGGGGAAGTGAAAGTGATGAAGAAGGTCAGTCATGATCTTATTGAATGATTGCAATGTTGAATGGCTGCAGGCTTCTTGAGCTGCTTTGCCAACTGCTGTATCCAGTTCTTGCATTTTTTTTCTCAAGTGCAGGTACATTCTGAGCTGCTAATATATGGTACATTCATACTTTACTTTTGAGATCTTTGCATCTTGCAACTTCAAGCTGTAGAGGCTCTCAAGCTGTGGTGAGCGCATATTGACTCTTTCTATGACATTCTGTCAAATCTCCTGCCTGCTTTGGGATCATCTCACTCAATAAAGATCTGTTTCAAGACACTTTTAAAACCCATGCACCCTGTGCATCCAGGCCTGATTTGAAAAATTAGGCAGTTGTCACATCCCAGAGAGACACACAACAAACTTGTCCGCAAATGGATGAACCAGCTTTTCAGTATTTATCTCAGCTAAGCAGCTTGCCTGCTGCTTGAGAAGCATTATAGGATCATTACTGTAGGCCTGTCATTATTAGCCACTATGTCCTCATTCTCCTTAATAAAATTCATTCACAAGACTCACATATTTCAGAGCTGCATGTTCTCACAATATCCCCATCAGGTCATAAATTCTGCACTCCTTTTTCTGGCAAGTGAGATGTTCTTTTTTGACTCTCAGAAATGTTGGCATTTCTAGGAAATCTGTTTCTGAGATTGTCATCGTTGCTACTGAAATAGAAAGGGTCGAGCTATTTCTCAGCTATTTACCATTTATATAGATGATCTGGAGGAGGGAGCTGAGTGTAGGGTGTTGAAATTTGCTGATGACACAAAGATAAGTGAAAAAGCAAATTGTGCAGAGGGTGTAGAAAGTCTGCAGAGGGATCTAGATAGGCTGAGCGAGTGGGCGAGGACCTGGCAGATGGAATACAATGTTGGCAAGTGTGAGGTTATACACTTTGGCAGGAATAATAGTAGGAGGGACTACTACTTAAAGGGTGAAAAGCTGCAGCATGCTACGGTGCAGAGGGACCTGGGGGTCCTTGTGCATGAGTCGCAAAAACCCAGCCTACAGGTGCAGCAGGTGATCAGGAAGGCAAATGGGATGCTGGCCTTCATAGTGAGGGGGATTGAATATAAAAGTAGGGAGGTCTTGCTGCAACTGTACAGGGCACTGGTGAGGCCGCAGCTGGAGTACTGTGTGCAGTTTTGGTCGCCGCACTTGCACAAGGATATTTTGGCCTTGGAAGGAGTGCAGAGGAGGTTCACTAGGCTGATACCGGAGTTGAGGGGGTTGAACTATGAAGAGAGGCTGAATAGACTGGGCTTGTACTCGTTGGAGTTTAGAAGGATGAGGGGGGATGTTATTGAGACGTATAAGATGATGAAGGGGATGGATAGGGCAGAGGTGGAGAGGTTCTTCCCACTCAGAAAGGACAGCAGGACCAGAGGGCACAGCCTCAAGATAAGGTGGAGGCAGTTTAGAACAGAGTTGAGGAGGAACTTCTTCAATCAGAGGGTGCTGAATCTCTGGAATTCTCTGCCCGTTGAAGTGGTGGAGGCTACCTCGCTAAATATATTTAAGATGCAGGTAGATAGGTTTTTGGTAGGCAAGGGGATTAAGGGTTATGGGGAGAAAGCGGGAAAGTGGAACTGATCCACTTCAGATCAGCCATGATCTTATTGAATGGTGGGGCAGGCTCGAGGGGCTAGATGGCCTACTCCTGCTCCTATTTCTTATGTTCTTAGCGCTCCAAGTTTTTAAGTATCCAGATCACCTGTCCTGATCCCCCTATGCCGACACTGTAATTAAGAAAGCCCACCAATGCCTCTACTTTCTCAGAAGACTAAGGAAATTTGGTATGTCAGCTACAACACTCACCAGCTTTTACAAATGCACTATAGAAAGCATTCTTTCTGGTTGTATCACAGCTTGGTAAGGCTCTTGCTCTGCCCAAGACCGCAAGGAACTACAAAAGGTTGTGATTATAGCATCATGCAAACCAGCCTCCCATCCATTGACTCTGCCTACACTTCCTGCTGCCTCGGTAAAGCAGCCAGCATAATTAAGGACCCCACACATCCTGGGCATTCTCTCTTCCACTTTCTTCCATCAGGAAAAAGATATAAAAGTCTGAGGTCACGTACCAACTGACCCAAGAACAGTTTCTTCCCTGCTGCTGTCAGACTTTTGAATGGACTTACCTTGCATTAAGTTGATGTCTAGCTATGACATTCTTCACTCGCCCGCTTCTTTCTCTACGGACCATATATTTTGTCTGTATAGAGCGCAAGAAACAATATTTTTCACTGTATGTTGATACATGTGACAATAATAAATCAAATCAAAGTAACCACTTGTACAATAACTGGAGAATTAATACTTGTAATGTATTCGAAAATTGACATCCTTTTGCCTTACAGACAGTGTGAAATCTGGTACGTTTATCTGATTGCACTTGGCAAATTTGAATCTAGTGTGATATGATGACTGGTGCTGAAAGTGCTGCCAACTCCACATTTTTCACCAACTCCCACTACCTGAGGCACAGTGCAAATGACCAGACCTGGTGCAAATTCTCCGTTGGTAGCCTAGTCTTTCCAACATACTGTACCAACTAAATTTGATAAATTTAATACCTTCCCACCTCCACCCAATTTTGAATTTTTCTAATAATTCCATCTCTTAATTTCTGGATCAGATTATGACAATATGAATCTTTAACATACTGAACAATTTGCCATTCAAAACAACTAGAATATTCGGCAGGTGGGGGCTGGGAGACCGTATGGAATGGGTAGGGAGGATTTAGTGAACTGATCACATGCAAGAGAATAGCATACAGCTGAATGATGAAGAACAACTTTCAATAATGGACTTTTACTGCCGATGATCAGCATCTGTTATTAAAACTTTATTTCTCTCAAGGATATGCTGCGAATTGGGTAGAATTTTAACTGTGTCGTTCCATTGCCGATGACAAAACAGGAGAGGGATGCCGCTTTCATCCTCTTGGCTTTTGCTGGCTCTCACGTGATTTTAATTAAAATCTAAAGTGCTGGCAGCATGCATGGGAGACTCATATGATTTAGCATCAGAGAAAGTTTTTCGTTAGTTAAACCTGCCATTTAATATAATTAATTAAAAATTTGGAATTAAAAGCTTGTCTAAGGTTCTCTGGTTTCCTCCCACAGTACGAAAGACTTGCTGATTTGGCACATTGGCCACGTTAAATTCTCCCTCGGAGTATCTGAACAGGTGCCGGAGTGTGGCAACTAGGGGATTTCCACAGTAACTTCATTGCAGGGTTAATATAAGTCTACTTGTGACACTAATAAATAAACTTTAAACTAATGGTGACCATGAAACAATCATTGATTGTCGTAACAAACTGTGGTTCATTCATGGCGTTTGGGAGGGAAATTTGCTATCCTTGTTGTGGCCTGGCCTACATGTGACTTCAGATTCACAGCAATGTGATTGACTCTTAACTGCCCTCTAAACTCTGAAAGAACCTGGCAAGACACTCAGTTCGAATGCAATTAGGGATGGACAATAAATGCTGGTCTTGTCAGCAGTGCCCACATCCCATGAATGAATAGAGAAAACGACTGCATCATCTGCTGATATGGGAAGATTATAGTCAAATGTGATGCTTTGTATCATGGCCATAATTTTCTGCCCAACTTCATTGCCATTAAGAGCACAGCGGTTTATGAAATTAAATTTCGCTTGGAAGTATTTTACATCGCTTAGTTTCACTTTTTTCAAATGTCCATTATCATTATTTATTGAATCCAGCTCAGTCAAAGAGCTTAGTGTGCTGGCATGTCTCATGGTTAGAACCCTACAGTGCAGAAAGAGGCCCTTCGGCCCATCAAGTCTGCACTGAACACAATCCCACCCAGGCCCTACCCCGATATCCCTACAAATGACCCACTAATCCCTCTAGCCTATGCATCCCTAGACACTAAGGGGTAATTTCTTAGCGTGGCCAATCAACCTAACCTGCACACCTTTGGACTGTGGGAGGAAACCGGAGTACCCGGAGGAAACCCACGCAGACACGAGGAGAATGTGCAAACTCCACACAGACAGTGACCTGATCCGGGAATCGAACCCAGGACCCTAGCATGCATTGATGACTACAGGGGTGGTAGGGATATTTCTTGATTGTGGAAGAAACAATAATGGGTGGGTTTTTACAGCCTTGCTCATCCCAAAACCATAAAATCACATGAGGTCAATGGACCTTTCCATTGCCCACCCTTGGCCCGTTCTGAACCCGTGGTGGGTGACGCAGTAAAATTTGGCTAATATGTTTCTGTGTTCACTTTTTGACTGTTCATGTTAGTGCCTATTTTGTACTCACCGCTCTGGACATAGCTGAATTTTTAGGTTCAGCTGGTCTTCCCTTTTATGCATTGTAAAGAATATCGTCTGAGATCACTCTCCGGGGATAATTTAAATGTTGTAGCCCTGTAAGGACTCCGCCAACCAACACCCTGAGATGGTCACACATATGGACAATATTGACAGAGCCCTTTAAGTGCCTGATTTTTCTTACCTTGATTGACTGTTCCCACTGTCCCCCACCACACCTACAGTCTAGGCCTTCTTCTCTTCGACTCTTCCATGCCGCCAAATCCCACTCAACATCACTCCCTCTCACCACTGACTCCTCCTTGCCAGTCTGAGCCTCCTTGCAAGCTGCCATCCTGCTGTTCCACTCCGTTATGCTGTAGAGATCTACAAAGAAAACTGCTGACCTCGGACACAACTAGTAGTCTTACAACACTAGGTTAAAGTCCACCAACTGGTAGCACGAGCTTTCAGAGCATCGCTCCTTCTTCAGGTGAGTGCAGGATTTGTTTCACAAACAGGACATATACAGACACAAACATAATTACAAGATAATGGTTGGAATGCAAGTCTTAACAGGTAATCAAGTCTTTACAGGCGCAGACAATGCAAGTGGAGAGAGGGTTAAGCACAAGTTAAAGAGGTGTGAATTGTCTCAAGCGCCAGGACAGATAGTGAGGTTTTACAAGCCCAGACATGTCCTAGGGGTTATAGGCAGTGTGACATGAACCCAATATCCCAGTTGAGGCCGTACCCATATGTGTGGAAATTGGCTGTCGGTTTCTGCTCGGCGATTCTACGTTGTGTGTCTTGAAGGCCACCTTGGAGAACACTTATCCAAAGACCAGAAGTTGAATGCCTTTGACTGCTGAAGTGTTCCCTGATAGGAAGGGAACACTCCCCTCTGTGATTGTTGAGTGGTGGCCATTCATCCATTGTTATAGCATTTGCATGGTCTCGCTGATGTACCATGCCTCAGGACATCCTTTCCTGCAGTGTATCAGGTAGACAATGTTGGCCAAGTCGCAAAAGTATGCACCGTGTATCTGGTGGATGGTGTTTTCACATGAGATGATGGCATCTATGTCGATGATCTGGCACGTCTTGCAGAGGTTGCTTTGGCAAGGTTGTGTGCTGTCGAGGTCACTGTTCTGAATGCTGGATATCTTGCTGCATACAATGGTCTGTTTGAGGTCACGTGGTTCATAGAATCATAGAAACCCTAGCGTACAGAGAGATGCCATTCGGCCCATCAAGTTTGCACCGACCACAATCTCACCCAGGCCCGACTCCCATATCCCTATGTTGTTTGAAGGCAAGTAGTCGGGTTGTGGGGATGGCCTTGGCGAGATGTTCATCTTCATCAATGACATGTTGAAGACTCCGGAGAAAATGTCGTAGCTCCTCTCCTCTGGGGAGGTACTGGATAACGAAGGATACTCTATCTGCCGTGTTCTGTATTTGTCTTCTGGAGGAGATCGGTGCGGTTTTTCGCTGTGGTGCATCGGAACTGTCGATCAATTAATTGAGTGTCATATCCTGTTCTTATGAGGGTGTCTTTCAGTGTCCATAGGTGTCTGTTGTGATCCTCCTCATCTGAGCAGATCCTGTGTATACGGAGGGCTTGTCCATAGGGGATGGCTTTTTTAACATGTTTAGGGTGGAAGCTAGAGAAATGGAGCATCATGAGGTTATCCATGGGATTGCGGTACAGCGAAGTGCTGAGGTGACCGTCCTTGATGGAGATGCTTATCCTGATGGAGATGCAGGGTCCCGTTGCCTGATACAGTGGGTGTGTTGGTCTTGTGTATCTTCGCCAGGCAGTAGAGTCTCTAATGTGTGTGTGGGATGAGAGAAGGGAGGGTGCTCAGAAGGTCCAGATCAAAAATCTTGATCAGTTGGCGGGTGTGTTCTTTGGCTGGATTTGCGGGTAACTGTCTGTTGTGTTGCTCATTGTTCAGTTGTAAGTACGCTTCTTTGCATTAATCTGTTCTATTCAGTATGACAATGCCCCTCCTTTGTCTGCTGGTTTGATAACAATGTTATGGTTGGTCTTGAGAGCATGGGTGCGTTGTGTTGTGCTTAGGTGACGTTCGGGGCTGTCTTGTGAGTGCGGTTGATGAATCAGGCATTGACGCATCTCCTGACAGCTTGGACATACATGTCGAGTCAAGGGCAGCGGCCTTCAGGAGGAGTCCAATTCGACTCTTTCCTCTTTGGTTGCTGCACCGCGGATCTTTCTGTTGGTTGTTCTGGTTCATTGGCTGTCTCATTGGATTCGCTGTTGGCCTCTTGGGGTTTGTGGAGGAACTCCCACAGCCTCAATCGCCTGATGAATTCCTCTATCCGCTGCAAGACTGATGGGGTCCATTTTGGTGGTGGGGCAGAAATTGAGCCCTTGGCTGAGAACTTCAGTTTTGTCTGGTTGAAGTGTGTAGTCCGACAAGTAACAATGGACTTCCCTGCAATGGTACTGTTTTCTACCATGGTATCAGGGGAGACTTGTTTGCTGCTGGTGGTGATGCCAAGTTTCTCAAGTTTCCTGTTCTTGGCGTGCATGTAGATGGTATAGTTCTGTTGTGTCATTTGCTTGGCAGTGTTTCACAGCTGGTCTGCACCCTGAGCACAAGTTGAGAATATGGACTCTATCTTGGTTTCCAGGTTGCAACGTCTGCTGTACAGCTGGTGTATGAGGTGGTTGAGCAGTGTGAGAGAGGTCAACGGCAAAGTCTGTCAGTATAGTTTGTATTATAAGTTGACCTGAGTGGATTCATGATCTGTAGTCCTTGTCTGCTTTCTTGCATCTTTGTAGAAACTTGATGTCTGTGTAGATATGTGCGATCTGCTTGGAGATTTTCTCCATTTTAGAACATAAGAACATAAGAAATAAGAGCAGGAGTAGGCCATCTAGCCCCTCGAGCCTGCCCCGCCATTCAATAAGATCATGGCTGATCTGTCGTGGCTCAGTTCCACATTCCCGCCCTCTCCCTATAACCCTTAATCCCCTTGCCTATCAAAAATCTATCAACCCGCGTCTTAAAAATACTGAGCGAGGCAGCCTCCACCACTTCAACGGGCAGAGAATTCCAGAGATTCACCACCCTTTGAGTGAAGAAGTTCCTCCTCAATTCCATTCTAAACCGCCCCCCCTTTATCCTGAGGCTGTGCCCTCTCTAGTCCTACTGTCCTTTCTGAGCGGGAAGAGCCTCTCCACCTCTATCCTATCCATCCCATTCAACATCTTATACGTCTCAATGAGATCTCCCCTCATTCTTCTAAACTCTAACGAGTACAAGCCTAGTTTATTCAGCCTCTCCTCATAGCTCAACCCCCTCAACTCCGGCATCAGCCTAGTAAACCTCCTCTGCACTCCCTCCAAGGCCAAAATATCCTCGCGTAAGTGCGGCGACCAAAACTGCACACAATACTCCAGCTGCGGCCTCACCAGTGCCCTATACAGCTGCAGCAAGACCTCCCTACTTTTATATTCAATCCCCCTCGCTATGAAGGCCAGCATCCCATTAGCCTTCCTGACCACCTGCTGCACCTGCAGGCTGGGTTTTTGCGACTCATGCACAAGGACCCCGAGGTCCCTCTGCACCGTCGCCTGCTGCAGTTTTTCGCCACGTAAGTAATAGTCCTTCCTACCATTATTCCTACCAAAGTGGACAACCTCACACTTGCCAACATTAAATTCCATTTGCCAGTTCCTGGCCCATTCGCCCAGCCTATCTAGATCCTTCTGCAGACTCTCCACACCCTCTGCACAATTTGCCGTTCCACCAATCTTGGTGTCATCAGCAAATTTCGACACCATACACTCGGTTCCCTCCTCCAGATCATCTATATAAATGGTGAATAGCTGAGGCCCCAGCACCGACCCCTGGGGCACTCCACTAGTCACCAACCGCCAATCCGAATAGCACCCATTGACCCCCACTCTCTGCCTGCAATTGTGTAGCCATGATGTGGAGTTGCCGGTGTTGGACTGGGGTAGGTCCTGTTTGTGAAACAAATCCTGCACTCACTTGGTGAAGGAACAATGCTCCGAAAGCTCATGCTACCGAATAAACCTGTTGGACTTTAACTTGGTGCTTTCAGACACAACTATAAGAAGCCAACTGTGCGTACTACTTTTAAGCAAACGTGGACCAGGTACCATAAATTCTCATGTGCCTCTGATTTCTATAACGTAATTTTAAAAAGTTTTATGCTTGTGAATATATCTAGCATGCAAATATTTTACAAGTGGGAAACTACCACAGGAGATGTGAGGCCTGACATGGAACAACAAATGTGTCGCTCGCTTAATCTCTGCATTGTAACCTGCCATCAGAAAATCCAAATTCTGACTCCTGCCTAACTCAGTCACCTTGCATGTCATGTTTCCAACTCTGGCAAAGTCCATAAAATCACCCTTGTTGCCTTTACTGAAACTGACCGAGCTTCTTTTATTCTCCTTGCAGCACTTACTACGACTCCAAAGCCCCTCCCGACAAGTCCTCCCAGTCCACAAGAAGGAAATTAGAAAAGAACAGATTTATTTAGTGCTATTTATAATGATAATTTTGTTAATTGTATATCAGTTGGGTGTTTAATTGTATTCACATTATGGGCATTAGTTGGGAATTCACCTGTGTCCATGTATAGGAGCAAGCTGAAAGTGCAGTTGTTGGATTGAAGGTGCAAAACATGTAGCACATTTGAACATACAAATTAGGAGCAGGAATAGGGCACTCGGCCCCTCGAACCTTTAATAAGAATGTGGCTGATGTTTTTGTGGCCTCAGCTCTACATTCTGCCTTTTCCGATAATCTTTTGACTCCCTTTTTGTTCAAGAATCTATCTACTTCTGCTTTAAAAATATTCAATGACTATGCCTCTGCAACTGTCCCAGTAGAGTTCCAAAGATTCATGGTTCTCTGAAAGAACATTATCATTTCCGTCTCAAATGTGAGACCCAAGAATTTTAAACAACGACCCCTATTTTTTGCCTCTTCCACAAGGGGGAACATCCTTTCGGCTTGCATCCTGCCCAATAAGATTATCTCTCATTCTTCTAAACTCCAATGCATACAGGGTCAGCTGGACCAGCTATTCCTTAAGTTAACTCAGCACCCTCTCCACCTCCCCTAGCTATTAGTCCTGTGAACCTTCTCTTAACTGCTAATGTATTTATATCCTTTCTTCAATACCAAGACCAAACTGGACACAGTATTCCACATGTGGTCTCACCAACACCTTGTACAACTCTAGCAAGAATTTCTTACTTTTCCATTCTTCTGGCAATAAATGGCACAATTTACTTGTCTTGTAAATCTCTTGCTGTGTTTGCATCCTAACCTTTTTTGCTTCATCTACCAGAACACCCAGTTCCCCTTGTATCTCAAAGTGCTGCAATCTCTCTCCATTTAAATAACATGCTGCTTTTTTAATCTTCCTGCTGAAGTGGGCACATTCACATTTTCCACATTATACTCCAGCCTCAAACTTAGGCCCTGTCACTTAATCTATCCCTTTTGCAGAATCTTTATGTCCACTTTGCAACTTACTTTCTTATCCACTTTTGTGTCATCAGCAAATTTCGTGACCATAGATTCAATCCCTTCCTCTAAGTTGTAAGGTACAAAGGCTAGGCTGTGTCATCATCAAATTTAGCGATCATACATTTGGTCCCTTCGTTTAAATTGTAAGGGAATAAAGACTAGGTTGCAGTATTACCATTCATGACTGAATTCTAACAAGTTTAAACTAAACCGTATGCTCTGATTTGCCTTTGGAGCTGCCATCAGATCTCTCTGCACTACTTAATCAGAATGGTCCAAGTAGGAAAAACAAGTGTGGTGGCTAATAATACGGTGGCTTTGTTGGGTTGGTCATGGCCAATGTTTCCTCTTGTAGTATAAGGGCCTGACATTGAAAGGGTAAATATGGGACTGCACATGGTAATGCCCACACTGCAAAGGAATATATGACCTGCATCTAGAATGCAGTCTTGTGCTGGACAGAGGTGCGTGTAGAAGCAAGCATGGATACAGCTCCTAGCTTAAACCTTGTATTTGTATATAAATGTATAGTTATGTGTAGTTGATAAACATCTACTGTTAAAGCATAAGAACTCAGACTACAACATGATGGCAGCTACTGGTAAAACTCAGAGCGTCTCAGAAGCTGGGGAAGAAATTTAAAAGCTTGAAGATTGATAAAGCAGCATCCTGACCTGACGAAAAGCAAAGCAAAGGTGACGAAGGAGATTGTCACAGAAGAGCTCCAAAGCAGGATTTGAAGCAGAAGTCAGAAGTAAAACTTCACACCGCAGCTGAAGACTCCGTTAAATCCTGTGGAAGACATGCTTCAATTTCCAAAGAGAACAGAGTCAGAAGACCAAGGAGGACTGAGTACAAAAATACACAGCCTTTGACCAGAATGAAAAGATTTTAAAAAGCTAGAGAGATTGATCTAAAAGAAGTTGCTGCTAAAAATATTAAAGCACTGAAATTGCGACTGCCATTACTGCAGTGCCCACCAAAACCTACAAATGTAGGAAACATCATTGAGAAGAAGTAAGTGGCAGCACCATCTTGGATTTCCGAACAGCATTTAAAGTTATACACACTTTTAATTTTAATTGATGTGGAGATGCTGGTGTTGGCTTGGGGTGGGCACAGTAAGAAATCTCACAACACTAGGTTAAATTCCAACAAGTTTATTTGGAATTATGAGCTTTCGGAGTCCTGTTAACTTTAACCTGGTGTTGTGAGACATTTCACTAAGATTTTTCATCCATCATTTAAAATTATTTTACCAGATGAGTTTGGATTCATTGAAGACCTAGATCAGTTACAAAGTTGGAGAAGGATATTTTTCTGGATGATTGCTTTATTGTCTGGACAAAAAAGCAATTGAATAGGTTAACACATTGCTGTACTCAATAGGTCCAATAGACAACAGTGTAATAGCTCGACAAAGAATCAACAAATCCTCAGCAAAATTTAATAAAATTGCAAAATAATTTCACACGTTTTAATTTGAGCAGTGGTAAGATCTTTAAAAGAGAAACGTTTAACAAACGTGTCCAACACAACTTGTTGACTCCTTCATTAATGAACTATACAAAATGGCTGAAGGCTGCGACTGCTGTGATTTAAAATCAGAGCTAATCAGGGACAGAATTGTTGTGGGAGAGTGGACAAGACTGTCTCAGACTTGCTGCAAAGAAAGGAAGATTTGATCCTTGAAAAGGCCTTTCAAATTGTCAGGCAATCCGAAATCTGTTTACAGCCCATCATAAAGGATGAACACATGCCATGATACAAAGCAACCCCACTGGCCAGCTAGGAAAACAGCAGAGACTCCTGTCAAGAGAAGCAATTATTGAATCAACCAAAAGCATGTAGATGACCATGCCAACACTATGGATCCAAATAACTCCACAGTTATGATCAATGTCCAGCAGTTACAGCAGTTTTTAATTGCCACTGCATTGAACACTTGGAAAGTTATACAAAGCTACCAGATGCCCAGATGATCCTATGGTGATTCATGAGGTCAAGGTAGCAAACCGAGGAAATACAACCATGCTTCTTAGGTGAGGAGCAAGATCAGGGATTTACATTCTGGAATGTGGACATCTCAATTATTAATCATTTTGTAAACTTTAAATTGGATGTGGGAGTTAGTGTCTCGATTGCCAAAGCAGCACCCCTGACAATGAACCACAGCTGAAAGACCTCTGGCTACCAATGACAGAAATACCAG
Source organism: Carcharhinus amblyrhynchos (assembly GCF_965287045.1). Taxonomy (NCBI): domain Eukaryota; kingdom Metazoa; phylum Chordata; class Chondrichthyes; order Carcharhiniformes; family Carcharhinidae; genus Carcharhinus; species Carcharhinus amblyrhynchos. Next base: position 59,183,846 of record NC_137334.1, read on the forward strand.
TCAACGGCCCAGAGAAATTTGGTATAGGCATCATTCCGGAACCATTAAGGTGTGGTGGCAAACAAGTATTTGAAATCCTGTACGTCATCCATAACCAGTCTTTTTCTCTTCTGAGTAGAGACACTAGTGTTGCCCTGAACCTTTTTAAAATAGCAGAAGACCTTAAAGCAATATCTGTTAGTAATTACACAGAACTGCAAGTTCCCAAGATCCCCAACAGAAAAGATATTGTTGACTGTGACTTTAGTTGTGAATTGTCTTCAGTGTTTGCGGAGCCGGTTTGTCCATTTTCTTTGCAGGTGGTGGAAGTTCCTTATTGGTCAGATGAGCCAGCTACATTGGTGGTTCCCACAACATGATCAAGAAACAAACTTACGAACAGGGAAGAAACAAGCTGTGCACAACCAATATTCTCTTTAAGTAACATGCATGTGCACTGTGCTGAAATTTTATGGGCACCATGCAGTGTAACAAACCAGCCATGCACAGCAGAGAAAAAACTATAGCTGACATTGGTCATGGCCTTGAATATTAATAGTGGTCTTGAACTTCTGAGTCTGTGTAAGGTCTCCGTAACAGTTAAAGCCACATCTGATGTTGTAGTGGTGCTGGACATCTCAGGTAAATGGCAGGCAGTCTGCATTAGAACATTTGGTAACATGTCTCTGGACAAAGTCTGGCTTCTGTGCTCTTTCCAGATAATTGACCATTCGGTCAAATCTTGCAATACGAAACTGTGAAGCTTCAAACCCACAGTATCAATGGTACCACCTGCAGCAGTGATGAGAGAGCCCCATGCTCTTCATGTTTCTGTATTGCTACTTGGCTCTTGTGCAGCATGCTGTGGCAATCTCACATGCTTCATAAGACTTTGCATTTCCGTAAAGTCCTTACACAGGATTGCACTGATGTCAGTTGTGCACCAGTGCACTTCAATAGAGGCTAGATCATCAGCATTGCCAACACTGCATTCTCCAGATTCAATGGAGGGAACATCAAATAAATGCTAGTGCCCTTCTTGAAGCCAGTTTTAAAAGCATTCATGCAAAACTGCAAAATCAGGTTTGATGGTTGGGACACCGTTTGGGTGGCCAAAAAGTGTTTCTCTCACCAGGTTACATTTTCTTAACTCACAAGTGGCAATGTTCCAGGAAGGACAAAGAAAACACTTCAGAGGCACTCTAAAGCTCTCCTTGTGGTCTGGCAGCATCAGTATTAATGACTGGGAGGAGCCTGCTGCCAATTGCTCTAAATGGTGACAACTTGTCCATCAAGCTGCATCACACTATGAATCATATTGTCCTAATGACGAGGTAAAGCGGTGGCAGACAAGGAAAGAAAAGGAAACAAATCCTGCATTCCTGATTCTATTATCTCAGGACATCCTGCCCCACGTACCCAAAGATGTGAGAGTCAAGGATTTGTCTTTTCAGTGGCATGAAGAACCGTGGCAGAAATTAGCGACCCTGAGTAAACATCTTTCTCCATTTCCACTGCTACTGACAACTGCACATTCTTCATCTGCTGCTGCAGGCTGCCCATGGCATCCACACAGAATGCAGCAAATACCTCCTGTTCAACCTGAAACCTGGCCTACTAAGATCAGAAGTCTTGAAAGTCAACATGCAGCATGAGCTTGAAGACTGTCGAAAAATTAATTGGATGGAATTTTCTGGCCACGCTTGCCCTAAGGTCAGAAAATTCCACACAAGGTCAACCAACCTTTGCATGGCCCATGTCCCACCCGTTACAATTCTCATGGCAGGTATGATGGGAAAATTCTGCCCACTGTGTCCTTTCCTGGTGCTAATTTCTTAACTTATGGTTTCTGAGGTACCTGGTGCATCTTTCTCAAACTCACTCAGTACTTCAATAGTGTTGCATTTGGTAGCCATAATAACAAAATTACAGAAGTGATGAGTGGAGAATAGATTGCCTTGTGTTTCATAAGAAAAATGTTAGTCTGATGAAACACAACAGGAGGACAGAGATATTTAACACAAGTATTTTTCTGCATCATAGTTGCAATGTTGGTTGCAGTGATGTCGAGGTATGTTATGGATGTGTACATCTTAATAATTGGTTCCACCTTTCTGTACCAGTCTATAAATTGAAGACTAACAAATTACCGAATAGCTTTTTAAATGCTTCTTTTTCAGATTCCAATATGTCTTCCAATAGTATTTATGTAGATTTCTCAAGAGACTTATTGATAAAGTTTTCTCTATCTTATGAAGGTATGGAGTGCAGTAGCAGGAGAATTGATGTTGGGATCCCTACTTAATATGTTTCAAATTAACACCTTTGATTTTGAAACTCTGCCCCTGAAAATCCAGATTGACAGGCAATTGGCCAATGAGCCTTAGGCTCCCTAGAGCAATGGGACCCAGTGATTAGTACCATCTGCAACCCCTCCCCTGGGCCTTGTGTACAACAAGTCCTGACTGAGCCCTGGAAGCAGGAACTCCCTGCATGGGGAACCCCCATTCATTCATTAGCTCTGCTGCCAGATGTTGTCCCAACATTTATTTTGAAAGAAGCAAGTGGAGATCCTTGCATCTGGAGCATTGTGGACATTATGAGAGAAGTTTACAAAGCAGATTTGTAATGTGGAAAATGAACTGGTACGATTTGATTCAGGTCTTTTAGGATTTTTACTGGAGTTAATAGCATAGATAAAATCATTTTTTGAGTGCAAGGAATCAGTGGCATGGGGGCATGTTACTAAAACAGAAGCAGGTCATTCAGGTGAGATATTAGGAAGCAGTAATGAGCACATGGGGTGGAAAAATGCCTGGCTAACAGGAAGCATAAATGAGACTTTTTCGGGTTGCGAGATGTAACAACTGGTGTGCCACAAGGATCGGTGCTGGAACTTAACTGCTTACAATTTATATAAATGACTTAGGGATGGCTGCCAAAATTGCTGATGACACAAATATAAAAAGGACATAAGGAAGCTACAAAATAATGTAGGTGGTTAAGTGAGTGCACATAGATCTGAGTGTAAATGGAGCGTAAAGTGGGAAAATGTGAATTTGTCCACTTTGACAGGAAGAATAGAAACAAAAGCACATTATTTAAATGGTGAGAGATTACAGAGCTCTGGGATTTAGAAGGAGCTGAGTGTCATATTGCATGAATCGCAAAAAGTTAGTATTTAGGTATAATAAATTAGAAAAGCTAATAGAATGTTATTTATTGTGAGAAACTGAATGAAAAAATAGGGAGGTAATGCTTCAGCAATAAGGGCACTAGTGAGACTACATCTGAAGTACAGGAGGAATAGGCCATTTGGCCTCTCAGCAGGGTCCCCACTCTGCTACTCTTCTGCCCAATTAAATACCTCCGCCCACCTCCAAATTCACTACCAGGTGCCATTAAATTATAAACAAGGAGGAGTAGGTCATTTGGCCTCTCAAGCCGGTTCCACCATTTAATAAGATCATAGCTGATCTGATAGTAATCTCAAATCTGTATTCCACCTAATTCCGATAACCTATCATCCCCTTGTTTACCAAGAATCCATCCATGTGTGCCTTAAAAAATACTCAATGACTCTGCTTCTACAATCTTTTAGGAAGCAAGTTCCAAAGTCTCATGATACTCAGAAATTATTTTGCCTCTTCTCCATTTAAATGGGTGACCCTTTTGGGGGTCAACTGCTTTACTGAAGGATGAAAGTATGTTGGAAGCAGTTCAGAGAAGGTTTACCAGACTAATACCTGGAACGAGTGGTTGTTTTATAAGGTGAGGTTGGATAGGCTAGGCTTGCATCGGGTGAAGTTTAGAAGAATGAAGGACAACTTGATTGAAACATGGAACCTGAGGGATCTTGACAGGATGGATGTGGAAAGGATGTTTCATCTTGTGGGAGAATCTAGAATTAGGCGTCACTGTTCACCCATTTAAAGCAGAAATGAGGCAAAATTATTTTTGAGTGTCATGAGATTTTGGAACTTGCTTCCTAAAAGGTTGTAGAAGCAGAGTCATAGAGTATTTTTTAAGGCACATATGGATGGATTCTTGGTAAACAATATTGTGTAAACCATGATATTGTGTAAACCTTAACAGCTAAATACCATTCCAAACAAAACACTTGCCACAGGTTTTGCACAGAAAATACAAATGCTCACGTAATGCTGAAACTCAATCCTTTGGCTGGATGCTGCAGCTCTCTTGATATATGCATGGACAAACGTGGAGTCAGAACAGCTTCCCAAAACACGAGGGAGAGAGAGAGGCTCTATGTACTAACTAGCAAACCACTAGCAGAATTTTCACTCCAGGAAGCCTGCTTCTAGCTAGCCAGCAAAATTTTCAATCCCAGAGAGAGAGAGAGAGAGAGAATGTGCCTTCCACTTGAAACCAGGACAGCATCTAACCGTAAAACCAAAACTGAAAATGAATCCTTGGATTCTCCTGGGGAGGAACCACCTGACTTTGACTTGTCAATCAATCCTCCCCCTCACAATGCAAGGACATAAAAGATCCCAGAAAGTACCTGAGGTTCAGAGTAAAAATAAACAAAGCCCCATTTAAGCCATTGAAGCAGCAATAAAAGGATTTCTAACCAGACAGTCCAACAATAACAAAAAAAACAAAGCTACTTAACTGCAGGGAACATGATACATAAAAAAAAATTTCTTAAAGGTACACCAGAATCATGGGCCCTCCTGAAAACCTCTTCCAGTGAAGGTTCAACTTTTGTTGCGGTTACATTGCACTCCTGCTCACCAGACAGCCATATCTTCATCCTATCATTTTCAAAGCAAATTAATGTACTTAACTGGCTGTACTGTGGTTGTAATTTAGATTAATGTTCGTAAGATAGCTAACAACATGAAAAATGGAGAAAACTGGAAGCTACAGTTTGAAGCGTCAATAGGAAAAGGGGGTAATAAAATCACATTCAGGACAGAAGCACTTTTATGTATTTTAGATATTCCCTTGTGGCATCCAGTCTTCTCTCCTAGAAACAGATTGAAACCCTTATTTGCAAGTAGTGTGCAAAGTGGAGAACCTGATAATGAGCGAAAATTTGGCCAGACTGGGACCACGGGATACCTGTTAAATTTGGCAGTGGGATCAAATTTTGTTTTTTCTGTTTCCAGCCTGGTTGTTCACCCGGGATTCTTGAAGTCAAACCTCAGGAATCATGGAGGTAGTGGGAGTAGGGGGCTGGGAGGTGTTGGAGGTTGGATTTGGCATGGGGTTGAATAGAATGGAGAGGCAGTCAGGTGTAGGGATGGTTTCATATCAGGAATTGGGCTGGGGTTGGTGGAGAGAAGCAGCTGTGAGGAAAGAACACAGGAAATCAGGTCTCCGGGGAGATGGAAAATGGAAATTGGGATGGTGGATTAACTATGGGAAGGCTGGAGATTGTGGATTGGGAATGAGGAGAGTAGCAGTTGGTAGGGTGCAAGAATGAGAGGGGAAGGCTGGATATCAGGATTCAAAGGGTATTAATGGATAAAGAGAAGTAATTGAATACATTGAAAGTCAGAATTTGGGCCTTTGGATGGGAGAAGAGAGAGGAAAGCAGAACAAGAGAAGTTTGGAGATTGGAGTGTGGCCAATGAGGGTTGGGAAGCTATGGTCAGCAGAGGTTGCACAGTGGGAGTCCCAATTTATATGTGTTAATCAAGTATCCTGTCACACACTGGCAGGACACTCGCACATTTTGAAGGATGCCATTGTAAAAATGGTAACTGGTGCCTATATGTTACCGTTGCACCACCCCATTTAAAAATGTCACTTTGCACCACCCCATTTAAAAATGTTTTCAACCATCTCCTACCTAAAAACAAAAATAAAAATGTAAGAAATAGGATCAGAGTAGGGTGTTTGACCCTCAAGCCTTCTTCACCATTCAGCAAGATCATGCTGCTCTGAGTGTGGCTTTCACTCCACTTTCCTGCCTGATCCCTATAACCCTTGACTCCCCTGAGTCCTCATTGCAACTTGCTTTCCTACCTCTTTTTGTATTGGCAGCAAATTAGACTACAATCCACTCAGTCCCTTCATCCAGGTCATTAATATAGATTGTAAATAGCTGAGATCCGAGAATTGAGCTTTCTGGCAGCCCATTAGTTACAGTTTGACAACCTGAAATAAATGATTCATCTTGAATCTGTTTGCTCTTATAAACTCTATCAATTCTAACATATTACTTCCAAAACCGTGAGTTCTTACCTTTTATAGTAATCTTTTTTGTGGCCCTTTATCAAATGTTTTTTGAAAATCAAAATATGTTCCATCTGCTGGATTCCCTCAATCCATCCTGCTTATTACATTCTCAGAGCCTGGGACCCATGTTTGATTCCAGCGTTGGGTGACTGTGTGGAGTTTGCACAATCTCACTGTGCTGGGTTTTCTCTGGGTGCTTCAGTTACCCCCCACAGTCCAAAGACGTACAGGTTAGGTGGATTGGCCATGCTAAATTGTTCTGTAGTGTTCCAAGTTGTGTATCTTAGGGGGGATGAGCAGGCTAAATACTTGGGGTTAAGCTTGATTAAGATGCTCTTTCAGTGAGTCAGTGCAGACTCGATGGGCTGAATGCTCTCCTTCTGCACTGTAGGGACTCTATGATTCTAAGAACTCTAATAAATTTGTCAAACACAATTCCCCTTTCATAAAACCATGTTGCTTTTGCTGAAATGCATTAGAATTTTTTAAATGACCTGTTTCCAATTTCTTAACATTAACAGCATATTCTCAATGACAGATGTTCGGCTCATTGGCCTGTAGTTTGCTGCTTTCTGTCCCGCTGTGCTGAATAGAGGCGTTACAGTTGTACTTTCTGAATTGGGTAGGATTTTCCTGGAATCTAAGGGATTTTGGAAGATTACAGCTAATGTGTCCACTATCTCTGCAAGCACTTCTTTTGCAAACCTGGGAGTGCAGTTTCCAGGGTACTTGCCAATCTCTAGTCCCATTAGTTTTGTCTGAGCTTTTTCTCTAGTAATTCTCTAATATTCTTGGGATGCTGTTTGTATTTTCTCCTGAGAAAACAGATAAAAAAAAATTTGCCCAAAGCCTTCAACATTTCTGTGGTTTCCATTATTAATTCCCCAGGCTCCTCCTTAAAAGGGCTAACATTTACTTTAACTACTGTCTTTATTTTTACATATTTGGAGATTTTACAAATAGTTTCTATATTTATCCTGTTAGATTGCTTTCACAATCTAATATCGCCCACATTTTTTGAGTCATCCTTTGCTGCTTTCTAAAATGTTCCCAATCTTCTGGCTTATTATTAATCTTTGCAATATTGTACCCCTTCCTTTCAATTTGATATCATCCTAAACTTGCTTCATTAGCCACCGATGGTGCATCCTTCTTGCAGAGTCTTTTTTGTTCTCAAAGATCGTTATTGAGGTTTATGCATTATCTCCTTAAATATCTGCTGTTGTTTGTCTACAATCGGGCGGCAACACAATGGTTAGCACTGCTGCCTAACAGCGCTGGGGACCCAGGTTCAATTCTGGCCTCGGTTCAAGTGTCTGTGTGGGTTTCCTCCAAGTACTCGGCTTTCTTCCCATGGTCCAAAGATGTGTGGGTTTGATTTGCTGTGCTAAATTAATCCTAGTGTCAGCTGCGTAGCAGGGTAAAAGGAGGATTAAGGGAATTGAGCCTGGGTGGTATTGTGGTTGGTACAGACTTGATGGGCCTAATGGCCTCCTTCTATACTGGAGGGATTCTATGATCTTATCTTTCAACCTATTTTCCCAGACCAGTCTGGACAATTCTGTCTTCAAACATTTGCAGTTGCTTTTATTAAGTTTAAGAAACTAGTTTCAGATCCACATTTCTCACCCAGAATCACAAAATTGTTATGGTGCAGAAGCAGGTAATTTGACCCATCATGCCTGCACCAGCTATCCAAATAAGCATTATTACTTAGTGCTATTTCCCCACCTTTCCTTCAAACTTCTATACATTGTTTCTATTCAAATAATCATCTAATGCCCTCTTGAATACTTAGATTGAACTTCTCTCAACCAGACTATCAGGAAGTTGACAACCCTCTTAATCCAGCAACCGATCTAGTGATCTTTCACTGTACCATCGCCAGTGCAAGTAAATCCTTCTCTAAATTTAGAGACCAAATTGCCCGCAGTACACCAGGTGTTGTCTCATCAGAACCCTGAACAGCTGGAGCAGTGTTTTTTAATTCATGTAGTCCTTGTGTTAAATGTTAACATGCTGTTTGACTTTCTGTTTTTTGATGTACCTGTATGCTAACTTTGTGTTCCATGTACGGGTACACTCAAATCCCTCTGAACATGCCATGTTCAATTTATTTTCACACCTTTTAAAAATTTGCTTTTCTGTTATTACCAAAGTGAATAACTCACACTTGCCCACATTATATCTGGCAGCATTGACTTAACCTGTCTATATCTCTTTACAGCCTCTTTATGTCCCCCTTACATCTTATCTTCCCACCTAGATTTGCATCATCAGCACATTTAGATACATTGTTCTTCATCCCTTTGTCTAAATTGTTAGTTTAGATTGTAAATAGCCAAGGCACCCTTGGACCTTATGGACCTTATGGCCACAGTCTGTCAAATTGAAAATATCTTGGGGGGGTGGGGTGGGGGAAATGTTCACCGGGTCCACTTGCTCCCAGCAAAAATCACAGTAGCTCAGAGAATTTGGAGTCAGTGGTAAAGCAGGTTTTGCGTTGAGTTCCAAACCCATCACAACCCTCCCAGGCTGGACTACGATGCATATTTGGGTGGCACAGAGGTTAGCGTTGCTGTATCATAGCGCCAGGGATCTGTGTTCAATTCCTGGCTTGGGTCACTGTCTACGTGGAGTTTTCATGATCCCCCCCGGCTGCATGGGTTTTCTCCAGGCCCTCCGGTTTCCTCCCACAGTCCAAAGATGTGTGGGTTAGGTGGATTGGTCATGCTAAATTGCCCCTTAATGTCAGGGGAACTAGCTAGGGTAAAATGCATGGGCCTATGAGGATAGGGCCTGAGTGGGATTGTGATTGGTGCCTACTCAATGGGCAGAATGGTTTTCTGTACTGTCGGTCCTATGATATTGAAGTCCACAAATTTAATTACAATTAGCTGACTTGCAGCCTGAATCAAATAGCTCTTGCTCTTCACCCAACCCCTGCAGTGAGATCTGCACCAGGAGGTGAGCTTTCGTACACGTCTTCATAAGCAAGGACCATGTATGTTGGACCCTGAGGGTCGCGAAAGCATCACCAACTGCTCAGCAATGAAAGGCATCCTCCCCCCTTACTCCTCAGAACCTGCTGTCAACCACACATCTTGGCAATGCCAACAATGCACTGATACCCTGGCCTGGCGCTTTGACCCCATGGGGCTCGAGGAGGTAGGTCTGGTGGCCATTTGATCTGCTGCTGCTGCCAGGCTGTAAAGGGTGGGCTTCTCAAGGGTCCTGGGAGTTGGGTGAACTTGAACTGAGGACAAGGTGCTAATTTCAACACTCTGTGCTGAGATGGGGCTGTCATGGCTGGGCTGCCCCTTCAAGCCCAGCAGACCTGAAGATCACCCCCGCCATGGCGATTTCAGGCAGCCCTGTGATCAATATCTGCAGTCCTGCCTGTCAACTGTGCAAATCCTGAAGTGGCCATGTCACCCTAACCTCCATGCCCCCTGGTCACCTGACAAGATTTAAATCATTGCAGCACTCCATTCTACACAGCAGAGATTTTTCCTTTCTCCTTGTCCGAAGTTGCAGGTGAGATCAGACCCCTTTTGAAGTCCCCTGACACCTCTTCCTCCTCCTCGACCCCCCGCGCCCCCAACCCCCCCACCACCACTCCCACTTGGAATTACTGGTGAAACTACAGACTGTCAATCAGGATTAGACTTTGTCAACATTGCAGTCAGGACCAATGGGATATTTGAGGTGCATTCAAGTGTGAAGGGAAATAAACACAGATGGCTGGAAGATGATGGGATTCTATTGAATTGACAACTGAATCTTTTACAATGCATTACACATAGAACCCATTACTGATTGAAGGCTTCAAGTGCAATGGAGAGGGTTTCAACAATTAAACAATTTCAACTTGCTGGGAAGCCACAGCAATTTTAAATCAAAGCTGTGTGCATATATTGAGGCTGAATGCACAGCTGAGCAGACTGGAACATCAGCCCCCCCCTCCACTCCCACAGTGTCAAATTGACCAGCATTCTGTCAAGTGACAATAAGAACATAAGAACATAAGAAATAGGAGCAGGAATAGGCCATCTAGCCCTTCGAGCCTGCCCCGCCATTCAATAAGATCATGGCTGATCTGTCGTGGCTCAGGTCCACATTCCCGCCCTCTCCCCATAACACTTAATCCCCTCGCTTATCAAAAACCCATCAACCCGCGTCTTAAAAATATTTAACGAGGCAGCCTCCACCACTTCAACAGGCAGAGAATTCCAGAGATTCACCACCCTTTGAGTGAAGAAGTTCCTCCTCAACTCCGTTCTAAACCGCTCCCTCTTTATCTTGAGGCTGTGCCCCCTAGTCCTACTGTCCTTTCTGAGCGGGAAGAGTCTCTCCACCTGTATCCTATCCATCCCATTCATCATCTTATATGTCTCAATGAGATCTCCCCTCATTCTTCTAAACTCTAACAAGTACAAGCCTAGTTTATTTAGCCTCTCCTCAGAGCTCAACCTCCTCAACTCCGGTATCAGCCTAGTGAACCTCCTCTGCACTCCCTCCAAGGCCAAAATATCCTTGCGTAAGTGCGGCGACCAAAACTGCACACAGTACTCCAGCTGCGGCCTCACCAATGCCCTATACAGCTGCAGCAAGACCTCCCTACTTTTATATTCAATCCCCCTCGCTATGAAGGCCAGCATCCCATTAGCCTTCCTGACCACCTGCTGCACCTGCAGGCTGGGTTTTTGCGACTCATGCACAAGGACTCCTAGGTCCCTCTGCACCGTCGCCTGCTGCAGTTTTTCGCCACGTAAGTAATAGTCCTTCCTACCATTTTTCCTACCAAAGTGGACAACCTCACACTTGCCAACATTAAATTCCATTTGCCAGCTCCTGGCCCATTCGCCCAGCCTATCTAGATCCTTCTGCAGACTCTCCACACCCTCCGCGCAATTTGCCATTCCACCAATCTTGGTGTCATCAGCAAATTTCGACACCATACACTTGGTTCCCTCCTCCAGATCATCTATATAAATGGTAAATAGCTGAGGCCCCAGCACCGACCCCTGGGGCACTCCACTAGTCACCAACCGCCAATCCGAATAGCACCCATTAACCCCCACTCTCTGCCTCCTATTTGACAACCAGTCCTCTATCCACGCTAACACCCTACCCCCAACTCCATGCCCCCTTACCTTCTGCAATCACCTCTTGTGAGGTACTTTGTCAAACGCCTTCTGAAAATCAAGAAAAACCACATCCACCGGCTCTCCTCTATCCACCGCCCTAGACACATCCTCATAGAACTCCAATAAATTTGTCAGACACGACTTCCCCTTAACGAAACCGTGCTGCGTCTGCTCTATCAAGCAATTCCCCTCAAGATGCCTCGCTATTTCCTCCTTGATGACGGATTCTAACATTTTACCTACAACAGACGTTAAACTAACCGGCCTATAATTCCCTGCCTTTTGCCTGCCACCCTTCTTAAACAACGGCGTAACATTAGCCGTTTTCCAATCTTCCGGCACTTCCCCGGAATCCAGCGACGTTTGGAAAATAACCACCAAGGCATCCACTATCACCTCCGCCATTTCTTTCAGAACCCTCGGATGCATTCCATCCGGTCCTGGGCACTTCTCCACAATCAGTCCCTCCAGTCTGTTGGGCTCAAGACCCAGGACATCCAAAATGGCACCCAATGCATGTATGCACAGTTCTGCTGTGAAATATGCTAGACACTATTTTAGTGAAATCATTAGTGTGCACCGCTAATGCCTGCTGGAAGTAATCTGATTAAACAGGTTCTGACTTCAATCAACATACAGCGCTGACTTAACATTAGTAGTACCAGTTTGGAACTCTCTGCTCCAGTTAACCAGCAGGAGGCCCCTCAACTTTTGCTATTGAAAGGAATTGTTAACTGCTTACGTATTAATTACCGGTTGATTTCTTCTGCATATTGCTACATTTCTCTAAGTGTTTAGTGCTTTCCATAGTTATTTCAAATTTCTAAAAGCCTGTAGGGAGTGATGTGACAGGTGCTTAAGGACATTATCCTGACTTCAAGGCTTCCCAAACCACAAGCTCCCAGACATGGATGCACTAATAGGCATTTCCTTGAAATGCAGCATGAATGGGAGAACGAGCGCAGACCATGTTAGAGCAGGACAAGTTGTTTCAGAGGAAGGAGGAGCAGAAAGAGGAAGGGTGAATCCTAGAAAATGTCATTTTGCCTTGGCTGTTTGTGAAGAACTAATTCAAGTTTGCTACCAGCATGTCTGAACCAATTCCCCATTTACTAACAGTCCCACCCCTTACCTTCCCTTTATCATTGTTACACATCCTACTTTGCCAAAGTCACCACAAAACAAGCATGCCAAATTAAATTATTTCATATTGCATGCAAAGGTCAGCTCAACAATGTTCTTACTTTTATACCGTGTGACTCTGCCTAACCTGGTTCTCCTATGAAGTATTACCCCAAACACTGCAGAATGGCTGGTGCAAGACTGTTGACTTTCAGTAAGGGTAACTGCAGGATGTTTTTGGAGAATGAGCTTGAACAACCTTTTGCCAAGAAGGTTCAGCTATTGATAGCACTACCCCATGTTGAACAGCACTTAGAGGGAACACTGAGGGTGGGAATGGTGCAAAATATACTCTGGGTGGGGTATTCAATATCCACCATAAGAGTGGCTCGGCAGCAGCACTATTGATTGAGCTGGTCAACGGCTAGACTGGGTCTGCAGCAGGTGATGAAAAAACCAACAAGAGGAAATAACATACTTAACAACCTGTTGGCTGCAGATGCATCTGTCCATGACAGTATTGGTAAGAGTGACCACCGCACAGTCCTTGTGGAGACGAAGTCCGCCTTCACATTGAGAATAACCTACATCGTGTTGTGTGGCACTGTCACTGTGCTAAATAGGACATACTTTGAACTGATCTAGCAACTCATGACTGGCATCCATGAGGCGCTGTGAGCAGCAGCGGAATTGTACTCCAGTACAATCTGCAACTTCATGGCCTGGCATATTCCCCCACTCAACCATTGCCATCAAACCAAGTGATCAACCCTGGTTCAATGGAGAATGCAGGAGGGCATGCCAGGAGCAGCACCAGGCATACTTAAAAATGAGTGTCAACCTGGTGAAGCTACCAAACAGGACTGTTTGCAAGCCAAAATGCAAAAGCAGCAAGTGATAGGCAGCGCTAAACGATCCCACAACCAACGGATCAAATCTAAGTTCTGTAGCCTTTTCACATCAAGTCGAGAATGGCAGTGGACAATTAAACAACTCACTGGAGAAGGAGGCTCCACAAATATCTCCATCCTCAATGATGGAGGAGCCTAGCACATCAGTGCAAAAGATAAGGCTGAAGTATTCTCTGCAATCTTCAGTCAGAAATGTCAAGTGGATGATTCATCTCAGCTTCCTCCAGTGGTCCCCTGCATCTCAAATGCCAGTCTCCAGCCAATTTGATTCATTCCACGTGATATCAAGAAATGATTGGAGACACTGGATACTGCAAAGGCAATGGGCCCTGATAACATTCAGGCAATAGTACTGAAGTTTTGTGCCCCAGAACTTGCCACTCCCCTAGCCAAGTTCTTCCAATACAGTTACAACACTGGCATCTATCTAACAATGTGGAAAATTGCCCAGGTATGTCCTGTACACAAAAAGCAGGACAAATCCAACCCAGCCAATTACTGCCCAGTCTATTCTTGATCATCAGTAAAGTGATGGAAGGGATCATCAACAGTGTTATCAAGCAGACCTGCTCAGCAATAACCTGCTCAACGATACCCAGTTTGGGTTTCACCAAGGTCACTCAGCTCCTGACCTCATTACAGCCTTGGTTCAAACATGGATGAAAGAGCTGAATTCCAGAGGTGAGGTGAAAGTGACAGCCCTTGACATCAAGGCCGCATTTGATCGAGTGTGGCATCAAGGAGCCCTAGCAAAACTGGAATCAGTGGATAAATGGGAACAAACTCTCCGCTAATTGGAATCATACCTGGTACATAGGAAGATGGTTGTGGTTGTGGAGGGTCAATCAGTTCCACAACATTTCTGCAGGAGTCCCTCAGGATAGTGCCCTAGGCCCAACAATCTTCAGCTACTTCATCAATGACCTTCCCTCTATGATAAGGTCAGAAGTGGGGATGTTCACTGATGATTGCACAATGTTCAGCAGTATTCACGATGCCTCAGATACTGAAGCAGTTCATGTTCAAATGCAACAAGATCTGTGCAGTATCCAGGCTTGGGCTGACAAGTGGCAAATAACATTCATTCCACACAAATGCCAGGCAATGATCATCACCAATGAGACACTCTAACCATCATCCAATAACATTCAATGATGTAACCATCACTGAATCCCCCACTGTCAACATCCATGGGGCTACCATTGGCCAGAAACTCAACTGGACTCACTACATAAACACAGTGGCCACGAGAGCAGGTCAGAGGCTAGGAATACTGTGGCGAATAGCTCACCTCCTGACTCCCCAGAGCCTATCTATCATCTACAAGACACAAGTCAAGAATGTGATGGAGTGCTCTCCACTTGCCTGAATAGGTGCTGCTCCAGCAACACACGAGAAGCTTCACACCATCCAGGTCAAAGCGGCCTGCTTGATTGGCACTACATCTACAAACATTCAATCCCTCCACGATCAACGCTCAGAAGTAGCAGTGTGTACTATCTAAAAGATGCACTGCAGCAGTTCACCAAAGGTCCTTAGACAGTACCTTCCAAACCCATGACCACTTCCATCTAGAAGGACATGGGGGACAGATAAATGGGAACACCACCACCTGCAAGTTCCCCTCCAAGCCACTGACCATCCTGACTTGGAAATATATCACCGTTCCTTTGCAGTCGCTGGGTCAAAATTCTGGAATTCCCTCCTTTAATGGCATTGTGGGTCAACCTGTAGAACATGGGCTGCAGCGATTCAAGACAGCAGCTCACCACCACCACCTCAAGGGCAACAAGGGATGGGCAATAAACGGTGGCCAGCCAGTGACACTCATGTCCCATGAATGAATAAAAACAAATCCTCAATCCAGGATAATATATATCTCCTAATCCCATGATTCCTAATTCCATAGAATAATCCTTTGTGTGGCAAGTTATCAGATGCTTTTTCAAAATCCAAGTGCACTACTTCCACTGGTTATTCCTTATCTACCCTGCTGGTTACAACTTCAGAAAACTCAGACTCTGCCACATACAATTTTCCAAGTGCCCTGTTAGCACACTCCTAATAATAGATTCTAACTTTTTTCCCATAACTGATATCAGAACTAATCAGTCTATAGTTCCTCTTTTTCTCTCTTGCTGCTTTGTTGAATAGTCAGGTTATATTTGTGACCTTTCAATCCATGGGGATTATTCTAGAATCTAGCGCATTCTGGAAGATCATAACCAATGCTTCCACTATCTTTGTAACTACTTTTTAAAGGACCAAGATGCAGACCATTGTACCCAGGGAATTTAGCTTTAAATCCCATTAATTTCTCCAATACTACTACTTTACTAATAATGGTAAGGCCACAGACCAAGTGTTGGAAAATAGGATTGGAGTGGATAAATGTTTGATGGCTGGCCAATGCATCTCTTTGTGTTGTAAAATTCTATGACCCTTATATCCCAAAGTTCTTCATTTTCACAATCCTCAGGGTTATGGGGATTTTTGATAAGAGCATAAGCTTTTTTCTTTAACCTAGTACAAGCTTCAACCTCTCTTGTTAGCTACAGCAGAACCACTTTTCCCATGGAGCTTTTATTCTTTAAATGAATGTGTATTTATTGAAAATTAATTAATACTTTAAATGTCTGCTGTTGTCTATTCCCATTGCGTATTTTAATATAATTCCCCCAATATAACTTGGGCTATGTAATTTTCTTTGTGTAGACTTGAGACTGGATTTAAATGATAAATTTCAAAATATTGTGATCACTGTTGCTCCAAGGCTCATTTTATCCCATGTTTATTATTTAACTTCTTTTGTTGCACATTCTTTGGTTCACTTGTTAGTTGCCCAACATGCTGATCTAAAAAATGGACTGGTATCCATTCAATGCACTTATCCTTCACAGTATTAATGAAAATTTGTCTTGCCTAGTTTAAATGAATACTAATCTCCCTGTGAATACTGTATCACCTTGTTTCATGTACCTCTAGTTTTCTTATTTGTACACTGCTAGACACTCCCAGTGACTTTAGGGAGCCTGTAAAGTACCAGTATTATAGTTCCTTTTTTTCCCTAGTTCCATCCAAACTGATTCACTGGGTGAAATCTTATCTGCAAGTAGCAGAGTGTTTGTTCCACCAAGAAAAAAGAAACACACCAGTCTTCTCTCCAGACCTGACCACACTCAGCCATTAAAAAAAAGCAGACATGTTTCACGCTGTCAAATAGGGGACAGGGCGTCAACATGCCGGCAAAGTCCAGCTGCACTGACTGCTCCCACCCACTCCCCCCCCGCCTGCAAACAGCCATCACCAGCAGCTCCAGCTTCCATGGCTGCTCTCCCCTCCCGTCACCATAAGTGAATGAATTCTGCCCCACCCCAATGAGGCTTCCACTAGGGCCTGCCTCGCCACTGTCTTCAGGTGCATGTTGGCACTGCCAATTGACACTGCCAAGTTTGCATGGACATGGAGCTAACCTGTGCCAAGGGGCTGTACTTGGCCATGTCCCTCTCCCCGTGGCCATATTGACACCTTTATACTCCTGGATAGATCCCCACGACATGTTCACATTTCAGTGAACACGTTCATCGGCGTAGTTTGAATACATGGCAGGGGTTTAATATCTAGCAAGGGGTGTTTAATAACACCTGCAATTAAGAACCTACAGCTGACCATGAAACCATTGTCAATTGTTGGAAAAACCCACCTGATTCACCAATGTCCTTTAAGGAAGGAAATTTGCCATCTTTACTTGGTGTGGCCTACATGTGCCTCCAAGCCACAGCAATGTGGTTGACTCTGAACTGCCCTCTGAAATTGCCTGGCAAGTCATTCAGTTCAAGGGCAACTAGAGATGGGCAATAAATGCTGGCTAGTCAGCGATGCCTATGTCCCACAAATGAAGGAAAAAAAGGTAATATGTTAAAATAAATGTAAATCACACTTACTGCCATTCTTGCAGACGGCGAATGTGGGCTCAAGATTGCCCCTACTATCTTTGTTTTCCAAGCTAATGTTCTTTCTCTCTACTTCCTTTATCACATCCTTTATTTTGCCCATTATTTTTACAAGTTCAGAATATTTATCTCCCAACCTTGGTTATGTTGCAAACATATCTCTGTGATGGTTGTTAAATCAAGCCCACCAATTTTTATCTGTGCTAATAATTCCTCAATTTTGTTGTGATTGCTTTGCTTATTAAGATCAAGTAGCTTTCTATTTCTCCCTAAAACATTTTGAAGCTGAATGCATTTGTAAAATGAATTGATTGCATGTTAGGATTTGTCTATTCATAAACCCCTTAATTTATCGCTGTTATGCTACTTGAAATGTATGATACTTATACGATTTGTCATGTGTGAATTTGAAGCCACAATGCTTTACTACATGAAAAATCATTTATTAATAAAGCTTAGGATACTGTACTCTTTATTAAGCCTTCTCCAACTGTCCTGCCATGTTCAATGACTTATACACATATACACCCAGGTCCCTCTGCTCCTGCACACCTTTTACAACTGAATCATTTATTTTATACTGTCTATGTTCTTTGTACCAAAATTAATCATCTCACGTTTATCTGCACTGAACTTCATCTGACACCTTTTTTGCCTAATCCACCACATTGTCCAAGTTGTTTTGAAATTCTACAATGTTCTCATGCCTTACAATGTTTCTAAGCTTTGTGACACCCTCAAACTTTGAAATTAACCCCTCCACACCAAGATCCATATCATTAATATAAATCTGGAAAAGTCTCCCGACACTAACCCTATGGAACTCCACTACAGAATATCCATCAACCATTACTTGCTTTTTCCTATTATTTAGTCAACTTGTTTGCACGTTGCTAATGCCCCTTTTGTTTATGAGCTGTGACTTTTCTCCCAAGTCTGTTGTGCAGTCCTATTTCAAATGCCTTCTGAAAGGGCGGCATGGTAGCGCAGTGGTTAGCACTGCTGCTTCACAGCTCCAGGGACCTGGGCTCGAATCCTGGCTCGGGTCACTGTCTGTGTGGAGTTTGCACATTCTCCTCATGTCTGCGTGGGTTTCCTCTGGGTACTCCGGTTTCCTCCCACAGTCCAAAGATGTGCGGGTTAGGTTGATTGGCCATGCTAAAATTACGCCTTAGTGTCCTGGGACGTGTAGGTTAGAGGGAATAGTGGGTAAATGTGTAGGGATATGGGGATAGGGCCTGGGTGGGATTGCAGTCGGTGCAGACTTGATGGGCCGAAGGGCCTGTTTCTGCACTGTAGGGTTCTATGATCCCATATACACCACATCAACAGCATTACTTGCATCAGTTCTCTCAGTTACCTTTTCAAAAACTTCCAGCAAGTTAGGTAAGCACAATTTTCCAGTAAGAAATCCATGCTCTTTCTAACAAACCCACATTTTCCCATGAGACTATTTATTCTACCCCAGATAATTGTTTCTGAAAGTTTCCCCACCACTGAATTTAAACTGACTGATCTGTAATTGCTGGACCTATCCTGGCAACCATTTTAGAACAAGACATCATGTCTCCAATTCTCCAGTCCAATGGCACCTCCCCTCAGTCAAAGGAAAACTGAAAGATTATGGGCAGTGTCTCTGCAATTTCCACTATTTCTTCCTTCAATATATCTCAGCCTCTCCCAGTGAGTTGTCAACTTTAAGTACTGACAGCTTATCTAGTACTTATTCCGTATCAATTTTGACCCCTTCTAATGACAGAATTTCCTTCTCTGTCACCATAGTCTGGGTGGCAAGTATTTGGTAAAGGTAGATGCAAAGTATTCATTTAACACTTCAGCCCCCTACCCCCTTTTTGGTCTCTCAGTAGCCCTACTCCTCTTCCATGTTAGCCTCTCTTTTAATCTTCCTTATGAACAGTAAGGGAAGGAAACAGGGATTTCAGTTCTTTCTCATCCTTGTCTACAACACAAACCTCTTGTATTGATTTCAAAACAGAGACTGAGACTGGGCTGGCTTAACAGAATGTGATGAACCTCAGGGCTTTTCCTCACTGCTCTGCTCCTCTGTTGATGAAGCAGAGTTATGACTCTTAATTTCTTGGTGAACCTTCTTGCAGGTTTAGTTCATTTTTTTAGCTTCAGTGAATAAACAATTTGGGTTTATTCTTCGGCTGGTGAAATCTAAAAGTGTAATCTGCTATTTCTAGTGGATAACATTAACATCACCTTCCATGGTGCAGTGTCCAAAATGTTTGCTTCTTTCATTGTGCTACATAAATGCAAGTTGAAGTTGTTTTAACACCAAAAACGTAATATTGGTCGCTTTTGGAAGATTACTTTTATGAGTTGCCAACAATCCCAGTGATATTAACATCTAAAAAACATAGTAAAGTGTTCAGCCCCAGTCCATCTTTGTGTGAATGATAATGTGGATAATGGAGGAGAGGAATTATAGACTGGGAAGTAATTGCTGCCATCAGCACAAATCTTTTGCCTGAGTGCCATCTTCCGAGTACAATTGAACTTATTTAACTGAATTGAGTAATTAAAAGCAACAACAAATTTCTAAGCAGACTTTCAGTTTGAACAATGTATATGTTCATACACTAGATTATTGCAGGCTTCTCCAGTAATGCCTCATATTACTGAGACTTTATCTAGGTTGTACAGTGATATGGACATAATTGTGGAATAAACAGACTAGAGCTAATTAGTTCCTGAGATTATGATGTTCTGTGTAGCTGCTTTATTGGCCGGCAATGTGGTTTATGCACTGTACTACAGTTGCACAAACAATAACAGGCTCTTTTAGTATAAAGCCATCTGAAATATAGACAGTAAATAATCTTGTAATGTTGTAGTTGACAAAAAATATTGATTGATTGTTTGTAGAAATCTTTGACAATTCTTGACAATGTAGATGGGAATTCAATCCTTGACAATGTAGATGGTGATGAAAGTAGCAGGAAAAGTGACTTAATTTATTCCAATCAGCAAAAATAATTTAGCTTCAAATTTTAAAATTCTAAAATAATTAAGTATCAAATTTTAAAATTCAAAAATAATTTAGCATTGAAATTTAAGTACAAGTAAGAAGCAAGTCATAATTAACAGCAATGAACTTGACTTATTTGAGAGAATTATTTTCTGAAATATTACATTTGAAAATTTATTCCGAGGAGGTTACTTTATTCTATGTGGTGCTAGGTATTTTGTGAATATTGAGGTAACTTGAAAAACATTTTCAAATCATAAGTACTATTTTGTATTTATTTTCTTCTAGCACCTTCTTACGCAAGAGGCTAAAGGTTAATCTCCAAGGTGCACGATGAAAAGATGGCGCAGCCACTGCTTGCACCGCCAGGACCAGACAGCCTCCGCCTTTTTACCCGAGAATCTCTTGCAGCTATTGAGAGATGCATTGCAGAGGAAAAAGCCAAGAGACCCAAGGAACACCATGTGGATGATGATGAAAATGGCCCAAAGCCAAATCGTGACTTGGAAGCCGGTAAATCACTACCATTTATTTATGGTGACATACCTCCAGGGATGGTCTCTGAGCCAATGGAAGACCTGGACCCATTTTACAGCACACAAAAAGTGAGTGATTAACTACCTGAATTAATAATCTGGTCAGAATTCATTTTCATAGCAATACTAAGGGATGTGTCGATTTGACTTGTTTTCTCTCGATTTTTCAAAAATATCTGCCTATATATATGATAGTCACTGCATTTTCAATTGTTACTTTTTGTTTATGTAAAATTACGTACAACCAGTTATACTTACTTGTGTCTCTTTCAATTTGTCTGGGAAACTGGGTTATGAAGCATCATGTTGATGAGTATTCACTATGCAGAAGTGATTTTACTATTTAGTTCCTCATTGAGTTCTTACAGTTGTCTGTTGAAGATTTGGTTTTGCCAGGTAGGTAAGCTTGATGTTGGGTTTGATCTGCTATTGGTGCAAGGGAGCATCTTTTACTTTTTAGATTATAAACAATGGGTTTTGAAAGATGTCCCCATTACGATTTGGGCTTTGGATGTGCTGGAAATGCAATACGACATTAAAGGGTTTGGGTACCCAATGGAAGAGCTACTTGTGAACCTAGTTCACTTATATATTTTTATAAGTATCCTGTCCTGTAATATCTTGATATGTTTTTAAACTTCTCATTGATATTTTCTTAACTGCTGTTATCTTCTCTGTTATAGTCCTTCTAAGTCACTTATTTCCCCTCTTTATCCCCCTTTTTATTAATCTGTGCTGTGTTCCTGTAATTCTCTGTCTTTCAATGGAAATGAAAACTGTGGACTTGTAAAATTGACTCTCAATTCATTATTGCCATTTTCCACCACTGACGTCCTCTTTGAAACTCTCCCATAATTTCTTTACTTTTCTATCTCATGTCATTCCTTCAATAGTCTCAAAAATCTCATTGATTGGACTTCCGCTTCCTCCTTGATATTCCCATCTACAAAGCATTTGGGGATGTTTTTAAGAAATAAACACCCTTTAACATGCTAATTGTATTTGGAGATCTTGTAGGGATTCATCCAACTGCCATGGATTCATCTATCCATCAATCAATATATAAGATTTTGAATTCGTTTCCATAAACATGTGGCATGGATAACTTAGATGCAGGAACAGAGTGCAATATATCCATCTTTTCTGATGATACAAAATGGAAAGGTAGGCTGTGAAGTGAATGCAAAGAGATGACAAAGGATTATGGCCTACTTAAGTGATTGAGCAGGAAATTGTCAGATGAGATATAATGTAGGGAGATTGAAAATTGTTCATTTTGCCTGGAAGAATGGAAAATCAATTTTTTTAAAGGTGGATGACTATTATGTGTTGGTATTTGGGTGTCTTTTGTACACAGATCAAATGTAAATAACGCAAGCAATTAGTAAAGCAAGCAGTATGTATTTTATTCTAAGAGGATTGAACTATAGGAATAAGGAAGTGTTTATAAATTATTGAGGGCTTTGATGAGACCTCACATGCAACACTGCATACAGTTTGGAATTCTTACTCAAGAAAGGATATACTGACCTTAAAAGGACTGCAACGAAAGCTCACTAGATTGATTTTTGGAATAAAGGCTCTCTTATGAGGAGAGATTGAGTAGAATGGGTGTATATTCTCTAGGGTTTAAAGAACAAGATGTCATTGATATGCGTAAATTTCATTGGAATGTGTAAATATCTTGCATGGTTTGATAGGCTAAATGTTGAGTGACTATTTCACCTGACTGAGGAAATTAGACTAGAAGTTGTAGCCTCAGGATATGGGGTTGACTATTTAACATTGAAATGAAGAAAAATATCTTCACTCAAAGTTGGGTATCTTGGAAATTCTCTACTCCAAAGGGATGTAAATGTTCAACTGGTGGGCATATTTAAGAGGGAGACGGATAGATGTTTGGCCACATCAGGAACCAAGGGATGTAGGAACAGGGTGACCAAATGGAACTGAAGTTGAAATTTGCAATGATGATACTGAATGATAGAGCAGGCATGATGGACTGTATGGTCTACAGCTGCTCCATTTTATTAAGTTTTTAATAAGTCCTAAATTATTAAAATATGTCTGCTGAGTATTGAACTTAACTGATAGTTCCAGCTGAGGAACAGTTGTCCTCTTTGCCCTTTTGTTTGAAGAAGATATACTTGCCAATTTAGTGAGTACTTAGCTGTTTACATGCTATGATCATAAAAGAATAGGACAGGCTTTCTTGAATTTAATAAAGAGGTTATCTTTATTATACTTGAACCAATCCAGGTAAAATGATAAGGTACATATGCATGTACACACAAAATGCAGACACTTGAGGTGCTCATGCACATAGACACAGATTACAGACTGGGGAAGGATAGGTTGGTCAAATTAGAGTCCACAGAAAAGTAAAAGAGTATAGGCTATAGCTTGATGACACGACTAGCTTCAGCCTTTGTTTAATGGTCCCGCTGCTTCTGATTTCAAGATGTGGATAACTGATTTGGTTGTTCTTCAGGGGATTGGTGGTGTTGAGTTGGATTCTTTTCAGAACTCTTTGTCTTAAGCAGGGCATTCGTAAATGATCACAGTGGATAAACAGAGCTCGAAGCTTACCAAGTGGGCTGGAGGAAACTGAAGGAGTCAGGAGGGACCTGCTTTAGTTCTTCACACTAAACATCATGTCCTCAGTTCTGCTGAGAAAACATGCGCTTGACTCACACAATGCGTTGGCTTATCATGTGACCTTCCTTTTCCACCTGTTAGGGTATTCAACCAAAACACTTTGGCATTGCTCGTCCCAAAACCGTAAAATCCTGCCTGAGGAAAAGACCTTTCCATGGGCACAGGTACAGTTGGGGAACTGCAACTCCGTTGACCGGGCTCGAGTAGGTTGTGCTCCAGCATGCATTACTTCCTGAATCTGACTCACCTGACTCCCTAAGTAATAGGGATTTTATTTTATGAGTTTAAAGTTTTTTTATTAATGTCACAAGTAGGCTTGCATTAATACTGCAATTAAGTTTCTGTGAAAATGCCCCAGTGGCCACACCCCGGAACCTATTCAGGTATACTGAGGGAGAATTGAGCATGGCCACAGCACCTAACCAGCACGTCTTTCATACTGTAGGAGGAAACCAGAGCACCCGGAGGAAACCCACATGGACACTGGGAGACTGTGCAGTCTCCACAAAGATGGTGACCCAAGTCGGGAATCAAACCCGGGTCCCTGGCAATGTGAGGCAACAGTGCTGACCACTATGCCACCATGCGAGGATGTCTCTCTAAGACCCACATTGTTTAAGGATAGGATGTGCACCCTGTTTTGTCCGTACAGATCTCTTTCAATGCTGTGAGCAGACCTGTTGGGTCACCACTCTGCTCTGCATTTAAATAGGAGAGCAAGGTATCTAATCTCTGTAACATTTTTGTGTTAGCTAACCAGATGAATGTGATTTAATTTTGGAGTTGTCCTCCCTCTAACTTGTCCTCACTGTCCCTTTTACTCTTTCCTGCCCTGACTACCTGACAGACCTGTCCTTGTTTGCCCTCTTCCCAGCTGCTTCAGCATATTGACATGACACAGTCTTTGTCTTCTCCTACTTTCTGTTTGTCAATTAAATAATTCACCTTGCCAATCCTCTTTACTGCTGTGTACAGGCTACTGAGCCAGGCTTTTAGCAATTCATCCTGTATTGGTAACAGAGCTAATATATGGTCTCCTGGTTGAAATGTTCTGGTTTCTTTATCTGCCTGCCATTTTATAGCTGTCTGGATGTTTTAAAGTATCCCAAAGCTGCAGTACAAGCTCTCATGAGCTGTTCTCAGAACTCAGATATGTAGTCTAATGTAGAGGATTCTTCCCTTTGCTCTGGGAAGAATCCTCAAGGAAGAAAATCTTTCCTTGATTAGTTTAAGATGACCCTGCCACCTTGTGTCTCTAAACTTGTTCAAAAGGGTTAAAGCAGATGGACTCATTGGGTGAAACCCTGCTGGCTAACAGGAGAAAAGTCTCAATCATGGAGCTTCTCATAGAAGTATGCTCTGATACAGGCAGTCCTCAGACTTGTGACACAGTTGGCTCCCAAAAAACCATTGTAAATCGAAAAACCATGTGTCGAAACTGATTTTCCATTTGGAACAATATCATAAATGGATGGTTGGCTCCTTAACCAAGGCAGGATACCTTATTCTCACTGAATAGTGAAAATTTTCTAAGATCTTGCTTGAATATAATTGCCTCATAGCCATGTATTTCCTGTTATATAATAATGCCTACGCTTCCATTCTGTGAAAGGTGGAAAATAAAGGAACAAAGGAAATGGTAAAGGCCAATAGTTCACTGGCATCATGTCATAAAGTTGAAACCGGCATTGTAAAATCGAAACAGGGTGTCAATTTCTAAATATTGTAAGTGCCGTATGTTGTAACTCGAACATCCTAAAGTTGAGGACTGCCTGTATTGTCTTTATGCTCTGGTGGTATACTAAAGCCTTGCAGTTCTGGGTGATGGGCAGGAAACTTTAGCTGGGTTATGCTCAGATTACTAAGGACATTTTCAAAAATAGTGGACCTAATACCCATGCCCTGATCCAACTGGACCTCAGTAGAGAGCAGTAATTGAATAATGAATTAGGTTAGCCTCTCCACCTCATCTCTAATGGTCAAAATATATAGGTTAGCCCATTATTCAACAGAGGCCCCTCACAATCCACCAACACTCTGCTGAAAGGTTTCCCAAAAGCTGCTATGAAATTACAGATGCAGGTTTTATTCAGGCAGGGACTTACTCACCACCTGGCTAAAATGTGGCAAGTTTTACAGAACTTCAGCATATCAATGTGGAGATGTGGGGATGGAATTCTCCCAGTTCACCTGCAGTGGGATTGGTGGAAAATGAGCAAGGAGAACCTGGTGAAAGACAAAAAGTTGGAAACCCTGCAGTGTAAATCACATTGCATTTCTCCCCATGGCAGGTTAATGGTGGGTCACTCTTCCTGCAGGCAGGTGGCGCAAAGACCATTTGCATTCATTTGCATCTCATTAAAATGACTGCCTGCTAGCATTTTCTCAGGCCTTCCAAGGTTGGAGGAAATTATGTTGGCATCAAATCTGATTGGTAATGAGTGCTGTGGCCTTCAGTTTGCAAGAAACTTTGAGGTCAGTGCAACAACTTCTACCATAGTGCTGCACTGCTCCTAATGTGTTGTACATCACTTTGCCTGAGCAGACTGATTCCTGCTCTCCATCTTCAGGTCGAGTTGGTCTTTGTGGACAAAGTTGTGCTAGTGGACCCGTGGACATTCCTGTGTCACTGAGTCAGATCAGTACTGTGGGGTTGGGGAGTACAAGGGTCTCCACCTCTGGTGCCACACACCAGTGTCTATCCAGACAGGATTGTGCCAAGGCCTCATGCTGCCACCGCACCAAAGGTCCGAAATGCAACCGGGGTGGAGTGTGAGGTTAGACCGGGGTTGGGAGCGGAGCTCATGATGATATGCAGTGGGGCAGGGAGGTGAATGAAAAACTTCACAATGGAAGGCGAAAGGGAGCTGGACCCCTACAAGGCTGCGTGAAAAGCTTATAGACAAGGTGGTCAGAGAGATACCACATACCACACCGTTAACTGGAAGGGGATGCACAAAACTCAATGTGGTGGATAGAGATCCAAGTGCAGCATGGGCACCATGCAGGTGATGGGCAAAGGGAAAAGGTGGTTAAATGAAGGAACATACTTCCTCTTGAGGCTGCTCGTCTTTTCTCCCTGGGTTGCTAACATCATGCATGGTCTGGTGAAATAGATAGGCTGCTGGACTGATGTTTAAATATTACACTGGGATCTTTTACCAATCAGCTGAGAGCAGGTGAATGAATCAGCTGCTGGTGTGCTGGGTGACTTGGAGGAGAAGGTGATTGTACAGAATTAGTGAGGTTCCAAATGCAGAATCTGGCATGGGAGAAACGCTGCCAGAGCCATCCACACAGCACTTAGTCTCAAAATAGGAGAATTCAGTCCATGGTCTGTATGACAGCTTGTAGTCTTCGGATACCAACATGTCCAGCCATTGTCATTTTAGAACATAGAACATAGAAAAACTACAGCACAAGCAGGCCCTTCAGCCCACAAGTTGCGCCAATGATATCCCTACTTACTAGGCTTTCCTATAACCCTCATCCTATTAAGTCCCATGTACTCATCCAGAAGTCTCTTAAAAGACCCTAACAAATTTGCCTCCACCACCACCAACGGCAGCCGATTCCACTCACCCACCACCCTCTGAGTGAAAAACTTGCCCTTGACATCTCCTTTGTACCTACTCCCTAGCACCTTAAACCTGTGTCCTCTCGTAGCAACCATTTCAGCCCTGGGAAATAGCCTCCGAGAATCCACCCTATCTATACCTCTCAACATCTTATACACTTCTATCAGGTCACCTCTCATCCTTCGTCTCTCCAACGAGAAAAGACCGAGCTCCCTCAACCTATTCTCATAAGGCATGCCACCCAATCCAGGCAACGTCCTTGTAAATCTCCTCTGCACCCTTTCAATAGCTTCCACATCCCTCCTGTAATGAGGCGACCAGAGCACAGTACTCCAAGGGGGTCTGACTGGAGTCTTATAAAGCTGCAGCATTATCTCCCAACTCCTAAACTCAGTCCCTCGATTAATGAAGGCCAGTACACCATATGCCTTCTTAACCACATCCTCTACCTGCGGGGCTGATTTAAGAGTCCTATGGACCTGGACTCCAAGGTCCTTCTGATCCTCTACACTGCTAAGAGCCTTACCTTTGATATTACATTCCTTCATCCCATTTGACCTGCCAAAATGAACCACTACATATTTATCCAGGTTGAAGTCCATCTGCCACTTCTCCGCCCAACCTTGCATCCTATCTATGTCACGCTGCAACTTCTGACATCCCTCCAAACTATCCACAACACCACCAACCTTCGTGTCGTCAGCAAACTTACCAACCCGTCCCCCCACTTCCTCATCCAGGTCATTTATGAAAATTACAAACAGTAAGGGTCCCAGAACAGATTCCTGGGGCACTCCACTGATGACCGACCTCCATGCAGAAAAAGACCCATCTACAACCACTCTCTGCCTTCTGCAGGCAAGCGAGTTCTGGATTCACAAGGCAACACCCCTTTGGATCCCATCCCCATTTTGTGGGCTTTCCTCAGTATTTCCCTGCGGTACCTTGGAGGCACGACTACCAGGTGGATCACTGTCTGGGCCTGTGAAGACATCTCTATTTCCTCATCAGCATCTCATTTTAGAAATATCAATACTCTGGAATGCTCTCTGCTTCAATTTCAGTTTGGGCAGTTTTTGCTAACTTTTTTAATATTGGTTTAGCTTGCTGAGCCTCAACCATGGAAAACATACTCAACACTTCCTTTGGCTCATCAAAATTTAAGGAGGTGGGTTTGGGCAACCAGATGGTGGAGTCATTCGTCTCTGCTGCAGGTTTGGTCTCCTTTGATAGAGTTTGCTTTGTTATGAGCTAGGTCATCACACTGTAGTGAAAAATGCCAGGGTCCTTTCTTGTAACTGCTGTGTCTCTCTGACCCCATTCAGTCTCTGTCTCTCTAAGACCACTGGGGAAGTTACCACCTTTGTCCCCAGCAGCTCATTACCAAAGAGTAGGTCGACCCTGGCTAGAGATAAACTAGGGACAACCTCTGCAGTTACTGAAGTAAGGTTATATGAGGTACACCCAATAGAAAAGTATATACCTCCCCACGCCAATACCATTGACAAATATTTTCAAATTCAATGCACTGTCTAGTGGAAGGGTCATGTCTTTCCCCAGCAAAAGGGAATTGGTGGTTGCTGCATCCTTATGTATGACTGAGCTTACTTGTCTCATTCGAGGGGTATGGGATCACTTTTCCTTCAGGCACAGAATTGTGGTAACTCTTTTTGCTAAACTCTTCGGCACTCAAAGATACATTTACAGGGACATACCACGCAGTCAGAGCCACAGCCTTGTTGCCTAGGCTTTCTGACATGGTCCTATTTCTGCCCTGGTCTGCTGTACCCCAACAAATCATATTTTCCATGTAACTTTCAGTAGTCAGCTCGAAGGTAACCTGCCTTGTGTAAGTGGAAATACACAGGCCTCTAGGCATCAATCCTAATCACAGCACCTTGCTTTTCAGCTTAAGGAAGGCATCTTGTGTCTCCAACTTTCTGTTCTTGTAAATGGCTGTTCTTCCTCCCATCATCATCCCACCTTCTATCATTAAGACATCTTGGGGGAGACTAAATATTTCACTTGGGGGAAAATGTTTGCAGAGAAGCTCATAATCATCAAGTATAGTTGCTGCAAACTTAAAATTTCAATTTTTATCATGTCTTTTATGGAAAGAAGAAGCAGGCTTTCAAACCCCTTGAGGAGGATCACTGCTCTGAGGCATTCTAGGTGGAGTGTACCTTAAGCATCTACACCAGTCAAAAGCAGGTTGCTGAGCCCTTTTGAAATTGTAAGGTTGTTTAGGCCATTAACAGAGATTTCAGAATTTTTGGCAATATGTTTCCAGTACACATTTGTAGGATAGCATTTTTTGTTATCTTATAATTTCATGAACTCTTGCAGGACAATAGGAAAAAATCCTCATAGGCCTTTCTGGTTAATTTGCTTTGTAATCTCACGATCCAGTGGCCACTTTTGTTGCTTGGCAAGCTTTTCAAATGAAATGAAAAATCCTGCCACATCTCCGTCATCAAACTTTGGTAGCAACTGGGAGAACTTCAATATATCAGCACTCAGTCAAGAGCTGGCGGTAGTGCCCATACTAGTGATGCCTGCACAGGCTATTGTGGCACTTTCCCCATTCAGTTCAAGCTTTCTTAGGACCTTTTCTTAAGGGAAAGTTCCGTCTGGAAATCTTGTTCTTTCTCCCTTGTACTCGTTAGAGTTTAGAAGAATGAGGGGAGATCTCATTGAGACGTATAAGATGATGAATGGGATGGATAGGATAGAGGTGGAGAGACTCTTCCCGCTCAAAAAAGACAGTAGGACTAGGGGGCACAGCCTCAAGATAAAGGGGAGGCGGTTTAGAACGGAGTTGAGGAGGAACTTCTTCACTCAAAGGGTGGTGAATCTCTGGAATTCTCTGCCAGTTGAAGTGGTGGAGGCTGCCTCGCTAAATATTTTTAAGAAGCGGGTTGATGGGTTCTTGATAAGAGAGGGGATTAAGGGTTATGGGGAGAGGGCGGGAAAGTGGAACTGAGCCACAACAGATCAGCCATGATCTTATTGAATGGCGGGGCAGGCTCGAAGGGCTAGATGGCCTACTCCTGCTCCTATTTCTTATGTTCTTATGTTCTTATGTTCCCTTCCCTCTTTTGGAATTTTGTTTCCTCTTTTTCCCTTGCCTCTTGAATCTCTCTCCCTTTCTTCATTTTTCTTTTCTCTCTCTCTTCTTCCCTTTCTGTTTCTTAGAATCCCTATATTGCAGAAGTAGACCATTTGACCCATCGAGTCTGCATCAACAACAGTCCCACCCAAGGCCCTATCCCCACAACTCCACACATTTACCCCACTAACCCCTCTAACCTACACATCCCGGGACACTACAGGCAATTTAGCATAGCCAATCGACCTAACCTGCACATCATTGGACTGTGGGAGGAAACCCATGCAAACAGAAGAATGTGCAAACTCCATACAGACAGTGACTCATGCCGGGAATCGAATGCAGGTCCTTGGAGCTGTAAGGCAGCAGTGCTAGCCACTGTGCCACCGTTCTCTTTCTTGGAGTTCTACTTCTAGTCTCCATTGTTGCTTTAGCCTGGCTAATGCTAGCCAGTCTGTTCCAGATTTCATGCCTGTCTCTGGTTCTTTAAAGTTCGGTTTCAGAATGGTTAGCCACAGGTCTTAGGATTTCAGGTTTCCTTGTTTTTGGACAAATATCTATCTTTAGATGCTTGGCTGTATTCCTTAACTTTTCAATGGATTGCCAAGTTACCCCACTGTTCTCAGAAAGTGCTAGCTTCAAATGCAGACAATTTTAGTACTCTGGCACTACTAAGCACAAAAAAAACCTATATTCAAGTTACTTCTGAAATAAATTTGGTTCCCTGCTTCTAAATTTTGGTTTGTCTGTGGGTTGGTCATGGATTGTGGATTGTTTGTGAAGGATATACTGGCACACATATACACATGCCAAAGTTGCATACATAAAAAAAAAGAGTATGGAGTCTCGTTTGCTGATTTGCCTGGCTTTAGGCTGAAATGGATGGCTTTGACGTTTTCGATTTAAAGATGTTGGCAAAGTTGATTGTTCTTTGGGAGGAGATGGCGCTGGGTTTAATAAGATCTCTATCTGTAGCGGGGCATTCCTGGATGATCACAGTCAGTAAGCAAGGCTTGAAGCTTACTAGTGGGTTAAAGGCTGCCTGTTTGCAGTTCTGCTGAGAAAACCTTTGCTTAAAATCATACAGTCATGTGTTCTTTCATCTCGAACTGCCAGTGGGATTTGAAAAAAGATATTGGGCAGAACTTTGTACACTGTGCACAGAGTGCTGGCTGAGGCAAGAAAGCCAACGTGCAGCTCTCCAGCTGCACAGCTGATTTTTCTCTCCGGATTCTCCGGCATGCTCACCCAGGGCTTATACCTTTTGCATCCATGGTGGGTTCCCCTGGAGTGCTTAAATAGCAGTTGTAAACCTCGCTGATGTGATTGTGGGGGGAACGTATAGTGAGAAACTGTTTAAGTATATATAAATTTATTAAAATAGATTTAAGTAAGATTAAACTTTTAGGATTTAAATCAGGAACCTCTACATCACCGGCAAGGGACAGGGGTGATGAGAGAATGCATTCACCAAGATTCTCATCTGAGTGCACTTGCAAAATTTTGCATGGTGTTGCCAATTGCACCCACAGTGGATGTTGACAGAAAATCCTCGCTAGTGTTCGGTCTATTCCAAAGTTCACTTGATTAACTCGTGTCTGGAATTTGACCTTGGCCAGGGTCCCATTGCCCAAGGAATTAATCTCCAACAGTTGAATACCTCAGGTGATTGTCATAGATGCCTTGCTAATGAGACAGAAGATATGAGTCCTCCTCACTGAAGTCATTGTCTTTGATGGGTTTTGCAGACAGACTGACTCCACTCTAATGAACTGGAATGTAGAATGTATAAAAATGCAAATTGGGATTAACCATCTTAGACTGTGTTCAAGTCACATTAGTCTCTATGCTTCTAAAAAGTATGCTTTAAAAATTATGTTTTTAAAAGTTCAATTCACGTTTCCAGCTGATGGACCAAAATCATTATTTTGGGATAAAGCACATCTTCATATTAAAAAAGATTTGAAAACTTAGGTGCAGTTGGAAGTTATTTTCTGCGGGTAAGCAGTTTCTCTGGGAAATATAATAATTATTGTACATCGAGGACGTATGGATGAATGCTATTAAAATTTGCTTTTAACATAAAGTTTGCATTCTAAATGTGTACATATAAAAGTTACTGTCCTGTTTAATTTAACCTAAATTTAAAAGAAGTTGCTAAACAGGAATTTGTGATTCTGAAATATTTATCTACAACATTATCTGATACAGTTGAGTGGGTTTCTGCGAGTAATATGTAAAATATGTTTTTATGCTGGCATTTCACTGTTATAATCAATATTTTCTTTTCTTACAGACCTTTATAGTATTGAACAGAGGGAAGGCAATCTTCCGATTTAGTGCCACACCTGCCTTGTACATTTTAAGTCCTTTCAATCCTTTAAGGAAATTAGCTATTAAGATTTTGGTACATTCATATCCTTTGTGGTGTATTTTAATCCACATGTTTTAATACTACTGAATCCTGTTTCACATTACACACACAATGAGTCAAAACTGTTATGATTCCTACGAATTGCAACAAGTTGTGTACTGTTCTTAATAGTCTAGCAATTCCAGTTATTCAGACCTAGATGTTTTTATAGGAATCTCAAATACACCAGAGAGAAATGTGATCCAAGAAAAGATTTTTTTTGGTCTGAATTTTGATTGTTTCTGTAATAGTGGATCTGCATATGTTCCGTGTACAGTATTTGTGAGTGCGCACTTTGAAAACAATGCTCAGAGGTCAGTCCCCAAAAACAATTCTTCTGAGATTGTACCAGCAGATATCCAATTTAGTTGGCAGAATTATCACAGTCAGTGGGGAGCCTCCCATTAACCAGCTGTAAAATTTCATTGCTGTCACGTTGGGACTGCTATCACAACTCCAGATGAGGTGTGGTGGACAGTCAAAGGGTCAGATGTATCATAGAAATCTGTCCATCAGCGGCCTTTTAAGTCTTGAAGGATGTGGAAAGCTATAAAGTGAGGTAGTTGGGGTTAGAATGGAGCAAGAGGAGTATGCTACAATGACTGAAGCCTCGATGAGGGATATAAGGTCTTGTATTGTTGTTTTTGCAGGCCTACCATCACATTCCCCATGGCACCCTTGGATAGCTTAGGCAGGTGCTTATCATGTGCACCATTGTGCTGTGAGGGTTGCGTGTTTAAGTCCAAAGTAATGCTCTTGAAGCGTAGTGCAGGCTCGTACATAATATTTTTTGTGACTAAATTTACAATACTTTTAATTTATAAAATAACTTATAAAGAATGCATTGTCTATGCCACGTATCCAAACCCTTTCTTTGTCACAATTTTAATACAGTGAGTAAGGTAGGAAATATAGGTTGGGCAGTGAAGTAGAAATGTAAGGCAAAATCTTACAGGTGTAGGAAATCTGAAATAAAAACAGGCCTAGTAGCATCTGTGGAGAGAGAGAGAGACTGAGTTCATTGGTTGTAATTTTGCTGCTGATTCAGGAGGGGGGTGCAAAATGTCTTCAGATTTTCATTCTGAGGAATGGGGATGAGCTGGGGGACACAAATGCTCTGGAAACAGTGCAAAGGCACACAGAGGTCTGCTAGGTGATGAGGTGGGCTGGTTAAAAAGCCGACCTTGGTACTCAGGGACTTCATCCCAGTTGTGATAAAAACGAAATAAAAAACAGCCCTCAAGCTCTCACCTTTTCACACCCTGTCACTTCCCACACATTCTCAATGCCACATACATGCCACCTTTTAAAAAAAGTATGTTCATGGGATGTGGATATTGCTGGCTAGGCAAACATTTATTGGTCATCCCTAATTGCCCTTGAGGAGGTGGTGGCACGCTGCCTTCTTAAGCTGCTGCATTCAGTCTTGAATGGGTGCATCCATAGTGCTGTTAAGAAGGGATATCAAGGATTTTGACCCAGCGACAGTGAAAGAATGGCAGCGTGCTTCCAAGCCAAAATGGTGTATGACTTGGAGAGGAACATGCAGCTTGTAGTACCTCCATGCATCTGCTTCCTTTGTGCTTCTAAATGGTGGAGGTCACAGGTTTGGAAGGTGCTGTTGAAAAAGTCTTGCAAATTGCTGCATTGCATCTTTTCAAAGGTACACACAGCTGTGACTGTACATTGGTGGTGGAGGGAGTGAATGTTTCTGGATGGTCCCGGTCTCCTTGAATGTTGTTGGAGCTGCATTCATTTAGATAATTGGGGAGTATTCCATACATCTGATTTGTGCCTTATAGGTCTGATTTTACCATTGCATTGGGTGTGAGACGATTAATGTGACCTGTGCCCGCGCTAACGTCCACTTTACCAAGGCCCAAAAATGGCCGCGATCTGAACCATGCCCGAAACAGACACAACATACATGCAAATACATTTAAATTGACTTAATGATGGGGGAGGGAAGAGGAGGCGGGTCAGATGTATCTCTGGTGAGGGAGGAGAGAGGCCCGATCATTCTCTGGTTATGGCGAGTGAGGAGAAGGGAGGCCAGATAGTTCTCAGGAAGGGAGGAGGGAGGCCTGATGATTCTCTGGTGGGATGGGGGAGTGAGGAGGGAGGAAGGCCAAATTATTCACTAGTGGGGGTGGGGGGGCAGGTGGGGAGGAGGACTCATATCAGATGTATCTCTGGGGGTGGGGGGGGAGGGAGGCCCGGTCATTCTCTGGGGGGTGGTGGAGTAGGAGGAAGGCCAGATGGATCTCGGGTCTGGGGGGGCGTGGGGGAGCGGTGGAGGACAGAGGCCAGATCACTCTCAGGTGGAGGGGGGACAGATCGTTCTCTGTTGGGGGGGTGGGGGGGTAGGGTAGGGAAGGGCCGCTACCACTCTGCAGGTGATTTGTTGGGGGGAAAGGGGGCAGAGGTCATGATCAGTCTGGGTAGTGGGGGGCAGGTGGATAAAGGGGACAGTTATGTTGTGGGTTGGGGCAATGTCTGTGGGGGCTATCATTTCACTTTTTGTGGCCTGGGAGCAATGTGACAGGGGAGCATTTTTCAATTTTTTTTCACCACACACGTGCAGTTCAAAACTCCGATCTGCAGTGTTTCGGGCCAATAGGCCAAGTGCGTATGGGGGCACCTGAGAACAGGTTTCCAAGTCGGAACTGAATTGCGCCCATGTTCAGCACTTAGAATCAAAATGGTAAAATCGGGCCTATAGATGGTGGACAGGCTTTGGCAGAGGTGTGGGGTGTGGGGAATGGGGAGGGGGCGGTGGGGAGGAGGGGGTTGGTGGTTCAGGCAGTTAGATACTTGAGGATTTCTAGCCCCTGACCTGCACTGTTCATATGATTAGTCCGGTTCAGTTTCTGGTCATTGGTGGACCCCAGGATATTGATAGTGGGAGACTCAATAATGGAATATCACGGGGTGATGTTTAGATTCTCTCTTAATGGAGATGGGTCATTTCCTGGCACTTGTGTTGCATGGATGTTACTTGTCACTTGTCAGCCCAGGCCTGGATATTGTCCATGTCTTATTCCATTTGGACTTGGATAGCTTCAGTATCTAGGAGTGGGGAATGGAGCAATCATCAGCAAACGTCACCACTTCTGACCTTATTGGTTTTTGTGTATGTGGTGTCTGTCTCGTTAAGACAGCACAGCAGAAGAAAGTCATCTGACTTGAGGAACCAATGGAATCTGAGAGTGATCTCCCCAGGCAGTGGAGTCCTCTCTTGGGCAGAATCTTCCAGCAGTCATGTAGTTAACATCATAAAAACTGTTTATCATAAAAGACTCCAGGGCAGTCTGGAGCTGCAACACCTGTACCTAGTTTCTGTTATCAATAAATACATTTTGTCCCTCACAAAACCTGAAATCACTTGACGATGTTAGAGTGCCACAACATATCAATGATGGAAAGCAGGTATTGATGAAGCAGCTGAAGATGGTTGAGCCTAAGATCCTACCCTGAGGAACTCCAACAGTGATACCCTGGGATTGAGATGATTGGTCTCCAGCAACCACATGTGGTTTTATGTGCTGTGTGTGACTCCAACCAACAAAGTGTTTTGCCGCCTGACTCCCAGTGATCCCAGTTTTGGTAGGGGTCCTTGATGCCAGACTTGGGTCAACTGCTGCCCTGATGTCAAGGGCAGTCACTCTCATTGCACCTCTGAAATTTTGTCCATGTTTGAACCAAGGCTGTAATGAGATCAAGAGCTGTGTGATCCCTGGTGTAACCCTGAGTGTCAGTCAACAGGCTATTGCTAAATAAGTGTCACTTAATAGCGCTGTTGATGACCCCTTCCATTAGTTTACTGATGATCGAAAATAGACTGATAGGGTGGTAATTCACTGGGTCACATTTGCAGGACACACGTGGGCAACTTTCCACATTGCCTGGCAGATGCCAGTATTGTAGCTGTACTGGTAAATTTTGACTTACGGGTGTGACAAGTTCTGGAGCACAAGTACGATTGCTGGAATATTGTCAAGGATGATAGCCTTTCTAATATCCAGTGTCTTCAGCCATTTCTTGATATCACGTGGAGCGAATTGAATTGGCTGAAGACTGGCAAATGTGATGCTGAAGAAGACCTCTAGTGGAGGCCAAATTGGATCATCCACTTAGCATTTCTGGCTGAAGACTGTTGCAAATCCTTCAGCCTTATCTTTTGCACTGATGTGACATGACAGTTGCATCTGTGGCAGGCAGGTTGGTAAAGATGAGGTCAAGCATGTTTTTGCCTCATGTTGGTTCTGTCACCACCTGCTGCAGACCCAGTATAGCAGCTTTGTCCTTTAGGATCTGGCCAGCTGCCTGTGGTGGTACTAGCAAGCCACTCTTGGGAATGGACTTTGAAGTCCCTCACTGGAATATATTCTGTGCCAGTGTCACCCTCTGTGCTTCCTTCAAGCGGTGTTCAACATGGAGGGAGCAGTACTGATTTATCAACTGAGAAGGGGCCATATTTGGGTATGCAGCAGGTGGATTCCTCGCCCATGTTTGACTTGATGCCATGAGGCTTCATGAGGTTTGAAGTTGATATTGAGGACTCACAGGGTAACTCCTCCTGACTCTGTACCACTGTGCTGCCACTTCTACTGTTGCTGTCCTGCTGGTAGGACAAAACATTCCCAGGAAGGGGGATTGTGGTGGCTGGGTCATTGTCTGTAAGGCATGACTGATTCCATGAGTACAACTATGTTAATTTGTTGCTTGACTCGTCTGTTGGACAGGTCTCCCAATTTTGGCACGCGCCCCAAAAAGTGAGTAAGGAAGACTTTGTGAAGTTGACAGCGTTGGTTTTGCTATTGTTGTTTCCAGTGCCTACATCAGTGCCACTTGGCCATCTGGCTTAATTTCTTTTTTTTGACTACGTTGCAGTTGGATACAATTGGGTGGCTTGCTAGGCCATTTAAGAGACCATTTAAGAATCAAACATAGAAATATGGAAAGTATGAAGCAGGAGCCTGCCATTTGGTCCTTCAAGCCGACACTGCCTTCATTTTGATCATGTCTGACCATCAAATTTAATATCATGATCCTGCATTCCATCCCATTACATTTGATCCCTTTTTCTCCCAAGAGCTATATCTAATTTCTTCTTGAAATCACATAATGTTTTGGCCTGAACTATTTTCGACGGTGGTGAGTGTCTGTGCTGAGTACCACAGAGTCATCACACTCTGGGTGAAGAAATTTCTCCCCGCCTAAGTCCTAAAAGATTTACCCCCTTATCTTCAAACTATGAGCCTTAGTTCTGGACTTCCTCACCATCAGGAACATTGTTTCTAAATCCATCCTGTCTAATCCTGTTAGAATTTTATAAGTTTCTATGAGATCTCCCTCGCTCTTCTAAATGCCAGTTAATATAATCCTAACTGACTTAGTTTCTCTTCATTTGATAGATGTACCATTCAGGGATCAGCCTAGTAAACCTTTGCTGCACTCCCTCTATGGCAAGTACATCCTTCCTCTGACTCGGACACCAAAGCTGCACACAGGTGTGGCCTCACCAATGCCCCATATAATTGCAATAAATCATCCCTATTCCTATACTCAAATCCTTCCGCTATGAAGCCAATGTACCATTTGCCTTTTTTACTGCCTGCTGTACCTATGTGCTTACTAATGCACAAGGTCACTTAAGGTCTTGTTGAGTATCCACTTCTCTTAATTTACATCCATTCAAATAATAACCTGCCTTCCTATTATTGCTACCAAAGTGGATAACCTCACATTTATCCACATTATACTGCATCTGCCATGCACATGCCAACTCATTCAGCCTGTGTAAATCATGCTGAAGTGTCTCTACAATCTTTTCACAGATCACCTTCCCACC
Organism: Carcharhinus amblyrhynchos; assembly: GCF_965287045.1. NCBI lineage: Eukaryota > Metazoa > Chordata > Chondrichthyes > Carcharhiniformes > Carcharhinidae > Carcharhinus > Carcharhinus amblyrhynchos. Next base: position 59,222,314 of record NC_137334.1, read on the forward strand.
TAATTTTGTATTATCTGCAAATTTAGAGATAATATATTTAATTTCCTCTTCCAAATCATTCATATACAATGTGAACAGTTGGGGTCCTAGCATAGATCCCTGAGGTATCCTACTAGTCACTGCCTATCAATCAGAAAAAAATCCCAATTATGCCAACAATAATGTTTCTGCCCAATTTTGAACTGAGGACCTTTCACGTGTTAGGCAAATGGGATAACAACTATACTACAGAAACAACTGATAGCAAATAAAGTGGAGAATGCAGGCAACCACATTGCTTTGGGCCTGGAATCACATGTAGACCCGACCAGGAGAGGACAGCGGATTTCCTCTCCTAAGGAACATTAGAAACCAGATGGGTTTGTTTCAACAATCAACAATGGTTTCATGGCCATTATTATACTTTTAATTCCAGATGTTTATTGAACAAGTGTTAAGTGACTGCCAATTGATAGTGCTGCTGATGACCCCTTCCATTATTTTACTGATGATCACGAGTAAACTGATGAGATGGTAATTGACTGGATTTGATTCATCCTGTTCTTTGTGTACCAGAGGTACTTGGGCAACTCTCCACATTTCTGGCTAAATATCAGTGTGTTGTAGCTGCACTGAAACAGCTTGGCCTCGGATGTGGCAAGTCTTCAGTACTATTGCTGGAATATTGTCAGGGCCCAAGCCTTTGTAGTTTCCAGTACTTTCCGACATCTCATGACGTCCTGTGGAGTGAATTGAATTGGCTGAAGGCTAGCATCTGTGGTGCTGGGGACTTCTGGAGGAGGCAGAGCTGGATCATCTACGTGATACTTCTGGCTGAAGATTGTTGTGAATGCTTCAGCCTTATCTTTTACATGGATATGCTGGGCATATGATTGAGAATGGGAATATTTTTGGAGTTTCCTCTTTCAGTCAGTTGTTTAATTGTCCACCACCATTTACAACTGAATGTGGCAGGACTTAGAGCTTAGATCTAATCTGCAAAATAGAAAACATATCATATTTATTCAAGAAAGGAGAGTGGCCCATTCATACACAGCCACCCACATGCCACCCCCCCCCCCCCCAACCACCCATCCACATATCCCTTTACACAGACACACATGCCCCACTCCACACACACACACACACACACACACACCAACATACACACACACACACACACACACACACACACACACACACACACACACACACACACACACACACACACACACACACTCCATATGTGTAGCTATTAATGTGCGTGATTTTGATACAGCTAACTTTGGTAGTTTTGCAGAGTGTTGGAGACAGTTGCTGGCTTGTTCCTAGAGTGAGAGATGACCTGGTTGACTCTGCAGGAGTTACTGAGGAGACTGTCCTGTTTCTTGCTGCTTGCTGCCTGCCTGTTTCACAACTTGCCTCTAGTAAGAGATAGAAGAGATTATCTGCCCGGCTCTTTAGGGGTGTCTGAAGATTGCTGTTTCTTCTTGCTTCTGTCTCTGCGCAACACCTTACAAAAGTCTTCTGCCGGTTTAATTTTTCTCTCTATGTATTCCCAGAAGGGAATTCAATTCGGATGTCTTGTATCCAACGTCCATTTTGCTTTCAGCTCAGAAATGTTTTGACACATTCTGAGATATTAATCAACAAGAGTGTTTTTTTTTGGATGATTTATGAGATGAAGGAAACAGTTTCCGTTGTCTTCCCAAACACAGATTATAGTCCAGCCTTTTGAATTTCCATTTCTTTTTTTCAAGCTTCTCTGTTTGAAGAGGACCTTGACACCTCTTCAGCTGTGAAATTTCTTATTCCCTCAGACAGGTCTGTCAGTACAATTGACTTGGGAATTTTGCAGAAAGTCGTCTCTTTACAGTATCTTTGTTTCTTTACTACAGAGGGCTGTAGATGCTGGGTCGGTGAGTATGTTCAAGACTGAGATAGATTTTTAATCAGTAAGAGAGTTGAGGGTTAGGGGATAAGGTGGAAAAGTGGAGTTGAGGATTATTATATCAGATCTGCTTTGTACAGTCTTGAGGGGACTTGATGGAGTGGATTCTGGGAGGATATTTACTATCGTGGGGGAGAATGGAACAAAGGGATACAGGTGTCCTTTTTAGGACAGAGATGAACATAGAACATAGAACATTACAGCGCAGAACAGGCCCTTCAGCCCACGATGTTGCGCCGACCAGCTAAAAAACAATGACCCTCTAACCTAAACCAAACCCTTACCATCCATAAACCTATCCACGGATCTCTTAAACGCCTCCAAACTAGGCGCATTTACAACTTCAGCAGGTAGGGCATTCCAATCCCTCACCACCCTCTGGGTAAAGAACCTACCCCTGACATCTGTCCTATAACTACCACCCCTTAATTTAAAGCTATGCCCCCTCGTGCTAGCTTTCTCCATCCGAGGAAAAAGGCTATCACTGTCCACCCTATCTAAACCTCTAATCATCTTATATGTTTCAATAAGGTCCCCTCGTAGCCACCTTCTTTCTAACGAAAACAACCTCAAATCCCTCAGTCTCTCCTCATAGGACCTCCCCTCCATACCAGGCAACATCCTGGTAAACCTCCTCTGCACCCTCTCCAAAGCCTCCACATCCTTCCTATAATGTGGGGACCAGAACTGCACACAATACCCCAAGTGCGGCCGCACCAGAGTTTTGTACAGTTGCAACATGACGCTGCGGCTCCTAAATTCAATCCCCCTACCAATAAACGCCAAGACACCATATGCCTTCCTAACAATCCTATCTACTTGATTCCCAACTTTCAGGAATCTATGTACACATACACCTAGATCCCTCTGTTCATCCACACTATTCAGAGTCCTACTGTTAGCCCTAGACTCTACACATCCGTTATTCCTACCAAAGTGAATTACCTCACACTTTTCCGCATTAAACTCCATCCTCCACCTCTCGGCCCAGCTCTGCAACTTATCCAAGTCCCCCTGTAGACTAAGACACCCTTCCTCACTATCTACCACACCTCCGACTTTGGTGTCATCAGCAAATTTACTAATCCACCCAACTATACCCTCATCCAGATCATTTATAAAAATTACAAACAGCAGTGGCCCCAAAACAGATCCCTGAGGCACACCACTCGTAACTGAACTCCATGTCGAATACTTACCATCAACCACCACCCTCTGTCTCCTATCCGCCAGCCAATTCCTAATCCAATTTCCTAGATCACCCTCAATCCCATACATCTGCAATTTCTGCAGAAGCCTTCCATGGTGAACCTTATCAAACGCCTTACTGAAGTCCATATATACCACGTCAACTGCCTTACCCCCATCCACCTCTTTGGTCACTTTTGAGGAGTAACTTTTCTCTCAGAGGCTTGTTAATATGTGGAATTCTCTTTTCTGGCAAGCAGTGGAGTCATTGAATTTATTCAAGGCTGATTTGGACAGACCTTTGAAAATAGGGGAGTCGAAGGTGATGGGGGATAGAAAGGAAGCCGAGTTGAGATCACAACCGAATCAGCCCTGATCTTATTGAATGGCAGAGCAGGCTCGAATAGCCTACTCCGGTTCTTAATTCACATGTTTCTTTGACTACAGAGTTTTCAGCTCACTGCTTTTTATCAGAGCATGTCCATTTGGATGAATAACCCTTATGAAGAGATGTCTGCTCCATCCAGGTTCTGATTCTGTCCATAGACAAAGAGTCTGGAGGTCTCTTATTGCACCAGTTTGGAAAGAAGGCTAACATATCTAGTGAGATATGCAGAAAGGAAAGTTTAGGTCTATTAGTAGAAATCCTTAGTTAAATTTTAATAGCTCTGAAATATGTCAAATACCAAATAAGGCCCTTATCTCTTTAAGATGCTTATTCTTCCTGATTTTATTAAAACTGTGACTGAAATTCTAAGTGCTCTGTTTTATGAATTACATTATGTTGGCTTTCCTTGACTAAAGCTTACATTGTTCAGCATGCTTATCATGTGCACTATTATGACCAATTGTGTGTTTATGACCATGGATAATCCTCCAGACTGGACAAAGAATGTAGAGTAAGTGCAGTGCTGTGTCCTAGTAAATTTGCAATATCATTAATTTAAAATGAGAGAGTTGTCATAACAAAGAACACAGTATCTTATCTTTTATTTAACATATCATTCAGGATAAATGAATTCCCTGTTTCATAAGCAAATTTGATTTTAATCTGTTGACAATATACGTGGACATTTCTTTGTCCGCCCTCTTCACAACCTCCTCAAAAATCTCAGCCAAATTTACTTTAGTCAAATTATTTCTCATCTTTTGATGGTTGCCTCACTTAATCTTGGTTTTAATTTTTTTTTCTCTCTCGAGCCAAGTGTCAAATCTAATATATTCATAAGATGTTCCTTTATCATCTGTTTGTTAACTAATTCTGGTGTGTTTCTCATCATTGAACCTAGTAAAGTTTGTCAGAAACACGTTTATTTTGAGTCTTTCTCATTTTCTTAACTTTGAATAGGACTCAAGTCTCTGAAATTAACCTGCATATGAATTAAAGGAGAATTTTTGCTCCAGAATATCATTATTTTTGAAGCAATAGAGCAGAAGAATGTTTTTTATATTAAAAATCAATGATAAAGATCACAGAATTTTTAGCCTGAGATTAGAGGAAGTTTCCCTTTTTAAAATTTGCCACTGAAATGACTGAATATTTTTGTTTTGTTATAATTCCATTAGGTACACCTTCACTGGTATTTACACTTTTGAATCGCTTATAAAAATTCTTGCAAGGGGCTTCTGTATAGATCATTTCACATTTCTCAGAGATCCATGGAACTGGCTGGATTTCAGTGTCATTCTTATGGCGTAAGTACTTACAAAAAAGTCAAGTCTGCTGATTTCCTTTGGGGTCATCCATTGCAGGTATAGCTGTAGAAAAAAAAACAAATATAATCATGTACAATGTGTTGATTTATTTGTGATAAACAGCAGTTGCAATTCCCACCAAAGGTCTTGCTTGGTCAAGGAAAATTCAGACTCAACTTTGTATTTTATATATATATATCATTAACCCCGATGAATTAATGAATAAATGTACACCATGACACAAAATTGACCTACCCTGACCAGGAAGGCTTTAATCCCCAGTTAGTGCTAAGTAACTGATTTCATCCGTGTTACAAAGGCATTGCTGTAATTGGCTTTATTGTCCTTGGCTGGGACGTGACGGGGGGGAGAGACGTTTGACAATTGCCTATTGGATGGGGTTGATGTCAACACAGTGGTCCCTCCATGTTTGAATAGCCAAGCAATATTTAATGCCTAGGTTTACACACATAAAGTAACAGTTTGCTTTGGGTACCTTTGGGCTATCATAACCCATGGCTCTGTACCCTAACTTATATTAATATCTTCAGGACAACCAAGCAAAGGAGCAAAGTAAAAATACAATTACTGTGACCAAAGTGAAAGACCAAGCATAATAGTAATATTAAAATGCATTGAAAGCTGAAATAACTGTGATTTAATTCTACAGGTATGTAACAGAATTTGTAAACCTAGGCAATGTTTCAGCTCTTCGAACTTTCAGAGTGTTGAGAGCTTTGAAAACTATTTCTGTAATCCCAGGTAAGGAGTGACCAGTGTAAGGTGCTAGCAGGCCCCATGTGCCTCCAACTGTATCTTTGTGTCCTGTCATTGTGTTTGTGTGTGCCCTCCCCTATTACAGATATGTGACAGAGTTTGTGGACTTGGGCAATGTCTCAGCGTTGAGAACATTCAGAGTTCTCCGAGCATTGAAAACAATTTCAGTCATTCCAGGTGAGAGCTAGGTTAAACACTAAGGCTGACCTTTTTCTCCTTGCAGTTCAAAATAAAACACAAAAGCAGGTATCAGAAAAAAAAGATATTAAATTGTACGATGCCTTGCTTTTGAATGTTTACTTTGTTTGTGATTCAGCCTTGATGTTTAACAATTACTTGCATGAGACATTGAAATATCCAGCATGAGTGATTTTCACCCTCTGATGCCCAGTTTTCCCTCCTCTAATTTGCAAATTGCTTGATGTGTTCTAAAAATATTGTTTGTTGAAATTATGCACTTTTTCTATAAATCAGATCCTGTACATGAAGAATACAAATTCAAAATCAAGACCAAAAAGAAAATTGCTAAATCATATGCAAATATAGAGATGAGGAAACAAAATGAAGCGCATCAAAAGATGAATGCATGAAAGCTTCATTAACTTAAGGCATTCCTTTGTACTCCAAACTGTTAAAAACATTATAACAACTCTTTGATATGAGTGGGTATTGGAGATGGTCACTATGTGTGTCCATTCATAGCATAAGTCAGATCTAACTTAAATTGGTCATTGGACAATGTTGCAATAAAGCTTTTCCACATGTTTCACTTATAATGATGTTATACTCTTGGGGACAGGTATTCAGAGCTGGGTTGGGAACTCAACATCTGGGCACTTTGAGTCCTAAACCCGCACAACAATTGTGTCGCTCATGCATCGTTATATTGGAATGTTAAGGTTTTAATTGAGCCAGAGGGGAGCTCAGCAACCAATTAGTGGCGCCAAGTGTTAGCAGGAGATGGGAGCATCTTGCAGAGTGCCAGCAGCAAAGCCAGATAGCAGTCATGATGGCGTCTGCTGCTACATTGCAAACAAGAGCAGGCTGTACTTCAGAGGGCCAGAAACCACATCTAAAAGTGGACATAAAACCATATCTGAAGTAATGCAGGCGATTCAGTACACAGCCCAGCATAAGATTCCAAAGTTTTGAAAGTTTTCGATTGTATTAAAAGCCTTGAAATTCTCCTCACATTAAATCCCATAGCTGAGACTTTTCAGGTTCACAGTTGAAAATTCTCTCCTTGTTCTTCCTGCCCCATTAACATTTACGGGTCATTGATTGGGGCCAAGTGTTTCCAGTAACCAGAGATGTCCTCTGGGGGAATACACTATTGAAATTGTACCCTCATCCAACCCCATCGGCCTTTAAAAATCCAAAATGTTGTCTCTAGCCATTGTGTATTTTGACCCAGAGTACTTTGCTCCTTAGATGTTCTAACTCCGCTCCTTGATGGACTTTTAGTGCTGTAGTGTTTGGGGAGTCTCAGACCATCGTTCATGTTTGGCTTGTGTTGCCGTATTACTTTAAATCGCTTAATTACTTTTGCTGCTAAAACATAATCTATCAAAATAAATCATAAATCTAAGAGCATATGCCAAGTTTAACATAAGTTGTATGATAAGTTATATCACAAGTTTATGTTTGGAGAAATCATTACAAAGGTCCCTTCATTTGGCTCCAATGTTCACTATAAATACAAATATCAGAGTCTGGTGAGATGAATGAATTTACACAATGTAGTACGCAAAATAAAATTGGATTGCTCCAGAGAAACAACCATCTCAGTAAGAATGTGAAGAGTTATGTTCTTTCCTGTTCACAAATTCGATCAACAGGCATAAAATTTCCTTCAATTACACAAATGCTGAAGCTTTCCATTTGTTATTCTAACATGTCAAGTCATTCATTTGCTATCAGCCTAGTTTCAGCAAGCTTTCATTAACTAAGTTAATTCTGGCAATTTGCATGAGATTGACTTGTACAATATAGGAAGAGCTGATTTTTTTTAGTAATTGAGTGAGTATGCTTGTTATGAAGAATCACAAAAATCTTTATGTTTCTTTCAGGTCTCAAAACCATCGTGGGTGCCCTGATCCAGTCCGTGAAGAAGCTGTCCGATGTAATGATTCTGACTGTTTTTTGTTTGAGCGTATTTGCACTAATAGGGCTACAACTGTTCATGGGAAACCTAAAACATAAATGCGTACAATGGCCACCACCTGACAGCTATTTTAGTGCAAGTAACAGTTCTTTATACTTGAATGACACACTGCTGAATGAGACAGAATACACATTCAACTATGAAAAATACATCGAAGATGACCGTAAGCAATTAATGTTCATTTTTCAGGATATGATTGACACGTGCATTAGTTCTATATTTGTTCCTACCTCTGTCAAAGATGAATGAACATTTTAAAGGAAAATATTGGCTGGAATTTTCTGGCCGTTCATGTCAGCAGGATTCTCTGGTCCCACTGCAGTGAACAGAGTTTTGGCTGAGTTCCAAATTTTCTGTATTCGCTTGCAGCACTGGCAGGTCAGGAAGAGCCAAAAAACGCCGTCCAATATTTTCCTAATGTGCAATGAGAACAATAAAGATGATTGAGAATGGAGGCAAAAATATGTTTTGTTTTCATGTTGACTATGTTCCAAGAACTGAACAAATGTTGGTTCTGAAGGGCCTCTCCATCCAAAGCCTTGTGAAGACTCCAGGCTGGACTTTATATTTCTCCTGTGTGTGTTTTTGATGGGCAGGGGCATGTAAAATAGAGCAGGTGCCAACCCCACCAACTTGCCGCCCACCCCTGAGGTCAACCAGATAATACAGCAGTTGGGCATGTGCTAAAATTGGCAGCACACCTGCATTATTTAAATTAATCAACAAAAGGCAGTTGAACTTGTTCACAAATCAGTTGATTCTGATTGTCAATGCCATAATATGGGAGTGGGCAACCCTTTTTCTTTTTTAAAGCTATTTTAAAAGTTGGGAACTATCTTTGGGACTACCCTCTACACATCAAGGCAGCCCCCAACTGTGATAGGTATCCCATTTTGACCTACCTACCAGCTTGTCAAAACCCCCACCCCCATGCCCCTACCACCCCCTCTCTAAACTTGCCAAACACTGCCTGCCCAAAATCTCCAAGTTCCTTTGCTCCAAGATCTGTTGGGCCAGCTTCTTGGATGGGTTGCCATCCCTGCAGTGCCCACTATTGCACTCTTGGGACTACTGGAGCTACCAGCCAATCCAGTTGGAAAGCTGCTCCTGAGGGTGAGACATCCCGTCCAGTGAGGGGCAGAATTGCATTCCTGCAATGCGTTAGGGATAGTGTTGAGCGATTTGGCTTCCCCATAACCACTGACAAGTCAGCGCACTCCCCCCCCACCCCAACACCTGTTTCCAACCCTCTGCAAATAAAGTCTCTCCAGGAAGACAGTCACATCAATCTGAGGCAGCACTGCTGGAGAGCAAATCAGAATACATTCCCAGTATCCCATAAATGAGGTGCTGGGTTTGGCCTTCCTCCAGGTTCCAGAGGCTTGCTGTATCTCAATCTCTGAAAGCTTTTCCCTGCCACCCTGTATGTTCTTCCTGTTGGATGTCAGTATAATTCCCTCTTGAATGCTTTAGTTACACATGCCTCCACCACACTCTCAGGCAGAACACTCGAGACCCTGACCACTCAATGTGTAAAAGAAGTGTTTTTCCTCATACTGTATATGCTTCTTTTTCTATCTTAGTTTTCAATCCTTTCACGAGTGGGAACAGTTTATTCATATAATCTAACTAGACCTCTTATGATTTTGAATATCTTTTATCAAGTCTCCTCTCAGCCTCCTTTTCCTTCTTCTTTATGGAAAACAGTCCTAACTTCATGAATCCATCTTAATATCTGAAGTTCCTCAACCCTGAATCCATTCTTATGTATCTTTCTGCACCCTTTCTAATGCCTTCCTATTCTTCCTAAAAAATGGCACCCGGAGCACGAAGGAGTGCTCTAACTGAACTAGTGACTTAAATAAATTTGACATAACTCCCTTGCTCTTATATCTTACTAATAAAGTCCAGGATATCATATGCTTTAACTGCTCTCTTAATCTGTCCTGCCACCTTCATTGACTTATGCACATGTACACTGAGGTCCCTCTGCTCCTGCAACCCCTTCAAAGTTGCACTTTTTATATTATATTGACTCTCCATTTTCTTCCTATCAAAATGAATTCCTTCGGATTCCTCTGCATTGAATTTTATCTGCCCCACCTGTCTGCCCATTCCATCAAATTGTTGACATCCCTTTGAAGTTCTACACTATCTTCATAATTCACAATGCTTTCAAGTTTTGTACCTTCTGCAAAATTTGAAATTGTGCCCTCCACGTCCAAGGTTTAGGTCATTATTATATATCAGGAAAAGCAAGGGTCTCAACCCTAAGGAACTCCAGTACAATCCAATATCAATTTGTTTAATTCAAGCAAAGTTTACTGGATGGTCTTATATTCCATATTGTATTAGGGTACCCTGTCTGAGAATAGTTAACTGAATACAGACTGACTCATTAAGCCTACTGACTCATTAAGCCTACTAAGCTACCTGGCAAGATCACTCATAATGTTATTTTAGACAACTTCTTCATGACTTCAATTTTCCATGTGTACTACTTCATTTTAATTTTATTTCTACTTTGAACTGAATGAATTGAAGTATTTGTAACACTGATATTCACCCATTCAGTTATCTCATTTGTCACGGCAAGAACGTTGCTAGTTTATCCTGCTCCAGTTAACATCAAATCTTGTTGATATATACATTTTAAACAAAATAGTAACAAATAATTAAAGATACTTAAAATTCAATTATAATTCCCAAGAAAGTTCAATTTTAATTTACTTTCATTGCTATATAATTGTTGCAAAAGACAATGGATTATCTTCATGAATCTTATTAAATTAGAAGTGAAATGTATGTATTCCTAGATTTATAGGTACATGCATTTTCAGGAAACTACAAACTAACCTTTGTTACCATTTAATCAACAGAAAATTACTACTTCTTGGAAGAAGCCAAAGATGCACTACTTTGTGGTAATGGCTCAGATGCTGGGTGAGTTATTGCATTTAATCATTGTGCTGAACTTGTTTTAGAATAGAATTCAAAATTATTATATTTGCAAATATTCATTGGAGAATAGTTTTTAATTCATTATATATGTGAAAAATAGAATAGATGGACAATGGAAATGATGTCTCAAAATAAGAGCTTACAAAAGTCATCCAACTTCACTAATTATGTTATATTTGGCAAATTTAACATTGTGTGAAATAGTGTGCACAGTCGTTATGTTGTTCTGCCTTAAATGGGTGGGTGTGTTGTGGTAACATTAACAATAGCTATGTGGCCCTCTTGTATCCATAATGATGATCTTCTGCAATGTAGGCGTTCTTAAGAAACATCATGCTGAACTAGTTTTTGCAACTAAAAAATCAAACATATAGATTCAAATGACAATGTTGTGGAAGTATTTTTGTTGACATGATGCTATTGTCGATAAAATAAATTTAAAAATAACTGTTAACCATTTTAATTGTGCTTTTTATTCTTTCATATTTTATTTTCTTAGTCAATGTCCTGAAGGATATATTTGTCTGAAAGCTGGAAGAAACCCTAATTATGGTTACACCAGCTTTGACACATTTAGTTGGGCATTCTTATCGTTATTTCGACTGATGACTCAGGACTTTTGGGAAAACCTTTACCAGCAGGTAAATAGGATTTATCATGTATCAATGCAGTGTTAGAGCTTTATACGAATGCAAGTGCATTTGAATATTTACAAGGCTATTGAATATGCAGTAGAAATAATTATAATCTACTGACTATAATTAGAACTATAACAATGGAAAAAAGCCTACCATTCGCTGGCTACTAATAGAAATAACCTGAGTTGTTCTTTCAGATTCACACCAAGCATTCGTGGCCAAAATACAAACTGACTTAAATGCACTACTTCAGCAATCCAAATATTTTCAACTAAATCTCCAGATAAGAGATAAATCGATCTACAAAATGTGCAATAATGCAACATGGCAGTCACACGTTTAAGTATCCACTGTACATTGAAAGAAAGGAAATATTATAAATATTTAAAGTTGCCCCCCCCTTTAGCATCAGTCAGTTAATAGAGCCTTCATTCTCATTTAGCATTGCAAGGTTCATTTTAAAGCAACTTCCAGTCAGTCTGATGTAGGAATACATGAACCATTTGGTGACATTTCGGAGTGGCCTCTCCTGCTCCCTGACCCTTTCTCTTGCTGCTGACCTTCCGATTTACAGCTTCTCCCACTCCTGAGCCCACCTTCTTATTGCCGACCCTCCAACTCGTGGCCTCTGCTACCTCCATGATTCACCTCGCCGATCCTTCCTCATTCGAATACCCCTGACTCTCCTGCTTGCTGCTTCCCTCTCCTAAACCAACTGACCACCTTATTCAATGAAGGTTCTAGATCTATATAGCTGCCTGCCATGCACGTTTCCACTACTCCTCACTGCAATCATGTTCCCAGGGTCCTGGTGTCACTGAAGCTATTTTTATTCAGGTTAACATATTGAAATCTATTAACCCCGTGCAAACCACCCTCCTATCTTCGATATTCAAGACTACGAATACCATACAGTTTTTAAAAATGACTTGCGTTGAAGACCTAAGTCTAAGCTACTTCTTCTGACTCTCGCCCATCATTTCCTAAGCCCTGACTCACAGCAAGGATTCAGGAAAGGGAAGTGGTGAGTGGGAGCATTAAATAAAAATCAATCATAACAGCTCCAGCTTAGCACTTCTGCATTGTCAGAACTCACATTTTCACAACACCAGAGCTTCCTGGATTGGAAAGGGATCTGAATCTTGAACAGGAACAGATGTTCAGGAGAGGAAACAGTGGGTGGAGGGTCAGAGATTGGAAGCTTTGACCAGAAGGTGAGTCAGGAAGCGGCAGAGGATACAAGTTTTAATGTCAACTGTGAAAGGATGGTTTAGAGAGTGGAAGAGGTGACAAATCAGAGGGTCCATTAGGGGAAGAGCCCACAGTGATCAGGATGGTTAGTGTGATGAATGTGTGGTGAGCAGGAGGTTTGGGAAGCAGGATCAGTGGCAAGTGGGTGGTAAGTAGAAAGTTACCATATTTCTTTTACATTTTATATCTATTTTATTTTAAAAGTCAATGTAGGAATTTAGCAATGTAAAGTATTTCAACTTGCAGGGTATAATTTTTTTAATAGCCTGGATCTTCTGAGGAACAGCAGTCATTATTGGATTTCCCTTGATTCAACGCAGCTTCACGTTTCTTGCCATGTCTTCTGAGCCTGGTTACTACAGAAATGCAGATGGCAGAGTCCCTCAGTGAGCTGTGGTACAGCAGAGTAGAATCGAGGGGAAGATACTGCGAACCCCTTTTTACTGCCTTACTGTAAATTTAAATGCCCAGTGTGAGTGTTAGTGAATGGGTAGGTGAGTGAGGCAAGCGTGTAGAAGGGGAGGGTGGGTGAGGTGGCAGCTTCTCCCCAACTCTTCCCCTCCACCCTCTAATCACCTTTCCTGCTTGGCAGGCCTCAGATTGAAGAAATCTGCCCCTCCAATCAGAGAGTAATTTCTCTCACATTTGCTGATGATTGGCTCACTTGTGACCCTAGCAACAGCAAATGCGGCAGAGAACTGGCCTTTGATTGCAAGAGCAGTAATTGAACATGGGTCTGCAGGCCGAATACAGAAGCCTGGCGGGATGGCTGGTGGACAAGCATGTTCCATAGCCTTACTGTGGTCCTGACCTATTCCTTCCTACCCACTCACCCTATTCACTCCCATCCTGACCCAAGACTTAGCTGCTAGCTCCCTCCATGAACTTCAGGTGCCACCTTCTCTGTACTGTGCTTTCTTGTGATACATTCAATATTTTATTAGATTGTTAGCAATTAGCCAGACTTAGTAATTGTAATAAAATCTCTAAAAATGCCTTTAAAATAATTGAACCAATCAAATTGTTTAATTTTTTTCATTTTATTTTGCCATTTTTCTTTTGCCACATATAAAATTGTAGAGTTACAACATTATCTATAAAAATGCTTGCTGTCTGTAAATGCCATAATTAACATTCTTACCCCAAAGATCCAACAGACTGGTAATATTCCTCCAAGATCCATTAATGTGTTAGAAGTATCAGTAAATATACTGAAATGTTTGAGAATTGATTGTTACAGTTAAATTATTAATTATTGATTGCTGTTTTAATAATGACCTGACACTGATTTTCATATTATCCACATAAATAACCTTGTGGCCTTCTTAATTCCAGTTTTGTGATTAACAAGTATACTGAATTTGTCAAAATATCCCCCCTGAGGAAAAGTAATGGAGTTCTAAACATTTTGTTTTATCAGACCCTGAGAGCTGCTGGCAAAACATATATGATATTTTTTGTGCTGGTCATATTCCTGGGATCGTTCTACTTGGTCAACTTGATTCTGGCTGTTGTCGCCATGGCCTATGATGAGCAAAACCAGGCTACTTTAGAGGAAGCGGTTGAGAAAGAGGCAGAATTTCAGCAGATGCTGGAACAGCTTAAGAAACATCAAGAAGAAGCTCAGGTAGAATTGTTACAATTGCAATTCCGTAACACATACTAAAATGACCAGATTGCATTTTGATAATAACAATGATAGCAATCTGTTTCTAATTCTGTGGAATTTAATTGATTTATTTTTGTCACATGTATTGGTATACAGTATTGTTTCTTGTACGCTACACAGACAAAGCATACCGTAAATCAAGTACATAGGGGTAAAGGAAAGGATAGGGCGCAGAATATGCAAATCTGTAAGGGATTGAAATAGGAATTATTAGACTGTTTAAAAGAGTTAGAGTACATTTTTATAGCATAGAACAAGAGTAAAAGGTAGAATTAGAGGTATGGACAACAGTAATCTTTTTAAAGTTAATGCATGTTCAGCAGCATTATCATCACCAATTGTAGACCTCTCTCATGGGTTATTTATTAAAAATTGTACTTTCAGAGTGCCTTTTCTTTAACTCATCACAAAAACTTGGTGATTGTTCCATTCACCTAAGCCTTAATTAACAGCAGAGGGCAGAAAGCAATGGAAATTCTTTTAAAATCAGTTGAAAAAAATTTAAACTTGTGACAGTCTAAGAAAACACATTTAAACATACTGCTACTGGAAAAAAAAGTTTTTCATTGGGGAAAAACTAAAAGTTTAAGTGGCCGTTAAGTTGTGTAAACAAACAACCATATACCCTGAAACCACATCAAAGGCAGAGTATGTTATTACAAACTTGCAAAACAGGCAGTCATTCTTCTGAGCAGCTGGCTCAGTAGACCCAGAGCTTTTGGAATTCAGCCAAGCATTCACAATGGGTCACAGTTATCAATAGGTTAACGTCCCAATGCCGAAGGCTGAAATTGAAGGAGCAGATGGTGCTGTCTGCGCCTCAGAATAAATTCCCTGTCAATCAATGGAGAGGAGCGAGTGCTAGAATGTTATCTTTTAACCTTTCAAAAGCAGAGGATGTTTTCCACATCAGAATTGTCTGTACGTTTAAATCCCAATGTCAAACATGACAGGGAGGGGTTTTTTTTAACACATTTTACCGTGTTTAGAAAGCATTATAGCACATTTAATGCAAAACATGTACTGGATTGCATGTCAACACTTACACATTGGTGATCCAGGCAAGGGTCAAGTTGCCTACGATGAATTACTGCATTAAAAATGCACCAATATTACAATAAAGCATCCAATTGTGGCACTAGAAGGTGTAGAAAGATTTTACACTTATCTTTCACAATGTGCTTACCCTTCAGCAGTCTACCCCCCAAAGTCATAAACTCTCCCTGGAAGGAGCTTGTTTATGACTTCCAAAATGTGGGAAAAGTAAGAAAAGTTACGTGTCATCTTCTGCATGGGGACCCTGATTGCAGAAGAGGTGAAGTCTCTGTTTTGCAACCAAGGCCTTCCCAATTCATGAGAAATCCACACACACGATGTGTGGGGTTGATGTGGCAGTGGAAAATTGCTTTTCCAGCAAACCAAACCTTGTGTTTCAGAATTTCATCTAATAGGAGATAGTAATCCAGCCCAGGGACAAATTTTTTACACATGGAAGGAGTTTAATACCTGTATTCAGCAGCCACCAAGAATGCATAAAAAATGACACAACTCTGTCTTCAGGCATTCTTCAGGTACCACAAGTTGCTTTCTGAAATTTTGCCAAGCTGTGGCTATTCTGTGTTCATTTCTACACCAATGCATCACATTCTTTTCATTGACAAATCCATAACTCAGTGCTTAAAACCTTCTAGCTCCATTATAGTGCAATGGCTCTACCACTAGATCTTGATCATCTCCATGCCTTTCAAAATGGAAATGAAAATCAAACTTCTTTACATTGTTCCAATAAGACATTAGCTATGAGGAGAGATTGAATAAACTGGGAATGTTCTCCCTGGAAAGATGGAGGCTGAGGGGCAATATGATAGAAGTTTATAAAATTATGAGAGGTATAGATAGGGTGAACAGTTGAAAGCTGTTTCAGAAATGACAATTATAAGGAGGCACAAGTTCAAGATAAGAGGGGAAAGGTTCAGTGGAGATGTGCAGGGGAAGATTTTTACACAGAGGGTGGTGGGGGCTGGGATGCACTTCCAAATGAGGTGATTGAGGCAGTTACATTAGCCATATTTAAGACTTACCTTGAACAAAGGGGGAATAGAAAAATATAAGCAATTGCCTAGATAGGTATACGTGATCGGCACAGGCTTGGAGGGCTGTAGGGCCTGTTCCTGTGCTGTACTGTTCTTTGTTCTTAAGACATCGGCTTGAAGTCTAGAGTTGGATGATAGCGTATGCGTGCTTAAAAATATTCATTTGAACTTGCTTTCTGTGAATTTTAGCAGAGGTATTAATCCAGCTTCTCCTGATTCATGTAATTAAGATATAACGATTTGAAATAATTAATTTTTAGATCAATCTGATTGATTACTTTAATCAATATCCTGTGGCTTATAATTAACCTTTCCAATTTGTGTATTTGCAGTATTGGGGTGAAAAAAATGTTGTGCTATTCTTTCAATTGAACAGGCTGCAGCAGCAGCAGCTGAGGCAGGGGATGGAAGTGGAAGAATTGGGCTTTGTGAAATGTCGCACAGTTCTTCAGATACATCCAAGCTCAGTTCAAAGAGTGCCAAGGAGCGACGGAACAGAAGGAAGAAACGGAAACAAACCGAGCAAGAAACCGAGGAGAAGGATAATGATGAAAGGATTCACAAATCAGAATCAGAGGACAACGGAAGAAAGGGGAATGGTTTTCGATTTTCCATTGATCGTAACTGTCTTTCTTACGAAAAGAAAAACTCCTCCCCACATCAGGTAAGAGGAATAGGTTACAGATGTTATTTGTACCATTGTCAATGATACTTCTACCTTATTTCAATAAGAAAAGTGATCTTAGCAGCCATCAGTCTGCAAGTTATTCCAGTGACTTAGTCTTTAAGTGGAGCAAATAGATTACGTATTGAAAAGGCAGGGAGAATCTTTGGGAAATAGTGATTTACGTTATTATTAGGATTGGGGTAGTTATTTGAAACAACTAGAAGAAACAAAAGGTGAGAATATCCATTTGGAGGAGAGCTAATTTCAGCGTGACCTAGGTGGATTGGAATTAAAACTGGGAGATAAAACAGTAATTGAGCGATAGGAAACCTTCAAAGACTAGATAGTTGTGGTAAATGACGAGATGTATTCCCACAAGGAGAAAAGGAAGGCAACCAAAGCTGGAGCTGCCTGGATTACAAAAGATAGAGAATTGGATCTTCTTCTGTTTTGGGTGTCATTAGATGACTATTTCCCAACGTTTCAATCTCACCTTTTGCCCAGCGATGCATGCCCAGGCTATTTACACTGTGGGATTACAGGATGTAATAAGATACACTATCCCCAAAGCAGGGCAAAGGTGGGATTTGAAAGAGTTGAATGCGAGTTGGAAAGGTTGGGAGAGCAAGTTCTGTAAATGAGTGATAAGAATCACTAGCTCTCATCTCCCACTCACTCCCCCCTCATGCTGCCTGTACATACACTTGCCCCCTGCCATCCTACATACTTGCATTTGAATTACCCAATATCCAATATGGACAGAACTCGAGCTCTATAATAACATTGCAAAGTCTTTGAAATGCTCATGAAACTGTCAAAATATATGTTCATTCAAACGCTATATGAAAAAGCTCATAAAACTGTCAATCAGTCACATTTAAGCTCTACTTGAAAAATACTTGACCCTATTATGTCATCAGTAAACCATCAAAATAAACAAAAGGGCTTTCAAACACTTTCTCAAAAAACAATCCTCCTGGGAACTAATCGAACTATCAAATCTCACAGCCGCATTGACAGCTATATCAACAACCCCTGCTGCCTGAATCCATTAGTGGGGTCTGGAGTTCAGTCAAGCAGTCATAATGAGATTATGTTGCACAGCTATGTCAACCAAGTCTTCAGAGCTCATTGTATTAAATCTTTTAAAGTTGGAGAAAAGATAACCATCTGTTGCACTGCTCCAAAAGAGGCAGACCTATCAATCAGTGAAAATATCAAAACAGAGGGTGGAGTCAGCACCACTGTATTAAAATCACAGAAATTACAGCATCATGACTTGCTTTCATGCCACATTGCACTTGACTGTTGTTTTAAGTCCGATTTTGGATCATGGAAAAGTATGGAAGCAAATTTTTTTTTCCCCTCAGTAATATCAGGCATTGAGCATTCTGGCATCATTTATATCTGTGAAGCACTTTAACAGTTTTATGTCAAAGGCACTATATAAATATAGTTTGTTGTTGTAATGCATTGCTGACAATATATAAACAATCTTGTTTTTGATTTTAAGAGTATTATAGTTAACAAAACACACTTGCAAACAAACCTGCAAATTACCCCGACACTTATATCTATCCTTGCTCAAGGCAGGGATTAATCATTTGGAAAGGATACCAGGCAATAGCTTGCATCAGGTTTATCATCAGGGGTGAGGTGGACAGCAGCCCTACTCAGTACTGTACGTGGTGATGTTTAATCATTAGTGGCGTTCATAGAAAGTCACATTTTAAACAACATAAATGATTCATGCTTAGTGTAAGAATTCAAGGGTCTCTTCAATTTCATTATCTCCTAACTTGGTCTCCTTCCCGCAATGTAAATGTTGCTTTCAATTTGAATTTATTAAGTTCCTATGCATAACATTTCTTTGGAGGGATGAGCAAAAGAATTGTTGTGTTTTTAAGATCCCAAACACAAGCAATCAAGATGCAATGGATGCTGGAAAGATGAAATTAGAAATGGACAAATTGGAAAACATTAAGACGGTAGAAAGAGCAAGGGAGTTAACATTTCAGATCAATGACTTGTGGAGAAGGTCATTGACTTGAAATGCAAACCCTGTTTCTGGCTCCTCACAGATGCTGTTGGACCAGCTGTGCATTTCCAGCACTGGGATTAAAAATGTTTCTCAACACCAGCAACAAGTTTTGCATTCAGTAAGTTATTTTTTAGTGTGAGCAATAATGACCAAATCAGGCAATAGCTTCTGCTGTACCTAAATGGAGCCCTCCAAGTCGTCCACTGAATTTTGTCAGGGGGCAGTTTTTAATGATTGGGGTCAACCACAGCTGCAGTCCAGTTTCCGTACAAGATCCCACTTGTGCCGATTTGCTACACACAGGCCTTGGCCAATGCAGAAATGGCTGAGGAGTGCCCAATGTTGGCAATTAGGTAAGTAAAACAAATGTAATGTATAAGTGTGTTGACTTGCATAGCTACGTTTTACACAGAAAAACATGTATTGTGTTCATGAAATTGTTGAAACATGGGAGGCAGCCTGACATGTAAGAAATTGAAAACCCTTACATAAGAACATAAGAAATAGGAGCAGGAGTAGGCCATCTAGCCCTTCGAGCCTGCCCCGCCATTCAGTAAGATCATGGCTGATCTGAAGTGGATCAGTTCCACTTTCCCACTTTCTCCCCATAACCCTTAATTCTCCTGTCTATCAAAAACCTATCTACCCATGACTTAAACATATTCAGCGAGGTAGCCTCCACCACTTCAACGGGCAGAGAATTCCAGAGATTCAGCACCCTTTGAGTGAAGAAGTTCCTCCTCAACTCTGATCTAAACTGTCCCCCCCATATCTTGAGGCTGTGTCCTCTAGTCCTGCTGTCCTTTCTAAGCGGGAAGAATCTCCCTACCTCTACCCTATCCATCCCCTTCATTACCTTATACGTCTCTATAAGATCCCCCCTCAACCTTCTAAACTCCAAAGAGTACAGACCCAGTCTATTTAGTCTCTCTTCACAGTCTAACCCCCTCATCTCCAGTACCTGCCTAGTGAACCTCCTCTGCACTCCCTCCAAGGCCAAAATATCCTTCCGCAAGTGCGGCAACCAAAACTGCACACAGTACTCCAGCTGCGGCCTCACGAGTACCCTGTACAGTTACAGCAAGACCTCCCTACTTTTATATTCTATCCCCCTCGCTATAAAGGCCAACATTCCATTCGCCTTCTTGATCACCTGCTACACCTGCAGACTGGGTTTTGCGACTCCTGCACAAGGACCCCCAGGTCCCACTGCACTGTAGCATGCTGCAGCTTTTTGCCTTTTAAATAATAATCCCTCCTACTATTATTTCTGCCAAAGTGGATAACCTCACACTTGCTAACTTTATACTCCATCTGCCAGGTCCTCGCCCACTCGCTCAGCCTATCCAGATCTCTCTTTCCACACCCTCCACGCAATTTGCTTTTCCACTCATCTTCGTGTCATCAGCAAATTTCATCACCCTATACAGCCCCCTCCTCCAGATCATCTATATAAATGGTAAACAGTTGAGGCCCCAGCACCGATCCCTGCAGCACTCCACTAGTCACCAACTGCCAACCAGAATAGCACCCATTGATATCAACTCTCTGCTTCCTATTAGACAGCCAATCCTCTATCCACGCTAACACCTTACCCCCAACTCCGTGCACCCTAACCTTCTGTTGCAACCTTTCATGAGGCACCTTATCAAATGCCTTTTGGAAATCTAAAAACACCACATCCACCGGTTCCCCTCTATCTACCGCACTAGTCACATCCTCATAGAAATCCAATACATTCGCCAAACATGACTTCCCCTTAACGAATCCGTGCTGCGTCTGCTCGATCAAACCATTCTTTTCTATGTGCCTCGCTATTTCTTCTTTGATGACGGATTCTAGCATTTTTCCAACTACAGACATTAAACTAACCGGCCTATAATTCCCTGCCTTTTGTCTGCTACCTTTTTTAAACAGCAGCGTAACATTAGCCGTTTTCCAATCTTCCGGCACTTCTCCGGAGTCCAGCGAATTTTGATAAATAATTACTAAGGCATCCACTATCACCTCTGCCATTTCTTTCAGAATCCTGGAGTAGAGAGAGAAAATGAGCAGACAAACGAGAATAGCTTACATTAGATTCAAATTAAATCCAGAAAATTGTTTAGCAATTTATGGAAAATTGGCCAGTCAGTCCCAGTCTAATGTAACTGTCTGGCTCTTTTAGTTTGGTGGTGCGCTACAAAGGGCATATATAATAAGCTCACTTGCACTTTTAACCAGCCCCATATGAAGAATTATTGGCTATCTTTATATATTTAATTTGTTCATACATTAAAAATGATCTTGCTGTGCATATTGTAGACATAGCTTCAGCCTTGCTTCCAGTTATTTTGTAGAAGTGTTTAGTCAGATTGAAATGGTGGAGGACATTTGGCATTGGGAATATAGAATACCTGTAAACAGTTGCATGAAATATCAATGATATAGATTAAGTGATAATGATTAAGTGATACTCGTGTGTGATGGATATTCTCATTCCTTTTCAGTCACTGTTGAGTATTCGTGGATCCATCTTTTCTCCAAGGCGCAATAGCAGAAGCAGCATCTTCAGTTTCAAAGGACGGACTAAAGATATAGGGTCAGAAAATGATTTTGCTGATGATGAACACAGCACTTTTGAAGACAATGAAAGCAGAAGGGGCTCACTCTTTATTCCACGGAAGCAGGGTGAGAGACGCAGCAGTAACATTAGTCAGACCAGTAGGTCCTCCAGGATACTACCAGTGCTTCCAGTGAATGGGAAGATGCACAGCACAGTGGACTGCAATGGAGTGGTTTCACTTGCCGGTGGACCTTCAACTCCAACGTCACCCATTGGACGACTTCTGCCAGAGGTGATAATAGATAAGCCAGCTACTGATGACAATGTAAGAAAGTTTTAAATAGTTAGGTTAGGCGTGATGGCCTTGTGGTACTGCAGTGATTACAGCATAGGATGCCATTGAGAAATGCATAGCTGATCTCACAAATGATAGCCAATATTTTGTTTTGCAAGATCAAAAACTAACATTTAAACAATTTTATATCTGCAATGGAATATATTAAAAGTCTCATGCATAGCTTTTCAGGTATGTAGCAGAAAGATGGTTCATTATATTCTGATTGATTGACATAATGCCAACTCAAGAATCAATCAAAATGATTTTCTCACTATTCACTATCATTTACCTCAGCGCATGTTACTACATCCCTCACAATTTCTGCATAATTCTCAAAATTAATATTTGACTAATGCCATTGGGAAATCCACTAGATTGCATTGAAATAGTGGCATGTTGGTCTATTTAAGTACTGAGAGCCCTTCTAGATCAAATAAAAATCATGGCTTTGGTTCAATATAAATATTAATTTACCCTGAAGCCAGATGAAGTAGAAAACCAGGCATCAATCTTTTACTGAATACCAGACTTATTTACAGAATGCAACACTACAAATGTATTTTACTGAATACTAGGCTTATTTACAGAATGCATCACTACAAATGTCTCCTCCTTTCCCCCAGCCAACACCCAGTGTCACAAATGACTCTCTTTATATGTGCTGTAGGTACTTGTTTAATCAATGACCTTCACCTGTGTATCCTTAATCTTATTAATACAATATACTTTTCATTAGCATATCATTTTCTTAAGAACATAAGAAATAGGAGCAGGAGTAGGCCATCTAGCCCTTCGAGCCTGCCCCGCCATTCAAAAAGATCATGGCTGATCTGAAGTGGCTCAGTTCCACTTTCCCGCTTTCTCCCCATAACCCTTAATTCCCTTGCCTACCAAAAACCTATCTACCCGTGTCTTAAATATATTTAGCGAGGTAGCCTCCACCACTTCAACGGGCAGAGAATTCCAGAGATTCACCACCCTTTGAGTGAAGAAGTTCCTCCTCAACTCCGTTCTAAACTGCCCTCCCCTTATCTTGAGGCTGTGCCCTCTAGTCCTGCTGTCCTTTCTGAGTGGGAAGAATCTTTCTACCTCTACCCTATCCATTCCCTTCATTATCTTATATGTCTCTATAAGATCCCCCCTCATTCTTCTAAACTCCAACGAGTACAAACCCAGTCTATTCAGCCTCTCTTCATAGTTCAACCCCCTCATCTCCGGTATCAGCCTAGTGAACCTCCTGTGCACTCCTTCCAAGGCCAAAATATCCTTGCGCAAGTGCGGCGACCAAAACTGCACACAGTACTCCAGCTGCGGCCTCACCAGTGCCCTGTACAGTTGCAGCAAGACCTCCCTGCTTTTATATTCTATCCCCCACGCTATAAAGGCCAGCATCCCATTCGCCTTCCTGATCACCTGCTGCACCTGCAGACTGGGTTTTTGCGATTCATGCACAAGGACCCCCAGGTCCCTCTGCACCGTAGCATGCTGCAGCTTTTGGCCCTTTAAATAGTAATCCCTCCTACTATTATTCCTGCCAAAGTGGATAACCTCACACTTGCTAACATTGTACTCTATCTGCCAGGTCCTCGCCCACTCGCTTAGCCTATCTAGATCTCTCTGCAGACTTTCCACACCCTCCGCGCAATTTGCTTTTCCACTTATCTTTGTATCATCAGCAAATTTCGATACCCTACACTCAGCCCCCTCCTCCAGATCATCTATATAAATGGCAAATAGTTGAGGCCCCAGCACCGATCCCTGCGGCACTCCACTAGTCACCAACCACCAATCAGAATAGCACCCATTAATACCTACTCTCTGCCTCCTATTAGACAACCAATCCTCTATCCACATTAACACCTTACCCCCAACTCCATGCCCCCTAACCTTCTAAAGCAACCTTTTGTGCGGCATCTTATCAAACGCCTTCTGAAAATTGAGAAACACCACATCCACCGGTTCCCCTCTGTCTACCGCACTAGTCACATCCTCATAGAATTCCAATAAGTTCGTCAGACACGGCTTCCCCTTAACGAATCCATGCTGCGTCTGCTCTATCAAACAATTCTTCTCAAGGTGCCTCGCTATTTCACAATCCTAATTACAAAATGTGTCTTGTATTTTGCAGTTTTATCACTGTGAGAATAATCTGTGGCCTTTAAAACACAATGGACTGAATTCTCCCAATTTTAAGCTAAGTTACGATGCTGGCAGGAAAACAGGAATGTTTACTGCTGATGCTGGCAGCATCTGTCAGGTGGGATTTACCCACCTAAAAGATGCTAATGGAATCATTATGGGTGACCTGCTGGCCAGTCCCGCTGTTCAGAGATTAGGGTGACATTTTTTAAAAGGGCACCTGATTTCCATCTTTAGAGACAGGCCCCCCTCCTCAAAAAGGAAGTGCATCCCCCATTGACTAGGGAAGCACCAACAACCCCTCACCAAAGACACTCCCCTCCCCCACCAACCATCCACAAATCATGGATAAACTCCCATGATTTTCCATTTTGCTGTGCATCCAGATTCCCGCCAACCCTCTCATGAGGCTGGAGAATCCCACTCAATATAACAACTAAAATGGCATTTTGGACAAAGACATTTTCTCTCGGTCACATTTCAATATTAAGTCAATAAATATTGGGACCTAATTGTTCACTACAAAGGATTCTACACAAAATTCTCAGAACTCTCATTTAAAAGCAAATGATGTAATCTGACAGCCTTGAACCATTTTATAATAGTTATAAAACAATAGCACTGAAAATGGACCTTCCTTTCACTGCCATCCTAACTTTGGAGAAAATATGCCCAAAAGACTCAAAGATAGGTTGAGATTTAGTCACACTGCCACTGGCAATGCTAGGGATTTCCTACACAAAGAGTACCCCTTCCCAGGTCCCCTCAGGGATCCAGTATGTTTTTCAGTGAAGAAGGGACATGCTGATGAACCTACACTTCAATCCTGGCCTGGACTACTGAAGGAAAATTGAAATTAACTCTTTAAATATTTTTGATTCTATTGCTCTACTATATTATGCTAAAGTTACTAATAACCTATTAGATAAATTATCTTGTGCCTGGAAAGTACAACAGCCATTCGTGCCTTTTTGGTCCATGTGATCTTAAAATGTATTGGAATCAGACATAAACAAGTCCATATGTCAATGAGAGACACCCTACTTGTTTGTAATTTATTTCACTGTATGCTATATGAGGGTGGCATGGTGGCACAGTGGTTAGCACTGCTGCCTCACAGTGCCACGGTTGCACATTCTTCTCGTGTCTGCGTGGGTTTCCTCCAGGTGCTCCGGTTTCCACCTACAGTCCAAAGGCGTGCCGGTTAGGTTGATTGGCCATGGTAAATTGCCCCTTTGTGTCAGGGGGATTATCAGGGTAAGTAGGTGGGGCTACAGGGGTAGGGGCTGGGTGGGATTGTAGTCAGTGCAGACTCAAAGGGCCGAATGGACTCCTTCTGCACTGTGGGGAGCCTATATCCTCATTTTATAAGTTTGCTTGCTTTCTGGGCTTACTTTCAAGATATGCCATTGTTACTCTTCAATTTTCTGCAGTGGCACAAAGCATTTCTTGGCTGAGAAAGGTCAAGTGACCTGATCTCTGGCAAACCACTCTTGGACAAACCACTTGGAAGGCAATGCAGGAGAATCATACAATGTAATTCCAGCATCAGTTCCCACCCCAAGCTTGTACCTTCCCTACAGTGGCCAGCCACAGATTGTGAATTTGTTCATCTGAGGTGGTATTGCATTATAAAGTGCCCAGATCACTGAAACACTACATCACCTTTCTGCCTGGATATACTCTCAGTATGTCCAAATCCTGTAACTTAAATGTCCAACAAAATGTCAGGTTGTGGTAATAAATAGTGTATGACTTGCAGCCCTGAAACCAGTGGCTATATGATACATAAATCATAAGGGAAAACATTCTCTCTCAATTTTTATATGGGCATTTCGCTGATGTGATTGTTTGAAAGCATAGGATAAAATCCATATGTATTCTGTTTGCAAAAGAAATACAGTTAACATATAAAATAATCAGCAAATATTTACTGATATTATTGAAAGGAAACAGGTAGACAGCTGGCTTTCATTATTCATGTTATATTTAGTCTGTATCTTCATGCTTTTGGATGCTTCTAGATTCTTGGAATCAGTGGCAGGAAATTGTAGTCTTAATATCTGAAATCTTCTCTCTGGTAACTGCCTAATGCCACTATTTAAATAAAAGTAGAAAATGCTGCAAAAGCTCCAGGTCAGGCAATGTCTGTGGAGCAGGAAACAGAATTACAGTTTCAGGTCAATAATCTTTGCAGAGAAGTTCTTCACCTGAAAGATCATCAACCTGAACAGTTTACTGTTTTTCTCTCTTCCCAGACGCTGCCTTACCTGCTGAGTTTTGCCAGCACTTTCTCTCTTTATTTTGGATTTCCACTGCCTTCAGTATTTTGCTTTTGTCTATATTCAAATGTCCACTTTTATGGCTTTTGACATTGTAGTGGCCATAGTTGTCACCCATCTCAGCAGTTTGGGGAGAAAAAAAGTTCACTGGCATGATTAGTATGCTGCGTTTTACATTTCAAAACATGCTCTTCAACTGGGCTCATTAATTGCTATTGACTGGGCAATTGCATGCATTCTTCATGTTTCACAAGATTCCAGTTTTCTGCTGGAATTGTGCAAATGTATGTATAGAAATAAAGCAAGAAGAAACCAGCCTGTAACTGGCCTTATTCTAATGGCTGGTACCTGCAGCAGAAGACATAGGAATTGACTGACAGCTCAGCACTTCTGTTGACTTCGCTTTTTCAAAGTGGACAACCTCTTTCCTTCACTGAGTCTCCTACAGTGTTCAAGAGATAAGAAAATTAAGCATGATGATATTAAGAGGTTGCTACTAAGAGGTTAACAACAATGAAGATGGTAACATTTTCACTTCAACTTAAATATCCAGACCAGCATAGTTTTAATAAATAATGATGAATAGAGCAAGTGAAAGTGCAGTGCCAGGGAAACATTCCATAAATTTGCAAGTTTTGTTGTAATTTTACTACAGCTTTTCATGAATAATTTGAAAGATGTGCGATAAAACTGGATAATTGAGGAAAATGTCATTTACAGGGCATGATCACAGAAACAGACCTTAAGAAAAGACGATCGGGATCTCATCAGATTTCTATGGATTTCCTGGAAGATCCAATGCAAAGGCAGAGAGCTTTAAGTGTGGCCAGTATTCTCACTAATACTATGGAAGGTTTGTCAACACTTTCATTACGTTTCAGCATCTCAGATAATCAGCATTTTGAAACAACAATCTACTTGAAACAAAAGCAAATAAGGCAGATTTCAAGCCGGGGCAGCATGGTGCTCACGGTGGTTAGCACTGCTGCCTCACAGTGCCAGGGACCCAGGTTCAATTCCTGGCTTGGGTGACTGTGTGGAGTTTACATTCTCCCCGTGTCTGCGTGGGTTTCCTCCAGGTGCTCCAGTTTCCTCCCACAATCCAAAAGATATGCAGGTTAGGTGGATTGGCCATGCTAAATTGCCCCTTAGTGTCAGGGGGACTAGCTAGGGTAAATGTATGGGGTTATGGGGATAGGGCTTGGGTGGGATTGTGGTCAGTGCAGACTCAATGGGTCAAATGGCCTCCTTCTGCACTGTAGGATTCTATAATTGTATGATTCTTGCTCATACAGTTGGATGTACTGAATTGCTGGGCTGTTTCATAGAAAAAAAATTGGACAGGGATTGGAGCATGTAGATGAAAGAGCTCAGCTGATTTATTTTCCATTAACTTAAATGGATGAAAAATCAGGTGAATTCATTCGTTGGCAAGCTTTCTGAGTTATCTAGAGGCACTGTGCCTATTGAAGATCCAATATGCTGAGACTCAGCCACAGAAACATTTGCCCCAATAATGACCTTTTAGTGTCGCTATTTTCAGTTCAACTCTCAAAACATTTAGGTGTTCTTTTTAATCTCCGCACTTCAACATTTGCACTTGAAGAGGGGGTTAATTGCAGTTGGAAAATAATTAAATTTGGTCTGGCTAAGTTGCTGTTGGTTTCATATATTGTCCTGTTCTCTGAGGAGGAACTCCTGGTGGCCAAGCTCCATCTTAAACAGATAAGAACCTGAAGAATAACATCACTGAGATGCCAATGTAATGCTTTGACTCACCCACTAATGCCACCTCATTTCTTCTGCCTTCAAGCCATTAGTGCTACAAAATTTCAGGTGGCATTTCAATTGTAATTTGAAGAGTTGTTTACCTACTATATATTCTTGCACTAGTTTATGGGTACTTTTTGCTCTTATTTTGCACAAGTTTATAGTTTAGCTGGGCTGCATAGGGGCTTTTGTTTTCCTTGTTCTCAAAACTTCAAGGCTATTTGTAGGAATTCCACTCTGCAAAAGGAGGAGACAACTGCAGCTGGAAGGAAAGCAGGATAAAGAGATATGTTCAGAGAAACTCCCAGCAGGTCCAGGGAACCTATCATAGTTCTTGTTTAAGAACCTTGTACCCTAGTTTCTCTAGGGAAGGAATAACAAAGCTGTACCATACTGCATGTGCTAAAGCAAGCATAGTCCTCACTGAATGTTGCATACAAGGCCATTGTGGCCCTGAATATTTTTGTTTCCAGATCCTACCAGTCTGCCACATGAATTTCCAGAAACCTTAGCCAATTTGCTGTCCCTATTCGCATTAAATAGATGATAGATACCTTGTTTATATTTTGGGGTGGCACAGTGCTTAGCACTGCTGCCTCACAGCACCAGGGATCCGAGTTTGATTCCCACTTGGGTCACAGTCTGTGTGGAGTTTGCACATTCTCCCTATGTCTGCTTGGGTTTCCTCCAGATACTCCGGTTTCCTCCCACACTCCAAAGATGTGTGGGTTAGGTTGATTGGACATGATAAATTAACCCTTAGTGTCCTAAGATGTGATTGGTTAGCGGAATTAGCACGGTAACTAAGTGGGCGTAGAGCCTGGATGGGACAGTTGTCAGTGCAGACTCGATGTGCCGAATGGCCTCCTTCTGCACTGTTGAGTTTTCTATTTACAAAAACGGAATTATCGATTTCCCCATAGAAATCATAGAAATCCTACAGTACAGAAAGAAGCCATTTGGCCCATTGAGTCTGCACTGACCACAATCCCATCCAGGCCCTACCCCCATCCCTACATACTTACCCACTAATCCCTCCATCCTACGCGTCTCAGGACACTAAGGGCAGTTTTTAGCATGGCCAATCAACCTAACCCGCACATCTTTAGACTGTAGGAGGAAACCAGAGCACCTGGACAAAACCCACGCAGACACAAAGAGAATGTGCAAACTCCACACAGACAGTGACCCAAGCCAGGAATTGAACCCAGGTTCCTGGAGCTGTGAAGCAGCAGTGCTAACCACTGTGCTACCGTGCCGCCCAACTATTGTGCTACCATGCTGCCCAACCACTGTGCTACCGTGCTGCTCAACCACTGTGCTACCGTGTCGCCCATGGGTATCAAGAAGTAACAAGATGTGCTGCGGGATTTATTGAGTTTGCAAAATTCTTCCAAGATGTGATTGACTGCGTGTCACCCTGCTTGTATCCATATACAAAGCTGCTGCCTTTTCAAAATTGATGTAGGTATTGCCTATACATGGCCAACTAATGCTCGAGGATTTGCAGTGTTTTATGCAGGCCTGTGCTTTTCCGACAACTATGATACATTTGCATTATATCCGCAAATCAGACCTCCACACCTTGACTCTGCACAGCAAGTTAAACACTAGTTCTTGGATACTGGATTACTCCTTGAACACATGGCTCGTAAAACCTCTTAAAAACAAAAGCTCAGCAGTGGACCTTTGTTCAACCAAAATTTTCACCAAGCAATTAAAATTCTGGAGTCATGGTTCAGATGCCTGAACAGCTTTGATGCATGTTGCCAAAATGATTCAGACCATGTTCCACATAGTTATGATATTCTGTTTGCATGCTTAATTTTCCTATGCAATGAGGGCTGCACATGGGGTGACAAATCGAGGAGGGCATTCAACATGGTGAGGACACCAGTGACTTGGGGCATTGCCAAGGAAGTGTATGCAAGCAAGCAGTTTTTTGCCACCAGAACTGATCAATATCTATACCTTGAAGAGATCTTCTGAACATTTCCTGCTCCCCTTGTTATAATTCTTGACTAGGCTCTGGGTAGTGGGGGAGATCTTGTTTGGGGCCAAATAAAGTAGATAAAGTTTGAGGTTCAAACTTCATTGTGTTGAATAACACCACAAGTTTCCACTGATTTTGAACAAGCAAAAATAAACTTTACCACAAAATTTCAGAAAGATAAATAAATTTATATTATCTATCTTAGATGATAGATACTCCACAACAGATCGCATGGATTTCTCAACAACCCACTTAAGTGTTTGTCACATTGTGAACCAACCAATCTCACTGGAACTTCATTATTTTTTGCAATGATTTCCAAATTCCACGTTTGAAGATCTTGTTTTGGAATTGTCTCCAAATGTTTCTTCAAATCAGATGGCCTCAACAATGACCCACCTCACAAGGTTTCAGTCTCGCCTTCCAAGATTCTTTTCCCATGGACCTCTGAGTACACTTGAATTTTATCTTCCAAGCACTATCTCTAGTCTCCAGTTGTACCAAGCAGAAAACCACTGCTCCAAAAGAGTACTTTTGCCAGAACAGCTCGCAGCATGGAGTCACAAATCTTTGGCAGCCTTCTTGGATCTTCAGCAATTCGCTCATGCCCAGTTCACTTAACGTTTGCTCCCTACAACTCTTTCTTTTACTAGGAGCCTCTGCTCCTTTTTTGTAACTTAACTGAATGGAACCTAAATCTTTACCTGGGACTTCCTTTGGAACCTCTCCAGTCCTCTCCCTAGCTCCCTCTTGTGTTCCTGTCCCTGGGACACTTAATCAATATTGGCGCTCTGTACCAGGTCCCAGATCCGAATATCTGAGGATCATTAAGAATCAGAGTTCCCAACCTCTGAATTTCAAACTAAGATAATTATAGGTTTCATCACAGCCTGCATGAACAATCATTTTTTTAAATCTTCCTTAATACCAACAATAACATGTGTCCCTCAACTAAAATTGTTTCATAGGTCATCTCACATTCCAAGATCCCTAGCCATTACAAGAATATTTACTGCACAAAATGTCTTCGAACATTATTCATCCATTGGTGTGCAAAACATTGTACAAGTTACTTCTCACCCCAGTGTGAAATTCATGGACCAAACCAAAGTGCTCCCTTCACTTATTCCACTGTCCTCATGAGCTGCTCCCCCCAAGGAAAAAGTCTGACAACACCAGTGTCAGTGTCTGTGTTGTCAGACTTTTTACTGTGTTTACGCCAGTCCAACGCCGGCATACCCACATCATGCCTCCCAAGGAATGCATATGGGAGAAGGCACACTGCTGTGGTTCGATTAAAGGATCTTGAAATATTCTTTGCCCATAACCTCTATGAGCTTGAGCTACAAAGGGAAGTGCTGCAGACAATAACAACTGGCCCAGTTTGCTTTCTAACATTGAGATGAGCATTAGCCAAAGTGGCTGCAGAGCTGTTATCACGATTGTTGGCATCAATATCCATTACTATTGCCTGACAACTCCTGCTACTGGTTGTAGTTCAGCATTTCTACTGATGCGCAGGAGAGCTGGCTCAGGAAAGTTACTGATCTGACAGACATTCATATTCATGTCATCTCTCAGTTTTTTCCAAAGCAAAGGAAATGTTTTGAGTCCAGAACCTCCATGATTCCAGGAGGAGTATCACAGACAACTGCAGAAAGGGTTCAATTGCAAAAGTCTTGAAGTGACTTCACACCTCTTGATAGGTTGCAGAGTGTGAATGCTGTGGCAGGAACACCAACCAAATAGTAGCACCTTGCACCATACTCCACTCTCTTTGGGGACCCACAAAGTCTTGATTTTTTTTGTCCTCTTTAATAGAACTTGAATGTTAAGACGTCCTAGATATCTAATTTCTTGGCTTTCCTTGCCACTTTGACCAACTCCTTCTCATTTGTGTTCAGTGAATCTTCACGTGCAGTCCCTGCAAATTCATTTTCTGATTCATGCAGAATGATTATTTCTTAGCTGGTGCTTAGCATACTAAGAGTGACCGTGCATAAGACTTCTCCTTCATGCTGCCTAACAGCTGCATCTGAGTCATTTCTTGAACTTAGAAAATGGAGAGACAGACTATAATGTTGATAGCCATCTCTAGACAGATCACTGGCAACATCATATCACTCCTGGTTGTCACGTGGAGAAGATGGGTGAAAGTGAGTAAGAATTACACAGGAGAGAAAAATCTGGAGAGATGAACAGTAGAATTCCTATAGGTGATTTTAATTATCCAAAAATAGATTGTCAGAGAGAGTTTTATAGGGCTGCGTGAACGAGAGCAAAATAAGTCAATTTGAAGTATTAATTTTAAATGCCTCCTTGGGATTTTCACTTGGCTTCAAGGGACTAACTTCCTAATTTTTGAATGGAAAGAGACATCAGTAAAATTTTTTTAAAAATCCATTCTAAAGTTATATATTAAGCAATTTCCCCAGGTTCCTGTGTGAAATATGTGTGTGTGCTGCCTGGTTGTAATCCAAATTGTAGGCTACATATATTCCTTAAGAACAGATCTGGGCATGAGTGCAAGGCCAGAACATATTTTTAAAGGCAAACATCAGTATCTTAAGGTCATGAATGGGAGCCAATGCGATAATATACCACATAACTCCCACAACATAAATGCATTGAAACTGCAAGGTTTAATTTACTACTTGCATGTTATAAATCTTGCCTGACTTGCAATGTTTTTTTTAACCATTGCAATGATCCATAAGATTCCTGTGCAGACAGAAATTTTGATGCACCTGAATCAAATTTATGTATGTAAAACATATGCAATATAGACACAACAATTTTGCAGCTACGTTTGCTGAGTGCAAAATATCACGAAACTCAAAAAAATGAGAATCTCATCAGTGAGATATCATTTTCTGATTTTCCCCACTCTTTGTCGGTGACACAACAAGATTCCCACCCAGAAAGGCCAGGAACCTCATTTCTATAAATTACAATGTAATGAAAGGGTTTCCTGCCGTATGTTGCCCCTATGATAGAAATTGCTGGCGAGCTTTACAATCGCTTTTGCAAAATGTGAACTAAGCAAAAGGAGATAAGTACCATGCTCAGGGAGAGAGGGACATGCCAGGCAGGACCCTGGCTTCCCTTGGCACCCCAGGGAATATTGCAAAAGTCTGGGGAGCTCCATTGTGTAGGGGTGGTGTTGGGGAGGAGGTGTGGTCTATTCTTGGGGTGGGAGTTGCCCTTATCCATGAGGGGCGTTTTTCCTTGTTTGGGCACAGCTTCCCTTGTTTATGTGGGGCTGCTCTCATCTGTATGGAGCTGTCCTTGCGCGTGTGGCGGGGAGGGGGGAGTCCGTGGGGAGGGGGAGTTATGTGTGTATGCGCATGTGTGTGTGTGTGTGTGTGTTTTGGGGGGCGGAAATGCCTGGAAAAGGTTGGGGGGGGATGGGGTGATGTTACCAGTGTGACAGAGTGGGCCACGCTTGTAGGTTTCTTCTGCACAAAGTGCAAAATGTGGTGAGAAAATCCGCAGGGCAGCCCGTGAGTTGCACGCTGGTTTTCTAACTTGAGCCAGCATTCTGTGCAAGTAATGTAAAACTCGACTCAGAGTCTGATGTTTTTACCATGAACTGAGTTCTTTAATTATTAAGCCTTTTGTGCAAATGAGAGAAACTTGCTATGATTACAGTGGGATGCAGATCATTTCCAAGCAAAGATAGATTAACCTGGTTCTGACTAACCCAATAGTTATATCTGTTGAAAATGAAGGAAAGTTAAATATAACAAAAGTGTATCTAACAAATAATGATTTTAAGAATTGCCAGCTTAGGATGAAAACCTAACTTTCAAGAAAGCAACCTGGGACAATATCGAACTTGCCTGTGATATCACCACAGTCAGTTAGTTTCACATTTGGTGGGTATTTAGGATATTGGAGAGTTGCTGTAACCTTTGGAAACATACACCAGTGTGAAATAAGATCTACGTTATAAGAGCATTATGTAAGAAATTGTAAATCTCAACAAATAAAATGGTGTGGCAGTTGTCAAAAAACTATTTTAATGTTTCAGCAAATAAGTTGGAAAGCATTATAATGAATTTGCCCTTCAGCATTTGTCATCCCATTCATCCATAAAATGCAAATATTGCCTAACAAGCTACAGATATTTGAAAAAAAAATTGGCTTTTGACAATATACCCAAAATATATTTTCTTTATCAAAGTACATATCGTATTTACTTTCTTCATTGTTTAATCCCTGAAAACAGACAGGGAGCTCAGGGGTGTGATTACTCCTGATATAGACACCATCA
Organism: Carcharhinus amblyrhynchos; assembly: GCF_965287045.1. NCBI lineage: Eukaryota > Metazoa > Chordata > Chondrichthyes > Carcharhiniformes > Carcharhinidae > Carcharhinus > Carcharhinus amblyrhynchos. Next base: position 59,256,730 of record NC_137334.1, read on the forward strand.
ACATTTTATGCTGCCCACTCAATTCTATGATTGAAATGGTTGAGTGGCAATATGACTTAGCGGGTCCCAAACTTATACGATTTGTGCATCATTTAAGATTAACCAGCATCATTTAACGTCAACCTTCTCTTTCGGCTGCAGCAGGGGCTGAAAGTGGCTGGGGAAGTGTGACCCAGCAGAAAAAACACTGAATAATGGCATGACAGAGCAGGAAGCATGCTCCAAGTTTCTTAACATAACCTTGGTTCAGGCAGTGGACAGGAGGAGAGATGTCATCTAACCATAGGAAACCAGGAGGCCCTTTAGACGAGCACTGCAAAGGCAGTTGGAGCAAATTGTCATTATGATCAATTCCAGTATTGTAGTCCCAAAGACATGGATATAGTGCAGAAAGAGGCTTAATAACCTTATAGGAGTAATCAAGGTCAGTAAATATATTTTCAAATGCTATACCCTCAGAAGCAAACCACTAACATCTCACACTGTTTTAATTCATTCCCTTTTTCATTCACTTACCCAACAATTTCTTTCAACTGCAACTCATAATTCACATTCATAGCTTCATCACAGACTCTCACACTTTGCACCACAACAAGCCACACAGATACGTCTTACAACCCACACAAGTCTGATCTGTCAGGGGACTGGTCATACTCTGGCCATGGAGAAGTCTGGGTCATTGGCTGGAATCCTCATTACCACCTTCCAAGAACAATTAGGGGGTGGAGTATAGATGCTGGTCTTGCCAATAATTCCAAAATCCCATGAATGAATCTTTTAAAAAAAGAGAAAGTAATGAACTCCCTGCTTCTAGCATGAAGACCATCACTCGCCCTCTTTAATAAGTCATTGACAAGCTGGCAAATCTTCCAGATGTCCCCTACTACAGCGTGGAAGGATCCTGAACCAAAGAAATTTAGGGATTAGTCACCATTACAGTCACTGGCAGCGTTGTATTTGCCTTGCTCTGAATTTGCAGGTCTGCCTGCAGGACGTGGCAGCTTTTTGTGAGCACCTACTTCATAGAACCTGAGTTCTTGCGCACACTTCTCTTGGCTTGGGCTGGGTTTAGCAAAGTGCTCTGAGAAGACCACGGATGGATGAGGCCTACTGCGGTGGGTCCTTGTGCCCCTCCTTCTTCCTGTTCCTCCGCAATAATTTATCCTTTTCTGTGCTGTCTCTGCTCACAATCTCCCTCCTGCTGCAGACCAAGTAGAATGATAAATACAGCACCCATGACCAGGAGCAAGTGGGCATTTGGAATGCTTAGTTTGAAAATGCAGCCATGAAATTGTGTTGCACATTGACTGATGTTATGATCTGTCTGTTTTGCTTACTTCCAGCACACAGTCCCTGCACCTAAATTAACAATCTACTCAAAATGGCATTCAGCATGGCCCAAACCAGAAGTATATACATGTGTTGGGCCCAAAACTGGTTCTGCAGTCAAAAATACATGCACTAATCAATTTAATTCTGTGATCCTTTACAGGTACTGCTCTTAAATGTAGTGTAAAGTCATTTGTTTATTTTAACAATTGTTTTATAACTATTTTGTTTGTATTTGTTAGAACTTGAAGAATCTCGACAGAAATGTCCACCATGCTGGTATAAATTCGCGAACACCTTCTTGATCTGGGACTGCCATCCACACTGGCTAAAAATAAAGGAAATTGTACACCTAATTGTGATGGACCCATTTGTGGATCTTGCTATTACTATCTGCATTGTGCTGAACACTCTTTTTATGGCCATGGAACATTACCCAATGACAAAGCGCTTTGAAAGTGTGCTCACATATGGAAACTTGGTATGTGTTTTGCTAACAATATCTCCCGACCTATCGGGTGCCCTATAAGAAGGCCTGCAATGTTTTAAAAATGTATTGGATGTTGTTTTGTTCAGATCAATATTATTTTTTTAAATCAGTTGTTACCAATAATATATTTCATGCTGCTTGTCAGTGCAATTGGAACATTTCCAACAAGGTAACCAAATCATGTTGAAATAAACATCTGCAAAGTGGTTGTTGAACATTTCCTAAGCTCTGTTAATATAACATAGAACTCTAAAACAAGATCCTGATTTTATTCTGCTTGCATATCAGTATGTATTAAAGGGTATCACTGCTACCTCCAATTACATTCAACCTTCACATTACAGTTCATTCAAGTGAGCATTGATTGCAGGCTAAAACATAAGACTTTCCCAATCTATATCTATGTTTACTATTGAATATAACTATGAAAACATTTGATGGCTGTGAAAAAAAGATATAACATCAAAGTTAAACAAGTGCCACATTAATTTCAGTGTTCTCTTTTGTTGATGAGTACTCAAAAGGCTAATGACGTTCAGACTCTTTAATAGAATCTTTGATTCAAATTGATAAAATATCCATTATTTTGGGAGAAACATTAACCTATCTATTTTAAACAGTATATTTCCATTAAAAGCATGATAGCATGATCAAAACCCGAGATTTCCAGACAGTGGGTGGGTGCGATCTAGCAGCCCCATTTGCGATGGGCACAAATCTCGTAATGGTCGCTAAATCTCATGAGTGGCCAAAAATGGGATTTATGCCAATGAGATCTCAGTTTGAGATCTTCTCCACCCCCGACGAGTGATGTGGTCAGGTTAATTCCCAGAAAGGACATAAATCTGATTTTCATGAATTTAACTACATTTTAATATAATTACAGGCCTTTACGCCTTGGCTTCCGCCCACAATGTATCCCTCGGTAGCATGACATTGTGCCAGAATGAATCACTGCTTGTTTTCAAAAACGGAAACCAGTTACCAGAGACTAACTCGGATAATCCCGTGGTGGTGGTGGTGGTGGTGGGGGGGGGGGGCGGGGGGCGGGGCGCGGGGATGCACGCGGGCAAGGGGTTGTACCAATACTTGTGGGAATGGTCCTCCAGTTCCTTGGAGGGCATAGTTTTGGGATCTATATTGTAAATGCAGATTGGGGCACCCCTTAAAGATGATGCCCCAATCTCTGTGGAGCTGGCCTTACTGGCTCTGTTAGGCCCCATCATTGACAGCGTAAACCATGCTTTCAAATTTTCTGCGCACTAAATGCCAGAAAATCTAGTTGAAAACTCGGCTGTGCATCTGGAGAGAAAGGCTTTGGTTTCCAGTCAGAGCCTGGACACATTTTGGGAGAATTCAACCCAGTCAATGACAAAATGAGAAAAAGTAGAAGATATATGCAAAAACTAAAAACATGATTTTTCCTTTAAAATTAGTAGACACAGGCTGCCTAGTGTGCCAGATGAATATGAGTGTACTTTTCTTCCAGTTGTAAGGGTACATGATCCTCAAAAGATTTCAGTTTTTCAATCAATTTAATGTATTTACTGATGATCCTGTAAGAACTGGAAACCAGAAATTGCACTGTGTGCAGTTGTCAGTAAAATGTGAGGTAAAAAGTGAAGCAATAACTCCCATATCTCTATCCAGGTATTTACTGGTATCTTTACCGGTGAAATGATTTTCAAAATCATAGCCTTGGATCCTTATTATTACTTTCAAGAAGGATGGAACATTTTTGATGGCATCATTGTGAGCCTCAGTCTAATGGAACTTGGCCTTGCTAATGTAGAAGGACTATCTGTGCTGCGATCTTTCCGATTGGTAATTATAACATTTTTATATAAACCTGTTTTATACAGACTTTGTTTTAATGCTCCTATATTACAATTAGTTGAAAATGCCCTTTGCTTGATTTATGTTTGTTTTTGGCGAATTGTATGAATTGATTTTCTCAAAAGAGATAGATGTGAGAACTTTAGAAGATAAATAGTAGAACTATTGAAGAACATATCAATATGCTGAATAGTAATTTTTATCATGAACTCTTGTTTTTCAGCTCAGAGTTTTTAAATTGGCAAAATCATGGCCAACACTGAACATGCTGATTAAAATTATTGGCAACTCAGTTGGTGCTTTGGGCAACTTGACTTTGGTGTTAGCTATCATTGTCTTCATCTTTGCTGTGGTGGGCATGCAACTCTTCGGCAAAAGCTACAAGGAATTTGTCTGTAAAATTGAGAAGAGCTGTAAACTGCCTCGCTGGCACATGAAAGACTTCTTTCATTCCTTTCTAATTGTGTTCCGTGTGTTGTGCGGAGAATGGATTGAGACAATGTGGGACTGCATGGAAGTAGCTGGTCAGTCTATGTGCCTCATCGTCTTTATGATGGTCATGGTAATTGGTAATCTTGTGGTAGGTAACAAAATATTTTTGAAAATCTTTTATGGTTAGAATAGTAAGTGTAAATTAAAAATGACTAACATTAAAAAATTGATACTGCTAATAGTGCATTGTGTAAGTTAAGGTCTTAATAATTTGCAACACTTGTTATTTAAAAATTCTTTGAAAATAATTTACGAGTACAATAATTGGTATGATTTGGGTGAAGAATATTGGTAGAAGGCAGCCCTTTGTATATGTTCACTATTGTTCATGGGGCAAGTATTGCTTGTCTTACAAAGTACCTAAAATAACGAGAAGTAAAATATTGCAGAATATGGAAATCTGGAAACAAAAACAGAAATAGCTTTATGTTGCCAATTTTCTGTACGAATGCACAGGATCTATTAAAAGGTTAAGATGTTTATACTTTTTGCTCTCCAGGTATTGAATTTATTTTTGGCTTTGTTACTAAGCTCGTTCAGTGCTGACAACCTTGCTGCTACAGATGATGACAGTGAAATGAACAATTTACAGATTGCAATGGGAAGAATACAGAGAGGCATTGATTATGTAAAACGAAATGTGCGAGAAATTTTTCACATAGCCTTCATCAGGAGGAAAGTTACTGAAGACATCAAACCTCTTGAGGACTTGCATAACAAGAAAGATATATACATCACTGATCACACAACAGTTGAAATCACAAAAGAGGTTGACTACCATAAGGATGGAAATTGCACCACTAGTGGAATTGGCAGCAGTGTGGGGAAGTACAATGCTGAGGAAAGTGACTACATGTCCTTTATTCACAATCCGAGTCTCACTGTTACTGTACCAATAGCTCTGGGAGAATCGGACTTTGAAAACCCAAACACAGAAGATTTTACTAGTGAATCAGACCTGGAAGGAAGCAAAGAGGTAAGAAGATATTTTGTTTTTCTGCTGCATAAAATAAATCAAGGTGAATTACAGATATATATCATACGGCCTCTCAAGTAAGGTAAGACTGTTAGAGTCAATATTTTCAGCATTTACAAAAGAATATATGAAAGTAACCCAACCTGAAGTTATATAAATTACTTGCTATATAGTATGTTTAATGTTACAATTTGGCTTAAAACTGACAAATTGTGGTTTTGAGATATATAATTACATGTTTTCAAATATGCTTTAATCTGTTTAATTTTTTAAGAATTGTCAACAATTAAAGAGAAAATATCTTTAATTCAGTGTATTTCTAATACTGATTCATGAGAATATATAATTACAGTAAACTAAGTGATGTACAATTATGCATAACCATATTTCTGTTTTCATCAGTTGTTGAATTGAAAATCCGATATGATTAAGGATAGCGCAGAGAGTAAATACTTGTATATTACAATGCAATGCTATCTTTATCTCAACATTGGCTTACTTGACTTACCAACAAAAATCTGACACAATGGTTTCTACATAAATTACTGTATTTGTTTGTTCCTGACCTCCTCCTCTCCTCAACTCATAAAACACTTGATAGCTTGTCCCAAGTCTGCCCTCACCAGCTCTCATCAGACTCATGTTCTATATTACCTTCCTCAATATCTCCCAGCCCAAGTCTTAGCCACTCAACTATTTTGCTTTGATTCAGTGGTTAATGGCATCATTAGCTGCTGATTTTCCACAGGCATTGCTCTGTCTGCGCTTCACTACAAACTACACCATTATTCCTTTGCTCAAAAAGCACACCTTTCACTTCACTAGTGTCTCCAACTAAAACGCTAGTTCTATTTTTCCTTTCCATTCTGAGATCAAAAGCGTTGTTGCCTTCAATCATTTCAGTCCAGTGTGAATCCTGCCCATAACAGTGAGACTGCCTGAGCTAAAGTGGACACTTGCAGTTTTTGAGATCATGATGTTCTACCTCTCCTTTGTTGTCCTCCACCTCTCTGCAGTCTTCAGTATGGTCAGCCATTTCATTCTGCTGCACCATCTCTCCTCCATTATACTGTCCTCATCATACCTCTCTCACCATAGCCAGCATGTGTGCTATCACTTTCTGCATCCACGCAGTTGTTATTGGCTTTTCTCCTATTTGCATGCTGCCAATAAACAACTTGTACACATGAAGCCAGTTTCTTTATAACTTGATCTTTTAGTTGAGCTTCTAACTTCAGACCCTGCTGATTGCTGAGGCGCCATGTGGTTCTGCTTGTCTAAGATCACTGATTTCTCCATCTCACTTCCACTGTTATTGAAACTCATCTATGTCAACTCCATCTCCTAACTCAGATTCTACAACTCACCACTTAACATCTACCTTTCCCAGGCTAAACTCAGTTTATTTATTGTCATTACAGATCCTGAACTAGCATTCTGTTCTCAAATGCATTCATTTCAAAATAGTTATCTTCCTATACAAAGTCCTCTTTGATCTCAACTGCTCTGTCTCTGAAACACCCTCAATCTTGCCATATTATTTCGCACTTTGTATTCTTTCAACTCAGGCTTGTGAGTCTCATTCTTCCTCTGCTGTACTTTAAGGTAAGACCCTTAAGCAATAAAAATGTTGTAACTCTCTTTCCTAGACCTCTGTCTTTTAACATTCTTTTCCACTTTCAAATACCTCAGCAACTGGGCGTTTTAACAAAACTTTGCAATACTTTCCCAAGCTCAAGTACTGTAATAGGAATCCGTGCAATAGTAATTATTCTGCACACCATAAGTTTTAAACTGTATATAGTTTCCAATGTTTGTGTTTTCTAAATGTGCACTTTGAATGTATGCAGCGAAGTCAGAGAATTTGACGTGCAGCCAAGTCTCCACTCACTGCAGCGGGGTGGGAAAATCCTGCCAAAGTGAATGGTGGTAGCATTCGGCTATTGTGTCAGTTTTTGACTTCTAGCATTACTGGGGTACGCAAAATCAATTCCTGACCTGCATATTGTACAATTGCAGAAAGGTTTCTCTTTCAGTATTTGTGTGGAATGGTGCACCATTAGATTGGAACACTCCATTATTAACACATTAAGAAAATGCCAGCAGACCTGTTTCACAGGTTACAAGGTTTAGTTATAAGCTGTTAGTTGCATTTCAACGGAGTCCCTCAGTGCTGTTCTAAACCAGAGAAATGGAAACTGGATTCTATGATGTAAATGTAACAGCACTGCTCAGAAATTTGTCAAAATACTGTTTGAAATAGTTAACTGGAGTCATAGTGCAAACGTTTCTGTTGGTCAGTCTGCTGGATGATGCAAGGAAACTGCTCGTGCATAAGAGTCTCTAGAACAAGCTATTGAGTAAACCAGAATAATTTTAACTTTTTCCATGGATAAATAGGGATGAGGTATAATAGTATTTGCTATCAACACTTTTTCTCCTGATTAAAAATTAAAATTATCCCCAGAACTTTTCAGTTGGCACAGCATGAAACACAAACACTTGTCTTGTACACACACCACTTGCCTAAACCCAGATGTATTGGTCACAGGTTGGTAAGAACTAAGGCCTTTGAAGCAACAGTAATGAGTGCAAAATAGCTTTTCTAGTGTAATTGCTCTTAGGTACTTATGAGGTCCTGTGCTATTTGTTCTAAATACAAATGTTAATTTTGTGCATATAAAAAAATTGTCACAATAACAGGAACACATTTTTGTGTGCTTAGGAACATGTGGATACTTGAATGTATTAGACAAGGATAACCAGTCCAGAAGCAATAACAATCTGACACTATTAATAACTAATTGATCTGTTTAAATATAGCATGGTTTTGTTATGTAGAACTTCTGCTGCATGCAGCACCTGGAAATCATTGAGAGTGTCTTTTTTATTTTGTTAGTGGGATATGGAGAAAACTGGCAGAGTAGTATTGGGATTCTGAGGGCACAAAGTCATCCACAGTGCAATAGGATGGCAAGTTTCATATGGTAATGGACATTAGAGAATCAGTTGGTTGCAATGACAATGCAGAAGCATTTTTATGGTTAGTTCTTTGGCACTAGCTCCCAAATTATCACACTTCTTGAATTCAGTTCATAACTTGCCATGGTCGAGTATTAATTGAATACCATAACCAAGTCACATCACACCAATACCATTTTTGATTGAAGAAGGCTGCCTCATTTTCTGACTTTGCAAAAAATCTTTTTCCTTCCATTAGGCTTTACTTATAGTGCATGTGTGGAGTTTGTACATTCTCCCTGTGTCTGTGTGGGTTTTCCCACATACTCCAAAGATGTGTGGGTTAGCTGGATTGGCCATGTTAAATTGCCCCTCAGTATCAGGTGGTCTAGCAGTTTAAATACGTGGGGTTACGGGGATAGGACCTGGGTGGGGTTGTTATCGGTGCAGGCTCAAGGGCCAAATGAGCTCCTTCTGCACCGTAGGGATTCTATGATTCTGTAATTCTTTAAATCTTGTCTCTTTTTGGTTTACTGAGAAGCATCTAGAAAGAAAGCTGTGTCCAATAATGGGAAGGGAAAATGGTCAGAGATTTGAACATCAGGTACAGGCAGAGACAGAAACTGACAGACAAAATCAGACCATAACTAGATAAATATATTAAAAGATTGAGAGTGTAATCGAAGCTGTAGCATTTGTGGAAGTGGAGGATGCAAAAGATGAAGGAAACCTTAAGAGTGTCAAGTCCAAATAATATGTGCTAATCATCGTAAAGAGTGAATTCTGTGGCAGGTCATCATTTTAATTAGAAGGGTGCACTTATTAATAAAACAATATTCGTAATTACCTAATCTTAAACACGGTTGAAAGATCTAATGGGTTTGCATCGTATGAATTGTCTTAAAAGCACAAAGCACTAAAAATTGCCTTTCAAAATTATGCTTTCAAAGTCAATTTGAAGTTTGAGCATGAGATTGCTCTGGGAAGTGATGCAGAAAAAAAATCACAACAATTTCACAAGAAACTTGAGTTTAATGTGTGTGGTTAGGCTATGTTTTGTATTTATATCAGATCAGCTTGTACCTATATATTTTATAAATATTTTATAAGCGATGCAGTTTAAACTTGCATTATCTTTGACATTTGCTTTTCTTGAATAATTGCAATATCTATTCAGACTTCACAGTAGGTTTCAGTGAATGCTGAGAACAATAAATGCAAGGAAGTGAAATTTTCTTGGTAGGTATTAAATTGAAAGCATCAGGCATACATGCGTGTACACAGTTTGCATTGTTATGAATAGCCATTTGCCTAACACTGTAGGTTTTTCAGAAAATGACAGCTACTTGAAACAAATAGATTACAAGCCATAGAAATCCAATACGATTTCAATTTGATTTCACAAATGTTAACACAATGCACTGGGTAGAAACAGGTAATGTAAGGACATGAATTACTAACATGGATTCTGCTCTTTACTTGGCATTGTTAACTCTTGTACATTCAATTATGCTAAACTGAGCAAGTATGGATCATAGAAAAGAAACCAATGTTTGAGAGCAGCATTGTTCTTGCTTAGACTACCACCACACAGAAGCATAGTACCCATAAACCACATCCGTAATACTGGAAAGGTATGAGATTTAAAACTGAGGAAGTGTGAAGACAGAAAGGCCTCTTGAAGCAGAGAAGGCCCTCCAGAGGAATTGTTTTGCCTTGCATGGGCTGCCCCGATTCTGTATCTGGGGTATGGAATTTATGCTCCAGAGATCCCCCGCCTACTGCAGGAATGCTGCCCGGTTGAGTTAGTGACTTCCACATGTGGCAGGGGATCATTCCACTGGCAGCAAAATGGCAGTGAGACAGCAAAATTACTGAAACTGGGACCTTAATCATCTTAATTGGCTGCCTGCCTCCATGGTGTAGGCAACTGAAAGATGCTGGGAATTCATAGCTCAATAATAGAAACATGGACAAGACAGAATCCTTCTTCTATTTTGTGGGGATATCACTCCCCTCTCTGTTCCCAGCCCCTCCGGTTCCAATCCTGTCTCCACAAAATTGGGAAAATCCAGCATATGAAAGATGTGTAACTCCTGAGTAAGTCTCATAATAAGATTACATTTTTGCATGAAGTTATGGGTGGATTTTCATGGTGTCAGGACGAGAATCCAGGATTCCTAGCCCAATTCCCAGGGCTCCCAGTTTTCATCAAAAGTGTGATAAAGTTTAGGCTGGTGCAGGATGTGAACTCAGAACCTGCACTCCTGACTAGACTGGCCACATTGCAACGATAAGCATCGCCTTGCTGTCTGTTACATTTGTGGAGTCGGACCAGCTTTTTAATGAGTCGTTCATGGTATTGTAATTTGAATGAAGGAACATTTTAAAAGGTTAAGTTGAAAAGGTATTACCCATATCCCTCAAACAAACCAATGCATTTTCATCCACTCCAGTGACTACTCATGACTCCATTCAAATCTGTATCTCCTACATCTAAGCACAATGGTCTCTCATATACGCCACGCCCACCTCTAGCCTTCGGCCCACCCTGAACAGCCTCTCATACCCACCATGTGAACATGTGGACTTCCACTCCCACCCAACCCCTCCAGTTTCATACCCTCCATGCCAACTTATGGCACTTCAATGCTCATTTACCCAATGTATTGTCTGTACAGAATAAATAGACTCTACAGTAACTATATCATATATGAAAAAAAGCTTTAAAATGCAATTCATTCATAATTTTCTTACAAACTCCTTTTACCAAGGGTCTATAAAAGTGTCAATAAATCAGCCCCTTAAAGTATCAATTGCAGAAACTAAGTAATGACGCCATTTTACCTTGTATGTATAAATCTTAAGGGATTGATTAATTGGTCTAAGAAAGAAAGCTGTCAATCAAGCAACGTTCCCTTGGGTATTCCTGTTTCAAGAGATTAATGGATGTCTGAACTCTTAGCCTAAGCCTAACTTCATAATGTATTCCTGGCTGTTTTCTGGGACAAAGTCCCAGAGCACCCAGACCAACTCCCACCACCCACCTCCAGGGTTATAATCCAGCCCCATATGTGAGAAGATTTAAAATAGTTATATAAGCCATGTTGTGACTTCTGATAGCTGTTACACACAGCTTATTTAGGAAAACAAAATATGTAAATCGGAATTAAGTACGCAATAACTGTATGCTAATAACAAATACTGTTAACACAAATAACGCACTATCGTGACTAAAATGATGCAGGTGTGATATGTCATATAATTGTTAGTGACATTTTCAGGAAAACAGACATTTTCAAAAATAACATAATTCTTGGATAAGAATTTCAGTTGAAATATTTTCTGATAAGACACAGAGCTTGTAACTTACTTCCATTCTCACTGGAAGTTTGAGAATCTTTTAAGTCACTGTGGTTCAACCTGTGTGACATTGCTACAGGGATCTGAGCTATGGACTTAGCTAAGCACATTATGGATGTAGCGAATGTAAAGTTGTGTTTTGTGCTGTTCACTTCTAGCCTGAGTGTTCTTCATTTTGTTTGTTAATGACTAACAATAAAAAGTTCACAAAAGGTATGTTCCCTTCTGCCGCCTATCTAGCCTAACTTATCTGGTTATTATTACAGCTCTATACCAGAAGCAGACCAGTTTTCATTGAGAAGAGAATTGTAAGACCAATTTGTTGTACATGAAAACCAATTACTGCTCATTGCTGTAAAATTAAATTATTGCTAAAGGTTATTAATTCTCTTTATCCACCTAAATAACATTTTTTTTTGTATTTTCTTTTTCCTCTGATGGTCCAGCGCTTTAAACATCAGATGACTTTTAAGTTCAGCATTAGCTTCTTGGTATTTTTTAATAAACTCGTGTTTCAGCTCACCCACTGTATACAATCCACGGCACATTTGATGCTTTGCTACTTAAGAAAATTATAAATAAAAATAGTGTTGATTATATATGCAAGTTTTAATTTGTGCAAGAAGAAATCTTATTATTTTAGCGATTCTGTGATTAAACAGTTGGGCAGCTGAACCAGAATGCCAAAGCTGGCAGAGGATTTCTAAGTTGGCTCATTTGGCCAAAACTAATTCCAGTGAAAATAACATGTAGAATACCAATATGCTATCTGGCTAGTGCCAACTTAAACTGCATATTTTGCACTTTTGACACAGACAATATAAGTGAACTAAAGGTTCAGAATCATCTGATTTAACTGTGCAGCAAAATAAACTACAATGTTTTTCGCACATGGAGCTTCAGATTACCTATACTCTGTAGTATTTGATGGAATGATGCATGCAGTGCTGGTAATCTAAAGACATTGTAGTTCAGTGAATTTTTGTCTGGCCGAACATGAGAAAATGTGGACCCGACTGACATCAAGGAAAGTTAGCACTTCCAAATCATTGTTTTAGTAGAATTATTATACCCAGGTCAGTGTCACTACCAGTTAAAAATGAATTACTGATCTACTGCTCACTCTAAACATATGTAACTTTTATCCCTCTTCACAGGAAGTCAACCTTCCACCAAAAACGTTTTGCAAAAATTGCTCTCAATAGGAATTTGGTTAATTCATTAATTAGTATTAATTAATTCAAAACTGTGGGCAAATAAGTAAACAGATCTCAGTCGCCAGCTTGAAATAGATAAACATTGAAGATTTGAATGATACATGGCTTTTCTTTAATGAAACAAATAGTATAGTGATTGACAGTTTAAAGAATAGGCTGGAAATTATTGGTGTCACAATCCTTAAAAGATAAAACATTTTATTCTTTCTGTAAGAATTGTCAATTTCACATGCAGCGTGTCACAATAAGTACAATTGGAATGTAATTATAGAGAATTTCCCTTTAGTCACAATATGTTTTAATATGTGACTGAATTTGAGTATTTTCATATTTTTAATTTTAAGTTTTTGAGTTTTGCAATAATATTTTATCACCAAAATGTCATTCGCTTTGATGAAATATCATTAAAAATACTTACAGTCAATCATAGTGATGTCTGGAAATACTTTGCTGGATTTTTTGCCTCTGCTTCCACATGTCACTGTGATTGGCACCCAATACATGTTAAATGCGTTCAAAGAATTGTAAGTTAGGAGGATATAATTTAAAAGAAATCTTCCTTATTCAGTCTCAGATTAAAATGCTGTTTTCGATAGAATGCACTGCTTTGGACCCATTCAGACTGCTTTCTGCTGTTATACTGTGGAATACTACAGCTAAAATGTTTACTGAGGCTTTGGTTATGAAACTGAGAGACATTGGTTGGTACTAACGATGGAGACTGAAGAGTAAGAAGGCACAACATTACTGTGGTTGACTGAGGTGCATGGCTAAGTTGGAAAGGTTGCATTTGCAATGAAGTTGTTGCAAATAGAGAATTCTTACCACAGTAATGAATGGAGGGAGGAATTTGCATGTGGATCAAATTTGTCAAACTTGCTTTTAAGTGGAGTGACTTATAATTCCTATAACAAAGCCTTAAAGGGCTTATTCCAGCACAGTTGAGAAATCAAAATAGTGGCACTGTCCTTTAATTTAGGTTCAATTTTGAGGAACTTATTTGTTATAAAAGAAGAATACATAGTTCTTATTTTTAATTGAGCATCAGATAGAACTTTTAAAGAAACATGTTTTTAATTTCATTTTACGAAATAAAACCTTCTATGAATTTGCCTGCTTACATCATCTTTTTACCTGGTTTGTTAGGGCAGCCATGAATGCTGTAATAGATGAATTTGTGCAAAATATCTTGTATCTCAGACTACACAAACGGAATGCCCAGCTACTAATCCTCATATTTCAGAGTAGTACCCAGACTTGTTCATATGTTGGCACCCAGGGCATTTATGTGTGCCATTATAAAAACTGTAAAGGTATTTAATTGGAAGATTATTTTAACTTTGCACAACAAAAGATTCAGAGGCTGCAAATAGAATTAACAGGAAAATGCACTTTTGATGAAACTCCTGAACAAGTATGTGTATTACTTTGATCAATGAGTGCTGCTGCCCTAATTCATCCATTTTAGTAACAAACAAACGTTTAAAAATGTGCAACAATTTTCCTAAAGCTAATGCAATGATCTTCCTTTCTGATGCTCAGAAGTTACAGAAGCTCGGAATCCTTACAGACTGAATGGTAAAGTGTATTTTCATGTCAATGAAGATTACACCTGGAGTGTTGGATTAAGTGTATATTTTTCATAAATATTTCATGCCTTCTATAGAAATGGCATAAATATTCTTTTGAATGTAATGGATACGTATAAATAAGTTTACTTTCTGCATGTAATCACATGCAATTTCATGATAATACAAGCTTTACAGCAGTCATTTCAACTTATATTCAATATAATTGCGTAACAGAAACCTTGTCAACATCAAATCCACTGCTCAGAGGCTATTATTTCTTGCTTGGCTGTTAGGTACTTAAGTCACCTATCCTGAGAAATAGCATATATTTGGGCTTCTTTGACAGAAACTGGCTGAAAGCAGTTCATCCGAAGGGAGCACAGTTGACAGGGATCCACCGGGAGAGGGGGAACTACCAGAAGAAATACCGGAAGAATCCATGGAGCCTGAAGCATGCTTTACTGAAGGTATATATCTGTATTGCTGATAACAACTAAAGCTGTTCAAGTATCTGAAAAATATAATGTGGATTTGAGTTTGTTTCCACATTTGGTTTTTATTACTGTTTGCACCTATGTCCATTGACAAAATGACCAAGAATATATACTGCAATGCTCTGAACATTTATTCTACTTCTAGCCAAGATCTGAAAAGATTTTAGTCAAAACTTGTGGTATAATATACCTCTTGGTGACCAATAGTGAAGGGAACCACTGATAAAAGAGTTTCGAATCAAAATTGTATCATGCAGGACTCAATGACCTGTAACATTTACAGCATCACAATATGTTTTTAAAATTCATTTTTGGGACATTGCTGGCTAAAGGACAAAGAAAATTATAGCACAGGAACAGGCCCTTTGGCCCTCCAAGCCTGCACTGACCATGCTGCATGACTTAATTAAATCCCCCCTACCCTTCTGGGGACCATATCACTCTATTCATGTATCTGTCCAAACGCCCCTTAAAACTATTATATCTGCTTCCACTAACTCCCCCAGCAGTGAGTTCCAGGCATTCAGCACCCTCTGTGTAAAAAATTTGCTTTGTACATCTCCTTTAAACTTTGCTCCTTGCACCTTAAACCTATGCTCCCCAGTAATTGACTCTGCCACCCTGGGAAAAAAGCTTCTGACTATCCCTCATAATCTCGTAGACTTCTATCAGGTCACCCCTCAACCTCCATCATTCCAGTGAGAACAAACCAAGTTTCTCCCACCTCTCCTCATAGCTAATGCCCTCCATACTAGGCAACATCCTGGTAAAACTTTTCTGTACCCTCTCCAAAGCCCCCATATCTTTCCGGTAGTGTGGCGACCAGAATTGAACACTATATTCCAAGTGTGGCCTAACTAATGTTCTATAAAGCTGGAACATGACTTGCTAATTTTTAAACTCAATGCCCTGGCCGATGAAGGCAAGCATGCCATATGCCTTCTTGACTACCTTCTTCACCTGTGTTGCCACTTTTAGTGACCTGTGTACCTGTACATCCAGATCCAGCATTTATTGCCCATCCGTAGTTGCCTTTCAGGAGGTGGTGGTAAGCAGCCTTCTTGAATCGCTGCAGTCTCTGAGCTGTAGGTACACCCACTGTTCTTGGATTTTGACCCAAAGACAATGAAGAAATGGCATTGTCAAGCCATAATGGTAAGTGACTTGGAGGGGAACTTTCAGGTGTTGGTGATCCGAGATATCTGCTGACCTTATACTTTTAAATGGTAATGGTTGTGGATTTGGAAGATGCAGTCAAAGGAAGCTTGGTGAGTTTCTGCAGTGCATCTTGTAGATTGTGCACATGGCTGCCACTGTTTGTCAATGGTGAAGGGATTGAATGTTAGTGGAAGGGGTAGCAATCAAGTGGGTCTGGTTTATCCTAGATGGCGTCAAACTTTTTGTGTGTTGTTGGAGCTGCACTGATCCAGGCAAGTGGAAAATATTCCACTAAATTCCTGATTTGTACTTTGTAGATTGTGAACAAGCTTTGGGGTGTCAGCAGGTGAGTTATTTGCTACAGGATTCCTAGCTTTTGATCTGCTCTTCTAGCAACAATATTTAGTCGCTAGTCCAGTTCAGATTCTGGGAGATGGTAACCAACTTCTTTTGTGCCAGATATGACTCCAACCAATGAATGGTTTTTCCCTTGATTTCCATTAACTCCAGTTTTGTTAGGGCTCCTTGATGTCACGGTTTAGACATGGACGAAAGAGCTGAATGCTGGAGGTGAGGTGAGAGTGAGTGCCCTTGACATCAAGGCAGCATTTGACCAAGTGTTACATCAAGGAGCCCTAACAAAACTGGAGTTAATGGAAATCAAGGGGAAAACCACTTGGTCAAATGCTGCCTTGATGTCAAGGGCAGTCACTCTCACCTCACCTCCAGCATTCAGCTCTCTCGTCCATGTCTAAACCAAGGCTGTAATGGGGACAGGTGCAAGTTATTGCTGAGTAGGTACTGCTTAATAGCTGTTAATGACCCCTTCACCACTTTACTGATAATCGAGAGTAAACTGTTGGAGCAGTAAATGGCCTGTTTCTTATGTAAAGGACTTCCCTGGGCAATTCTTCATGCCGGTTAGAAGCTAGTTATGGGAGAGAGTGCACTCACTAAAGCCCAAACCCACCAAAAGATTGCCCCCATAATGGTGGAGTTGTTAGCAAATAGCTACCCATTAAAAATGAAAGTGGATATGGGGGCTCTGGTCTCCGTTACCGGGGAGCAGACTTATAACTGCCTCCAGGCAGGTATTCAAATCCTGAATCCAGAAAGCACAAAAGTCAGGCTGGCCAACTATACTAGGGAACCATTGCAGATAAAGGGCACCAGACCGACCCTAGTGCCTTAGAGACAGCAGTCAGCTTGACTTCCAGTCATCATGCATGGGGTCAAGGACTTAGCCTGATGGTGAGAGATTGGCTCCAACACATTACTGTTCTGGCTGGAGATCTTCAGGCTGGGCACTGGAGGACAGTACAAAGTCATCAAGAAGGACTTGGGAAAATAAGAGGAGCCAAAGCTAAGATTTATGTCAACTCCGAGTGAGACCAGTTCCATATTTCCTCTTGGAAAAGGACTGTCAGACTGGAATGCTTGGAGAAGCTTGGTGTCATAAAATCTGAACAGTTCGCAGAATGGGCTGTATCTTTTCCTGTCCTCAAGCCGGATAAGCTGTTCCAGCTTTGTGGAGACTATAAGCTTATGGGCAATAGGGTTTCTAAACTTGACAGATACATTATGTCTGGATTGAAGACCTTTATGCCATGTTAACCGGGGGACAAACATTTTCAATGTTGGACATGAGTCATGCGTTTCTTCAACTTGAATTAAACAAGCCTTCCCAAAAGTACATAACAATTAATAAGCACTGAAACCTATGCGAATACGTTAGCCTGCCTTTTGGGGTCTCATCTGCATGCACCATTTATCAACGGGTCATGGAGAACATACTCCAAGGGTTACTTCAGGTTGCATTGGAGTGAGGCTGGGGATGGCGTCAAGCAGGAAATTAGAGATGCATGCATGCAGAAAGGGTATAGAAGTTATTAGGTGTGGCTTTAATCTGCATATTGATTGAGCACCAAACTGGTAGCAGTGAAATGGAGAAGGATTTCCTGGAATGTAAGGGATGGCTTTCTCAATCAACTAGAGAAGCAGGGCATCCTAGACTGGGTATTGGATAATGAGAAAGGATTAATTAGCAACTTTGTGGTGCAAGATCCTTTGGGGAAGAGTGACCATATTATGGTGGAATTCTTCACTAAGATGGACAGTAACATAGTTAAGTCTGAGACTCAGGTCCTGAACTTAAGGAAAGCTAACTTTTATGGTATGAGATATGCATTGGCTAGAATAAGCTGGCAAAGGGTACTTAAGGATTGGCAGTGTAAAGACAAGGGAAGACATTTAAAGAACACATGGATGAACTTCAACAACTGCACATCCCTGTCTGGCATAAAAATAAAACCATGGAAGATGGCTCAACCATGGCTAACAAAGGAAATCAGTAATAGTGTTAAAGCCAAAGAGGAGGCATGTAGATTGGTTAGAAAAAGCAGCAAACCTGAGAACTGGGAGAAATTTAAAATCCAGCAGAGGAGGACAAAAGGTTTAATTCAAAAGGGGAAAATAGAATACAAGAGTAAGCTTGCAGAAAACATAAAAACTGACTGCAGAAACGTCTATAGGTATGTGAAGAGAAAAAGACTGGTAAAGATAAATTACAGTTAGAATCAGGTGAATTCATAATGGGCAACAAAGAGGTAGCAGACCAACTAAACAAATACTTTGGATCTGTCTTCACTAAGGAGGACACAAATAACCTTCCAGAAATACTGGGGGACAGAGGGTCTAGCATGAAGGAGCAACCATAGGAAATCCTTATTAGTCAGGAAATTGTGTTGGGGAAATTGGTAGAATTAAAACCCGATAAGTCCTAAGGCCAGAGATTCTGCATTCCAGAGTTGTTAAGGAAGTGACCCTAGATACAGTGGATGTATTGGTGATCATTTTCCAGCATTCTATAGACTCTGGAAAAGTTCCAATGAATTGGAGGGTAGCTAATGTAACCCCACTTTTTAAACAAGGAGGGAGAGAGAAAATGGGGAATTATAGATTGGTTAGCCTGATATCAGTGGTGGGGAAAATGCTGACTCAATTATTAAGGATGTAATAACTGAGCATTTGGAAAGCAATGACAGGGTCGATCCAAGTCAGCATGGATTAATTAAAGGGAAATTGTGTTTGACAAATCTTCTGGACTTCTTTGAAAATGTGACCAATAGAGTGAACAAGGGTGAACTTGTATATCTATAGTTTCAAAAGACTTTTGACAAAGCCCCACACAAGAGCAAAATTAAAGCTCATGGTACTGAGAGTAATGTATTGACGTGGATAGAGAACTGGTTGGCAGAGAGGAAGCAGAGAGTGGGAATAAATGAGTCCTTTTCAGAGTGGCAGGCAGTGACTAATGGGGTACCGCAGGATTCAGCACTGAGACCCCAGCAGTTCACAATACACATTAATGATTTGGATGAAGGAATTGAATGCAGTTTCTCCAAATTTGCAGACACTCAGCTGTGTGGCAGTGTGTGCTGTGAGGAGGATGCTAAGAGGCTGCAGGGTGACTTGGACAGGCTGACTGAGTGGGCAAATACTTAGCAAATGCAACATAATGTGGATAAATGTGAGTTTATCCACTTTAGTGCAAAAGTGGAAAGAAGATTATTGTCTGAATGGTGGCAGTTTAGAAAAAGGGAAGTGCAACATGATTTGGGTTGTATGGTTGAACAATCACTGAAAGCTTGCATGCAGGTACAGCAGGTGGTGAGTAAAGCTAATGGTATGCTGGCTTTTATAGCAAGAGGATTTGAGTATAGAGTAAGGATGAATGTTGCAGTTATACAGGGCCTTAGTGAGGCTACACTTTCAGTAGTGTGTGCAGTTTTGGTCTCCTAGCCTGAGGAAGGACATTCTTGCTTTTAAGGGAGTCCAGTGAATAATAAAGAAAGAAATAACACAGAAAATTACAGCACAGGAATAGGAACTTTGGCCCTCCAACCCTGCACCAACCATGCTGCCCAACTGAACTAAAACCCCCTACCCTTCCAAGGACCTTATATCCCTTCATTCCCTATTCATGTATTTGTCCAGACACCCCTTAAAAATCACTATCGTATCTGCTTTCACTGCCTCCTCCAGCAGCAGATTCTAGGCCCCCACCACCCTCTGAACAAAAAACTTGCCTCGTACTTCTCCTTTAAACATTATCACTCGCGCTTTAAACCTATGCTCGCTAGTAATTGACTCTTCCACCCTGGGAAAAAGCTTCTGACTATCCACTCTGCCCATGCCCCTCATAATCTTGTTGACTTCTATCAAGTCATCCCTCAACCTCCGTTGTTCCTGTGAGAACAACCAAGTTTCTCCTACCTCTCCTCATAGCTAATGCCCTCCATACCAAGCAACATCTGGGTAAATCTTTTTTATACTGTCTCCAAAATCTCCACATCTTTCTGGTAGTGTGGTGACCAGAATTGAACACTATATTCCAAGTGCAGCCTAACTAAGATTCTATAAAGTTGCAACATGACTTGCCAGTTTTTAAACTCACTGCCCCAACCGATGAAGGCAAGCAGACCGTATGCCTTCTGGACTACTTTCTCCACTTGCTTTGCCACTTTCAGTGCCTGTGTACCTGTGCAGCCAGATCCCTCTGCCTATCAATACTGTTAAGGGTTCTGCCATTTAGTGTATATTTCCTACCTGTATTTGACCTTCCAAAATGCATTTCCAGTTCACCAGACTGATTCTGGCAATGGCAGAACTGACATATGAAGAGGGACTGGATTGACTGGGCTTGTACTCAACTGGAATTTAGAAGAATGAGAAGGGATCTCATAGAAACATATAAAATCCTGATGGGATTGGAGAGGCTGGTGGGAAGAATGTTCCTGATGTTGCGGACATCCAGCACTAGTGGTCACAATCTAAGAATAAGAGGCAAGCCATTCGGGACTGAGATGAGGAAGAACTTCTTCACTCAGAGAGTTGTGAACCTGTTGAATTCTCCACCACAGAATGCTGTTGGAGCCAGTTCATTAGATATGCTCGAGAGAGCTGGACATGGCCTCGTGACTAAAGGGATCAAGGGTTTGGAGAAAAAGCGGAAGTGAGATACTGAAAGTACATGATCAGGATTGATTACATTGAATGGTGTAGGCTCGAAGGGCCAAATGGCCTACCTCCTGCACCTATTTTCTATACTTCCTCTATGTTTCTATGTTTGTGTGTTCTTTGTGATGCCATCCCCTTGGTGTACTGCTTTACTGTGATCAGCCTTAGGTGCACTCTGTATGAGTCCCTTTTTCTCCAGAGGTGCAGCAATTAGTGGTTTTCTACTTACAACATTCTGCATTGTGTCCTTTGCCATTGCAGTGGTAACATGTTTGGAAGTGAGTAGTCCCTCGCTTACTACTTTAGTTTCCGCATTGTTAGAATCGCTTCCAAATCTCCCAGCTTGTTTCTTTGTCATTTCTATGCTTTTCACAATCTCAAACACTTCTTCCAATGTCAGCTCTGTCAACAATCTACGCTGAATTCTTTCATTTGTTAGTCCACAAAGCAAATGATCACATGCAAAGCTTCTTCCAGGTAACTTTTAAAGTCACAGTGTTAGGCTAGTTTTCTCAACGCAGCCTGTTTTGTTCAGTGAAACTTGAATCTCTTGGCAATAGCTGTTGTTCTGGAATTGAAGTGTTTTCTTCAAAATGTCCACAACCTCTTTGAAGCTTTTATCTGTTGGCTTTTCAAGGGCAATGAGATTTCTCAGTAAGTTTGAATTTTTCATTCTGATGGATGTAAGAAACACCAAGGTCTGTTTTCCCTTTCCAAACCCATTTGCAAAGAAAACCTATTCCTTTTGCTCTGTTTGGACTACAAAGTCCATAGTAGTCAGATCAAAAAGCATTAAAGCCAAAGAGGCAACATCTGTGAGTAAAACACTTTCTTTTCTCCCCCCTTCCATTCCTTTTTTTCATTCTGGCCCTTAAAAGAGGCCTTGATAGTGATGATCCTGTCCTCATCACCATGTGAAGTGTCCTGTCACATGTAAATAATTTAAGAGTACAAGCACAAATGTCCACATCTGATTCTGAACTGAACTGCCCACCAAAATAGGAAGACCTCTTTTATTAATTTTTACACATAAATTAAGTACATTTGGGATTCCGTCTCTAGCACTGGCTGTCTACTGGTAAGTTTTTACACGGCAGTTCTTTTCAACTAAAATGTCCTTTTACAAAAGTATAAACTTTAAGCACAAACATCATATCCATAAAATATTTTGTTTGGTTCTGTAGAGATAGTTATATTTGATCCTGCATTTGGTACATTTTCGGTATTAGTAAATACTATTATTCATGAACCTCTTTGACAAGGGAGACATTTGGTCATTTTGACTGTAATTATAAAGATTATGATAGAACAGAAAGATGACATTGCTCTCTCTATGTAATTCTCAGAGATAAGATGCTGTGCCTGTTCATGTCATTATTTATATGTTTCAGTTGACCTACTTTTGCAGTGATGCAGAATGTGTCATTTTCATAGTGTCTAGAAATAACTTGAGGTGAACAACATCGTTGATTTTAAAATACAATATATAATTGTAGACATAGAGCTTGGACCACTGAAAATCTTCATATGAGGGAATGTTTAGTTAAATAGTGTAGCAAGTAAGTGATATTGTAAATAATCATGTAAACAGTCATTCATAAATCTTGATGATAAAACAATTACTTCATAGAAATTTGTATGTGTTTTTTGGTCTTTCGGTTGATAATATTTGTAATTGTATGCGCATAGCCTTATTGGATTTATCTGACTGGTTTCAGTTCACCTGAAAGAGTGAGTCAGCCAGTTAGGGGCTTACTGTTCAGGGAGCCATTTTCTGCCTACTTTGCTTCAAGGGTATTACAGCGTTTGCTTTGAAAAACTGGAGATTAGAAAGGGGCCTTCAGCTTCAGAACAAGGCAGTGCATATCATCCTTCAAAAGCTGCGGAGGGGGCTGCAAAATGAAAGCTGGGTGACGAGTGAGAAGCAAGTGAAAGCTGACTCTGTATATTTTGTCTGGCTGCATATTTTAAAATGCAAAAACCAAGTTTATTACAGTCATGAGCTAGCCTTTTGACATAATGCTTTTTTTCTGGCCAGTATTTCTACAGATAGGGTTTAGGAAAAATAGCTATTTACAGATGTTTCTAAAACAAAAGGGATTTGCTGTTTTAGGTGTACTTTGATGAAAACGATTAATATTCCATTGGGCATTCTATTTCCTCCAAGGAATGCAAATCCACTTTGGATAATTAAAAAATACTTCTCACCTACGGTCTACCTTCTGAATCTGTGGCAACAATTGGCTGAAATAATCTTTCCCCTCAGTTTGTGAACAGGAGATACAGGTGGTTGCTCAGGTCCAAAAAAGGTGATGCATTTCACTGGAATCCAAATGGAAAGCTTAGCGGAGAATTAAAAATGTTAATTAGTTTATGGGCTGCAATATTGAATAAGATCAGAAAACAGATGGGGATCGCAATGCACAATTAGCCTGTACTTGCTGTTTCCAATATATTTGATGCTGTACACTCATTTACATGATTGTTGTGTTCGGCAAGTGCTACGAAAGCATGCCTGAACTGGGAGGGCAAAATTGTGAGAGGCTATCACTCCTTAAATCTATTCTGAACTACTTAAAACTGGCCTGCACCTCTTAAAAAGAAAAATGCATTCTGGCTGGAGCAGGTGCTGAAGTAGGTTAGAAATGTCAGGGTGGTTGAGAAAAATTCTGAATTATAGCACAACATGGTAGAAAACCATCTTCCACTCTATCTGGAGATCACAGGGTCACATTGCATAAACCGCTAGATAGGGCGGGGGTGGGGGGGAATGCCCTCAATCTGATGGCCACCTTTCTGAGTGGCTGCATTCAGCTGTGATCATACCATTGGTATGCAGATATCAAGTGTTGTGATGGAAGGGATCTAGCCATTTTACCACCGAATGCTACATCCAGTTGGACCATACAGTATCACCTGATCCTTGCGGGAAGATTTGTACATCCTTGTCCACAACTTCTTCAGGCAGTGGTCCTCATGTATCATCCAGGAGGCCCTGCAGGGAAAAGAGATGGTGGATCCTGTTGAATAGTTCCTTGTGTAAACTGTCAAATTCATTAAAACTTTCAAATGAGCACCAAGCTATAGTTTAGCTGGTGGTGAGGAAGGCCTAATCTGTCAGACCCTTCCTGCCATTTCAGCACTTTGCCCTCAAAATGATAATGGTGGGGAAGAAACTGTTGCCCACTTTTGAAATGAGCCATTGCAAAGTAAGTCTGGAAAGAGATGCAAAATGTTTTGTTGAGGTTCAGCCCAGGTTGTTCTAAGGGATATGCACCAAGACAAACATCAACTGCTGCTGGAGAAACATCGGCATGCTGAAAGATGCTCTTTGATATGCCAAAGACTTGCTATTCTTCCAATGCACAGAGCAGTTGGCAATCAAAGGTTGCAGGTAGATGGATTCCAGGATCCAGGGCTACGTCTGTAGGGACACAATAAGGCATGGGACAAACACTGCAAAGACTCAATGGGGGAAAGGCCACTGTCTACCTCCCACCTTAGTATAGTGAGGAGCTAGAATCCTTGTGAAATTTCTTGGGCTCTGTGCAGCAGAGAATGGTTGACAGAAATTTAAATGTGCATTTTAAATTAACCTGCAATGGCAAATGCATAGTGAGGCATTTCATGCACCGTATTAAAGTTGATCTGCATTCCACTTTCTGTAATGTCAAATGTAAACTGTTAGATAATGCATTTTTACATATTTTATGAATAAGGTATATGGGTATGGGGAGGAGTGGGGGGTGGAACTTGGCAGAGAATGGCTCAAAGATTTTCTTGCACTACACTAGAGGTTTTCATCAAAGAGTTACAGGAAAGGAGAGATGCCATTTATCAGTTGGTGGTTGGGGTAGGAGCAGTCCCCGAAGACAAACTCTCAGAAGATGCAAAAAGCTGTGACAGTAAATGACAAGAACTTAGTCCTGAAAAGCTGGAGGCAATGCTTTAGGAGGTTCAGTGACCCCACTCACCATTGGTCAAACCCAGTAAATGCATCTTCAAATATCAAAACCTACTAATTGCCCCACGAGCCTCACAAACTGAGCAATGTTGCACGTCTAATTCACTCACCTTGCAAAAATCTCTGTGAATCATAACTCGTAGAACATTCATAAGAACATAAGAAATAGGAGCAGGAGTAGGCCATCCAGCCCCTCGAGCCTGCCCCGCCATTCAATAAGATCATGGCTGATCTGTCGCTGCTCAGTTCCACTTTCCCGCCCTCTCCCCATAACCCTTATTTTCAGAATTTAAATTAAATTCAGAATTTCATATCCAGAACTGTTGCAGGCTTCACGCATACAATTCATAGCTCATGCGCACTGCCAACTATTCAGCCATGACAGTCATATCACCCCAAAATGTTACTCCATTCTCTTTGGCACGTATCCCTCTTCCAGGATAAGGTGGAACACAGCCGATGGAAAACAGTGACAGCTAACCAGCGGGATACATGTCCTTACCTTCCATGGGGAAACAGTGTTTGCCATCATAAGAGCAGTATTGACTGAGGCTATAGCCAGCAGTGTGTCTGAAAACTTTGACAATGATGGTATCTTCTGACATCCCATTTCACCCTTATCTCACAATCTTCTCTTATTTGCTTTTTGCTTTCAAATATTCAACAACTGCAACATGACTAGGCAGGGGTAAAAGAGGAAGAGATGATAGAACACAAGGCAGTGCTGAAAAAGAAACATTGTCATTCATTCTCACTCACAGCCACCAACTCAGAACTCTGCATTTTTGAAGGGTAGTTTAAGGGTGGGACCTGTATGTGATGAGATACAGGGTGTGAGTAGCATGTTTTAGAACTCCGATAGCCAGGCAGTGAAGGAGAGAATACTAGATTTCAAACTTTATAGGATAATATTTTGTTTATCAAAGTTTATTATGCACTTTCAATCAACAAAACTTTCAACTTACAACTCACTCTCCCTCAGTTTTGCAGGGCGGCACGGTAGCACAGTGGTTAGCACTGCTGTTTCACAGCTCCAGGGATCTGGGTTCGATTCCCAGCTTGGGCCACTGTCCGTGTGGAGTTTGCACCATCTCTTCGTGGATGCCCTGGTTTCCTCCCATAGTCCAAAGATGTGCGGGTTAGGTTGATTGACCATGCTAAAATTGCCCCTTCGTATCCTGAGATGTATAGGTTAGAGGGATTAGCAGGTAAATATGTAGGGATATGAAGATAGAGCCTGGGTGGGATTGTGATCAATATAGACTCGATGGACCAAATGGCCCCTTTCTGCACTGTAGGGTTTCTGTGATTCTAAGTGAAATCGAATTTAACCAATTTTTTGGAGTTCTTTAAAAAAAGATGCATGTGCTGTGGATAAATGGAAACTGGTGGATATACCCTGTTTAGATTTCTTGAAGACTTTTAATAAGTTGTCACAGCAAAGGTTATTACAGAAAACAAAAGCTCATGGTTCAAGGGATAACATATAGGCAAGGATTGAAGATTGACTAGCAAACAGGAATTGGCATAAACGGATCTTTTTCTGGTTGGCAGTATGTGGCAAGTGGTGTGCCACAGGGGTCAGTGCTGGGGTCTCAATTGTTTACTGTTTATGTAAATGTCTTAGATGAAGGGACTGAACATATAGTTGCAAAATTTGCTGACAAAACAAAGATAGACAGGAAATGAATTGTGAAGAGGACATAGAAGCTACAAAAAGACATACGTCAAGTGAGTAGGCAAAAATCTGACAACTAGTACATAATATGAGAAAAAGTGAAATTGTCCATTTTAGTAGAAGAATATAAAAAAAAATTAAATGGTGAAAAGTGAAGAGCTCTGAGGTGCAGAGAGATGTGGGTGAATCACAAAAGTATAAGGTACAAAATAATTCAGAAAGTTCATAGGATGCTATTGTTTGTTGTGAGGGGAATTGGTTACGAAAGTTAGGGGGTTATACTACAGCTGTACAAGCCATTAGTGAGACCACATCTGACATATTATGTGCAGTATTGGTCTCCTCATTAAAAGAAATAAATAAATGTGTTAGAAGCAATTCAAAGAAAATCTACTAGACTAATACCAGGAATGGGGGAAGGTTGGGCAAGTTAGATTTGTGTCTGCTAGAATTTAGGAGAGTGAGAGATGACTTTCTCAAAATCTTTAAGATCCTGAGGGGTATTAACAGGATGGATGTGGAGAAGATGTTTCTTCTTGTCGGAGAAGCTAGAACTAGGGATCACTGTTTAAAAGTAAGGGGAAACTGTTTTAAGACAGAGAAGAGGAGAATTTTTTTCTGAGAGTCAGTAGTCTCTGGAATACTGCCTCAAAAGGTAGTGAAAACAGAGCCTTTGAGTATTTTCAAGGCAGAGTGAGATAGATTATTAATTAACAAAGGGGTGAAAGGTTATTGGGAGTTGGAAGGAATGTGGAGATAAGGTTGCAAACAGATCTGTAATGTTTTTATTGAATGGCAGAGAAGGTGCAAGAGATCAAGTGACCAACTCTTGCACCCAATTCGTATGTTAATATGTATGTTCATTCACAAATATACTGAAAAGCTGCTTAACTGTCCCAGCTTTTCAATGTAGTAGTGAACACTTATCAACATTCTGCAGTTGGTGGCATGGCGTCTTCCCCCCATTATCCACTGACACAAAGAAGTAGCTGAATTTCAGGTAATACAGGAAATACAGAGCTCTGGCAAGGCATAGAAAAGTGGGAATGAGTAACAATCCAACAGGGCATGTCACCGTTCAGAAGATTCAGCCTATTTGAACGTTGCCTGAGTGATGTGCACTGGAGTCATGAGCCATAAGGTTAGCGGTTTGCCTTTGTGGCTCAGAAACCACCCTCTGGTCTCTCATGGCGGCTTTTTGCAGATGGTACAGTGGGCTGGTACTGAATAAAAGCATCATGACTGCTGCCAGAATACTGGGCATTGATCTGAATGATGCACTGAGATAGTCACACACTGGCTGGGCATTGAGTAGATGGAATCCCTACTGGATGTTGTACCCCTCAGAGTTTACATACAGTGTCTGCAAAGCCACACATGTGCCATTTGCACCCTGGAAAAACCTGCAGTTTTGGCAAATTGATATGGTCATTCTGCCTGTTTCTCTCTGACATAGAGTCTCGGTGGTCTTCCTTACACAACCCAGGAGAAAATCTGGTATTGTCACAAATATTGCTTTCTCCAGATGGGCACAAAAATGTTGAAGGCCATTATGATTGACATGATCACTATCAAAACCATTGCTAGTGCTGTCCTTGTCCTGCTCTGAGACTGTACAATTTGGCTGCTACAGATACAGATTTGATGAAGCAGAGATATCTGCCACACTGTTCCTCACTGAGTTTGAGGGAGGACAGTTGTTCCTGACAATCCTGGTGGATATGACCTTCTGGTGAGAACCATTTACCCCCTCACCCTTCAAGCAGCCTGTCCTCTTACGTTCTGCCTCTGTTCATTCTCCCTATCCTGCTGCAAGCCAGCAGAGATATAAACTACTGCACACAAATCTGGAAGCGATTGATCAGAGCAGAATCCTTGAAATCGTAATCACAGCTATTAGCACCTGCTACTCCTGTACAACCCATCAAACATTTCTACAAACTCAGTAATAGGCCAAAGAGGTGAATCAACTACGAATCTATGAACATAGTTGATGTCCCTTTCAAGTAGCAATGGTTGGAGGTCCTTCCTGCTGCTATATGCATTGGCAACTGTACAAGATTGAGAGAAGAGTCATTAATAAGAATATTCAGGTCAAAAATGACATTACTAATGATAAATCAGCATTACACGTTGTGTTGTGTGACATCACGATCTTTAGACTCTGCATATTCCCGGATCACGCTCCCTGCTGTTGCACTAATAGCCATACGAAAAGGTTGCCCAGCATGGTCAGTGCTAGAAGTGTGCAGTCATGCCTCAGGTGATACTTTGCATCTGAAACAACATCAAACATATGGGGGCTATGGAGCTATGCTATAATTTAAACAAAGTAAAATGATTTAACCATGCAGAGAACTGTAGGCAAGTTGTACTGATTGAGCTAATTGAGTTTGGCAAAGCTGTTGTTATGCATGCTCACTTGCTGTGGAGTGAAACAGCTTAATGATTCATATATTATTTTGTCTTTCCGTGTGGTTTCCCCATCTGTATTCAGAGAGATTGATGAAGCAGATGTGGGAAAGACACAATTAGGGTCATAAAGTCATTACTCTGTAGGAGGCCATTCATCCCATCGAGTTCATGTCAGCTCTGTCTAGAACAATCCAGTCAGCCACATTCCCCAGTTCTACCTCCATAACCCTATAAGTTTACTTTCCTCTGGTGTCCATTCAATTTCCATTTTAAATTATTCATCACCTCAGCTTCTGCTCCCGTTCCATGTTGTGAGTTCCAGCTCATTACCACCCACTGCCCAATAAAGTTTTTCCATGCACCCCTATTGTATCTCTTACCCAAAATTGTAAATATCTCCTCGGTGCTTGTGCCTTCAGCAAATGGGAATAGCTTTCCTTTGACTACCTTATCTGTACCTGTTTAACCTTATAAACATTTATCAATTCTCCCCATAACCTTCTTTGCTCCAAGGGGAATAATCCCAATGTCTTGTTACACTCTGAGCCAATGTAAGACAGTGAGCACAGGGGTGAATAGGGTGTGAGTTACAACATGGGCAACAGCAGTTGGATGGCCATAAGTTTACTCAGGGTAGAGTGTGGGAGACCAGCCAGAAGTGCATTGGCCTGGCCGTGTCTAGAGGTAACAAAGGTATAAATGAGGATTTCTACAGCAGATGGGCTGGGATGGGATGAAGGCAAATGATTTTACCTAAGTGGAAATGGGTAGCCTTGGTGGCATGAGTGCTAGACCAGAAGTTCATTTTGGGATCAAATGTAACCCAAAATTGTGAACAGACTAACCTTAATCCCAGACTGTTGCCAGAAAGGGGGATGAAGTTAGAAGCTAGGGAATGGAGTTTGGAGTGGGGACTGAAAGTAGGTGGACCTTTATGGCTCCCTTCCAGTGGGGCTGGAACCATAAAATTCTGTGAGCCATTCAAAACTTATATTGACTTCAGAAATGGAAGATCCCACTATCAGGAGGGGTAGTAAAATTCCACCCAATGATTTCAGTCTTCCCAATATTTTATTAGAGGAAACTTCTGCTCAGCATAACATCTCTGCTTTTGTATTCAATACCTCTATTTACGAAGTATTTGCTTTGCCAACTGCACTCTCAATATATCCTGCCATCTTCCAAGACCTATACATGTGAACCCTCAATCTCTCTTTCCCTATACATACTTTAGAACAGTTTGTTTAGTCTCAGTTGCTCTTCCTATCCTTCCCATTTCCGAAATCAGTGGAGGTTTTGAATGGTCGCTGAATTGTATGGCCCCGTATGAAAGAACCTGAATTTTAAAAAAACCAAGCTCTGAAATTATGTTAGTGGATATTAGCGTACAAACACTTTATATTCTGAACTAAAATTTACCTCCCCATTATTTTAGCAAAAATATTAATCAAATTATGCTAAATAGGTCAATGCTCCCTCAAAAATACAGTGGGAAATTTCAGATTAGCGCATTCCTATACTGCTGTCCCAAAAGGAAATTTCAAGCCATGTGTGCTTTGCTGACATGAATGTAAACATCCAGGAATCATCTGAGAATAATTTATAAGTCCTATGTGTCTTATTCATGCAGTACAAGAATGGGAGAAGAATGAAATAACTTTAGCAAGCCGTGGATAACGAAGGAGGTGAAGGAAAGTGTTAAATTAAAAGCGGAGGCATTTAGAGTAGCTAAGAGTAGTGGGCGAGAAGAGGATTGGGAGAGGTTTAAATGTCAACAAAGATTGACAAAGAAGTTGATAAAGAAGGGTAGGAGAAACTATGAAGCTGGGCTAGCGCTTAATATAAAAAAGGATAGCAAGAGTTTTTATAAATATATAAAAAGGAAGAGGCTGGCTAGGGTGAACGTTGGTCCCTTAGAGGATGAGAAGGGGGACTTAGTGGTAGGGGATGGGGATATGGCGGAGGTCTTGAATAACTTCTTTGTTTCTGTCTTCACGGAGGAGGACGTGAATAAATTGCCGGGTGTTAGAGATGGAAAGGTGGTAGGACTGGAGGGTCTTAATGACATTACTGTTACTAGAGAGGTGGTGCTCGACAGACTGGAGGGGCTGATTGTGGATAAGTCGCCAGGACCGGATGGAATGCATCCGAGGGTTCTGAAAGAAATGGCGGAGGTGATAGTGGATGCCTTGGTGGTTATTTTCCAGACGTCGCTGGATTCCGGGGAAGTGCCAGAAGATTGGAAAACAGCTAATGTTACGCCGTTGTTTAAGAAGGGTGCCAGGCAAAAGGCAGGGAATTATAGGCCGGTTAGTTTAACTTCTGTTGTAGGTAAAATGTTAGAATCCGTCATCAAGGAGGAAATAGCGAGGCATCTTGAGGGGAATTGCTTGATACAGCAGACGCAGCACGGTTTCGTTAAAGAGAAGTCGTGTCTGACAAATTTACTGGAGTTCTATGAGGATGTGTCTAGGGCGGTGGATAGAGGAGAGCCGGTGGATGTGGTCTTTCTTGATTTTCAGAAGGCGTTTGACAAGGTACCTCACAAGAGGTTATTGCAGAAGGTCAGGGGACATGGAGTTGGGGGTAGGGTGTTAGCATGGATAGAGGATTGGTTATCAAATAGGAGGCAGAGAGTGGGGGTCAACGGGTGCTATTCGGATTGGCGGATGGTGACTAGTGGAGTGCCCCAGGGGTCGGTGCTGGGGCCTCAGCTATTTACCATTTATATAGATGATCTGGAGGAGGGAACCGAGTGTATGGTGTCAAAATTTGCTGATGACACCAAGATTGGTGGAACGGCAAATTGTGCGGAGGGTGTGGAGAGTCTACAGAAGGATCTAGATAGGCTGGGTGAATGGGCCAGGAAATGGCAAATGGAATTTAATGTTGGCAAGTGTGAGGTGGTCCACTTTGGTAGGAATAATGGTAGGAAGGATTATTACTTACGTGGCGAAAAACTGCAGCAGGCGATGGTGCAGAGGGACCTCGGGGTCCTTGTGCATGAGTCGCAAAAACCCAGCTTGCAGGTGCAGCAGGTGGTCAGGAAGGCAAATGGGATGCTGGCCTTCATAGCGAGGGGCATTGAATATAAAAGTAGGGAGGTCTTGCTGCGGCTGTATAGGGCATTGGTGAGGCCGCAGCTGGAGTACTGTGTGCAGTTTTGGGCGCCGTACTTACGCAAGGATATTTTGGCCTTGGAGGGAGTGCAGAGGAGGTTTACTAGGCTGATACCGGAGTTGAGGGGGTTGAGCTATGAGGAGAGGCTGAATAAATTAGGCTTGTACTCGTTAGAGTTTAGAAGAATGAGGGGAGATCTCATTGAGACGTATAAGATGATGAATGGGATGGATAGGATAGAGGTGGAGAGACTCTTCCCACTCAGAAAGGATAGTAGGACTAGGGGGGCACATCCTCAAGATAAAGGGGGGAGCGGTTTAGAACGGAGTTGAGGAGGAACTTCTTCACTCAAAGGGTGGTGAATCTCTGGAATTCTCTGCCCGTTGAAGTGGTGGAGGCTACCTCGCTAAATATTTTTAAGACGCGGGTTGATGGGTTTTTGATAAGAGAGGGGATTAAGGGTTATGGGGAGAGGGTGGGAATGTGGAACTGAGCCACGACAGATCAGCCATGATCTTATTGAGTGGCGGGGCAGGCTCAAAGGGCTAGATGGCCTACTCCTGCTCCTATTTCTTATGTTCTTAGGCTCAACATTTTTGTTCAGTATTTGCAACATGCTTCTGGTTATGTTTTGCCAAATTAGTGATATTAGGCTATTGTGTATTTGGGATTAAGAAGGGTTATTAATGATAGTGATGAGTGAACATACATGTCACCAATATGAAAAACCAAAGCAAAAATCCATGAGTCAGTGCAAAACTGCTAATGTGTGTTTGTTGTATTCACCTGGTTCATTTAACATTTTATTTTTGGAACAATTCCCACGATCAAAATAACTTGTTGGAGGAAGTCCATTTTTCATTAAGTATTTAGGAGTTATGGGAAAGCATTTAAATTGAATGGTAAAAAATCTGCATAGACTTGCAATATTTTGTTAATCTGTGACCTTGCATTCCTTATTTGCGTGAACGAAGGCTGATCTAATCTTTGTCTATCACGAGCAAATTAAAGAACAATATATGTTATAAATGCTAAAAATTGAAAGCAATATTTTGTTCCTCTGTATGACAGAGAAACAATCATTAAAGTTAAGAACTAAAAAATAAGGGAACCTAAGAATTTTGGCTCTGCACAATATAGAAAGTGGAAACTTGAATAAGAACAGAAAATTGTGAAACAGCTGAGCAGATCTGGCAGCAACTGTGAAGAGCAGTCCACTAACATTTCAGGCCAATTACCTTTCATCAGAATTAGAAGAAGTTTGTGATTTAACTATTTATATATAAGTACAGAGGCAAAGAAGGAAAGGGGAGGAAAGAACAAAAGGGAAGGCCTTACAATAGGGTTGAAGTAGGAGTGACTAAATAACAAAGGGATGATGGTGCAAGGAAAAAGTGTGTTGTAATCAGTCAATACATAAAGAAAATGTTGATTTTAAGGTGTGAATAGCAACTGTAGAACCATTAACCAAACCTCTTCAACAAGAAAATAAGGACGGTGGTAATGATCTGAAGTTGTTGAACACAGTATCAAGGTTGAAAAGTTGTAATGTTAGTCTTTGATAAATTGAGCTTCACTGTAACTGTGTATGACACTGAGGAAGGAGTGATCAGAGTCTGAAAGAGATAGAGAATTAACATGACAAGTGGTCAGAAACTCAGGATCACACTTGTGGATTAAATAGAGGCTTTTGCAAAATGCCTCCCTTTCTTGTAGGGAATGAATATAAGTGAAATTTTTAATAAGCTTGACACGGGCATTAACCTCTATTCTATTTTCAGGATGTGTGCAAAAATTCCCATACTGCTACGTGAACATTGAAGAGGGCAGGGGTAAATCATGGTGGAATCTCCGAAAGACCTGCTACAAGATAGTAGAACATAATTGGTTTGAGACATTCATTATTTTCATGATTCTTCTCAGCAGCGGTGCCCTAGTGAGTAGGATTTTGCATTTGCATTCTAAATATTTTTACATAGTGTACAACTCCAAGTATGCATATTACAGTTGTGAGAGAAAAGTTGTAATTTAAAACAACATTCAATTATATTTTTTTTCTGACAGAGTGTATTAAGTCCCTGGAGGCAGAAATCCCTTCGCCAAAATCCCTTTATTTACAAGTCTGACAACAGCATACCAAGTGCTTTCTGTTAGCAGTCTACAGTAAGAGTGCTAGAGGAACTGACACACCTGGTTAAGTGCAAAGCAAGAGGCGTCCTGATATGGCCAATAAATTTGGCCCTTAATCAAGGAGCTCATATTCTAACAGCTCCACCTCAATTCCCTGATTAAAATCATTACACAGAGGAACAGTCATCAAAGTTAAGAAATGAAAAAAATTGAAAGAAACTATGAATTTCATCTGTGCAGAACTATAAATATTTCTTCAATCCAAATAAAAATATTGCAGATGGTAGATGCCTGCTGCAACATGCAGCAAACCTGACTGAATCTGTGGAGAGGGACACTGAGTTAATGGGCTGTATTTTCCCAGTCCCATGGTAGTAAGCCTGGAGGTAGCGAAGAAGGACAAGGAAAATAGGGGAGGTTGGGGGTGGGGGAGTTGGATTGGAACAGCTCCTTGGCACCTCCTGACAGCTGGGACTTTTCCCAGGGGAGATTTGAGAAGATGATCAACTTCTCAATCCATAAAGCTGGGAAGCCAATTACTGTTAAAGCCTCAATCAGAGGCAATTTTGTAGCAGAGCCAACATTTTGAATCCAGCAAAGCAGCCACTCTTAATGTGCGGGAGCCATCAGTGCTTTAGAAGAATCCTTCCTGCAGCTTACCAGTGGACTATCAAAAGTGGGGCTGCATTTATGAAGGCAGCACATGCAGCCAAGAACAATCCAGTGGACAACTTTCCCCTCCACCTTGATTGATATACTTGCCTAACTCCTGATTATTTTGTCACTGATGTGTAGTGTCCATATTGGGATACAGCGTTAGTCCCCAACCAACCTCAGCAGTTTCCCTCTGATTGGACCAGCAGCATCAACAACCCAGCCAGCATCATTAATTGGATGACAAACTCACTGACAGCCAGTAAGGAGGCCACTTTCTGAAAGCTTGCTTTGCTAGTCTCATTATTTGCAAACTTGTAGTCCCATCTGCTCCTGATATGAGGGTTCAAAAGCCTCAACTGGAAGAAGTTAGCGATATAGGAGTTTATTAAAAAGAAAATGCCTTCAGAGAAAAGGAGAAACTAACATGAGGGAATAGGGCTGAAGGCAGGAGTGATTAAATGACCAAAGGAATGATAGTACAAAGCAAAAGGGGGATTGTGATGGGAATGCAACGAAATAAATACTGGGTCTCGTGGCAGTATCAGTGACAAATGCAGAACCATTACCAGTGCCTGGTCTCCAAGAAATTACAATTAAAGATTCCTCTCCTCAGTGGCTTGATAGTCATTCAATCCATCAAATCTGATTTAAATTACAACTAAGAACTCATAAAACGGCACAGTGGTTAACACAGCTGCCTCACAGCTCCAGGGACCTGGGTTCAATTCCTGGCTTGGATCACCGTCTTTATGGAGTTTGCACATTCTCCCCGTGTCTATGCGGGTTTCCTCTGAGTGCTCTGGTTTCCTCCCACAATCTGAAGGATATGTTAGTTAGGTGCATTGACCCAAACAGGTGCCGGATTGTGGCGACAAGGGAAATTTCGCAATAACTTCATTTGCAGCGTAAATGTAAGCCTGCTTGTGACCAATAAATAAACTTTACTTTTGAAAGCCATTTGCTGCACAATAGAACTAGGATCAGAATTGGCTTATATTTATGGTGTTCCAAGATCAACCCTGCTAATCTACAACAAAATAAAACTAGCAATAACTGTGGAAAGTAACCATGGCCTTGATTAGCTCGACCTGCAGATCTTTGGAGTTTGTGTGTCAGTAGGAAACAGAAAGAAAAAGAGATGAGAAAGCTAATAAGCAAGCTGAATTAACCCCTTCATAAAATATCAACATTTTTACCTGTTATTTCATTTTCTTAGGCCTTTGAAGATATTTACATTGAACAAAGGCAGACCATTAAGACAATGCTCGAATTTGCCGATAAAATCTTCACCTACATTTTCATTCTGGAAATGCTGCTGAAGTGGGTGGCTTATGGTTTTGTGAAGTATTTCACGAATGCTTGGTGTTGGCTGGACTTCCTCATTGTTGATGTATGTATTCTGAATTTCCTGTTTTGTTGTTGGTATTCTATATTGTGCGGTGATGGTATCAGAGATTTGGCACACGTACCTGCTGTTGGATTACCCAGGATCACCGTACAAAATAAAAGTTTCTCAGGGGTTCAGTCATAACTGCTGTTCTGAAACTCAAGAGATTTGTTGAACTAGAGTAGGAAAAATTTACATAATGGTGTAGTAGGGGAATCTTCTCCGTGTCCTAGTTTACCTTACAGTAGCTGATGCTGACAGTAGTCCCAAAAGTGGAAAAACATTCCATTCACTTTTATCTGCAGTGATATCCCCCATTTTGCTGAGTGAAAAATCATCTTCTATAAAATGAATAATTTATTTATCTTGAAAATAACATACTTAAGAGCAATGGTTCTTTAATTTAAAGCGTTTTTGGACATTCTATGTAAACTATAATTAATACTAATTCAAAAGAAATATCTTATTTTAAATGTTCTTGTTTGTTGTATGATTTTTGCAAATATGTCCTTATAATTCAGATTCATGATGTAATGTGGAATTTCAAGCAATGATTTTTTTTAGTGTTTGTATATTTCTAAGAGGCAGAAAAACACCTGGGTCGGAACAAAGTTAAATGTTACAAGGACTGTCTAATTTTAGACAATCAAATACTCCAGAGAACACTGAGATCCAGTTATTGTTTGAATCATATGAATTATTTTTCTGGGGAACCAATCCAATCCTTCTTGATAGCTACTTTTCATTTCTGTGAAATGAGAGCACCCAACTTTCCTTGATTTCCATATTTGAATTTCTCCAGTCTGGTTTCCACCCTGCTACGTCCTAGAGCAACTCTTAACAAAGTCACAAATTAAATCTTATATGACTGAGACAAATGTATGCCGTCTCTTCTCTTGTTTCTCAGCCTGTATGCAACCTGTGACATAGTTGACTACACCATGCTCCCCAGAGCATCTCCACTTCATCCAGCTGGCGTGACTGCTCTCATGGTTCCTTTCTTATCTATCTAATCCATTGCACTGGTTTCTGTTCCTGTGCCATTTCCTCTGTGTACCCCAAAGATCTGTTTTGGAGCCCATCCTATCACTCATTTACATATGTCTTAGCTACATGCTGTAAAGAAGGGTTTTCCCAGATTTTCTGTTTTATTTCTAAAAAGTGTCGGTTTTCACACGTACCCCCTGTTAACACCCAGATCTACATCACCCCCACTTCTCTGAACTCCTCCACTGTAGCGAATCAAATGTATCAGACTGCCTACTAACTGTCCAGTATTGGAGGAGCAGAAGTTTCCTGCAGTTAAGTATTCAGAAGAACATTGTTCTTGAACCCCACTACAAACTCCATTTCTTGGTCACTGACACCATCCTTCTCAATGACAACTGTCTGAGGCTGAACTGGGCTGTTTGCAATCTGAGTTGTGATATTTGACCTCAAGATCATATAACTCAGACCATCTGTTTCCATCTCCAAAATATCACCCAAATATGTTGCTGCTTCAGCACAGCTGCTGCTGAAACCCTCACTCATAAATACCTCTAGGCTTTACAATTCCAATGCATATCTGACCAGCCTCCCATATTCTTCAATTCCTAAGCTTTCAGTCATTCAAAGCTGTGCCACCTTTGTCTTTACTCCACTGTCTACATCCTTACTCCCACCAGGTCCCATCCATTTGTCTTCCCTATGCTCACTGTGCTTCACTAACTCTTAATTAAGCCCTGTTTCAATTTTAATGTTTTCATCCTTGTTTTCAAACCCCTCCATGGTCTCATCCTTCCCTACCTCTAATTTCCTTCAGCCAACAACTCTCTACGATATCCATACTTCACTGATTCTGGCCTTTTAATTCCCAATTTTTAATGACTTCATTGTTGCTAACCATGCTTTCAGCTGCCTAGGTACATAGATGTAATTTATTGTTGTGTGAACAAAAGCTGCTCATGCAACTGACGTAGATGGATCAGCTTTGATCCCTGCTGTAAAGCATATGGCAAATACTATTTTATAAATTACATTAACCTTTGGGATTGTTTTTTATTTTTCCTTTCTTTGTGTAGGTCTCTTTAGTGAGCCTTGTAGCTAATGCCTTGGGCTACTCGGAACTAGGTGCTATTAAGTCCCTTAGGACACTAAGAGCTTTGAGACCTCTCAGGGCCTTGTCACGATTTGAAGGCATGAGGGTAAGATGGAAAAAACCTCAAGTTTTGCATATTTGTAAGAAGCATTTAGATCTAAAAAAGGAAATTAAAGTCAAGGAACTTGCAACACTATTCTAATTAGCGCTTCATTACAATATCTCAACATATGACTATAATCTATCCAGTATCATATGTAAAATTCACTTAGACTTTTCTGTCCAACTTTTCAGTTTATTAAAGTGCTCTCAAAGTTATTAAAAATAATACCTGCATAACAACTGAAGGAAGATAGCAAATTTTAAGTTGCAAGAAAACAATATGTAGCTGAATTATAAAATGTAATACATATTAACTGATCGTACATTTGTTTATTTGTGATGGTTGGAAGAATTAACTTGGTATTTTTCACAAAAAATGTTGTTACACATTGCTTAGTTTCAGAACTTCATTAAAAATATTAAAACTAAAATTAGTTCAATTTCTAGTTGTTTTTGGCGCAATTAGAAATGCATAAAAGCGCTACAGGTTGTCAACTTTATGAATATAATAGCATTTGAAGAGTTTTGAGAAAAAAACTTAAATGACAGCCACAGGTTGAACTTTACAAATTCATGCATCTAGCATTAAGTTGTTGCTTGTTGGGAGTGGACATCGGATTTCATTCAAGAGGAATGAATCAGAAAATTGAGTGCAGAGATAGACAGGATCCATTGAATACTAATGGACAAAAAAAGTGAATTTTGCATACAGGTTCTTGATATGTGTCTCTAGGCAGCAAAACTTCATGTAGACAGTGCCAAATTTGTGAAATTGTTCTGCACTTTGCAGTATCATTGTCCTGTAAGGCTGCCAAGATTATCATCATTAGTTTCACGTCAATCAAAACTATGAGCTGTCATTGCTTGATTTTGTTTTCCACTTTCACAATATTTTGTCACTATTTTGATGTCTATACTTATAATTTTGAAAATTTTTTTCTTTGCAGTAATCAAATTCTGTGACATCATCGACCTACCACAAGGTTTTTGCTTTATTTTGCTTTTTCAATACATGCAATACCATTTGGTCAAATGATTTTCTATAAATGCTTTATATTGTTTCTATATCCTTATTTGTGCTCACTTTGTCTGTTTTGCTCCATGATATATTGAAGTTTCATTGCACAATTACTTCTATTTCAGCTGCATGCATAAATGAGAAATTGCAGAAAGTACTTTTAACAAAAATCATGTTTTCTGTTTATGCTGCCAAGTAATTTTTCTGATTCTGACATTTATAATTTGTCTAACATGCTTTTCCTTAAATGTTGATGATAGGTTGTGGTCAATGCACTTCTTGGAGCCATTCCTTCCATCATGAATGTGCTGCTTGTCTGCCTGATATTCTGGCTCATTTTCAGCATAATGGGTGTGAATCTTTTCGCTGGAAGGTACTACCATTGTATCAACATAACTGATGGAAAGAGATTCCCCATTGACATTATTGACAATAAAACCGATTGCCTTCGGCATAATGATACCGCGCGATGGAAAAACGTCAAAATCAACTTTGACAATGTTGGAGCTGGCTACCTTGCTTTACTACAAGTGGTGAGTTAACTGCTACTTCACTTTTTTTTTAAAGAGAGAATAAGCAAGGCCTGAGAGTGAACTAATTCTGCAATTTACTTCATTAACTAAGAAACACTGTCAAATGTCCTGAGCTCAGAAACAGTTGTATATTTGCTTGCAACAAGGTTGCAAGTTTGCTTCTTTCTTTCAAAACAAGTAAGCACTCATACATATGGGGAATTAGTAGGATGTCCAGCCAATTACTGGCCAAATCAAACACTACAACTGGATTCTATTGTATTTGAGCAGTAATTTGCTAACTCAGTAGCTGGAAAATCTGTAGAGATTTATAATTAGAAGTATTTGTGTCTATTTTCTTTATGCACCATATGACAATGGATTACCTTGAAAGAATGGGAGCAAGTCAGACGCAGACAAACAGAAGTATCTAAAAGAGCAAGAGTGTAGGACCCAGAGACAGACAGCAGCATCTAAAAGAGTGGGAGAGCGGAGGACCCAGAGATAGGCACGTAATGGAGCATGAGAGAGGAGGACCCGGAGACAAACAGCAGCATCTAAAAAAGCGAGAAAGGAACACTAGAGATAGACATCAGCTAGGCCTTTTCATTACGATCAAGCATGAAATCGAGCCCAAGATCAGGTGCAATGCCTTTTTTGTCAGCTTGGATCTTGCATGTCTTTTTTGTGGGGATTATGAATTGGATTCAATTTGGATTTGATTTGGTTTTTGGAGCAAGCAAGAAGAATGATTAAGAGTTTGCCCTCTTCACTTTGTTCATTGGTTTTGTAACTTCAAGAAGAAGTAAATGTTGTTTTTATAAAAGCGCCCAAAGAGCTAAGTAATCTATAACTGTTGACCGACCAAATACTGAGAAATCAAAGTGTGCTGTCACTAAGTAGTTGGTTGATTTGAGTATTTTTCTCATTTATCTTTCAAAGCTGAGGTCATTTTAGCAATTGTAAAATGTTGTTAGTAAGGATTATGAATAGTAATAAAGCATACTCCTCGATTAGGGAAGTTCAGTCGGGATGAGGTGAACATTTATCAAAATTATATAAGCATAGACAGACCTAAAGACATTAATCATAATGTAATTGGTAAAATAATTAATTAAACACCATGAAGATGACGGAGCAGATGACGTGCAGTGACACAGTGGTTCACTCTGCTGTCTCACAGTGCCAGGGACCCGGATTTGATTCACAGTTTGGATCACAGTCTGTGCTGAGCCTGCACATTTTTCTCAAGTTTGTATGAGTTTCCTCCGGGTGCTCAGGTTTCCTCCTGCAGTCCAAAAGATGTGCTGGTTAGGTGCATTGGCCATGCTAAATTCTCCCTCAGTACACCTGAACAGGCTCCGGAGTATGGTGACTAGGGAATTTTCACAGTAGCTTCATTGCATTGTTAATGTAAACCTACTTATGGCACTAATTAATAAACTAAACCACAGAATGTGGGAGCTCGATGACACCTGTGAGATCCAAGGCAAACACACCTGTAGTTGGAGGAACTTTAACTCAGAGTCACTGAGCTGGAAGCCAGGCTACAGATACTATGACACATCAGGGAGGGAAAATGTTACCTGGATACTTTGGAAGCAGTGTTGGATCAGGCAAGAAAAGCTGTGTGAAACTCACTTCATAGCTTCATAGATGCCTTTTCTTGCCTGATGTAACAGCACTCTGCAATTTCATAGTGCTGGCAAGATCACACAGCCAGCTAGAGGTGGTGGGGCTAGGGACATGTAATTTCAAGGTTAAATTAAAGCCTTTCCCCTGCGCCATGGACATCGGGAACACCCCAAGTCTCAGGATAAGCCTCTCACTGTAATGCCATCTTCTTTCTTCAGTTGTATGTCTATGATTTTGAGAGTTTTATAAATATGGTACCCAGATATGACGGTGGACATGCGCAATGAAGCCACCCTGCCATAGAATGTGTTACATCCGCAAATGCCTAATTAATTAGGTCCATCCCCACCACTCTTTGAGTGTAATTTTCCCAGAAGCTGACAGTGTGCCACTTCCAGTGAGAAAAATTATATGAATCTCTCCGGCTTCACAGCTGTGTTTTCTGTCTAGATTCTCTGATGTTCTGTGTACATGGAATATGGGAGTGTGGTTTGTGCCATCACTTTAACGGGATGGTGCGGGGAGCTGATAGAGGGCACTACCACCCTCACCTTCTTCATAGGCTCCAATTCCACCCACTTCCACAAACGTTGGGGTGAGTCATCTCCCCTAGCATCAGAATGCACCCTCCTTCCCCTCCCAGTGAGGCCCACCCTTGGCACTGTTAGTCTGGCATTGTAACCCTGACAGTATCAGGGCACTGTCCAGCAATGTCCTGCACCATCTGGGGGCTGTACCTCACCGTGCCCTTGGTGTAGTCATCGCAACTGTTTCACATTTTTGAACATTACTAGTGATTCACCTCAGCATGGCGTACCACCAGGTGGGTGGGAACCTGCATTAGGGCAGATGTAATGGTGTTAAGCCCACAAATCATATTTACATTTATTTTAAGACATTCTAATCCAATTTGTGCCCATTTTGGGACTCCAAGTCCAGGAGTCCATACATTCATGTGAAATGTGAGTCTAGAGATGTGAGCAGAATATATCCAGAGTATGCACAGAGTAAGTACAAAGTGCCTGGCTGCCTTATTTTAAAGGGGAGCAGGGAAAGACCAAGGTGGCATAAACACTCATCACACTGATACTTGTAAGTAAAAGGTCTAATTTTTTAAATGCATTCTTTATAAACACTCCTTGCAGACAACACTGAGTATTATAGGATTTAGATAGAATGTCCTTGATAATTAATCTTTTTGTAAAGGAGTTCTTCAACCAAAAAAGTTTAACTCGGAGACAGTTAAATGCCTGAATAAATTTATGGAAGAATTTTTAATCAGTGTAACAAAATTATGAACATTATTATAAAGAGTTTATGATTTCACAACTTCTAGAACACAGAATCTTAAAGTCAACACCATAAAATTGGCACCCAGTTTCCATTGCATGTTATGCAAGCAGAAAATGTAAATGTGCATTAAATGATGCGCTTTAATATCAGTGGACCATTACTCATTTTCATCACTTTCCTAATGTCTTCCCGAAGTAATTATTTCAAATGCACAATGCACATATGTCTGCAGATTGCCCTCATTAAGGATCAATTAATATGGACTTTGCAAATTTATTCAAGAATTATTTAATTCCCACATTGCATTCATTTCTCACTTGATCTTAAAACCTCAGAGAGAGTTCCACTGATGAGTAGAGCGGGAATCATTGCTGAAAGGACAGTCCTTTCAGTGAATGCTACAGAATGGATCAAATCTGTCAGAGCTGCTGGATGCTTTGAAGGAGGAGAAACAGTAACAGAAGGCAACCACAAAGCTCTCAGTTTCAAGATGACAG
Organism: Carcharhinus amblyrhynchos; assembly: GCF_965287045.1. NCBI lineage: Eukaryota > Metazoa > Chordata > Chondrichthyes > Carcharhiniformes > Carcharhinidae > Carcharhinus > Carcharhinus amblyrhynchos. Next base: position 59,300,124 of record NC_137334.1, read on the forward strand.
GAGATGGATTTGGGGGACTTATTACTATTTGATGCAGTGTTAATGCATACACCACCATCACATGACACATCCTGCAGGAGGATGGATCTCAACAGCATAGTGATCTCAGAATCAGTCATGCAATCACTGAGCACCACTTTTGACAGATGTCTCAGTGGAAATGAAAAAGGCTATTCCACTCAATTATGTTAATAGACATTACTAGGCAGCAACAAGGGTCATTATTCAGATCAGCTAATATGAAGTACACCACTGCATCATTGAAGTTAGATAATGGAATGCAGAGTATAATATTAAAATTTTCTGCTGACGTCAAATTTGGACATGAGGATGATGCTGATTCACTGTTAACAGGACATAGGCTAACAGAATAAACATGCAAGTGGCAGATCAAAATCAATACAGAGAGAAATGAGGCAATGCATTTCAGCAGAAAGGATAGGAAGAAGTAATATAGACTTAACAGTTCTAATGAGTGTGCAGAGTCAGAGGGAAGTGCGGGTTCATTTCATGGGTCTTTGAAAGTGGCAAGATATTTAGTGAATACTTAGAAAAGCTTATGGGATCTTGGGCTTAATAAATCCAGATACGGGGCACAAAAGCAGGGCAGTAACCCTGAATCTTTATAGAGCTCAGGTTAGACCACAAGTAGAGTAAAGCATCCACTTCTGATTACTTCAGGGAGGATGTGAGGATCCTTGAGAGGATGCAAAGAAGATTTACCAGAGTGGTTCCAGAGATGAGAGATTTGAGCTACAAGATTAAGTTGGGGAAGCTGGAGGTATTTTCTTGGAGCAAAGGAGATTGAGGGGCAATTTGATATACTAGATTATGAGAGGTTTGGATAAGATAGCCCAAGGAAAACAGTTCCCTTTAGCTAGTGGTATAAGAAAAAAGGGGATGCAGATTTAAGATGTTTGGAAAAAGATGCTGGGAAGATTGGGAGGGAAAATTGTCTTCATGCAGCACCAGGTAATGATCTAGATCTTGCTGTCTCCGTGATTGGTGGATGTGGAGACAATCAATTATTTCAAAGGGAAATAGGTTGGGAATTTGAAATACACTATTTTTGATAGAGCAGGGTAAAGTGGAGTGGTAGCATTATTACCTCTGGCCAGATACTCCAGGTTCACCTCCTTCATATTAGCTGATCTTCTGTGGCCATCTTCTTGATGGCCGCAGAAAATGCATTCATAACAGGACCAAATGGGTTGATTATTAGCCTGTAAATCCTTCTGATACATTTGATGGCAGGTGGTAAGATCAGGAGAGTTTCCTGGTCAGGCTATAGTCTGAGATGACCAGAGGCTGTGACAAGTGGAGATTTAACCTATTGGTCACCATACCTCAGGTGCGAGGCATGTTTGAGAAGGTGGGGCCTTCATGAATAACCTCAGCCAATATGGGAATGAACCCATGCTGTTGGCGTCACTCTGCATCACTAAGCTATCTAGCCAACTGAACTAAACCAACCCCATACTTCAAAAGGCAACAGCAAATCACTACATTACTTTGCCAAGCATAATCATGGAGCAATAGCGATACCCTCTTAGGGCATGCTTCCTGGAGAAGACAGTGAGGCAATGTGATTGCTCCGTAGAAAGCTGTATTGACTCGATGGGCCCGATTTCGATTCTAAGTGCTGGGCGGACTTGAAACAGGGAATGTTTCAGATTTGACTTTTAGACCTGTTCTCAGGCCCCCCAAATGCACTCTGCCTGAAAAAATATCAGTGATTCCGATTTGCACTGCAGAAGCCTGTGGCCGGAGCTTATTGCGCCCAAGACACCGCTCGTCTGATTGGAGCCTTCAACTGTGCATGCACAGAAAAAAGTATGCTCCCCTGCCACGTCACTCCCAGGCTGGATAATGCCTCCCCAGCCCCTGCAGACATTGCCCCAGCCCCACAACATTACTGTCCCCCTTAACTACCCCCACCCCTCCACTACCCAGACTGATCGCAGCCCCCCTGCTCCCCTTCCCACCCCACCGATCGCATGCAGAATGACAGCAGACCTCCCTGCCCCTCCACCAGAGAGCGATCTGACCCACCTCCCTTTCCCTCCCACTAGAGAGCTATCTGACCAGCCCCCTGCCCCCTGCCAACCCCAATATCACCACCAATGAGTCAGAGTGCTGCAGGAAGCTCTGAACTTACCTCCTCAGGAGCTGAAGCCTTTGTGTATCATGTCTGGTTTGCATCGATTCTGGATGGGCAAACGCAATGGTAAAGGGGGAAGTGCTGGTAAAGTTAGGCATCCAGCCCATTAGCTCAACTTAAATGCATTTTGCTGTTACGCCTGTTTTGGGCGCAGATCTGATCGCCGCCATTTTCAGCCATCGGTAAAGAGGGGATGCCTTCTGCGGAAGTGGTCGCAGATCGCGCTACTCGCCTCACGTATGACTTTACCAAGTTTTCATGCCTGAAAATGGGTGCAACTTGATGGTAAAATCAGGCCCATTGAGTCACATGCCTTATTTCTGTGCCATTATGATTCTATGGAGTTGCAGATGCTCTTTCCAGCTATTATTAACATCAAACTCAAATGCAAAAGGTTGGGCCATCTGTGGAGAGAGACAATTTTGCCAAGCACGTTAAATTTTCTGAGTACAAGCAATAAGATAACACATCCATTCTCACTTTCGTTGCATGCAACGCTCATTTTCTTATCAACTGAAAAGGCTTACTCCTCGTTCCGACAGTAAATAATCACTGGCAAAATAGAAAATGGTTTTAGATGGTACTGAACATGCTTAAACTTTAAATGAATCAGATTTTCCCTAATTGTTCAAAACAAAAACAAATGTAAGGTAGTCTCCAAGGAGACATTAACTATCTGTTCAAAACATAGAAACATAGGAGCTGAAGTAGGCCACTCAGTCCTTCACCTGTTCCGCCATTCAGTATGATCATGGCCGAACATTCAGCTCAATAGCCCAATCCTGCGTTCCCCATGTCCTTTGATCCCTTTTGCCCCAAAAGCTACTTCTAATTCCATCTTGAAAACATACAAGGTGGAATTTTCTCAGAAAAATTCCAACTGTCAAAGAGGCGAGAAAAAGGGGAGGTTTTTTCTCCCATTTTTTTGTCAAGGTAAGTGGCGGTAATTTACAGCACTCTGTGCAATATAGAGACCATGATGTGAATCCTGCCAGCAGGAGAGGTAGATGGAGCCTCTTCACGCTGGGAGATTCCTGCGCTTTCACTCAAAAGCCGCAAGTGTGACCCTCTGATTGACAGGAGATGTTCGTTTCACTGGGGGGATTCTCCTTTGTAGCCTGAAGGAGCTGAGGTGCTGCCTGGCCACTTGGAACTGCTCTGATTGACAATTCCAGTGCAGTTCAAACAGTTTATTGTTGATACAATCAGTTCATGCACCAACATGCCTCAAGTACTTCCTCTTTGTACCATATCACTGCCCTGCAAAATAGAAGAATAATTCACTGCATTGGTCTATTAGTGATGTGGCACAGTAAAGCTGAGTATCTTAACAGGATAAATATACCATAGAACCATAGAAAAGTTACAGTAGAGAAGGAAGACATTTGGCCCATCTTGTTCATGCCAGCCCAAGGGCACCTAGGTGTCCTTTCTAATCCCACCTTCCTGCACCTGGCCCAGAGCCCTGTATCTTACAGCACTTAAGGTGAAAATCCAGATACTTTTTAAAAGAGCTTAGGGTTTCTGCATCCACCACCAACTCAGGCAGCAAATTCCAGACACCCACTCACTTTGGTTAAAGACGTTCTTTTTCATGTTCCCTCTACACCTACTGCCATTTATTTTGAATCTATGTCCTCTAATTCTAGAATTCTCCACCAAGGGAAAGAATTTTATCCTATCCACTCTATCTCTTCTCCACACAATTTTGTACACCTCTTTTAAGTCACCCCTCAGCCTTCTTTGTTCCAAGAAAAATAACCCCAACCTAGCCAATCTCTCCTCATAGATAAATTTCCTCGCCCTGGCAACATTCTTATAAACTTCCTCTGCACTCTCTCCAGAGCAATTACATCCTTCCTGTAATATGTTGACCAGAACTGCGCACAACATTGCAGTTGTGGCCGCAACAGAGTTTTATACAATTCCAACATTATATCCTTACTAGTGAAACTAACATCTCCTATCAATCAGAGTACTTTGAGTGACATGATTAGCATTACTGCCTCACAGTGCCAGGGACCCGGGTTCAACTACAACCTCGGGTCACTGGCTGTGTGGAGTTTGCACATTCTCCCCATGTCTGCGTGGGTTTCCTCTGGGTGCTCTGATTTCCTCCCACAGTCCAAAGATGTGCGACTTAGATTGATTGACCATGCTAAATTGACCCTAGAGTCAGAGGGGTTAGCAGGATAAATTTGTGAGGTTAGGGCCTCATGTGTGAATAAATGTTTCAATAGCACACGGATGGGTTTATGTGGTCAGTGCAGACTCAATGGGCCTAATGACCACCTCGTCATCACAGCTGGGGCTTCTGAAATCAACCGAGGGCAATGACTCTGTAGAATGGATTGCAGCTGTGACTTTTTAAGCTTCCAGGTTTTTGGGGGAATACATATTGAAATGACCAGCCACTTCAAAGATTTCACAGAACACAGGCAATGATACAGATTTTTAACAGAAAGTTGCCTGCAATCAGCATGCTAAGAGAGATCACCACATTTCCCAGGGCAAGAATGGGAAGTCCAGCAACAAGATCCCGATTCTGGGGGTCTGACCCCACCCAACCCACATATCCCTTAGGAGACCCTCCCTCTGCAGCCTGACAATGTTTGAGAGGCACATGGGCACAGTACTTATCTCCTTGCCCCCCACTTGAAGTCCAAGGCTCCTGGTCCACCTTGTCATGACCTGCACTGCTTGGTGCTCATTGGACTTCCAGCCTCAAGCCCGATAATTAGGTTTTAGTGGTTATTCATGAGTATTCCTCAGATTCTTGCCTACTCTGGGTGAGAACCTGACCGAGGCTGGCAAAGTGAGCTGGGAGATTTGTAATGGGTTTGATCCCTGATGAGAACCCAAATTTGTCCGTCACACCTGATTCACTGGGCCACCGCTGCTGCCTTATAGCACCAAGGAGCCGGGTTCAATTCCCAGCTCGGATCACTTGTCTGCATCAGTTTCCTCCGGGTGTCCCAATTTCCTCCCACAGACCAAAAATGTGCGGGTTAGGTTGACTGGTCATGCTAAATTGACCATCAGTGTCAGAGGAACTAGCTAGGGTAAACACATGAGGCTATGTGGATAGGGCCTGGGTAGGATTGTGGTCGGTGCAGACTCGATGGACCGAATGGTGGGCTCCTGCTGTGTAGGATTCTATGATTCTATGAAATTCAGAAAATTAATGGCCATATATTTAGTGCATCAGTGGGGATAATATAGTATGCTTTATTTCCTGTGATGTGAGCAGCATTTCAAAATGGGTTGAAATTATACTGTAAACATCCTGATCATCCAAACAATTTAATGTAAATTAACTTGTTGCATTGCAACTCAGTTTGAGAGTGCATCAATTTGACTGCTGCACGATTGAAGGAACCCGCAGAAGGACTGTTGTGGGATTATAGTGACCAGCTTGAATAACAAATCCATGGGCTGTGGTACATTAATATATAGACATTGGGCAGTACTAGGGCAACGATAGACGAGCAACAAAAATTCTGTCCTAGCCAGCAATGCCCATGTCCCATGAAAGAATAAAAAGTAAAGATAATCCTTGTGGATGATGCATTTCCACCGAGGGACACCTTAGTGGTTCTGAGCAAAGTAAAGATCCAAAATTTGTATTGTGGATTCATAGAGATGGATTCTTACATTTGTTAGATTTTAATTATGAACATTACATATGTTCCAGATAATTGACTTTATGATCCCAGTGAAGAACTTTGCCCTCCAGTAGCACATATTAGCAATTTTGGTACACATTGCACCTGATTTCTGGAATATGCTTCTGGCAGGAAAGATTCCCTGGTCATTATGTTAATTATATATGTTTATATATTATTGATGCATATCTAATATGCAAGGCATTTCATTGTGGCGCATTCAGAAAAAAATCAACTCCGTTGGTGTTTACCGAACAAATAATTTTACTTTACATTTTCTAGATTGCCATTCAGATAAATCTAAGATGCTGTATATCAGTTTGACCTTTCAGAGGCACAACTATAAGTTATGACACACTAAATGATTTATCTGCTTGACTTTTTCCACATTATACCTGTGATGAACCTGAAGAAAATATCTGAGTTTTGTTTCAGTGTCTATTTTGGTGTTTTCTCGGTCTAGTCTTTCCAAAACTGTTATTTGGTGGCAGTGTTTCCTGATTTGATCAAATTAATGATGCTAGATTGCCTTCAGTCCTTAGGACCTTAACCTTAGGGTGAATGACTTAGAGAACTGCAAAGAATTCAGTAGCGCGGCTAATCGTCAAGTGACTTGGCATGTTGCACTGTTTAGTTCCCTGAGGAAGGATGGCTGAATGGTTCCTGAATATTTTTGTGGAGATAAGGCAGTCAGATTTAACTGTAAGAGATCAGTGTGGGTTTCCAAAATAAGCTGGCAGATAAATCTTAAGAAGTATAACATTGTAATAGTTTAGATGGCCTTTACATAAGGTGCTGCAAGGCTGAGTTTAAAGTCTTGTGAGTTCATAGATTTCCAATTGATTACACTCTTGGGACGGGGGGAGCACAATTAGTGACAACAAATCCTGGATTTCTTCATTTAATCGTGCATGTTCAGAATTTGCTGTCAGTTTCACAGGAGCATCGATGGGTTGTAAACATAGCCCAGTCCGTCAAACAAACCTGCCTCCCATCCATTCCATCTGTACTTCCTGCTACCTCGGAAAAGAAGGCAGCATAATCAAGGACCCCAAGCATCCCAGACATACTCTCTTCCACTTTCTTCTGTCGGGAAAAAGATACAAAAGTCTGAGATCGTGTACCAACCGACTCAAGAGCAGCTTCTTCCCTGCCGACACTTTTGAATTGAATCAGACTTTTGAATGGACCTACGTTATATTAGGTTGATTCTTCTTTACACCCTAGTTATGACTGTAACACTACATTCTACACGTTCTCCTTCTCTATGAACAGTATGCTTTGTATAGCGCACAAGAAACAATACTTTTCATTGTATACCATTGCACGTGACAATAATAAATCAAATCAAAAAGAATGCCAACATATTTCTGGCCATTCCAACCACAGAACCTGAACCAAGGAAGGGGATTGCATGCACCTTTTTACTTTAATTAGGTGTTCTAAATGATCAGAAACTCATGAAAGATTTCAGAGTTATGGATTTGAAATATTCATACTTTGATTTATGTTTTAATGATATCTTTATTAAGAATCAACACAGATAAGGAGCACAAGTGTAAGTAGCAATTGTTAGAAAATGTTACAGCATGGCCCATGCTCTTTTCTGATTCCATCATGCTTCAGCATGAGCAAGGTAAAAGGGATTGATGTATTCCAATTAATTGATAATCCAGCAGTTTAAAAGTACAAGCAGAGATAATCTAATAAGATTAGCTTCGAAGAAATAACTTATTTTTATAGCTAATATTTTACTGTGGACACTATGAAAGGGTGGTCAGCAGAACATATAACATGAAAGTTGCAAAGTTGCAACAATTGAAAGTTTTCACTCGTAATGGAAAGATTAGAAATGCTAATGTGCATTAAGGTAACAACTTTGTGTGCTTCAATTTTATAGTTTTAAATTAAATAATGATGCCTTTTTTGTTATTTCATTTAGGCAACGTTTAAAGGATGGATGGAGATCATGTATGCAGCTGTTGATTCAAGAGCTGTAAGTGTGCATTAACCAACTTCACTGTGGATATTGAGTTCACAGCATTAAAAGCTGGTTACTTAATTTAATATCACTTATGAATATTCTTGAGTTACATTTGATCATAAGTTATGTTTATGGATCACCACCAGATTGTAGCTATTTCCAAGGAATGAGAACTAATTTCAAATGTATTAATCACTAATTTAAAAGATTGCATGTATTTTGTTTCACAACATGTGAGATATTCCACATGGATTTAAATTCGTAAGTCTCATGTTACAAATAGTGTATTTTGTTTTAATGAACATTTTGACTATCTTAAAGAAACAATTTTTTGGTGTTGCTTTAAATATGAGTGCAACCAGCCAAAAGAGATTTGAAAATATGGGAGATGATCTGAAATTTGCTGTACCACTATGTTTGTGAGGCAGACTCCTGCTTGCACGAAATGAAATAGAATAGTGTTAGATTCCAAATAACCTCAGTACAGAGACCACAGTTCCAGGAAACAGTAGATTTTTTTAACCCAAGCTAATTAATAATGTAATTAATCGCAGAACCAGAACTGTATAGGATTTAAATGGACAAGTCCTTTTGTTATAGAAACACAGAGTGATACAATAATTGACATTCTGCCCTATCTTGTGCAGCACAAGGTTGCCCACAATATATGAGAGTTCAAAGTTGAACTAGTGGGATCAGGTACACCTTCATTCCCTGAGCCCAATGAAGGAGATGTTTCTGTGCATCATAATCCTGGTTACAACAGACCCTGTAGCACCTGATGTTCCTTAGAGGATTCAGGATGCTGCTATTATATCCTTCTTTCTCAACACCTACCTCATGCTCATCCTGTTATCTAGCATGGTGTGTGTAGTACCTCTAGGTGTCCTCTCCACACATTTCCTTTCTGTTTTTCTGCCAACAGATACCCAAAAACTGCCACATGCCTAGCCACAGCACCATTAATTGATCTTGGTTGCAGCTCTGATATTGGCACTGCATGAACTTTAGAAGTGACAATAGAGTCAAAGTTTGCTTGTGGTGCACCAATGGGCATGAATGGCCTGCATCCAGTCCAGGGAGAAGACTTAGGTTATGTGTCAGTTCCCTGTTCTTCCATGTTGCAGATGAGTCCTGCATTAAAGGTCTCAGATGCAGGCCCTGATGAGGTTGTATACAGGAGCGTGCTAATGACGATGCACGCAGATACTTGGTGCACTGGCAGGCTTGCTGAGCAGCCTCTTATCACTGTCAATAAACGTGGAAGACCTAGGTTCCAGCAGACAGAGGGCACTGCACAGGACTTGGAGCCCATTCTTTTCAATTTAGAAACTGTGGTAAACTCCAAGGCAGCATCTGAGGACCCAGCCATGGGTCTGGTAGCTGCTGGCTCAGTATGCACTATGGCACAGGCATAAGTCAACCAACATTTCAATGTTAGTGAAGGTCAGATGGAGGTTTTGAGATTCATACTTGCTAGCGTGAAGTTTGAGTTTGCTTACATGGTGGCTGCAGATCTCGGTGTTCTGAGGATCTGCAGGCTTTCATGGCAGTCCAGCAATCTGTCCTCCAACAAGCTACCATGTTTGGTCAAGAGTAGTAGTGCCGCTATGGAGCATAACTCTATTCAGCGTTCATGCTGTATTCTCCACCACATCAGCATCTTGAGAGAAAAGCAATTTCCACCAGTAATCTGGAAATCACCTCAGGAAGAGGAGGAGCTAAGAGGAGACATGTGAGACAGGTTTGCTGCAGAGAGACTGCTTGAGAGTGGCTTCTCAACTCTGTTTTCCATGGGACAACTCCCATTTATTACCATGACAGTCCGCTGCATCTCATCCACCCAGCCTAGACTTCTGCTGCTTATATCAAAATAATGCCTGCCAGAGTTAGGCCCTCACAGCCCAGTGTTGCTTGAGGATATCCTTCAAGGCACTCTGTAGTATCCCCCAGTGAAATTCAGCAGCATACCACCAGCCATGTGACAGCATTGAATAGGAGCACTGGAATGGCAAAGGAACAAGCAATGTAGCCACTAAGGGAAAGCACACAGGTAAATAGCTCATTGCTGTTTGACAAGCAAATACTTTCTTGAACAGATTATTGCTGCAGGCTTTTGTTGTATGATTCTGGCTCAGCGGATGCTGTAATGGAGCATCCCAGATGGATAGTGAGGTGGGGAATAGTGGAGCCCCACTTTGAGGTTTCAAATTGTGCTGACGGAAGTGTCATAGTCTTTTAATCCCCATCTTCATGAACCTGAGTGACCTCAAGCAAAAGTCCTTGTAGATGGAAATGTACTCTTGTCAGTGATCTGCATGGTCAAAAGTCCAGCAACTTCCATCAACTATCAGACTTGTCTTCCTGCTACTGTTGCATGTCCAGCACTCCTATGTGAGCATTGTTGCCAAGTTGGGGAACAACATGGAAGTGGCCAGCAAAGTGATCCGCACCATTTTATACTAAAGGAGCTTCTGTAGCACTTACACCAGCACAGCTATGGAATTGAATTACATGGCCATTGTGCTATGTATTCCAGTAAAAGCACTGTAAGAATACTTAAATAGGGAATATCTGTATCTTTTTGAGCTTCAGTGTGCTTTCCTGTTACACAGCTGATAACTCAATTGCCTTTGCTGATTTTGTGGGATGATTGAACTTCATTTGACACTGTGAGGGAGTTCTTGGCATTATCATAATGCAACTTACTGCCATCACCACCTCCTTTCACATGACCCAAGCTACAATATTTTAAGTTTGCACTCAGTTATTGCTCCACTGTCTTATTTCTAACAGTAAAATCTTCAACTTCAGCTTCAGAAATTAATGGGTACTTGCTTATTTCTTCCCCAATCAGCTGTTATTATGTGACCTTTTACCAGGACCACCTCATCCCTTTAAATAGAATAACATTTTAAACTATGATACTGCATTCGTTTTCCATTTTCTTTTGAAATGTCCTTCCTTCCTTCACACATGCCCTGGCAGCTCCCTTAAACTTGTCCTACATGGCATTATGCAAAGCATCTGACCTTGGCGTGACTGAAGATTTCAGCATCCATGATTACTGGTGGGCAAAATTTTCTTTCCTCATCTTCCCTCACAGCCTACTGCACTTCTCAGGAATTTCAAGGTCTTTATTTTAATGTAGACTGCAGCAATAATCTGTAGAATCTAAGATTCAGAAGACTTTTTCTAACACTATTCTTTCAGTACCTTTTATGAGTTGTAGAAATCCATAACTATTATTTATACTGAGGTGTGTGATCATGGTTTAAAATTAGTTTTAAAAACAGTTATTATTAATTAATGTGAATTTACCGTGATGTACCACATTCTTAAATCATCAGAACTGATGAAAGTAATTGGTAAGCAAAATCATTAACATAACAATTATAATGTCAAATAGTTACCACTTCTCAGGAACACAAATTGTTTGAGACCCATGGGCAAGCCACAGCACACTCCTGCAGTTTGATAAAACATAGAACATAACTTCAGTGTGATGTGAAAGGGAGGTTTCAAACCTGCTCAGGAAGATCCATTGTTAAAAAAAATAGAAAATTTAATGTTTTGAGAAAGGGAACATGATATGTTGCGCTCTCAGCATTTTTACTAGGCACCTGTACTCATGAACAGTGAAGCCAATGGTGAAAATCAGGTACGCTGGCAAATTGCTTAAGTCTCAAACCAGTAGCATTGAATAACCACAGCCTTAAATCAGAATTAACCTGAGCTCACTGGACAGTTAAGTGCGAGAAAACAATTCAGTTTAAAAGTGAGTTCAATTTCTCACAATCTGCCCTTTGGCTTTAAAAAGGAACCTTGAAAAAGTACTCCTTTGTTGAACTTCACAAACTCTGTGAGGGATCATATTCAGAAAAAAAAAGATTACAGAAATGTTCCCATGTATTATGACCATGTGAGGATTGATAGAATGACTCCGTTCTTTTATTCCCACTCATCTTTTACCACAAGAGGATTTTTTTTTAAAGAATATAATTGCCAATTCAGTAAGTGTTTAAGAACTACGACTGTAAAAGACATACACAGACAGATCTCCTTGTAAGTTTTCAGAAGAAAAGATGGTACTTAATACACCAATCTAAGTAAAAGTAATTTAAAACTTTCCAACTCTCTCACATGCATTCAAAGGTTCATACATCCGCACATACACATATTCACAAATACAAGTTGCAAAGAAAGAAGTCTCACAACACCAGGTTAAAGTCCAGCAGGTTTATTTGGAATCTGATGAAGGAGCAATGCTCCGAAAGCTTGTGATTTCAAATAAATCTGTTGAACTTTAACCTGGTGGTGTAAGACTTATTTTTTGCCCACCCCAGTCCAATGCCAGCATCTCCACATCATGACAAGTTACAAAATGGGAGGAGAGACAATTTAGTTCTAATAGTCCAATAAAAATCAATGGTATATAGATCTTGTAGGGTGACTCTTGGGTTTCAGACTGGGCTCAGTGGTGTAGTGCTATCACTTTAAGGTGATATGAAAATGAAGAGGTAACCAGGAAGTAAAGCAGCACGCGAAAGGCATCCAGTAGCATGTTTAGGAGCTGCAGCTGTGCTCCCTGTGAGTAATGTTTGCTGAATCCACAAAGTAGCTCTGTGTGCTGTGCCATTGTGCACTGTATTTTCAAATAAACAGCACTAAGGCATGGTTTACTAGTCTTGGTGTGAGATTGATGTGTTTGTGTAAAGCAGACATAGAGACACAAACTTAATGGCAGCAATATGAGTGTGAAGACCACAGGAGGAGCCAAAACAAGTTTTGGTACAGGAGACAGACTGTGGGCAGAGTCTTATGAGAGTTTGGCAGAGTGTCAGTTCTGGTGTGAAAACTGGAGAGGAACTGTCCAGCTCCACTGGCCAGTTTTCTCTCCAGATCTTGTCTCATTAACTGCCAAAAAAAAGAGTGGGCGTGGTTTGGGTTGTCAGTCCAGGAACCAGCTTCACTGAGAAAGGGACGCTGGTTCTAAAGGGCACCCCATTCACAAAAAGAAAAATTTATGTTGGGTGAACCTGTTGTAAGCCTGTTGAAAATCTAGATAGGGGGAAGATCTGGCGATTTTTAATCAAATTCAAATGTATTGAATTATATGGAAGTCAGGTTCTCCCCCATTATGTGCATGAACCTGATTGCGTCACCAGCAAGGGGCAGGAAAAATTGGAGATCACAATCCGTCTCTTCACACTTCCTTGAGGGCTCACCTTGGAACATAGCCTTGCATTTTAAACCAGTTTATCCAGTCTCCGTTCAAATTGCAGAGTTTGAAGCGTAAGTGAGTTGTGGCAACCACTTTTAGTCATTGTCCTTAAAAAGTCATTTTCAAACAGTTCAGTGCATATTTGGTTAGCTGGTGAAATTACACATTGATTTCACTCGGTCACAGTTCCCATCGTCGTAACAAAATACTTGGACGCATTCATCAGCATGGGAAATTTCAGAAGTGGTGCTGCACTAAACTTCAGAGAAGTTACCATTCCGTTGATCAAACTTCTAGAAAATGTAGTGTGCACACGCAGCAGAAACTTCAGAGTGAGTTGTATGACATGGAGCACAACGGCCTCATTTATCACGTGCATCAGCAGACCAACTGTTGCAGTTCTATCATGTGTGTACTAAAACAAAGATGGCACAATTTAGGAATGCCTGGACCCAAGAGATTTAAATCTTGCTGTAAAGGGATGACCACACAAAACGTTTGTTGCCGAACACAGATATTCATCAGTTCTTTTGGCAAAGGGATCTCAAGAAATCACTTTGTCCAGGAACCACACAGATGATACTGCTTCCAAAGATTATCTTTTGATTTATATGTCGGTCAGGATCTGTTGCAGTACCCTATGGACAGAATTAAAGTAATTATTCCTGGATATGAATGCATCGCCAGTGATTTTGCATTGATGGGCAAATCAAAAAGAACATGACCAGAATTTACCCTCCCAGATAGCAGCAGCTTGTCATGAAGGACTCATCTTCAACAGGAGCAAATATTAAGTAAATGTAAATCAGATTGACTTTTTGGTTCTATTTTATTAATTCTGATTTGACATGGGAAACTCAAAAGGTGCAATGACACTTGTCTGTTCTCCAGGCCAGAGACAACTTGCAGAGATGCCTCAGGGCTTTCAACTTTTTATTGCATGCATACCCAATTTGATCGATGAAGTATCATCACTTTGAGTGCTCCTAAGGAAGGAATGCCCATGTGTATGGCAGGAGGGCCGTTGATGTGTTCGTGTCACATAAACAGACATTGTAGGAAGGGACAAGTGTTCTACAATACCAAGAAAAAGAAGGTCTTAGCGGCCGATGTATCTCATTGGGTAGAACTGTGCATTTTGCTGGATGGGCAAGCAATTTCATTTGGCTCCAAAGGTCTAACGCAAGCACGGTCTAATTATTTGAACATAGAACGTGAGACACTCTGGTATTTGGTATCAAAAGATTCCGCACGTATCTATTCAGTAAATGATTCTCTATAGAAACTGACCACAAACCATTGGAAATTATTTGGTGCAAGTTGATGACAAGTGCACTACCACGATTATAACAAATAATAAAAATACAGGAATACACACTTTGATGTTCATTACAAACCAGGAAGGAAAGTTATTTCAGACACAAGATAAAAGCAAATTACTGTTGATGCTGGAATCTGAACCAAAAAGGAAAATGCTGGAAAATCTCAGCAGGTCTGGCAGCATCTGTAAACAGAGGAGAGCTGACGTTTCGAGTCCAGGTGATCCTTTGTCAAAGCTTTCAAACACAGAGCAGGTTTACCAAATCTGAAAAAGGCTGCAGATGTTTTGATAGACCTACAAGTAGATGTCGAAGAAATAAAAGTAGTAAATGTTCTCCCATCAATCTGATGAGCTTTGCTTAACCCAGATGCAACCAACTTCAGGTGGAAACAGCAACTGAAAGCGTTATGGAGAACTGTTGTAGAAGGTTGGCCTGGTACAATGCAAGAAATATCTGACATCCTCAGAATTTTTTTGACCATAGAGCAGTGAACTAGGTATTTCAATAAGTGTGATATTCATAGGAAAACAGATGCTATACCTGAAGACATTCATCAGGACACAGTTACACCAGTGGCACTTGGGCATAGAAATAAAGTCAACAAGGCAGCTGGCAAGGGAAACTATGTACTAGCCAGGCATTGCCAACAACACTTTTAAGAAGGTAATGAGGATGCACGAAGAATGCCAGAGTCACCAACTACACCAATACAAAGAATCTATATACCCTCACCAGATTCCATTGTATTTTTGATCTAAAATTGCAACAAATGTACTCACTATCTGTACAGACACCTTTCTTCTAGTCACTGAAGGATTCTCCAAGTGCATCTGTGGCAGACATGGTGATTGCAATATTCAGTCTGACCAGTACATCTGAAGAGATCGGATCAGATAATGGGCCACAATATGCTGTCAGATCTTTTATGGACATATGTGCTGAATGGGGCATAAACCATACTATTCCTGGTCCTACCTACAGTTTTTGCCAAACAAATGGTTTGCATTTTTAAGGCATTACTCATAAACTGCAGTGAAACAAAAAAGACCTTTGTGTTATCATGTTACACTGAAAGAGCAATACCTTTTAAATATGGACCTACTGTCACCAGCAGAAGCCATTTTTGACAGGCTTCTTCTCAGAAATAAGGAGAAACTTCTTACAAACAAGGGAGAATGATGTTGGCCCATGACCAAAATGCAGATACAGAATTGCCTAATCTGCAGGAAGGTCAAAAGGTTTGGGTCACACATCCCATCCAGAGAAACTGGTCACTTGCCTAACCATCCAAAGTGTGCAATGAGTCCAGAACCTATGAGGTCACAATACCAAATGGGACAAGGAGGAACAGAAGCCAGCTAAGAGAACTGTATAACAGCCAGAAGTCTAATTGCATCTAAAATACATCCAGCAATGAACTCAAAGTGTAATTGTGGAAGGGCACCTGAAAACAATCTCCAATAATATACTGGATCCCAGAATACCTGCAAGTCAAGAACACCAAAGTGATGAAACTAGACCTCAGGAATGTCATTCCATCATGAAATCTGAGAGGAATGGTAAACCACCTATAGGTTACGCAGGCTCTTAAACAGAGATTCTACCTATTGTGTAAATGGTATCCACACATATTTTCACTCAGAAACAAAATGGGATTTTGTGATATCACTTCAAGAGAATATATAAAGAGCAAGGAACCAGGATGTAAAGTGGCATGTGACCAGTAGCTAGTCATCTGTGTAAATCTTGCAGCTGTACTGTCTGTATGAGTAATGGTTGCTAAATGCATCAAGTAGATCTGTCTGCTGAGCCAACCTATACAATAATGTTGAAGTAAATAAAATCTACATATGGTTTACCAGTCCTAGTGTGAGATTGGTGAGTTCGTGTGAAGCAGATATTGCAACACAACAGATGGTCTTTGAATTTGGTGTCAAGATGATTTAAAGATGTTGACGGACAAATTATCATTTCTTCTTGAGATGGTAGCTGTAGGGTTGATTCCTAAAACGCTGTCTGCAGTGTGTGGATGGCCAAACAACAGGCAGGCTGGATGAAGAGAGAGAGAGAGAGACGGTGTACCTAGTCACTGGAGCTGCTTCAGCATCTCTCTTCTGTTCAGTGGTCTGGCAAAGGCAGTCTCTTAAACACAAAAGAGGGGGTTAGTTGGCTTATGACCAGCTATTCAAATATGGTCATGGTGTGATGAGATATGTATATCTTTGTTTTTGTGTTTATGTATAAATTCTATGTAGGCAATGAAGGCTGTGTATCTCCAGGGTTGATCAAAGGAAGGGTTCTTGGGGTTAAACTGTTTATAGAGCCTAAGAGATGAAAAAGTAAAGGTACAATCTTTTTGCATTTGTAATAAAATCTTATGGTGGGTTTTTAATTGAAGAAAGCAACTCACCCTTAGACTAGAAGAATATTTGTCCCGTCAAACAATTTGTTTTAAGTCTGTCTTTGGAAAACCACATCAGCGTGTTTTGGGAAGTCGAACACAGATCTATTCTTCAGGATATTCCCCCATACAGCCACCACAGTTCAACCTCTTTCCTTAAATATATATTTCTTTTTTCAAAAGAACAAAGAAAATTACAGCACAGGAACAGGCCTTTCGGCCCTCTAAGCCTGCATCAACTATGCTGCCCAACTGAACTAAAACTCCCAATTCTTCCAGGGACCATATCCCTCTATTCCCATCTTATTTACGTATTTGTCAAGGCGCCCCTTAAAAGTCATTATCGTACTGCTTCCACTACCTCCCCTGGCAGCAAGTTCAGCACCCACTACCTTCTGTGTTAAAAAAACTACTTGTCTTGTACATCTCCTTCAAACCTTGCCCTTTGCACCTTAAACCTATGCCCCCTAGTAATTAACTTTCCTCTGAAGATCCATTGCCCTCAAACACTTCTTTGAATTCAACTTTTCCAAATATAAAATCATTTTATGTTTTCCTATTGCCCCCATTTTCAGGTCAATAAAATTTAATACCCTTCCTTTGTGTACTTATGAAACCTTTACAACTTGTAATGGTTCCTTGGCAGTTCAGAACTTCCCTTTGAAACTCAACAGCTGAAAAGCTACATATCCACTTATAATGCAGATTTTAGATCCAACCTATTTACTTGTAACCCAAATACATCATAATCCCTCATTATAAATGCATAAACCTAGCACATTTACCCTTTTATCTCAGTTTTCACAGCTGTTTCAATTACCCTCCCAGTTTAATTAATCATGGACACACACATGGCTTTCCTGACAGTACACCATCATCATCCCAAAAATATAGTTCAAAAATCCATCATCACGTTATTGAATAAAATTATTGGAGGATTTGCAGGGTAGTTTTGAGTGGGGTGGGACATGATTTGATGGGTTCATGTTGAAGAACTTGGGGAAATAAATTGTGATGTCTTGAGGAGTGTATGTATTATAGAGAAGGAGATGCTGGAAGTCTTAAAGCGCATCAAGGTAGATAAATCCCCAGGACCTGATGAAGTGTATCCCAGGACATTATGGGAGGCTAGGGAGGAAATTGTGGGTTCCCTAGCAGAGATATTTGAATCATCGATAGTCACAGGTGAGGTGTCTGAAGATTGGAGGATGGCAAATATTGTGCCTTTGTTTAAAAAGATCTGCAGGGAAAAGCCTGGGAACTACAGGCCAGTGAGCCTCACGTCTGTGGTGGGTAAATTATTTTAAGGTATTGTGAAAGACAGGATTTACAGGCATTTAGAGATGCAAGGACTGATTCGGAACAGTCAGCATGGCTTTGTGAGTGGAAAATCATGTCTCACAGATTTGATTGAATTTTTTGAAGGGATAACCAAGAAACAGATGAGGGCAGTGCAGTTGATGTTGTCAACGTGGACTTTAGCAAGGCCTTTGACAAGGTACCACATGGTACGTTGTTGCATAAGGTTAAATCTCACGGAATCCATGGTGAGGTAGCTAAATGGATACAAAATTGGCTTGATGACAGAAGCCAGAGTGTGGTTGTAGGGAGTTGTTTTTCAAACTGGAGCCTGTGACCAACAGTGGCCTCAGGGATCGGTGCTAGGTCCACTGTTATTTGGCATTTATATTAATGATATAGATGAGAATATGGGAAGCATGATTAGTAAGTTTGCAGATAACACCAAGATTGGTGGCATATTGGACAGTGAAGATGATTATCTTGGATTGCCACAGGATCTTGATCAATTGGGCCAGTGGGCTGGCGAATGGCAGATGGAGTTTAATTTAGATAAATGCGAGGTGGTGCATTTTGGTTGATTGAACCAGGGAAGGACTTACTCAGTTAATGGTAAGACACTGGGGAGAGTTACAGAACAAAGAGGTAGTCACAGGTGGACAGAGTGGTGAAGAAGGCATTCAGCATGTTTGGTTTCATTGACCAGAACATTGAATACAGGAGTTGGGTTGTCTTGTTGAAGTTGTACAAGACATTGTTAAAGCCACACTTGGAATACTGTGTACAGTTCTGGTCACCCTATTATAGAAAGGATATTATTAAAGTAGAAAGAGTGCAGAAAAGATTTACTAGCATGCCACCAGGACTTGATGATTTGAGTTATAAGGAGAGGCTGGATATACTGGGACTTTTTTCTCTGGAACATAGGAGGCTGAGGGGAGATCTTATAAAGGTGTACAAAATAATGAGGGACATAGATCAGCGAGATAGTCAATATCTTTTCCCTAAGGTAGGGGAGTCTAAAACTAGAGGGCAGAGGTTTAAGGTGAGAGCGGAGAGATACAAAAGTGTCCAGAGGGGCACTTTTTCAAACAGAGGGTAGTGAGTGTTTGGAACAAGCTGCCAGAGGTAGTAGTAGAGGCAGTACAATTTTATCTTTTAAAAAGCATTTAGACAGTTACATGGATTTGGGTGTGGGCCAAATGCGGGCAATTGCAACTAACTTAGGGGTTTCAAAAAAAAAGGGCCACTTGTTGGGCCGAAGGGCCTGTTTCCATGCTGTCAGCTTCTATAACTCTATTACATCAATTCTGAGGTTCCTAATTCACCATTACACTTTCAGCGACAAATTCAAATTGCTTTCGTTTTGGAAGAAATTTCACACGACATTGACAATGGGAAGATTGGAGCATGGAATAGTGTAATTTATACTATAAATTGCAGATCACAGCTTCCAGGAAATTTTAGGCCAGTAACCTTTCATGCGCAGTTGCTGAGCAGAATGTGTAGTGGCAAATGAAAGTAATGGAATCCAAAGAGAAAATGCTGGAAAATCTCAGCAGGTCTGGCAGCATTTGCAAGGAGGGAAAAGAGCTGAGTCCAGATGACCCTTTTTCAAATCTGTCAGAAAAGCAGTACTTCTTCAGGGTATGCATTCCTGGAAGAGGAATGGTATTGAATTAAACACTGGATAAAAGCAAATTACTGCAGATGCTGAAATCTGAAACCTAAAGAGGAAATGCTGGAAAATCTCAGCAGGTCCGCAGCATCTGTAAGGAGAGAAAAGAGCTGACATTTTGAGTCCAGATGACCCTTTGTCAAAGTTAACACACAGAAATTTTTGGTTTAAGACCCTGAACAAACTCATAAATAAGATCTGCTGAAGATCCACTATCCACTCCAAATCAAAATGTATAACAATAAGATAGTTGTGGTTGGTTAGTATGGAGCAATTATCTGTGGATCCTGAGAAGCAAATCAGAACATCACCAAGCCATCTGCAGAAACATATAGTAGAAATGTTTTTTGTTTCTATAAACATATTTCTTATAAACATACAAACAGATCAGCCATGATCTTATTGAATGTTGGAGCAGCCTCGAGGGGCTCAATGGCCTGCTCCTACTCCGCTATTTTATATTTGTGTTTGTAACTCACTTCATCCTGGGCAGTTGTTGTGCACGTCATATGCGTACAAACATTTACTCCAAGGACATTCTGAAAAATTTCCATTGGAACAAAAAACAGCTTTAACTGGCTAATCCTCTGAAATGAGCTAGATGCAGTAGAAGTTGATGCTGATGTGAAGTTCATACACATATGAACAGCATGTCTGTTGAGAATATTGAACTCAAAGTCCTGTGTGTGTGCATCACAGATACAAGACCGCCTGATAGATAATGTACATCTAGGAAGATCGTCCAGGTAGTGAATCCTATTTTTCTTTGGACAAATGTGTAACCCAGTTTAAAGTCTCTTCTGTGATATTTTATCAAACTTATTTTGAAAGTCCACGTACACAATATCAATCACACCACCATTATCAAACCACCCTGTGACTTCATCAAAGATTCATATCAAATTGGTAAAACTTTGCTTTAAACAAATCCATGCTGATTTTCCGTTCTTGAGTCAGTTGGTACTTGACCTCAGACTTTTGTATTTTTTTCCCGATGGAAAAGGGCAGGAGAGAGTATGCCGGGGTGTTTGGGGTCCTTGATTACACTGGTTGCTTTTCTAAGGCAGCGGGAAGTGTAGACAGAGTCAGTGGATGGAAAGCTGGTTTGCATGATAGACTGGGCTTCGTGCACCAACTCTTTGTAGTTTCTTGTGGTCTTGGTCAGAGCAGGAGCCATACCAAGCTGGGATACAACTAGAAAGGATACTTTCTTTGGTGCATCTGTAAAGGTTGGTGAGAGTCATAGCGGACATGCCGAATTTGCTTACCTCCCTGAGAAAGTACACTCACCAATTAATACACAAGCAAAATATGCAAACACTGGAAGCCTGAAATCAGAAAAGAAAATGGCGCCCACCCCCCTTTCCCCCTCGGAGTCAATGGGAAATACAGGAACCACATTTGACATAATGTGGCGTGCAGAATTCAGGACTCAGCTGAACAATGACTGGGGCTGCCTCCAGAGTTCAGGTTGGAGGCCACCCAGTACCCTCAAAGACCACAGCAGTGGGTTTGGGGTGCATCTGAAGGTGGACCTGAAGTCTCAAAATGTTCCTGAAAATCCATCTTTGTCCTTAGGAGGTTCATCTTCCAGCCTCAGAGAGCTCCCAGAGATCCATCTGCATTTTCAGGAGATTCTTCTTTCTTCAACAGTGAGTCAGGGATATGGTACCCAGATGTTACGGCGGAGTATGCACCATCCCAGCCTTCCCAACATTGAAAAATATGTAAGACACAGAGGTGGATCATTAATGAGGTCAAGGCCAGAAGATTTGGCTGTAGGAAGCATTCCACGTTTCCACCGGTTAACTGTTTCTCTGCGCAGATGCTGTCTAACCTGCTGAGTATTTTCAGCGTTTTGTTTTTGTTATGGTACTACCCGCTTCCAGGTTACACTTGGCTGGGCCTTTAGGTAAGTGGGAAACCCCTGTGGAGCTGTCAACTAAGCAATTGAAGGATTTAAAACTCCTATTAGCACAGGATTTAACCCAGAATTCAGGTTTTACATTTAGTGCATGGATTTCCAAGCTGAGTGAAACTTGTCAGAATCAAGTAAACTAGAGCACAGTGAAACTGACTGGCTGGGAAGCCTTCAGTGAGTGAACCTGAGTAGCTGCTCCCTGCATGGGTGAAAGGCTGATGCTGACAGCACTTCTTCTGAGAAACTGATTTCACTGCTTTATAAGTGACTGTCAACTTCTTGGAAGTTAATTCATCTGTTTTGGACCAAGTCACCTTGACCTGTACTTTCCAGCTGTCAGCCCCCACTGCAGCATGGGTGCAACTTATGCAGCTGCACCTTGTCGCATCTCTCCCAGTAAATGTCTAATCTGTGATCCCAATGTGTTTCTCACTTTGGCCCTCTAATCTTCTCACATTTGAGGACACCATCAAATCTAGACTTATTTTTGGCAGTTTGTCTAACTTATATTGGGAGAAAAGGAGGTGGTGTGGTAATAAATAGCTACAATATGTACGTAGCCAGTCCATTTTGAGACAGAAATGGGAGAGGATATAGCAGGTGCGGAATTGCATTGGATAGAATAGACAGCAATGGAGATACGAGTTATTACAGAGCTGCAAGAACAGTGTTGCCTTGATTAGGAACTGTGGGATGAGATAAAACAGTTAAGTAGTGAGAGAGTAGAGTAATTGGAGATTTTGCCAGATACTGCCACTTATAATGGTCTCTACTGGTAAGATAAGGAAAGAATTTCTGGATTGAATGGAAGTCTGTTATATCACTCATTCTGTTGAAGAGCCAGCAGGGGAGAAAACATCTTGGGCAGGATTTTCAAAGGCTGAGGGGTGTTGGGGTGGAGCTGAAATTTCCTGTTGGATGTGTCAGGACAATCCCAACTCTCCTCCCCCGGAGTTTCAAAGAAGATGACGGTCGTAAAACGTCCATTGAGGTAATTAAGGGGCCAATTTTTCCAGTCAGCTTGTTGGCCCCACGCTGGGCCAAACATGGCCAGTGAAAGCTGTGGCCTCCTGGTGGGAGATCAGAGGACCATTGTTCCGATCAGATTTAATTCCCATTCCCTGATTCACATGATGAACTACTGCTACAACTCCAGCTGTACCCCACCCTTTGGAGGGAATACACAGTGACAGACTGGCAGCTGTGTGATGTGGAGAATGAAGGACTAACATGATCTCGCAGAGACTTATATACCATGAGAGGTTTTCCCTGGCTGAAGTTTTCCACTACAGCCATCTAGCCTGTTTTTCTACATGTATTGTGTTCGGAATGAAATTAATGTAGTTGATGAGATCAAACTGTTTACTGTTTTCCCGTATTTGTAATCTTCCATTAGCATTCATACCTGTGAGTGTAACAGGATGCGCTTGCCATGGAAAGAGGAAAGCCATGAGCAGACAAAATAAGATCAGACATATAGCCAGCTGAATTTGTGCTGCGTATAAATAAATATGACTGTAATAGCTTTCTTGAGGAGACTCCAGAATTTGAATACCTCGTTGCATACTAGTAATAAGGAATTGCTGACACCAACCATCTCTGGACTCCAAGTGGCATTTTTCCCACAACATTGTCGATCTGATTATTCAAAATTTATCATGTATTAGAGAGACACCTCCGTTTTGAGGTGCCCTCTCTCTCTCACCACACTGGCTTGCATTGACAGGCTGCAGCTCTCTCTGTTCTGATAGGCCTCCTATTGGCCCTCTACCTTTAGGAAAGCACCTACCATCCTCAATTGGATTTCCAGCGTGCCCTCCGGCCAGTAATCTGCTATTGCTACAAAAAATCAGATTGGATGACTGTTTCCAATATGATGTTGGGACTGGAAGTTGTTGTTACATCAGGTCCCTGACCCTAAAATGAAAATTCAGCCCCTTGGGTTTGCTGCTCCCAGCTTACCACAATCTCAGATTTTGAATTCTCATCTCTCCATGGCTTCGCCGTTCATATTTCTGCAACTTTTGTCTTCCCTACAATCGTCTAGAGAACCTAGCATTCCTCCAATTCCTCTTGTCCACACAGATTTTCTTTGCCGCACCATTAGCAGTCATCAATTATAGATGACCTAAACTTTGAGTTTGCTCCCTAATCCATTTACCCCTCCTTTTCTCTCTCCTTGTTTAAGATGCTTCTCAAAGTCTCAGGTCCTTGACCAAGTGTTTGGTCATCTGTGCTAAATTATTTGTCTCAGTTAGTTTGTCACTGTGTGATTATGCCATATAAATTAAATATATCTTTTGTGAAGACATTAGTTAAATCTTAAGTACAAAGGTGACTGTGGTTTTATGCACCGCTGATCAATCATATTTGATATTACAAGGTTGGAAATACTACTAAAAATTAAAACATAACTGCCAAGTTTTAAGAGGACTATATTTATCTGTTTGAAATGTTGTGTGAGTGTGCTGCTAGTGTGGGTTAGGGGAGCGGTGGATTGATGGGATTTCCTCTGTCTGAATGCAGTAGTCAAATGCATATACATGCAAAGCAAAGGTAAAGGGCATAAAAGCACATCTATCATGAACATAACTGACTGGAACACCACTGCATCAAGGTCACAAAGAAAAATGTCATAGAATTAAGATGGGTTCTTAATATTGAAATAGTAAGCCAGAAGTGTAACAACAATATCAGAATAGCAAATAGTTGTTTAAGCAAGATGAGCATAGAGTAATGAAAAAAGCTTAGTACTTGAAAGAAAAATGAGAAATGGAGTGGGGCCATTGGAAGTGGTGAGGACAGAATGATATAATATGTTTTGTGCCTCAGTTTTTAACCAAGGAGACAATAGATAATTGTTCTGAAAATTAAATTGCATCATAATTTTCCAAAGTACTGTGAAAAGGAAAATTGTGACTGAAGTCTGGAAGTTGACAAATGTGGTTCCCTTTTTCAAACATGCAGTGTTGACAAACTACCAAAGTTGATTAAAGAACATGAAATTACTAATCAGGACTGTCATAATCATTGTAGATTTCCAAAAGGCAGGTTGGGTTGGACCAACCTTCCAGAATTCTTTAAAGAAATTTAAAGTTTTAATACCGTGGGCAACACAGTAGCACAGTGGTTAGCACTGCTGCTTCACAGCTCCAGGGACCTGGGTTTGATTCCCAGCTCAGGTCACTGTCTGTGTGGAGTTTGCACATTCTCCCTGTGTCTGCGTGGGTTTCCTCTGGGTTCTCCAGTTTCCTCCCACAGTCCAAAGATGTGCAGGTTAGGTTGATTGGCCATGCTAAAATTGCCCCTTAGTGTCCTGGGATAAATAGGTTAGAGGGATTAGTGGGTAAATGTGTGGAGATATGGGGGTAGAGCCTGGGTGGGATTGTGGTTGGTGCAGACTCGATGGGCCGAAGGGCCTCTTTCTGCACTGTAGGGTTCTATGATCTGTGAAATAACAGAAAAGACAGAAGGCTAAAGAGGTGGATGCTTTTTATATAGATTTTCAAAAATAATACATTTTGTAAAGTTCCATACACAAAGCTCTCATGGCAAAACTAATGGCAAATTGAATTAAGCAGAATGTGCCAGTCTGGATAGAGCAATTGCCCTAAGAACAGATATTTCCTTCTATTTCTTCCTGATATTCAAATTAAATTTGTAATCTGATTCCATGCTTTTAAGGATTCAGAATTTAGCTGGTGTGGACTATTTTGCCACCTTAATGTTATGTAGATTGCTTAAAAATGTCAATGTCAAATCAAATACAGACCAAAATGTATACAGCAATTATTTTCTGTACTTTATAGTTTTTTTCCCCTAAATTATGTCTTTCTTTAGGTGGAGGAGCAACCTGACTATGAATGCAATCTGTACATGTATTTTTACTTCGTCATTTTCATAATCTTTGGATCTTTCTTCACCCTAAATCTGTTTATTGGTGTGATTATTGACAACTTCAATCAACAGAAGAAAAAGATAAGTATCTTGCCCTATGAGAAAATTAATATGACTAACATGGCCATAGAGTTGTATACTTGTTGCCTTAATTCTCTGTTTATAAAATGCCTGTAGAATTACAATTTTGTGCAGATTTCCCTAAAGGTCAGATTTGTCATTTTACTATGGACAAAATGGTGAGTATTTTACTTTAAAAAAAACTTGTATCACTACACCATGGACAGGATTTTCCTCAAACTTCAGGACCTGGAGGAAGCCCTCAATTTGTGGGGAACAGTTAGCAATCTATGATTTTCCCAAAATTGGCCAACTAAGGACACAAGGGTTGGCGTGCCCTCCAGTTAAGGT
This sequence comes from Carcharhinus amblyrhynchos, assembly GCF_965287045.1. NCBI lineage: Eukaryota > Metazoa > Chordata > Chondrichthyes > Carcharhiniformes > Carcharhinidae > Carcharhinus > Carcharhinus amblyrhynchos. The sequence goes on from NC_137334.1 coordinate 59,326,087, forward strand.
AGACAGATGCGCAGTCAAAGCTGGAGAAAGTCCTCCAGCTTGAAAATAGCAGTAGGATACCACAGAAAGTAAATGAGGAGTGTGCCCTGAAATGGAGACACTCTTTCTCCAAGTTCTTAATTTTAAAAAAGGCCTTTTCAGCCAGTCACCAGTGTCATTGGGACCACTCCACAGGCTAGCTTGTAGCTGATGCTGAACCCAGACCTCATCCCAGTAGTTGCACTGCCTACTGCCATCTGCAGGGTCCTGGAGGTCAACCAGAAAATCTCAGGCAGATTCTGACAACTGGCCTTGATAGGCCCTAATGGAATTCAGTTGGCTGCCCACTGCTTACGATTGGTGACCCTGCTGTACCTTCATCCCAGGGACCGACTGGAGCCAGGGAGTTGGCATGCCAGCCAGTAGTGTGAAATTTCATGTCTGTCTAATTCCTTTCCCTCCCCTAGTTGGGGCTAAAAATTCAGCCTTATTTCTCTGGTTATGACTAAGACGTCTAATTACGTAGTGAGTCTTGTGTTTCCTTCCAAGTAGTTTGATGCCAGTAAGTTCATTAACCATAATGACAGAAATCTGACAATCCGTTTGAATCTGCAATTGTACTAACATTTACACTTAACAATTTATTGTATCTATGGATATTCTTTCTGTCATCTCTGCAATAACATTTGTTGCTCCCTTTATATGTAATAATTGCAGAACATAGTTTTCTTCTTTTTAAATGTCAACCCTGCTACTTTATCTAAATAGCACTTTATTGATTTTCTGTTTTTCGATTCGGTGCTTTTTGAGAGTAAATGTTCTGTGAATGATTTTGAGTTCTCTATATTGGTGTATTGCATTGACCCTCTCTCATGTACCTCATTTTCTGTTCCTTATTCCTAACTAATTGTGATTCTGTTCTGTTTTCTGTGAATCTGATTCTAAAATGTATCTATCAGATTGTCTTTTGTGTCACTGATTCTGATTTCTGTGTATCAGCTGATGTATCCTATGCACATGATTTTCAGGAAGTACCTGAAATGGGCACAAAGAGTGGATACAGAGGGGTGCTTCCTCTTCTGGGGAAGGCTAGAAGGAGACTATTTAAGAATAAGAGGTCTCCCTTTTAAGAGGAGAAGTAGACAATTCCTTTCTCTTAGAGTCATTAATCTGTGGAATTACCTTCCCCTGAAAGCAGTGGAGATCTGGTCATTGAATTTATCCAAGACTCAGTTAGAAAGCTTTTTAAAGACAAGGGTCAAGGGTTATGGAGGACTGAAAGGAAGGTGGAGTTGAAACCAGAACCAGATCAGATGTGATGATTTTGAACGGTGGAGTAAGCTTGTAGGACCAAGTGGCTACTCTTGCTCTTAAGTCCTAAGTTCCTAAATGTAGCTGAATGAATGCTGCACCATCATGTATGGGACCTGAACCTTTTTGACTTCTTAGCATTATTATATATTTTTAATAAACAGAGTATATAAGATAAGTGCTCCACTGGAATTTAGTAGCCCCGGGAGTATGGTGGGTCCACGATAAGTCAGTAACCAGGTATGAGTGGAGAGAAAATAAAAACTATGTCCGGGGAGGATATTGGATAAATAAAGTCCTTTGTGGGGTGTTGGTTGTCAAGAGGAGCATTTTGGCCCCTCGTGGGCCCTTCACAGAAAGAAATTGAAAACTTCTTAGTCTGTCTTGTGCGATGCCTCTCATGTCTGGTACAAATGGAAAGAGTGCCTACTTCTAACCTGTATCTTACAGTTGGCAAAGGATCCTGATTTGCATATTTAAGCAAACCAGAACCTATTTGACATGAATTGATTGCCTTTTGCACACCTGCTGAAAATTGCTTTCGGTAGAGCTTGGGCATAAATAGAATGACAGAGGGCCCCCCAACCCCTTCCTCAATTTGTAATTGCAGAAACTGAGGTTTCCATCATAAATCTATATTACTGTTATTTATTCGTAGAATCTTAGAATCCTTACAGTACAGAGGGCGGCCATTCGGCCCATCAAGACAGCACCGACAACAGTCCTGCTCAGGCAATTTCCTGTAGCCCCACGTATCCCCCTAACACTAAGGGGCAATTCCACCCAGACCTGTTCCCTGTAACCTTAGTATTTACCCCACTAATCCCCCTAACCTACACATCTTGGGACACTAAGGGGCAATTTAGCAAGGCCAATCCACCTAACCTGCACATCTTTGGCATGTGGGAGGAAGCCAGAGCACCCAGAGGAAACTCACACTGACATGGGGAGAATGTCTGTGTGGAATTTACACAATCACTCAAGGCTAGAATTGAACCCTGGTCCCTTGCACTGTGAGGCTCACCACTGTGCCACTGTACTGCCCTGACCTCTGTTCCATGTTTTGTGATATTGTATTTTGTAGTTTATGATGTTTCATTCTCTATTATTAGCTCTTATTTTCCTGTTTCTGTATTCCCTGTTTCTGATTCCTTCACCTCTGCATCTGATTCTGTCTTGTACTTTCTTCATATGTATCAGGCTCCCAACTTTTGGAGCCTGTTTCGTTTATTGTTTTGCTACGGACTGGAGGGAGGGGGGCATTATTTTAAAAGGCCCTGATTTCTCCTCTCACTACCTATCCATAAATTATTTATTTTTAATTTCCTCCCTTTATAAGTGGTGGCATATTTTCCGTAACCCTTAAATTGGAGTGTTCCAATCTTCCATGAACAATTTGCATAACAGTCTCAAGGTAAGATAAAACAAAAGGGGATGGTTTATTTCTCTCACACAAACAAAACATGGAGAGGGATTTTGCAAGATTCTCCCTTTTACACTCATACAATACGCAATGGAATAAAGGAGAGGAAGGCGGTTTGGGCCAAAACACAATAAAATACAGGTTAGATTTTTAGCTGTGTCCAGAGCCCAAATCAAAAGTCTAATGGAATGTTTCTTCAGAGGGGAGGTTGACTGTTTCAGGCTGATTCACATTCTAGATACAAGATTTCAACCAGGGGAGAAGGCACATAGTGTTGAGTTAGTCTTGAAGGTACAAGTTTCATTATTCCAGTACTTTACAGTTTTGATGAGGAACTGGAGTTCTTTCTGCTGCCACCCTGCTCAGTGGTAAAATGGTAGACATCGCTGGCTACTTGCCTGGAACTACTGTTTCTCTTCAGAGATCAAACAATGACTGCTTATAACTTCCAACAGCTTATTAATTATAGCAATTAACAGCTCAAGTCTTGGCCATGTGACATTAGTTCAGATTGATAAATGAGGCCACTGGTTGAAGGCCATTGTGTGTTGGCAAAAGTAATAGTTAAACCATTAGCACCATATTAGAGGCTAGGAGTTGCAAACAGCTACCTTTGTTCATAGCTGGCTGGGGCAGGCAACTCGTCTGTGAGACCATTGTTGTTGGCTTGGCTGGAAAGTTTATGCAATGCAAGGAGTATCACATTCCAGGAGATATGAGGTGTTAGCCTTTAGTTCACTTTCAAACTGCCCAGAAACTTCCAGAAGCTACCATGTGATCAGCCGCAGCCATCTGGGCAGCCCTGCCATTATCCATTGTGGAAAAACAGAAAAAACTGATTTTATGAAGTAGCCTATCTGATGGATATACATCTTCTCCATCCCATCTCGTTTGAGACAGTTTTGATTCCTTGTTGTTCTCTAGTGTTCTGTGAACTAAGTTTCATTTAGTATTGAACCAAAGTGTTTTTTCTCCATTCTGTTTATCTGATTCACTGCTCTTTGAATGGAATTCTTTGTTCTGTGTGGCTTATTCTCTGTTCGCTTTTCCCTGTCCTGTTTACCTGATCTACTCTTCTCTCTTCTGTTTTCGTGTTTTATTTAGTTTTTTTCTCCTGTCTTTCCAATTCTGTGTTCTTTGTGGCCCGAACAACAGTGACTGATTGCAGAATTAAGGGCAGTAGCAGCAGGGAGAAAGAAGAGCTATTGACGAGGGTAGCAGCCACGAATGACTCAAAACACTGTGAAGCTGCCAGATCCATTACACTGAAAATTATGGTATTCTGAATGAGGCCCACTTCACTCACAAGAGTATGTTTTTTTGATTAGCTCCCAAATACTGCATTATAACAAGGCTCTTCTGCATGATTTACTACTTTTTCTATTCCAGCTGAAGAATTGATCTATTCTTGTAATTTTACGGAGAAATGTTACAGAATTTAATATGCAGGCACATGAACAATCAGAGAACATTTCTTAATTCAACAGGTTCAAAATTCCATTGACACTTTTGAGAAGGTCCTCTTGTAGACAATTGGCAGGGTAAGGTGGAGTTACTTACGTACTGAAGGCAGGAGCCCTCGAGCTTTTAGAATTCCAGCTGAGGTTCCCACCTCATGATCTCACCAGAAAATCAGTGAAGCCCCTCTGCTTCTGCAGCAAGCCAATGGTTAAACCTATAAAACAAAGACTGCTACCTGCAGGGAATGGTGGGCAGAATTGTGAAGGTATTTGGCATTGGCTACAGTTTGTCTTAACGTCCTTGAAGTCTTGGAATATATGCCTTCATCCAGTGTACATTAGATGACCTGGGTCTAAAAGTGACAAGCTCAGTTGAATTTGCGTTTTGTCCAGTAATGTGCCAGTCACACTCGCAAACTATGCCTGCACATTTTTTTTTACCATGTCCCCATCATCCAAGCTGGCAGAATTACAACAAAGGGCAAAAAGCTTTGCTGATCAAGATTCAATCCAAAATTTAACTTGTCATAGTTTATTGTAGGTCCCAAAATTAGCCCTGTTGTGTTTTTGTATTAAACTAAATATTTTTTTCTGTGTATATATTTGACTTTGGTGCAAATCACAGAACTGTTATGGTACAGAAGGAGGCTATTCAGCCCATGTGTTGCATTGGCTCTCCTAATGATCATTGTGACTTTTCACCATTTCCTGCACATTGTTTCTATTCAAATATTTGTCTAATACCCTCTTGAATGCATCAATTGAACCTGCCTCCACCACACTTCCAGGCAGAGCACTCTAGACCCAAACCACTCGTGTGAAAAAAGGTTTATCTCCCATCAGATTTGCTTGTGTTGCAAATCACTTTACATCTATGCCCTTTTTTTCTATGAATAGAAAAGATTTCTTGCCATCTACTCTGTTCAACTCCTCATGATTTTGAAAATCACTGTCAAATCTCTTAGCCTTTACCTCTTCAAGGAGAATAGTCCTAACCTCTACAATCTATCTATCTATCCTCATAAGAGGTTATTACAGAAGGTCAGGGGGCATGGAGTTGGGGGTAGGGTGTTAGCGTGGATAAAGGATTGGCTGTCAAATAGGAGGCAGAGAGTGGGGGTCAATGGGTGCTATTCGGATTGGCGGTTGGTGACGAGTGGAGTGCCCCAGGGGTCGGTGCTGGGGCCTCAGCTATTTACCATTTATACAGATAATCTGGAGGAGGGAACCAAGTGTATGGTGTCGAAATTTGCGGATGACACCAAGATTGGTGGAACGGCAAATTGTGTGGAGGGTGTGGAGAGTCTGCAGAAGGATCTAGATAGGCTGGGCAAATGGGCCAGGAACTGGCAAATGGAATTTAATGTTGGCAAATGTGAGGTTGTCCACTTTGGTAGGAATAATGGAAGGAAGGACTATTACTTACGTGGCGAAAAACTGCAGCATGCGACGGTGCAGAGGGACCTCAGGATCCTTGTGCATGAGTCGCAAAAACCCAGCCTGCAGGTGCAGCAGGTGGTCAGGAAGGCTAATGGGATGCTGGCCTTCATAGTGAGGGGGATTGAATATAAAAGTAGGGAGGTCTTGCTGCAACTGTATAGGGCACTGGTGAGGCCGCAGCTGGAGTACTGTGTGCAGTTTTGGTCGCCGCACTTACGCAAGGATATTTTGGCCTTGGAGGGAGTGCAGAGGAGGTTTACTAGGCTGATACCGGAGTTGAGGAGGTTGAACTATGAGGAGAGGCTGAATAAACTAGGCTTGTACTCGTTAGAGTTTAGAAGAATGAGGGGAGATCTCATTGAGACATATAAGATGATGAATGGGATGGATAGGATAGAGCTGGAGAGGCTCTTCCCGCTCAGAAAGGACAAGTAGGACTAGAGGGCACAGCCTCAAGATAAAGGGGGGGCAGTTTAGAACGGAGTTGAGGAGGAACTTCTTCACTCAAAGGGTGGTGAATCTCTGGAATTCTCTGCCTGTTGAAGTGGTGGAAGCTGCCTCGCTAAATATTTTTAAGACGCGGGTTGATAGGTTTTTGATAGGCAAGGGGATTAAGGGTTATGGGGAGAGGGCGGGAATGTGGAACTGAGCCCCGACAGATCAGCCATGATCTTATTGAATGGCAGGGCAGGATCGAGGGGCTAGGTGGTCTACTCCTGTTCCTATTTCTTATGTTCTTATAACTAAAGTTTCACCATTCCATGGAACCATTCCATAAACCTCTTCCACATTCTCTCCAAAGTGTTCATGTCCTTCCTATTGTGTGGTGTCCTGAACTGCGTATAATATTCCAGCTGAGGTCCAACTAGTGACGAGTATAAGTTCAGTATAACCACCTTGCTCTTGTCCCTGTGCCCCTATTATTAAAGCTCAGAATACTATAAGCTTTACCAACTGTTTCTGCATCTGTTTTGCCACCTTCGAAGATCTATGCACATATACACCGAGGCCCTTCTTCATCTGCACCCCTTAAAATCTTTACCCCTTATTTTACATTGTACCCCCGAGTTCTTCCTGCCAGAGTGAATTACTTCACAAGTCTCCGCAGTGAATCTCACCTGCCACCTATTTGCCTACTCCACCAACTTGCCTGTGTCTTTTGAAGCTCTGTACATCCCAATGCTGACTCCCAGGAAATCCCTCTACCGACCTTCCTCCAGCCCAAAAAATATCCATTGACCATTACTCTCTACATTGTATTATTCAGCTAATCTTGTACCCACACTGCTACTATTGCAAAGAGAACTGGGAGTCTTAACAGACTTGATATTAAGTCAATAAAAATGACAATCAGAGTCACATGATGATATCCTCACCAGAGAAAAAGTTATAGGATAAACATTGCAGACTTACTGGAATTGAACCATTATGCATGTCTAGGAAGTAGCACCACTGTAACCATCATTTCATATCAGATTATAAAACGTTTTTAGTCTATGCACATTTTCAATCCTTTGTACTTCAGAAGTCAGTCATACTTCAAATGTTGCACACTGATTCATGCAAAATACTGTATTACACTTTGTTTTAAAAATGTTTTAATGAGTTGAACAATCTGCTAAGAGAGTAAACATAAAAGGCAAAAATGTTCTCTGGTTTATCCCCACTTTTCCAGTGTTAGTCAAGTAGATGGCGATAGAAAAATAGGCAGGGACCCATACTGCTGGATACCTACTCATTTTTGCAGCTGATATCCCAGTATCACTTCCACTAGTTGCCAAAATCCCCTGCCTAATTACAGGTGGATGTATTAAATCGCCCTGCCCCGCCTCCGACCGCCCTGCCCCGCCTCCGACCGCCCTCCGGCAGTCATGATGATGTGATTCACACATCCTATTTTCCATCATTACCAACACTTAACAACATTGGCCGTGACTTAATAGAAACATGAAGCAGTTAAATATTCAAATAACAGCAGAACTGAATGGAATTTCTGTGGGGAGTAAATATAAAATCTGAAAGGGGGATTCAAGATAAAACCTGGGAATGAATGAAAAAAAGACTGATGCAGCAAAGAAGGGAAAATCAGTGAGGGGAATGGCACAAAATTGGTTTTGGATGCCTGCCATATTTTACTGGAGTTCAATGCAAAAAAAGGTCACATTCGTAGATAACACTATAATGGACCAATGGAGCCAGCCTGGCACTCAGAAATGTTGTTATATCTCAGGTGGACAGAACAGTGGCAGATCAAACTTGTGTGCATTTATTGTAGATATTAAGAAATGGTGGTTATAACTATGGATGAAATAAAGAGAACTGGGAGTCTTAATAGACTTGATATTAAGTCAATAAAAATGACAATCAGACAGATAGGTCTCACATGATGATATCCTCACCAGAGAAAAATAAGTTATAGGATAAACATTGCAGACTTACTGGAATTGAACTATTATGCATGTCTAGGAAGTAGCACCACTGTAACCATCATTTCATATCAGATTATAAAACCTTTTTAGTCTATGCACATTTTCAATCCTTTGTACTTCAGAAGTCAGTCATACTTCAAATATTTGCACACTGATTCATGCAAAATACTGTATTACACTTTGTTTTAAAAGAAACAGAAAATGAATTAGTACATTTTTATTGCCCTGATTCAAGAAAAACTCTTTGTTAGATGCCAGAAAATGTATTTTTGTGATCCTGGATTTTGAATATCTTGTAACTTCTGAAATTGAAAAGGGAACTGCCATCAGATACAAGTTTCACCAATAATTAAATCTTCATATGTCCCAAGAGGTTGTGTTAGATTTTTCAGGGGTATTACCAGGGCAAATGAAACAGACTCATATCATTGTCAGAGAAGCATCATGGCATAGAGAGAGACCATTTGGTCATCAAATCAATGCTGGGCTCAGCATTGTTCTGAGACAGTCGTAGTGTAAGACCTTGGCCTGAGCTGGCTGTTAAACGATTTGATTTGATTTATTATTGTCACGTGTACTAATATACAGTGAAAAGCATTGTTTATTGTGCATTATACAGACAAAGCATACTGTTCATAGAGAAGGAGAGGGTGCAGAATGTAGTGTTACAGTCATAGCTAGGGTGTAGAGAAAGATCAGCTTCATACAAGATAGGTCTATGCAGAAGTCGGATGACAGCAGGGAGGAAGCTGTTCTTGAGTGGGTTGGTACGTGTCCTCAGACTTTTGTATCTTTTTCCTAACCGAAGAAGTAGAAGAGAAAATGTCCAGGGTGAACAAAGAGCAAGAGAGTGCATGGGATCTTTAAACTTGCTGGCTGCTTTTCCGAGGCAGCAAGAAGTGTAGACAATCAGTGGGCGGGAGGCTGGTTTGAGTGATGGACTGGGCTTCGTTCATGACCCTTTGTGGTTTCTTACTGTCTTGGACAGAGCAGGAGCCAAAACCAGCTGTGACACAATCAGAAAGAATGCTTTCTATGGTGCATTTGTAAAAGTTGATGAGAGTTGTAGCAGACATGCCAAATTTCCTTAGTCTTCTGAGAAAGTAGAGGCATCGGCACGGGGTGACGAGGACAAGTTGTTGGTGATCTGGACAGTTAAGAACTTGAAGCTCGCAACCATTTCTACTTTGGCCCTATTGATGTAGACAAGGGCATGTCCTCCATTATGTTTCCTGAAGTCAATGACTATCTCCTTTCTCTTGTTGACATTGAGGGGGAGATTATGGTCATATCAGCAGTTTACCAGTTTCTCTTTCCTGTACTCTGTCTCGTCATTGTTTAAGATCCGACCCACTACACTGGTGTCATCAGCAAACTTGAAAATTGAGTTGGAGGGGAATTTGGCCACACAATCATAAGTATGTAAGGATTATAGTAAGGGGCTGAGGACACAGGCTTGTGGGACACTGGTGTTGAGGATGATCCTGGAAGAAGTGTTGCTGCCTTTCCTTACTGATTGTGGTCTGTTGGTTAGGAAACTGACGGGACAATGACTGAGTGTTTTGGGGTATCTGTCAAGCAAAAATGCACCCAGAGGAATTTTCGCCTTGCTTCTATCCCATTAACAATGAAAACATGGCAGCTGCCAGAACTTTTTTTTAATTATCTCCTGCCACCCAAAATAGACAGTCAATGTACCTGCTTGAAACAGGCTTATTTGAGTTGAAGTACTATGTTGATTTTAGGTCCCTGACACAATTTTTAAGTACCAATACGCGATGTTTTACACTAGATACTCTGCTTCATGGTATTAAGTGCAGAATGGCCTAATCAATGGTGGTTACTCCCTGACACATGAGAAGACACATAATCCACAATAATCTTCCTGCTGAACGCAGACTGTTCCTCTACACTTCTCTCCAAGTGTCGATATTTCTTTTGGCTCGACAGTGGAACCATCAGGGACTTTCCCCAGCCCAAAATAGAGCCATTGGATAAGGCTGTGCAGTTTTTCAGCCCACTATCCGCCTACCATGTGCTCGATATAAAAATCAGCTTTGTTACTTTGGGCTTCAATCACGGCCCTAACATGAGGACCCAGTGGGAGAACTGAGCTCACACTTTCTGGGATGGAGACCAATCAAGCATTATTCCTGAAGGTAACTTTTGAATTGGCCACCAAAAATGCATGTCTGGGTTTCTCCCAAAAAAATTCAAAGTGCTGAATTTGTGCAAAAACAGAAGTAACTCCCACTGGTTTTTGTTAGCAGAAGCCAGCAGCATAGCACTGAGAGGGCCACTGTGCATATGCTGATCTGTCATAGTGCAGATCAGCGCATGCGCAGTAGCCCTGCACTGCCGGCCCCCCAATCACTGGCCAACTCAATCGCTAGCCAGCCCCATGACTCCGCATCGTTGTCCCTCCGATTTCCCTCTCCCTCCTCCCCAATCACTGGCTTCCCAGGTGTCTCCAGACCAGCCCAATGTCTTGCCCACCTCTGCCAGCCCTGATCGCTCCAACTCACCCCCCCCCCCCACCCCGCCCATCCCTATGGGCAGGCCCAATCAACCCCTTGCCTCCCCTCTTCCACAAATCCCTATGCAGAATGGCAGTGGGACATGCCACTCCCTCCCCCATTGGCCATGTCACCCCCAATAGGCCCCACCCCCTTGGCAAGCGCACCTCCCTTACCACCGACCACCTGCTAGAGCAGTGCAGTGGGCCTGGGGAATCCCCCCTCCCCCTCCAATATCCTCTATGTTACTGAGCCATGTGGTGATAAGAGAAGAGTAAAATTTATTAATTTCATTCACAGTACAAAATAAGAAAAAGAATGTTTAAAAGATCATATAAAACTCAATTTTAATAGAAAATTAATTTTAAATCAAATTGCACAAATTAGTCATATAGTTAAGTTTAACTTTAAAAATCTTCCCCCAATAATTTCCCACCCCTGAAGAATTTGTTTTGGCTGTTCACTTCCTTGTATTTATGGGGCTTGACTCAATTAAGATGAGGTGAATCTTGGATTAATTTTCACCAGGAATTAATACTGTGAGAACTGTGATATACACAAATTAATTAATTCAAGCATACTGAGCAACATGGTTTGTTATATTAAATAGTATTTAATTATGTTATGTTAAGTCATATTCTACTTAAGTTATATGAAGGGAAAACTAAACATTTTATCATTTTAAATGTAATCTTTAAAAAACTCAAAGCAGAACTACTATTGTTGTTTCTGAATATGTTATAATGGTAATTATAATTACACTTTTTTAAAATAGTATGAGGGACGAATTACATTTGTTGCAATGATATAAGTTCCATAGTTTATCAGTACAGTTCATATAATCTCACATTTATTGAGATAAAAGTAAGAGGGGTATTTCATTTTAAAAAAAAATTCTTGAATACTGCAAAATACTTGTTACGTATATGGTTATAACCAGTCTGCTTTTGTCACTTTACTTTGGAGGTCAAGATATTTTCATGACGGAAGAACAAAAGAAATATTACAATGCTATGAAAAAACTTGGCTCCAAGAAACCACAAAAACCAATACCCAGACCCTTGGTAAGAGCTGTTTTATTTTGTAAGTGGCAGAATCAGACCAACAATTTGGACTGTTATGCTGACAAAGAGTTTAGAATCACATTAAGGACACATTGACAAGCAGCACAACATGAATGATGAGTCTGCTGTAGTGATAATCCATTGAGTAGAGTTTAGCACCCATTAGTGGAGCAAAGTTGGAAGAAAATTCGTGGCTTTGATTCTTCAGCATAGTTAGACTGTTCACAACTTTCTTTTCTTACTTAGATTACTTAGAGGATACAGGTTAGAAAATGAATAACTGTTTGGGGAGGGTGGTGGGAGGGTGTGGGAGGAATATGAAGCCAGCAACCAGAACTAGTTTTATCCTTTTGCTCTAGATTACTGGATGGGTGTTAAACTGGCAGCAAATAGAAAATCAACTTGCTTTTGTTTCAGCTTTTTCTTCTCCACAAAGTGGGTGAAATTGATGGCAACATTTTTTTTTAAACTGCTGTTTCCTGTTAAGCCTGTTAATACTTTACTTATTAATGAGCTTTCATGAACAGATGCAGGGGATTTTATTATTCAGGAGAAGGACCTGGCAGCAGTTAAGATATCTGCCTAGCTCAAGATACAAAATGGAACAACTCAACTCTTACATTTTTGTGAATATGCGTTGTATGCAATATCTTATTTATATTACTAGCTCAATGTCACTGCTGGCTGGAAGAAGCCAGTATAGCCATGCGGTCTCTGCCAGAGAGAGCTCAACCCAGCAATTATCAACAAATGTTAAACCTGCGCTGACCACCAGTTAGCTAAGCAGTCCTGGTTTTGCAACAGTAAGCTGTTGGAAATGCAATGCAGCACTCCCTCAATTAGTACTCCTAAAATGCTGTGAAAATTAGTGTGTTAAATGAAAATCACTTTCCCCGTAACAAACCACCTAACAAGGCAGGGTAATGTTTCTGAACTGTAATTATTACAATATAAACCTATTGGCTGCATTGAATTTAACTGGTCCAAACTGTGCATGCACGTTCGCTTTGAGGTGGTGGGGAGGTGGGCAGCGTGAAGTTGCATAAACACGTTTTCCTCCATCTTCCCACCTGCCCAAACTGGAAGTAATTTCATGGTGGAGCAGGGAAGGTCTTGGATGGGAAGCCATCCCTAAGTGGAAATTGGGAAGAGCGTGGTTGCGAGAGGGGAAGGGGCTACCACCATCAGTAGCCCCCTTTTGACTGTGGGACCTCTGACTGGATGACAACTCTCCAAGGTGGGGCTTCTGCTCAAGTGAGAACAAAAGTCCCGCCAGTTAGAGTGTTCGTTAGAGTGGGAAATGGTAGTGGGCCTGATGGAGTTGGTGGGTGTGTATTTCCTGTGGATTCTTCTCCGGATCGTGGGGAACGAGCTACAACTATTCTAAAAAGGCAGGTCTCAATAACTTGCCTCAAACTCGCTGCCCCTCTTTATACCCTTCCTGCTTCGCCCACTCCCCATGTCTCCCGTTCTCTCAATTCTCCTGTTCCTTCAACTCTCCCGATTCCCCCTCTTTTCCCCTCTCCTACTCCCTCTCCCATTCTCCATTCTCCATTCTCCCACCTCACCAATTCCCCGCCTCTCCTGCCCCATTGCCTTTACCGCTCCTCTGCCTCTTCTCACTCCCCTGCCTTTATAGCTCCCCTCCTTCTACTCTTCCATTCCCCTATCTTTCCTATTCCCCTGCCCCCTCCCTCTCCTGCTCCTCCACTACTCGCTTACCTACCTCTTTTGCTCGCCATCATCTCCCCGCATCTCCCATCCCTCCCATTCCTCCTAGTAATGATCTGAACAGGAAATATGACATTAAAGGGAGAGTTATCAATGTGGCTGAGTAAGTTTGTAGCTGCAGAACTTCATTGGTGGAGAACTTTAGTGGTGAAGGAAGGGGCAGAAGCTAGACAGTTGGGAGTTTAAAATTGCTGTCGAAATAGAATTGCTAGAGGGATTTTCTTTCCACACAGACAACAAGCAGCAATAAGAGAGAACATATTGAATGATTTACCAGTAGAGTTTGACCAGTATTAATAAAAAATGTTATTGGCAATAATTGGATTTCTGTCCTTTGCAAAATTGACAATATCTTTCAGAAGGTATGATGGGGGATAATGTTTGTGAAGGGCTTCATGAAAAGAAAAGTGTGAAGACCATGATGCTCATCATTGTAAGATTCTGTGAAAAACAAGAATAACAACACATCAAATTTTATATTTATCTATGTTTCAGTAGCAGTTGTTTTTGTAAAATAGATTTCTTTCGAGGAACTAACAGTACATGGCTTTATTCATTCATATATAAACTCCTAAGCAAATGTGGGTGATGACTTAATTCCTCTAGGTTTTAATTGATAATCTCAAAGACATTTTCTAGTAAATATAATCTACACTCAAATATTTTATTCTTTTAAGATTTTTTGATTGTGTTAGTAAATAAATATTCTTGGGCAGTAATTAACCTGTACAATCTGGTGGTACTGTTTAACAGTAATACTCTGTACTTATACTCCACCGATGTATACTTAGAATTAGATTCTGTTATGTTCTTTCAGGTGCTATTGACGATAATTTATTTGTTACTATTTACCTTATTTTATAGAATAAAATCCAAGGAATGGTGTTTGATTTTGTAACCCAGCAAGTCTTTGATATCACCATCATGATTCTCATCTGCCTCAATATGGTTACCATGATGGTGGAGACAGATGATCAAAGTAAAGAAATGGATGACGTCTTATACTGGATCAACATGGTTTTCATTGTCCTTTTCACAAGCGAGTGTGTGCTTAAACTGATTGCACTCCGCTATTATTACTTTACAATAGGCTGGAATACTTTTGACTTTGTGGTGGTCATTCTTTCAATTGTAGGTAAGAACATTATTGGGTTTAGCAAACTCAAAACGATGATCCCTTCCAGTTTTTCTGTCACTGGGATTGAATGTACCGTTCTGCTATTTGACCAGTACCAGCAATTGAAGTTGTATGAAAAATGATGTAACATCAGTGTTGTTTGACAAAACTGAATAAAAGTTCAAAAATGCATTACATTTTACAAAACAAACAAGAATTTCAGTAATTATCACTGGTGTTAACTTTGTCGAGAATTATTGTATACAGCAATTATAGTAACATGGAAAACATTTGAGATATTAACACAAAATATTTACTTAAGTATTCAGTTGAAATCAACAGCAATTATTTCTAATAGTGTGGAGGCAGTGATATTTTGCTAGTGACCTGTTTCATTAATTAAATAACCCAGTACCATTGGGATGAATTTTTCCAGTCCCGCCAGCCACAAGAATTGTCACAGGCAGGATGGACAATTTGTTGGAACATTGGAAGGTCCGTTGACTTCAGATGGGAATTTCCAGTCTTGGGGCAGGCGGGAGCAGAAAATCCCATCCATTATTTGTTCAGTCCATGAAAAGATTCACAGTCCTGACATAAGGGCTTCACATTTATTGCTGCTGCTGTGGTATTTTAATTGTTGTAAATTTAAAATAGAAAGTATTTAATTAAAACAATTAAAAACCTAAATTTTTGTATTAATGCTTTAAAGATAGTTAGATGCATTGAAATTTGGCCCAAGGCAATAACATATCTTGGTTTTAACTTGATTGGAAATACTTTGCCCTTGGGGTTTGTAATATTATCTCAGTCCTTCGTCATGTTATGATTTTGAAATATATTTCAAATTACGAATGATCCTATCTGTTATTATATTAAAATATGCAAAGCTATGGTTAATGCATCCTTTTCTTTTCTTTGTTAGGTATGTTCCTTGCAGAAATCATTGAAAAATACTTTGTGTCACCAACATTATTTAGAGTTATCCGACTTGCCAGAATTGGTCGTATCCTACGTTTAATCAAGGGTGCCAAGGGAATCCGGACACTGCTGTTTGCTTTGATGATGTCTCTTCCTGCTTTGTTCAACATTGGTCTGTTGCTCTTCTTGGTCATGTTCATTTATGCCATTTTTGGGATGTCTAATTTTGCTTATGTGAGGAAAGAGTCTGGCATTGATGACATGTTCAATTTTGAAACTTTTGGAAACAGCATGATCTGCTTGTTTCAGATCACTACATCTGCTGGCTGGGATGGGTTGCTGGCTCCAATTCTGAACAGTGGGCCACCAGACTGTGACCCAACGAAAGATAATCCAGGCAGCCCTACAAAAGGAGACTGTGGTAACCCATCAGTTGCAATTTTGTTCTTTGTCAGTTACATCATAATATCTTTCTTGATTGTCATAAATATGTACATTGCTATCATTTTGGAAAATTTCAGTGTTGCTACAGAGGAAAGTGCTGAACCACTGAGTGAGGATGACTTTGAAATGTTTTATGAAGTCTGGGAAAAATTTGATTCAGATGCAACTCAATTTATGGAGTATGGTAGATTGCATGATTTTGCAGATGCCTTGGAACCACCTCTTCGTGTCGCAAAACCCAACAGAATACAACTTATAGCTATGGACTTGCCCATGGTTAGTGGAGATAGAATTCACTGTCTCGATATCTTGTTTGCATTTACAAAACGTGTGCTGGGTGAGGGTGGAGAAATGGATGCTCTTCGACAACAGATGGAAGAACGCTTTATGGCATCCAATCCATCCAAGATATCCTACGAGCCAATTACAACCACTCTACGACGTAAACAGGAACATGTTTCTGCAACTATAATTCAGAGAGCTTTCAGACGATATCTGATGAGGCGAACATTGAAACAAGCCTCTTTCATGTTCAAAGAGAAAGGTAAAACCAGTGAACTTTTACCTGGCAAAGAGGAAATGGTAATCGATAAGTTTAATGAAATCTCCACTACAGACAAAACTGATATGACTCCTTCTACCACATCACCACCATCCTATGACAGTGTAACAAAACCAGAGAAAGCCAGAGAGGAGAAAGAAAAAGAAGATAGAGGCAAAGATGTAAGGGAGTATAAAAAGTAAAATGCAAACAAATAAAACAAAATCTACTTGTATGACATTGTTTACAGCCTTTTAAGTGTGACTCAACTGTATAAACCAGATTCCATTTGGACATCTATGCCAAACTGATAATACATTGTGAGGTCAGTGCCTAACAAAGGCAATGATCCTCATCAGGAGACTGAGCCTCTGTACAGCAGGGGGAGTCAGCAACCTAGACGAGAGGTTACTGTTTCCACTACCAGTTGACACTGCTGAAGAGGAGAGTCAAAATGGCTACTAAGACTGTAGGGACGAGACAAAGGGACCAGAAAATTTTACATGTACGTGTGTCATTAAATGTGCAACAATAGTATCTTTTATCCCTGTATTTTGCATTCCAGTTACCACCGTTCCACCGTTTATACCAGGTCCATAACAATTCATGTTATTTTATAATTCATGTATATGTGACTATTTTTCTAAATGGGGACAGGCTTTATGTTTTTTTTGGGAGGGGGTTTTAAGCACTAATTTTAAGGTAAGATGATCACCCCACAAGTTTAGAAAAATGTGTTTAACATGTACAAAACGTTTTGCATGGAAGCATGCTGAACTCATTCATTGTGCATGAGAAATCATTAACTCACAAATCAAACAAGATGTTTTTTATCTATTTAGTGTTTCAGGGTGGCCCTGATGTCCAAGGTGCTTTACTATATGTGTTGTGTTATATTTGAACAGTTCTAATATGTGCCTGTTAGTTATTTATACCCCCTAAACTGAGAGTTGATGGGTATTTTTATGTGGAACACGACAAACAACTCTCAGCAGCTGCAATTTTAGTGGATGTTCTGGAGGCACAGTCATTATTTGTTCCTTTTATACTGCGATGGGTGGAGATACACAAAGAAACCCAGAGGGATCTGCCCAATAAAACACAATTGACCAAAATTGAACTTTACAAAAATTGCTCTGCTTTATCCTGCAGTATTGTTTAGCCATCTTCAGCTCTCAACAAGATCGACATTAAACATGACAAATAAATCCCTCTGTTGTGTAAATAGTTGCTTCACACTGTGGTGCATGTTTGAGCAAAAATGTAACAAAGGCATAGCATTCATTGCATCAAAAATGCACCACATTAAGTCTAGTTTGCAAGCTTTTGCCAGGTAATATGATGTGTTCTGTATCATTATACATAGTTCGGATGCTGTCACTGGTGCATGTTTATATTGCCTTTGCTGCTGTACACTGTTCCTTCCACTGTCCAGAAGTGTTTGAAAAATGGGAAGTCATAAGCCAGTGGTAAACTGAGAAATTGCTCAATAAGACCTCACTCCTCCTAGTTTGCATCTAAGAAGCTTTTTTCATTTGAATTTCCTGATTAATATGGATACTGTATGCTGTAAGATCTGACTCTACAGGATATGTTGCGAATTGCTTGAAATGCTCAAAATATGTGGTTGAATTTTCTAAGAAAAAATATAAATACTGTAAAAATTCATTTTATTTTACTTTTCAGCGTTTGTACATATAAAAAGCTGAGAATTACTTCAGGTCAGTACTACAGACACTTTTTTTTACGTTGATCCATTGCACTTTTTCATCAATGAACTTCCCAAAAAGAGAAACAAAAGGATAGCCAGTTTTAGTTTACCTTTTAATAAATGCACACATTTTTAGTACAACAAAGTTTAATTTGTGCAAAATTTGGGGACCATGATTCACTTCCTTCTGCAAAGTGATATCTAGAAAAAAAAGAGAAACATTATTCAGATCTCAAGCACTGCCTGCATTGAGGGTATCAAGGAAATCCTTATTGCTATAAAAATCCTTAATCCTTTATGGTGTCCATTTATATGGGCATTTTTGTCTTGTGAAATGATTCATGCTGCACTAGAACTGTTTGAAGTGGAAAATGGATCCACAGGTTTTTTTTTTCACAAGAACAAAGTCGATCTTCTTTAATCACACCCGGGTTATTTTGTGTTTTCTTACACAAAGAGAAGTTAGATGTAAAGTCCTTTTATTAAACCTATTTGACTTGTAGTGTATTAGTGAACTGCATGTAGGAAAATGCTAATATTACCGTCAATAATGGTAAGACTACATTACAGAAACAAGCTAACAGAATAAATAATTTTTTTTATTGTACGTAACGACTCTGACTCTGCGTGAATTTTTTTGTCTCAGTATGGCAGTTGTCTACTGTTTAGATTAAAATTGTCAACATTTCTGCCACATGTTCCACATTTCAGGTTAAGCACTGGAGAACTTATAAATTCCACTCCAACTTATTTTTATTTTTTGGTAGACAGTGTACTCATTTATAAAATCCTACATATGCAAAGTTTTCCTGGCCTTTTAGCTGATTAAGTCTTCCCCTGGTACAACTGTGCCACAACTCAGAATTGCTTATATTTTTAGTGGTGTATATGCAAATATCCCATTTACTTGGACAGATTTTTGGAGTTAACACTTCACACTTGAAGTGGCCTACTTATTCTTTCTTTCATCAGTGAGATGTCTAGAATACGCCAGAAAGTGGTAGTTTTAAGATTACTTTGTATATAATACATAAGCTGATATTTCTGTTGTATTATTCACAATCAGGCATAGAATTTATAAATACAGGGGTGTTATATCACTTAATTAGAGACTGGACCTACAACCAAAGTTGTACATCAGGGCCTTGTGGAAGTCCTGACACGTGTCCCTACGTTGTAATTGCCTGAGAAGATTAAACTTCCCAAGACGCTGTGTGAATATCTCCAATCCTGAGTTAGAATCGGAGAGATTGGACAGTTCTATGATACTTATCTGGAGACTTACCCAGGAAATGCTCGACACATTAAAATTGTTCCAACATTGGATAACGATGCAACTTTCCTCCCAGTCAGCCCAACTTGCATTATTACAACACCCCCCGCCACCACCACCACAATCAACCATCTGAGTACAACTGTAACTCAACTCCCTCCCCTGACCTGACCACACTGACCCCAACCTGGCTATCCTGACCAAAACATCTGACTATCTGATGAACTCCTGACCCTGACTGTTCTCTAATTGCCTGACTATTTTACTGACTAGCCAGCTACCTGCCTGACTCAACAATCCTCTCTTTTCCTTCCCCCACCGGGCCCATCTACCACCTCCCCCAACCTGACCACATCCTTGAGCCAACCAACTACTCTAAGCACCCAACTACACCCTGATCACATGACTATCCCCCATCCTAACCATCCAACTACCCCTACAACTTGACATTTCAGTTACCCTTCTGATCATGGAACTACCCTCCTGACTTGTTAACACCTTGATCTAATTACCACCAACCTACCCCCTTAGCTCATAATTACTCACCTCATACATCAACCCACTTACCCATCTCAACCACTTACCTACTTTACCCACCAAACCCGCTATCCACTTATCTATGACTCACATCCCCTTACCCATTTGCTTCACTCACATTCTTCCTACCACTTATTCTCCTACTCATCTCCTCATTCACTAACATTCAAATTTGATGTTTAAACTTGGCAGCTAGTGCCATACAAAGAGAGGCCCTATCTTGCCCTGAGTCCACTCCACTTCGACTGAGCTCCCCAAAGATTGCTGCTCTATGCATTTCTTTCAAAGCCAGGCTTGGAAGATTTTGGTAGAAATGCACAACAGCATTGAGTCAGAAGAATTTATGCAGTGACAATTTGAGGATCGTTGCCACTGCTCAGGTGAACGAGGGCAAGTTGCAAGGGATCAGATTGATCAGTGTTAGCAGCAGCTGTAAGTTATGTAACATTTGAGTAGGAGGCCCAGAGTAGCCAGAGTAAGTAGTCTCACAACACCAGATTAAAGTCCAACAGGTTTATTTGGTAGCACAAGCTTTTGGAATGCTGTTCCTTCATCAGGGAGTGTCTATCAGGCACTCACCTGATGAAGGGGCAGCCCTCCGAAAGCTTGTGCTACCAAATAAACCTGTTGGACTTTAACCTGATGCAGTGAGGCTACTTACTGTGCCTATCCCAGTCCAACGCCAGCAACTTTGGATCAGAGTAGCCAACACCAAGAACATAAGAACTAGAAGCAGGAATAGGCCATTTGGCCCCTCGAGCCTGCTCCACCATTCAATAAGATCATGGTTGATCTTTTCGTGGACTCAGCTCCACTTACCCGCTCGCTCACCATAACCCTTGATTACTTTACTGTTCAAAAATTTATTTATCCTTGCCTTAAAAATATTCAATGAGATAGCCTCAACTGCTTCACTGGGCAGGGAATTCCACAGATTCACAACACTTTGAAGAAATTCCTCCTCAACTCAGTCCTAAATCTGCTTCCCCTTATTTTGAGGCTATGCCCCATAGTTCTGGTTTCACCCACCAGTGGAAACAATTTTCCTGCTTCTACTCTATCTATTCCCTTCATAATATAAGTTTCTATAAGATCTCCCCTTATTCTTCTGAATTCCAATGACTATAGCCCCAGTCTACTCAGTCTCTCCTCAGCCAACCCTCTCAGCTCTGAAATCAACCATGTGAATCTCTTCTACACCCCCTCCAGTGCAAGTATATCCTTCCTCAAGTAAGGAGACCAAAACTGTACACAGTACTCCAGGTGTGGCTTCACCAGCGTCTTACACAGCTGCAACATAACCTCGCTGTTTTTAAACTCCATCCCTCCACCAATGAAGGACAAAATTCCATTTGACGTCTTAATTACCTGCTGCACCTGCAAACCAACGCCTTGAGATTCCTGCACAAGGACACCCAGTTCCCTCTGCACAGCAGCATGCTGCAATTTTTGGCCATTTAAATAATAGTTCATTTTGCTGTTATTCCTACCAAAATGGATGACCTCACATTTACCAACATTGTATTCTATCTGCCAGACCCTCGCCCACTCACTTAGATTATCTATATCCCTTTGCAGACTTCCAGTGTCCGCTGCACACTTTGCTCTTCCACCCACCTTAGTGTCATCTGTGAATTTTGACGTACTACACTTGATCCCCAACTCCAAATCATCTATGTAAATCGTAAACAATCATGGTCCCAACACTGATCCCTGAGGCACACCACTAGTCACTGATCGCCAACCAGAAAAACACCCATTTACCTCCAGAAGAAGGAGAGTCTTGATATAGTACTAGATTGAGGGGAGTCCTGAGATCTGTAAGGGGGGTGAGGACATTTACAAAGCAAGTGCTGGGTTAGTTCCTATGATATGTGATGAATGAAAAGAGAGGATCTTTCTTTTGAAAGCATGGAAGGCAGAAACAGAGACCCTGGAATCTCGACTATTAGTGGCATAGTGTCAGCTGGAAATACAGGGTGATAATAGGAATGTGGGTATAACAATGTTATAAATATTCAAATAACTATCTGGTATTGGCTCAGGTAATGAGTCCCCATGCAGATTCGGAAATTGTGTTGGAAGCTATACTCACTGGAATTCAGAAGAATGAGGTGAGATCTTATAGAAGGGAATAGGTAAGATAGAAGCAGGGAAGTTGTTTTCGCTGGCGGGTGAAACTAGAACTAGGGGTCATGGCCTCAAAATAAGGGGAAGCAGATTTAGAACTGAGTTGAGAAGGAATTTCTTCACACAAAGAGTTGTGAATTTGTGGAATTCCCTGCCCAGTAAAGTAGTTGAGACTACTTCATTCAATGTTGTTAAGACAAAGATAGATAAATTTTTGAACAGTAAAGGAATTAAGGGTTATGTTGAGCACGTGGGTAAGTGGAGTTGAGTCCATGAAAATATCAACCATGGTCTTATTGAATGGCAGAGCAGGCTCAAGGGACCAGATGGCCTACTCCTGCTCCTAGTTCTTATGTTCTGTATCCCATGGTATTAGCTCATGGTATTCAAGTCCTCCAAGGATCTACACTGGCCCTTTCCTCTATTTCATCTATACACAGCCCCTCCATGTTATCATCTGAAAATGTGTCAGGTTCCACATGTGCACTGACAACACCCAGTTCTACACCATCCTTTTTTTAACTCACTATCTCTGATCTGTCACACTGGTTACCTGACATTCAAAACTGGGTCCGCGGAAATATTTTCCAAATACGTTTTGTGAAAACCAAAGCCACTGTTTTTGGTCCCTGCCACAAACTCTTATGTTAAACGAGGCTGTTTCATACCTACAGCATACCCGGAATGGCCTGAAGTACTTAAGAATGGGACATCCACACCCTCAGCAGGAAGAAGTCGCAACCTTGAGAGGTGCCAGCTAATGTAACTCAATAATGGGCACTGCTGGGACTGCAAGTAGGCCCTGAGATGAAGACAATATGGAGAGATAAGTTATGGGAATTGGATGGGGTGGGATCATGGAGCCTCGGAGAGATGTAGGGGGTGGAGGTGGTGGGGTAGTCAGCGGGGGCGGGGGGGGGTGCGGGGGCAGTGGAATGAGTGGGTTTGGAGGGTTTTTTTTATGGCCAAGTGGACAGTGACAAAAGGTAGGGGAACATTTTGAGGGTGTGTCCGTGAGGCCTCCTCCCTGCCACCATCCTGCCCACACCAACCATAGCATAACACAGGCAGAGTAATATTCATGTTAATTAGTTTATTTAAAAACTCCATTGCCCATTAATTCTTTCCTTAAAAATGACTGGCAGGCAGGATGGCACTCACCTCAGCTCTGTGGAATGGGCTAGGTTGGGCAGCAATGTGGTGGACTAGTCACCTGGCATCTTTCATGTGCCCTCATGCTGAAACACACCTAACAGAAGGCTATAAAATCTAGGGCCTGATGTTCCTATTTTGCTTTTGCTCCTCATTTAGGAAATGTCAGTGGAATTCCACCTGATTTATGACTTGAGGGGGGGTGAATGATGCCCAAATTTGGTATCATTGATTTGCTTCAGATCAAACCAATTGAATTATCTTAGTGTTTGCACTACCAATTTCCCATCAGAATCTCCACAAGTTGCTACATGAATCAATTAATACTTGTCAATTATTATAGAGCATTTCAGTCAATAAAGTCATGAACTAACAATTATTTATTAAGCTGATAATGACAGTTCTCAGCAGCTGAACACTAAGCAGGAAAATAATTAGCATACTGTTACAACCAGGTGGAAGAGGTTCCCCTCTTTTCCCTCTTTATTTGAGGACAACAAGCCTTTGTGTTTGGAAAAGGATATACTCATCAATTTAGCAAGTGCTTAATTGTTTATGTGTTGTCATTATAAAAGAACCAATTGGACAGGTTTTCTTAATTTTGGCAAAGAAATAAGTTAGCTTCATTATATTTGAATAGATCTGAACAAAATAATAAACTATGCTCCAACTTTCACACACACGCACACAGATTACAGAGTGAGGAAGAATGATAGGTTACTTAAACTTAATCCATAAAAAGTAAAATATAGTCTGTTGTTTGGTACTCAGCAGTTTTCAGGCTGAATTTGGTTTCAGTGCTTCCAATCAAAAGATGTAAATGATTGAACTCATTGTTCTTCTGGAGATGTTAGTGCTAGGGTAAACTATTTTAAGAAATCTCTCTCTCCAATAGGGGTATCCCTGGATGGTCACAGTCAGCAATTTAAGATCCAACTAAAGTCCTTGTCCATGTATTCCAAGAATAACTTGATTAGTTGACATCTGAAAAGCTTTCTGAGCTAGGATCTTATTGTCCATGTCATCAATGGTCCACTTCTGACAGGTGACTATCAAGGCCTTAATGCCTTGTTCATGGGTCAGAAAATGCAGGTCCTTCAAATTCACTGGGAAGTCATTGTTTTTTGGGGTTTGCAATCAGTCTGTCTCTATATTCTGATGGTTAAAAAGGACCGTAGGAGGAGAGGTAATAAGCCGTGGATAACGAAGGAGGTGAAGGAAAGTGTTAAATTAAAAGCGGATGCGTTTAGAGTAGCTAAGAGTAGTGGGCGAGAAGAGGATTGGGAGAGGTTTAAATGTCAACAAAGATTGACAAAGAAGTTGATAAAGAAGGGTAGGAGAAACTACGAAGCTGAGCTAGCGCTTAACATAAAAAAGGATAGCAAGAGTTTTTATAAATATATAAAAAGGAAGAGGCTGGCTAGGGTGAACGTTGGACCCTTAGAGGGTGAGAGGGGGGACTTAGTGGTAGGGGATGGGGAAATGGCTGAGGTCTTGAATAACTTTTTTGTTTCGGTCTTCACGGAGGAGGACGTGAATAATTTGCTGGGTGTTAGCGATGGAAAGGTGGTAGGACTGGAGGGTCTCAATGACATTATTGTTACTAGAGAGGCGGTGCTCGACAGACTGGAGGGACTGATTGTGGACAAGTCCCCAGGACCGGATGGAATGCATCCGAGGGTTCTGAAAGAAATGGTGGAGGTGATAGTGGATGCCTTGGTGGTTATTTTCCAGATGTCGCTGGATTCCGGGGAAGTGCCGGAAGATTGGAAAGCGGCTAATGTTATGCCGTTGTTTAAGAAGGGTGCCAGGCAAAAGGCGGAGAATTATAGGCCGGTTAGTTTAACGTCTGCTGTAGGTAAAATGTTAGAATCCGCCATCAAGGAGGAAATAGCGAGGCATCTTCAGGGGAATTGCTTGATAGAGCAGACGCAGCACGGTTTCGTTAAGGGGAAGTCGTGTCTGACAAATTTATTGGAGTTCTATGAGGATGTGTCTAGGGCGGTGGATAGAGGAGAGCCAGTGGATGTGGTCTTTCTTGATTTTCAGAAGGCGTTTGACAAGGTACCTCACAAGAGGTTATTGCAGAAGGTCAGGGGGCATGGAGTTGGGGGTAGGGTGTTAGCGTGGATAGAGGATTGGTTGTCAAATAGGAGGCAGAGAGTGGGGGTTAATGGGTGCTATTCGGATTGGCGGTTGGTGACTAGTGGAGTGCCTCAGGGGTCGGTGCTGGGGCCTCAGCTATTTACCATTTATATAGATGATCTGGAGGAGGGAACCGAGTGTATGGTGTCGAAATTTGCTGATGACACCAAGATTGGGGGAACGGCAAATTGCACGGAGGGTGTGGAGAGTCTGCAGAAGAATCTAGATAGGCTGGGCGAATGGGCCAGGAGCTGGCAAATGGAATTTAATGTTGGCAAGTGCGAGGTGGTCCACATTGGTAGGAATAATGGTAGGAAGGACTATTTCTTACATGGCGAAAAACTGCAGCAGGCGACGGTGCAGAGGGACCTCGGGGTCCTTGTGCATGAGTCGCAAAAACCCAGCCTGCAGGTGCAGCAGGTGGTCAGGAAGGCGAATGGGATGCTGGCCTTCATAGCGAGGGGGATTGAATATAAAAGTAGGGAGGTCTTGCTGCAGCTGTATAGGGCATTGGTGAGGCCGCAGCTGGAGTACTGTGTGCAGTTTTGGTCACCGTACTTACGCAAGGATATTTTGGCCTTGGAGGGAGTGCAGAGGAGGTTTACTAGGCTGATACCGGAGTTGAGGGGGTTGAGCTATGAGGAGAGGCTGAATAAACTAGGCTTGTACTCATTAGAGTTTAGAAGAATGAGGGGAGATCTCATTGAGACATATAAGATGATGAATGGGATGGATAGGATAGAGGTGGAGAGACTCTTCCTGCTCAGAAAGGACAGTAGGACTATGGGGCACAGCCTCAAGATAAAGGGGGGGGGGCGGTTTAGAACGAAGTTGAGAAGGAACTTCTTCACTCAAAGGGTGGTGAATCTCTGGAATTCTCTGCCCGTTGAAGTGGTGGAGGCTGCCTCGCTAAATATTTTTAAGACGCGGGTTGATGGGTTTTTGATAAGAGAGGGGATTAAGGGTTATGGGGAGAGGGCGGGAGTGTGGAACTGAGCCATGACAGATCAGCCATGATCTTATTGAATGGCGGGGCAGGCTCGAAGGGCTAGATGGCCTACTCCTGCTCCTATTTCTTATGTTCTTATTTCAATTGGATGTACAATAATGCAAATTGGAATAGCCATCCTGGGCTATTATCTGAAGTCACCTTTAGTCTGTTTTAAATAGTATTTTTAAAATTAAAATTATGTTTCTATTTGGGTGAATTAAAAATCATTACCTGACATATGTGTGTCTTCCTGACAAGTTAGTTAATTAAATAGGTAACTGGAGTTACAGGGAACCTCGGACCTGGAAGGAGACTAGTGTTGAAATTGCAGGAGCCCTGGCAGATATATTCAAAATGTCGGTATCTACAGGTGAGGTGCTGGATGATTGGAGGATAGCTCACGTTGTTCCATTGTTTAATAAAGGCTCTAAAAGTAATCTGGGAAATTATAGGCCTGTAAATTTGACATCAGCAGTAGGTAAATTATTGGAAGGAGTAGTAAGAGATAGGATCTACAAATACTTGGATGGACAGGGACTTATTAGGGAGAGTCAACATGGCTTTGTGTGTGGTAGGTCATATTTAACCAATCTATTAGAGCTTTTCGAGGAGGTTACCAGGAAAGTGGATGAAGGGAAGGCAGCAGATGTTGTCTACATGGACTTCAGTAAGGCCTTTGACAAGGTCCTGCATGGGAGTTTAGTTGGGAAGGTTCAGTCGCTAGGTATACATGGAGAGATAGTAAATTGGATTAGACATTGGCTCAATAGAAGCCAGCGAATGGTAGTGGAGGATTGCTCCTCTGAGTGGAGACCTGTGACTTGTGGTGGGCCACAGGGACCAGTGCTGGGTCCATTGTTGTTTGTCATCTGTATCAATGATCTGGATGATAATGTGGTAAATTTGATCAGTAAATTTGCTGATGATACAATGATTGGAGGAGTAGTGGACAGTGAGGAAGGTTTTCAAAGCTTGCAGAGTGATTTGGACCAGTTAGAAAAATGGGCTGAAAATGGCAGATGGAGTTGAATGCAGACAAGTGTGAGGTATTGCACTTTGGAAGGACAAACCAAGGTAGAACATACAATGTAAATGGTAGGATACTGAAGAGTGTAGTAGAACAGAGGGATCTGGGAGTACAGATACATAATTCCCTAAAAGTGGCATCACAGGTAGATAGGGTTGTAAAGAGTGCTTTTGGAACACTGGCCTTTATAAATCAAAGTATTGAGGATAAGAGTTGGAATGTTATGATGAGGTTGTATAAGACATTGGTGAGGCAAAATTTAGACTATTGTGTGCCACAGGGATCAGTGCTGGGGCCTCAAATGTTTACCATATACATAGCAATCTGGAGGAGGGGGCTGAGTGTAGGGTAACAAAGTTTGCTGATGACACAAAGATGAGTGGGAAAGCGAATTACGTGGAGGATGCAGAAAGTCTGCAGAGAGATTTGGATAGGCTGAGTAAGTGGGCAAGGATCTGGCAGGTGGAGTATAACATTGGCAATTGTGAGGTTATCCATTTTGGAAGGAATAATAATAAAATGGGCTATGATTTAAATGGTGATAATTTACAACATGCTACTGTGCAGATGGACCTGGGGGTCCTTGTGCATGAATTGCAGAAAGTCAGTTTGCAGGTGCAGCAGGTGATCAAGAAAGCAAATGGAATGTTGGTCTTTATCACGAGGGGGATGGAATATAAAAGTTGGGAGGTCTTGCTGCTATTGTACAGGGCACTGGTGAGGCCACAACTGGAGTACTGTGTACAGTTTTGGTCCCCTTATTTGTGAAAGGATATATTGGCCTTAGAGGGGGTGCAGGGAAGGTTCACCAGGTTGATACCGGAGATGAGGGGGTTAGTTTATGAGTAGACCGGGCCTGTATTCATTGGAGTTTAGAAGGTTGAGGGATGATCTTATAGAGACATATAAGATAATGAAGGGGCTAGATAGGGTGGAGGCAAAGAGATTCTTTCCACTTAGGAAACAAGAACTAGAGGACACAGCCTCAAAATAAGGGGGACTCAGTTTAGAATGAAGTTGAGGAGGAACTTCTTCTCTCAGAGGGTAGTGAATTTCTGAAATTCTCTGCCCATTGAAGTAGTGGAGGCTACCTCGTTGAATATGTTTAAGTCATAGGTAGGTAGATTTCTGATCAATAAGGGAATTATGGGGAGCAGGCGGGTAAATGCAGCTGAACCACTACAAGATCAGCCATGATCAGGTGGCCTACTCCTGCTCCTATTTCTTATGTTCTTAATTATTTTGACTTATATTACTTAATATGTCATGTTATATTTTTAAGTGCATCTTGTTGCCTTAACTTTAGCATCCTAAGCATTGATTTTATGTGTATTTATACAGATTTTGTGTGACTTCTGTAACTTTTTTTTAAAGCTAGGGAAATGTTTGTATTTTTAATTGTTTTATACCAAGCAAAGACATACAATGACAAAGCAATTCTCTGAACTAAAACACCCTGATAAGCGCAGGTTTAGATGAGAGTTCTGCAGCCCACTCAACGGTGGCAGATATAGATGAATTAGATCTTTGGATCTATGTGTCTGGTCTTTCTAGAAATCACATGCCCTTTTATCTCAAACAAGCAGACATCAAAATTATCCTAAGGCCCCTTTTATCTTAGAAGAAAGGTGTAAAATTTAATGGAATAACAGAAAAGGCTATAATGAGAGGGATGGTCACACAAGTAATTGACACCACCACAGGCCAATCAGAAGACAACAGGAGAAGCTATCAGTCGACAACCATCACCCTTAAGAGGCCAATCAGACATTGATTATTATACCACTGAACCAGTCAAGAATTGATCATCTGCTATTTAGGCCAATCAGAACTAAACCATGATCATGCAGAGATGTAGTCTGTAGCAAGGATTAATAATCAACAACCTTGTGTAGCTAGACAAGCAACACAACTTGAGGTCAAAAGACAGATTTTAGTCAACAGAACAAGAGACAGTGCCACAGTGAGCCAAAAGTTTTGAGCTGGTGTTACAGAGTGAAACAGACTGATCCATAATTTTGTACTTATTTCACCTAACTTCATAAATTCTGTGAAGTCTGTGACAATATACTTGTAGTTGGAGTGCACAGTAGCTCATCAGGAACAGCAGGATAGTTTTCCCTACACATTCTGACAATTGTAATTGCTTGAATATTTAAATTTTGAGATTGGAATAAATCCCCAGATTTTAACACATGGACAGAGTTAGAGGGAGGCAATAATAGCAGGGTTGGAACTAGGCAATCTTTTAACTAGATTTTGGACACTCAGCACCATGATAAGTGAAGTTTAGTCTGAGACAATGTCGAAGAAGAATAGGTCTAAAGGAGAAGCTACATAGTTTGTAGTAGGGATTCTAAAATGATTGACCTTCTAATCAGTCAATCTCTGCCACTAGCCTGAGACTGAGCAGTATGGAAATTAAGCTATTGCCCAGCAATGTGTTATTCTACACATCAGTGACTATTAGTTGCCTTATTAGTGGCATCGCTGACAACAATTGCAGAAGTTCAGGAATCAGCTCCTAAACCTTTCAATTAAATTACTGTCTTGAAAGCACTTCCAAGTAGTCATTATTCCCCATTTAAGTTTGCCAACATTTTAGAATGTATTATCTTGCTTTGTAAATTTTCCCTTTTTGAACACTTCCCTGCTGCCTTAATATAGTCCCTACAATTATGTTGTCCTCAACTGATTGGATGAACATAAAACATTTGTGTGTGGATTGGTGATTTCCACAAATAGGCCACAAAGTATTACTACTAGTTAAACTTTAATCAAAATATTTACATACCTGTCAAGTAAGGAAAAAAAATAAGTCCGGTTACCTTTATTGGATATGTCAGGGTAATTCTGAGACATTAATTTCCTTGATTCCAGATAATGTCATAAGTTACTCACCTGAATAATGCATGATTTAATCATGTTATTGAATCACAACTGAGATTAGGTATTGCTAATCAGTCAGATGTTCATCATTTTTAAGGTGCATTTTGTAGGTAATTATATTTCGTTTTGGGTCTTTTTTTCTTCTGATGGTTTATCATGTCAGATCATGTTTGCCTGTTTTCTCCATGTTCTTCATACATAAAATCATCACACTAATATAATTACTGCGAGTTTATTAACGAAAAATCAATGATTTGGTATAAGAAAATACATCTATATCAATGGAGAGGGAGAGAATTTAAACACCATTTTTGGGACAATTGTCTCAATTTTAATGCATTTATATGCTATGCTGTAGTTCATATGCACTCAGGCTCATAGGAATTCAAGGTTAAATAGGCTACTGACAGTGATCAATGGCATCATTATATCCCCCATACTGAGAAACTTGTGCTAAGGTGTGCAACCATCAACAGTCACCTCAGCCACTTGACAGGACAAGAATTAAGAGCATTTAACATCACCAGACATCCCATGAGTGATTTCAACACTTAGTTCAGGAACCAATCCCCCATTTATAACATTGTTCTTATGGGAAAACCAGTTCTGACTTACAACATCTTGACTCACAGTGTGGTTTCCAGGAATCCAGTTGTATTGCAAGTCCGAGGATTGTCTGTAATCTCTCTATCCCTTTACTTCATTAATGGGGAGATGAATTTTCATCAGAGGAAATTGGGATTGACCAATGATTGTTCCATTAGTATCTATGATCCAAAAGCATTAAACAAAAAAATGAACATTATTGTTTACTCAATATAGATTAGCAGAATATCTGTCTTCCTGCTAGAGAAACATTTTTTTGCATCAAGCACAGGAGTCCAATGGGCCTGCTATTTTCAATGCAGGATGATGTACATACCACTATTCTAAATTTTGTTAAACCTGTGAGACCCTATAAATCTCTTATAAACATGTGTGCGAGAAAAGTCACCCAAGCCACTCTTGAAAATTAATTTATCACTTCAATACTTATTGCCATTTCCATAGTTTTAATTCCCCTATGCTATTAGTAGTAGCAGGAGGATTTACTTTATTCCTGTTTATAAATGTCATATTAAACATATTAAATCCAAGAGGAATATTTTCTGGTTGAAGTATTCCCAGTCCCATCTCTATCTGAAAATAGGTATTTCTCAACAGCTGGGTTTTAAGAACAATATTTTCACAGCAGGTTAATGTGGAAAAAGACACCTTCCCAAGGGGAAAAAACAAATGTTGAGCAGTTGGGGGTAGGTTTGGTCAGATGATAAAAGCAAATTTTAACTGTCAGAAGGAAGGTAACATATTGGAAGCATTTGAGGAGTGATCTCCAAAAAACAGGCCCAGTAAGCAAAGTTCTCTGCCATCAATGATGATAAGTGGCCTAGAATGGGAATGTTAAATAGCCTGAAGTGGAATGTAAGGCTGGAAGACATTCCAAAGGTAGGGAGGGGTTGGGGCATGCAGGTGGTTGATGAAGGAGAGGGTGGGGAGATTTGTAAAATAAGGTATAGATTTTGAACTTGAATTTCAGAGTTGGAGAATTTTGGATTACCTATGTGCGGCAAAATCCTAAATATGTTCCATATAAATGTGATTATAGTTTAGTTTACAGAAAGCATCTCACTCCCGTATGTCTCAATGTATTTGCAATTAATTATTTTTAATTTTATCCATTCTACAAATTACTTCAACCAATCAGAAACTGGAGTACCTTTTTTTAATTTCATTTATGGAACGTAGGGGAGTCACTGGCTGGACCAGCACTTATTATCCATACTTGTTTGCCCTTGAGAAGGTTGGTGTGAGCTACTTTCTAGCTTAGAAAATTAAATCAATTGCCTATAAATTCCACCCATAAAAAGCAAGTGAGGCTTTCCTTCTAAAGACATCAGCACTTGATGTTTTAAAAATGCCGGCAGGGTCTTGACATTTAATTAAAAACACCTAAATCCAGTGAAGTATGTTATTATTTAAGAAGTCAGCTTTCAGAGTTAGGGCCCACTTATGCACACAGTGGAATGCCTGGAGCAGTTTCTGACAGTTCCAAAAATGTGTAATATTGTGGAGAGAAGTTTCATCCTTGGTACAAAGCTGGTCAGTTGGCACAAATTTCTACATGGTATGATTTGCACAATTTAACATGATTTTAACATTCTATTTTACAAGGTGACACGTGTTTCTCTGTCACATAGCTTGATACTTGCGATCAAAAAGGTGAACAAAGAAAATAATCTGATCACAGGTCATGACCAGTGTTCTGTATAGCTATTTGTCATGAGATGCCAATGATTACTTTGACATAACAACCTTTTTTGATTTCTGTCCTTATTTCTATCCCCAGTACTCTTATTTGAATGTTTAAATATAATTTTAAAGGATGTAAATGGCTTAGGTTTTCAGAATTTTATGGTAAAGAATATTTGTGGGGTGGGGAGAATTAAAGTTAATGTGCTTGAGATAAAATGGAACAAATATATTTAATATCTTCATCATATTGTCACAAGAATACCACAGGTCTGTGATATCAGCTTTGTTGTTCATTGCAGGGCTGAAGTACATGTGACTGAAATTTGAAGTGAAGGTTAGCCAGAAATAAATATAAAAAGAGGAGTAATCCTGCATTAAATCCGCCATAATCTAAAACTACAAATCTTATTAAGTTATTGTATATTTCATTTTTAAGCATTCCATGGTTTTATTAATCAGTCAACTGATAGAATAAGCATGGATTAGTAATCCTAGTGGATTTAAAGCAGCTCTTACAGCTATGCAAACTTAACCCTTTGAGACGCCAAAGTGGAGCAAACAAGTGGAAAATTAGTCTACTTTCAGCATCCACTGTGGTATATCTATCTTTAAGTACATTATTAAAATATTACTGCAACACTCAAAGGAGTATCCATCTCAGTTACTAAGAATTTGCTGATTATTAACTTGGGATAAGTCTTCCCTGTACTATAACTGGAAGCATTTATTGATGAGACTGTCAGGTAACTTGAAGCACTACTGCCTCACAGCTCCAGGGACCCGGGTTCGATTTCAACCCTGGGTGACTATCTGTGTGGACTTTGCACATTTACCCTGTGTCTGTGTGGGTTTCCTCCAGGTGCTCCGGTTTCCTCCCACAGTTCAAAGATGTGCATGTTATGTGGATTGGCCATGCTAAGTTGCCCTTTAGTATCCCAAGATGTATAGGTTAGATGGATTAGCCATGGGAAATGTGTAGGGTTCTGAGGATAGGGTGGGGGGGCAGGGCCTGGGTAAGTTACTTTGTCAAACGGACTTTGTCAGAGGCTGAGTGGCTTCTTCTGTTCTGTTGGAAATCTATGATTCAATGGTACTAATTTGAAGGCAACTTGAATTTTGTGGTTGCGATGCTGGCAAGACTGTCTAGCATTACCATGATTCCAGCACCTTCTGATATTCATTATTTCACAGTTGAAAGTGTTTCCCCCACTGCTGCACAAGATGGTCCATTACTCACAAATAGAAACTTGCACATTTTCACATAATTAAATGCTGTTGTAAAAAAACTCTTCAAGGTTTGATCTTGTTAACTGATGTGGAATTGGGTTTTTAATGTCCTAGTAAGTTCACAAATACCGTCAAACAACCTCTCTGGTTTGAGAAACTAAATTATGGATGCTATATTTTTCATTCAGATAAAACAGAATCCGATATTTTAAAAATAATTTAAGAATTATAGATTGGTTACAATCTTTTAACTCCTCATCTTAATCCCATGTGTATGCCAAAGTCTTTATTTTGCCATTTGTAAAATAACTGAGAAATAAAAGATAATCACTTGTTTTTAACTACCTGTTTTGCAGTTTATGATTCTTTGATGTGTTTGGCTGCAAAGTCTGTTTGATGGTTTCTGGACAAAGCAGATTCTCTTGAGCTGATGTTGGAATCAAATGAATGTTAGAAAAAGTAAAATCCATGCCACAGAGATCACCTGACTTTGGGAGCAACTTTCTTCAAGATCAACAATGAACTCTGTTGCTTCACGCTAAATACAAAATTCAGGCCATTTTTATCAGATCCAACCAAGTTTCCAAATAACACATTTTAACACATAACATCTGTGAACATTTAGATGTTTATTGATAACACATAATTATGTGCATGCATACAGAATATAGCCCAAACTATGAACTAACTCCATGCTTGCTTCTGCATAGATCTCTGTTCAGTCCCAAAATGAGCTTTGTCTTAGGCCATATGTCTGTTTACATCACACTGTGATTGGTACTGTTTTCCAGTCTCACATTACTCCTTGCTATGCCAGATACCCTTACACTACACAGACAGCACTTACTGAAGACTTTGTGAGGTAAATTTCCACTAAATGTTCAATGGTTTTCAAGGCAGGACATAATTACCAGGTGTAAATGTGCAGTTAATGGTATTGATGCCTATTTATAATTTCAAACGCGTTTGATGCAATGAGAAAGCTGTGGTGTCAGTGAAGTAAAATATCACTTACATGAGTTATTGAGAGGCAGATCCATTAAATCTCACTTTTGTATTGCGTTTCTAACTGGGATATGAACATACCCAAATCATTGATTAATTCTGGACACGTGGCACGAAGGCAATTGAATGATTATTAACCTTAGTACACTAATTTGTCAGAAATGGGCATTGCTGGCTGGCCAGCATTTATTACAGTAAGAAGTCTCACAACACCAGGTTAAAGTTCAACAGGTTTATTTGGTAGCAAATGCCACTAGCTTTCAGGGCTTTGCCCCTTTGTCAGGTGAGTGGGAAGTTCTGATCACCAACAGGGCATATAAATGCCCTGTTTATATTATGTGCCCTGTTTGTGATCAGAACTCCCCTCTCATCTGACGCAGGGGCAAAGCCCCAAAAGCTACTGGTGTTTGCTACCAAATAAACCTGTTGGGACTTTAATCTGGTATTGTGAGACTTCTTACTGTGTTTACACGAGTCCAACGCCAGCATCTCCACATCAGCATTTATTACCCATCCTTGTACTGAGTGGCGTGCTAGGCCATTTCAGAGGGCAGTTGAGAGTCAACCACATTGCTTTGGCTCTGGAGTCACATGTAGGCCAGACCAGGTTAAGGGCATTAGTGAACCAGATGGGGTTTTCTGACAACCAACAATGATTTTGTGGAAATCAGTAGATTCTTAATTCCAGATATTTTTTACTGAATTCAAATTCCCCAATCTGCCGTGGTGGGCTTTGAACCCAGGTCCCCAGAAAGAGTTTCTGGACTAATAGTCTAGCAATAATACCACTAGGCCATTGCCTCCCCATGTTTAAGTCCAAATCAACATTTGTTTAGAACATGGAAGAGTATAAAAGTTGACATGTCAAATGTACACCAAACTAACCGCTGACTGACAACTTGGGAAAGGGCAAGTGGGAAGTATGTAAACCTTTCGTTAAATCTCATCTGCATATTGTGTTTATTGTAAAATTGATGATTTTTTTTTTGGTAAGTTGAAAATGTTCTCATTTTTATCCACATCAATCGCCAGTAAATCTTGAAGAATAAAGAAAGTTAAGGACACCAGCAGCAGGAATTGTGTCAGGCAGGGGAACTAAATTTGCAGTGATAGAAAAAGTCAGTCTCCCCGCCAATGAGGAATTAGTTTGGAGTTCAGTTCTCCTGACTTTGATGGCAGATCAAAGGTGGATTGGTTTCTCTCTGATCTAGGATGGGAACTGCATTTGCATTCTTTTGTATCTTGTGAATGCACATTAAAAGGTCAACTTACCAAAATCGCGTTCCGCCTCCAAATTATGGGCAGAATTTTACAACCTCACTCATCCCAAAACCATAAAGTTCTGCCTGAGGTCAATGGATCTTCCCATGCTCCACCCTTCGCCCATTCCGATTCCCATGCTGTGCGGGCCGTTAAAATTCCGGCCTAAGTGTTCACCAGCAGATTGTTAGAAAGGTCTGTTTCATGATTCGATGTAAGGATCATGCACCTGGCAAGCTCCAGTTCATCTACTATTTGGGAGGTCAGTGGACATTGCTTCCTTTAAGAGCATTGCTGCTAGATATTGGTGCCTGTAGTTGGGCATGGGAGGCAAGAGAGAGGATGCCGATGGTGGCAGAACTGTGAAGGTGGAGGAGACAAGAGGTAAGGGGAAACAGAGGCACGACTAGGTGAGGGGGAATATGAGGGTTGAAGGGAAAGACAGAGATAAGACTAGGGGTGATTAAGGAATAGAGTGGAAAGTGAAAAACTGTCCTAGGGCAAGATTTACAAAACTGTCCAAGGAGAAGTCAGAGATTGTCCTGGGCTGAGGCCACACCATCAGGGGCATATTGAACAGATTGATCTCGGACTGAGGCCACGCTGTCAGGGGGCATATTGAAGTGACAGTCTTGGGGCTGTACAGGCCATGTTAGAGGGTTCTGCATGGTATATGCGTCTTGGCTGAGGTAAGACTTCTCTGGGCAGTGATGCTCATGCATGATATGTTGTGTAAGGTGTGGTCAATCATTTAAAGCATTTGGTCTCGGAGGTTTGAGTTATGGTATTGTGAGGCTGAGGGCACAGTAACATATAGGAGAGGCATCTGCATCCTGTAAGTTGGTGGAACTGTGGATAGTCTTATGATTGGAGTCCTGGAAAGTAAGGATGCATGTGGCCTCAAAGGGGAGAGGTCAGGTCAACATATGGCATGTCGTCTTCAACAGGTTCAGGGGGAGAATAGTAATATCCACATGGACAATGTTGGGGTCAAGGGACAGGAGGAGAGGTTGGATGGTGACAAATGGGAATTAGGAGGCTCTGAGTATGGAAAATAGGAGGAACTTGCTGGCCGAAAGTGGGAGGCTGGAAACTGGTATCATGAAAGTAAGCACATTATTTTCACTTTCAATGAAGAATGACACAGTTTGAAAAACAAGCTAGAAAAAAATTGCAGGAGACCCTGGATGTGGGGGAGGAGTTCAGCACAACAACTTTTGGCTGGGGAAAGGACCACCCTATAAACTACTCAAACCATGGTGAGTATGGCTCAGCTGAGTGATAGATTTGAGGGTCTAATTTACAACAAACAAGCTTGACTCCTTTCCAAATGGTCTGCACTCAGGTAAGAATCCATTATGTGCAGATGCTGCAGTGCATATAGTCTTAATTGGCTTGTGATCCTTACAGAGGCGTGTCAGGATGGATGTAGGATCAAACAATTGAGGTCCACTTCTACTGCGCAGAGGTAACAAGGGCCTAACAAACCTCCATGTTCCCAAAGTTACTGTTCATAGCATTCTTGCTCACAGTCATGACATAAGTTCAAGGATTGGATGTCAATAGTTATTGTCTAGGTCAGAGGAGAGAACAACCAAAAGCCTGATTTATTGGACATGGAAACCTCACTGTGAATATGCCATCACATCAAAGTGGAAATCTCAGTCATCTCATCTTCCAGGATGATTTTACCCTGCAAGAGGTGTCCTTGGTATGCCATATATAAACTGTTGTCAAGTAAGGGGCTGGAGACTGCATTCCTGCCTTGTATATGGAGGGAACCTATTCAAAGAGGAATTACCATTGATTGCTCAATCGTATCCATTCACAGGTACAAGTAAGAGTACAGGCTGCAAGCAATGCTGTTTTGTTAATTGCGTTGAACAAAATTGGAGAGCTCACTGGTGGTCATAGCTAAGGGAAGACCACTGCCCTGAGGATCAAGAGCCAATGGGACCCTAGGAAGTCCCAGATGTAGACAAAGAGGGGCCAAATCTACAAAGATGTTTGATGCAATCAAGTATCTACAGAAGACATAGCTCATACGTGGAGATAAGCAAAAGACAGTGTTGCAGGGACCTTCACTTGTCTAGTGATGTAGTCACTCATATTTGCACATTCTCAATGAAGATCTCACACTACACAGATCCAATGCTGGTTGCTTTTAAAGTTACTGTCACAGTGAGCTTTTTTGATGGTGAGTCCTTTGGGGGCTCCATTGGGGACCTTTACAGAATCAGTGACACAAATATATAAGGGAGATCACAGATGCGCTTTTCTGTAAAATTTCTCATTATTTGCAGTTCTGGATGGGTGAAGCAAACCAGGCTGACAGAGCTGTGGGATTCTCTGTGATCTCAAACTTCCTGCAAATGCAGGACACCATTGACTTCACAAACGTGACCTTGAGAGATTCATGATAGCAGCCCGTGAGATTCATTAATAGAAAAGGATTTCACTCTCTGAATGCACAGTTCATCTGTGATGTTGGAAAGAAGATGCAGCATGTTAGTGCTGGGTACCAGAGGACGCCACAGGGCTCTTATATTTTGAGTCATTCCCAGATGCCAGAGATATTTGAGGGACCTCACTATTTAGATGGTTGGCCCTTTGGTGATAAAGGATACCTCAGAAATCATGGCTATATATGCCTATTCATCATCCAGAGTGCACCTGACGAGAGATAAAATGCTGCATGTTCCACCACAATGTCCTTAACTAAGCAAACCATTGGCCTCTTAAAGATGTTTTTCCAATATTTGGACCAGTCAGGCAAGGGTCTCCAATACTCACAGCAGAGGGTGTACTGCATCATCATTGTTTGCTGTGCCCTGCACAAGCTTGCGCTGTAGAGGGAGGATGTATTCCAGAGGGAGACATTGTGATCTCGGCATTTCCTTGGAAGAGGAAGACATAAAAGGGGATAAATCTGAAGAGATGCAGAAGCCTCACCTTGCTATTGAGTCCCAACATGCATTTGGACATCAGGGTGCAATGACCTATTAATCATAGAAACATAGAAAAACTACAGCACAAACAGGTCCTTTGGCCCACAAGTTGTGCCGAACATGTCCCTACCAACTAGGCATACCCATAACCCTCTATCTTACTAAGTTCCATGTACATATCCAAAAGTCTCTTAAAAGACCCTATCAAATCCATCTCCACAACGACCGCTGGCAGCCGATTCCAGGCACTCACCACCCTCTGAGTGAAAAACTTACCCCTGACAGCTCCTCTACCTACTCCCCAGTACCCTAAATCTGTGTTATCTTGTGGCAACCATTTCAGCCTTGAGAAAAAGCATCTGAGAATCCACTCAATCAATACCTCTCATCATCTTATACACCTCTATCAGGTCACCCCTCATCCTTCATCTCTCCAAGGAGAAAAGACCAAGCTCTCTCAACCTATCCTCATAAGGCATGCCACCCAATCCAGGCAACATCCTTGTAAATCTCCTCTGCACCCTTTCTACGGCTTCCACATCCTTTCTGTAGTGAGGCGGCAAGAACTGAGCACAGTGGGGTCTGACCGGGGTCTTATACAGCTGCAGCATTATCTCTCGACTCCTAAACTCAATTCCTCGATTGATGAAGGCCAGTACACCATACGCCTTCTTAACCACAGCCTCTACTTGCGAAGCCGCTTTGAGTGTCCTATGAACACGGACCCCAAGATTCTTCTGATCTTCCACAGTGCCAAGAGTCTTACCCTTAATATTATAATCTGTCATCCTATTTGACCTGCCAAAATGAATCCCCACACACTTACCTGGGTTGAAGTCCATCTGCCACTTCTCTGCCCAGTCTTGCATCCTATCACTGTCTTGCTGCAACTTCTGACATCCCTCCACACTATCCACAACACCTCCAACCTTTGTGTCATCAACAAACTTGCCAACCCATTCCGCCACTCTCTCATTCAGGTCATTTATAAAAATCACAAACAGCAAGTGTCCCAGAACAGATCCCTGGGGCACTCCACTGGTGACTGACTTCCATGCAGAAAAAAACCCATCTATAGCTATTTGCTTTCTGTGGGCAAGCCAGTTCTGGATCCACAAAGCAACGTCCCCATTGCCCCTCACTTTCTCAATAAGCCTTGCATGGGGCACCTTATCAAACACCTTGCTGAAGTCCATATAAACCACATCTACTGCTCTTCTTTCGTCAATGTGTTTAGACACATCCTCAAAAAATTCAATCAGGCTCGTCAGGCATGATTTGCCTTTAACAAAGCCATGCTGACTATTCTTGATCATATTACACCTCTCCAAATGTTCATAAATCCTATCTCTCAGGGTCTTCTCCATCAACTGACCAACCATTGAGGTTAGATTCACCAATCTGTAATTTCCTGGGCTATCTCTTCTCCCTTTCTTGAATAAAAGAACCACATCCGCAATCCTCCTATCCTCCGGAACCTCTCCCGTCTCCACTGACGATGCAAAGATCATCGCCAGAGGCTCAGCAATCTCTTCCCTCGCCTCCCACAGTACATCCCATCCGGTCTCAGCAACTTATCTAACTTGGTGCTTTTCAAAAACTCCAAAACATCCTCTTTCTTAATGTCTACATGCCCAAGCTTTTCAGTCCGCTGCAAGTCTGCACTACAACCACCAAGATCCTTTTCCACTGTGAACATTGAAGTAAAATCTGAAGTAATCACCAGTATGCACCTGAAATTCTGTTTTTATCCTCACAGAGAGTGGCCCAGCAGGACCATAGTTTAATTACTTATTAACACTTAAAACCCTGCATTTGTCAGCAGCCTGCCAAGACTACATCCTAGGCATATGGGTGAGATGTGACCCAGTTGGTATTGGCACAGCAGTCAATGACAACTTATTCCTTTCATAGATCCTGCTGAGTACTCAGTGCATGCGACAAAGCATCACTTTCATAGCAATACAATCCTCAACATTCTCCATCTCATAAAAGCCAATGTTTCCCATTTACTCTAATTCAATAAATGCCCAGTCATAGAATTAATTCCGTATTGAGTTGCATCCTGTGCTTTTACAGAAGAATTCTGTAAAGTGCCACTAGGCAACTGTTGAGGAGAAAAGCAAGATCCTCAAAGGATGAGCAAACACTTCGGACATTACACACTCATTCCCCTCAAGCAGACATCACAAATATCACCAAGTGGAACCTGCTTCAATCGTTCAGTATCGTGCTGGGGAGAGTGGGAACTATGAAAGCAATAAATTTCAGCCTTAAACACAGAGATGAAAACATGCTGCAGGGAGGCATTAAAAACCCAAGTGCCTGTTGATGAATTTTATTTTTCCCAAAGTCTCATATCATAAAATAAACTACATTGCAAAGGACACTTGGAAGAAAGGACTCTAACGTTGGTCCGACAGATATTTTGTTCAGACTTCTGTGCAATCAGGATTATCACCAACCTTGATGAGCAATTCTCAGGAGACCAAATAATAGCTGCCTGAGGTAAAAGGCCAAAGGTATATTTTCCATTCATCTTTCTCACATTCAAAGTGTCTTTGTTCATGTCACAGTTGTAGAAACAAGAACAATCACTGTGATGAGTTACTGGAACTAAGGATCTAGAGATAATTGGGGCAGGGGGCACATTTTGGACCTTGAATGAACACAAGACCTTGCATTACATTGACTTCCCTTTCAATACCTGAGACTCGGAGAAGGATGAATGCAGAATATATTTACAGTGGTTGAAGAGTTAATCAACACCCTCGCCACAATTGTACATTCAAAAGTTTGTAAATTTTTCATACTCCACACTACATCTAGGTGCAGCTCTGACATCTGCAGCAGAGGTGGAGCCTCCCAGTGACTGTTGTACCCTGTTATCTGAGGTGATTTTGGCATGTGTCCTCTGGTGGCCCGAGGTCTGGAGGTCTCCGGCCTGCTAACAGTCTCTTCCTCTAGGCCCAGTGTACCCTCCTCAGCCTGACAGGGTAGACTTGATGGTGTCACTGGCAGAGGGGAATTGGGGCACCGGTGCACTCTTTGGCGTGTCCAGAGTGGATGACCCCAATGTGCCTGGCTGGCACTCCTCCTCACTCTGGGCACCTGAGGGCCTCTCCCTAACTCGTTGAGGAGAAAGGACAGCCGGCAGGAAATCGAGGTGACCCATCCCCCCTCGCCTTACCATTCTGGCACATATCCATGGCTAGAGCGATGGAGTGTAGGTCCGAGCACAAATCCAGCAGAAATTGCTGGACTTGGGTCTCCAAGGAGACTTTGATGAGCTTGCATGCCAGGGCCATGATATCAGACAGAATGTGGACTGACTCCTCCAGTCCGGTGACAGCTTTGACAACTCTGCCTGTTTCCGCATCACCAACATTGCACTCAGCGCTGATTCCAGAAGCTTGTCCTCAGACCCGGATTCGGCAGGGAGTCAGGTCTCCAGCAGTTCACCGAATGTCAGAGACTTTGCTTGGTACAGCCTCCACCTGCTGTGGACCACTGTTCATGAGGTGATCATCAGGTTGTGAACCTGAGCCTACTCTAGAACTCGGTTCCACTGAGGAGCATGTATCTGGACTGATGAAGGGTGCAGGTGAATGTAGCTATGGATTTTCGTCAGATAAATGTCCTCATCTGAGTGGACCTGGGTGCTGAGGCTAAGGTACTTGCTTGAAAACATCCCCCACCTTTCCTTGCTGCTAGCTGGAATAGAAAGAAGAGATAATTAGTGTTTGGCTAAGCAGGCTCCAACATTGTAGGTCACTCAGTCATTGTCCACATGTGGCTGATATTTACTGGATGGACCCTCACACAATCTCACCTTCCGCACAGGAACAATCCTTGTCCTCTCCAGTGAGTTCTTCCGCCTGCTCCTTGTGGATGGAAAATATCCTCAATTCCTACACCCCCACCCAACCACAGTGTTTGCTCTCTTCCTCCTGTTGTGAGAGATCTTGTCCTGCATAAAAACGGATGTGTTAAATGTTGAGTACTGTAGGAGAAAAAGCTTTTCTGAAGCATTCATGCCTGTTGTGTACATTGAACTCTCC
Source organism: Carcharhinus amblyrhynchos (assembly GCF_965287045.1). Classification (NCBI taxonomy): domain Eukaryota; kingdom Metazoa; phylum Chordata; class Chondrichthyes; order Carcharhiniformes; family Carcharhinidae; genus Carcharhinus; species Carcharhinus amblyrhynchos. Next base: position 59,369,111 of record NC_137334.1, read on the forward strand.
ATGGTAAAGGATTAAGATACCATTTGTACAAGATCTTCGATGAGATGATGAGTGGAGTTTTGTGAGATTTATTCGAAGTGTCCAGCTAGAGTGAAAATGGGAGAGTTCCAGATCCATTTTTTGGGTGAGTTTTCATGCCCAATCTTGTGCACTCCATCTCTGAAAAGATGGACTAGTCAGTCTTTAACCAGAGAAGCTGTGGGCGAGGCTTAACTCACATAACAGCTTGAAGAGGGAGGTATTGCGCATGTGCAGACCTCCGGTGCTGCACGTGCGCATTAACAGTAGCAGGGGTCTGACAGACAGAGAGCTGTCAGGCCCCTGCAGCCTCCACTAGGCCTGTGCCCCACTATACAGCCCCCGCCCAGACTGATAGCAGACAGAGTGGCACAGGGTCCCATCCCCTGGCCCTGCCCAGTGGCATTGCCCAGGTGGCCAGTGGGCATTGCCCAGATGCCAGGGTGGCATTGCCAGTCTGGCACTTCCCAAGGGGCACTCCCGTCTTACCCTCAGATTCCCCAGGAGGCCTTAATGGCTTTCAGCTCCACCAGCAAGACCAACATGACTGTTCCCCAATCATAGGGAGCACGTGTTTTCCTCACTGGAGAGAACATCTCCCAGTGAGACCATGAAGCAAGGCCGGACGATTGAGCACCGGGCTCACTAAACAGATGTGAAGCTGTATTTAAATAAATTAATCAGCCTCTCGCCCATTTCCAGTAAGAGGCTGACTGCACCGGAAATCTGGGTCTCATAAAGTTGCAAGAGCCAAGGAATTAAATGTGATCCTGATTTCTCAGCTCACACATGATTTTACCAGCTCGCTCTGCCCATTGATGGGTGAGGCAACCCAGTGAAATTCTGCTCAACAAACTTAAAGTGGCTGACAGACATGCAATGTTGATGTCCCATTTTCTGGTCATGTGACATCCCTGTCAACTCCAAACCTTTGACTGTCTGATGCCTTTATGAGATTGTGAGTTTGGAAAGAGTAGAAGTTTCACTTATCTTGGAGGGCACATCAGATCATTCGTCCTTCTCCTACACTGCAGAGCAGTCCTTTTCTGTCAGCTATGAGTACTGACCTCCCTGGTGACCTCCTCCCAGGCCTACATGGGGAGGATCTCCTGCTCTCATTCCATCTTTCCTGGACAGAGGGCAGGAGAATCCCCACTGAACTGTGATTGGAGGGTTTGGTTCTTTTGGACAAAATTTTAAACCAGAATGAAACAACACACGTGGCTTGCAGTGAGTAAATCTTTCGAGGCACCAGAACATTCAGCCCCATGAGGTAACGATGGGCAGACAGATCCCTATCCACTCTGCCACGGGATTCCCTGATCTCCCCCCTGATGTGCAATTAATGATCTGAAAAGCAGGCAATGGCACGGATTAATCCAAGTCACTGCCTAATGGGAATCATATTGACTTCCCCACTTGCCACCACACTAGTTTCCAGAATGGAAAATTCTACCCTCAATCTTTACTCCTGCCTTGATGCTAATTATTCATTCCCTTTCTGTGTGCAAGTCTGATTTTTAAAAACATCCTCATTCTAAAATTGATGAACATTGTGGAATTTCTCAAGATGTTTATACCAGATACAGAATGAATCATCTGCCCACACACCGTGTAGGCTGAGAATGTAGAATGCACTGCAGCATTCAGGAAAGGCAGACTGCAGCATGTTAGTAGCTCTCCAGAGAATAACCATTATTTACAGTAGAGCTTTAATGTTGCTGCACCACAAGATTGCTCTTCCTGTTTCACCAACATAGGCATTGAAAGATATATATATATATAATGAATAATTTAGACAAAGGAGTCAGCCATATTCTCAAAATTAAATCTCAAAACAAAGCTGACATTGCAAACAATTTGTACATCACTGCAACATGCCACTGTATAAATCCACCTTTTCATAATTAGCACTGGCAGGCACTATTTTTGAACAGATGAACCATCTGATTTTTTTTAGCTGTGTAGAGCTCAGCAATCACACAATGCATTTATATCTGTGTGGGAGTGAGTGGTAATTGATTCAGCAAAAAAAAATGCTATCAACAATTTGTTCAGATCATTAATCCAGTTGGAAAAAAATAGCAAATACAAATTTAATATTGAAAATGTGTTCATCCTAGTGCATGTCACGTAGATAAGCTGTCAATGAGGTTTGTTGTCTGAAGTAACTGGATGGTAACATTGCCTGATTGCTCTCTTTACCAAAGCATTCTACTCAAAAAAAGTGTTTGTGAAGTTTTCTATGTGAGATCATCTTTTGAAGATTTGCATTTCAGGGCCTCCGTAACAGAAACAAATATGGAAATAAACGAAAGGAATTCATTGCTAAAATTATTTCACCGTGTAAGTTGTGACTTTTATGATGACTTATGTCCTGAAACTAAGCTGTGTGACACTCCTGTTTGAACACAGAAATGGGTTAGGACCGTCACTGAGAAACAAGAATTTTTGACAAATGAAAACATTATCTCAAGGAACTTGTGACTGCCAGAAGTTCTGTGCATACCTAATTAAATGCATACACAAGCCAAATAAATGGTTATGTGAAACTGGTTTCCCTTTTTATACTGACACAGACCTTTCCGAGGGCATTAGCAAATGGGAAAAAGGATGTTGCAGGCCTCATTACCCTGAGAGATATTTGATTTATTAGATAAGCATTTGTCACCTCAGCACAACAGAAGTAGATTGGGCAGTAAGCAAAATGTTTCTGTAGGCTTTTGTTTTAGAATATATCATCTTGTAGTTTAATTAGATGGCTAAAGATTGAAATTTGAGTCGAGCATGTTTTTGCAGCACTGCGTAGGCACCCAGGAATTATTTTTACTTTACATTTTATAGGCTGGTGTTAAGGAGGTTAGGTACAGGGCATGTGTTTTTTTCAGATGTAGTAATAGACGGGAGAGTTGTTAGGTAAGAGACAAAGAACAAAATCAATAAGAGGTCACTTCTGGTACAAAGATTGTTGGAATGAGGTTGTCTTTTAAATATATAAACCTGGGCCCAGAGCATAAATGTGAAAATATTCTTGGGTTGAAACTGTACTGTAATAACTCCACAGAGCAAAACGTCCCATCACCAAATTACTTTATTTACTCCGCACATCTGTGTCCAGCTCGCTCTCTAGTTTCTCCCTGCCGAATGCAGGCTGGGAGTTTGACACACCTGCTTTAAATAGTCAGTATGAGGCTCCCTGATTTAACCATCAACTAAGACTCATGAGATAGCTCTTTTGCATACCAAACAAGTAAACAAACTCAAATTAACTTAGGGACAAATTAAAAGGGGTAGCCCCCCCCCCCCCCCCCCCCAAAAAGGAAGGGGGAATGGCCCAAACAAAAACCAAAGCCAAAAGGAAACTTAAAACATTAAATCAAAAGGTGATTGTCAGGGTCTATAATGCACCCCAATCCCTGCGGTGCCCAGTGAGTGCGGAAGGCGTCAACTGCGCCAGTGGACACCGCATGCTCCCTCTCCAGGGACACCTGGCTGCAAACATAGCTGCAGTAGAGGGGCAGACAGTCGGGATGGATGGCCCCCCCTCTTGATCGCCCACTGCCTGGACCTATTGATGGTGCATCTCGCCAGACCCAGGAGCAGGTTCATGAGGAGATCAGCATCTCGATCCACCCCTCTCTGCACCAGGTGCCCATAGATTAGGAGCGTGGGACTGAAGTGCAAACAAAACATCAGTAAAAGGTGTTTGAGAAAATCAAAAAGTGTGTGCAACCTACAACATAGAATGTAGACGTAGTCCATGGACTCCACAAGGCCACAGAAAGGGCAGTCTCGGGAGCCCATATACCAGAAAAACCTACAGTTGTTCGGCACTGCTGTGCGTAGCACCCTCCGCCCCAGTTCCCCAAGGTAATTGGTGGTAGTCTCTCCGTAGAGGAACCTCCATTGGGAACCTCCGCTGCCCAGTGGCAACAAGGCCCGCCAAGATGTATCCGGGTGACAGATGAGGAAGAGGTAGTGGAAGCTGTGCAGCAGCAGCCTGTACAGGAAACGCCTCCGTGATGTGGGAGAGGGCACAGAGGACACTTCCACGAGGCGGCCCATGCAGTGGGGCACCTGACCCGGGGGGGGGGGAGGAAAGTCTAGTCTTTGGGCCAATGTGAAATTCCGTCCGAGCAGGGAAATGCTCGGATGGGATCCCACCATATGCCTGCGCCACCTCGAGACCACGTGTGCATTTGAGGCCAAGCACAACTGTCCTAAGGTCTTGGGCAGCTTTGGCTGTGCACCAGATGGCCACCCCTGCGCGCTCAGCTAGCACGTGGGGGCTCATCCAGCCCGCTCCTCTGCCATCCAGCACTTCCCTGATCCTGGTCACTCCAGCGTCTATGGCCCTCCTCTCCCCAGCCACCTGTATGGTTGGAGGTCCGGATTCCTGAGCAGCAGCTCTCACATGAGAACCGCTACTCCTGATGGGGGAGAGCTATGTCGCAAGCAACCGCATTCCAGACCATGAGGAGGTCCTGGTAAAAGACAGGCAACTCCCACAAGGAGGTCGGAATACACTCCAGATTGATATGTGGGAGCTGCACGTCATAATTGAGGCTGTGCAACTGGTGGAAGAAATACATAAGAACATAAGAAATAGGAGCAGGAGTAGGCCATCTGGCCCTCTGAGCCTGCCCCGTCATTCAATAAGATCATGGCTGATCTGTCGTGGCTCAGTTCCACATTCCCGCCCTCTCCCCATAACCCTTAATCCCCTCGCTTATCAAAAACCCATCAACCCGCGTCTTAAAAATATTTAGCAAGGCAGCCTCCACCACCTCAACGGGTAGAGAATTCCAGAGATTCACCACCCTTTGAGTGAAGAAGTTCCTCCTCAACTCTATTCTAAACCGCACCCCCCCCCCTTTATCTTGAGGCTGTGCCCCCTAGTCCTACTGTCCTTTCTGAGTGGGAAGAGTCTCTCCACCTCTATCCTATCCATCCCATTCATCATCTTATATGTCTCAATGAGATCTCCCCTCATTCTTCTAAACTCTAATGAGTACAAACCTAGTTTATTCAGCCTCTCCTCATAGCTCAACCCCCTCAACTCCGGTATCAGCCTAGTAAACCTCCTCTGCACTCCCTCCAAGGCCAAAATATCCTTGCGTAAGTGCGGCGACCAAAACTGCACACAAAACTCCAGCTGTGGCCTCACCAATGCCCTATACAGCTGCAGCAAGACCTCCCTACTTTTATATTCAATCCCCCTCGCTATGAAAGCCAGCATCCCATTAGCCTTCCTGACCACCTGCTGCACCTGCAGGCTGGGTTTTTGCGACTCATGCACAAGGACCCCGAGGTCTCTCTGCACCGTCGCCTGCTGCAGTTTGTCGCCACGTAAGTAATAGTCCTTCCTACCATTATTCCTACCAAAGTGGACCACCTCACACTTGCCAACATTAAATTCCATTTGCCAGTTCCTGGCCCATGCGCCCAGCCTATCTAGATCCTTCTGCAGACTCTCCACACCCTCCGCACAATTTGCCGTTCCCCCAATCTTGGTGTCATCAGCAAATTTCGACACCATACACTCGGTTCCCTCCTCCAGATCGTCTATATAAATGGTAAATAGCTGAGGCCCTAGCACCGACCCCTGGGGCACTCCACTAGTCACCAACCGCCAGTCCGAATAGCACCCATTAACCCCGACTCTGCCTCCTATTTGACAACCAATCCTCTATCCACGCTAACACCCTACCCCCAACTCCATGCCCCCTTACCTTCTGCAATAACCTCTTGTGAGGTACCTTGTCAAAAGCCTTCTGAAAATCAAGAAAGACCAAGGCACACCATCGTGGAGCAGGCTCAACGTAAAGATATCTCTGCAGGGTCTGGTGGCAAAAGGTTGCTACGTACACCAGACGTTGGTCGCCCTCCTCAAGCGGGAGATGTAGAACCTCGGCAGAGACCCAGTACAGTCGGTTGTCCCAGAAGAACCGCATGAGAATTTTCTGCATAATTGTGACAAAGCCGGGGAAGGGATCAAAGTGACCAGCCAATACCACAGAATGGAGGTGACCAACTGGTTTATGATGAGAGCTCTTGCCCTGTAGGTTGGCACTTGGAGCAGTCCTGTCCAGGGACTCAGGTGGGTGCAGACTTTGGCCTCTGGCTCCCGCCAGTTCTCTGGCCAGGATTCCTCAGCTGGGCAGAGATGGACCCCCAGGTGGAGGAGGTTGGTCCTGCTCCAGATGAAAGGCCTGATCTCCTCCAGAAGGGGGTCTATCTCCCACAGACCAACCAGGAGTCCGGAACACTTGGCCCAGTTGATCCTGGCGGAGGACGCGGTGGAGTATACCACCAAGACTCATGAAGTAGTTCGTATTCTAGCAAGCCAACCTCATTAGCCTGGTTGAAGTCATCATATTTAGGCACTCAACTGATTTATTTAGACCATATAAAATATCTAGTTTATTGAGATTAAATAGAAGATAGGTAACAGAATAGTAAGTATGTCTCAGTACAGAATGTTTCAAACCCTCTCCTGAGAGCCTAGCACAGGACTCCTGATGTCTACTGAAGGCCACATACGTCATGGTCTTCAACACTTATTAGCATAGCTATTCTATTAAAACCAATAACACTACACTTCACAAATACCCTCAGCCAGTACAGGAATTGAACCCATACTGTTGGCATCACTTTGCATCACAAATCAGCTGTCCAGCCAACTAAGCTAAACTGTTGATTCCATGCGCTATAACCTTTCTCACAAATCTGTGTAGCACAATATCAAATGTTTTTTTGGAAGTCCATGTACACCTCATCAACATCACTACTCTTATCAGCCTCAAAATGATGGAATCTATTATTAAGGTGATTATAATAGGGCACATAAAATCTTAATACAAGCAAACAAGGTCAATATGGTTTTGTGATTGAGAAATTATGTTCAACTAATTTATTACAGTTCTTTAAGGAAATAACAAGCAACATAGATTAAATGGTACCTGTAGATGTAGTGTATTTGGATTTCCAGAAGACGTTTGACAAGATGCCACATCAAAAGTGACTTTGGGAAATAAGAGTACATAGGGTATGGGGTAGCATCTTGGTATGGAGAGAGGATTGATTAGCTAACAGGAAACAAAGAGTCAGCATAAATGGGTTTTTTTTCAGGTTGCCAAGATGTAATGATAGGAGTGCCACAGAGATTACTACTGGGACCTCAGTTATTTACAATCTGTATCAATGACATGGACCAATGTATGGTGGCTAATTTTGCTGACTACACAAGATAGGTAGGAGGGTAAGTTTTGAAGATCAAATAAGGGGCAGAATTTTCCCTTTCTCCCACATTCAGCAATGACTCCTTTAAGGCCCTCCATCCATGGAGTATGCCAGCAACAGGATATCCTTTACCCAAGGGATGGCTCCAGGAGGCCCTCCAGCCTCATGTTGCTGTTCTGGGAGATGATTGCAAGGAAGGTCAGCCTGAGAAACACAATCCAGGAAGAGGATGAATAGTCTCATCAGCTCCATCATCAACCTTCGGCATGCTCCAATTTCACACTATCATAATGACATCATACACTAATGGGTGACACTGTTCAGGGGTCTCATGCAATACTAGCAGGGGAGACATCAACACTGATTGTCTCATGGACACTTCAGAATCACCAGCATCTCATCTATCATGTTGGATAAAGTCCATTCTCAGCCCTTACAGGGAAGGGCTCAGCATACACAGTGGATATGCATGCTTCCCAACCTCTCCTCCATTTCTTCTCATCACATTTCATTTATCCTCATGTACACCTAACTCACACACAACCACAGGGTCATATCCCAGATGAGAGAAGTGATGGCAATATCCAATAGCTGCCCCAGTTTGAGGAGGATGCCACTGAGTTGGTGAGCGGAGATGAAAATTACCCCTGTGGGAAGATCAACCTTTCCCAGCAAGGATGAGTCATCAATGAGTTGTTCACATCCTCACAATCACAGTGAGTGACTTGCAATGTTGTATTCTGCATGCTCACGACCCATCTTTTCTTCCTTACAAGTACCAGCAGGCCCAGACAGACCACCAGACCTTCCATATACCCCAGCCCTAGGCCACCTCAGAGGAAGAAGCTGAGGATGCAAAAGAAGAACGAGCGTCACTGCGTTCACCTGCAGCCTCCACCAGAGCAGAGACACACAGACTCCTGTGCGTCATGGATCTAGATTAGGCTCAAAGTCACATCCTGGGAAACACCTCACTGATAAATCTCCACAGCAATCGGAGGCAGTGACAGCCCAGGTCACTGGCACTCATGGGACTGACTGCTGGAGATCAGGATCCTGCTGAGTTTGAGCCTGATGATGAGCCCCTGGAAGCAGCCATCTTTGACATGCTGGAGATACAACAACTGGCGGTATAAAATCAGGTATAGTTATGAGAGGCAGTCTACAAACTAGAGTGAAAAATGTAGGAGTTTGTCTACGTTTGGTCTGAGGTTGTATTTCTGACACACAAGCTCCTAGCAGTCTCCATGGGGGAAGGATGATGACCACCTTGGAGACCTTGGCCAGCCAATTCTGCTGGATTTGCACACAACATATTGATTAGGTGAAAGAGCACCTTAACTTCCCTCCAGGAATCATTTCTCTTCAGCGAATCGGGCAGCGGCCCTTGGACACTCATACAGAGAAGGACCAGCTGCTGGAAACCATGGGGTCATCCACCCAGCTGACTCCAAGATTATTCAACCAATCCCAAAACCCTCTGCCTATGACACTGTCACCTTCAGCTGTACAGGCCCAGGAGGCTGCAACTGGTGCACAGCAGGAGACTCAAAGTAGGCTCGGGGTCTCAAGCTCTTGGTCCTGTAGAGTATGCCTGACAAAGTTAACAAAGACAACATGGTTTAGCAGTCAGCAGGGTGCCTCTGCCTCTGCTGTGGATGTTGGGACGCACAAAGACATAACGGTAGAGTTACAATAATGAAGAAACTTTGATTTCATTTCTGGCTCAGAGGTGCTCAATCATTGTTTATATCTTGCACCCTTTGTAAATACATGTGCTGTTCATGGGAATTCTCTCATCATTTGAAAGTGTCTTGCGAGTATATCTCTGTGCCCCTTATTGTGAATGTGAGCCAGTATTCACCACCTTCTGTGAGTCTCACATTCATGTGATGTTTCTCTGGGTTATGTTCATTACCTAACTCTTGTGTTATGTCAGAGAGATGTGTCAAACTCTTTTTACTGGGAGTGTTTACAAACTGTGTTAGTAACTGCTACCTATTACAAAACAAGATAGAGTTAGGTGTGCTTAATACTCTTTAAGGGTTACCGAGCGTTGCTTTTCAAAATAAGATGACTATCTTCATTGGTAGCACTAAAGCACAAGACCTGCAGGCATGATGGTCTCTCCAACCATGCATGTATCTTGGTGTCCAGTTAAGTTTCTTCATTAAGGTGACAATAACTGCATCAAGTCCTTTGATGCAACTTTTGTGCTGTTGTGCCAACTTTCACTTCCAAGTGCACACTGATACAGGGCTCACTACTGAACTTTCCAAAACTAAGGTCTAGTGAATCATTAGGGTTGAAACGGCAAGTCTGAATGCAGAACTTGCTCTCGCTGTCACTGGTTGCAAAGGTCTTTCAGTGTACTGGCATAGTACTAAAGGACAGTGGCGGTGTTTTGTTGTCTGCATCTTCTTCCTCCTGGATTCTTGTGTCTGTCACTGTGGCATTGGCACATCTTCCACATCATGCTTCTTTAACGACATCCTCACTTGGAAGCTGCCCTTCCTCCCCCTCTTCATTTAATGCCTTTCTTGCTCTTCAACATCTGAAGAGCTCTCAGCTTCCTTCACATTTCCCTCTGGGTAGAGGTCAAACTTTTGAATCGCCAGCTTGTGAAAGGCAGAACAGAGCACAATTATGTGAGACAGCCTCTGTGGAGAGTACTGAAGAGCCCCACTGAGGAGTCCAACAAGGTGTCTCCCACATAAGATGGAGATAAGGAGAATTTTTCTCTGATGGCCTTTAGTCTGTGGAATTCCCTTCCTAAGAGAGCATTGGATATTTTTAAGGCTGACTTAAATACAATCTTGACTGACAATAGAGTCAAAGGGCATAGTAGACAAGAAAGTAAAGGCCACAATCAGATCAGCCCTGAACTTACCAAATAGTATAATAGGCTCGCAAGGCCGAATGGCCTACTCCTGCTCTGAATTCATATGTTCATACATATTCATGTGTGGTGATGTTCTACAAATTGATCATGGGAGACTGAAATTGAGGTTGTGATGTTTTATTCTTCCGACACATAGAACACTAAACCGAGAAGCTGCCAAAGTCATAGATTTCCACTAAATTTATACACTAAAAAGTCACAAACACAAGACATTGTTTAAATTCCATTCTTGTCTACATATAGGTTTACATTGAACAGCTGTCTTTGGTTCCAGGTATAGGATCCACCTAACCAAGCTCTATCTGTCTTCTCACCCATCTCCATGAGGCTGACTTAATCTGTTCCAACACAATGGGCCTGATTTTCCCAACATGTTGCGCTCATTTTTGGACATGGAAACTTGGTAAAGTCGGGCGTGAAGCGAGTAGCATGATTTGCACCCGCCTCAGTGCCGATTGCCCCTTTACAAGGCCTGATTGAGACTGCCCCCAAAATGGGCATGATGTCCATTTAAAAGTATTTGCATGTATTTAAATTGACTTAATGGGCTGCATGCCCAACCTTCCCCCTTTACCACAGCATTCGCCCATCCAGAATTGGCGTGAAACAGACATGCTGTATATAATTCTGATTTGGGCACTCCAGTTAGTGAGGAGGTACGTGCTGAGCGTCTGAGGGCTCTCTGCTTGACATTGGGGGTGGAGGGTGGAAGGAAGGTGGGCCCGACGGCTCTCTGCTTGAAATCAATGGTGGAGGGGAGGGGAAGGGGGGGTCCACTGTCACTCTGCCTGAGATCAGTGGGGGGGGGGGGGGGGGGGGGGGGGGGAGGGGCCTGTGATCAGTCTGGGTGGCAGAGGAGGTGGGGGAGATAAGAGGTCAGTAATGTTGTGGGGTGGGGCAATGTCTATGGGGGCCAGGAGCAATGTGGTAGGGGACCCACCATTCTATCATTTTTTTCTGCCATATGCAGTTGGAGACGCCGATCAGTGCTGCAGGGATTTGGGCACATTAAGCCCCATCCACAGGCTTCTGCAGTGCGATTTGGAATTGCTGATACTTTTTCAGGCAGAGTGTATATGGGGGAGAACAGGTTTAAAAATTGGACCTCAGACACTCCCAGTTTCAAATCTGCACTGCATTTAAAATCAAAATGGTAAAATAGGGCCTAATGTCTGTCATTCTGAAGTAAGTAACCAAGGCGTTTCTGGACTATTAGTTTCTAATACAGGTCCTTGAGGAGTACATATTTTATCAGTCAACTCATGCTAACTGATACAGGCCAATGGGGTGTAAAGGTTTACTCATATAAAGTTCACTGTCCACCAAGGATTTAACCAGTGGTTACTTTTGCTAAAAGTGTAGGGTAGTTACAACTTTTAATAAATTCATTTTATTTTATTTCCCCTCACACTCACCTCGCTGACTGACAAGTTGCTGACAGGTCAAAAACATGTTCCATGGTTGGGAAATTTAGTTTAGCAGGACTAAGTAGTTGGCCTCATAAGAATCTTACTAATTACCTAATTATTTATTTAAAAGATCCAATCGGGATCACCCTTTTGTTCCACCACTGGACAACCGAGCAGATGGTGGGATCATGTTGAGATCACAACATAATGGGACTGTCCCACCCTGCTCCCTCTTTCCAACCACTCTTGGAAATTCTGCCCCACGTGTTCAAAAGTAGTGGAACAAATTAATGTTGCCAAAATCAAATAGATTTCAAGAGAGTATCATCTTTATAAGTAGACAACAGTTTTGGAATTTCAGCACCAAGATTTTATATTTATCACCAATTTTAAATACAGATTAATTAAGTAAATGTCGGATAATAGGTAACAACTAAAGCTGTAATTCAAGTATGTTATAACATATAGGAATAACTTGGGACTGGGTTTTGAACATCAGTGACCCCATTTGATTTTCAGTGAAGCAAATGTCTGTCTTCTTGAGGATTTTGTTTTGTTTCCGGGTTGCTGGTCTAGTAAATAAAATGAATGTAATGGTGTTATATTGATCCAGTGCTTGAAGTCTACAAAATCATAAGAGTAAAGTTATATAATTTTTCCAGCAGATCTGTTTTAATTAAATTCACATTGGCTATTATTTTATTTGTGGGAAATGTACAGTAAGTGAAATTTCAGGAAATTCTGGGGATTTAATATGCAAAACTTTATGGTAGTCACAATCAGGCACGCTAGTTGAATTTTATAGAATAACTGCAGGCAATCATGTAATTGAATCAACATATAAATCATTTCAGCAACATCCATTCAGGTGGGGACCGTAAAATAGATCAATTCCAGTGACTTGAGACTTTTCAATGTCTAGGATCAATAATAGTCTCGGTCTTTTGGCTAAGATCAAGTGTAACATCGATATACTGTGCTTGGTTGAAGTCATTAGGTTACATTTCAGCTTCATTCGAAGCAATTTTTAAAAGCAGCATCTCGGCCATTTGGGTAAGATGCAAATGAGATCAAGCCTTGGAGGAGGAGTTCTGCCTACTCCAATCAGCTTGGATCATGTAGATCAAGCCCAAGACAGGAGGTGAGAGCCCTGTCTTGTCAGCTTGGATCGGGAATGTCTCAACTTGTTGAGACTCTGAATTGGACTTGATTGGATTGAATTGGAATAAAAACAAAAAAAAAACAATATTTTACTGTAATATTGTAATAAACTAATCATACAGGCAACAGCTCCGGTTAATAGCATAAAAAATGTAGAATCTTCCTGGCCTGTGGGAAACAAAACAAATACATCACTGTATAATCCTAATCTATTTTGAAAGATTTTAATGTAGAAATTTGTTGGCATATTTTTAATAATGATTTAATAATGATATTACGCAGGGTCATTTAGCAATTTAATAAAAAACATAATTTTATAATTTCTGATATAAAATTTACTGGTAACCTAGGTAACTTGTTTATTAAGGCATTGATGATATAACTGCACTCCTCTGTCATTGGCCTAACAACGTAAATCAAGATTGTAAAATTTGCAATGGTAACCTCATCATATGATGTCCTAATGGGTTTCACAAAATATAACAAAGGCTGTGAAGATATTCACATTGGTAGAAAATAGCAAATTGTTATTGAATGAAAACTTGAGCAGATAATATTAATTTGCCATCGTAATTGCCAAGACTGTATTTTTAACTGAGACATGTTTTGCAACTGTTTGCAGATAAAATGTATTTATTGTTCTAACATTGTAACACTTTCTCAATTTATCTTATGAAGTATGAGAGTCTAATGAACGGAACACAATAATGGAGCGCATAGCAATCTTTCTTCTGCACTTCTTAAAAAAAAATCTTTCATAGGATGTGAGTATCGCTGGCAAGGCCAGCATTTGTTGTCCATTTCTCATTGCCCTCTATGCTCACGAGTGTTCATTTGGGACATATAAATAATTGGTGGATTTCGTCTCATTGACAATGCTTCTTTCAGGGTTTGTAGATAGAAAAAAGCAATTCTCACACATGGATATAAATTACCTGGGCTCCCAGAAGATTTCATTGACATAGCTAGATCTGATAATGACCAATCAAAAATTAACAAACTGCACAATTGTTTTGTGAGGAGGTTAGAATGTAATTGTCTGAATGCAGTCAGATCTCCTAAAGTGTGTTTGATTGGTTTATTAATGCTTCCTGGAGTCATTTTTTTATAAAATATGCCACTTTATTATTAATCTGCAGATATGCAGTAATTAATGAAGAGAAACAAAATGTAAATAAGTTTTACCAAATAAGTTTTTTCTATTCATTTGTGGAACATGGGTGTCACTGGCTGACCAGCATTTATTGCCCATCCCTAGTTGCCCTTGTTCAGAGTCAACCACATTGCTGTGGCTTTGGAGTCACATGTAGGCCAAACCAAATAAGAACGACAGATTTCCTTCCCTAAAGGACATTAGTGAACCAGATGAGTTTTTCTGACAATCAGCAATGGTTATATAGTGATCAGTAAATTCTTAATTCCTGATTTTTTTTATTTTAATTCAAATTCCACCTTCTGCCTTGGCACGATTCGAATTTTAGATTAATGTTCCAGCAATAAAACAACGAGGCTATCGCCTCCCCTATTTCATTCAAATAGAAGAAAAAAGCTACAGATGCTGGAAATCTGAAATAAAAACAGAAAATGCTGGATAAACTCTGGCAGCACCTGCGGAGAGAAATGCAGTTAACAGGGGGGCGTTTTCCCATTTTTGCACAAATTGCTGTCTGAAGCAAGAAAACTAATGTGTAATTCTCCAGTTGCACAGCTAAGTTTTCCCTGCAAATTTTATTGCTCTCTGTGGAGAGAAAATCTGGGAGCTTGGTTTACTGTATCACTCTGGTGGGGTCTGATAGAGCCGGCAAATCCGGTTCCACAGAGATTGGGTGCCATCTTTAAAGGGTGCCCCAACTTTCATTAAAAATAAACTTCTCCCCATTTCCCCCACGGATATGACGGATCCCCACACAAGCATTAGGGTGTCTCCACATCCTACAAGCATTGCCCCCACCCCTCACCACACAGCAATCAGGGTGATCTTCCCCACAGAGTCATCAGGTTGACCACTTTCCCTAAGACACAAGAATCAGGGCAACTGCCCCGCAGGCATGGGGGTGAACCACATCCACCATACAGACATTGAGGTGACCCACCCACAAGCATCAGGGTGACATCCTCCCCACAGGCATCAGAGTGACTTCCCTCCCAAAGACACAAGGACAAGGGCAACTACTCCACAGGCATCAGGGTGACCGCCCCCCTCCCACTGTCCACCCAAGGTTCAGGGCAGGGCAACTCTCCGCAGGCATTGGGGTGGCTCACATCCAACATACAGGCATTGAGTGAACTAAGGCCTCCCCCCCCTCCACCCCTCCACCCCCCACACAACCCACAGGCATCAGGGTGACCCTCCTCCCCAAGATGCAAGCATTGGCATGACTCCCTACCACACACAAGCATCATTCTGCCAAATATAAGGGGAATCCCTTCCCCACAATAGGGCTCCCCAGAGGGCCTGCCCCTGGCATTGCCACTCTGGCACAGGTTGGTACTGTTACATTGACACTGCCATCAGCACTGTATCAGAGGCAGTGCTGATGGCAATGCCAGAGCATATCCACTTGATTAACATGTTATTGCACTTCAGGTTTGTTGACATTGCTGATGTTCCAGATTATGTTTTATCTTTCTTGGGCTATGAGTTTCACTGTCAATGTCAGCATTCATTACCCATCTCTACTTCCCCTTGAGCAGGCAGTGGTGAGCCATCTACAACTGAATGGCTTGTTAGACCATTTCAGAGGGCAGTTAAGAGTGAACCACATTGATGTGGGTCTGAAGTCGCGTGTAGAGCAGACTGAGTAAGGATGGCTGACTTCTTCCCCCAAAGGGGGATCAGATGAATTTTTATGACAATCCAGTTGATTCATGAACATTATTAATGAAATTAGCATTTTATTCCAGATTTTTTTATTAACCGAATTTATATTACCACAGCCGCCATGGTGGGATTTGAATTTATCCAGAACATTCATTCATGCACCAGGATTACTAGTCTAGTAATTACAATTATGCTACCATCCCCTGGTGAATTGTAACCTGTATATCCATTGTTCCTGAGACAAACCATCATTGCTAGCACGTAAGGTTTCTTCCCATTCTTATTTGATTGCGACAATCCACATGAAGATCGATAACAATTAAAAAGATATTTAAACTCACACAGTGACCAATTTAAAGGAATTTCACAAGATTTCAAGTTCTAAGACTTACTATAACAAACTAAAATCAACACTGACTAAACATTACTTGGTGGAAAATTAATACACATAATTACAAAAAAAAACCCTTAATGGTGTCTTAACTTGAACGATAACCCCACCCCTGTATGTATATATCCTTTACTGAACATACTTCATGGGGTTAAAATCTTTACAGGGAATAGTCCACAGTCACTCCCAGCCTCAAATGTGTTCATAGCTCCCATTTCCCCAAGTAAGGTCCAGCAACTGTCAAAGGTGCTTTCCCTCAATTTCCTGAGAATTTCAACAGCAAGGCTCTCTCCAGTGTTCTTCCCCAGCCTCAGCAGGGCAAATCTTCCAATGTACTTAAAATAATCGTTAATTGTTTTCTAGTATTTGGCCTGACCTAACAGGAAGCAACCTTTTCCTTCTGCAGATTGCAACAACTGCTGTTTATTTTCTCCCTCTTTCTCTTTCAAGGGCTTTTCAATTCCTGATAATATCCACATCCCAAGAGATTTTTTTTTAAGGAGTACCATTTTACCTCCAGTGAATGACAGGTGTCTGGAACATGCTGCCAATGATAGTGGTGCAGGCAGATAGGATAGGGGCATTTAAGTGGCTTTTAGATAAGCACATAAACGTGCAAGGAATCAAGGGATATGGAACAAGGGCAGGCAGAAGGAATTAGTTAAATTTGTTGTAGTCATGTTCAGACTGAAGGGCCTGTTCCTGTTCCTGGAATTGTTCTGTATATTTGTAAGTTTAAAACTATTAGCATTGTGGTATAGAAGGGGGCTTATAATAGTTATGTTGTTCTGAGGTTATCGTATCAGTAATAAATTTAAAGTAATAAGTTAGAATTTTTTGAATGTTGCTGATAATAATTATTAATAGAACATAGAGATATATAGCATGGAAACAGGCCCTTCAGCCCAACTCATCCATACCGACCAAGTTTCCTAAACTGAATTAGTCCGTTCTGCTGTGTTTGGCCCATATCCCTCTAAACTTTCCCTATCCATGTACCTGTCCAAATGCCTTTTAAATGTTGTAATTGTACCTGCCTCTACCACCTTCTCTGGCAGCTCATTCCGTATGTGCACCACCCTTTGTGTAAAAAAAAGTTTCCCCTCAGATCCCTTTTAAATCGTTCCTCCTCTCACCTTAAACCTATGCCCCGTAGTTTTGGATTCCCCTAACCTGGGGAAAAGACCCTGGCTATTCACCTTATCTATGCTCCTCATGGTTTTAGAAACATCTTCAGGAATACAGGTGGGGATCACTTGCATTCAACCTTCAGGCGCAGAGTATTTCCAGTAGAATAATGAGATGGAAACAGTCATTTGGACATTGACAGCAATGCTATTCTCTGACCAGGATTACACTGAACCTTGACTTCACTTGTAAAAATTCAGCTTCAGGTATTGATAAACTGTGGGTGCAGTGCTCCGGTCTCGGAAGCCACTCCATACCTTCCTGTCCCAACCGAATTAATTTTACACCTGGGGATTTAGCACTATGTTCTGTGGCAGGGTGAGCTTGATTGTGCGCATCCTGTCATCCTATCTGGGTATTTAAAAGGTGCCCGACATCACTGATCCACTGTTGAAGAAAGAAGATGGATCTCCAGGAACACCCTGAGGTTGGAAGATGGACCACCAATGTAAGAGGCTGTAAAGCTATCTGGAAAAATCATTACATTGTGACCGGAAAGTAGAGGAAATGGAGAGACAGTGCACTCCAACCATTTTGGTCATAACACAATAAAAAATGCTGCAATCACTTGTAGTATCACTGCATGGCGATAGATATGAAATTCTCGACAGGGAGATCATTGGGTGTCTCAGCAAGACTTATGGTTGTCAGCGATGATGGCCTTAGGACATCGCTGACTATAAACTCCAGATCATTGACTCCTCTGCAGATTGCTGAAAGTTTATAGCTCAGTCAAAGCACTTAAAGCCCATTATTGGTTAAGATGCTTAGAAAATAAGCTGGATAAATATTTAATTAAGAATATGTGGATTTCCTGAGTCGTCAAGTGTAACCAATTTGTAAACCTTTTTATAAAGAAGAGGTTTATGATTTCATCCTAGATGGCATACAAAAGAATTCTTCTCCAACATTAAAGGGTATGAAGGTATTTATAACCACAGATGATGCATCCAAAAGTTGGATGTGTCAGCCGTTATATGAAACTATCTGCTATTGAATAGCATGAGCTGTAAGGTTGGTTTAATATACTGGAATAATTTTGGTGGTTGGGAAGAAATGTAACAACTTTTTTCTTTTGTTTGTTATATCATATTGTGTTAGGTAAAATCCTCTCCACCCTGCCAAAAATAGTGGAAGGGCTGAACATGACAATTCCCATTTTTGCAGGGTCAGAATTGTGGGTAGGGTGTATTTTGTCCATTTGGTGTTTATGGAGGCAGATAGCTATTTAAACCATTGGCTGTCTCCATTGAAATGGTATTTTGGAGGCCAACAATATGAAACCTGAAATGTACAAATTAAACCAGGTAAGAACAAGTCTCAACTTGGGAGATTAGTTTGGATAGCCAAGGTATCCCTTTGGATATAGTCCCAGAACATGTTTAGGGGAGGTCAGGTGTCTTTTCGTGGAGGCCAGATGCCTTTCGGAATTTCTAAAAGTAGGAATAAATGTGTGTAAAAAGTGCATAAACTCATTATTGTAAATCTCATTAGAACTGTCAACAAACTTGTAAAAATGAACTGTCAAAACCATCAGAGCACCTGTCAAAGGGACCTGTCAAAGGGAGTCATCAAACTGGCAAGGCATTTTAATGCCCTGCCTTTTAAATCTTTGGAAATAAATATCTGGAGTATTTTTTAAAAATTATTGCTTGTGATTTGACTTCTGTTGATTAAGCCTGAGGATTTCTATTACTGCATTAGTTCCACATGACTATATCACAACCATCTCTTATTACAACAGGGTACCTGCCATTTTACAGTTTGACAGCTATAAGTGACTACAAGCTCTTTGTTGTGAAATTATGAATTCCAATGCTTGTTATTATCATGGCTATGCACTTAAAATATTTGTTGTTGCAGAGCTTTATTTAGTTAAACAAATGTAAATGTAGTTAATGGGTTTTTAATGAATGAGAATGTTGTTTTCAATATAGTGAAGTCTGCAATAGACACTTCCAACTTTATTTTATGGAACTTCATTTTATCTCATCTCTGCATGGATGCTGAGGTCTGCCCATACTGGATATTAGGTGAGTTGACATGGTAGGTGGAAGGGAATTGGGGGTGGACATGGATTGGCATGAGTTGGGAATTAATTGGCATAGGGGCTTTAAGGCGCATTAGAGGTGAGTATAGTTTAACATAAGGGCTACAAAGGGTCAAGGAGTGCTGTTGGGGACATATATTGGCATGGATGGGACAGGGAGTGTGTGGGAGTGAGCAGCGGTGAGGTTGAGGGCTGAACTGATGGTTCATGTTCTTTTTTTTTTAATTTTGGGTACAGTTCTCAAGTCCACTAGCAAGTCTTTTGCCTAGACTGCATTTTCACCTAACAGCCTCCAAACCTCTTCCTGAGTCACCTGCCTGACTACTAAACTAACCCACCTCCCACCTTGAACCAAAAATCCTACATCTGGGCAGCCATTATTAAAAGTTGGGTTTGTGGAGCTGGAAATTCCCCTGTTGCTGTGCACCTCATACAGGAGCAAAAATCTGGACCAATAGATTTGATGGGTCAAATGACTATTATCCAAACCATTTTTTACTTGCTATCATTATTTTACATATATTGGCAGTTATAACTTTTTATGCTCTAAAAAAAATTGAAAATATATATTCTTGTCACATGAATATACCAGGTACAATTATTTAGATCCAGTGTGCCAAGTAAGCAAGTGAATTTACACAAATCGAAGACAGGTACTCTTGGGGCTTGATTTTCAAACACCTGTGCAGACAAGGGCAAGTGTGGGCACATTTTGACAATAATGCCCCTCAATGGCATATCAGTTTTCCAATATCTTCAGAACAACTGGCTGTTATCAAAGCAAGGATGGGGTGGGGGTTGAAAGTTGTGAAGGGACCAGGACACCTGCTTGCTTCTAATTAACAGCCTGTTCAGCTCCTTGAAGAACTTGTTGATGGGCTGGGAAGGGTCAGAAGGAGATTTCAAAGTGAAGGCTGGGAAAAGCAAATGGTCTGGTACATAGTAAGTAGTCTCACAACACCAGGTCAAAGTCCAACAAATTTATTTGGTAGCACGAGCTTTCGGAGAGTTGCCCCTTTATCAGTGAAGAGTTTGGTTCACAAACAGGGCATCTATAGCCACAACCTCAATTACAAGGTAATGGTTGGGATGCGAGTCTTAACAGGTAATCAAGTCTTTACAGCTGCAGACAATGTGAGTGGAGAGAGGGTTAAGCGCAGGTTAAAGAGGTGTGAATTGTCTCCAGCCAGGGACCCAGGCTCAATTCCAGCTTTGGGCGATAGTCTGCGGGGAGTTTGGACGTTCTCCCTGTGTCTGCGTGGGTTTCCTTCCAGTGCCCCAGTTTCCTCCCACAGTTCAAAGATGTGCAGGTTAGGGTGATTACCCAACCTAAATTGCCCCTTAATGTCCCAAGATTTGTAGGTTAGGGGGAGTAGTGGGTTAAATACATGGGATTATGGGGATTGGGCCTGGGTAAGGTGCACTATCAGAGAGTTGGTGTAGCCTCAATGAGCCAAATGGCCTCCTTCCACACTGTAAGGATTCTATAAAAAAGAGTGATTCATACAGAGTTGTCAAGTTCCTTCTCATTGGCCATTTAGCCACTTGTATGCACTGTGACTCTGGTGGCCCTGTTTGCTCTATTCTGCAGACAATGGCAAACCCTGCCACGGCTGCTATCTGCTATTGAGCACTGAAATCCAGAGACAGTCCCTGTCTCTATGGAGCACCCGGAACCACTAACTGGGCACCAACCTCACCTCCAGCATAATTAGTAGCTTTACATTTCAAAATGGTGTTGGTTGCATCAGTGATGCCAGACACAGCATGGAATCGGGACCTGGAAATGATCTGGACACTGGCTCATGACTGCAGATTGAAAATCAAGCTGTTATTTCTTATATTTAACAGAAAAGCTGCATCAACAGATTGGAGCCAGTCAATTAAGAGAAAGGTTGTGTCCTGATCACGTTTGGTTAAAATGCAACACACCAAAGAAAAGGGACTGCAATCTAATTTCTTGGATGCCACCCAAATTCTAATGTGTGACAAACACTGAGTGCTATACTGTTGCATCACTGTGATGTTCGGTTGCCAGGGAGCTACAGTTGCTATCTTTACTTATTATATTTCTTATTTAATCAAGCACAATGCAGCTTGTTGCAAATTAACACAGTAAGTATTAATCTATCTTTTCGTGGATGCTGTGATCTAGCCCACAACATTTCTAATAAAGCACCTAATGATTTATTTCTAGTGATTGATTTTGTAAATATTTAACAAATCCAAATGGTTAGATGCAGCATACACAGAACTGAGAGGCAGTACTGCTATATCGATGGCTATAAAAATATTAGAAGGCTTCTGTATTTTTCTATTCCAGAATAATAACCCAGACCAAGATAGCAACACACAAAGTAATGGAGGGTCTATTATTATAGTAATTAAAGGAAGGATGTTGTGCATGATTATGGATTCTTCAATGCTGGAAAAATTTTGTGCTTTAATAGGAAATAGAATCCTAGACATTCATCCATTCAGCTTCATAGCAGAGTGGACAGTTATGAAGCAATGAGCGATTGCCAGCTATTCATCCTGAGACGCAACAGGAGCTGCCAGAAAGCAATGAAGAAATGAAACGGTCTGTATTCTTCATGAATTATTTATAACCATACACACAAATCCTTTCATGTTACTGGCTTTTACTTGACTTAATGTTTTTCAACTGGGAAAAATATAATTAACTTCTCTTCACAATTTAACACTTTGCACTTAATGTAATTTATAATTCAGAGAATTCATGATTGTTCAGACATAATTATTTTTAAAGTCTACCAGAAGAAGCTGATTGTTGATCATCCAAATATATATGGATTGAGGTAACAAATATAACTGAGTGAAAGGATTTATTTTTTACTGTAACAAAAGCAGAAATGCTGGAAGCAGGTCAGGCGGTGGAGAATGAAACGGAGTTAACATTGTAGGTCGATGACCTTTCATCAGAATTGATTTTTACTATGCTATCCAGTTACGAATTGGAATGCTTTATTCTGTACTATTGTACAATTATTTTTCACGTATCCACACTGAAAATTGAGATTTAACCTCTAATTATAAACAATATACAGTTTCTGCTTTTACGTATGTAAAATTGATGCATAGTAGTGGCAGGTAAGTCTACAATTATATCTTTTCATAATATCATTTGGAAGAGTTATTTTTTAAGACAAAAATGCCCTCTGTACCTATTTGCACCTTGACCTGCTGAGACTTATTTTTGTATCCTTCAAATTGAGGAAGGCTGCAGTTGATGAGAAGTCCAGGCAAGCTTATATCCGGGCTTAATTTAAATGCAATCAGTGTGCTGCCGGTTCTAATCATGTTAATGAACAACTCATCAACTGGGATGGAGGGAAATTCAATAAGGCTACTTCAGACAGTCCCCTTAAAGGAGAAGTGATTATTTTGACAGTGGGAAGTAACTTCCTGGAAAAACTGGCAGCCAGACTTCATCCCATGCCCGCAGTTCTCTAAACAAGTGATGGCAGTGCCCATAATAGGAAGAAGGTTATCTTCCTCACCAATGGTTTACAGTCATCCCAGACAAGTTTCTCATCAGCCATGGAGGGACAAGGCAGAGCAAGTAAATACCACAACCATTGCTCCTAAAACCTGGATGCAGTGCTGGAAAAGAAATCTAATTAATGCATGAGGACTATCAGACTCCCTTCACATTTCTCTCACCTTCTGCGCTGCTCCCCACCACCACCAAGCATTATCAGTTTTCCTTCTCCACTTTACACCTCATCCAATCAAAGCAAGACACTTCCTTGTTCCTCCTTATGGTTGTACTTGTACCTTCATAATCTGCTATTGCGATCAGAAATATGTTATCCATTTGACCACACTGATGGGCAGCACAGGGGCACAATGGTTAGTATTACTGCCTCACAATGTCAGGGGTCCAGGTTCAATTCCGGTCTCGGGTAACTGTCTGTGTGGAGTTTGCACATTCTTCCCGTGTCTGCATGGGTTTCCTCTGGGTGCTCTGGTTTCCTCCCACAGTCCAAAGATGTGCAGGTTAGGTTGATTGGCCATGATAAATTGCCCCTCAATGTCAGGGGGATTAGAATTGTAAATATGTGGGGTTGTGGGGATGGGACCTGGGTGGGATTGTTGTTGGTGCAGGGTCAATGGGCCAAATGGCTTCCTTCTGCACTGTAGCATCTCTGATGTCAATTATTTTCACTGTGCATACTATTATTAGAGATCTTAAACATCTAGAAAACCGTTCAGTGGGACTAATCCACATCTATGTTTCTCATAGAAAAAGCTGGTTCATAATAAAAGAGTGAACATAAGAATATAAGGAGGTCCAACATTTACATAGGACCTGGCACCAATGGAAGAGGTTCTTCTCACTTTCTCTGGTAGATAATTCCTTCTGGACCCCAGAAAATGAATGGCTGCAGAAAAAAAACAGGCAACAGCACTTCTTGAGTCCGCCGATGAAGGACTGTGAATGAAATCTGTGTAAAGAAGTGCAGCCTTAATGAAGGACAATAAGAGTAAAAGGGTTATTTTCCTGTAAATGAGACATCAATAAATCTAAAAGGGTTCATTGTTTTTTAAAATGACAAATGCATTTCACAATGCCCAACTAGACATTCCGACCTGGATAGATTTCTGCCTTTTGGAACAAGAGAATCCCTGACGAGAAAGACTCACACCCAAAAATCTGCACACCTACATAGTCTGTTGCACACTGTTACGAAAATTGACACGTTGTCAGATTTGATAAAATTTTATTCTGATAATCCTCGACCACACTCAACTGGTTTTATTTTTACTGGAATAATTTTATATTCTTAAAACATAGGCTCCTGACTAAAGGAAATTAAGCACCATGAGAACTCACAAATTTAGACTTTTCCAGAACCAATGAGGCCGATAACTTTTGCAGAATTTGACAGTTTTAATATTTTCTTAGCATCGTACAGGGCTGGCCTTAAGGAAAAATTAACAGTGATCTAATCCAAATTTGGAACTCAGAATAGGAACAGCCTTATTACAATTAAAAGACAACCTCTTTAAATGAGAAATTAGCCATATTTACCTCAAAAAGATACTCTAAGTAATGAGGGATGTTGTGTACGTGGTGTCTGTCTCTTTAAGGCAATGCAGCAGAAGTCAGTCACCTGACTTTGAGTCATAGCATGGGATTTTATGGCCACGCTTGTCCCAAATCCATAAAATCCTGCCCGAGGTCAACAGACCTTCCCGTGGTCCACTCCGATTCCCATGGTAGGTGGGCCAGTAAAATTCTGGCAATAGATTCATAGAGATATACAGCACAGGAAACAGGCCCTTTAGCCCAACTTGTCCATGCCAACCAGGTTTCTAAACTGAACCTAATCCTTTTGCCTGTGTTTGGCCCGGATACCTCTAAACCTTTCCCATCCCTGTACCTGTCCAAACGTCTTGTAAATGCTATAATTGTATCCACCTCTTCCACCTCCTCTGGTAGCTCATTCCATATATGCACCACTTTCTGTGTGAAGAAGTTTCCAACCAGGTCCCTTTTAAATCTTTCTCCTCTGGTTTTGGACTCTTCTACCCTGGAGAAAAGATCATGGCTGTTCACTTAATCTTTGCCCCTCATGATTTTATAAACCCCTATAAGGACATTCCTCATCCTCCTATGCTCCAGGGAAAATT
Source organism: Carcharhinus amblyrhynchos (assembly GCF_965287045.1). Taxonomy (NCBI): domain Eukaryota; kingdom Metazoa; phylum Chordata; class Chondrichthyes; order Carcharhiniformes; family Carcharhinidae; genus Carcharhinus; species Carcharhinus amblyrhynchos. The sequence goes on from NC_137334.1 coordinate 59,393,951, forward strand.
GTCCCAGCCTATCCAGCCACTCCTTATAACTCAAACCTTCCAGTCCTGGTAACATCCTTGAAAATCTTTTTTGCACTTTTTTTCGGTGTAATAATATCCTTCCTATAGCAAGATGACCAGAATTGCATGCAGTACTCCAAATATAACTTGAGGGACCATTGGAAACTGAGAGTGAATGATCATACCAGAGTGTGGAGTCCTCTCTCAGGCAAAACCATCTAGAAAGTCATGTTGTAAGCATGTAAGAACTGTCTAGGGCTGCAAACTTTGTGTAGCAAGTTTCAATTATCAACAAATATCTTTTGTTTCAAACAAAGCCTGAAATCTCTTGATCACTAGAAACCATAACATAACAAAGAACAAATAAGAAGACAGTCAGACTCACTTCACTACTGTAGGTGTCCCTCACTCATTTACACATTATGTTCATTGTTATTTTAACAAGTATGATCCTTATGCTTATATCCTACTTAAAATATTTTTACTGTAACAATTTAAATTTAAAGCTGAATTCTCTACTAAGAATAAGCATCTCTCTTTCTCCTAGAACCTATTTAACGTTTTGATTGACTGTTTCAACCTGATTTTGAGTTGCATTTTCAGATCTTTAATAAAATTCTATGTATTTTAGAATTGTCTCACACAGTCTTTTGCAATGTGAATGCGAGAACAGTACTCCATAGCCACTTTGATGGGAATACAATAGTGCTAAACAGATTGAGCTCCACTCTGAAAGCAGCAATATCCTCCCAGCAATCTGCAATTACTCCAACCAGTGTCCTGACAGTATGTGATGTATTGGCATGCTGCTTCAAGTGCCAGTGACTCATGTTCAATTCCAGCCTCGGGTCACTGTCTGTGTGGAGTTTGTATGTTCTCGCCATGTCTGCTTGGGTTTCCTCCAGGTGCTCTGGTTTCCTCCCACACGCCAAAGATGTATGGGTTAGGTTATCATAGAAACCCTATAGTACAGAAAGAGGCCATTCAGTCCATCGAGTCTGCACCGACCACAATCCCACCCAGGTCCACCCCCCATATCCCTATATATTTACCAACTAATCCCTCTAACCTATGCATCTCGGGACACTAAGGGCAATTTTTAGCATGGCCAATCAACCTAACCTGCACATCTTTGGACTGTGGGAGGAAACCAGAGCACCCGGAGGAAACCCACACAGACACGAGGACAATGTGCAAACTCCACACAGACAGTGACCCGAGCCGGGAATCGAACCCAGGGCTCCGGAGTTGTGAAGCAGCAGTGCTAACCACTGTGCTACCGTGCCGCCCATTGGCCATGCTGAATTGACCCTAGTGTCAAGGGGATTAGCAGTGTAAATGAGGGTTACAGGAATAGGGCCTGGGTGGGATTGTGGTTGTACAGACTCGATGGGCCAAACAGCCTCCTTCTGTACTGTAGAGATTCTATGAACCTATGTCGCTGAAACTCTCCAAAATCATCTGCTGTGTTAAAACCATACAACTAACAGTTCCAAGATCAGCAATTGACAGTGCTGTGTGCATCTTAGATGTCAAATCAGCCATCGATTCATAATTAACAACAGGCTCCAACAGGGATCAGTCCTTGCACTGGCTCCTTTCAACATATAAACCAATAATCTCTCTCCCACAAGTTATGTTTTATCACAAATTCTGACAAATTGCTCCAGGATTTCAGGCTAAAGAACTTGAGGACACTGAGAAAACACTCACTGGAGATCGATGTTCACTGTACTCCTACTTCAGAAAATGGAAAATACAGCTAAAGACTATTATTTCAACCTTCCATCTGAATAATTCAAAGGCCAGGGAAGAACTTCATGTCCAGGTCAGTGGTCACAATGGGGCAATGCCAAATTATCTTAGCATCACTCATGATGATACATTTACCTACCAACAACGCCTCCAGAACACCAGAGCCTAGGTCAAGACAAGAGTTAATTTCATAGAGAAACTGGCAGGTACCACCTGGGGCAGCTGAACCAACACACAATGTACTGCTTCATTCACATCAGCAGAGTACTGTGCTCAATCTGGCTCACAAGCAGCTAGACAAATGCGGTAGATTATCACCTCCTGGAAGTCATGGAAATTATTTCTGGGATTTTGAGACCAATACAGCTTGAGTGATGTCCTGAGTTTGCACATATTGAACCTCTTGATGTTTGCAGGGAAAACATCCTCTTGAAGATCGTGCCTGGTTAACAGTTAATGAATCACTCCTATTGACATGGGACCTCATAAACATCCAGGTTCTCATCTGAAATCCTGTCATTCCTTCCAGAACACATTCCACACCTTATAAACTGACAACACCCCACCAGCCCTCTGGCACGCCTCCCGGTTGATGCAAACATCACCAGTCATGACCTGGTAACTGATCCAAGTTTGCAACTTTTCACAAAAAATCTGAGCAACCCTCAGCCACTTGAGGACAGGCTGGAGAAAATGTGGCCATTCGCTCCATAAGTGGAACATGAGTTCCAAGTGGGGCGGCACGGTAGCACAGTGGTTAGCACTCCTGCTTCACAGCCCCAGGGTTCTGGGTTCAATTCCTGGCTTGGATCACAGTCTGTGTGGAGTTTGCACATTCTCCTCGTGTCTGCGTGGGTTTCTTCCGGGTACTCCAGTTTCCTCCCACAGTCCAAAGATTGAGAGTTAGGTCAATTGGCCATGCTAAGAAATTGCTCCTTAGTGTCCAGGGATGCATAAGTTAGAGGGATTAGTGGGCATAATATGTAGGGATATGGGGTTACAGCCTGGGTGGGATTGTGTTCGGTGCAGACTCGATGGACCGAAGGTCCTCTTTCTGCACTGTAGGGTTCTATGAATAACTTTGAATGAGGAGGAACAGCTCAAATTGTGACTGTGGTCATTCAGGTCAGCCATTGCTCAAATACCGAACTTCTATCCCCGAGAGATCCATTCCTTGGAGACCTAACATTCACACTGCACCAACTGAAGCCCTTCAACAGATTGTTAACCTCAACATTGGACTGTAAACTGCTTCCCCATGGGAATAAAAACTGGCAGATAGAAAAGGCACATTTTATTGGAGATGGGCAGGCTGGAGGCTCCAGCAAAGATCTGTTTAACTCAGCAAATGACCCAGTCTCCACTGCTCTCTGCAATAGACATTGTCTCTTAACTCTCCACTCACATGTTCACACCCTTAGCACAGCAAACTGATTATGCATTGCTACACATCTTCTATTGCTTTACCCTTGCCATCATGCCCACCAGAATCCCTCTCCCTTTTCTCCCAACCCATTAGAATTATGGACCCCTAAAATGTTTAAACTAAGAAGGAATACTTCTGGAACAAGTACAGTCACTTGTTCTTGTCGTTCTAAGTGCCAGCACAGAAATTGTGTCCCAGGCAGGTTCTGGGCTAAACCTCCTGTGTCTTGGATAGTCTCAGAGACTGAATGAGATGAATCTTCGGCTGCATGTTTGGTCTCCTGCAGTGCACTCTGGGAGATCAATGGGAGCTCTTCTCTAAAGATTAATGGCTGGGTAGTTATCCAATGGGAATGGAACATCATGTCATCTCTCAGGATGACAGCACATCTGAACCCTCACAATCTCCTCATCCAACGTCAGTGATAGGGCTGCAAACAGGGACGGACCAACTTTCCCAAGAGAACATGAGGTTCTTTTTGAATCTTAACAAAACATGATGGGCTTCAGTGGAACTGTTAGAAGAGGCAGTGGGGGGAGTCTGTAACCAGGTCTTCATGGATCACCGCACCTACAGGTCAGCAATCAAGAACATTTGGTGGTGCCACAGTTTAAGTTTATTTATTTATTAGTCACAAGTAAGGCTTACATTAACACTGCATTGAAATTACTGTGAAATTCCCCTAATTGCCACACTCCGGCTCCTGTTCGGGTCAATGCACCCAACTAGCATGTCTTTCAGACTGTGGGAGGAAACCAGAGCACCTGGAAGAAACCCACACAGACACAGGGAGAACGTGCAAACTCCACACAGACAGTGACCCAAGCCGAGAATCAAATCAGGGTCCCTGACATTGTGAGGCAGCAGTACTCGGTTACTGTGGTGTCTTCATTCTCTCAGATCGATGATTAGGGGCATTTGTACAATGCCATAAAACTATGTGTTTCTGGAATTTGTAATATGTGGGGTTTGCTCCAGGGGTATCGGATGACCATGCAGCATTAGCTGATGTGAATGTGTTGGTCCTTTCAAAGATTCAGTTTGTCTGGTAAGACTGGGAAAGATGCTGAAGATTCTCAATCTTGGGAAGCAGGGATTGTTCAGCTAAGGATCACTTTAACAAACTTCTGCTGAAGAGTTCTGATCAGGCATCTGCTGGATTCATTCCTCCCACGCCGTCCCTTCTGGGCAGAATTCCCCCAAACCCGCTGGTGGGTTCAATGACTAGGGGATGAAGAATTCAAGGGGAGGCCCAGAAAACAGTTTTATGCTGGTGTGATTTTCCAGTGAGAACTTCTGTTGGTGCCCGTCATGGCAGATCAGGAAACCCACTGGAGGCTGGCTTGAACCTGACCTCCACAGCGGGAAACACTCCACAGGTTCACCTCTGCCACAGGACATAATCCCCAGATGGGAAAATTCTAGCCTCTGTTGATACAGTCCTCCACTTCTGTGTTATCTCAATTGATTTTGGAGATTTTTGAAATGCAAAATGTATTTATTTTTTACTTGTTTGTCTATTTTCCTTTCTCTTAATGAATTATTTCCCTCTCTTTTCTTTCAATGACTGATTTAGTATGCATTTCCTACTATCAAATTACCACCAGCATGTCTCCTGCTCCACCAGAGGCCCAAACATCCTAGCCACTGCTACACAAATATCAAACATACCTGCTGCTCTATCACACACCCACACTTTGGCAAATCAGACCACAAGGCTGTGCTCCTGTTCCAGGCTTACAAGCAAAAACTGAAGCACGAGAATCCATCAAAGAAAGTCATGCAATGTTGGTCTGAGGAATTGGATGACCTCCTATGGAGCTGCTTCGTGTCAGTGGACTGGTCAGTATTTAAAAACTCTGTGACCAGTCTGAACAAGTATGTCACTACAGTAACTGATTTCATTAGCAAGAGTGTAAAAGGCACACTTTGTGTCTTTGCGCCAAAGAAGCAAATCTGTGTGTTCCCCAACCGGAAACCATAGATGAATAGGGATATCCACTGCTTGCTGAAGTCCAGCTCTGAGGCATTCAAGACCTTTACAAGGAAGCCAGATACGACCTAAGGAGATCCATCAAAGATGCCAAAAGACAATACCGAGCTAGAGTCCCAGGTTAGCCATACCGACCACCGTCAACTATGGCAAGGTCTGCAAGACAGAACAGGCTACAAGATGAAGGCATGTAAAATCGCCGGCTCCAACGCACTCCTCCCTGATGAGCTCAATGCATCGTATGCCTGTTTTGAGCAAGAGGTCAACGAGGGCATGATCCCCACCCTGGAAGCCCTGGATGAACCTGTATCTGGGGTCACCGTTGCAGATGTCAGAGCAGCTTTCTTGAAGATCAACCCATAGAAAGCAACTGTCCTGGGTGGGGTACCCGAACGAGCACTCAGATCCCGCGTGGATTAGCTGGCGTTGGTATTCACAGACATCTTCAACTTTTCTTTACAGGAATCTGAGGTCCCTATCTGCTTCAAAAAATGACCATCATCCCGACACCTAAGAAAAATCAAGCAACGTGCCTTAATGACCATCAGCCAGTGATTCTGACAGCCATCATTATGAAGTCCTTCGGAAGGTTAGTCATGGCACAAATCAATTTCAGCCTCCCAGACTACCTGGATTCACTACAGTTGGCCTACTGCCGCAACAGGTCCACAGCAGATGCCATTTCCCTAGCCCTGCACCCAACCCTGGAACACCTAGGTAATAAGGACATCTATGTCAGACCCCTACTTACTGACTACAGCTCAGCCTTCAACACTATTATTCCAACAAAACACATCTCCAAACTCTGTGGCCTGGGCCTCGGCACCTCACTCTGTGTCTAGAACATAAGAACATAAGAAATAGGAGCGGGGTAGGTCATCTAGCCCTTCGAGCCTGCCCCGCCATTCAATAAGATCATGGCTGATCTGTCGTGGCTCAGTTCCACATTCCCGCCCTCTCCCCATAACCCTTAATCCCCTCTCTTATCAAAAACCCATCAACCCGCGTCTTAAAAATATTTAGCGAGGCAGCCTCCACCACTTCAACGGGCAGAGAATTCCAGAGATTCACCACCCTTTGAGTGAAGAAGTTCCTCCTCAACTCCGTTCTAAACCGCCCCCCCACCTTTATCTTGAGGCTGTGCCCCCTAGTCCTACTGTCCTTTCTGAGCGGGAAGAGTCTCTCCACCTCTATCCTATCCATCCCATTCATCATCTTACATGACTCAATGAGATCTCCCCTCATTCTTCTAAACTCTTAACGAGTACAAGCCTAGTTTATTCAGCCTCTCCTCATAGCTCAACTCCCTCAACTCCGGTATCAGCCTAGTAAACCTCCTCGGCACTCCCTCCAAGGCCAAAATATCCTTGTGTAAGTGCGGCGACCAAAACTGCACACAATACTCCAGCTGCGGCCTCACCAATGCCCTATACAGCTGCAGCAAGACCTCCCTACTTTTATATTCAATCCCTCTCACTATGAAGGCCAGCATCCCATTAGCCTTCCTGACCACCTGCTGCACCTGCAGGCTGGGTTTTTGCGACTCATGCACAAGGACCCCGAGTTCCCTCTGCACCGTTGCCTGCTGCAGTTTTTCGCCACGTAAGTAATAGTCCTTCCTACCATTCTTCCTACCAAAGTGGACCACCTCGCACTTGCCAACATTAAATTCCATTTGTCAGTTCCTGGCCCATTTGCCCAGCCTATCTAGATCCTTCTGCAGACTCTCCACACCCTCCGCGCAATTTGCCATTCCACCAATCTTGGTGTCATCAGCAAATTTCAACACCACACACTCGGTTCCCTCCTCCAGATCATCTATATAAATGGTAAATAGCTGAGGCCCCAGCACCGACCCCTGGGGCACTCCACTAGTCACCAACCACCAATCCGAATAGCACCTAGATCCTGAACTTCCTAATTCACAGACCACTATCAGTAAGGATAGGCAACACCTCCTCCATGATCATCCTCAACACCGGTGCCCAACAAGGCTGTGTTCACAGCCCTCACAATACTCCTTGTATGACTGTGCGGCCAAATTCCCCTCCAATTCAATTTTGCTGACGACAACACCATAGTGGGTCGGATCTCACACAATGACAGAGTACAGGAATGAGATAGAGAATCTGGTGAACTAGTCTGGTAACAATAATCTCTCCCTCAATGCCAACAAGATGAAGCAGAATGTCATCGACTTCAGGAAGCGTAAAGGAGAACATGTCCCTGTCTACATCAACAGGGACGAAGTAGAAAGGACACCCCCATGCCGACATTATAGTTAAGAAAGCCCACCAACGCCTCTACTTTCTCAGAAGACTAAGGAAATTTACAATGTCAATATCTCAGCTTGGCATGGCTCCTGCTTCGCCCAAGACCATAAGGAACTACAAAAGGTCATGAATGTAGCCCCATCCATCACGCAAACCAGCCTCGCATCCATTGACTCTGTCTACACTTCCCACTGTCTTGGCAAAGCAGCCAGCATAAGTAAGGACCCCATGCACCCCGGACATTCTCTCTTCCACCTTCTTCCTTCAGGAAAATGAAACAAAAGTGTGAGGTCACGTACCAACCAATTCAAGAACAGCTTCTTCCCTGGTGCTTTTGAATGGACTTACCTTGCATTAAGTTGCTCTTTCTCTACACCCTAGCTTTGACTGTAACACCACATCCTTCACTCTCTCAGTTCCTTCCTTATGAATGACTGTATTGTTTTGTCTGTGTAGCTCACAAGAAACAATACTTTTCACTGTATGTTAATACATGTGACAATAATAAATCAAATCAAATCAGCTGTTAATTTCATACCCTTCAGTCTAATTGGCTAAAGACAAGTGCAGGTCTTTGCCCTGTTTCACTTGTTGTGATATTATTAGTTCAGACTTACAGCAATTCCACCATGCAAGGCCAAATCTAATTCATGGAAAATGCTGTTAGGTGCCTCAGCCACCCCAAGTTATTGGCCAACATTTTGCAGCTTTGTGTCACCAAAAGAGATGAATATTACAGTTTTAAGAAGTCAATTCCTGACATATGGCCCTGGCACCCATCTGAAATATGCATATGCCACTGGCCCGTAGATAGTTAATTAAGAGAGAAATAAAGACATCCTACCTAATCCAGATATCTGGATCTGTGTGTGACTCCTTTATTAATAAAGAACTGGTTAGCGGTTGTGTATTGGTATTGTTACTACACTAGTAATCCAGAGACTCAAGGTAAAGGTTCAGAAGGGCAACGTTTTCACACAGAGGGTGGTGAGTGTCTGGAACAAGCTGCCAGAGATGGTTGTAGAGGCAGGTACAATTTTGTTTTTTAAAAAGCATTTAGACAGTTACATGGGTAAGATGGGTATAGAGGGATATGGGCAATTGGGACTAGCTTAGGGGTTTAAAATAAAAGAGCGGCATGGACAAGTTGGGCCGATTTCCTGCTGTAAACCTCTATGACTCTATATCTCTAATGCTCTGGGGATCTGGATTCAAAGCCCACCATGACAGATGGTGAAATTTGAATCCAATAGAAATCTGGAATTAAAAGTCTAATAATCACTATGAAACCATTCTCACTTATTGTAAAAACATATTTGGTTCATTAAAGCCTTTAGAGAAGGAAATTTGCTGTTTTTACCTGGTTTGGCCTCCATGTGACTCCAGACCCACAGTAATATGGTTGACTCTTAAATGTTCTCTGAAACAGCTAAGCAAGCCACTGAGTTCAAGGGTAATTTGGGATGGGCAATAAATGCTGGCCCAGCCAGCAATGCCATATCTATGAGTGAAAAAAACACTCAGTGATCTTGCCTATCTAGTCACTTCACTGATTTTGAAAGTCAACAAGGTTAACACCTGAGCTCTGTGAAGTGATTTAACGGTTTAAATTCGTCAAACATGTGTCAATCAGATTGGCCAGCTGAACTGAGGAAATTAAGGGTAATTTACTTCTAGATGTTTTAGTCATTCTTAATGCAGTCTTTTTTAACAGCAGGTTTTGTGATTAATTTAGGTTATAAGATGCACCTCCGACAGAGGGGAAGGTTACAGAAGTTATGGCTAATTAGATACAGGCAGTTAGATGTGACACTCGGACACATTTAAATGGAATTAATTCAATAAATCTGGAATTAAAAGCTAGTGTGAACAGCTTCATGTGATCATGAAGCCTCTTGGTCATTGTAAAAATCCATCTGATTCAATAATGTTCTTTAGGGAAGAAAATGTATGGTCTTTATCCATTCTGGCCTATATGTAACAACAGACCCATGGCAGTGTGCTTAATTCATAACTGCCCTCTGAAATTACTTAGCAAGCCACTTGTTTGCTTCAAAATGGCTATAACGGATTGCAGTAGTTCAAGAAGGCAGGTCACCACCATCTTTTTAAGGGAAGAAGAATTATAGGTGTTGGTCTTATGTCAGCATGAATAAGAAAAATAGACATACAGGTTTCTTTAAAAAAAAGTGTGATTTAAACCAGCTAATTTAGATATTGCTACTGGCATGGAAGGCAAATGTATTCAGGAATAGAGAATCCAGCAAAAATGGAAAGCACTGCTGGCAATGGATGTTTATCACTTTCAGAGATCAAAGTGACAAACTTTCTGGATTAATAATCTAGTGATAACACCACTAGCTGATGGCAGAATTTGAATTCAATAAAAAAATCTGGAATTAAGAATCTACTGATGACCATGAAATCATTGTCGATTGTCAGAAAACCTCATCTGGTTCACTAATGTCCTTCAGGGAAGCAAATCTGTTGTCCTTACTTGGTCTGGCCTACGTATGACTCCAGAGTCACAGCAATGTGGGTGACTCTCAAGTCCCCTCTTAACAAGGGCAAGTAGGGATGGGCAATAAATGCTGGCCAGCCAGCGATGCCCATGTCCCACAAATGAATTTAAAAAATCTTCCCAAAGGAAGACAAGCTAACAAGTTCCTCCATAGCAGCTCTAAAATCTGGAAACAATTGTTAACTGCACACACATTGGGAGTAATTTTCCTGCATGAGAATGGATGGTGAAACGCACTCATGTAGCTAGGATATTTATTCAGCTGACTTTTCAGATATTTGACTTCTATCTTAATATATTCAAGACAAGTTAAGAAAATATCATATGTGGAAAGAACGTGGGCACCTGGTTTGGCTGCCCTGATTGCAACAACCTGAGTTGTTGACTCACTTGACGCAGGAGCAGCAAGTGCTCCGAAAGCTAGTGGCGTTTGCTACCAAATAAACACCAGGTTGGACTTTAACCTGATGTTGTAAGACTTCTTACTGTGTTTACCCCAGTCCAACGCTGGCATCTCCACATCATCCAACAACCTGCTCAGAGAAACAATCCAAGGCCTTTGTGGGTGAATTATTGGTTTAAATGAACAGCTTATGAAGTGCAAAACTTAAAACTTGAAATTTGAATTCAGGCCAATAAATTATCTTACTTGGCTTCCTCTACTCAATTTTGTTTAAAAAAATAATGATCATTATTGGCATAATGGCTTACATGGTTAGGGATGCAGCCGACAAATTGTAATTTTGTTAGGAAGCAAAATTGTTTTTTGGCTCCCCCTGGTGGAAACTGTATTATCCCATTCTGGATTGGCATGTTACTGTGGGAAATAACAAATGGAAAATATTTAACAATGGTAATCAACAAATAAGAAAATAGCAATTAAATAATTATATTGTATACTAAAACATTTGTTTTAAAATTTATGGGCCGTCTATTAGAATTTTAATGTTTTGTTAAAATTAGGATAAAACTAGATAAATTTTCTGTGTAAATGCAGTGCAAAGTATTTGATTCCATAGAATCCTACAGCACACAAAGAGGCCATTCAGCCCATCAAATCTGCACTGAGCACAATCCCACCCAGGCCCTATCCCCATAACCCCATGTATTTACACTAGATAGAAGGGACAATTTAGCATTGCCAATCTACCTAACTAGCACATCTTTGGACTATGGGTGAAAACTGAAGCATGCAGAGGAAACCCATACAGACATAGGGAGAACATACAGTGTCCATACAGACAGTGACCTGAGCCGGGAATTGAACCTGGGTCCTGGCGCTGTGAGGCAGCAATGCTAGTTACTCTGCCACACTCTGGTGGCTGTTCAGTCACACTGAATTCTCCCTCAGTGTGGCTGTTCAGTCACACTAAGGGAGAATTTAGCATGATCAAAACACCTAAACAGCTCATGTTTTGGATTGTAGGAGGAAACAGGACAACCTGGGGGAAACCCACACAGACACAGGGACAATGGGCAGACTTCACACAGTGACCCAAGCCAGGAATCAGATCGAGGTCTCTGGCACAGTAGTTACCACAGTGACACTGTGAGGCAACGGGGCTAACCATTGTGCCACCGTACGTCACTGTATATTCAGAAAAATGAGACTAATTAGATTCCTTAAAAGTTAGAAGTACAACTATAGACCTTCTTTGGCTTTGTTCATAGGTAGTTTGAGACTTGAGGTTTGGCTTCTGATGCTCATCACCATCCTGAAGTAGCCTAAACATGGCAGTGGTTTGCTGACCATTCTAAAATGAAGTGCAGCATGAGGGACATGGATCCAATAGCTGGAAGGAACTTTTCACCTTAGTAGAGGGGTCAATAATCAGGAGGCATAGATTTAACGTTAGGGACAGGAGATTTATAGGGAATGTGAGGAAACATTTCTTCACCCGCAGGATGGTGGGCATCTGGAACTCAATGCCTGAAAGGGTTGTAAAGGCGGGATCCTTCACAACATTTAATACAAAGTTAGATGAGCACTTGAAGTGCCATAATGAACAAGGCTACAGCCCATGTACTTGAAAATGGGATTAGGATAGGTACTTGATGAGTGGTGCAGACATGATGGGCTGAAAGGCCTCTTTTATAAGCTTTAATACTCCCTGACACCTTATATTGTGGTCTGCAGGTTCTTGACTCCTGCATCAAATGGATAGGCCTCTCATGGTCAAACATCTTCTCAACCTAATTTTCTCTAAGGAAACAGCCCTGGCTTGTCCAACCGATCCTTGTAACTTAAGTTTCTCACCCAAAGAACGACTCTAGTAATTCTTATTTACCCCCTCTCTAAAGCGTTCACATGGTCCAAGTGGTGTCCAGAAATTGACACAAAGCACCAGCTGAGGCTGAACCATTTTATAAAGAATCATCATACACTCCTTGCTTCTGTTTATGAAGCCAATCCTCTGTGACTTTTTAACCATTTTTTTGAGCTGCCATTAATTATAAGTTGTAAAAGCAAAAAGGGGAAGTGTTTTAAAAGTGTGTGTTTGAAGCACACTTGCTGCCTCTGGACATGTTGCAGTGACAATGCTCCCTGGAAAGTCAGACAGCACAGCCAGGCATCAGCTGCCGATTGCCGACGGCTGGGCGGACCGATCGATCGATGTGCTGAGCGGTTGGAGCTCGACTGTGCGTGTCTGTGTTTGGTAACCAGGAGACGGGCGGAGATGGCGGACCAGGACTCGGTGTCACTGGTGAGCCGGGGCCGGGGGGGGCGCAGGGGCAGATCGCAGCGGCTCAGAGCCGGCCACTACTTCCCTTCCTTAGACATCCCCTCCCCCCCACCCCCGGTCCTCTCTCCAGCCGCCCACCCCCCACCCCCTCCCCCTGCCGTCCACCCCACCCCCTCCCCTTTCCGCTCCCCCCTCTGCAGCTCCCCCTCTGCACCCCACCCCCGTAACCTTCCCCCACCTTTTTGCACACTTCCCATCCTCCATGCCTGTCCCATTGCACCCTCCTCCCTTACCTTTTCAGCTAGTCTGTGGTTTTTATGGGAGTGCATGAGATCCGGACTGACCAAGTTGAAGTTGGAGACAATGTGATGAGGCACAGGTTGTGAGATGGACTGATAAAAGGGCAGATGGCTTTCCATTCGCGCACATGTGCCTGGTGAGCAGACCAAGTGGTTTGTGCACACTTGGTCAGTTGAGAGAGTCTTGACCCTCCATGGAGCATGGGACGTAAGAATCTGTGACCACAAGCAAGACGACAAAGCAGTGTAGTTGGAGATGGGATAAATCAGGATCAACATCTTCAGGAGCAAATGTAAAGCCACAGACAGGAGGAAGGTAAAGGAGAGAAACGAGGGTCCAGAAGGCAACAAAGGCCACACCTTTAGCATTGATTGTCAAAGAAGATGCCTGTTCATGTCAAGGAGACTATGCCTATCTTGGTGGATGGAACCTGAGATTTGTGCTTTCATTGAGGAGGACTTCAAATCACACAGCACTGCTTACTATGGTCGGTCAATAGCCTTTAAAGTCACTGGCCTTCTTCAACTCTGGCTCTTTCTAAGGATCAGAGCTAGAAGTTTGTGGCATCTTTCAAATGGCAGCATGCTATTGCATCTTGCATGTCACAAATGCTTTATGAAAGTAGGTAATAAAATATCAAACTGATGGCACATTGCAAGTGCAGGGACAGTACAATTTGCCTCCATCTTGGATTTCTGCAGAAATAGGGTATTACTGATTGTACCCAAGTGGCCACCAAGGTGCCAAGTGAGCAGCCAGTAAAGTTAATTAACAAGAAAAATTTGCACTCAAACATTCAGCTGGTATATGACCACTGAAGTGCTTTACACATGTTTGCGCTTGCTATCCTGGCTCCAACCTTCATTCTCCTTGGTCCAGACTGCTGCTACTCTTCATGTAATCACCAAAACTTGCAATTTGCCTCCTTCTTGGATTTCCTCACATGCAGGGCATCATCAATGAAACAACACAGTCCATGGGAGGAGGAGGAGGAATATGCAGAGCAAATGATGCCCACACTTTGCAGGGAGAACACAAAGAAGTCAGAGCAGGAGTAGACTATGTGGCCCCTCAAATCTGCACTGCCATTCAATGTGAACGTGGCTGATCTTGGGCTTCAGTTCAATTTTCCTTGATTCCCTCAAAGACCAAACATTTTTCTATCCCAGCCTGAAATGTATTCAATGATACAGCAACTACAACTCTGTTGGAAAGCATTCTGAGATTTACAACCCATTTGTGAAGTAATTTCTCATTCAGTTCTAAATCATCCCTTATCCTAAGACTGTGCCCTTATAAGTGTTGCTTGGGGCTGTCTTTTGATCCAATAGGATCAGGATAGTTTGACCATCTGATCAAGGGATGACTATGAGGTGTCTCAACAGACACTAGCCAATATAGGTAGTGCAGATGGGTATAATTCACATGATAGTGAGATACAAGGGAGGAAAATTCATGACTATGATCAGCAGATGTTTGACATGAGAAAAACTGCAAGTGACAACTGGACCAAGGGTTCTCTCACAGAGGTGTCTTTTCTGACCTTTCATTGGAGACCTTAGCATCCCTCTGCCTGGTAACGATAAAATTGTCATGACCATGTGACTATAGGCTGCTCTCGTCTTTGAGGGGGAGAGTTGACTGGTGATGATTTTAACCTGAGGATTACCGCACTTGAGGAGTAGCTTTGAGAAGGTGGGCTTTCATTAATAACCTCAGTCGGTATGATGATTGAACCCCCACTGTTAGCATCACTCTGCATCACAAACTAGCCATCTGGCTAACTGAGCTAACCAACTCCCTCTACTGGTCTGTGCTATACACCAAAACTACTTGTCAATACAGGCATTTATGAAACCTTCAGTTTTAAACACCATCTATTTGGTTCTACATCTGGCCAGTGTCAGCTTTTGCATGAGAATATATACACAAGTTATTATACATTGAATAGTTTGGCCTTGTTCTGTAGTGAGAAAACTTGGGCAACAGGGAGAAGTACCTTGACGATGCATCACTCCATAGACCTCCAGGTGAAGCCACATTATGGAGGTCCACAACCTATCCTGCATCCACAGGGTGCTAAGATCCATGTGACTCTCAGTGAGGTTTGCTGCTACTCAATGGAGGATACCATGCATTCACATGCAAGAGTTATGGAGCATGGATGAAAGCATCCATTATTTGAATGTGGGAATTCACTGTCTCCACTGGAAACTCCAACAGATGAAGCAACAGCTGATTTGCTGATGGCATCTGAAGCTTCTTGTCTGCTGGGAACTGAGCTTCGCTGGGCCTCTCCTAACTTCTCAGAGGAGAATTGGCCACTGGTATCACTGATTTAGTTATCTTCTGCACATCTGTGCAATGCTTAGCAGATTGTAGTAGCTGCTCTCCACATGCAACAAGGCCCACCCATGTGAGTTATCTGCGCTGTTGGAGGGTGTGCTGGAATAGTGACATAAAGCCTTCAGATGGTGTTGAACCTTTAGTAGGAACCCTGGTCTGTCTGTGACATGTTGTACCTTTCAGAGAGACACAATTTAAGTGAAACAGCTGCTCTTTCAGTCAAACACTGATACTTCCCCTTGATCAGGAGCTTCCAGTGGTGATAAAGGCACACAAGCCACAATTGATCTGGGGAATATTGGACGCAACCATCATTATACTCATTTCCCGTAGCTTCCACACTTATTCTCAGTCACGGGTTGCCATGTGTGACCCTTCTTATTGCTGTAGCTTCCTTCTCCATTTGTGTTACAAGGCGATAAAGGCATTCTTTCTCTCATTCATTAATGTTCCCTGTCTCTCTGAGCATGTTTCTGCTCGCATAGACATAGGTAGTGTCACTCTCTGCCTCATGTTTGATATGTGTTGGTCACTCTGAAGCATCAGACCTGGCATGGTGAGGTATCATTTGCCCATGATTGACCATGTGATTTGGTTGCAAATGAATTAGGTGCTTCACTGGACCCTGCCTCCTGTTGCCATTGCGTGGGACTATCACCTAGCTTCACATTTCGTGAATGCTACCTTATTCATGTTGGGCTTCAAGTTTGCAACTAACACTGCTCACCTTTCCAAACTGCATTAGATTATTAAATCTCTTTCTGCATTGGATTAAGGTTCTTGCAACAGCCCCTTAGCTGCTTATGATACCTGCCACCTCCAGCCTTGCTTTCTTGATGAGGTTTGCTGGACTCTTCCTCTTGCCTGGCAAACACAGGATCTCATTTTTCACCTCCGGGAAGGTATCACTGAACTGTAGAGGGATCCTTCCTCATCGTGACAACATTCCTCTACTGTTGACCCCACTTCTTCACATGCTACCGATCCTGCCTCCGGCCCACACACTCTGTTGCTTTGCATTTTTACCTGACATCAGATTGTCTGCCCAATTGGTAAAATTCAGGCCTAAAATTCATATAGTAATGACTGAATATCCAGGCACGATGCTATCCACCTGGTCGCAGCTGAGATGTGCTATAAAGAAACATGTAACTTTCAGTGTCCTGGTTCAGATTCTCCCATCCCTTGAAACTCTCCTTGTTGCTATTTGCCTCATTCTGAGTAATTGTTCCCATGGTACAGGCTGGCAGCCACTTGATACTCAAGGAGCTGTTCCCACCTGGTAGCCAGTAGCTAATACATATCTGTTTTGATCAAGCAGATGATCAGCTATATGCAAGTAAAGTCTGACAGCCAGTAACTACCTTGGCTTCCTTGACAAAATTGAAGCACTGTGTTGCTGCACACACAGGAAACAGGAGTAGGACATTTGACCCTTTGAGCCTGCTCCACCATTTTTTTAGGTTATGGCTAATCAACTACCTGAAAACCACTTTCCTGTGCTACCTCCCCATATCCCTTGATGTGATTACTATCCAGAAATGTATTGATTTCTGGCTTGAACGTGCTCAATGATTGAGTTTCCACAGCATTCTGGGGTAGAGAATTCCAACGATTCATCCTTTGAGTGAAGAAATTCCTCTTCATCTAAGTCTTAAATAGACTTTCTCTTATTCTGAGACTGTGCCCCTTGATTCTAGGTTCACCAGTTAGGTGTAACATCCTATCTCTATCTACCTTATCACTAGTATAATGACTTCAGTAAGGCCATTGAGGTTGGCCTCTTAGAATATGAACTCCCTGGTTGAGTTCTTTATTGCTTTTCCAGTCAGGGAGTCTTTGTTCTATACATAACTGGAAGTGTTAGGTCTCCTGGCACTCCGAATGCTGACTCAGATTGTAACTAACACGCTATGAACTTAAATAGAGCTTGTAAATAAAAAGGAATCTGGTGAAGGGATACCGGCCTCTGCTGACTTATTCCACTGGAGATGAGGGGGAAAAAAACGAACTGAGGGAAGGTACTCACCAATAGGCGTGACGCATTGGGGATAAGCCATTGTCAGGTATCGTGCCCCTGTTTGGGAAACTGGATTCTTTTGACCCTGCTGTGGAGGACTGGGCCCAATATGTAGAACAAATGCATTCTTTTAACGCTAATGACATAGTGTCAGATGAAATGCAATGGGTTATTTTTCTGACTGCATGTGGACCATCAGCTTTTGCCATTATGCATAGCTTAGCTTTCCCGGAGGCCCCAAATACAAAAACCTTCCAAGAATTGGCAGACTTAGTGAAAGAATGACCCTCAGCCACTTCTGATCCTGAGAAGGCTTTACTCGGCAATCTGAAAAACGGGGGAGTCTGTCACGAATTTCTTAACAAGGTTGTGACATCTGGAATGCTTGCAAACTCAGGTTGATATAAATGAGATGTTAAGAAATTGGCTGGATAAATAATGTGACTATCCAAAAATGCCTGTGGGTAAAGTCCCACATGGACTGGCTTTGTCATTGGAAAAGGCGGCAAGAGGGGCATATGAGTTACAAGGGTTCCCAATGGAAATGGACACTCACACCAGCGCAACTAAATTAGGGGACCACCACTTGGGGGCAGGAAATGATATAGCTGCCCTCAGGAAGGATTCAAAAAGTAGTAAACCCAGATGTGCTGGAGGACTGCCTGAAAACAAGGCCAAATTTGAACCAGACAGACAACAGTCCCTGCAGAATCTTGCCCAGTAAGATATTGTAACATAGACATAGCAATGAACAAATCGGAACATATCAAAATAACCTTAAGACTAAATGGACAACCAGTATTAATGGAGGTTGACACAGGCACGGCCGTACCTGTGGTCGGGGAAGCAGTGTTCAGCAAAATCCGCACTGGGCTCCAACCCTTATGCTTAATAAAGACCTAGGCAAGACTGAAGATTTTTCACAGGGGAACCACTGAAAGTTGTGAGTACAACCTTTGTTCCTGTTTCTTACGAAAAGCAACTAGTTAGACTACTGTTAATGATATCAGAGGGCTTGGGATCAAGCTTAATGGGGTGAAACTAGCTCAGAGAGATCCAACTGGATGGGTGAACATTTTCCAATTGGGGAATGGACATTTGAGCGAAGTCCTGTTAAAATACCCAGAGGTTTTCCAAGAAGGGTTAGGAACAATAAAAGGATCAAAGCGATGTTACATATCGATCCAGATGTAGTTCCATGACTTTGCAAGGCTTGCTTGGTTCCATTTGCATTAAGAGAGAAAGTGGAAACAGAAATTAAAAGATTGAAATGAGAAGGTATAATGAAACCTGTCCAGTTTGCGGAATGGGCAGCACTGTGGTGCCTATTATGAAGCCAAATGGTT
The DNA here is from genome assembly GCF_965287045.1 of Carcharhinus amblyrhynchos. NCBI lineage: Eukaryota > Metazoa > Chordata > Chondrichthyes > Carcharhiniformes > Carcharhinidae > Carcharhinus > Carcharhinus amblyrhynchos. Next base: position 59,412,615 of record NC_137334.1, read on the forward strand.
CAGCCTGTCTTTGAATGGACTTCAAGCAAACAATAAACTGCCATTCACAACTGGACAAATACCCGATTCCTGGATAGAAGATTTATGTGCAAAGCTAACAGGGGTACTACTCTTTTCACAATTAGTTATGAATTATGTTTACTAGCAATTGCAGCTGGATGAGGATTTGCAGAAATAGGTCACGATCAATACACTATAAAGGGCTTCCATCAATGCACAAGGTTATCTTTTGGGGTATCGTCCACCTACGCGATTTTCCAGAGAACAATGGAAAACATATTCCAAGGTTTATCACAGATAGCCACTTATCTGGATGATGTGCTCATTCCGGATAAAACAAGGGCAGAACTCTGACAGAACCTGGATGAAGCCCTTAGACAGTTGTCACCAGCCGGTGTACGCTTAAGGAGTGAGAAGTGTGTTTTCTTAATACATCAGGTGACCTATCTGGGTCACAAAGTGGACAAAACAGGTTTACATCTTTGGGGGACTGCATGTATGGATTAAAGATGCCCCGGCCCTAACCTCAATCCAGGAGTTATGATCAGTTTTAGGACTGGTGATGTACTACGGGATGTTCATACAAAACCAGCCTCCATCTTGACTCACCTACATTAACTGTTAAAAAAGGGTCAATCTTGGGAATGGTATGTCCATCATGACCTTGCTTTTAAGAAAATAAACTAACAGCTATTGTCGGCAAATGCCTTAGCACATTACAATCTCTTCTATTTTGGGCACCATCAACATTGAGGTGTCTGCAAAAGGTAGCCTACTCAAGGCATTTGTTAACCCAACTTTCCAGCCGCTGCTCCAGCTGATAACTGTCTGCTGTCAATAGCAATACTCATCACTGGATTTGAGCTGATGCTATCAGTGGCACCACTTTGTCCTCTTTCAAAAGTCCCAACAGCAGCTTGAGATTGATGACTATCGCAAATTTACACCCAGATAGATGAAATTTCTTCACTCTAAGTATTACTGCCAGACCTTCTTTTTCAATGTGGGTGTACTGTCTTTCTACTGTCACCAAGGTTGTATCACAGCTTGGTATGGCTCCTGCTCTGCCCAAGACCACAAGGAACTACGAAAGGTTGTGAATGTAGCCCAATCCATCATGCAAACCAGCCTTCTGTCCATTGACTGTGCCTACACTTCCTGCTGCCACGGCAAAGCAGCTGCATAATTAAGGATCCCACGCACCCCAGACATTCTCCCTTCCACCTTCTCCCATTGGCAAAAAGATACAAAAGTCTGAGGTCATGTACCAATTAGTTCAAGAACAGCTTCTTCCCTGTTGCTGTCAGACTTTTAAATGGACTTACCTTGCACTATGTTGATCTTTCTCTACACCCTAGTTAACTGTAACACTACATTCTGCAGCCTCTTCTTTCCTTCTCTATGAACAGCATGCTTTGTCTGTATAGCGCGCAAGGAATAATACTTTTCACTGTATGCTAATACATGTGACAATAATTAATCAAATCAAATCAAATATCCTTCCTGTGGCCACACAAGATATATGTCTCTGGACACACAAGGACCTGGTACTTGTAAAAGTGAAACACTTGGTAGAGCCAGAGAAATAAAAAGTCCAATGCAACTTCAATTCCACCCATACTGAAGTAGAAGAGAATAGCTCACAGTAGAAGATGAATACTGCTACAGGGTAGCATGAATGGTGATCCCAGGCCAAGGCTGCTGTGCCATACTGGCTGAATAGCATCACAGCACCCAGGATTGTCCCAAGCTGAAGATGGTGCCCTTACTTGGTCTGAACTACATGGTTGATTGTCAGATGATGTAACAAGTCACTCAGCTGTATCAAACTGCTATAAACAAGTCAATAAAGAATGAAGCAGGTGGACCATCCAGCATTGACTAAGCACTGGAAACAACAATGGTAAAGTCCACCCTGTTGGCACAGCAAAGTTGTCCTTACTAACATCTCAGCCCTTAATTGTGCCAAAATTGGGAGAGCTGTCTCACAAACCAATCAAGCAACAATCTGACATTGTCATATTCACTTCAGAAACCTCTTTACTACCTTTTCCAGTCCCACTATTTGCTGATATTAATAATGATTATCTTTGCTCAGATGCTTCTGTTTATCAATATCATCTGTCATTAACCACTTCCTCAAAAATTGTATCTTTGATCTATCTGTCCTGTCCAACTACAGGCTTCTATCCTTTCTCTCCCTTTTAATCTTCATTTTCTTGCTAATGAAATATCTAAGCATTTACTCTTGTTTTTAAAGGTGGTGGGAATTGTACCTGTTAACCAGGATTGCACCTCCCCCGGTGACGTGTACTGAATAGGATGGAATGTCACTTTGCTGCTATGAATGCCGATAAAAATCTGAAAATTGGTAGCTGGGTGATACAAGCTGGCTGTTGTGACATATTGTTGTAGAGAGATGTTCCGATCTAAACTTAATTTTCTGCAATCGTGAATCTGATAGGAATAGTTGTTTGTAGTACAGAACTTGAGTATGTTGGTGCAGAACATTCTTGGTGAGGTCTGGGAATTTGGACAGCATTTGTCCTCTTTGTGAGTGTGAAGAGCAATCAAATGAAAGAACATGAACACATAAAAAGGGCAAGTGGAGGAACTATAATTTAGAGAAGACTAGTAGTGAAAGAACAATTCAATATACTTTCATCTTTTTATTTTGCAGGCTCTAATAAACTATTACTGTGAAAAGAAATATTTCAATCATATCCAGATTGCAGCAGATGAGGGTCTCAAAAAATATGGCAATGATGCTGTGTTCCTATTTTTTCGTGCATATGGGATCCTTATGGAAGGTAATTAAATGTAAAGAAAATGCTCAATCTATTTTCATGACATTCAAGCGTCAAGCTGTAATGTATTTCATAATTCAAACATGTCTTTCTTTTGCACATGCAGATCGAATTCAAGAAGCTATGCGTGAACTTGAGGCTGTTAGAGAAAAGCAGGATGTGTCGCTCTGTTCTATAATGGCTCTAATCTATGCTCATAAAAAAAGTTTAGCTCCAGGTGAGTGAATACACAGAGTATACATTGTCTGGCAGTGAAGAAATTACACCATTTGTTCTGAGTAAAAAAAAACATAAAAGATAAAATAGGACTGCAGCACAAATATGTTTAATTTAGTTTGGGGGAAGACGATAGCAGAATGGTAATGTCACTGGACTAATAATACAGACTAATACTCTTACTTATGGGTTCAAATCCCACCATAGCAGCTGGTGGAATTTAAATTTGATAAATTTTGTAACTGAAAGCTAGTCTCAGTAATGGTGACCACGAAACACTTGTCAATTATCGTACAAAATATTTGGCTCACTAATGTCCTTTAGAAAAGACAATCTGTCATCTTTACCTGGTCTGGCTTACATATGACTCCAAACCCACAGCTGTGTGGTTGACTCTTCCCTCTGAACTGGCCTAGTGCAACATCCAGTTCAAGGCCAATTAGGGATGGGCAATAAATGCTAGCCTTGCCAGTGATGCCCTCATCCCATAAAAGAATGAGAAAAATATCTATAATATCCTACAGCCTATCCATGTCTGATATCTGATTTCTATTTGTTAGTTTGCTTACATCTCTTTGAAACTCTGGAGTCTATGTTTTCGTTTTATGACAATAATCGCTTTCTGTCACCTTTATGATAAATATGCATCGACAACATCTTTGCGTAAACATTGAAGCTACATGTTAATATAACAGAATAATCAGAATGGGAACCCTGACTGAATTCTCCCTTATAATACAGATATTGTAGACAGTTATAGTCCCATGATTGCTGCTACAGCTATCTCAGTGCAAACTCAGCGCAAACTTTTCTCAACCACTGGGGCAGCAAAACTTGACATGTAAATAAAATGTTGTTTGAGTCGGCAGTATTTTTAGTTGTATGATTCAAACAATATTTTCATTCAATAAAAGCGCCATAAAATATTAACTAATTAGGTCGAATGGTAAGCACTAAAATACTCTGTTTAGTTACTGAAATACTCAAGTAGTTTATCTTTTGCCTTGATAAAAGATCGTGATGCCATTCAAGAACTTGATAGCAAACTAAAAGAGGACCGGAAAACTGCAGGACAGATGGCGTTGTATTTTGCGGCTCTCTTCCTTTGGCACATTGGACGGCATGAAAAAGCTCGTGAATATGTTGATAGAATGATTAAACTTTCTAATGGAGCAAGAAAGGTTAGTATATTTTTTATAGATAACTGTGCAACGACACTGATATTATCACTGAAGGGAGAATTGGCACAAATGGATGTCCCATATTGCCACTAACTAGGAATTTTAAAGAATGTAAAATGATAACAAAGAATGACAGAGCTACACCAATGAATATGAAGATATCTACTTTTGAAATATGGGTTTATGAAAATTTAGAAAACGTAATTGCACTTTTAGTTGCACATGATTTCTCTCACATGATGTGAATTTGTCATTGTCAAGTTACCCTTTCAAAATTGAAAATTAAATACGTTCCAGTGTATATAGATACCAGGCAGGATGTTTCCTGTGGGACACCTTCAGGACCCGCCATCAGACTGAAATGAGAGTCAAAATCCTACACTCTGTGGAGAACTGTCACCTGGCTGTGCTTTTCTTCGAATTGGTGGAATAATGGCCAGAATGTGGACTTGCCGTTCACATAAGCAACTTGATTCTATGGGTTGGGAGGGTGGAGGTAGTAGTGAAGGGTGGTGCTTTCAAAGCTGGAATGCCAGTAGGAGTCTCTCCAACACTGAAAAAACAGCAAGCTTTTTGGGTAAGAGGGAAAAAGAGGCTGCCAGGTTGGAGCTTTTTAAAGTCTTAAATAATATGTCTTTAGTTTTGGAGGGTAATCCTGTCCACACAACAGTCAGCAACTGCAGCTGAAGCTTGACAGATGGAAGGTGGCCTCTACACCTGTTTGTACTGTTGCCACAGTCTGCTACTCCTCCCCACTGCCAAGAGGCTGCCTTCAGGCACTTACACTGTTCCCCAACTCAGAAATTCCAGTTGGTCTTTGATAATAGGCCTTCAATGAATCAATTTCACCGCCACAACAAAAACTTAAGTGATATTCAGTGATTTGTAACCTGTCATATTTGTGTTACAGCTTTACTAATTCCTGATGGCAAGATTTTTATCCATTGATAACAAGATTTCAGTTTAAAAACTCAAAAGCATTTGAAGTATTTTAAACGGTATTTGCTTTAAGTTATATTTAGTGCTCTGGTTAAGCCATGTTTGATCCAAGAATCAAATTTCAGTGTAAAGTACACCAAGCTACTTCCTTTCTAAAGTAGAGTACATTTTGCTATTAAAACATAAAATATTTCCCATTTATTTGGTCTGTAATATTTACCAAACTGAATAGGATTAAACTGCCAGATGCCATCGATAGCCAGTAATGTTCTTAATTAATGTAATAATTTCAGTGTGATTGTTCAGTGCTTCCTATTTCTATTTAGTTATAGTTGCTGAATGAAGAATTAAATAGTCTCCTATTTTCAAATTTTCTGTCTTCACTTTATAAACCCATGATCCCAGTGTAAATTGCGTTAAGAACATAAGAAATAGGAGCAGGAGTAGGCCATCTAGCCCTTCGAGTCTGCTCCGCCATTCAATAAGATCATGGCTGATCTGAAGTGGATCAGTTCCACTTTCCCGCTTTCTCCCCATAACCCTTAATTCCCTTGTCTGTCAAAAACCTATCTACCCGTGACTTAAATATATTTAGCGAGGTAGCCTCCACCACTTCAACGGGCAGAGAATTCCCACCCTTTGAGTGAAGAAGTTCCTCCTCAACTCTGATCTAAACTGCACCCCCCCCCCCACTTTATCTTGAGGCTGTGCCCTCTAGTCCTGCTATCCTTTCTAAGCGGGAAGAATCTCTCTACCTCTACCCTATCCATCACCTCCAATATCTTATACGTCTCTATAAGATCCCCCCTCATCTTTCTAAACTCCAACGAGTACAGACTCAGTCTATTTAGTCTCTCTTCATAGTCCAACCCCCTCATCTCTGGTATCAGCCTAGTGAACCTCCTCTGCACTCCCTCCAAGGCCAATATATCCTTGTGCAAATGCGGTGACCAAAACTGCACACAATACTCCAGCTATGGCCTCACCAGTACCCTGTACAGTTGCAGCAAGACCTCCCTGCTTTTATATTCTATCCCCCTCGCTATAAAGGCCAGCATTCCATTCGCCTTCTTGATCACCTGCTGCACCTGCAGACTGGGTTTTTGCGACGCATGCACAAGGACCCCCAGGTCCCTCTGCACCTTAGCATGCTGCAGCTTTTCACCCTTTAAATAGTAATCCCTCCTACTATTATTTCTGCCAGAGTGGATAACCTCACACTTGGAAACATTATACTCCATCTGCCAGGTCCTCGCCCACTCGCTCAGCCTATCCAGATCTCTCTGCAGACTTTCCACACCCTCCATGCAATTTGCTTTACCACTCATCTTTGTGTCATCAACAAATTTCGTCACCCTACACTCAGCCCCCTCCTCCAGATCATCTATATAAATGATAAATAGCTGAGGTCCCAGCACCGATCCCTGCGGCACTCCACTAGTCACCAACCGCCAATCAGAATAGCACCCATTGATACCAACTCTCTGCTTCTTATTAGACAACCAATCCTCTATCCACGCTAATACCTTACCCCCAACTCCATGCACCCTAACCTTCTGAAGCAACCTTTTATGGGGCACCTTATCAAACGCCTTTTGAAAATTTAGAAACACCACATCCACCGGTTCCCCTCTGTCTACCGCACTAGTCAGATCCTCATAGAAATCCAATAAATTCATCAAACACGACTTCCCCTTAACAAATCTGTGCTGTGTCTGCTCTATCAAACCATTCTTTTCTAGGTGCCTCGTTATTTCTTCTTTGATGATGGATTCAAGCATTGCTCGTGAGATTCCCAGGATTCAGCTACACAGAACCATTCTGTGGTAGAAATTGTCTCTTGCTATTAACGATCATTTTTCTTTTAAACGAACAATATATGTGTTGTTCACAGTGATTCAGAAGATGTGCTGGAGGTCTCAACTTAACTTTAACTAAAATTAGCTGTTTAAGTAAACCAATCATCAGCCATTACAAAAGCAAAGCACTGCACATACTGGAAATCTGAAATAAAAACAGAATGTGACAGATCAGGCCTGGCAGCATTTACAGAGAGGGAAACAAAGTTACTAGTTCAGATTGATAACCTATCGTCAAAGTTCTGACAAAAGGTTGGTGACCTAAAATGCTCATTGTTAATTGGTCTGCTGAGCACTTATTATCTTATCTCAGTAGCTAACTACTGCCACTTTATTTATTCTTTAAACATGGTACCTAACAATAATTTGTGTTCAGTTGAAGGTGCCAGAATGTTTGCACAACAAGGAGACTAAACTGATGCCTGTGAATTTTACCTAATTTTCTACAGGTAATCAAAATATGTAGTGATTTTTTATACATCGTATTTATCAGTGTAAAAATTAGTGTACTCTCATTCCAGGGCCTGATTTTGAAAGGATGGATCGAGCTAACCAGTGGGAGAGATGCATATGCAAAAAAGGCCGTCAAATATTTTGATGAAGGAATCCAAGATGGAAATGATGTATTTGCTATGATGGGGAAGGTGAGTTTAACTTTTTTTTTGAAACCTACAAAAATAAAAGGGATGAAATTGGTCTTCCTGGTTGCATGATAAAATAAATGCTGCAGACCAATTTTGCATCAAAATTATTTAAGAACAGTTTGAATATTTTCTTTTCATGTAATATTGCCATCATTGGTAGTAAGCAATCTACTTTAGAAGATAAAGGTGCAGCAGGTGGTCAGGAAGGCGAATGGGATGCTGGCCTTCATAGCGAGGGGGATTGAATATAAAAGTAAGGAGGTCTTGCTGCAACTGTAAAGGGCACTGGTGAGGCCGCAGCTGGAGTACTGTGTGCAGTTTTGGTCGCTGCACTTACGCAAGGATATTTTGGCCTTGGAGGGAGTGCAGAGGAGGTTTACTAGGCTGATAGCAGAGTTGAGGGGGTTGAACTATGAGGAGAGGCTGAATAAACTGGGCTTGTACTCAGAGTTTAGAAGAATGAGGGGAGATCTCATTGAGACATATAAGATGATGAATGGGATGGATAGGATAGAGGTGGAGAGGCTCTTCCCGCTCAGAAAGGACAGTAGGACTAGAAGGCACAGCCTCAAGATAAAGGGGGGAGCGGTTTAGAACAGAGTTGAGGAGGAACTTCTTTACTCAAAGGGTGGTGAATCTCTGGAATTCTCTGCCTGTTGAAGTGGTGGAGGCTGCCTCGCCATATATATTTAAGACTTTGATAGGTTTTTGATAGGCGAGGGGATTAAGGGTTATGGGAGAGGGCGGGAAGGTGGAACTGAGACACGACAAGATCAGCCATGATCTTATTGAATGGCGGGGCAGGCTCGAAGGGCTAGATGGCCTACTCCTGCTCCTATTTCTTATGTTCTTATGTTCTTATAATGGGTCAGTTGAATTAACTCCTTGAGTTGTAAATACTATCTGTTCTCCCTTACCCCAACTCTATTCTTCCCTCCTCCCACACCGAACAAATGTAAAAAGTAATGAACTAAAAATGCTGGATAAACTCAGCAGGTCTGGCAACATCAGGACAGAAAGAAACAGAGTTAATGTTTTGACTCTTTAGAATTCTCTGAAGAAGAAGTCATGCAGACTTGAGATGTTAACTCTGTTTCTTTCTCCACTGTTGTTTCTACCCCCGCTGAGTTTATTCAGCATTTTCTGTTCTTATTTCAGATTTCCAGCATTTGCAGTATTTTGCTTTTGTATAAAAAGAGGTGCATTTCCTTTAGAACATAATTTATTTTCCTCTTGTGTGCACTCTCTCTTTCTGTCAATCAGTCTTGGTCATTTTTGTTTCTTGATTACCGCAGTGTATTTCTTTTTCATATACTTCTACTTAATTATTTTGCTTTTAACACTTTACAAAGCATTTAGCCCAAATGCCATAAACAGGGATGGATTATCCTTGCACTCCCTGTCTAATTTTCCTGTTTATTGAATCATGGCAATACTATATGTGCCAGCCAACAAAGTGTGAAGGTATAACACAGGCAGCACAGTAGCACAGTAGTTAGCATTGCTGCTTCACAGTGCCAGGAACCCGGGTTCAATTCCTGGCTTGGGTCACTGTCTTTGTGGAGTTTGCATGTTCTCCCCGTGTCTGCATGGGTTTCCTCCGGGTGCTCCAGTTTCCTCCCACATTCTGAAAGAAAGATAAATAAATAAACTTCGTAAATAAAGTTTAACAGTAGGAGGCCATATATCAACCAATATGCATTTTCTGTCCTTGAAATGAACCGATTCAGTTGCAGCAGTTTTTAGTCTTCTGAGTAACTGAGTTTTATGTGACATTTATGCAGATGGAATTACAAACTCAAAGATTTCTTTTTGCTGGTATGTGTAATAAAATCATAAACCTGTTGTTTATAAATGCATTTACAACTTCACCATATTTCAGCAGAAATTTTCAACCAATATTATACTGGAGGATTTGATGAAATAAGTTCTTCACTTTGGTGATCTTATCCTTCCAAAATAATAACATGATTAGTTTACGTAGATATTGGGTGGAATTTTCCCGACAATGACTGAGTGTCATTTCGGGTGAGAAGACTAGTGTGATTAAATTTTCCTATACTCTGTCATTTTTTGGCAGAGGGTGAGTTTCGCACTGGTTGAGAGAGGGGCCTAAACACAGAGATTAGCTGCCATTTTTAAAGAACGCCTCATCTCAAATTGAATTTGAGGGTTCCTCTCCCTCCCTCCACAGAAATTGGGGACCCTCCACCTTTCCCTCATTGGAGGGCTGTTTCCCCATGCTCCCACCCCAAGAAGGTATTGGGACATTGGGCTCTCCCTCCCCCGCATGACCACCCCCACCTCATCACCCATCTTAATGGTTCCCCTCCTTCATGTTCCCCTTCATGATCACCCAGCCCCCTCAGGCACTGCCTGTAGTATCCTGGCAGTGCCAGCATGCCAGTGCGCAATGCCAGGCTGGCGCTGCCAGATAGGCAATGCCCAACCATGAACTCAACTACCGGGGATTTCAATGGCCACCAAGCCCCCTAGGCATGGCCATCACGCTTGGTTTCCGTTTATGGAGACCAGTAGTGATTCTTGCCGGCTTGGAAAATCATAGGAGCAGGGAAGACCCGGCCTCGAACGGACTCAGCACATTTAAATGCTCATTTAAATATGCTGTGGGAACCAGATTATGTCTAGTGACGGTGGGTGGGAAGATACCAATGAGGTTTAGCGACAACACAGAATGCGCTAAACCACTCGCCCACGATTCTACAGCCCTACTCGGCTCTAAAGTTTTCTCTGCCGGGCGTGACGTGGCCGGAAAATTGCGGCCATTGTATTTGCTCAAATTCCCATTTTAGTTCCAGCATGTTCTTTCTTCTTTATAATAGGCACAATATCTTGAGATGCGTCAGAACTACTCTGGAGCTTTGGAAATGGTAAACCAGATAATAGTTCATTTTCCTGGCTTCCTGCCAGCTTTTGTGAAGAAGATAGAGCTCCAACTAGCCCTGCAGGATTGGGAACAGACAATTGAGACAGTACACAGGTAAAGAAGCCAACTTCATACGAAAGTAACCTTTTAAAATCTTGTCTGTGAGTGAATGATTATGATGTGGGTATGCCAGCGTTGGACTGGCGTAAACACAGTAAAAAGTCTGACAACACCAGGTTTTAGTCCAACCTATTTATTTGATAATATAATATACTCACCTGACGAAGAGGCAGTCCCCTCGAAAGCTTGTGAGTATATTATCAAATAAATAGGTTGGACTAAAACCTGGTGTTGTCAGACTTTTAACAGTGAATGATTATGTCAGACCAGAACATTGTATTGGAATGGCATGTTGCACAGCCTACTTACAGTAAAGATGAAATTTCAATCTGCACCTACATTACAGTAAATAAGTTCAAGGCAGTATCTATGGAGTATGATCACAGTAGTTCCACGCATGTATCTCGTACGTTTTTAAAGAAGCTTATAAGAAAATTGCTGTTTTCTAACATTAAAAATACAAGTTAACGTAGTGTCCAGAAAGATCATTGGATGAATTCACAGAGGGTTGAAGTGATAATACACCTGGTTAAAGTTCAGATGAATTTCTGGAAAGATGATCATGAAATGGGTGGCATAGCACCACTTAATGTGCTCTGGAATCGAATCAAATTGTACATTGCTCCAGATATATACTTGCATTAACTATGCACACACAAATGATTGCATAGAGGAAAAAAACGACTGTATCACTGCACCCATAGTTACTAAGGTAAGCAGAATCATGAAATTATAAAATAAATCTACCATTATAGTAGCGTTTCCATTTTTGACTGCCAGCTTTCATTTTCAAGCAAATGTCCTGTTGGTTATCTCTCCTCACTCATTAATTCATGGATTATTACTCCTCAGCGTTGAATGGCACTCAGAGGAAGCAGAGGGAAGGAAGCAAGGAAACAGATTGTACTTTGATTGGGGAGCTTCAATTTTTATCACGTGTGGCTCCCCATCACAATCTGCAACTTTATGGCCTAGCCATCTTTTATTACAACATTGGGCTACCTGAATGCTAAATACAAAAGATAGCAGATTATAGACCACAATGAACAGATCAACCCTGCAGTCTTACCATACCCAGTTGAAATCAGTGATTGGCAACTAACAAGGCAAAGGAACCGTGCACCCACAATTGTAGTAGAACCCAAAACATGAGCAAAAGAGATAGGTCCGAAGTATTTTCAAACATATTCAGCTCAAAAATGTTAAGAGCGCCCCCTCACTTAGCCAACCCTGTGCTCCCTACCATTATAAATATCAGTGCCCAGCTAGTCTGGCTTATTTTCATGTGATATAAGAAATGGCTGAGTGCATTGGATGCATCTTGACCCTGCCAACATCCTGATTGTAGTGCTGTGTACAGGAGCTAGCAGCCTCTCCACTCAAGCTATTCTAGTGGCAACTGTGTTACAGTGTAGAAAATTGGCAACAATTTGACTACTCAATATTCAGGAAATTGATGGATGATGCTACCAACATCAGACAACACTACCTCCTTAATAATCCGCTCACTGACACTATGACCATTCAGCTCCAGGTGACATCACAGCCTTAATTCAAACACAATTGCTGAAAATCAGAGGAGAGGTGAGAGTTGTTGCCTTTATGAAGACAGCATTTACTTGAGAAAGATACCAAGGAGCTCCAGCAAAACTGAAATGAATGGGAATCTCTTAAGTTTAAGAACCCTTAGGGGTGGAATCCAACTCAGATGAGGGTAGATACTCATGGAGGTCTTGCTGTTGATTTTGCATTGTTCTTCACCATTGTGCAGTATACACCCCATGCCAACCAAAAAAACAAAAATAATTGGAAAACACAATATTGTTGCCCTCCCATTTGCACTTTGTTTTATTGATAGAACGGGTATGCATGTTGTGAATTTAACTTATTTATCTGATAAAGATATTTTCAACATGTTTCTTTTTTCACTGTTACAAGGAAATACAAGTTAGCTTGTCTTAACATTATGTTAAATGTTTTGTGCAATACAATTCCTTAAATTCTGAGACAAATTAAAAATATATATATTTTCCAAAAACAAAATTCAGTACCATTGAAGTTTCTCATTAAATAGAATGTATTTAATTTATCTGGTATAATTTAGAGATTAAGATCCCATTCATTTGCATGTAATTTAGTACAATAATTTAACATTTATTCTAAAATCTATCGCAGACTCCTACAGAAAGACAGTCATAATTTTGAAGGTTTAAGGATGCTGGCCCTCCATTCTTTATGCAGAGAGGGAAATATTAAGGAGGTAAGGAAAAAGTTATAATGGAGCACTAATTAACAAGTGATCTATTACTTCTAATGTCAGCCCTCACCATACTCAACCTCTAGTCAGTAGTGGTAAAGTTTTCTTAAATTTGTTTATGGGTATTACTTGTAACAATGTTCTAAGCCCAATGTTCTCATACTTCTGCCTCCTTCAACAAATAGTTCAGGAGATACTAAGATCTGTGTCATATAAAATCACGTGCTAGTTTGTAATATTGTTCTTGTACTGTATCGGAATTAAAACCTTCTGTAGAAATTTCTGAACTCTTAAATTGTAGATGTGCTAGATACTCTGTCTGGAGTAAGGATTATCAAGTTGCTTGATGTGCCCCTTCAACTCAAAATTAAAATTTACAACAGTTTCAAGATAACTATCCATGATATCTGTATTAAGGACCTATAAAAATCAGAATTTAAACGTGTACTGTTGTCTTTTTTGTAAGGAGAGCAGAGGTAATTAAAGCAACGTTTAACAAATATATTTAAGTTTCGCAACTAATAATACATAGGTAATGATTTGTTAAGATGTACCATTCAAAGTCTGCAAAGTGGAATCCATATTAGTTTTCGACATCTTTCTAGGCCGGCACTAGACTTGGTGATCTGATCAGTGTACTGGACCGTTTTGAGCCACATAATCCTGATCTCTTTTATAAAATGGCATTGGCCTTCAGTAGGATGGTAAGTTTGTTAAAATAATTTGAAACAAAAATATTTTTCCCAGCAGCTTAGGCAAGTTGATTCAGTGAGTAACGGAGTTGTAAAAATTATATAGTGTCCAAATATGATACTAATTTATGCTGAATCGGTTAATCACTGTCAAAGTGGAAGTAAGAGTCCATCAACGCTTCTCCGGAACCTTGAGTTAGAGAATGGGATGTTGGGCAATGTTCTTACTTCTCACCAATATCCACAAGCTCTCTGAATGTTGAAAAGTTCAGGCTTCACTATAATTCCCTACATGAGTAGATTGCTTGGTTATAATGTTGACAAAAATATTGGCCCCTTCAGGGTATCTTCCAGGGTGAGTGTGAAACAAAATAGAACAAGTGTTTAATTCTTTTACAAAAAGGAGCTGATGTTTTATTAATTTTCATCTCTTTATTCTATCCATTCATCACCTTTTTAAATGTATTTGCTAATTATGTTTCCAATGTCTTTCTTGATTATTCACTGTTGCATTATGGCCAGAATTCTCCAACCTCACTTGTGGCTGGGATTCTCCAGTCCCACTGCAGTGAATTGAGTTTTGGCTGAGCACCAAATTCTCCATTTTCGTTGGCAGCTGTGGCAAGACAAATGTGATTCATTATACGTATTACAAAAACACCACGGATGCTGAAATTTTGAACATAAAACCTGACTTAATATGAAATAACAAATTCTATAAATGTGTCAGGCAGTACCTATGGAGAGAGAAAGAGTGTTAATGTTTCATGTTGCTGATCTTCTGAGATTGGTTATAATGACTGAGGGGAACAGAGAAATTAAGATAGCCAATGTCACACTGGCAGTTCTCAATGAATAGATTTAGGGAGGGTAGAAGTGCAAATGGAACGGTCCACATGGAAAGGTGAATTCTGAAGGAAAAAGGGTGGGTCTTTTGACCATGGGAGTGGGACCAGAGGCAAAGACACCAGGAAAGAGTGCTAAGTATTATGCTGAGATCTAAATTTATTGAAGCAGTGTGGTTATGAACTGATTGTTCAACATCAGAGGGGATTGTGAACAAGCAGCAAGGAGTGAAATTGGAGGGAGGAATGAGGTTTGAGGAAAGTGAAGGGGAGGAAGGAACTGGAGGGGCATTGGTATCCACAAGTTGGTGAACTTTGTGATCCTTGACACCTGAAAGGAAGGAAAATGTTTTTTTGAAACACTAAATGAGGCAAAGGATGAAATTGAACTGCAGACCAAGGCCAGCTTTTAATGCTATTGAAGAGAGGTTCATCAACCTGAAATGTTAATTCTTTGCTCTTGCCTCAGATCATGCTATATCGGTTGAATATTTCCAGCATCTTTTAGAAGTATAGAGTGACATTAGCAGAATTACTATACATTTTGTGTGGCTTGTGTTACTGATTTCTGTTTGGTTACTGATAAAAAAATACATTGTGGGCTTTACTGAAAAGGGACAAGGGGGTAAATGGACTGAGTTTCCTGGACCCATTGGAGAAAATGCTGGAAAATCTCAGCAAGTCTGGCGGCATCTGTAAGGAGAGAAAAGAGCTGATGTATCGAGTCCAGGTGACCCTTTTTCGAAGCTAAAAGGCATAGAAAGTGGGAAACATTTATACGTAGGGTGAGCAAATGAAAGATGAGTCATAGCCACGAAAACAAGGGGAAAGGTTGTTAATGGCAATCTACAGAGAGAATAGAAAGTGTGAATGGCTAAATGGCGGAGAAGCTGAAATGAGAGGGTAAGCTGTGATAGATGAAGATGTGGGGGAGGGGGAAGGTGGGTGGAAGAGTGGTCAAATTGAGGCAAAAGAGGGAGAAAAGGCAAGGAAAGAGGGGATAAAATAGGGAGAAAGTGTTGGGGGGGGGAAGAAAAGTAAAAGGCAATAAAGAAATAAAAGGTAGAGAACAGTTAAAAATTAAATAAAGTGAAAACAAAGGGATTGAGGTGGGGTGGAGCTAATCATCTGAAGTTGTTGAATTCTGTGTTGAGACCGGAAGGCTGCAATGTGCCTAGCCAGAAGATGGGATGCTGTTCTTCCAGGTTGTGTTGAGCTTCACTGGAATTTTGCAGCAAGCCAAGGACAGACATGTAGGCATGGGAGCAGGATCGTGTGTTAAAATGGCAGGTGACAGGAAGATCAGAGTCCTGATTGTGCACAGACTGAAGGTGGTCCACCCGTTGAGTTTCCTGGGCATTTGGAAACCTGGCAACTGCAGCAAAATGAGGACAGCCTCAAACCGGTTTAAAGGAATAGGGAGGGACTCGGCTATGAAGAACTTGTAAATGGGAATAATTCGAATTTAGTACGATAGGCCACAGGAAGCTGGTGTGTATCCCCAAGGCCAAAGGTGATTGGCTAAAACTTGCTAAGACAGAATAGGGATAGTTTTAATTTAAACAAGTTGGAGCTAATGGGGCAGGGTGCGAGACCAGGAAAGAGGGCATTGAAATAATCACATTTAGAGGAGACAAAGATTGACTGACTTTTAGTAGCATTGAGATTGAAATGGAGCAGGTAATATTCAAATGGAATTGGGCAATCTTCATGATAGATGGAATGTGGGTATTAAAGCTTATTTTAGGATCAAACAGGAAGCAGATTTGAGTAAGGTCTAGTTGAGTCTGAATGCATGGTGGAAGGAATCGGCAGGACGGGAGCCAAAAACTACACTTTCGGTCTCAATTTTCAGTTTGACAAAGGGTCATCTGGATTCGAAACATCAGGTCTTTTCTCTCCTTACTGATGCTGCCAGCGTTTTGCCTTTTGGTTTTTGATTCCATCATCTGCAGTAATTTGCTTTCATTTTTCACACTTTTGGTCTTCCCAAAGTGAAGTTCAAGATGGAGCTCATTCATGATTTGAGGTGCAGAAAACAATTTGAAAGCTTGGAGATGTTTTATCTAAATAGCTGTTGAAGGTTTGAGTGTTTTCAGCATTTTTGTGACAATTGAATGCTATCTATCCAATTAACCTTGGACCTATCATTTATTATTTACTGTATGGGTAAAAGCATGTTGGCCCAGAAAATCCCATTGTGTGGGATCACACCAGCTAGTAATCTGCATTGATGACCATGTAGGAACATGAAGTCAGTGGGAAGTCATCTAAATGCAGGTGCCTAAGCTGTTATTGAAGCATTGCTGTATTACGTGCCCTGAATGGTTGCAAAATACATCCTTGATATTCATATTGTGTCCCTGCGCTAACCACTGCAAGACCAAGATCTTGGGAACTCTTAATTAAGAATTTCTGTCAGTTGTAAACTTCCTTGAAAACTTCCAGCACAAGCTGAAATCTAGCATATGCACTCCCATCAGATTTATGGTGGTGCCATTAGTACGCCAAAAGAGCTGGTGATATTCTGCCTCTTTGTGCTTCTTTTGCTTACATGCTTGCCAAAGTAAGTTTACCTTAGAGTGTAAGGAACTTCAGTAACTGAAATATTTTAGTTATAACTTGCTTTGGTGTAAATCATCACTCATGCGTGTTAATACAGTGCGGACGGAACCCGATTGTCCTTCAGCAGACCGATACCTTGGTTGAAAGGGCATTCAGCATATCTTCACGCAATGCAGAGTTTGCAAATGAACTTGGCTATCAGATGGTATTACAAGGAAAAGTAAAAGACGCTGTTAGATGGTACAAGACTGCAATGTCACTGGATGAATCTAGTGTCCCTGCATTAACTGGTATGACAATTTTAATTACATCCTTCAAGGAAATCCTTTGTCTGTTCCCTTTGTATAGTGAAAGATTGTTACTAACCTTGGCTGCTCTGATGTAATAATGGCTATGCAACTTGTTTCCCTCAGGCTCCAAGAATAGATTTCAAAATCCATGCCTTCCCAGTGATGGGGCTATAATTCTTCATTATTACCCCTATCTTTTTTTATAAAGTTAAATTTATTTATTTGTCACATGTAAGGCTTACATTAACACTGCAATGAAGTTACTGTGAAATTCCCTCACTCGCCACACTCCAGCGTCTGTTCAGGTCAATGCACCTAACCAGCACATCTTTCAAACCGTGGGAGGAAACCAGACACCCGGAGAAAACCCACGCAGATGGGGAGAACATGCAAACTCCACATGGACAGTGACCCAAGCCAGAAATCAAACCTGGGTCGCTGGAGCAGTGAGGCAGCAGTGCCAACCACTGTGCCACCATGCTGCCTAACCCAAGTTTCTAAGTTTCTTGCCAATAGTTTGCAGTGTAAATTTTATTCTTAGTTCTCGATGGCCTGTTTTCTTATTCCTTTTCCAGCCAAGTAACTTCTAATCCCCAAAGTTACTTTCATGATGAGGCTTACCCTGAAGATTCTGCCCTCTAGCCAAAGCTAGGCAAATCTTCCTGCACTTGTTTAACTTCTCGTGAGCATTTGAGTTTCCACCCACAGTCTGTATGGTTAAATGTAAAGTCTGGCTGCCTCTATCTCTCTGCCATCCTCTCAGATTGACTCAGATGTAGACAGATCTGCCTCTGTCAAATTTAGTGATATCTTAGAAATCCCTGTATGCCAATACCACAATGGCTTGTTATGGACTCTTTGCCTCTCAAAATCCATCTCTGTGGCAACGTGAATCACATAGGCCATATATCCAGATAAAAGTGCTAATTAGCTATTCTCTAAATGCTTCAACATCATTCTATCTTGGATAGACAGTGTAAAGTTTAACCATTGACAAAACTTCTCATTTGAAACACTTCCCTTTGGGAAAGCAACATTCTACCTAATATCAGTACAGGTGCCTCTGCCGTTGTCTGCAGATGTAAACATCTTGCATCTTCTTCCCAGTAAGATAACCTGCGCCACCCTTAACCTTCAATAATCAAGCTATCCAAGCTTGATGTTGGGTAGGATTCAGAGTAGGTCACGTGACCCCCCCTCCATTGTACCCTTAATTAAGGAGACGGTCCCAAAACATAACAATCTTATAAACCCATCTGTGCATTTGTAACAGCTCCTCCACTGCCACTTTCAAACAACATCACTGATGTTTCTGCCTCCCTGACTGATTCATTGCTCAAACACTAAGATCATACTTCACCTCAGTACATTGGCCCATGTACTCACGGCTGTGCAATTTTGCCAAATTCAACATTTATCATCTAAAGAAACATCGTAACTATTATCACAAACAAGGCAGGAAGGGTATAGACCATGAAGGTCAGCGGTGCAAGTCCCAGCGTCATTTAGGTAGACTTTCAAGACCAGCCAAGTATACAATCCTGAACTCGTAACTGGCTGCCAGCCATGTACCATAATTTCTTCCACTGCTAAGTGACCCTGACATCTTGGGTCATCCCTATGAGCCACATCCACAACCTCCTTTAACTATCTCTAGTCTTTAGCCCTCCTTCAGTAGCTATCAGGACTTGAACTATTGCCAGGCTTTTTTTTCTCCGTCTTAAACCACTGCTGATTACATCTAAAAATCTAATCACTTCAAAAACCACAAGTTTTCAATTAAGCCCCACATCTTGTTTACCATGCTAATGAACTACTGCAAGCATTCAAGTTATCTGGTTTCTAATTATTGGCCGAAGCGTCCACATTGATCTCAGGCACATTTTGACAACTGCCCAGAACACAACCTCTCTCCCCAATTCCTGTTGAACTTCCAATTGTGCTGTGCGCTTTTCCACTTCCCCGACCCATTATTATTATGACCACATCACTAGTGCCCAAAATGGAATTTATATAACCAGTGATTACTCCCACAGGGACTTATGAAGGCTTTTTCCCCCCAATCTTCACTAGATACAAGTGAGGGATCAGAGGACTGGAGGTCTGCGCATGTCATACCATTATTTAAAAAGGATGCAAGGAATAGGTCAGAAAACTATAGACTCCTGGAAGCTGTCCATTCAGGAAAACAGAAAACTAAACCAGCTGAGAAGAAGACCCAGAGAAAGGAAAGGCTGAGAATCCAACATATTCTCAGCTCGCTGCTTTCATCTACAGTTGTGGTAGAGACAGCTATGTCACCATGGAGCAACAGACCCATGTATTTAACACAGAGTTGACCACCAATATGTCAGATTTAAGGCAGTTAGGATAATTACTCCACAAATTACAAACCATTTAGTATGGCTTGATCAGCACCATCTTCACCCTTCCAAAGTACCTTATATCCGAAAGCTTTTTGTTCTTCATTATTTCAGCCTTCTAAACATTTCTGTTTTCGTCTTTACCTCCTTCTTAGAATGTGCTGTTTACAGTTTGTCTGTAAAGTGTCTTGAGGCATTCTGTATTTGTGGAATAATATCGAGTGTAAATTACTGTTGTTGATTTTAATGCAAATATATTGAGAAGATTGCCCAAAATGTTTTGTTCAATAGATATATAGTATAAATATGTAGAAATTTTTTTTATGAATGGTATATTAAGTTTGGATGTCTTTTGTAACTTAAGGTATTATAAGATGCCAACTAATTGAAGGACAACTAGAAGATGCAGAGCAACAATTGGAATTCCTGAATGAAATCCAACAATCTATTGGAAAATCTGGGGTAATTATTTCTTTGTTCTTGCCATTAATTTCAATTGTACTTAACCTCTTAAATCTAACCAATCCTTCATTCTTCTACCCTGCTTGTCATTTCATCGATGTGCATCAGACACATGACACCATAAATGTGGATGTACAGTAAGTTAACCAGTCAAAAGCTCTACTGTCCTGATCGAACTGACTTGCTTATTCAGGGTGGACAAATTATCACAACTTGCCAGCTGAAGGCCACCTTACCTGCATGTGCGGTTAAAACAGTGGGTTCAAATCTCTCATGCTACAAAAAACTGTGATCGATGACACAAATTCCTGAAACCTAGATCTGTTGATTTAACTGCATATACAGATCAAAATTAATTAGTGGCAAATTCCCACCACAAAACAGCTGCAATTGCCTTTGCTTCAGGTGGAGTATCTCTTAAAGGATATTTACAAACAAAGAAGAACAAAGAACAACCCAGCACGGGAAACAGGCCCTTCGGCCCAACGAGCCCGCGCCGCCATTTCAACAAAGCATTTTCCTACACTTACCCTGCCCCGTGTGTATGTGAATGGTACCCCTAATGTCGCCAGATCCAGGGGAGAATAGTGTAGGGTCAATTTGGTACACCAGTCAGCCTAAGAGCACATCTTTGGGGTGTGGGAGGAAACCGGAGCACCCGGAGGAAACCCACGCAACCACAGGGAGAATGTACAAACTCCCACAGACACAGGCCCAAATCCATGTATCTGCACAGCTAGCAGTGATAGTGACTGAGCTGTTGTGGTGCCCGTGTGCTGGCCCAGGATTAAGCACACACAACAACACAAAGTACTAGGCCACTCTCAAAACCTCCAAGAGCAGCCCACGCACGACCCACCGTGTGCATGCCCCTCGTTTGACAACAAGGTGGACCGACACCTGTGGATTAAAAGAGACAAAACATTAACATGTAATATTACATTTCCAGTGTCGTCCTGAGGCTCTGACCCTTTTTAATACCGTCTTCTATAACCCTCCATCCCTGTTTCACTCATGTGTCTATCTAAGTAAACTTTAAACAAGTCCAACGTGCCTGCCCCCACCACCTTGGTAGCGCATTCCATACCCCCACGACCCTCTGCGTGAAAAACCTTCCTCTAGTATCCAAATTATACTTCTCCCCCCTCACCCTTAGATCGTGACCTCTCGTAATAGTTGTCCCCAATCTAGGGAAAAGCCTGCCACTGTTGACTCTATCTATTCCCTTCATTATTTTTATACACCTCTATCAGATCCCCACTTGATCCCCACTTAATCTCCATCTTTCTAAGGAGAAGAGCGCCAGTTTTTCCAATCTTTCCTCGTAACTCAGTCCTTCCATACCAGGCAGCATCCTGGTAAACCTCCTCTGCACTGTCTCCAGGGTCTCCACGTCCTTCCGGTAATAAGGTGACCAGAACTGGACGCAGTACTCCAAATGCGGTCTAACCAACGTTCTGTACAACTGAAGCATTAGACGACAGCTCTTATACTCTATACCCCTTCCTATAAAGGCTAGCATTCCATAAGCTTTCTTCACAACCTTCTCTACCTGTGTTGACACCTTCAGAGACCTGTGCACCTGCACTCCCAGGTCCCTCTATTTCTATACTCTTAATCAGTCTACCTTTTATCATGTAACTCCTCCCTGCATTATTCCTTCCAAAATGCATCACCTCGCATTTGTCAGGATTACATTCCATCTGCCATCTATCTGCCCAGTATACCAACCTATCTATATCTTGCTGTGTCACCTGACAATCCGCCTCAGTATCTGCCAAACCTGCCTTCTTGGTGTCATCTGCAAACTTGCTGATCACACCACGTACACCCTCTTCCAAGTCGTTTATTTATATTTCAAAGAGGAGAGGTCCCAGTACTGAGCCCTGCGGCACACCACTGGTGACTGACGTCCAGCCAGAAAAGGACCCTTCCACTACTACTCTCTGTGTCCTGTTGCCCAGCCAGTTTTCGATCCACCTAGCTACCTGTCCTTGTATCATCCCATGTGCCTTAACCTTTTCTACCAGCCTACCATGGGGGACTTTGTCAAACGCCTTACTGAAATCCATATAGATGACATCAACGGCTCGTCCGTCGTCAACCATTTTTGTCACCTCCTCAAAAAATTCTACAGATTCGTAAGGCAAGACCTCCCCTGAACAAAGCCATGTTGCGTATCGCTAATGAGATCGCAACACTCCAAATGCTCATACATCCTATCCCTAAGAATTTTTTCCAACAATTTTCTTACCACCGATGTCAAACTCACTGGTCTATAATTACCAGGGTTATCCCTACTGCCCTTTTTAAACAGCGGTACCACATTAGCTACCCTCCAGTCCTCTGGGACCCCAGCTGTGTCCAAAAAAGAGACAAAGATTTGCGTCAGAGGCCCAACAATTTCATCTCTCACCTCCCTAAGGAGCCTGGGATAAATACCATCAGGCCCTGGAGCTTTATCCGTTTTTATGCTGCCTAAAAACCCTAGCACTTCCTCCCTCGTAATAGATATTTCCTTCAAATGATCTACAGCTCCCTCCAAGACATTCGTGAATACCGACGCAAAGTATTCATTCAGGATCTCCTCCATTCCCTCAGACTCGATGCATAGCTCCCCTCCTTTGTCCCGAAGAGGACCAATTTTCCCTCTAACCACTCCCTTGTTCCTAATATAAGAATAAAATGCCTTTGGATTTTCCTTAATCCTATCAGCCAAAGCCATTTCATGCCCCCTTTTCGCCCTTCTAACTCCCCTTTTTAGCTCCCTCCTACTCTCTCTATATCCCTCCAGTGCTCTCTCCGTTCCCAGTTGTTTCGACCTGACATATGCCTCTCTCTTCTTCCTGACCAAGTCTTCAATACCCCCTGTAATCCACAGCTCTCTAATCCTGCCTTTCCCATCCTTCCTCTTTGCCGGCACATGCCTTTCCTGCAACATTATCAGTTTGAAAGCCTGCCACTTACCAACCATGGATTTGCCCGCCAACAACCCCTCCCAATCAGTGTCCTTCAGCTCCCTCCTAATCCGGCTATAGCTCGCCTTCCCGCAGTTCAGCACTCTCCCCTTCGGATGGCACTCATCCCTTTCCATTTTTATCCTAAAGTAGACAGACTTGTGGTCACTGTTAGCCACATGTTCGCCTACCGCAATCTCAACCACCTGCCCCGGCTCATTACCCAACACTAAATCCAGTATAGCCCCCTCCCTAGTCGGGCTAGTTACGTACTGCTCTAAGGACCCTTCCAACACACATTTTACAAACTCCTCCCCATCCGTACCTCCAGCTCTAGGCACCTTCCAATCCACTCCAGGAAGATTAAAGTCACCCACTACAACCACCTTATTCTTTCTGCACCTATCTAAAATGCCTCTGCAAATACCTTCCTCCACTGACCTTGGGCTGTTGGGTGGCCTATAGTATACCCCTAGCATCGTAATCTCTCCCTCTTTATTCCTCAACTCCACCCACAGCGACTCGATCCCTAACTCCTCCATATTATCTTCTCTCTGCACTGCTGTGATGTGCTCCTTTACTAACAACGCCACCCCACCACCTCTCTTCAACCCTCCTCTGTCACATCTAAAACACTTATTCTTGAAGAAACTCTGCAATTTTTATGCAATAAGTTATAAGCAAAGCTACTCCTGCATTTCTGTATTCAGCTGGAGCTAAAGCAAATAACAACACTGTACAACACATCTGCAAATTTCTGTATTTGCTGTTGGCTGAAATTTTTGCTGAAAATTGCATTAAAGACATCCAAAAGCATTTCATAATGACAAATAAGTGTTTGGAGAGGTGACCAAAGACACCACTATTAGAGATTGGTTTTATGGAAGCCTTTGAAGATGAGGAAAGAGTTTGCATATTTGAAGAACTGATGGAGGCAGATCAGATTAGGACCAAGAAAAGTAGACCAGTAAGAATGGAGATATATGAAAGAGGTCAGAGCCAGAGTAACAGTGAATTGGAGGAAGTAAAAATGCTCGAACGGTGACTAATAAAGTGCATTAACGACAGTAGGGCCAGAATAATTACAAAAAAAACTCATATTTCACCACGTGTGAAAGCAGTTGCAAGTGATTATGAAAACCATTCACCTTTTGGCATTTAATTTGGAAGATTAACGATATCTGCCTCCAAAACAACACATAACCTATTGAAATGGCAATCATTTCAGGGTTGTTGAAAATTCACACTAGGAAAAAAGGAAGAACTTGCATTTTTTGTACTATGTATAATGCTTCTCTGAAAACTCTCAGATTTCATATACAGTGAATTATTTTGAAGCAAGTCACTTTATTATGGTATGAAATTATTATTTAATGTTACGGTTAAATATTTAAGATGTAGTTCCACGAATGAATAGTAAGCCACTTGGATTTTTAGAGAATGAATAAAATACTTTCAGCTTCTAAATGTCTAGTAGCTGCCTTGCTGCTCAACTAAATTGTGTTGAATGTTTGCTTAAAAATGCTGATGGGTTAGATTGGCTTTAAGGCAATCATATAAATCCAGTATAAAAGCCACTCTGCAGGATTAATAAGTTATTGCAATCAGTGAAAGTGGTTTTCTCTTAAATTTTTGTAAGTTTTTTGCCAGTAATTTTTATTAAGCTGTCGTTGAATTAACATAACCATATCTGCTGCAATGTTCTCTTGTTAATAAAATAGAAATGTTGTGTTCTAAACTAAGCTCATTTCTACTGAGTTAGAGATGTTGCTGCAGTCAAAAATGTTCTTTCATATTCTTATATGGAAAATGAAAACAACCTTGACAGATCTAGGTCAAATTATATCTAGTACAATTATTACTAGAACGAAAGGGCAAAATCTTGTGGTGATGTTAGGGATCTCAGTTACTGGCTGAAAAGCCGATGAAATCCTTGGAACGACTCTTTTCTGGAAGGTCTGTTGCATCTTGTGTCACTCAGTGGTGGGTCTCCCTCAAGATCAGTGACCCTGGGGCTGGAAATGCCACCCTCAAGAGCTGCTGTCCAATCAGAGGCTGGCTGCTATTCTGTAACCAGCAGTGTCACCAAGGACGCTGGTGATGGTACTATATCCACCCACGGGCACAGGTGAGTGGTGGCAAATGGGGAGTCATAGGGTGGGAGGTTGGCAGCAAGAGCAGGGTGGTGGTCTTCAGCAGTTTCCCCTGCCTTCCCTTTCTAGTACTGGGTGCCTCAGTCAGACATTGATTGCCTTTGAATGAGAGAAACACCCCTGGAAGCCTACAAGCTAACACCCTAAGGTTTGGTTGTTATGCTCTCCACATGACCAGCACCGCGCTCACCACTGTGTTAATATATTAAATGGTCATCAAGGGCCACAAACAGTGGTGGGGTGTGAATGCTGCCCATGAGCCTTCCACCATAGGCACTGGACATTGCAAAACACATATAGCAATGAAATATTTTTGAATTGTTGTCACTACTATAATGTAGCAAACATGGCCACCAGTTTCAAAGTCCCACAGAAAGCAATGTGATAATGACCAGATAAAATGTTTTTGTAATGTTGATTGAGGGATAAATATTGGTCAGTTCTTCTTTCAAATAAAGAAATGGGATCTTTTGCATCAACCTAAGAGGACAGAAGGGTCCTCACTTCAACTCATTATCAAAAGGATAATGCCGCCTTCAATTTCAGTTGTTTCCACTTGCAATTGTAATTTGGTGAATCGATTATAGTTAGGTAACAGATTCACATTTTCTGTGGTGCATGGAGGGTGCGTGGGGACTTTAAACCACAAATTTGCTGGTTTAACTGCAAATGCTGACAGCAAGGTGCTTTACAACAATGAGCCTGCCTTGACTGAAACAAAAATCAATCACTTAAATCTAAGGATCATTGCAGCCTCCCAGTAGGATTAGTAGGTGGTTCCTGTCCACCTTTTGATTCAGTGTCTGAGACCTTGACTAGTGTTACTCAGAAGAATTAAAAATCAATCATGGTTTGAAAGCCAGGTTCCTCTTAAACTAAAACCATTGGTTTCTGAATAGTTTGATTTAAAAAAAGATAAATTAAAATCAGATAAAGTGAGGATAGAAGGGAAAGTTGAGATGAAAAGAAAAATAGGACAAGCTGCAGTAAAATGATTATTTTTAAATTAAATATGTATTTTGCATTATTTTTCATTATATTGGTTGATAGTGCAGAAATGCAGATACTCATGACATTTGTTTCAGTGTTCGCAGGAGAGTTGAAGATTTAAGAATGCAGATTGATAACACATTAGCATGAATAACAGATTAATTCATTAACAGGAAGTAGAGAGTAGAGATAAATGGGTCTTTTTTGGGTTGGCAAGCTGGGACTAGTGGAATGCCATAGGGATCAGTGCAGGCGTCTCAACTATTTATAGTCTGCATTAGTGATTTAGATGAAGGGACTGAATGTATGGTAGCTAAATTTGCCAATGGCACCAAGATAGGTAGGAAAGTAAATTAACAAGAAGAGGTAGGGAGTCTGTAAAGGATTATAGGCAGGTCAAGTGAGTGAGCAAAAAATTGGCAGATGGCGTTTAATGTGGGAAAAAGTGAATTTGTCCATTTTGGCAGGGAGACTGAGGTACAGTTTGGATCATTCCCATGTTAGACTAGAGGGGTGATTCTGTAGTTAGTCTCCCACCATTTTCTTGTTGCCGTTCAGTAGGGAGCATGCAGTACAGCTGTCATGTTATTTCTTGTAATTTTGAGCAGGTGCAGGATAGTTCCTTTGCCATATGCAGACATAAGGACATGAATATCAGGAGCATCAGTAGCCATTTGGCCTGTCAAGCCTGCTCCACTATTCCATCAAATCATGGTTAATCTACCTCATCTACATCTTTGCCATCATTATTCCCAAACCCCTTAATTCCCTTAATATTCCAAAGATCTGTCTCTGTCTTGAATGTACCCAGTGACTGAGCATTCACATTCCTTTGGGGTTTTGAGTGAAAAAAATTTCTCTAATCACAGTTCTAAATGGTTGACCCCTTATTCTGATTCTATGACCTCTAATTCTAAATTCCTCAGCCAGGAAAAAACATCCTCCTTTATCCTTAAGCATTTTCTGTTTCAATTAGATCACCTGTCATTTTTCTAAATTATAGGAAATAGAGCCCTAGTCTACTCATTCTCTCCCCATAAGACAATCCCCTCATCCCAAAAATGAGCCTGGTGAACCTTTATTGTACCCGCTCCAAGGCAGGGGTATCTGTCCTCAGTAAGAGACCAAAACTGTTCACAGTACCCCAGGTGTAGTCTCGCCAAGATCTTGTACAATTGCAGTAAGACTTCTTTGCTCTCATAATCCAATCACTGAAATAAAGGCAAAACTACTATTGACTTTCCTAATTGCCTGCTGTACCTTCACGTTAATGTTCATGTACGAGGACACCCAGGTAATTCTGAACATCTAAATTACCAATCTGTCACCATTTAATAAATAGTCTGCTTTTTATTTTCTTTCCATTGAGGGGAACTTCACACATTACTATGTTGTATTCCATTTGCCATGTTTTAGGCCAATCACTTAACCTGAGTAAATAAAAACAAGAAATGCTGGAAAATACTCAGCAGGTCTGGCAACATCTGTGGTAAGAGAAACAGGATTAACATTTTGAGTCTGTATGAATTCTTCAGAGCTAAAGAGATTTAGAAAAGCGAGGGGTTTTATGCTGTTGAAAAGAGGGAATGGAGCAAAATGGAAGTTCAGGGATAAGTGAGAGCTCAGCAAAGTTTGTGACAAAGATGTCACCAAAAAAAGGGAGTGATACTGATATTGTTAAAAACCAAGGAAGGTATTAATAGCGGCATAAAGAACAGATAGCAGAATGTGTTGTTAGCAAAACAAGGGTCAGTATTTTCTGAAAACAAAACATGAGAACAAGTTATAGGCAGGCCTTTGGGGCCAGGGAAAGGTGGGGGGAGAAACAAAATGGAGGACAGAGTTCATGGTCTGATGGTGTTGAATTCAATGATAAGTTCAGAAGGCTGTAAAGTGCCTAATTGTAAGATAAAGTGCTGCTTCTCTAGTTTATGTTCAGCTTCATTGGAACATTCTAGCATTGTCATATATCCTTTTGCAGCCTCTTTACATCCTCCTCACAGCTTATTTTTCACCTAACTTGATATCATCAGCAAATTTGGTTATATAATTCTTGATCCCCTCATCTAAGTCATCAGTATAAATTATAAATAACTGAAGCCCAAGCATTGGTCCTTGAGGTATCCTGGTAGTTGTTGAGCCTGCCAACCCAAAACGATGTATAAATTCCCACTTGCTGTTCTCCATTAACCAATCTTACAAGCTCTCATTACGTACAATAACCTCTTGTATTGCATCTTATCAAATGCTTTTTCAAAAACCTAAATCTGCTGCATCCACAGCTTACCCCTTCTCCACTTTCCTATTTACAACTTCAAAAATCTCTTTGCAAACATGATTTTTCTTTTATAAATCCATGTTAACTCTGCCTAATCATATTATGATTCTCCAATTGTTGTTTTTCCGTGTTTCTAATATTAGATTCTATCATTTTTCCTGTTACCCGTATTAGACTAACCAACCTATAGTTCCCTGTCTTCTTTCTCCTTCATTAGTTTAGTTTATGTTTGCTAACCTGGGGAATGTTCTAGGATCTATGAAATTCTGGACTATCAAAACCAGTGTATCCACTGTTTCTATAGCTACCATTTTTAAAAACCTGGGGTATAGAGATTGATCAATCTGAATTTCCATTAATTTCTCCATTGCTATTTCTTTGCCAATAATATCAGTAAGTTTCTCAGTAAACAGCCTCAATTTTTCACCCTACAAATAGATGTTTTACTTACTGATACTGAGTGCAAGGGATCAAGCAGACAATATGGGCCATGTTGTGACCTCACATGGTGAATGACAAAGATGGTGATCACCTACATCTATGCTAGTGGTGTGATTTTATGTTCGGCGTGTAAGTCCTGTTTCTTGGAGGCCTCAAATGTTGATTTATTTATATGCTGACATCTACAGTATCTCTGCTGGTAGGTTCTAGTAAATGTGCAGCCTGGCCTTCCCTTAATGGTCCTTCTCTTTCTTGATAAAACTGCAAGGGAAAATCCATTGTTAGGCTTTCACAACTACTGTAGGGTAGGTGTGGGAAGAGATTACACAACAATAATTGGCGCAAAGGAACTCTTCAAATTAACTTTACTTTGCTCAGTCTTGCTTAGATAACTCCACATGAAGTGCACACAAAGACAGGAAATGTGTGCTAGCTAAATTATGACATCATTTTCAAATTAAGCAGCTGCACCCATTGTAGTCCCAGTGGAAACATATGTGATGTGTTGAAATGTGTACAAATCATGCATGCTGAATCTCCACCATTTTTAAATCAGTAACATCCACTTTGAATCTGAAATTTAAGTATTATTAAACTGACTACCTCATGTCTATGAAGAAAAGATCGTTCAAACAGAAAAAGAAAATTAAATCACTTTTAACATCTTTTTTGCAGGAACTGTCTTTCTTGCGTGCAGTTTTGGCAGTAAAGAAACATAAGGCGCAGGATGAAGTAATTCATTTGCTAAATGACGCTGTTGACACTCATTTCTCCACATTGCAAGGCCTACCCCTGGGAGTTCACTACTATGAGAAATTAAACCCTGACTTTCTATTAGAAATTATTCGTGAATATCTTGCCTTCTGTCCCACACAGGTAAAAGTTCAATGTTAATGTTTACAGAAACATCCCAGAAACGTGAAAAATGTCTGTTTTGTAAGACTGCATTTTTGGATCTAAATGTTAAAAGCAGTAAGATTGCCAGTATAAGTTCTCTTTACCCATCCTGCTTTGTAATTTCATAAATGGTTAAATACTTAATGCCTTGGTGCAAATTTTGCAGTAATAATGACGGCAAAGCTGTTTGAAGCTGACAGCAACTTCGAGAATCTGTGCATATAAAGTTATAAATGGGCGTCTAGAATTTATTGTCAGTGATTGTAGGGGCTGTTGAATTCTCCCAGAGTGCAATCAAATAGGTTTGGTTTCATTGTAAAAATCCCTGAAAAAGTCACACCTTTTTGAATAAGGTGTAACTTGGTTTATAACTGCGCACTTGGTTCATAATTATTGCTGAAAACTCCTCTGACCCCCGGAAACATAAGAACATAAGAGTAGGAGTAGGCCATCTAGCCCTTCGAGCCTGCCCCGCCATTCAATAAGATCATGGCTGATCTGAAGTGGATCAGTTCCACTTTCCCACTTTCTCCCCATAACCCTTAATTCCCCTGTCTATCAAAACCCTATCTACCCGTGACTTAAATATATTTAGCGAGGTAGCCTCCACCACTTCAATGGGCAGAGAATTCCAGAGATTCACCACCCTTTGAGTGAAGGAGTTCCTCCTCAACTCTGATCTAAACTACTCCCCCCCC
Source organism: Carcharhinus amblyrhynchos (assembly GCF_965287045.1). Lineage (NCBI taxonomy): Eukaryota > Metazoa > Chordata > Chondrichthyes > Carcharhiniformes > Carcharhinidae > Carcharhinus > Carcharhinus amblyrhynchos. Next base: position 59,443,156 of record NC_137334.1, read on the forward strand.
CCACCTTGAGGCTGTACCCTCTAGTCCTAAGGAGAAACTAATTTTCTCCTTGTGAAATGCCAATTTTTTCTATGGTGAAAAAAAATCTGAATTTTAAAAATGATTTTCATATAAAGGTAGTGTGCATTTCACTTTGGTAACATTAAGGATATCAGTGCATTTTACTTCCTGGTTACAGTCACTGTGCGAATACTTCAGTCTGATTGGCTGCTTACCCTGCTTGATGACATCTCTGTTGCTAGACATCTGGAGATCCCAGATTCAAACTGATATTGGCAGAAGGGAAATCCATGCCACAGAGATTACTAGACAGGTCAGCGGTAAGCACCAATGCTGAACTGCAGAGCACAAAATCTGAGCCAATATTATTTTTAGCTGATGAAAGCAGTGTTATTTAAGCTTGTTTTTGAAATAGTTCTTTATAATTGTTTGAATATTGACAAGAAACTAATGGAAATTTATTTTTTACGAAGAACAATGGCTGTTGGAAACTGATATGACTTTAAATTGTTGCCAACAAGTTGAAATGCAGTCTGTGTTGATAGGCAACTCTGCTAATGATTTATTCAGATTAGAAACAAAATGATTTTGATAAATAGGGGGAAGGTGATGGCTGTATCGTTCTATTGCTCAACTGTTAATCCAGAAACTCAGCTCATGTTCTGGGGATCTGAGGTTAAATTCTGCTACAACAGATTCAATGTTGAATTCAATAAAAAATACCTGGAATTAAGAATCCATTGATGACTATGAAACCATTGTTGATTGTCGGAAAAAACTCATCTGATTCACTCATGTCCTTCAAGGAAGGAAATCTACCATCCTTACCTGGTCTGGCCTACCTGTGACTCCAGAGTCACAGCAATGTGGTTGACTCTCAACTGTCCTCTGAAATAGCCTGGCAAAAAACTCAGTTCAAGGTCAATTAGAGATGGGCAATAAATGCTGGCCAGTCAGCAATGCCTATTTCCCATGAATGAATATGAAAAATGGAGTCAGAAAAAGGTAAAAGTCACCAAATGGTTTGAACTTTGAGTTAACTCAATGTTAGTGGGTAATTGAAGAACACTGGAATACATCCTTATCTGTCATATGCCATATTAACCTATGAAATTAAGTATAAAACACCATTCAAGGGAGAAACTACCATTCAGTCACTTTGTTTCAGTGGAATTACCACATTGTGCTATGATATTAAAATAGAAAGATGGATGTATAGTTTCTATTGCAGGTACACTAGAACAGAAGCTTTACTTATACAGATTTTGAAGCTTTTTTTTGCATTCCCTTGAAATTCAGTGTTTTTTTTACTTTTTTTATCTTGAGTCTTCAATCAGAACAAGTAATGCTAAAGTGCTGAATACCAACACAGTAAGGCTATGTATTTTGATTACTGCTAACAGCATCAAATATTAAATTCTAAACAAAACATGTAAACATGCGCTGAAGTAGTGCATCATGGGAATCCATTGGAATGTAATTCCCAAGCAAGTACTGAGTTTCAATAAAACAAAAGCAAAATATATGAATGTTGGAAATCTGAAATAAAAGCAGAAAATAATGGTACCATTCAACAGGTTAGGCAGCATCTGTAAAAAAGGTAGAAACTGCATGTTTTGAAAATTATTCAGAAATTTCAGTACTTAAGTGTTCCTGGTTTGCATTTCTGTACATTTTATGTGCGTTTTAGTGAGAAACATTGGACTTTACATGGTTTTTCTAGACATGACAATCTAATTTTCTTTCAGCCTGGAGCTCCTGGTCAGCCTTTGTCTCCATTACTGAAACATTGTGCTTCAGTGCTGGATACTGTTGTGAAAACGGTGCCAGGACTATTGGAAGCTGCCTTTCTAATGGCCAGAGTTAAATACTTAGCAGGTATTTATATTGTCATATTACTTAAAAATGTACAGGCTTTATTTATAATGCAACAGAATTTTTTTAGTTTTTTTGTGGGGGGAGACAAATTGGCTACTTTACTGCTCCGTGCGGCCTCTTCATTGTGAGATCAATAATGTTTTTCAAAATCATGAAATTACGCGGGTCTATATTTTTAAATCTATATAAATAACACTGGATCGACAGAATGGTGAGATATGAAGACATAGATATCTTGTTTGATATAAATATCTGCATATTTACAGCGTATTGAGAGTATTACTGTTCCTTGTAATTAAAAATTACCAGAGAAAAACATTCCACACAAAATGAAAGCATTTTGGCATTTAATGGCAAATTAATGATTAGTAAGTTTGCAGATGACACAAAGGTTGGTGGATTTGCAGATAGTGATGAGGACCATCAGAGGATATGGTAAGATATAGATCAGTTAGAGACTTGAGCGGAGAGATGGCAGATGGAGTTTAATCCGAACAAATGTGAGGTAATGCATTTTGGAAGGTCTAATGCAGATAGGAAATATACAGTAAATGGCAGAACCCTTAAGAATATTGATAGGCAAAGGGATCTGGGTGTACAGGTACACAGGTCACTGAAAGTGGCAATGCAAGTGGAGAAGGTAGTCAAGAAGCCATACGGCATGCTTGCCTTCATCGGCCATGGTATTGAGTTTAAAAATTGGCAAGTTATGCTGCAGCTTTATAGAACCTTAGTTAGGCCACACTTGGAATATAGTGTTCAATTCTGGTCATCACACTACCAGAAGGATGTTGAGGCTTTGGAGAGGGTACAGAAAAGATTTACCAGGATGTTGCCTGGTATGGAGGGCATTAGCTATGAGGAGAGGTTGGAGAAACTTGGTTTGTTCTCACTGGAGCGACGGAGGTTGAGGGGAGACCTGATAGAAGTCCACAAGATTATAAGAGGCATGGACAGAGTGGATAGTCAGAAGCTTTTTCCCAGGGTTGAAGAGTCAATTACTAGGGGTAAGGTTTAAAGGAGATGTACAAAGCTAATTTTTTTACACAGAGAGTAGTGGGTGCCGAGAACTCATTGCTGGGGGAATTAGTGGAAGCGGATATGGTAGTGACTTTTAAGGGGTGTCTTGACAAGTACATAAATAGAATGGAAATAGAGGGATATGGTCCCTGGAAGGGTAGGTGGATTTAGTTAAGTTGGGCAACATGGTCGGCGCAGGGTTGGAGGGCCGAAGGGCCTGTTACTGTGCTGTAATTTTCTTTGTTCTAAATGGGAGGTAGTCTTTCAGAAATAGTTGTGACGAAAGATAAATTTTAGTATTGCTGAAAGAAGGCATTTGTCAAAGTATTTTGTCTTAACTCATCAGGACAATTCACAAGAATACCAAATGTAAAGAGAATATTGTATTGCAAGGGAAGTGAGTGATTGGTTGACAAGTGCGCTCTGTTTGGTAGATGTGTTGCCATGGAGAATGCATCAGTTAACAGATGACTTGACAATTAACTGCCAAGCTTAGTTGACTTTCAAACTAGGCAAAAAGTATCCTTTTTCAGCAATACTCAAGCTCTGATTGACCAAATGACTATTTGTAAAAATTCTGGAATTACTTGCACAATAGTTTTACCTAGTTCAGAATTAAGTACTAAAATATTACAGCATGAGCTGGATTAAAACTTTCACTTTTGTTGTTTTTTCTCATTTAAAAGGTGATGTTGATGCTGCCCAAAACAATCTACAACATTGCTTAGAACAGAATCCTTCATATGCAGATGCTCACCTCCTGATGGCTCAGGTTTACCTGTCCCAAGAAAATTTTAAACTCTGCTCACATTCTCTGGAATTGTGTTTGAGTTATAATTTTGAGGTAAATTTGATAGAGTTTACTAAATAATGTTTATAATATTTTTAAATTTAGATAGTACCAGTGCAGATTTTTAGTTTAAATTTAATTTTTTGTTTTCAATTCAATCTTCCTTTACTCCTAACACACATTGTGCACGTTAAAACTAATTTAGAGTCAATCTCTTTATTTTCCTAAATTTTACTGTATTTTTACTAAATTCTATGAGTTAAATTTTCCACTCATTCAATATGACAGTTTACTCCATCATGACAGGATCATTGACCGTCACAGGGCTGACAGTCCTGCGCAATCTGCTGTGCAAACCTCAGAGGCATACTATAGCGCTATGTGATCATACTGATTAAAATTAGGAGAAAGTAAAGATGATAAATTTTGTTTGAAAAGCAGTGCCGAAGCCTATATGATTTATTGAATTGATCTCTTGCCATTTAAATTTGAAGAGCCATTCTGCTGCTAGCCAAACCTACTTAATGGACAGGATCTTAAGCCTACAATGGGGAGCTTTCAGGTGTCTGGGTGCTGAAATTTGTACTGCCAGCCAACATGCTGGTTTGCCAACACCATCCTGTCCCTGGACCATTTTATAGGTGATCGGAAGATGTGGGCAGAGGCCAACAACTTATCCACATTCTGCAGGTAGCCAATTAATAAGTATTAAAAGCTATTTAGTTTGAATTGTCAAAGGCTGACTGGAATTTTATATTTGGGCACCAAGTTCCTAGAGGCATTGGCAAGTAGGCCAGCTACCTTCCAGTGTCAGACTGGGGAGGGGGCAATACCCCAAGTTGCATTTGAGGCCTTCCCCACCAGCTTGGCCTTTTCTCTCTCTACAGTGGTGACGTGGCTGATGAGTCTATTTTTATTTAATGTTTTAGAAGTTGAAGACCGGGTTTTTTCGATTTGATGCACTCCCCCCTCCTCTCTTTTACCTGAAAAGATAACCTGCTGCTTTTCTTATGTTGACTGTTAGTGAGATGCTGCATTATTAATCAGATTTAGGAAAGCCATTAACCTTGCAAACTCGTGAAAAAGCCTGACTAAGCTTGACTTTCTTACCTCTGTTTTAGTAACTGCAACTTATTGCTTTCATATTTTGTTTTATTTATATGTTTTTGGAATGTAATCGTAACTGTTTCACACATAATAAGACTTTTGGTCCTTTCAGCCCACCACTGTCATTCATATTGACAAAGCTACATTTGTTCCATTGTCCTAAGGAGATAGTGTTACACCTTCCTTCTTAGACTGTTGTGGTTTTTATGGTGATGGTGGCCCGAATAATGGGGAATTGGGATGGGCAATAAATGCTGGCCTTACTAGCAATGCTCATACCATATGAACGAATGAAAAAAAGTCCATAGGTCAGTAGGTACACATAGTCTGAGTTTTAGCAGTAGAATAATAACCTGAAAACAGAAAAGCCTTGATTTTGTTCCTCTTATTTTAATGGTTTCCTAATTTCAGGTTCGTGAACATCCCCTGTATCATTTGATTAGAGCGCAAACTCAGAAGAAAATGGGTGATGTACAGGAAGCCATTAAGACCTTGAAGATAGCTACAGGTTTACCTGCAATGAGGAAAACTGGAAGTGCATCCAAATCAAAAAGCAAAAAAATTGAATTTAGTGCAACTGATCGCGTTTCAGTTTTTCTGGAACTAGCAGATGCTCACCGTATGAATGGGGAACAGGTAGTGCAAGAAGTTATGTTTCATCCCTTTTATTCATGCCTTTGTTACCTCCAGACTTTCCTATTCCACACCACCCCTAGTTGATCTGTACCCCCACCCCACTTTTACTGCCTGTGTCTTAATTAGCACCAATTTCAGTTCCCCTATCATTCCTGTGCATGCTGACTCACATTTACCCTGGTCAAGCAACTCCTTGATCTTAACATTCTTATCACTGTCTCAAATCCCTCCATGGCTTCACTTCTCCCTATTGCCAGCTCCACAACCCTCTGAAATATCTACACTTATAAAATCCTGCCCTTCTGAGCAGCCCAATTTTAGTTGCTTCATTATTGGTGGCCATGGCTTCATTTGCTTAGAGCCTACCCTACAGAAACCTTTCCCCCTTTAAGAATCCCTTAAAACATACCTCTTCGAATAAAGTTTTGCTCATCTGGCATAATATCTTCTTATGTGGCTCCCTGACCTGTGATCTGCCTTAATGTGTTTCATTATGTTGAAGGCACTGTAAGTTGTTATAGGAAATGCATTTCAACGTGAATAGTGATCTATAAATGCATGTCTTATAATGTGACTATTATTTATATTTCACCTATTTGTAATTCCTGCTTTGGTAAAATTGGTCTCATGGATACTAGAATATTAATAAAATTAATCTTTGTTATTTAAAAAAATTAAATATCTTTCACAAGCTTCACATTTACATAAAACTGCACAGATCATATTGAGATCCTACATCTTATGCATAACATGTATTTTGCATACAGCTAGCTATTTCACCAACATGATTGTGATATATAATGATTTTTCCATAACACTGGAAAAACTTTTGTTTTTCTATAGCATGAAGCTGCTAAAGTGATGCAAGATGCCATTAATGAATTCTCAGGTACCCCTGAAGAGTTACGTGTTACAATTGCCAATGCAGACCTTGCTGTTGTACGTGGGGATATCGAGTTGGCACTCAGTATGCTTCGAAATGTCACACCTGAACAACCTTATTTCATTCAAGCAAAAGAGAAGATGGCTGCCATCTACCTAAACCAGAGGAAAGATAAACAGTTATATGCAAGCTGCTACAGGTGACAGGCTTTTTCTTTGGATCATGCAACATCTTCCTTATTTATCTATAATAAACTAAAAGTTAAAAATTGCTTCAGCATTCTTTTGGTAGTTCATTTGTAAGTAACACTGAAGATGATGTTAATTGCACTGAGGTCATCTGGTTATATGGCAGCCCCACTGCAGTTGCCCATATTGGCTGCTAAAAGTTAGAAGTAGTGGCTTTTACTAAGCAGAGATGTAAAGCCAATCCAACTAAACTCCCAATCTCCCTTGCCTGACAAGGAATCACTTAAGACCCCCTCAGCTTTTGCTCTCTTCACATGTATCAGGGAAGTCTTATGATTAACCTTTGCCCATTGTGCAGGAAAACCAAACACTGAACATTATAATAGAAACAAAAAGTGCTGGATAAACTCAGCAGATCAGGAAGTATCTGTGGAGAAAGAAACAGAGTTGATGTTTTGAGTCTGTATGACTGCTTCAGAATTGCAGAGGGTTAGAAATGTAATGAATTATATAGTTTGAGAGGGGGTGGAGGAGGTGAGGCAGAATAGAAGGACAGAGATAGATCAAAGCTAATGGAAGATTGACAATAATGTTATGGACACAAGTCAAAGGGATTGTTAATGGTAGCTTCAAGGATTAAAGCAGTGCTTACAGTCATGTGAAGGTAAGATAGAAAAATGTGTCAACAGGAGACCAAAGATCAGTGCTGAGTGAAAGCTAAACTGAAAACAAGTAACAGATGGCTACATTGGAATGTGTTTGCATGGGAAAACCAAGGAATCAAAAGGGGGGCTAGCTGGGTGTGGGGAGTCAAGATGGAGGGAATTCACAGTCTAAAATTGTTGAACACAATGTTGAGTCCAGAAGATTGCAATGTGCCTTTAAGGTGTTATTCCTCCAGTTTGCATTGGGCATCACTGAAGCATTGAAACAGGCCTAGGACAGACATGTAGGCATGACAGAAAGATGCTAGCTGAAATGGCAAGTAACAGGAAGATTGGGGTCACGCTTGCTGACCGTAAAGCAATTTTCCAATTTGCATTTATCTATTATTCACCTCAATGAAAATGAGACTGCATTGGAAGCAGTGAACGCAGTAGGCTTAACCGAAGGAGGTATAAGTGAAATGCTACTTCACCTGAAAGGGGTATTTGGGCCTTGGGAGAGTGAGGCTGGAGGGGGTAAAGAGCAAATGTATCACCTTCTGCAATTGCATGTGAAGGTGCTGTGGGAAAGAGATGAAGGGTAGGGCAATGGAGGAGTGAATCAGGGCAATCATAGGGTTTGGTCCCTGCGGAATGTCGACAAGAGCTTAAGGGGAAGAAATGTTTAGTGCTGGAGCTGACAGTTGGTGGGTGAGTCCAGAACCAGGGGCTACAGTCTGAGGACTCAGGGTAGACCTTTTAGGACAGAGGTGACGAGACATTTCTTCACCCAAAGAGTGGTGAGCCTGTGGAATTCATTATCACAGGAAGTAGTTGATACCAAAACACTGAATGTATTCAAGAGGCAGCTGGAGATAGCGCTTGGGGTGAATGAGATCAAAGGTAATGGAGGGAAAGCAGGATTAGGCTACTGAGTTGAATGATCAACCATGATCGTTATGAATGGCAGAGCAGGCTCAAAAGGCCAAATGGCCTCCTCCTACTCCTGTGTTAAGTGGCGGAGGATGATTAGTTGAATGTGGAGGCTGGTGGAGTGAAAAGTGAGCACAAGAGAGACTCTGTCATGGTTCTGAGAGCAAGAGGAAGGGGTGAGAACTGAGGTGCGGGAGATGGGTCGGACATCGTTGAGTGCCCTGTCAGTGTGGGGAAACTTGGTTGAAGCATATCAAAAGCACTGTTTCTGAAGGTAGCATCATGAGAATAGATGCAGTGGGGGTGGACAAACTGGGAGAATGGGATGGAGTCCTTGCAGGGAGCAGGGCGTGAGGAGCTATAGTCGAGGTAGTCAGTGGGTTTGTAATGAATATTGGTGGTCTGTCTATCACCAGAAATGGAGACAGGGAAGCCAACGAAAGGAAGGGAAGTGTCCAAAATAGACCATATGAAGTTGAGAGAGGTGTGGAACTTGGAAGGAAAATTGATAAATTTTTCCAGGTCCAGGCATAAAGTGACACTGTTATAGTCATTGTTGTAACAGAGAAATAGTTGTGGAAGAGGGCCCAGACTCCAAATTTTCCACTCCAACTTGTCTCCTCCTCCTCTTTCTTCTCCTCTCCCTCCCTCCTTACCCCTCTCCTCCTCCCTCGGTCCCCTCCCCCCGCCCCCACCCATTTTTGTTTCCTTGGTTTGTCTCAATGCAAATACCACTGCCCCGGCAATGCCCCCACCCCAGAGAGCCATGTTACTTATTTATCAGTTTTTTTTCCATTGAGCACAGACCTTTATTCTCCTTTTAACACATTTTCCTATCCTTCACTCCCTCTCTAACTGTGTAATTAATTACAATTCTATCCCTATTCAGTTGTGAAGAAGTCATACAGATGAAAGGGATATAATTCTCCGGCCTTTCACTCCCTGCTATCGCTGCCAGAGAGGGCAGAGAATTTGGCATTCAGCCAAATCTCCTTTCACTGCAGCGGGGCAGGAGAATCCTGCTACTGTGAACAGCTGGAGAATCCCACCCAAAACATTAACTGTTTCTCTCTCCACAGATACTGCCAGGCCTGCTGAGTTTCAGATTTCCAGCATCCACATTACTTTGCTTTTATTTCATTGAATACCATAGTTCTTTCTTCACCCCAACTTCTTCCCTACCACATATTTCCTCTTTCCTTCTCTCTCCCTCCAAATATTTGTACCTGGCTTCCCACCTTCTAACCCTACTTGATTTGAATATTGCATTGGAATTGTCCCTTGTACAATGTCATGAGAGATTGTCTGATACTCATAAAATTTCATCTGAGGAATATTACCTTATTGTTGGATTTACACAATATAAAAATGAAGGTAAATTAAGTTAGACTGAATTTGATAAAACTAACATTTAAATATGATTTTATCTTTTGTTTATAGAGACTTGGTTGACAAACTTCCTGGACCTCACACCTATCTTTTGTTAGGTGATGCCTACATGAATATTCAAGAGGTGAAAAATGTTGTATTTTTACAACTAAATTTCTGTTGGTGTTGTCCAAGTTCAGTTGATGACTATAAATGTTATTTTCAGCAGATGGCACCATCATGCATACATATCTGTATATTTGCTATCAACTTTCCATTTTAAGTTTCCATGACAGCATTAATAGTGGAAGCTGATAATGTAGATTTATCAAGATAGGTAGTGTTGTCATGTGTTTTTTGTCTCCCATATTCAGATCAAAGAGATGAACTCGAAATTATAGTTTTTTTTCTTAATTTTAGTGCCATGCTTGCTTTTATGCAGAGATATTTGCAGCTCCACAGAGTACGAGAGGTTAAGTACTCCTATGAGAGTTTATTTGAAAGTTAATGAAATGTGTGCAGAATCTGAGGGTAGGTTAATGCGTCTACCAATTTATCCAAGTAGATAATCTCACACACATCCAACACAGTTTAATTTAACATTCTATTATAAATTAAATTGTCTTTTAATAGGAAGTATAATGCTGTGAAACTGACACTTTCTATTCCATTCCAGCCTGAAAAAGCCATTGATGTATATGAACAAGCTCTAAAGAAAAATCCAAGAGATGGAACTTTGGCCAGCAAGATTGGAAAAGCTCTTATTAAAACACATAATTACACAAAGGTTGGTTATCAGACATTTTTCTGTGTTAGACCAGAAGCTTCCTAATGGAATCCCTATTGTAGGCTGTGCTGCTTATAATTATTCTGTTCCTAATAGACAGTTGGTGTAAATTGTATAGAATAGTAAATTGCCTCCTGATCAAATTCTTATTCAATGAATGTTCATTTATTGACTGCTGTTTATATGGCATGGAAATCAGATTATTATAAATTAGTTTTTAAAAGGCAAATAATTACCTCACCTCCCCAAATGATTCAGCAGTTAAAATTATGCTATGAACTGCACAAACTACAAAGATAGCAGAATAATTCATACTTAATCTCTGTTTTGCCCTGATCTCAGTTCAGGTCGCACTAAGAGTGCTGCCGTTTGTCTCCATACTCTGGGACTAGGGAGGGGGGAAAAAGAGCTTTGTTTGCTTGATTAGTCTGGTATGTGTTTCCCATTCAAGTTCCTGTGTTCGCATATAGTTCGCAGAGCTATGACTGACTGCCTGCCTAAAACCTATTTAACTGGACAATCTGTGATTGCTTGTTGGTTTTGTTCCACCTATCATAAGGAGACAAGTTACATCAAGAGTAGAATGGACAAAGCAAGACCAGTAGTCTTCATTATCCAGCAGACAGCAAAAAAGGCACTGATGTCAAGGGAAAGCTTCTTGCTTTCTCCTTAGTCCTGACCCAGATTGCTGCTATTTTGCAGATTGGTTAGTCCACAGGTATACATCAACGGAAGGCATCTGAATTGTCTAATGACCTAGAGGAATCCCTCCCATCAGGATTCTGCAAAACCTAGCCTACTTAGCTATGACTCAGCCACTTCAGCACTGTTGTTGGCTGCTGCAAAGCCTTATGTAGAAGTGGGGACACAGCCAAGCAAATCCTGTCAACTGTGACTGCTGAGAGGCATTCCAAACATCTAGAATGCCCTCTGTTACTAGAACTATGTATCTTGAAGATAATCACCTCTTGAGTCAGCCTGCATGAAACAGTGGTGAGCGAGGTCATCACAACACAAGAAGGAGCTGCTCATGGTTGAAACCTAATGAGTCCCGCAATGAATGCATGTGGGTATTGGAGGAAAGTTGGATAGAATTTAGTTATGGTGTCTGCACAATTGAATAGCCCATAAGCATATATATAGTGTGTAAAATGCTTGTGGGCTTCTTTCAACATGAAAATCTGAAACTGGCATGCATTAGGTCTTCATTCCCAAGAAAATTGGTGGGGGTGGGGTGTAATAATACACACAATTTGTTGCTACAATACAGCTTTCAGTACTAGGGAAGGTGGTGGCATAATTGATATTGTCATAGATTAGTAATTCAGAGACCCAGAGTAATATCTGGGTACCCAGGTTCAAATCCCATTGAAGCAGGTGGTGAAATTTGAATTTTTTTAGAAGTCTGGAATTAGAAATCATACGAAGACCATGAAACCATTGTTGATTGTCACAAAACTCATTTGGTTCACTCGTGCCCTTTTAGTGAAGGAAATCTGCTATCCTTACTTGGCCTGGCCTACATGTGATTCCAAATCCACAGCAATGTGGTTGACTCTCAAATGCCCTTTGGAATGTGGCCAGTTTGGAATGGGAAATAAATGCTGGTCCAGTCTGTGATGCCCACATCCTGTGAATGAATAAAAAAGTCAAAGATATTTTGGATTGCTTATGACAATCATGACTCGATAGATAGCATTGTTACCCCTGAGTCACAAGGTTCTAAGTTCAGTCCCATGCCTGTGCTTAAGTACAAAACTCAAGGATGATACACCAGGATAGTCCTGAGGGAGTGCTGCACTGCAGAGGCACTATCTTTTGGATGAGACATTTAACTGAGGCGTGGTTGTAAAATATTCTGTAGCACTATTTCGAAGAAGAACAGGAGTTTTCACCAAATGTCCTTGCCCACATTTACCCCTAAATGAACATCACAAATAGTCCTTATCACTGCTGTGCACAAGTTAGCTGTCTCATTTCCTACATTACAACAGTGACTGCATTTCAAAAGTATTTCATTGACTGTAAGGATGTCTGGTGGTCATGAAAAGTGGATGTATTTCTTTCATTTTTTTTAATGTGTCCTCAAAGGCAATTAATTATTATGAAGCAGCAGTGAAGACTGGTCGGCAGAATTTCCTTCGTTATGACTTAGCTGAGCTCCTGATTAAGCTTCGACAGTATGAGAAGGCAGAGAAGGTGGTACTGCAGTCATTAGAACATGATTATGGTATGATTTTTATTATAAAGGGTGAATTCGTTTGCTTTTATTATTCAACTTCAGTAACAAAGGGAAATGATTTCAATATATCTAACTTCGTAAGTGGCACACAAAAAATTACTTTTAATATATAACAAAAATAACCCTTTGTTTACACAGGCAGGACAACCACATTGTACTACATCTACAATATTTATTTATTAAAAATATTTTAGTTGTTTTAGATTGGAGGTTTAGAGATTGGGTTGTTTTTAAATATCATGAAAATACAATTGAAAATTAGAAACATTTATGATTTCTTTTTATTTTTACCTTGAGAGTATAGCATTGCATATTGGCTACATCTTACAGAAACTGTCCCATTTTTAAATGAAAATGAAGATCATGCTGTTTCTATAACAGGAAGTTGATTTGTAATACTGATTTTTTTACCCAAGTTGCAAATCGAAAAGCTATCCCATAATTCAGCTAAAATGCTAAATTCACAATTAGGCTGTAATAACTAATAAGCGAATAAAACCTGTTATGTTCATGACATCTTTTTCATACCTAAGTAGATAGTGAAAGGAAAAGGGCATGAAGGGAAAAGGGATAAACAATGTTGAGTAAAATTTAGAAAACACACACTGCCTTTGTTAGTATGATTTATAAAAGAACAAAAAATATTGTTATATCATATTTTAGATCTTCAATCTTTTACAGTAAGTGACCTTCAAGTTTTGATGGACGATGCACGATATTTAATGCTTCTAGCAAAAATGTATAGTAAGAAGGAGAAGACTGAAGATGCCATCCTGGCATTGCAGAGGGTGAGTGTGAGGGTGAAGGTGGCATTTGCTTTTATTTGTTTGAGTATTGGAAATTAATTTAAGCTTTTAAAAGTTTCAGGTCTTCAAATAATGCCTGCAAAGTCGATAAATACAGTGAAATTAATCATCTAACCATGTGTATTTAATAGCATTATCTTCTTTTGCTCATATTAGAATGCATTACTTGAGTACATAAAGTCCTTGTACTAAAAGTAAATATATAAAAACAATTAAATTTACTTCTTTGCATCAACACTTTCTGGCCTTTTCATATTGTAATAGTTTCAGATACCATAGAATCATACAGGACAGAAGGAGACTAGTTGACTCACTGTGCCTGTTTTGGGGGAAGCTATCCATTTGTCTCACTCCCTCGTGCTTTCCTTATACTTTTCAAATCTATATCATGCACATTTGGAAGTAATTACTGAACCTGCTTTCACCACCAATCTTTCAGGCAGTGCATTCCAGATCACAGTAACTTGATGCAAAAAGTGATTATTCTTCACCTGCCCTCTGATCTGTTTGCAAACCATCTTACGTCTTCCAGCACTAACCCTCCTACCAGAGGGAACAGTTTTGCTTTATTTTTAACAAAATACTAAATGATTTTAAACAGCACTATCAAATCTAGCATGCTTAAAAATCATTTGTCAGATCTGACAAGTGTATAATGTAATCAAAAGTGACAAAAAATTGATTTAAGCAATCAAAGTTTACATTCATTTATATAACCTAGTTTTTACTTACTCATATTGTGGTACATGGTCAGTATTCATTTATTTTCTGTTCAGTCAGGAATTTCTCCATTTATTTTATAAATATAATTCAGTTCTGAATTTATGTGCTTGATAGCATTCATTCATATCATAACAGCTAAAGTAACCTCAGGTTTGAGTCATGTACTCTATTTATCATTTTCTGGTAGCAAAGTAAAGGTTTGGGACATTTAATGCTATAATTATCTTCACGAGTTTAAAAATATCTTCTGTTTTTCTTCTGCCATTTTTCTTAATTCATTTGTTTTTCTTCACTGTATCTTCACAGTTGATTTTCAAACTTGGTGCTATTGTTGAACTCTGTCCAGTGCCTCCTGTTTTTAAAGTAAAACAGTAAAAATTGGGAATTATGCTTCCATGTAGCTTTCCTTTCCAAAATTCCAAACCCTTAAATCTTTTCCAATAGTCTCCAGTGTAGTGCTTTGTCCAAGAATTGGAACATACACCATATATACTGTGTCCTGCTTCCGCACCCCATCCCAATTCATCGTACCTGTCACCTTCTCAAATAACTCGTTCATGACTGTCAAATGCAGGCTTCCTTTCTGAAAAATGTATTCACTGCTTCTGATTATTTTCTCTCTCAAATTTCTATAAAATCATCTGTAAAAAATCCAATTTTGTTTCCTCCCAAAGCTGTTAAATTGATTGGCCTGTATTCTCTTTGTTTCTATTTATGAAAATACTTGTGAATTGGCTGCTTTCTAGCCTTGTAGCACACATTGTACATACAATCTTGAAATGTAATTTCTGAGATCTCAATTATGACTTTTCCAATATCCCTCAAGGTCGATGTACCCTATCAGATCCTGGTATTTGTCTTCTTCTTAGCTTAATTAATTTTGAAAATAGTTTGTAAATTAAATCTCTCATCTCACTTTCAACCAATTCATAATTTACTGCCTCTCCATCATCATTCTGTTTTGCTGATATCCCTGAAAATTTCCCATTAGTCAGACATTGTACAGTGTTCCAGACCACTTTAACCTATTTCCCATTTTTAAAATATATCATAAACCCATCTGTAACAAGTAGTTAGCCTGAATGGAATTTAAATTGGTATTTCTCATATCCATATATTTTGTTTGGAATTTTTGCTATTCTAGATCTCAGTGGTATTTTGGAATTTTATTTGCCTCTGACTTTTTCTTACCCTGCAGTTCTGTAGGTTGTTACGTAAGTATGTTAGAGTACATGTGCCTTAATTTGGTTTTATAAATGTTATAGAAGCTAAAGAATCTCTCTTAAAACGTGAATACTTCTTAAGAATTGCAGGTCATTATTATTTGCACTTTCTTATTATTTCTTATTACTACATTTGTTCAACTTGCTCTGCTTGTCAGCATGCTTAATAAAATGATTTTGGAAAAATGGTGACCACTAAAAATCTGCTTGAAATTGCACTGATTTCCAAATGTAATAATATTCAAGTGAATTCATGTTTTCAGGAAGCTAAAGTTTAAAATCGTTTGTGTTTAAAAAAAAATGTTGTTTCACATCATAGGTTTGATAAGTCACATGCTAAGCAACTAAAATGTGAATGTTTTTGTGCATATTTAAAGAGTCACATGTATGTTCCAATTTTAATTTCTGCCATTTTAAAATCTGACAACTTCCTTTTTTTCGTTCTTGCAGGCACGGGAGGTCCAGGCCCAGGTGTTAAAACGAGTTCAACTAGAACAGACTGATGCAGTCCCTACTCAGAAGCAACTTGCAGCAGAGATATGTGCTGAAATAGCAAAGCATGCCACAGACCAGCGAGACTATGAAAAAGCAATTAAGTTCTACAAAGAGGCACTTGTCTATTATGAGAATGATCATAAGGTTAGTTATGCAGTTGCTAAGTTATTGTATGTGGTGACTTCAAAAAATTCTAAACTATGCCTTCATTTCACAAGGGAAAGATGTGTATGTTTGGATAGATATCCTGGAATGTGAAAATTGTGATATTGGACACTGCTTCAGAGAAACTTGGAAAGCTTGCATAAACATTGTTAAATATTCTACCTGATAATACTAAAATAAAGTACTACAAAGTCATTTTCAGTATATAAGAAGAACTGTGCCTGTGAAAGCATTCCATTTTTGTTTATTCCAGGGCAACACCACAAAGTGAAATAAAAACAGAAAATGCTGGATAAACACAACAGGTCTGGCAGCACCTGTGGAGGAAAAACGAGAATGAATGTTTCAAGTCCATATGACTCTGTTCAGAGTTAAAGAGTGGGAGGAATGTAATATATTTTATGCTTTTACAGAGGGGATGAAGCAGGTGGAGCAAAATAGGTGTCAACTATGAGAGGTTGCACAAAGATGTTTCAGGCACAAGACAGAGGAAGTATTATTGCAGTATTAAGGACTATAGAAGGTGCTGATAGTGGCAGGATACTCAGATAACATGATATGTTAATAGGAGAAAAAAAGTCAATGCCCACTGAAAACAAAGTTGTTGAGCTTATTGTTGAGTCCAGAAGACTGCAGTGTGCCTAATCGGAAGATAGGGGGTGGGATTCTGCGAGCATGCTTGCCTGAAAACCGGAGATTCCCACCCAACTTCAATGAACCTTTACATGGCACCACCTCCACCCCCCCGCCCAGCCCACAAGAATCCAAGTGACGGGTGGGATGGGAGAATTCCAGCTGAGGTATTGTTCCTCCAGTTTGTGTTGGGCTTCACTGGAACATTGCAGCAGGCCAAGGACAGACATGTAGGCATAGGGAGCAAGATGCTGAGTTGAAGTGGTAAGCAACAGGAAAGTTGGAGTCATGCTTGCGGACTGAGCGAAGTCAGTCAGATTGTGCTTAGTGTTCCTGATGTAGAGCAGACTATACTGAGAACAGTGAAAGCAGTAGTCAAAATTGAGAGAGGTGCAAGTGAAAAGTTGCTTTCCCTGAAGACATTATTTAGGGCCAGTGAGGAGGATGGAGGTAAAGGGGCAGGTGTTGTACTTACTGTAATTGCATGAGAAGGTGCTGTGGGAGGGGATGAGGCTGTCACGAAAAGAGCGGTTCCTGTGGAATGCTGAGAAAGGGAGTGGGGGGGTGGGGTCAGTGGTGAAGGGGAAGTGTGTTTTGTGGTGGCTGGAGTTGGGGAGCAAAGATACGTTTGACCTTCCACCATTATGCCATCTGTTACTTGTTCCTTCATCTTGCTTTGTAGGCATGGGACTTAAAACCAAAATTTCAGGGAATCTGTCAGTAATCTCACCATCTCCAAAAGAAAAAATTGGTAATTTGAAAATATGGGGTCTTTCAACTCGCGGGGGAATTTGAAATCCGGGCACATGCAGTCTGAAGTTAAATCCTTTCTGTTTGATGTTGTTAAACACAAACTGTCAAAAGATAGGCAACAACTTTCAAAATAATTTTTTTCCAAAAGTTCATATTTTAATATGTAGCTAAATTCCTTTATGCCACATCATTTTGTAATTTTCGTGGCACAATACAACAATCTTAACAAAAGGCTTGTTTTTAAATTGTGTGTCTACTGATATGTTTCACTGGCATCATTATTTTTGTGATATATATATACTTTTAAAAAACTAAATGTCACTTATGTTTATCGGTCTACATGTCTAATACATGCTGTGAAGGTGACGGAACACCATTACCTCGAATTTAAAACTTTGGATTATTCTTCTATATTCAGTAAACAATTTACTATAAAAGAATGGTAACATTGTTTGCCCACACACCCAAATGAGTCAATAGTCTTCTATGATTGTGGAATAATATATCATTATATACCAACAAATATCTTGCAGTGTAACATCGTGATGTATTTTTACTGTTTACTATGCAGGTGATGCTAGAGCTTGCGCAATTGTATCTTGCCCAGGATGATATTAATGCCTGTCAGCATCAATGTGCAGTTCTACTGAAAAGTGACCAAGATAATGATGCAGCTACCATGGTTAGTAGAAATAAAACCAAAACGCAATAGGTAATTAAACGCAATTGAGACATTAGCGCTGTTGCTGGTAATCTTTTTAAATTTTGGAAGTTTGTCAGTCGCTTATGTAATGAAAACTCAAGTGCTTATTTAGTCTTGTTGTCACACATTTTGTATGCAAAAGTTACCTTTCAGGACTCCCCTTTTATTTGATTTAGTGGTGAAGAAATGAGAAAGGAATGCACTCTACGTGAGGTGGTACCAATTCTGGCTGTTTACAATTATACTATGGAATTGTAAAAGCTCTGAGATGATACCTTGATAAGAATATTCAATAAGGATGCCAACAAAACCTCAACCCCTTCAGTTTAACTCCCCATCAAGAAATAATCAGGGGTTTGCCATCTAGTTTATGCATGGGAATTAATGGTGCCAAAATTCAATACACCAAGCAACATTACATAAATCAGTTCAGAGTGCTTTAGTGCTCTCCATTATTCCCATCAAGAATGCACATGCTAGTAAATGAACAAATTAACTCTTTTAAACTGATAACTTTGTATCTGTCTTCACTGAGGAAAATACAAATCTCCCACAATTAGACATCCAAGAAACTAAGGGGAATGAGGAATTGATGGAAATTAATATTAGTAAGAAAATTGTATTGGAGAATTAATGGAACAGAAGATTGATAAGACCCCAGGACCTGATATTCTACATCTCAAAGTATTGAAAAAGATAGTGGATACATTGGTGATCATCTTCCAAAATTCTATTGATTCTATAACTGTTAAGATTGGAAAATGTCAACCACTATTTAAGAAGGGAGGGAGAGAGAATACAGGGAGCCACAGACCTGCTAGCCTTACATCAGTAGTAGGAGAAATGTAGAATCTGTTCTAAAGGATCTGATAAATTGACACTTAGTAATCTGATTGGGCATAGTCAACATGGATTTCTGAATAGGAAATCATATTTGATGGAGTTTTTTGAGGATCTTACTAACAGCAGTGATTAAGGAGAGTTGGTGGGCATAGTATACTTGGATTATACTTTGATTTCCTGAAGGCTTTTGATATTGTCCCTCACAAGAGGTGGCGGATGAGCAAAATTAAGGCACTTGGGAAAGGATTGGTTATCAGGCAGATAAAGTTCACAAAGCTAAGTGGGAATGTGTGTTGTGAGGAAGATGCAAAGTGGCTTCAAGGGGATTTTGGACAGATTTTAATGAATGGGCAAGACCATGGCAGATGGAATATAATGTGGAAAAATGTGAGATTATCCATTTTGGTAGGAGGAACAGATGTGCAGAGATTTTCTTAAATGTTAAAAGATTAGAAAGTGTAGATGTAGAAAGGGCCCTGATAGTCCTTGTCAATAAGGCACTCAAAGCTAATATACAAGTACAGCAAAAATTACCAAAGGATATGTTAGCCTTCATTGAATCATAGAATCACTACAGTGCAGAAAGAGGCCATTCAACCCATCAAGCCTGCACTGACAACAATCCCACCTTGGCCTTAGCCCTGTAACTCCACATCCCCCTGACACCGAGGGGCAATTTATCATAGCCAGTAAACTAACCTGCACGTTTTTGCAATTGAGATGAAGAATTTGTTTTTTACTCAAAGGGTTATTAATCTTTGAAATTCTCTGCTTCCGAGAGCTGTGGAAGCTCAGTCATTGAGTACATTTATGCCAAGGGGATTTGAGATCAGAAGTAGCAGAGTCTTACTTCAATTTTACAGAACCTAGGTTAGATGCTTGGAGTACTGTGTGCAGTTTAGCCCTCTAATCTTGGGAATGATATTAATGCCTTCATGGGAGTGCAACCAAGGTTCACTAAACTTGTTCCCAGGATGGGCAGACTGTCCTGTGGAGAGAGATTAGGCAAATTGGGCCTATGTTCTCTAGAGTTTTGAAGAATGAGAGGTGATCTCATTCAAACCTACCAAATACTTGACAGGGTAATTGCAGGTAAGATATTTCCCTGGTTGGGGAATCTAGATGTGGAGATGCTGGCGTTGGACTGGGGTAAACACAGTAAGAAGTCTCACAACACCAGGTTAAAGTCCAACCAGTTTATTTGATAGTAAACCCATAAGCTTTCGGAAACACTTCTTTCGTCAGGTGTGTGGAACTTTACACACACCTGACGAAGGAACAGTGTTTTCGAAAGCTTATGGGTTTACTGTCAAATAAACTGGTTGGACTTTAACCTGGTGTTGTGAGACTTGTTACTGGGAAATCTAGACCAGGGGACACAATTTCAAAATAAGGGGGAAGCCACTTAAGATTGATTTGAAGAATTTTTTTTTTTACTCAAAGCGTTGTGAATCTTTGAAATTCTCTACTCCAGAGGGCTGTGGAAGCTCAGTCATTGAGTATATTTAAAGCAGAGATTGACAGATTTCTAAATACCAATGACACAAAGGGATATGGGGATAGTGTGGAAAAAGACATTGAAGTGGGTGATCAGCGATGGTTGTGTGGTTGCGTTGAATGATGGAGCAGGCTCAATGGACTGAATGACCTACTCCTGCTCCTATGTTCGTATACTCTTGCCAATTATGAAAGAATTCAGACAACAAAGCAATGAGCTAAGAATCATTTGTTAACCGTAAAGTTATGATGCATTAGAGATGCATTTTTCAAATTTCCAGGCACCGATTTGTACGTATTAGAACTTTGTGCACTAAGGTTACTGAAAGAACTCAAATTAAGCAAAAATATAGGACAGAATACTGAAGATTGAGAATATTAGTCTCAAAACCATGAACTTAATTTTGCAAGGAAACATCCTGAATTAACTGACCAACCAAGACAGTTAGCAATTTCTCCTGCATAGTATAAAAATGTAGTAAGGCACATATAAGACAATAGCTTGATGTCAGATGTCAAAATCATCTTAAGCATTAGTGTCCTTGTGATTTTTGTGGGTTTACACTAGGTAAAAGATAGAAGATCCCTGCAATCAGAGATGATGCCCTGCAATGGCTTGTAGCCTCATTATTCTGCAGAAATAAATCTAAGTTTTGTTAATATTGGAAAAGATTGTTGGTAAATATATTTTGTAATTTTTGAAAACAAATTTTATCCATTGTTATTTTGGCAAATTCTGTGTAATATTGATCTAATTAGTTATATTGATGTGTTGTTGTAGATGATGGCTGATCTGATGTTCAGAAAGCAGGATTATGATCAAGCTGTATTTCATTTCCAACAACTTTTAGAACGCAAACCAGGTAAACTTGACTGTTTATTGTTCTACATTGCTAACATTTTGTAAGTAGGCTATCTTACAACATGCAGCAAAATATTTGGATTAGTAACTTAAAGCTTGTCAGTATTTAGCTATTCTGCAAACAGAATAATAAAAAATATAATTTTTTGAACCAGCTAATATGTGAGATTCACCAAGGGAAATGGGAATAACAAGCAACTTATTTGAAGAAGCTCTGCATTTCATTTCACAATTGAGCAGTATATACACTACAGACTATTAATGATTTGGGTCTGCCAATGATATTTAATCTGATACAGTGGAGCCTGCTGTTCCAGTAAATGGTTTAACATCATCTTCTTGCCTTTATTTAAAGGATTAGTAGCAGGTTTGGAAGTATAACAATGAGACTCCCTTCTGTTATGGACCAGTGTCTGAGACAAGGGAACTCATTTGACCTCTCATAAGGCAAGGTAGCACTTGATTTGTTAGATGAACTGCTTTATTCCACAGTTGGCCGTACAATCTTTTAGTATGATAAAGAAACCTTTAGTGCAACCAGTATAATTTCTGTTCATGTCCTGTTACACAGATAAAGAGCATAGAAATGCTAGACCATTGTAGGGGGCTTTTATTGTAAGATCACAAATTTGCCCTGTCTAGTTTGTCCACTTTCAGCCTCTTGCTACCTGATTGATTGACTTTCTAGTACTTGTGTCCCAAGCTTTACAAGCTATTTTCCTTAATCAAGCAGGTTTGATAGCAACAGGATTCTCTGTATTTTCCAGAATAACACAACAATATAAATAAATTGGCTATTGTTTGAAATCAACTTAGCATCCCGCTTTTTAAATATTTTTTGTTTGATCAGGCTGTCGTGTTTGTTCCAAGTACAATTCAAAATCGCTAATGTCCAATTATTTTGAATGAGAAAATAGCCATTAAATCTCAAACTGTGATAACATTGATACAGTTCATTTTCGTTTAGATAATTTCATGACATTAGCACGTTTGATCGATTTGTTGAGACGAGCTGGAAAATTGGAAGAAGTTCACAGATTCCTTGACATGGCTGAAAAACACACTTCAAGACCAGCTTCTGAGCCTGGTTTTAATTATTGCAAAGGATTGTACCTCTGGTAAGTTGTCCTGTAGTTATGACAATTATAAAAATATAATTAAGTGTTACTGGTTCAGTGAACTAATATAGCACATTAAGCCAGGAAGATCCCAAATTTTACCTGACCTGTGCTCAGTTAAGGAAGCAGTAAGAACTTCATTTTCCTGAGTGGAAGATGAAAAACTTCAGATACTAGTCCTCATTTTATGCATCTGAGCACAGTAAATATTTAGTTATGATTACCTCCTTAGTAAAATAGAAAAACGTAGGAATAAAAACCTAATTGTAGGACTGCTGTTGTGGAATTAACTCCAGGTTCATTTCAGCTTTCAGGAGTGAAGGAGTTATTGGAGGGGGGATGGGATGGCACAGATTTCCATTACCCTTTCAGTGAAAAATTGTCACCTCTTCTTCTTGTCTCCTCTTTTTCTATCGAATAGACAAGCAATACTTTTAAGATTCTAGCTCTTTCTTCTGGATTTTCTAAACAGAGGAAATAGTTTCTCTGGGTAGGCATTTTACACTTGATGAGGGTGCATGTGGAGGTGTGTGATGTGAAAATTAGCTCTGCTGGCTATCATGTCAGTTTGATGTTACTCTTCTGATTGCCAAAGATGTTGCTCAGAAGGGAGGAAGGCTGAAAGCTGCCAGATTTGAGTGATAGGCCAGTTGATCTTGCTAACAGCCTTGTTTTCAGCCTGTCAAAGGCCAGTTTGGAATTTTGGTGTGGATATCTATGTGAATGATGGACCAGAAATAGCTCAGGTGGAAGAGGGGGCAACACAGTGGGGAACCAATCATAGTTGATCCACACAGTTGTTTGGGTCCATAAGAGGGTGAATGGCTAAGAGGGGCATGGTGGTTCCATCAGGTGAGCAGAATTAGCGGAAAAGATGATCTGTGTGAGCTCAGTCAGTTGAGAGTGTTGTGACCTTCTGGAAAAGAGGTGGGTTTGTAAGCATTATGAGTCAGCTGAATGCAATAAGGCAATAGACATTGATTGAGGTAGTGGGAGTTAGAGTACAGTAGCACTGACGACCACCATCCACAGAGCATATGCAGAGCCCCGGGCATGAGCAGAGGAGAGGAATGAGGGGTAGGGATGTAACAGAGGTCATATCCTCAACATTAGCTGTACCCTGAAGATCAGTCCAACAGGAGACTGCACTCATCTAGGTACATAGTCTCTAAGAATTATGCCTCCCTTGAAGACTTCTGATCTTGGAGTACTGCTTGCCATGCCAGCCAGTCACTGTTATCCTGAACACCTTCACCTCTGACTCTTTCCAATGATTAATAGTGGACCTTGGTGATGTCTCGTAAGTATTTGCATTACATTGCATAACACCTCACAAGTTATTGATACCCTATTTGTGAAACCAGGAAAGTACATAGAATTTCAAATAAATGGTGCCTCACAGGTACATAGGACAATAGTATTCACATCCATTGCTGGATTCCCGCAGGTGCAGGGCATCATCAATTACAACCCAGTGACTAACAAGGTGCTGAGTGTTCTGAGTTGAATAAGCAGTGAGATTAATTAACAGGGAGAACTTCCATTCTATCAACGTTCAGCTGGTCTGCAATAACAAGAGCTTCATGCCTAAGTACACTAGCCCGACATTACCTTTATCTGACTATCTCGATACCACATTTCTTCATGACATCAACAAAACTTTGTGAATGGATTCTAGGGGGCAAGGACAACCAGATCTGTTTGTCAAAGAACTTCCATTGAAAACAAAACTTTAATTAGATCAACTCATACCCCAAATGCATGGTTTTCATCTGTCCACCAGTCTCACCATCCCCATTCAAAGACCATTGCTTCCCTTCACCACCACTTCTTTCTTATCAGTTTTTTTCCATTAAAGAATGGAAGTTCACATGTTTAGGGTGTCATTTTTTACAGTGTTAGTAAAAATAAAAAAATGCACATGAACAAATGAAATAAATCCAAGTAAACCGCTCGGTGTTCTGATGGATAGGATGGCCTCCATGCTCTGCTTCTCTATTCACAACTCCCCTTGTGGCCACTGATTGGGTGGAGGCAGCTTGCTCACATGTGCCTTTTTTGACTAGGGTGCCTTTTGCAGTTATCCTTGTTGTTGAGCTGCTTGAAGGCCATTACATTGGCTTAAATGCAGGGATAGTTTTAGTCACTGGGCCTTGCTACACATATGGTCCCTGAGTCAGAAAGGCCAATGATGGTAATGGCATGCTTTGAGGGGTGACACCTCATTGGCAACTTCTTCACCTTTGGATGGGGCTCTGTACCAGTGGAGGGGACCTTGATCTGGGGCACAACTGGTATTGACTCTAAGCATCTCTGTGCCATTAGTGCCAACCCATCCATGCCATAGAGTGTGTCATTCATTCTCTGCATGTCAGTATGCTGTTCCTGCATCCACTTTGAGTGCTGCCACATATCTCTGTGCAATTAGTCACTCTCTCGGTGCACTCAGAGCCGTGGTGGTATGAATGAGCTAAATGGACTCCCTCATTCTAAGCCCATAATCTCCATGTTGCCTCAGGGAACTCTGACATGTGGACAGAATAGCCATACATAGGTTGGTAACAGAAATATTTTGTCACGAAGAAGTAATGTTCGTTGTGATTAATTTTCTCCAGGTACACTGGGGAGCCAAATGATGCACTCCGACACTTCAATAAGGCTCGCAAGGACAGTGACTGGGGGCAAAATGCAATTTATAATATGATTGAGATTTGCATGAATCCAGATAATGATACTATAGGAGGTGAAGTGTTTGAGAACCTGGATGGAGATGTGCGGTGAGAGCATATTGCTGCTAAATATTTGTCTTATGTGTTTGTATGATAGGGATAAGACTAAATTTTAATTTTCTCTAAATTGCATATTCAGTTTTATTTTATCATCATTATTGATTCTTTGTCATCTGTCGATTTTTGTATCAAATCTTTTGCTTTATCATGTTTACTCCTGTTCTAAGACTAAAACTTTTAACAGAATGAAATTAACTTTTCCTAGGTTCAATTTGGGCGTGTGGGGAAAATATTGTAGTTTTACTCAGTTTTCCCTTGCACTAATTTTTTGCAGCATAGGATTTAGAGGGCCAAGTCACTGGTAACCTGTGCTGGCAGATTACTGGCTGACCATTGTAACTTATCAGGATTCACTATGTTTGGACACTTTGCACAATTGTTGCAATTGCATGCAAAGCTATCTTGTATTTGTTTCTGAATACAGTGTAACTTCATAATAGGAAATGCGAATACTTGGTCAGTACTGATCTAAATCAAATAAAAACTTTGGGTGATTTTGTTACATGCTTCTATTGCCCATAGAAACTCAACTGAAAAACAAGAGTCAGAGCAGTTGGCCGTGATGACAGCAGAGAAACTGCTGAAAGAACTAAAACCTCAGACTATTCAAGGCCATGTTCAGTTGCGCATAATGGAAAGCTGCTGCCTCATGGCAACAAAGCATAAAGCAAATGTGGAACGAGCTCTCAGTGTCTTCACTGAAATAGCAACAGCTGAGGTTAGTCTTATATAAATCACAATTATGGATGGGAGAAGCTTTCCAGCTCATCTGAATTAATTGAATCAGGATCTTTACCTTCATTACTTTGTTACTGTACTGTAAGTCCAGTCTGTGCATTGACCACATTTTGTGTGAAGTACTTCATATTATTCCTAAATTAAATTTACATGGCTTGCAGCTTCATTGTCAGTCAGGTTTTGGCCTTTTACTTTTGGTGGTCAGGCCTGAATCAGCAGCTTAGATAGCATCTGTGGAGAGGAACAGGATTAATATTTCAAGTCAATAAATTTCATCAGAAATGTTCTGGCTCGGGTGCTGGGTTATGCTGAACACTGGCATGCCGATTGAGATGTGAAATTTGGTACTCGCCCACCTCCATTCCCATACCCATGTCTAGGTGAAAATCCTACCCTTTATATCATTCATAAAAACATAGAAGATAGGAACAGGAGGAGGCCATTTGGCCCTTCAAGTCTGCTGTGCCATTCATCACGATCAAGGCTGATCGTCCAACTCAATAGCCTAGTCCTGCTTTCTTTCCAAAGCTTTTGATCCCATTCGCCCCAAGTGCTATACCTAGCCACCTCTTGAATACATTCAATGTTTTGGCATCAACTACTTCCTGTGGTAATGAATTCCACAGGCTCACCATTCTTTGGGTGAAGAAATGTCTTCTCATCTCCATCCTCAATGGTCTACCCCAAATCCTCAGATTGTGACCCCTGGTTCTGGACTCCCCACCATCCGGAACATCCTCCCTGCATCTACTCTGCCTAGCCCTGTTAGAATTTTATAAGTCACTGTGAGATCCCCCCCTCATCCATCTGAACTCCAGCGAAAACAATCCTAACCTAGTCAACCTCTCCTCACACATCAATCTCGCTATCCCTGGAGTCAGCCTGGTAAACCTTCACTGCGCTCCCTCGAGAGCAAAACATCCTTCCTCAGAAAAGGAGACCAAAACTGCACAAAATACTCTAGGTATGGCCTCATCAAGGCCCTGTATAATTGCAACAACACATCCCTGCTCCTGTACTCAAAACCTTTCACAATGAAGGCCAAAGGTTTACCATTCAATGGAGATCACAGGTCAAAGATCAGCCGTAGTCTCATTGAATGGTTAAGTGGTTTATTCCTGTTCCTATGTCCCTTCCCATTGTTAATGGGAATTCAGTTAATTTCTTTACACTTTGATGATTTACCTTGATTTCCCCAAAGCTGAAATCATATCTTTTGTATAGAGTTTTGTAAAATGCTTTTTAGAAGATTATGTCATAGGTTATTCCACAGTCTACTTGGGTTGTTGTTTTCTCAGGACGTCAAGGACTTCGGTCCATAAGAATCTTCTTTTCCTGAATCTGTGTTCACTTTATTTGATGCATTGCTCCTCTTATAAATTGGAGCAGCTTGCCCTTGAAAGCCCACAGCTCACCTGCCCTAATTTTTAAAAAATTATCAAATGTCCAAGGAAGCAAATTCTGAATTATAATCTGAGCAAATAATTATGTAGAAAAGTTAACTCTTTTGCAAATTCATCACACTCAAACTTCATTTATCTGAGTGCAGTTCAGTCCTATGTAAGCTCGCAGGCTTACAAAAGAGAACTGCAATATATTTATGTGAACTAATATTTGGCACCCACTTATTCTTGATATTAATGCAGAAGGACCACATTCCCGCACTATTTGGAATGGCCACAGCGTACATGATTTTAAAGCAAACACCTCGTGCAAGAAATCAGCTAAAACGCATTGCAAAATTAAACTGGAATGCAGTTGATGCAGAAGAGTTGGAAAAAAGTTGGTTGCTTCTAGCTGATGTTTATATTCAGTCTGGAAAATTTGATATGGCAGTTGAACTTCTTAAACGGTGTCTACGGCACAATAAGGTAAAAACAGTTAATGATTCCTATATTGTGAGCTACTTAGAAATTGATAATGAACATAGACATGCATTACAGTTTGTGTTTACAGTCATTTTTTGAAGCATAATGCAGCAAAACATAGTTTGAGCAAGTTAAACATTGGTGTTAGAACTCAAAAGTGGCACTGGAGGAATATTTTGTCTTTACTGCATGAATAGGAATCTGGCAGCATCTGTTATAGAAACTGCCTGAAATCAGTGGAACCAATGAAAATCAGCCAGGCTTATAACAGGCAAACAATCCTCTCCATCTGCCTCATCACTCATGTGGTGAGTATGCTGTGACGGACAGGAGAGGGATGTGGGATCATTTTCCCTATTTCCCACCTCTCCGCTAAGTGCAGCAAAATGTAGTTTTGAGAAGAAGCATTTCGACCCCAAGAATGGTGTGACGTTTAAGAACAGGCAAAAAACAGATATTCTGATAAGTTTAAGTTAAAATAAAAGATAAATGTTTATTTTTCACAACACCCAAACAACAACAAACAGCCACCCGCACACACAAGATGATTTCTAAAGATGTACCATGCTCATTTACTTAATGTCAAAAAAAACAAGGTCACTTCAAGAAATGGTAGTTGAAATGCTGCAGGCCTAGAAAAATTTGTGTAATTGGTTCATGGCTCTTCAATCTATTAACAGATGTTTGTTTTCTTAGTCCTGTTGCAAGGCTTATGAATATATGGGATATATTATGGAAAAAGAGCAATCTTATAAGGATGCAGCCACTAATTATGAAATGGCTTGGAAGTATTGCAACCAGACAAATCCAACAATAGGTAAAATTATTGGTACATGCCAATAACAGATATTATTGTAAATTCCTAAATGCAAGGATTTGTAATACCAACTCAGAAAATGAATGACACTTTTTATTTTACAGGGTACAAGCTGGCCTTTAACTATTTGAAGGCAAAACGATATGTTGATGCTATTGACATTTGTCATAAGGTAATATTTTTAAATTCAGTGTTTGATCTTGCTTTCAAAATACAAGTCAGATCAGTTACAATCAGTAATCTTGGGTTTTATCCTTTACATCTACTGATGCACCTACGAGTGACAGCTCTCTGGGGGCTCATCTTCTGTGAGGAGAAGGTCCTGTCACCTCTTGCTGTTGAATGTTCTGCATCTGCATTTGGCAAGCCAAGTGTTGCTATCACATTCTTCTCTGTCTTCTCTTCTGTCTATAAGCAATTAGAGAGAAAGTGAGATTACCAGGTTCCATCTTCTTGACAGTCTCCTCACTGCAGTATTAAACAGAGACGCAATGGTAGCCATTTGTCTGCTAAGGACCATTCTCATTCAAGTCATCACCTGCGGCTGCCTCTTAAGGTCCTTCTATGCATGCTGTAGAGTCCTGGCCACCACTTGGAAATCCAATGTTTAGTAAAGTAAAAAACTAGAGTTTATTTATTAGTCACAAGTAAGGCTTACATTAGCGCTGCAATGAAGTTACTGTGAAATTCCCTAGTTGCCACAGTCAGGCGCCTGTTCAGGTTGATGCACCTAACCAGCACGTCTTTCAGAATGTGGGAGGAAACTGGAATACCCAGAGGAAATCCAGGCAGACACAGGGAGAATGTGCAAACTCCCACACAGACAATAAGATATAAATCACACCATTCTGCAATCATGCTGGTGTTCGATTTACGTTTGACGTGGGGATATGAGTCTAGCATATGGCCACTATATTGAGATGCAAATTTATTAAAATTTGGTTCCCAATGTTCAACAGTAGGAAATGTGGCCCTTAATTTAAACAGGTGAGGGGGAGAATAATCGTGTGCTATATTTACACTGCCACAAAACATGCCAAAGACCCTCTTGCAAGATTTTCCACTTCAGGGTGTTGTTTCTTGTTCTTGTGTTGGGAGCACTGCAACAGGCCAAGGATAGAAAGGTCAGAGTTGGCTATTGTTCTGTCTTTCATAAAAAATCCAATAAGCCTATCTCACTCTGACATCTGTACTGGTGTGAACATGGGCCAAGACAAATGTGTGTGATTGTGTGAAGTTGGTTGCACTTTACCTCGTTTTTCTTAGCTTAGGAAGTAGTTTCAAGGTGGAGAATGAAAATGACAAATGACTGCAGGTCAAGGTCATGTTTGAAGACTGAATGATGCTGTTCCTCGAAAAGGTCACCCAGTCTGCATTTGGTCTCCCCAGTGCAGAGGCAACCAATTCATGAGCAACGTATATAGTGTACCTGTGAATGAATGGAGCCTTCAACAATAGTGAATCAATAAGTTCATCAAATAGCAGACAGACCAACATGTACTGAGAATTAATATCTCAATGGAGTAGCAGTCACAACCAAATTAATAAACTGTGCAGTGGGCAACTTCTGATTAAATGCTGTGTCTTGTCTTTGCTGTCTATTAATTTGCTGTAGCATTGGTGACCCTTTGTAAGTACATTGCTTGAATCTTAAAATAAATACCTAATGTCTGTAATTATATTCCTTTTTTATAAGTCAAAGGTGGTTCAATGCAAGCAATTCATAGGTATTAAGATATGAGCCTTGGGTTTTCAAAGAGCAAAACAATGAATGGGTTATATAGTAACAGTTTCACCTGAACAAAGCCCAAGGGATTGGGGCCTGAAGAGATGAGCAGGGTGAGCTGACAGACCAAAACATTTCAGGAGTTCCCCAGCATGGAGTATATTAATGGGGCATGAAGAACAGGGTGAACAGCACCTGTCAAAGGTTGGGAAGAATTACAGACTCCTTGGAACAGCACTGGGAGCTAAAAATACACACAGTAGATCACATTACACTATTTTGCTGAATGAAACTGTAGACTTGAATAAAAATTGCAGCTGCAAGAAAAGCTATGCGCCAGGAAGAGAAGAAATGTAAAACTTTAGACAAATTAATAAATCTACCTGACCTGATGACAGACAAAACTAAATTGCAGGTTAACGTGGATGGTTCATTAGTGTCACATAAGCTTGGGAGGAGCAAATAGAAGGATTAGTGTTGCTAATTGTAAATAATAGTACAAATGCTATAGTTAGTTACATTCCCTAATGAAACTAGAAACTATTCAGTGTAGCTGTTCTCTAATACTTTCAAAATGTAACCAAGTCACAACAACCAGAAATTGGAAGATCCCATAATTTTAATATAGTGTAAATATTTATAATATTCAAACTGGTAAGGTGTCTTGTTTTCCTTTTGCAGGTATTGGGAGCACATCCCAATTATCCAAAAATGAGGAAAGATATTCTAGACAAAGCTCGAGCAGCTCTGCGTTCTTAATTGTGTCATATGATGCTAGTTTTGCTTTAGATTTCAGAAGATATATGTACAGTTTGACATGCCAATCTTGCATTACGTACAATACATTCTAAAGTATAATTAGTTGTATGACTTTTGTATGCTGACTTCGTAATTTATATACAAAATATTGTGATAGTATTTCATTGTTTTTACAGTAATGTTACTTTTTTAAATTACGAGTATTATACATATGAAATTGTACATGTATAATCTCCTTTAATTTTCTGCCACAACATTTGTAGTACTGTCAATGATGTAATTCACAATCATTCATTTTAGATGATTCCCTCAAGGAGTTCTTCAAGCCAGAAAATTTGCAGTCACCACTTGACCATGTGCTTTTAAGTACACATTAGAAATTTGGAATACAAATTAATTTGAGATGTGTATGATGTTGATGTTCATTTTCTTCAGCTTTTGGGGAAGGAGTCAGCCTATTCTGAATGATTTAAAGTAAAAGATGACCTGTCTGTATGTAGTGAATCACTGTATCTGTGAAGGCATTTAAAGACAAGGGAAACTAAGATTGATGTTTTATATTTCTATCAACCTGCAAAACTTTGATTTTTCCCCAATGCATGCAACTTGGTTAAATTAGTTGCGAAGAACAAAGATTGTCACATGGTTTCCACTTTAAAAATAGTGCTAGATTTTTGGAGGCTTTCATTTTTCTATCTAACTTGTTTGCAATCTTGTTTTTGTTTTTAGTATTCAAAATTAATTGATAAATACCTGTATTTAGTGCAGTAAAGAGCATTTCTGCAATTATTCTACTTGTGGTTGTATTCTTAAAGGAAAACAAGAAATACTGCAATATCTATTACAATCTTATTTTAGAGCAAATATCAATAAATAGGCAATGTTGATTTGTTTTTCAGATTGATTTTTGTTATGTCACACAATACAAAATCACTCAGGCAAATGCTGTGGGCAGGGGTCCAAATCCTGCCATAGCAGCTGGAACTGAAAGCTAGTTTCGGTATTAAAGTGCCTATGAAACTGGTGCTCTTTAGGGAAGGAAATCTGTCCACGTTATCAAATCTGTCTTTGACTTTGTCCATAATGCAACAGGTGTGTCCAATGCAGTAACATCATATCACTCTCTGAATTGACTTAGGGCGGCATGGTAGCACAGTGGTTAGCACTGCTGCTTCACAGCTCCAGGGTCCTGGGTTCGATTCCTGGCTCGGGTCACTGTCTGTGTGGAGTTTGCATGTTCTCTTCGTGACTGCGTGGGTTTCCTCTGAGTGCTCCGGTTTCCTCCCACAGTCCAAAGATGTGTGGGTTAGGTTGATTGGCCATGCTAAGAAATTGCCCCTTAGTATCCTGAGATGCATAGGTTAGAGGGATTAGTGGGTATAATATGTAGGGATATGGGGGTAGGGCCTGGATGGGATTGTGGTCGGTGCAGACTCGATGGGCTGAAGGGCCTCTTTGTGCACTGTAGGGTTCTATGATCTATGAGGTTCCTGAGTGGGTTTCCTCCAGGTGCAAAGATGTGCAGGTTAGGTGGATTGGCTGTGGTAAAATTGCAGCTTTAGTGTCCCAAGGTGTGTAGGTTAGGGGATTCGCCATGGTAAGTGAAAAAGCGAAAACGCGAAAAGGGTGCAGAACCCTGCAAGAAGTGGGAGAGAGGTAGAAAATTGCATGTGCTGTTCTGAAAATCACAATATTAAAACCATGCCAATAACTTGTATCTATAATTATGTTAATGCCTATATATTAGGTTAGCCTTATGCTGTCCTGCATGCAGCTTTCTCCTCTTCATTTTTTAATGATGTTACAGCTTTTTTTATCATACCTCATTTTTCTACCTGAGGTAATAGTACTTAAAAATATTAATACAAAAGCAAAATACTGCAGATGCTGGAAGCCGAACATAAGAAAAAAATGCTAGGAAAACTCAATCAGGCAGCATCCGTGGAAACAGTCAACATTCATGTTGATAACTGTTTCAAAATATTACATCTTGTATGAACTAGATGAATAATTTGTAAGCACGTTTTCAAGGAAATCAAGATTGCCTTTTTATAGTTCACATTTGTATTGTTTACTTTTTCTGAGTCAGTGGCCCAGGTTTTGTGATAGTTAGAACTGAAGCTGTCAGTGGAAATCAGATTTTTGGCACCCACAAATGCACAGTAAAACATGGAAACAGGTGTTTCTCCAATCCATCTGCATCACTGTTCTCTCTGACAGCAAACAGGGGCTGAAAATCACCCAAAAATATATTTTGCTAGAGGGCAATACAGAGAAAATAGGAGTGCGTCAAATTGTTCTTATAGTGTAGAGGTGTGTCATGATTCATGAAAGGTTGGTAAACATTGTCCATACACTCTTAGGCTGAAGGTAGAGGCTGACCTGGAGTGTCTGGTGACGAGTGGTATCCGGGAACCTTTCAGCATCAGTGAATGGGCCATGCCTATTATTCTAGTCATCAAGATGGATGGATCTGTAAGGATTTGCGGGGATTTCAAGGTCACTGTATGTTATATGTGGTGAACAATACCTCACATTGAAAACCAGTTTACGGGATTGGTGGGAGGCCAAATTTCACCAAAATTGTCCTGAGTCAGGCTTATTTGCAGATGAATGTGGACAAAAAGTCACATAAATTTGTAATAATTGTAACACACACAGGTTTGTTTCAGTATCAAAGACTGCCTTTCGACATCACATCATTTCCTGCATTTTTTCAAAGAGCAATGAATTCCTGAATGGAGTCCAGCTACTATCTGGATGACATAAGAACTAGGAGCAAGAGTAGGCCATCTGGCCCCTCGAGCCTGCTCTGCCATTCAATAAGATCATGGCTGATCTTTTCGAGAACTCAACTCCACTTACCTTCCCACTCATCATAACCCTTAATACATTTACTGTTCAAAAATATATCTATCCTTGCCTTAAAAACATTCAATGAGATAGTCTCAAATGCTTCACTGGGAAGAGAATTCCACAGATTCACAACCCTTTGTGTGAAGAAGTTCCTCCTCAACTCAGTCCTAGATCTGCTTCTTACTTTGAGGCCATGCCCTCTAATTCTAGTTTCAACTGCCAGTGGAAACAACTTCCTTGCTTCTATCTTATCTATTCCCTTCATTATCTTATATGTTTCTATAAGGTCTCCCCTCATTCTTCTGAATTCCAATGAGTTTAGCCCCAGTCTACTCAGTGTCTCCTCATTAGCGAACCCTCTCAACTCCATAATCAACCCAGTGAATCTCCTCTGCACCCGCTCCAGTGCCAGTATATCCTTTCTCAAGTAAGGAGACCAAAACTGTACACAGTATTCCAAGTGTGGCCTAACCAGCATCTTATACAGCTGCAACATAGCCTCGCTGTTTTTAAACTCCATCCCTCTAGCAATGAAGGACAAAATTCCATTTGCCTTCTTAATTACCTGCTGCACCTGCAAGCCAACTCCTTGACATTCTTGCACAAGGACACCCAGATCCCTCTGCACAGCAACATGCTGCAATTTTTTACCATTCAAATAATAATCCATTTTGCTGTTATTCCTACCAAAATGGATGACCTCACGTTTACCAACTTTGTACTCCATTTGCCAGGCCCTCGCTCACTCATTTAGACTACCTATATCCCTTTGCAGATTTTCATACCCTCAGCACACTTTGCCACACATCTTAGTGTCATCTGCGAATTTTTAAACAGTAGCTGTTTTCCAATCTACAGGAATCACTCTCCCCCTCCCCCCCCCCCCCCCCCGCCCCGGGTTCAGCGAATTTTGGTAAATTAGCACTAGTGCATTTGCTATTTTTCCTGCCATCTCTTTTAGTACCCTGGGATGCATTCCATCAGGACCATGAGACTTGTCTAGCTTTAGCCCCATTAACTTGTCCAACATTACCTCTTTTGTGATAATGGTAGTTTCTAGTCCTCACCTGCCATAGTCTTCCTGTCATCAATTTTTAGCATGTTATTTGTGTCTTCCACTGTGAAGACCGACACAAAATACCTTTTCAATGCCTCAGCCATTTTCTCATTTCCAGTTATTACACCCCCTTCTCCTCCAATTTTTACTTTAGCCACTCTTTTTCATTTTATATATTTGTAGAAACTTGTGCTATCTGTTTTTATATTGAGCTAGTCCATCTTACTTTTCTTTATAGCTTTTACCATGGCTTTCTGTTGACCTTTAAAGATTTCTCAATCCTCTAGGTTCCCACTAATCTTTGCCACTTCATATGCATTTTCTTTCAATTTGATACCCTCTTTTATTCCCTTAGATATACTTGGCTGATTATCTCTTTTTCTACAGTCCTTCCTTATCACTGGTATATACTTTTGCTGAGCACTGTAAAAGATTGCTTTGAAAGTCCTCCACTGTTCCTCAATTGTACCACCATAAAGTTTTTGTTCCCAGTCTATCTTAGCCAGTGCCTCCCTCATCCATTGGTAGTCTCCTTTGTTTAAGCACAAGACACTGGTATTGGATTTTACCTTCTCACGCTCCATCTGTATTCTTAAATTCAACCATACTGTGAACGCTTCTTCAGAGTCTTTCAAAAAGAAAAAGAGGAACATCTCCAAAACTTAGATGCCACTCTTTAGAAACTGGAACACTATAGTCTGAGAGTCTGCAAGGACAAGTGTAATTTGTTTTAATCTGCCATTGAATATTTGGGACACACAATTGATGCTGCTGGCCTTCCCAAGCCCCTTGCTATGGCTAAGGCCATTAAAGAGGCACCTGCACCTCAGAATGTAAGTCAGTTTCGTTCTTTCCTGGGATTGTTGAATTATTATGGAAGATTTGCTCCAAATTTGGCAACAATTCTGAAACCATTAATAACTTCTTTTGCCAGAACAAGACATGGAAGTGGATAGATCAATATGGTGACACCATCATGCAAGCCAAAGAAACGTAAGTCTGAAGCACTCATGCACTTTAATCCTACTCTACTCTTACAGTTAGCTTGTGATGCATCCCCTTCTGGTATAGGAGTGGTGGTCTCCCACAATATGCCATTGGGTGAAGAAAGACCCATGGCTTTTGCTTCTCAAACCTTGAGCAAAGCCGAGAGTAATTGTGCCCAGATTGGGAAACATTAGGGATCATTTTTTGATTCAAGAAATTCCATCAGTTCCTATATGGGAGAAAGTTTACATTGTTGATAGAACATTGTTCATTCGCTATATTTTTGGATCACACTTGGAATTGCGTCACTTGCAACAAGTAGAATGCAAAGATGGACATTACTTTTGTCTGCACATACTTCTCCTTTATCCTTTCTGAAGTCGATGACAATCTCCTTTGTTTTGTTGACATTGAGGGAGAGATTATTGTTGCCCCACGAATTCACCAGATTCTCTATCTCATTCCTATATTCTGTCTCATCATTGTTTGAGATCCAACTCACTACAGTGGTGTCATCAGCAAACTTGAAAATTGAATTGGAGGGGAATTTGGCAGTCATAGGTGTACAAGGAGTATAGTAGGGGGCTGAGAACACAGCCTTGTGGGGCACCGGTGTTGAGGATGGTCATGAGGAGGTGTTGTTGACTGTCCTTGCTGATTGTGGTCTGTGAGTTAGGAAGTTCAGGATCCAGTCACAGAGTGAGGTTCCGAGGCCCAGGCCATAGAGTTTGGAGCTGACTTTTGTGGCAATAATGGTGGTGAAGGCTGAGCTCTGGTCAATAAATAGGAGTCTGACATATGTGTCCTTGTTATTTAGATGTTCCAGGGTTGAGTGCAAGGCCAGGGAAATGGCATCTGCTGTGGACCTGTGCAGCGACAGGCAAATGCAGTGGATCCAAATAGTCCAGGAGGCTGGAATTGATTCATGCCAAGACTAGCCTTTTGAAGCACTTCATAATAATGGATGTCACTGCCACCGGCCGATTGTCATTAAGGAACGCTGCTTGGTTTTTCTTAGGTACAAGAATGGTGGTCATCCTCTTGAAGCTGATAGGGACCTCAGATTGTTGTAAAGAGAGGTTGAAGATGTCTGCGAATACTCTTGCCAGCTCATCCACACAGGATCTGAATGCTTGCCCGGGTATCTCATCCAAGCCAATCACTTTTCTATTCTGACATCTGCGATGGTGAGCTCAGATGCAGGTTCATGCAGGGCTTCCAGGGTGGAGGACATACTCTCGCTGACCTCTTGCTCAAAGTGGGCATGGAATACATTAAGCTCATTAGGGAGGAGTGTGTTGGACCTGGCGATTTTACATGCCTTCATCTTGTTGCCTCTAACTTTTTCGGATCTTGCCATAGTTGGCGGGGGCCGGTGTGGCTAGCCTGTGACTCTAGCTTGGTCCAGTACTGTCTTTTGGCATCTTTGATGGATTTCCTTAGATCAAGTCAGGTTTTCTTATATAGGTCAGTGCCATTTGACTTGAACACCCCAGACCTGGACTTCAGCAAGCAGTAGACATCCCTGTTCATCCATGGTTTGGGGACACGGGTTTGCTTCTTTGGCATAGTCTTCAACACACTTACTAATGAAGTCAGTTACTGTAGTGTCATACCTCATTCAGGCAAAGTTTTTAATAATTTGAATAAATTATTCAGCCTCTTGCCCACCTCCGGTGTGAGGCCGCCCTCATGGAAGTCCAGCTGTTGTAAAATCGTGAGCGCTGAGAAATCGAGTGTGATCCTGATTTCTTGGTTCTCGCATGATTTTACTGACTCACTCCGCCCCCCCAATGGATGGGGCAGGATGGTAAAATTCCACTCATGATGTCTCCCTTCTCCGTTCACCTCCATGCTAAGGCCACCACCACTGCCTCTGTGATCCCCAGTGCTCTCTGTCCTGCTGTTCCATTTCCATCCTATCCATTTACACCATAGACAATCAGCAGTGGCCTCCTTTGATTCAACACAGCTTGTGGTTAAGGCAAGCCTTTGAATACTGGTGGCTAGCTGAAAAACATGCCGGCCTCACTGGCCCCCTGCTATTTGTGCAATGAGTCAGCAGTCCAGGTTACACTGTCCTGCATGCTGAAATCATGGAAATGAGGAGGCAGCATGAAATTTGTGTTCTGCCTGCCTCAAAGAGGACAGACATGAGTGGGTCGCAAATTGCAACCTTGTATCTGTGAACAGGCTTTAACAATTCTCCCCCAATTGAAGAGTTCATGCATTCCAGGCTAAAGGGTATTGAAAGAACTAAATAGGTTATTGTTCTGGTAAGAAAGTAATATGGAATATGTTGTCTCAGAAACAAGTTTTTTTTTGGAACAGTTAGTTTAAGCGCAGATATTTATTTCTTCATTGTTAAATAACACTATCTACATAGTTACTTTGTCTTTTTTGTTGTGATTGATTTAAGTTCTCAAGCTTTTAGGCACAGTGTGTAGCTTCAGCAAATCCAGTTTGGGTAAACTATGTTCCATTACTAAAGCACCTTGGTGGAAAATGGTGCAAGTTTCTAAAAAAAAAGTTGGATAGGAGTATATTATGTGACAATAGAGAGCTAAAAGTGATTATAATACAGCAAACTCATGAGATGATAACTTCAAAAGTGAAATTTGATTGTTATAATCCTAATCTGAACCCCATGTCATGGTCAAGTTGTGACGTAATATCAAGTGGAATATTTTATGAAGTTATTTTTTTTCTGTGCTGTTAAAGTTGAAGAATTGCTGAACTAACAAATAGTTTATCCAGTCACATATGCCTTGCAGCAGTTTCAAGCTTCAGTGACTAGGTACCTGGTCCAGCTAACTCTGAACAAAAAAAGTCCTAATGTCACATTAATGCTACTAATGGCCAGAACAATAGCAGTTAGGTTCTACAGAGAGTGGTGGTTAGTTAGTCTGACACCACTTTCTCTGGGATCTTGATCAGTTGGGCTAGTGGGCTTTGAATGGCAGATGAATTTTAATTTAGATAAATGTGAGGTGATGCAGTTTGGTAGACTGAATGAGAGCAGGACTTACTCAGTTAATGGTAGGGTACTGGGGACAGTTATAGAACAAAGAGATCCAGGGATACAGGTTCGTAGCTCCTTGAAAGTGGAGTCACAGGTGGACAGAATGGTGAAAGAAACTTCCAACATGCTTGTTTTCAGTGGTCAGAACATTGAATACAGGAGTTGGGATGTCTTGTTGAAGTTATACAAGACATTGGCAAGGCCACCCTTGGAACACTGTGTATAGTTCTGGTCACCCTATTATTGAAAGGATGTTATTAAACTAGAAAGAGTGCAGAAAAGATTTCCTAGGATGCTACTGGGATTTGATGGTTTGAGTTATAAGGAGAGGCTAGATAGACTGGGACTCCTCCCTGGAGCATAGGAGACTTGGGGGTGATCATATAGAGGTCTATAAAATAATGAAGGGCATAAATAAGATAGATGGTCAACATCTTTTCCCAAGGGGATTCTAAAACTAGAGCACACAGGTTTAAGGTGAGAGGCGTGAGATACTAAAGGGTCCAGAAGGGCAATTTTTTTCACACAGAGTGGTGGGTGTCTGGAACAAGCTGCCAGGGTAGTAGTAGAGGCAGGTACAACTTTGTCTTTTAAAAAGCATTTAGACAGTTACATGGGTAAGATAGGTATAGAGAGATATGGGCCAAACACAGGCAATTTGGGCTGGCTTAATTGTTGAAAAAAAGGGTGGCATGGACAAGTTGGGCCAAAGAGCCTGTTTCCATGCTGTAAACCTCTATCTATCTATGTTTCCAAAAGCAAAAGGAATCCTGACTTCAGTCTTGGGAATACATATCCAGTGTCCAATATCGAGGATGCATGTCCCATGATCTCCCCTGAGTTGCACTGTGCTACATCAGCAGCTCCTGTTTGACTATCAAAGCGAACAGAACTCCAGGCAACAGCCTGTGCTGTCTCCAATCAAGCTGGTGATGGCAGAAAGACCTCGGCTCCTCATCAAACCTGCCAACTACTGGAACCTTGCGCATACAAGAGTACATAGTGCACTGGGAGGCTGTCACCATCCCCTGGACGTTGCTTCCCCACCCCTTGATTTCCCCTCGATTGCACCCTCCTCCCCCTCCGCCTGATCAATCATCGCACTAGAATGTGTGTGGATGGAGTGTCAATCAAGTGATTGCTTTCTCCTGGATGGCCTGAGCTTCTTGAGTTTTGTTAGAGTTGAACTCTTCCCAGCCAATTGGAGAGTATTCCTTCACACTTCTAACTTGTGCCCTGTAGATGGTGAACAGGCCTTGTAGACTCGGGGGTGAGTTACTCACTCTATGATTCCAAGTGTCTGATCTGCTCTTGTAGCCAGAGTATTTATATAGCTAGTTCAGTTCAGTTTCTGTTCAATGGTAACCCCTAAGATGT
The DNA here is from genome assembly GCF_965287045.1 of Carcharhinus amblyrhynchos. Classification (NCBI taxonomy): domain Eukaryota; kingdom Metazoa; phylum Chordata; class Chondrichthyes; order Carcharhiniformes; family Carcharhinidae; genus Carcharhinus; species Carcharhinus amblyrhynchos. The sequence goes on from NC_137334.1 coordinate 59,483,449, forward strand.
TGTTAGTGTGGGATTCAGCCATTGAATGTTAAGAGGCGATGGTTAGATTCTCTTTTGTTGGAGATAGCCATTGCCTGACACTCGTGTGGCATGAGTATTACTTCCACTTACCAGACCAAGCCTGGATATTGCCAAATCTTGATGCATTTGTTTGTTTTTATAGGGGTTAGATACTTGAGGGGATTTAAATGTACTCAATGAGCTTTCATGAATTATATTTTTGCTATAATTATATCAATAATAGATGTTTAGAACTTATTTTTTCATTTCAGTATGGCTGCTAAGGTCTGCCCATTGTGGAAATTGGTTGTGTTGGCATGGAGGGTGTTAAGGCCAAAGCAAGGTGTTGGGAGATTGGCACTAAGTCGGCTTCAGGGCTAGAAAAATTCTTGGATGTGTTGGAGGGCATGGGCTGGCATGGAGTGTAAGGGGCCTGAAGTATTGGCGAGATGAGCGTACTCTGAGTTTGCTTAGGGACTATAAAAGGTCAAGGGGTGGTGGAGACATGGGTTGACATGAATTAGCAGGTATGAGTAGGTTGAAGAGAAGGAATTTGAAGGGAGACATCTAATGTTTAAGAAAACACCTGGGACAAAATGCCAGAGGACTGAGGCAGGCCTTCTAAAAAGTCTGACAACACCAGGTTTAAGTCCAACCGATTTATTTGATAATAAATTCACTAGCTTTCAAGGTTACCCTCTTCGTCAGGTGAATGGAGAGTTCTGACTTTTTACTGTGTTTACCCCAGTCCAATGCTGGCATATCCACAGCAGGCCTTCTAAACAGCCTGCCTCAGTAGTTGGCTGCCCTGTCACTGTGTCTGGGGCACAACTCCATCCGGCACGAGTGCTCCCCCATCCTGGAAAGATAATCCAGCCAATGAGGGTACTTTTTTCACAGGCAGATACAATAAGCCAAGATTTTTAGGACTCTGAATTGATGTTGCTTCTCGCAACCAAAACAAAATGTCTACTATGTCATGTCAGTACAGGCATAGCGATAGGGCATTGGTGAGGCCGCAGCTGGAGTACTGTGTGCAGTTTTGGGCACCGCACCTGCGCAAAGATATTTTGGCCTTGGAGGGAGTGCAGAGGAGGTTTACTAAGCTGATACAGGAGTTGAGGGGGTTGAGCTATGAGGAGAGGCTGAATAAACTAGGCTTGTACTCGTTAGAGTTTAGAAGAATGAGGGGAGATCTCATTGAGACATATAAGATGATGAATGGGATGGATAGGATAGAGGTGGAGAGACTCTTCCCGCTCAAAAAAGACAGTAGGACTAGGGGGCACAGCCTTAAGATAAAGGTTTAGAACGGAGTTGAGGAGGAACTTCTTCACTCAAAGGGTGGTGAATCTCTGGAATTCTCTGCCCGTTGAAGTGGTGGAGGCTGCCTCGCTAAATATTTTTAAGACGCGGGTTGATGGGTTTTTGATAAGAGAGGGGATTAAGGGTTATGGGGAGAGGGCGGGAAAGTGGAACTGAGCCACGACAGATCAGCCATGATCTTATTGAATGGCGGGGCAGGCTCGAAGGGCTAGATGACCTACTCCTGCTCCTATTTCTTATGTTCTTATGTTCTTATGATATTACATTTTTCTTAAAAAGCTGTATTCCTTTTAAAATGGAACTGGTAAGCTGATAATATGACAGCTAAGGGGGTCAAGTGATTGCTTAATGTTTCAACAGACTAACAAGTTTCTGAATTGAATTATAATGGGTGGGTGCCTCCCCACATCAATGGACATGCCAAAACAGTACTCTTCTGCGGAATTTCACACCTGCTATTGTTGAAGCTTACTCTAAAACAGAGACAACAGATTCCAGGTTTGCATTTGACAAAGGAAATCTATCAAGACCAAAGTGTGAAAGATTACCATCTAATGAACATCAATGGCCTTTGACCACGTGACTCAAACTAATTCTTTACTTCTGAAAGATCACTATTGTCCTCTATTGTGTATCAATGACTGTTAATCATGTGATTGAAACTGTTCTCTGATAACAAACACCCTATTAAAAAACCCAGCAAAGATCTGGGCATTCTGCAAACCAACATCAAAATTCCACAAAGGCAGAGAAAGGCTAACTCCTAATAAATATTTTTAAGTAATAGTTTTTCTCCTTCTTGTATCTTGTAATAAAGTAAGAGCCTAAATAAGATGTATTGATTCTTTAGTTTGAACATAACTCTTTTCTGGGATAGAAACAGGACTTAATATGAATTTAGTGGATTACAAATTGCAAAGTATTAAAACAAAAAGACTATCAGATTAAACAAATCAAATCAATCAGTCAAAATTATTTTGTGGGTCACCAAAGCCACATACACCAATCTATTGATGCAAGGTTGGTACAGTAATTGGAACTGTAGTAGTTTCTGAACTGTGTAGGCGCCAGAGATTTAAATGGATCATCAGACTAAGACAACAGCTTAATCACAGAAATATCTGGGAAATCTGGCTGCCAGCTCAAATATAAAGGGATGTGGTCACTTAAAATCATTCATTCACCTCTAATAAAATTCTCACCCATGCATTTTTCACCACCAACTTGATTTGTCTTTATGTTCTTTGAATGGTTTCTTGAATCTTTCTGTATATTCCATCTTGTCTAAAACTCCATAACTCACAACCACTGACCCATAACTCTGCCTTCTCCACTGGTTTTCTATCTCTCATTTTCAAAATCCTTTCCATTATTTACAAGTTTCTCCATGGTATCAAATCCCAGCTCGATGTCTCAAATCAAGCAATGCAGTCCTTCACTTTGGATCTACTGCATGTTTCATATTTCCCTTCCTTTCAGTGACAAGGCCACAATCTGTCATGCTCTTCTGTTAGAATTTTCGTCAGAAATAAATTCCCCAAATTCCCTTCCAACTCAAGTCTTACTGATTTTTGATTCGATTTGATTTATTCTTGTCACATGTATTTACAGTGAAAAGTATTGTTTCTTGTATGCTATACAGATAAAACATACCAGTCATACAGAAGGAAACGAGAGAGTGCAGAATGTAGTGTTACAATCATAGCTAGGGTGTAGAGAAAGATCCACTTAATGCAAGGTAAGTCCATTCAAAAGTCTGACAGCAGCAGGCAAGAAGCTGTTCTTGAGTCAGTTGGTACGTGACCTCAGACTTTTGTATCTTTTTCCTGATGGAAGAAGGAGGAAGAGAGTATGTCCATGGTGCGTGGGATCCTTAATTATGCTGGCTGCTTTGTTGAGGCAGTGGGAAGTGTAGACTGCCCAAGACTGCAAGAAACTACAAAAGGTTGTGAATGTAGCTCAATCCATCATGCAAACCAGCCTCCCATCCATTGACTCAGTCTACACGTCTCGCTGCCTTAGAAAAATAACCAGCGTAATCAAGGACATACTCTCTCCTGCCTTCTTCCATCAGGAAAAAGATACAAAAGTCTGAGGTCACGTACCAAACCAACTCCAGAACTGTTTCATCCCTGCTGCCATCAGACTTTTGAATGGGCCTACCTCGCACTAAGTTAATCTTTCTCTACACTCTAGCTATGACTGTAACACTCCATTCTGCACTGTCTCCTTTCCTTCTCTGTGTAGTGCATAAGAAGCAATACTTTTCACTGCATGTTAATACATGGGACAATAATAAATCAAATCAAATCAAACAATTGTTCCTTGCAACATATCTCCCCATCTTCAAATGTCAAATGTCTTCTGTCAGTCTATCCCCATAATCTTCCAACACCTCCTTTATTTCTTGTTCAGTGTCCAATTAGAGGTCATAGAAGTTTACAGCGTAGAAACAGGCCCTTTGGCCCAATTTGTCCACACTGCCCAGTTTTTACCATTAAGCTAGTCCCAATTGCCTGCGTTTGGCCTGTATCCCTCTATACCAATCTTACCCATGTAACTGTCTAAATATTTTTAAAAGACAAAATTGTACCCGCCTCATCTACTACCTCTGGCAGCGCATTCCAGACACTCACCCTCTAGACCCTTTTGTATCTCTCCCCTCTCACTTTAAACCTATGCCCACTAATTTTAGATTCTCCTTATGTTGGGAAAAAATGTTGACTGTCTGCCTTATCGATCTCTATACAATCATCCCTAAGTCTGCTATGCTCTAGGGAAAAAGTTCCCAGTCTATCCAATCTCTTCTTAGAACTCAAACCATCAAGTCCTGGTAGCATCCTAGTTAATCTTTTCTGCACACTTTCTAGTTTAATAATAGTCTTTCTATAATAGGGTGACCAGAACTGTACACAATATTCCAAGTGTGGTCTTACCAATATCTTGTACAACTTCAACAAGACATCCCAACTCCTGTATTTAATATTCTTACCAATGAAACCAAGCATGCCGAATGCCTTCTTCATCACCCTGTTTACCTGTGACTCCATTTTCAAAGAACTATGAACCTGTACCCCTAGATCTCCTTGTTCCATAACTTTCCCCAGGGCCCTACCATTAACTCAGTAAATCCTGCCCTGGTTCAATCTACCAAAATATATCACCTCACATTTATCTAAATTAAAATCCATCTGCCATTCATCAGCCTACTGGCCCAATTGATCAAGACCACATTGCAATCCTGGATAATCTTTTTTCTCGTCTCTTCCCAACTCCTTCCCAACATTATACACAATCCACTGTTAATGATATACTATAACTCCAAGTTTTTTAAATTCATTTATGGCACATGGGCGTCACAGGTATACCAGCATTTATTGCCAATCCCTAGTTGCCCTTATGATGAGCTGCCTTCCTGGGAACTGAGTGGCTTGCTACTCAGAGGGCAGTTGAGAATCAACCACATTGCTGTGGCTCTGGAGTCACATGTAGGCCAGACCAGGTAAGGACAGCAGATTTCCTTCCTTAAAAGACATTAGTGAACCAGATGGGTTTTTATTTCCGTTGCCATGTCGGGCCTTTCATTTTCTGGTGACATTATTCCAATGTAATTTAAGCTGCATTTAAATAGCCATTGTAATGTCAACAGAAAATTGTTGTACAGTCACTTTTTTGGTAGGATGGCTGAGGCCCAAGGCAAAAATGGGAAATTTATAAAGGTACAATTCTCATATGGTGAGAAAGAATAAAGTGTTTTGTGGATGCTTACATTCATGTTCTTGTACTACAGACGTTTTTTAAATATTCCCTCGCGAAATTTCCTCCTGATTTTCCCGACCTGCTGTTGGAAGCAAAGCAGAAGATTGGCATATGCCCTGTTCTAGGCATGGATGGCATCTCTGCCTATCTTGTGATGGCAAATCTGGACAACATCACCACCCTTCCCCAAGTAAATTTCCAACATTTATTTATACCTTAACAATACATTTAATTAATTTGGCTGTATTTAAATACATTGGTGTCCCTGAACTGGTAATACTCCACCAGTTCACCTGTTAACTATTAACCAATGCTTAAAATTAATGGTGTATCTTTATCAACTGTGGACTCACTGTTGTAAACATTTGTGCCCAACACACAAATCTGGACACAATCTGTTCATTGTCTTTGGAGAAGCAGCATCTCTCTGGGGAATGAGTGCCGTATATCTTAGAGATAAGATCAGTTAGCAGACAGACCACTCTGAGAATGGTTTTAATTTGTTTCTCTAAAATGGTGGGCTTAGTTTTTGGGATATCACCATACTGGATTTTTATTTTCTTTGCCGCACAATTTAAAGCAATGTTCGCAGCCTTATGTGAATGCCAGCAACATTTATTCGTAGTCCCCTTAGCTTGTTTGCGTATAATACAGTCACTAAGAGGCCAAGGAGGTATGTGGTAGTCATTGCAACTGTTGATTTAACTCTGTGTGGGGGTGCTTGGCTGGGAGTCGACAGAAACTCTCAGTAAGCTGTGGCTTTTCACCTTACTGACCACTAACATTGCAGCCTTTTACTCCCAGCTTTTCTTTGTTGATGCACGTTGGTGTGTATCTACAAGGTGCAAAACAATGTGAGCCATGAATCAGTTATCAGTGAAATTGGGTAAGTCAATTCTTAACATTTGTTGCTTTTCTTAGGATTCTGTAAAATACTGGAGAACTGAATGGAAGTTAAATCAATTTGTGAGACGTAAGACACCCAGAGTGTTTTAATGGTCTAGCTTGAAGAGTAATGTGTTAAACTCGGTTGTGCATGAGCTTAAGGCAGTACTTCAACTCATGCATCTGAGTTTAAACAAAATAAACAATAGTTTGTTTCTGAGAATGTTGCATGATTGGTCAGTGCATCCAACAACATGCTGCAGGGCTGTGTTTGGCATAAAACTGAGTTATAGTTGATTTTTTGTTTGCCAGGTTGCTATCCATGTGCAATGAGGCACAAAGAACAATAGCTGAAGCAAAGACCAAACAATCCAGATTCACTATCTCAAACTTAACAGTGCAGAATATATGCAGAAAAATGATAAGGAAAGTCAGCGATCTGTAGTGAGCTTTTAAAAATAGTTTGAGAATATTAACACATGACAAAATTAAATGTTTTCAATGTAATCCCTTTTTAGCCACAGGAAATTCCAGTTAGCACTCTATTGATTTTAATTCAATTCTAATATAATTATCAATGAATTATAATAAATGTTCCAAGTCTTCAACTCTTAAATCATAAAGGAAGATTGAAGACCTATTAAAAGTTTAAAAAATAATTAAGATTTTATAGAATCTCTACAGTGTAGAAAGAGGCCATTTGACCCATCGAGCCTGCACTGACAACAATCCCACCTAGGCCCTAACTCCGTAACCCCATGTATTTACCCTGCTAATCTCCCTGACACCAAAGGGCAATTGAGCATGCCCAATTAACCTGACCCACACATTTTTGGAGTATGGGAGCAAACCAGAGCACCCAGAGGAAACCCACACAGACAAGGGGAGAATGTGCAAATTCCACGTGGACAGTTACCTGAGGTTGGAATTGAAACCGGGTCCCTGGCACCACCGTGCCACCCTGTTTCTGATGTGGTGCTCTAGTGGGATAGTAGTCAGAATGACACGTTTGTAAGAATTGCAAAATGATTATTAACCGAGTCTACATAATGGCTTGCAACTATTATTATAAGCTTTAATTCATGCCTAAAAGGTCATTTTGTATGTTTTTTCATGGCTATAATGAAGCATTTTTTTCATAGACATTTTTTTGTCACACCACAGTAGAAGATAGCTAGAGAGAAAATGCTATTACATAAGTTCTGTTGCTATTACATAAGTTATTTTATTATAGAATGAGGTAGCTTGCATTCATTTCACAGAATTACAGCAAATAATGTGACAGCAAATAAGGAGTTAATAAGCGTTTGAAATTGTATTACTGAAGGTTTGCATATTTTTACCTGAACAGGTTAACCAATTACCTGCAAATATCACAATGAGTCATTTCTAAACTTTAATTATTTTTACTTTTAATGCTGTTTGTCGAAGATTTTGTAAATGCTAGGCCAGTATTTATTGCCAATCCCTAGTTGCCCTGAAAGGAGGTGATGGTGAGCTGTCTTCTTGACAACTGAGTGGCTTGCTAGGCCATTTCAGAGGGCAGTTGAGAGTCAACCATTTTTTGGCTAAGATCAAGTGACGTATTGACATGCTGTGCTTGGTTGAAGTCATTAGGTTACATTGTAGCTTCATTTGAAGCAATTTTTAAAAGTGGCTATCTCGGCCTTTTGGCTAAGATGCACATGAGATCAAGCCTTGAAGGAGGAGCCACACCTACTCCAATCAGCTTGGATCATATAGATCAAGCCCAAGACAGGAGGTGAGAGCCCTGTCTTGTTGGCTTGGATTGGGAATGTCTCAACTTGTTGAGACTCTGAATTGGACTTGATTTAATTGAATTGGAATAAAAATATTACTGTAGCTCTGGAGTCACATGTAGGCCAGACCAGGTAAGGACAGCAGATCTCCTTCATTAAGGGACGTTAGTGAACCAGGTGGGTCTTTATTTCCATTGCCATGTAGGGCCTTTCATTTTTCCATTGTACTTTAAGCTGCATTTAAGTAGTCATTGTAATATCAACAGAAAACTGTTGTAAGTCACTATTTTGGTAGGATGTTTGAGGTCCAAGGCACGAATGTAAAAAATGAATGACGTGGGCCAAGTAGATCAGGACAGTTTGAGAGAGTGGTTAATAAAGTATAGAGTTTCCTAGACTTTATTAATAGGAGCATAGAATATATGAGGAAGAAGGTCATGTTGAATTTGTATAAGACACTAGTGCAGCCTCAGCTGAATATCCGGTTCTGGGTGCCGCACTATGGAAAGTACGTGAAGGCGTTGAAGAGAGTGCAAAAAAGATTCATAAGAATGGTTCCAGGGATGAGGAATTTCAGTTCCGTAGCTAGAGTGGAAAAGTTAGGATTGTTTTTTCATGGAGAAGAGAAACCTGAGAGGAGATCTGCTGGAGATAATTAAAATCATGAAGGGTCTGGAGAGAATAGATGGGATAAACCGTTTCCATTCCTGAATAGATCAAGATCAAGAGGACACATATTTAAAGTAATTGGCAAAAATAGCAAAAACAACAGGAGAGAAAGCTTTCTCACGCAGCAGGTGAATAGGGCCTGGAATGCACTGCCTGAGAGTAAGGCACAGACTGGTTCAACTGAAGCATTGAAAAAGGAATTAGACTGTAATTTGCAATCTTGTATTTAGATATTGATTACTTGTCAATCTTTAAAAAATAATTCTCAATTTTGATTTACCATTTCCTTCATATCCAAATTTTACTGTAATCTGAAAGTTATATAAGAATCTCCTGATAAAATTAACAGCTTTGATTAGGTCTGATCGCATATTAAATCTGAATTCCGGTGCATTAAATAAAGTAGAAGTTAATTAACTATCAAGCTTTTCTCGTTGATTGGCTTGTGAGTGGTTGGGAGTGGGCAGGGTGAAGGGATCACAGTGAGGCCCGGAGTTCATGGATATCTGCTGTTTACTCCTGTTCCTTCCACTCATGGGATAAAAAAGAATATGAAGCCAGATTATTGTCTTATTAGCAATCAAACAGGTTATATTCAGTTGAGAAAGATCAGCACACGTTAACATGCCAATCTTTTAGGACCTTTTACAATTTCTCACAGGGAATTATTTGTGTTAAAGTACCATGTCCTTTTGCAGAGATTCATGCTTTTAAGTTCGCCAGGATTGGAATGACTAAATTCTTTTTTCCTGTGGGGCAATGTATGTCGCAAGGCTATCAATAATGTCAAGAACTTCCAGTACCTGGAATGTCTGTGCTTAGCAATGATGAACTGATGACATTATCAGCCTCAAACAAGATTCAACTTGTAAGATGGGTCTTTCTCTTCTGTATTTCAATTGTAGCACAAAAATCTAAAGATAACTTGGCTTTGGATTTTGTCATGCTGAAATTCTCAAAACTAACTGCTGAGAGCAGTAAGTGTAATCAAAATCTTATTTCTAATAAACTGCAAATTTATGGCTTATATTCTCAGTAAAAATATCAAATAAGACAACATGGCTATTAATTTTGATCCTGGGTAACACTATTCCCATTTCTTGATACTGAATTTAAAACTGCTAACATTAGATAGTATCAGGCTGAATGTACAATGCTTTACATTTTGCCAGCAGTGTGTCTCCCACCAAATTTAATAAAACACAACACTCATCACTCATGTAAATGGTGCTCAAATTGCAGATAAACATCTTTTTCACTGGAGTAACCTATAATATAAATGTAAAAGCCATCTGAACAAGAATTGTTCTTGTAACTAAGTTTTAATTCACAGTGGCGAAAAGAAAAGGTAAATATTGCCTGTGCAGACTATTTGAATTTTCTGTGATATTGTATCCAAGCAACGCTTCAGTGAAAGGGCTGAATGCACAGGACCCTGCCTTCAACATACTGTCCTGCTGCTTTTCAAACAAACCATGGCAACCATTTCGTTTTCAGTCTTTCAATCAAGATATTACACATTGTCACAAAAATGGGCTAGAGCTTCACCAACCACCTACCGGCATATTGAACTCTCCAAGGAAGACCTGTGTTTTCTTTAAAGAAATACAAGTAAAGACACTGATCAAAAGATGGTCGAATCTACAAAGTGCCCACTTTCTAGAAAATTTCCATCTGAGTTTTACTGACAGACCTGTCCTGAGAAATGGAATTTCAGAGCTGAAGAAATGTTAAGGCCCATTTTGGAGACACTTTAAAGAAAGATATGGAAATTGCAAAAGGCTGGGTTTTAAATTCCCATGTTTGTGGAGACAATAGACTGTTTCCTACATCTCTTCAAAATTCAAAACAAAATCCCCTGTTGAAATGTATCTCAGGATATGTAAAAAAATAAGTCCAGTTGAAGACAAAATGGACTTCAGATGCATGGCATGCCTATTCCTCCAGTTGAAGGCCAGCGAGTGACAGAGACAGAAGAACAGAGAAGCAACATCAGTCAGTTACCCCTACAGAGATAGGCAGGTGATCTGTCTCCGTCTTGCTGGAGGCAAGTTGTCTAACAGGTAGCAAGTTGAAAGCAAAAGAACAGCCTCTTCAGTTATCCCTGCAGAAGCAAAGAGATCAACTCTGTCTCTGGGAATAAGCAAGTAAGTGTCCTTAACACACTTTGAAATGGCTAAAGTCAACTCTACCGAAATCACTGAACATAATGGCTGCAACGGGCTACTATCTACACTTCATGGACAAGCCAAGGACTGATTTGTATATTCTTTTAATTTTTATTTGGACTCTTACCTCTCACTTCTGATGCGTGAATGTATGGATGGGAGGGGCTATCTATTATTTTCCCTTGGTCTTCCTTTGTAACTAATAAACTTACTCTCAAGAATGCCTGGTTAAATTGGCTGCCTATAAAATATAAATATATTTGGATTGGGAAAAGGTGTCCATGAGAAAACAATTTTAAGTGAACCTTTGTTGTGATCAGGTTGAATAAAAAGGGGAGCCAACTCAATCCTTTTCATCTGGTCATAACAAAATATACTAGTCAATCTGGTACGGCCTTGGAGATGGGGAGTCAAGACCAAATAGTGCATTCCGGTCAAGCTGGATTATGGGTTTGAGGAATATTGAAATAGATCACCCTCATTTGGAGAGAGAACCCGTCTCCATGGGTAACCCTGCAAAAATTGATTACCTCTTGGGTCAGGAAAATCCAGCACCATGTTGAATTTATTGCTTTTTATGGAACATTTGTCAGTTTAATGGGACTTTGTCATCTTTCACCAGTGTCATAGAATGAGTTTGCGATGAGATGTTATATCAATGTAGATGTAATTGTAGATCAATGTAATTATATTTACTGTGCAAAATAGTTTGAGATAGAAACAAAAACACTCTCATGTGAGAGTATTGGTGGTTTATGTTGCACAATTTTGCTGTCCTGTGACATTGATGACAATTCTGTCATGTTCAAAAGCATTAGAAAAATCTAACCTGTGAGAAGATGCTTGAAAAAAATGTTTCTTTTTCTGATATTTATGCAGGTAACTAAGGACCTGGAGGTTTCTGCGCCTACATTCATTGAACCATAGAATGATGGAAAAGTTACAGCACAGAAAGAGGCTGTTCAGCCCATCATGTCTGTTGAAAAATATAAATGACGGGGCTGGAAAATTCCACCCAAAGTTTTTGAAGAAACCTGGGAGGTCCATGGGAATAGATGTTTGAAGGTAGCTGGACATATTGAGATAGTTATTAATAAAGCATGTGGGAATCTTGTGCTTCATAGATAGAGGTATTGAGTACAAAATCAGGATGGTAATGCTGTTTTTTATAAATCTCTAGTTTGGCACTGTGTTTGGTCTGGTCATCACACTTCAAGAAGGATATGGAGGTCTTTGAGAGGGTGCAGAAGCAATTTGTCAGAATGGTTCCAGGGAAGAGGGATTTTAGCTAAAGGTTAGGTTGCAGAAGCTGCTTTTGCTTTTGCAGCAAAGGCAATCAAGGTGAGATTTGATAGAAATGCTATGAATTATGAAGATTGAGATAAGGTAGGTAAATAAACACCATTCCCATTTGTGAATGTACAAGTATACATACAAATATAAGAACTAGGAGCAAGAGTAGGCCCCCCTATTTCTGTGATTTATTTGAATCCTCTGTTGTTAAGACTGATGCAAAATACTTATTCAATTCATCTGCCAGCTCCTTATTTTCTTTTATTAATTTCCCACTCACTTCCTATAGGACCAAGACTCACTTAGTTAACTCTTCTCATTTTTATATATCTATAGAAACTTTTCTTATCTGTTTTTATATTTCTAACCAGCTTACCCTTATACTCTAACTTCCCTTCCTTATCAATATTTTAGTTGTTCTTTGCTTTTTTAAAATTTTCTGCTCAATTTTCTGACTTGCCATCCATCTTTGCACAATTATGTGCTTTTTCTTTAAGTCTGATATGATCTTTAACCTTCTTAGTTAACTACAAATGATAGATTCTCCCCCCGCCTTGAATCTTTTTTTCTCGTTGGAATATATCTATTCTGTGACTCTGAATTATCCCCTTGAATGTCTGCTATTGCGTCTCTACAGATGTATTGCTTAACTTTACTTGCCAGTTCACTTTAGCTCGCTTTGCTTTCATGCACTCATAATTGCCCTTATTTAAGTTTAAAATATTACTCTTGGACCCACTCTTCTCTCCTTCAAACTGAATGTTAAATTCAGTCATGTTATGGTTGTTGCCATGTAAAAGCACCTTCACTATGAGATCATTAATTAATCCTATCTCATTCCACAATACCAGCTCTATCGTAAACTGCTCTCTGGCTCCAGAACATTCTGTTCTAAGAAACAATCCTGAAAACATCCTATGAACTTCTCACCTAGGATATCTTTGCCCATCTGATTTTTCCAGTGTTTCTGTTAATTAAGACCCCTATGATTGTTGGTGTATCTTTCAGGCAAACTCTCATCATCCCTTTATTTGTATTCCATCCTGCGATGTGGTTACTGTTATGGGGCCTGCATACCACTCCCACAAATGATTTTTTGCCTTTAAAATTTCTAGTCTCTAAACAAACCACTTCTACATCCTAATTTTCATTGGATCATTTGTCTCCAATGTGCCAATGCCATTTTTAATTAACAGAGCAATCCTCCATATTTTCATAACTTCCTGTTTTTCCTAAATGTCACATCCCCTTGAATATTCAGATTGCTATCTATGTCATCTTGTATGGGCTATCAGATCATATTTATTTCCATTTATGCTATCAGTTCATCTGCTTTGTTTCAAATGCTACAAGAATTGAGATACAGAGCCTTTAGTTTTGTCCTTTTATTATTTTTGTAGCATCTAGCCTTGACTTCTGATTTACTCTTAGATTTGTACTCTCTGCCTCTTCTTGTCACAGTCTGTTTATCATTTCCCACATTAAGACATTTTTCTCTTTTTTGCCTTTACTCTTTAAATCATCATAGCTTCCCAAATTTGATCCCTTGTCCCAAATATTTAGCTTAAAATCCTCTCTGCTTCCCTAGCTATGTGAATCATTAGAACACCAACTCCAGCACATTCACATGTAGACCATCCCAAAGGTACAATGCTAACTTTACCCAGTACTGGTGCCAAAACCTCACAAATTTCAATACCCCACAAACTTCTTCTGGTCTGCTTCACAGTGAACCTGATCTGCTTCACATTCATCGTGTTCTCTTCACAGTGATCCTCATCTGCTTCACACTCCTCCCGGTCTACTTCACAGTGTCCGTAAATATTGAATTGATTCAAGTTTCAAACTATTTCTGTTGTGTTTTCAGCAACATTTTTACTTTGTTTTATTATTCTAATTTTGTTTATCTACTTTTACAACCCTTCTCCTTTCATGTTTAATTTGGATAAATATCCTATACTAATAGCCAGCTTCCCAGATCTTGGTTAATATACAACCCATCTATCTTTCTTGATGCTATTTTTATCACCCTTGCCTACAAACAAAAAAAATGACTGACACTAACTTGCTCCGTATTTGTCTCATTGTTCGATTAGTGAACTATGTGTCTTTCTAAAAGTGGCACTAACACGGCCTCACAGCACCAGGGACATGGGTTTGAATCCCAGCTTGGGCACTGTCTGTACAGAGTTTGCATGTTCTCCATGTGTCTGCGTGCATTTCCTCCGGGTGCTCTGGTTTCCTGTCACAGTCTGAAAGATGTGTTGGTTAGGTGCATTGGCCATGCTAAATTCTCCTTCAGTGAACCTGAACAGGTGCTGGAGTGCAGCGACTAGGGAATTTTCACAGTAACTTCATTGTGGTGTTAATGCAATCCTACTTGTGACTAATAAATAAACTTTAAAACTTTAATGTAGCGTACACAACTTGACAATTTTCACTCCTAGATAGTATGCTTGATCTTTACATTTTGGCATGTTGTCTCTTCCTTGTGCTAATGTTTAACGTTTATTTATTAGTGTCACAAGTAGATTTACATTAACACTGCAATGAAGTTACTGTGAAAATCTCTGAATCGCAACCTTCCAACACCTGTTTGGATACACTGAGGGAGAGTTTAGCACGGCCAATGTACTTAAGAAGCACGTTTTTGGACTGTGGAAGAAACCAGAGCATCCAGAGGAAACCCATGCAGATACAAGGAGAATGTGCAGCCTCTACATAGACAGGAACCCAAGCCAAGAATTGAACCTGAGTCCCTGTCGCTGGGAGGCAGCCGTGCTAACTACTGTGCCTCATGCCGCTCCAATGTGCCAATCACGTAGAGTTGCCAAATTGTTCTTTACAAAAAACATAATCTAATTATATTTGAATCGTTCAGTTTACACTCATGCTTTTCAACTCAATTGCTATTTAAACATAAGATTCGTATAATCTTTTACAATAATTTTTTATTGTAGTTCTTGTGTGTTTGTTTACAAACTTCTGACAGGACTTTCTCATGGGCAAATCATAGTTGCTTTTACAATTGACAACATTACTTTAAGATGGATTATTACTTTGCAATTTTTTGTTCCGAGATTGAATCTTCTGTGCATCTTTACTAAAATTAATATGATCAGTTGTCAGCTGGAAGTGTTGTGGAGGCAGGTTCAATCAAGACATTCAAGAGGGCATTAGATGATTACTTGAAGAGAGATGATGTCTGACATTTTGGCTAATATCAAGGATAGAGTCAAGCCCCAGCTCAGATGTAATGCCTGTTCTTGTCAGCTTGGATCTAGGATGTCCATTTTGAGGGACCATGACTTGGATTCAAATTGAATTGATTTTTGGAGCAAGCAAGGAGCTGGATTAGGGTCTTGCCTCTGTTCACTCTGCACATTGGCTTTGTAACTCTAAGAAAGGACTAAAATTTAAAAAGATTAGAAACAATGTGCAGGAGTACGGGGAAAAAGCAAAGGAATGGCACCAAGTCATGATGTTTGTTTGGAGAGCTGGTGCAGACACAATTGGCAAAATCTTTCGACAAGGCGAGGTGGTAGGATTGGATGGGTGGCGAAAATGAGAAACACAACCAGTTTTTCAACTCCTGTGATCATATTCGGATTGGCGGATGGTGACTAGTGGAGTGCCCCAGGGGTCGGTGCTGGGGCCTCAGCTATTTACCATTTATATAGATGATCTGGAGGAGGGAATTCAGTGTAGGGTGTCGAAATTTGCTGATGACACCAAGATTGGTGGAACGGCAAATTGTGCGGAGGGTGTGGAGAGTCTACAGAAGGATCTAGATAGGCTGGGCGAATGGGCCAGGAAATGGCAAATGGAATTTAATGTTGGCAAGTGCGAGGTGGTCCACTTTGGTAGGAATAATGGTAGGAAGGATTATTACTTATGTGGAGAAAAACTGCGGCAGGCGACGGTGCAGAGGGACCTCGGGGTCCTTGTGCATGAGTCGCAAAACCCAGCTTGCAGGTGCAGCAGGTGGTCAGGAAGGCGAATGGGATGCTGGCCTTCATCGCAAGGGGGATTGAATATAAAAGTAGGGAGGTCTTGCTGCGGCTGTATAGGGCATTGGTGAGGCCGCAGCTGGAGTACTGTGTGCAGTTTTGGGTGCCGTACTTACGCAAGGATATTTTGGCCTTGGAGGGAGTGCAGAGGAGGTTTACTAGGCTGATACCGGAGTTGAGGGGGTTGAGCTATGAGGAGAGGCTGAATAAATTAGGCTTGTACTCGTTAGAGTTTAGAAGAATGAGGGGAGGTCTCATTGAGACGTATAAGATGACGAATGGGATGGATAGGATAGAGGTGGAGAGACTCTTCCCACTCAGAAAGGATAGTAGGACTAGGGGGCACAGCCTCAAGATAAAGGGGGGGCGGTTTAGAACGGAGTTGAGGAGGAACTTCTTCACTCAAAGGGTGGTGAATCTCTGGAATTCTCTGCCCGTTGAAGTGGTGGAGGCTACCTCGCTAAATATTTTTAAGACGCGGGTTGATGGGTTTTTGATAAGAGAGGGGATTAAGGGTTATGGGGAGAGGGCAGGAATGTGGAACTGAGCCACGACAGATCAGCCATGATCTTATTGAATGGCGGGGCAGGCTCGAAGGGCTAGCTCCTATTTCTTATGTTCTTATATTGCGTGCTATAGAGCATACCGCTCATAGAGAGGGAAACAAGAGAGTTTTGTTGGTGAAATCGGCTTTGCGCACAATGATCTGCTTAGTGTGTCAATAACGAGTCCCAGATGCTGTCGTCCAGACTTACTTACCTGAACCACTTGCCAGTTGAGGTTCTCCCCAGTGAGAATCACAGCCGGTCTCCTTTAGCAGAGACCAAATTTGATGGCCTCACGGGGGATCAGAGACCATTGAAGTCCCCCCCCAGGTGGTCAGGGGCAGGGCCAGGCAGTGCAAGTCTGGCAGTGCATCCCTGGCACCTTGTGGCATTGCCCACCTGGTGACCTGACACTGCTCACCAACACCATTACTGTACCAGGGCAGTCCCAAGGAGGTGGGGCTTGAGTGCAGGTGGAGCCTGTGGAGTGGAGCTATGACAGGGGAGAAGAGAACGGGGACTCCACAGGGGTGGAAGGGAGGGAACTCTGCTACGATGGGAGGGAAGGGGGATCTCTGCTTGGTTGGGAAGGTAGGGGGAATTTCTGCTGGGGGAAGGGGTGATTGGGTGGAAGGGAGGGAATTATGCCAAGGGCTGATCAGCGGGGCTGGGTGGCAATGTCTGTGGGATGGGTGGGCGTGGGTAAACTGGCACAGGGTGCAGTTGGTTTTGTGCATCCCAATATCTATGGGTGGGGGGGGGGTGGGTACAAGGAGAAGGAGCTCCCAGGCCTTGTAGATTGATTTACATAAAATACTACTCCGAACAGGGGGCGTCTCCCTCACATGGGATTTCAAAACGTTAAGTCTATAGCACCATCTTAGTCTGACTAAACAGATAGGAACTATTGTCTCCTATTCTCTTTTCACGCAACCCTGTGTAATTTCCCGTGTTCTGCTGCTGGGTTCAGATCTGAGATATACCTGCAGGGGGCTTTTGAGCTGGGCTTTTCCTCTGCCTGTTCGATGGCATGCCTTTTGGATTTGTACCCAGAATTTTTATGACACCTGCATGAGTGGAAATGTGGACATGACAGAAATATTGCAAACCAGATTCAGCAACAACCATGAGCCATTCAGCTGGGATGCAGTCTGTTTTGTTTGGAAATTATCAATGGCAAGGGAAAGAAATATGATTTTGATCAAGATAAAATCTTGATGTGATTTATTGTCACATTTTGATTTGATTTGTTATTGTCATACGTATTATCATACAGTGAAAAGTATTGTTTCTTGTGTGCTATACAGCATACCGCTCATAGAGAGGGAAAGAGAGTGCAGAATGGAGTATTAGTCAAAGCTGGGTGACAGAGTTTAAAAGAATTAGAATGAACTTTTAGAAGTATAGAACGAGAGTAAAAGATAAAATTGTAAGGTATGCTGGGCACAGCTTCTAAGAAGTTGCCTTGCCCCGATTTATTATTTGATTTATTGTCACAATTTGATTTTATTGTCACATGTATGAGTATACAGTGAAAAGTTTTTTGCATACTATGCAAAGCATACCGTTCATAAAGAAGGAAATGTGAGTGCAGAATGTAGTATGATGGTCATAGCTAGGGTGTAGAGGAAGGTCAACTTAATATGAGGCAGGTGCATTCAAAAGTCTGATGGCAGCAGGGAAGAAACTGTTCACACACAAGCAATAAATGGAGAGACGTTGTGTGCTCAATAGAAAACTTTGCCACAGACTGTCGGAAGTAATCTGAAAGTTCCTCTCCAATGCTGTGAACTTGAACAAAGGGTTCTCTCTCTTTCTGAACTGTGTCTCTCTCTGCCATTTCCTTTGCAGAAGCTGTTTCAATACCACACGTGGTTCCTTTGTGTGTATATATATACACACACAGATTGTATCTTGTCCAGCCTATGCCTGGCTAACTTCACCAAGCAGGAGCTCTTTCCTGTTCGCCCCTTCCACCTGTTCAGCGGATGTTGTGGGAGGGAGGGTTGTTAGCAGGGGTGGGGTCTGCTCTGCGGACGTGGGTTTGACAAGAGCCAGCCTTCTCTTGGGCATGTGTAAAGGGAGAGTGCGGTGGCGCGGCGCCTTTAAATCCGCAGTGCCCGCGGCCAGCCAGCTCACCTGGCGGCGGGAGGGCGGGGCACGTGCGCGCCCACCTGAGCTGCACACACCTGTTTCCAACGAGGCGGAAGTTGGCGGTGTCCAGGCGGAGGGAGAGCGGCGGGAAGCCCGCTACAGGAGCCACTCACTCACTCAGCCGGCGGGAAGCGCGCTGCAGGAGCTGCTCACTCTCTCACTCGCTCAGCCCGCCCGCTTGCTTTGTTGTTCCGGACGAGCCGCCAGTCCCCCGGGGGGATGACTCTGGCTGATGTTTTACCCTGATTGTACCCAGCACAGGGCGGTCCTCCTCCTCCTTCTCCCAGCCCAGCTCTGATAAGGAAGGAGTCAACTTATTTTCTGCACGGTTCCCTTTTTATGAACTTAAAGGAGAAGCCAGCCAGGTATGTACAGCTTCCGTGCTGATCTCCTGAAGATCTTTTGGAGCTGCAGGTCTTGAGGGTGTTTCTGGACTCGGATTTTTTTTCTTACTCATTTCCCCTCTGTAAATTGTTGAGGCTCACGTGCGGTAAGCCACTTTTTTTATTCTGCACTAAGCATTAACATACATTTTTTTAAAAAGACTTTAAGTAACAACTTTTACTATCTGTGGCGGCGTAATAGTTAATATCTCGAGTTGACGATGACATTCGGACTCATCAGAAGGGTGTGTCTATAATTGCAACTTCCATCTCAACTGTGATGCTAGAATTACAGTAGAATTTGGATTCAGGAAATGGTGTGACACACATTAGGTTTGATACTTGTGCAGTGTACGAAGGAAACGACTCAGTTTCTGCGCTGGGTTTGTCTGTTTTATGCTAGAATACTAACATGATCGAGGCCAAATGGAGTTGCAGTGAACCCTTTCCTGAAGCCGGTGTCATATCTTAAGCAGAGGATATTGGTTGTGGGAGGCTAGTTACCACAGCCCCAGGTCACTGATGCACAAGTTCCTCAGTCTAAAAGCCAGGAGTGTGGCTTTTGCTGATAATTCTTACAGGAAATGTAGTGTACTCTGGTGCATGGGTTACATCCAGTCAAAGTTACCATAGTCCCAGAGGCTGCCCTCCCCTTTTGAGGGGGAGAGTTAACTGGTGGTGATTTAACCTGAGGATCACCAATGGCAGTCCCTCAGGGTTGAGGGTGACTTGCTTCCACTTTAGGGAGATGGGTTCTGTGGTGGCTGCATAATCCTGGAGCCGTAGGTTCTGCCGCAAGTTTGGCAAGTGGTGTTTGATGTGGTAAGTGGGAATCAGGTGGGATCACCACACTTCAGGTGAGGGGCAGGGTTGAGCAGACAGGGCCTTCATGAATAAGGGAATCCGACCAGTACTGGAGCCTTCACTCTGCATCACAATGTAGCTGACCAGCCAACTGAGCTAAACTGACCTAGGATTGGGCTGATAAAGTGTTTCATTTTAAAGTTTGTTTATTTATTAGTCCGAAGTAGGCTTCCATTAGCACTGCAATCAAGTTACTATGAAAATGCCCTAGTTGCCATACTCTGCCTGTACAGGTACACTGCGGGAGAATTTAGCATAGCCAATGCACCTAACCCGCATGTCCTTCAGATTGAGAGAGGAAACCGGAGCACCACACAGATACTGGGAGAACGTGGCAAACTCTACTCAGACAGTGACCGAAGCTGAGAATTGAACCTGTGTCCCTGGTGCTGTGAAGCAGCAGTTCTAATTACTGTGCCACCGTGCAGCCCTGTGTAGCTAAGATGCCATGCAAATGCCAGATAACGACAATGTCAAATAAGACAAAGCCCAGCCTTTCCTCATGACTTTCAGTAACAACACTGTCATTACATTCTTCATCATCAACATCATGAAGGTCAGATTTAGAATCCCTATAGGCAGAAGGAGGCCATTTGGCCCATTGAGTCTGCACTGAAAGAGCATCTTACCCAAGAGGTTTTATGGGGTGATGACTATAGAATTTAAAGTGAACAATGCTTGAGGAAGAGGTACCTATTTCACTATTAGCTGATGTGTCAAGAAGGAAAGTTGGCAAATCATGGGAGCCATCATAAGTCCCACCATTCACCAAGGTCCTTGATGTCCTGTTGATCCCACTGAATTGTTAGCAATTTGTGATACTAATATTAGGTGTTATTCAAGCAAACAGACTACACAAAAGTTATCTGACCCTTTATTCAAATCTTTATAAACATTAATGGAAAAGCATAACTAAGAAACAAGCTATTTACAATAGGCCTTCGTTGCCATCATTTCAGGTAGCACAGTGGTTAGACTGCTGCCTAAGTGCCAGGGACCTGGGTTCAATTCCTGGCTTGGGTCACTGTCTGTATGGAGTTTGCATGTTTTCCCTGTGTCTGTGTGGGTTTCCTCCCACAGTCTGAAAGACATGCTTGTTAGTTGCATTGGCCATGCTAAATTCTCCCTCAGTGTACCTGAACGGGCACAGAAGTGTGGCAACTAGGAGATTTTCATGGTAACATCTGTGCAGCCTTCAATGTAAGCTTACTTGTGACAATAAATGAACTTTTAAAGATCCACTAGGGTGCCATCAAGAAAATAATTCCAAATCTCTAATCAGCTGAGCAACAGTGTTCAGTTAATGCAGCTCAACGCTAACTCCCTGCGACTGCATGAGCCAGATCATCCAGGTTGGAAAGGAATCTTTTCCTCAGATTTAGGTGTTGTCCAGGCAGTCCACCCAGTTTCCAGCAGCTGTATGCCTGACACATTTCCCCTTCCTGGTCCTCTAGCCATGGTCTGAGGTTGCAGGCTGCTCTATTCATGACTCCAACCATTCCAACTCAAGTCCCTCTTCTGCTCCTACTCCTCTCCTCATAGCTTCAGACTTCCCTGTCTCGTTCAGTTTGTATGTAGGGCTTCAGGCTCTGCCCCCAGCCTACTGAAGTCTTGCTTCTTGTTCTGAGGGATCCAATACGGATGGTCACTGTCCTTGCTCAGCAAACTATCAGGCCCATCTGCTGGCAGGGCCCAGTTCTCTTCCCTGATTCCACAGGAATGCCTCAAAGTGGGCAGGGCCCAGCACAGGTCCATGCTGAAGTTGAGGTGCTGAAGTCCTGCTTACTTCGCCCACTACATTAAATTAATTGGAGCTAAAATTAATTGGAAGCCTATCATTACAAGATCCATACTAGCAAATTCTGGGCCATTTCCTTGTCTTCATTTTATGGTACTTTAATATCCAAATTGGTTGATATGATTAAAATTTGATATGCTGGGTTATGTTGGCCTTGCAGCAATGTTTCAGACAAAACTGGATTTGTATGGATCGTATAATATAAAAATAAACCAATTCATTTGTTCTCAAATTCTCATTACTCAGCATATGATAATTACATTACTTGGTTTACCCAAGTCAAAATGACCTCTTGAGAAGCTAATTGTTTTTCAAAATATTGACGACATTTCTCATTTTTCCTTCATTTTCTGCCCCTTATCTCCCCTCAGTCCCTCAGCTAAAATCCACACCACGGAGTGCATAAGACCAAAAGATATAGGAGCAGAATTAGGCCAACTTGGCCCATTGAGTCTGCTCCGCCATTCAATCATGACTGATATTTTTCTCATCCCCATTCTCCTGCCTTTTTCCCATGATCCCTGATCCCCTTATTAATCAAGAACCTATCTATCTTTGTCTTGAAGACACGCAATGACGTGGCCTCCACAGCCTTCTGCGGCAAAGAGTTCCACAGATTCACCACCCTGGCTGAAGAAATTCTTCTCATCTCTGTTTTAAAGGATCATCCCTTTAGTCTGAGGTTGTGCCATCTGGTTCTAGTTTTTTCCTACTAGTGGAAACATCCTCTCAACAGGCTTTGCAGTAGCCTGTAAGTTTCAATAAAATTCCAACCCCCACCCAAACCATCCTTTAAAACTCCAATGAGTACAGACCCACAGTCCTCAACTGTTTTTCATACAAGAAGCTCTTCGTTTCAAGGATCATTCTTGTGAATCTCCTCTGGACCCTTTCCAAGGCCAGCACATCCATCCTTAGATGTGGGGCACTAAACTGCTCACACTACTCCAAATGAGGTCTGACCAGAGTCTTATACAGCCTCAGAAATACATCCCTGCTCTTGTATTCTAGCCTTCTTGACGTTAATGCTAACATTGCATTTGCCGTCCTAACTGCCAACTGAACCTGCACGTTAATCATAAGAGACTCTTGAACAATGACTCCCAAGTCCCTTTGTGTTTTAGATTTCCTAAGCATTTCCCCATTTAGAAAATCGTCTATGCCTTCCGAAATGCATAACCTCACACTTTTCCAGATTGTATTCCACCTGTTGCCACTTTGTCCACTCTCCTAGCCTGTCCAAGTCTTCTGCAGCCCCCCTGCTTCCTCAATACTGCCTGTCAGTCTACATATCTTTATACCTTCTGCAAGCTTAGCAACAATGCCTTCAGTTCCTTCTTTCAAATTGTTAATGTATATTGTGAAAAGTAGTGGTCCCTACACTGACCCATGAGGCACATCACTAGTTACCAGCTGCCGCCCTGAAAAAGACTCCTGTATCCCTAGTCTCTCCCTCTGCCAGTCAGCCAATCCTCTGTTCATGCCTGGATCTTACCCTTAACACTATGGGCTCTTAACTTTTTAACAGTCTCCTATGCGGCACCTTGTCTAAATATAAATAAATCATGTCCACTCGTTCTCCTTTATCTAACTTCCTTGTTACCTTCTCAAAGAACTCTAACAGATTTGTCAGACAGGACCTCCCCTTGATGAAGACTCAGTCCTATTTTATCATGCACTTCCAAATACTCCGCAATCTCATCTTTAATAATGGACTCTAAAATCTTGCCAATGACTGAAATCAGGCCAACTAGCCTATAATTTTCTGTCTGCTGCCTGCCTCCCTCCCTCCTTCCTTTAAACAGTGGTGTTACATTAGTTATTTTCAGGTCCTCTGGGACCCTCCCTGCCTCCAGTGATTCCTGAAAGATCACCACCAATTCCTCCACAATTTCCTCAGCTATCTCTTTTAGAACCCTGGGGTGTTGTCCATCCTTCCAGGTGATTTATCCACCTTTAGATCTTTCAGTTTCCCCCGAACCTTCTCCTTAGTGATGATCATTACATCATCTGTGCCCCATGACTCTCCTGGAGCCGTGGTATCCCACTGGTGTCTTCCACCGTGAAGACTGATGCATAGTAACTGTTCAGTTCCTCTGCCTTTCATTGTTTCCTATTACTTCTCCAGCCTCATTTTCTAATGGCCCTATACCTTTTTTGCCTCTCTTACCTTTTTATGTATTGAAAAAAACTCTTCTTAGCTTCTCTTATGTTACTATTTCTATTTGGATATTCTATTCGGTGCTATTCGGATTGGCAGTTGGTGACTAGTGGAGTGCCGCAGGGGTTAGTGCTGGGGCTTCAGCTATTTACCATTTATATAGATGATCTGGAGGAGGGAACCGAGTGTATGGTGTTGAAATTTGCTGATGACACCAAGATTGGTGGAACGGCAAATTGCGCGGAGGGTGTGGAGAGTCTGCAGAAGGATCTAGATAGGCTGGGCGAATGGGTCAGGAACTGGCAAATGGAATTTAATGTTGGCAAGTGCGAGGTGATCCACTTTGGTAGGAATAATGGTAGGAAGGATTATTACTTACGTGGAGAAAAACTGCAGCAGGCGACGGTGCAGAGGGACCTCGGGGTCCTTGTGCATGAGTTGCAAAGACCCAGCTTGCAGGTGCAGCAGGTGGTCAGGAAGGCGAATGGGATGCTGGCCTTCATAGCGAGGGGGATTGAATATAAAAGTAGGGAGGTCTTGCTGCAGCTATATAGGGCATTGATGAGGCCACAGCTGGAGTACTGTGTGCAGTTTTGGGTGCCGTACTTACGCAAGGATATTTTGGCCTTGGAGGGAGTGCAGAGAAGGTTTACTAGGCTGATGCCAGAGTTGAGGGGGTTGAGCTATAAGGAGAGGCTGAATAAACTAGGCTTGTACTCGTTAGAGTTTAGAAGAATGAGGGGAGATCTCATTGAGACATATAAGATGATGAATGGGATGGATAGGATAGAGGTGGAGAGACTCTTCCCGCTCAGAAAGGACAGTAGGACTAGGGGGCACAGCCTCAAGATAAAGGGGGGTGCGGTTTAGAACGGAGTTGAGGAGGAACTTCTTCACTCAAAGGGTGGTGAGTCTCTGGAATTTTCTGCCCGTTGAAGTGGTGGAGGCTACCTCACTAAATAATTTTAAGACGCGGTTTGATGAGTTTTTGATAAGAGAGGGGATTAAGGGTTATGGGGAGAGGGCGGGAATGTGGAACTGAGCCACGACAGATCAGCCACGATCTTATTGAATGGCGGGGCAGGCTCGAAGGGCTAGATGGCCTACTCCTGCTCCTATTTCTTATGTTCTTATTTACTATTGTGTTTTTTTAGTTGTCCTCTGCTCGCTTTTAAAGGCGAGCAGAGGACAACTTGCAATTGCCAAGTTAGCTGTTTGGAGTGATTGTGCAGTTTTCTAGAGCTGGGTGTAAAGTTTTCCTACTGAGTCACGTATGTTTCACATATACCTTATTTGCAATATGTTCCACTGTTAATTATGGCAGTACAATTAGGCTTACATTACCTTCAAACATTTTTTTAAACTGAGGTTTACCTTATATTGGAGGAAATTTGTTTGAAACTGTATGCCAATTTTGTCAGTTACTGTGCTTTAATTTTAAAGTTTTGTTGGCTGCAGAGAGAAACAAATTGATGGATGAAGGACATTTTTATTTCTCAGAGGCTAGCCTTAACCTGCTGTGCCAGATAAGTGATATAGGAATGAAACCTCTAAATAGTTAAGGTTTCATTAGGTGTTATTTGCTGTTTTCGTGAAATAACAAGTAGATGCAAAATATTTTAATACAGCACAAAAAAGAGAGCATTGTGCTCCAACTGGTCTTGTATTCTTCATTGTCAATTCTGAATAGCATTAGTTAGGGATCTAGGGCTTACTGGCTATATTGCGTGGCTATATTATACTGGCTACGTGGCAAGGAAATTGGACGTGCTTATTATATTCATGAAACAAATGACCAATTCGAGCTGAAAATTATAGCCCTTACAAAAATAGTGGCCCAGAATTTACTAGAGCACTTCCATTAGTTAGACTCTCCTCCCACTGGTTCAAAATGTTTGGAATGCAAATTGCTGGTTGAAGGAAGTCTGGTGTGGTTTGATCTCTTGGTTTATAATATATCCATAGCACGATGCCTCAAAAAAAATGCAGGTCACAAGGTGAACAATTAACCTTTATAGTACCAAAAACTCTAATTTGCTGCCTATAAGGGAGGTAGAAGCTGTGATTGATGATTTCACAAAAATTAGATGGGCACTTGAAGAAAACAAACTTGCATGGATATGGGAATAGAGCTGTAGATTTGGACTAACTGGATTGTTCCTCAATGCCAGCATGGAATCTGGCCAAATGGCCACTTCCTCTACCATTATGACTTGATGACTGTTAGGAAGACACAGTGGACGAACTTCATTGGTTGTGCCAAACTGTCTGTTTCCACACTTTGTCCATGTGTATGACATTTTACATAATGTGAATCAGTTCTGGCTTCTCGCTAGTGCTAGCGATACAAACATATGAATTAAAAGAAAGAGTAGGCCACTCGGTCCCTTAATTTTTGTTCCAGTTTGCTTTTTTGTCAACAGAAAGCTAATTATGGATTCACAATGCATTACTTTAAGGTGCACATCTTCCAGCAGTTCAAAACTGCATCCTTTGAGTAAATAATTTTACAGGACTATCACTGATCTGCATACAGGGTGTGTGACTCACTCAACTGAGTGTCACAACTCCAAGTGCCATTGAAATTAGTGGGAAGAGTTGAAGTATGTTAAATGTTAAGACTGTGTCCAGAGGCACAATGCAGACAAAATCATTTACAGTTTTTATTTGAACTTCTAGAAAGTGAGAAATTTTGTTAAAGTGCATAAGATAGAAGTGTGGTTTCCCTTGCATTTAAGGCAATAATGTAAGCTGTATGAAGTAAGAGCATTTCTAATTAAGGTCTGCTTCTCTCTGTCTCTTGTGACTGCCTCTTTACAAATAGGAATGAATTGATTATGTATTTTTAACATTTACTTTGTTTTTCAAACAGATTTCTAGTAGTCATAGTTTTCATTTCTATCTAGAAAAAATGATTGAATTGAGTCTGAAAGGATGCCTAAGGCTTGAATGATATTTATTGACACTTTCCTTTTCAGATTCAAGATTTTACAACCTCATGAAAGTTTGTGCAAACTTCTTGCTGTGGATAGCCGGATGTTCTTGTAAACTTCACAGCAACGTTTCTGGAGTGGATTTTTAAGACTAAGCATGCCTGTAATTAGAAGGCTCTTAAGAAGACGTTATTTGCCCTGGAAACTGGTGCTTGTAGCTCTTGTGTTTATCACATTTGTATTTCTGATGCATCGAGAAGTAGTTGGGACCACCACACAAGAGCCATGGCTGAAAGAAATGGCAGTAAAGAAAGACAAAGTGTTGCACATGATGATGGGAGCAGTGAACAATCTAAGGGACTCAATTCCAAAAATGCAGATAAAAGCCCCGATCAGACAGCAAGACTCTACAGACATCAAAAAACCCTGTCTGCCAGGATATTATACAGCAGTAGAATTGAAACCTTTCATGGAACGACCACCTGAGGATCCAAATGCCCCTGGAGCTTCAGGGAAGCCATTTCACACTGATAATCTCTCCCCAGCGGAACAAAAGGAAAAAGAACAAGGAAGTGAGAAGCACTGTTTCAATGCTTTTGCAAGTGATCGAATTTCTTTGCACAGGAGCCTTGGACCTGACACGCGACCACCTGAGTATGTTTACTATTTGCACCTGATTTCAAGTAATCCAGTCATTTTGTGAATTATGATTTACTTGTTTAAAGTTAATGATAGAATGTTCAATTTGAACTTGATGGTATTCACATTTAAATATTTTAATTGAAAGATGAACATGTGTGCATCAAACCTTTTAGAGAATGCATTGATGTTGCAGCTTTAACATCTTTGCCAGTTTAATATTGATTTGCAGTGTAAATCAGAAGGCAGAACCCAACCTAACTCCAGTGATATGGACTAAAATTCCCTGGAAAGGGTAATTTTCCTGCATAGAATGTAAATCCAGTGCAGATTTGAACTTGGGTTAGCCTGAGCACTTTGCAAGTCATAATTTAAATACTTAGAATTAAAGAGATTATCTGCTCCCTGTTTTCCGTATGTTTAAATTCCTATCTTTTTGGAAGATCTCTCTGTCCATGCATGGATCCAGAGTTATGAAGAGCCCTCCCCTAAAGAGTGTCTTTAAAGTTCCAGCTGGCATGAGCCACAGCTGCGTCCTGGCTGAGTGCAAACTGAACTACAGCAACTGCAGTTAAATGCATTCATGTGTATCCTTTGAATGTAATTTGATTGTTTTCTGAGCTTTAAAGAAAGCAATGAGAATTAATTCAAGTCTTTTGAGTAATCCATATATTCCTATTTATGACATAAAGATTTCTCACCAACGCAGTTCAAAGAAATATTTTATTATTGAGTTGCATTTCTAATGTAAATTATTCAGCATAAGTAATTGATTTTACTCATTGCATTAATGAAGCGTCACAGTTCACGTAAAATCTTATCATAGAATCGTGGAATCCTGACAATCCCTGCATTCAGCCCATCGAGACTGCACTGAACCTCTAACAGTGTGTCTTGCTCAGGCCCCCTCCTTTGCCCTAACTGTGTAATGTCACACATTCACTATGGCTAATCCATCTAACCTACACATCTTGGGACACTAAGGGGCAATTTAGCATGGCCGATTCTCCAAACCCTGCACATCTTTGGACTGTGAAAAGGGGATAAGGGAACACATGGAGGAGACCCTCGCAGACTCTGGGAGAACGTCCACACAGTTACCTGAGGCTGGAATCGAATCTGGGTCCCTGTCGCTATAAGGTACAACCACTGTGCTGCCCTTTTGTTTCGTTTTAATGTACTTTTTAAATAACTTGCTCATTTAGCAAAATTTTATATTTTGTCCCCTTCTGTAAATGCAACCTAATTATGTATTGTAAGGACTTATTTTATAGCATTTTTTTATTCTCCGTCAGTGATGCTTTTTGGCCTGACAGTTTGCTTATAATAACATAATCATTCAATAATTTATGTTTTCTTTCCATAAAACATCCAAAAATAATGTACTCCTGCATAAATATTGCTTTCATTCATCTAAAAGGCTGAACATTTTTTTGGGTGTAAATGCAAAGTTGGCCAGTTCTGAGGGCAGCACTGCGGCAGAATGGTTAGCACTGCTGCCTCACAGTGCCAGGGACCTGGGTTTGATTCCAGCCTTGGATGACTGTATGTGTGGAGTTTGCAAGTTCTTCCTGTGCCTGTGTGGGTTCACGCCAAGTGCTGTGGTTTTTTCCCCATTGTCCAAAGGTATGCAGGTTAGATGAATTGGCTGTGCTAAATTGTCCCTTTAGATTAGGGGGAGTGCAGGGATTGAGTCTGGATAAGATGCTCTGTCGGAAAGTCGATGCAGACTTTGAATTGAATGGCCTCCTTCTGCATTGTCAGGATTCTATGAATTGCAGCTGATTTTTAACAGAAGTTTGGATGCAGAATAATTTATTCTGGTCATTAAAGTGGGTAGTGCGACTTGGTATTACATTGAGTTTTATAAATATCAGGAAACATGTTTATTTCTAATAGTTGTATAGAATGAAGGACAAAATCCCACTTAACTGAACCTATCCTAAATTGTAAATCTATTATTCTGAAAGCCTCCAATGAGAAATTAATGAAGTAAATAAACCAGCAATTTAACAGCTGCTGCTGTGCAGCATTTGAAGAGATTGCCTCAGAACCAGATATACTAATCATAAGAATGGAAGTGCTTGATCTTTTCCTGGAGTTGTGCTAGATACTCAAGTGAAAGAACAAACTAGGTAATGGTTCTGTAATAAATATGCAGTGGAGAATAACATTCTGATCTTCATGAAGTTCACTATATCTTCAAAATCTTCATCAAACCTTTTCTGTCTAGATGTATTGAACAGAAATTTAAGCGATGTCCTCCCCTGCCTACTACTAGTGTGATTATAGTGTTTCACAATGAAGCTTGGTCTACGCTACTCAGAACTGTTTTCAGTGTAATGCATACTTCACCTGCTATATTTTTAAAAGAGATAATTATGGTGGATGACGCAAGTACAGATGGTAAGTATAAGCTGCGATCAAAAATTTTCTTTTGTATTTGTATGTTGTTTTTATTTTTGCATTATTCCATAATTTACAAAGTATGTGTGGTGAAATAGCCAATCTTCTTTAGCTTCAAAAATACTATTCAAATATAATTTTGAAAAACTTAAACCTACTGTGTGCATCTTGAAGATATGAGTGAATAGTAATCTGAGATGAGTTGATTAATTTACTTAAAGTATTTGACGTCAACTGGTCATCAAATATTAACATTTAAACATTAGCACAAGAATCTTTAACATTTACTTTGTGAGGAAAAAATATTGTGAAAGTAGATCAGTTTATATGCAAACCAATTTATGATAAATGTCCTGACTAACATTCCAGTTTAATCGTGATCATTTTGTATCTATTCAGACATTGAGTAATCACTGATATATTTTAATATTTTTTACAAAATCTGTACTTCTTTCCATTCTTCTTTCATGAAGAAACAACTTTGGATCTGGATTAAATGTCTTTGTTCAGTTCTTATGGTTGCATTCTGGTTTCTTGACTTTTGTCAGTTGATGACATAATGAAATAGCTGCATTGAAAATATAAGGTAATGAATATTTCTACCTGCAGATTACTTAAAAGATCAACTAGATAATTACGTGAAGCCTTTTCAAATAGTTAAAGTTGTTCGTCAGCAGGAAAGAAAGGGGTTAATTACTGCAAGATTGCTAGGAGCCTCCATAGCGACAGGAGATGTCCTGACTTTCCTGGATGCCCACTGTAAGTTGACAAGTTTTGATTTTTAAAAATGTTCTTACTTGGTTTTTGACATTACAAAGCCAATGTGCAGAGTGGACCAAGCAAACTCGAATCCATCTCCTTGCTTGCTCCAAAAGCCAAATTCAAATTGAATCCAATTTAAGATCCTCTAAAGAGATGTATACAAAATCCAAGCTGACAGAAAGGGCTTTGCATCTTAGCCTTGATCTTGGCTAAGAATGTGATTGTAGCAATTTTGTGAATAATAATCATAAGCACTACCTTTTGACCTAAGAAAGTAAGTTATCCCTTTAAAGTACTGTTTGTTTAGTTTAATGTGCAACCTTAGATTGGTTTAAACTTAAATAGCCTATACAAACATCTGAATTAAGAGCAGACATCGACCATTCGGCCCTCCGAGCCTGCTCCACCATTCAATATGACCATGACTGATCTGATTTGTAACCTAAACCTTGCATTCCTGCCTACTCCTGATAGCACCTCCCCTTTTCATTAATCAAGGATCTATCTGGCTTTGCTTTAAAAATGTTCAAAGACTCTGCTTCCACTGTCTTTTAAGGAAGAGAATTCCAAAGACTTACAGCCCTCTGAGAGAAAACATTTTTCCTCATGTCTGTCTTAAATGAGCAATCCCCCTTATTTTTAAACTATGATTCCTAGTTCTAATTTCTCCCACAGGAGGAAACCTCCTCTCCACTTCCACCCTGTCAAGACCTCCTCAAGATCTTGTACGTTTCAGTCAAATCGCTTCTTACTCTTATAAACTCCACTGGATACAAGCATAATCTGTCCAACCTTTCCTCATAAGACAACCCATCCGTTCCTGGTAATAGTAAAGTAATCCTTCTCTGAACTGCTTCTCAAGCATTTGCACTTCTCCTGAAATGAGGAAACACAATCTCATAATAATATGGTCTCACCTGTACAACTTGTACAACTGAAGCATACTCCCTACTTCTGTGTTCAACTGCCCACACAAACTATAATATTCCACAACTTTCTGTACCTGCATACTTGCCTTTTGTAATGCATGCACAGGACATCCAAATTCCTCTGAGTCTTAGCTCTGCAACTTCTCACCATTTGGATAATATTTTTAAATTTTTCTTGCCAAAATGGACATCACATTTTCTCACACTCCATTTGCCAGATCTTTCCCCACTCATTTGACCTATTCACTTCACTTTGTTGCCTCCTTATGTCTTCTTCGCAGCTTAATTTCCTACAAAATTTAGCAATCAGATCTTCAATCTGCTGATCCAAGTCATTTATATGAATTGTACAAATTTGAGGCCCCAGCACTGATCTGTGTGGCATGCCACTCATTTACATCCTGCTAACCACAGACTCATTTCCTGTTAGCAAGCCAACCGTCTATCCATGCCAGTATGTTATCCTGCAAACCCATGAGCTTTTACTTTTTGCAGTAACTCATGATGTGGCACCTTATTATGTGCTTTCTGGAAATCTAGGTACAGTATCCCTACCCTTTATCCACAAAAAGGATGCCAATAAATTGGTTAAACACGATTTCCCTTTCACAATTGATTCTGTCTGATTGTCCTTTTTCCAAGTGTCCTACTATAACATCTTGAATAGGAACTTTTAAAATTTTCTCTGTGACAGATGTAAAGCCAACTGGCATGTAGTTTCCAGCTTTCTATCTCCCCTTTTTAAGTCGAAGAGTTGTATTTGCTATTTTCCAATCCATTGGAGCCTTCCCTGAATCGAAGGAATTTTGGAAAATTAAAACCAGCAAACCAACTATCTTACTATTCACTTCTTTCAAGACTCTAGGATGAGGTAATCAGGACCAGAGGATTTATCAGCCCACAGCTCCAGCAATTTATTCAATGCCGCTTCCCTGGTGATTGGTGTTTCTGGCTCCCTTCCATTTCATCATTTTATAGCTGTGTCTGAGATGTTACATGTATCCTCAATATATCCTCAAAATATGGAATATTATAGTCATTTTGTTTTTGGGCTATTCATTCAGGAGATCTAGTGTTGGGGAGCTGAATTCAAAACCCACCATGGCAACTAGGAAAAGTAACTTCAGTTAATTAAATAAGTCTGGAATAAAACGTGGCTAGTGTGTACATATAATGGTGACAATGAAACTACCCATTGTCATAAAAATCCATCTGGTTCACTAATGTCAATTAGTAAAGGAAATCTGCCATCCCTGCAAAATAGCAGATATCGGTCCCACTGCAATTTATTTGACTCAACTGAAACAGTCTAGCAAGCCACTCAATTGTATAGTAATAGGCAATAAATGCAGGTCTTGCCAGCGATGTTCATCTTGTGAATGAACATGAAAGCATTGCATTGCCTCTAGGACATTTAGAGCCACTCTGGGCTATTACAGTTCCATTTTCTGTCTCGTTGTCATAAACCATGAATTATATTTACAGGCAACTATGACATTCCAAGTTATTCTTTTTGAGGTTATCGAGCAGCTCTAAGTTCAACAGTACTCAAGTGATGCGAACCTAAATTTTATAATTGAGCAGTGAGAGTAATAAGAGAAACTAAATAAATCACTTGAAAATAAGCTGAATTTATGATTTACTTAATTGACCACATTTGCTCTTAGTTTACATTATTATTGCTACTTAAAGGTTAGATATCATGCTGAAAGGACACTAACTCTTTGTCGAAACAGGTGGGAAAGCTGTCAGAAAAAATCTGATCCATAAGAGATCAAATGCAAAATTTTATTTAATGAGAGATGCCTGCCTTTTTTTTTGTTAATTTAACCCAGAATGGGTGTGCATTATTTGAAGACTTTCCTTCTTTTCTTTCCAAATGTTACATGCGGTTCATATGCTAATAATTTTTTTATTTGTCCTATTTTCCAACTTCATCATTTTTTGATGTGTAAACTGTGCATACACCATATTATAAAATGGTGAATATTTATAGAGGAAAAACAAACATTTAAATATTTTGCTATTCATTAAGAAACCTGCAGAGAGCAGTTAAGCTACTTGGGATTGAAAGATAATTTGTTTAAGCAATATTAGAATATTAAAGCAAAATGTAAGTTATGCTTACTCAATTGAAATTATTTGCATTCAGCCAGATGCTTTCCTATAATCAATGCAATCTTAATATGATCAAAACTTCTTTCCCGCTAGGTGAATGCTTCAATGGTTGGTTGGAGCCTTTGTTGAACAGAATAGCTGAGAATTATACAGCCGTGGTGAGCCCTGATATCTCCAGCATTGATCTCAATACGTTTGAAGTGGTGAAGCCAAACCCATATGGACAAAATCATAATAGGGGTAACTTTGACTGGAGTCTGTCTTTTGGATGGGAACTTCTTCCTGACCATGAGAAAAAAAGGAGAAAAGATGAAACATATCCCATCAAGTGAGTTCACATTTTCAAAATGCTAGTGTAGCATTAACTACATTAATGAGCTATCAAGGTAAATATATATTCATCAATCCCTCGTTGAATTGCCCAAACGATGTCGAGATTCTTACTGCGGAAAATTCTTGATCACAAAATGACATAAACCATAAACCAATGGGTAATAGAAATTTACTACATAATTAAAAACAAACTGAATAAATTGGGAAACATAAATCACAGCAAAAAGGGTATTATTGGTTTTGTTTACCCAGCACAATGTTCTAAGGGAAATGAAAAGTAGAAATGTATAGAACCACAAGTGTGACAACTTATTTAAAAGAAAATGTGGACTTCTTTAGAACACTGTAGAAATAAGTCAATAGTGACCACCATAAAATAGATTGATGGTGTTGGGGGGGAGGGGGAGAGGAGGAGAAGAGCAATGGGTACAACAAACACTATAGTCCATTAATGGAACCGCAAATAGCAAGAAATTAATAAGCCACTGCATTAAAACTACACTTCAATTAACAAACACACAAAATGATGGCCAGTAGTGAATCAAAAACATAATAGATAAAACTAATTCCAGTTATCTGATGGTACAAGAATAAGGAAGCACAGACTTGATGTTTTGGGCAAGAGAGGTATGGAAATGTGAAGAAGAACTTATTTTTACACAGTGGCAATGACCTGGAACACTCTGCCAATGAGGGTGGTGTAAGTATAGATGCCCGATATTTCGCTCTTTTTTGCGAATCAAACGTGCAGGTATAGAGTGAGAGAGGCAATGGGACTGAATGGATAGTTTTAAAAGGAACTGGCGTGTACTCAGGCTAAAACAGCTCCTATCAAACCTTGAGAGTATAAAATTTACAATAGTCAGTGATCCACCTGAAGATGAACAGGACTTGGAGTGTGAAGATGTTGGCTTTGCATATGTTAATCTGAGGGAGATTTTTGAAGAGGAAGCAGACATTATTGAACAGGATATTAACAGTGAGTACTCTGAAAATGTGTTCAATTTCCATTGTTGTCGAGAGCAAAAACAGTCAGAGTTCTAGCTGTTGTTTTGTTTAATATGTTCTGTATATATTTGATAATTTTGTTCTTTTGCACTTCGTTAGCACTGATTTCAACTGTTGTAATTGGCCTATTAAATCTATGAATCATTTTAGATCTAAAGTAACTGGTAACATGAAGACCATGATAAACCCATTTCTAGTTAATACTGGTGTAACTATTCAAATAATTTAGAAGTGATAACATCACTTTCCTGAAAACTATTTTGCGTGCTTCACACATTTCTGCGGAATACTCTACAAAAACTGCTGGTATTATGCCTTTTCTTACAGTAAGCTATTTCATCATAAGTTCCCACCTATTGATGTTTATGTCATCTTTCCATAAGAATCTACTTGGAGGAGAGGAGGAACAATGAAGTATAATTTCTTTTAAAATAACAGACCTTGTAAAGTATTTAAATGGTTATAATAGAATTCAGTTTGATTTCAATAAACCACTCCAGTTTATTAATATTAATATAAATATTAAGACGCGGGTTAGGAACATAAGAACATAAGAAATAAGAGCAGGAGTAGGCCAACTAGCCCTTCGAGCCTGCCCCGCCATTCAATAAGATCATGGCTGATCTGTTGTGGCTCAGTTCCACATTCCCGGCCTCTCCCCATAACCCTTAATCCCCTCTCTCATCAAAAACCCATCAACCCGCTTCTTAAAAATATTTAGCGAGGCAGCCTCCACCACTTCAACGGGCAGAGAATTCCAGAGATTCACCACCCTTTGAGTGAAGAAGTTCCTCCTCAACTCCGTTCTAAACCGCCCCCCCCTTTATCTTGAGGCTATGCCCCCTAGTCCTACTATCCTTTCTGAGCGGGAAGAGTCTCTCCACCTCTATCCTATCCATCCCATTCATCATCTTATACGTCTCAATGAGATCTCCCCTCATTCTTCTAAACTCTAACGAGTACAAGCCTAATCTATTCAGCCTCTCCTCATAGCTCAACCCCCTCAACTCAGGCATCAGCCTAGTAAACCTCCTCTGCACTCCCTCCAAGGCCAAAATATCCTTGCGTAAGTACGGCGCCCAAAACTGCACACAGTACTCCAGCTGCGGCCTCACCAACACCCTATACAGCCGCAGCAAGACCTCCCTACTTTTATATTCAATCCCCTTCGCGATGAAGGCCAGCATCCCATTCGCCTTCCTGACCACCTGCTGCACCTGCAAGCTGGGTTTTTGCGACTCACGCACGAGGACCCCGAGGTCCCTCTGCACCGTCGCCTGCTGCAGTTTTTCTCCACGTAAGTAATAATCCTTCCTACCATTATTCCTACCAAAGTGGACTACCTCGCACTTGCCAACATTAAATTCCATTTGCCATTTCCTGGCCCATTCGCCCAGCCTATCTAGATCCTTCTGTAGACTCTCCCCACCCTCTGCACAATTTGCCTTTCCACCAATTTTGGTGTCATCAGCAAATTTCGACACCCTACACTCGGTTCCCTCCTCCAGATCATCTATATAAATGGTAAAAAGCTGAGGCCCCAGCACCGACCCCTGGGGCACTCCACTAGTCACCATCCGCCAATCCGAATAGCACCCATTGACCCCCACTCTCTGCCTCTTATTTGACAACCAGTCCTCTATCCACGCTAACACCCTACCCCCAACTCCATGCCCCTTGACCTTCTGCAATAACCTCTTGTGAGGTACCTTGTCAAACGCCTTCTGAAAATCAAGAAAGACCACATCCACCGGCTCTCCTCTATCCACCGCCCTAGACACATCCTCATAGAACTCCAGTAAATTTGTCAGACATGGCTTCCCTTTAATGAAACCATGCTGCGTCTGCTCTATCAAGCAGTTCCCCTCAAGATGCCTCGCTATTTCCTCCTTGATGACGGATTCTAACATTTTACCTACAACAGACGTTAAACTAACAGGCCTGTAATTCCCTGCCTTTTGCCTGGCACCCTTCTTAAGCAACGGCGTAACATTAGCCGTTTTCCAATCTTCCGGCACTTCCCCAGAATCCAGCGACGTCTGGAAAATAACCACCAAGGCATCCACTATCACCTCTGCCATTTCTTTCAGGACCCTCAGAGGCATTCCATCCGGTCCTGGGGACTTGTCCACAATCAGCCCCTCCAGTCTGTCGAGCACCACCTCTCTAGTAACAGTAATGTCATCGAGACGCTCCAGTCCTACCACCTTTCCATCTCTAACATCCGGCAAATTATTCATGTCCTCCTCTGTGAAGACCGAAACAAAAAAGTTATTCAAGACCTCAGCCATATCCCCATCCCCTACCACTAAGTCCCCCTTCTCATCCTCTAAGGGACCAACGTTCACCCTAGCCAGCCTCTTCCTTTTTATATATTTATAAAAACTCTTGCTATCCTTTTTTATATTAAGCGCTAGCCCAGCTTCATAGTTTCTCCTACCCTTCTTTATCAACTTCTTTGTCAATCTTTGACGTTTAAACCTCTCCCAATCCTCTTCTCACCCACTACTCTTAGCTACCCTAAACGCCTCCGCTTTTAATTTAACACTTTCCTTCACCTCCTTCGTTATCCACGGCTTATTACCTCTCCTCCTACGGTCCTTTTTGACCATCGGAATAAATTTCTGCTGAGCACCAAGAAAGATCTCCTTAAAGATCCTCCACTGCTCCTCAGCAGACCTACCTTCCAACGCGCTCCCCCAGTCCACATTCGCCAATTCTTCTCTCATTCTACCGTACTCCCCTCCTTTCAAAGAAAGGACGCGTGTCCGGGAACCCACTTTCTCCTCCTCCATCTGCACCAGGAACTCCACCATACAATGATCACTCTCCCCAAGAGGATCCTTCACCGCAAGTTCCCTAATTCTACCTGCCTCATTACATAGCACCAGATCCAAGATAGCTCGCTCCCTCATCGGCTCCAACACACACTGTTCCAGGAAACTATCCCGGCAGCATTCCAAGAACTCCTCCTCGAGCCCACCGCGTCCAACATGGGTCGACCAATCAATATGCAGATTGAAATCCCCCATAACTACGGCCGTCCCATTCCTGCACGCCGCACTTATTTGCGCATTAACAGCCCGCCCCACCTCCAGATCATTATTGGGGGGCCTATAGACGACACCCACCAGCGTCTTCCTCCCTTTGCTGTTCCTAATCTCTACCCACAACGATTCCACGTTCTGCTCCTTGGCTCCAATATCATCCCTTGCTACCACCCTGATGCTATCCTTAATCAGCAGAGCTACGCCCCCCCCCCCCTTTCCCTCCTGCCTATCCTTCCTAAACACTTGATACCCCTGGACATTCAGCTCCCAGTCCCTGTCACCTTGCAGCCACATCTCTGTAATGGCCACCAGATCATATCCATTTGTGTCGATCTGCGCCACCAGCTCATCCACTTTATTCCTAATGCTTCACGCATTCAGATAAAGCACCTTCATCCCAGCCTTCACCTGGACCTTATTTGCTGGAACGCCACCAACCATACTCACGCCCCTTACTCCCTCTATTGGGTTTTTGATAAGCGAGGGGATTAAGGGTTATGGGGAGAGGGCGGGAAAGTGGAACTGAGCCACGACAGATCAGCCATGATCTTACTGAATGGCGGGGCAGGTTAGATGGCCTACTCCTGCTCCTATTTCTTATGTTCTTATGTTCTTATATGCTATCATGTGCTGACCCTGAGTATAGCCTTTTCTACCCTCAATGCCTCTCCCAAGTGCTGTTCGATATGAATTACTGATTCTTCAGCTGAGAGACAGCAGTAAGTGGTAATCAGCTGGAGATTTTCTTGCCTATGTTTGACTTGATGTCATGAGATTTCCTGGGATCCATTGTCAATGTCCAGGACTTCCAGGGTGGCTCAGCTGTACATCAGTGTGCCACTATCTCAGACGTTAGTGAGGAACATTTTGCAGATTTGACTGGGGAGGACGTTCCTTTGTTGTTATCAATGCTGGGTGAGCTGTTGGCTTTAATTTTATTCATACATCTGTCATGGTTTAATACAGTAAGAAGTCTCATAACACCAGGTTAAAGTCCAACAGGTTTATTTGTAGCAAACGCCACTGGCTTTCGGAATTGGCTGTTCCTTCATCGGGTAGGTGGGAGTTCTCATCACCCTGTTAGTGATCAGAACTCCAGACAAAGGAACTGCCAGTTCCGAAAGCTAGTGGCGTTTGCTACAAATAAACCCGTTGGACTTTAACCTGGTATTATGAGATTTCTTACTGTGTTTACCGCAGTCCAACACTGGCATCTCCACATCATGGTTTAATACAACCATGGACCATTTCTCGAGCAGCCACATTGCTTTGGGTCTTTACAAGACAGGTAAGGATAACAGGGACGTGTAGAGGGACAGGTAATGGGGAAGCAGGGGGTCTGTGGAAGGGCTTGGACAGGTTAGGAGAGTGGGCAAGGAAGTGGCGGATGGAATACAATATGGAAAGGTGTGAGGTTATGTGCTTTGTGGGTAGGAATGGAGGCACTGACTGTTTTCTAAATGGGGGGGGATGCTTTGGAGATCGGAGACACAAAGGGACTTGGGAGACATTGTTTGGGATTCTCTTGGAGTTGACATGCAGTTTCATTTGGCAGTTAGGAGGACAAATGCAATATTGGCATTCATGTTGGGAGGATTGGGGTGCAGGAGAGGGAATGTACTTCTGAGGCTGGATAAGGCTCTGATTGTACCCCATTTGGAGTGTCATGGGCAGTTTTGGGCCCCATATCTAAGGAACGATGAGGGGGTCCAGGGAAGGTTCACAAGAATATCCCTGGAATGAAGAGCTTGTCATGTGGGGAGCGGTTGAGGACTCTGGGTCTGTACTCATTGGAAGGATTGGGGGGGGAATCTTTGTTCAAGCTTGCAGGGCGCTGTGAGGCCTGGATGGAGTGGACGTGGAGAGGATGTTTCCACTGGTGGAAAGGGCTGGAGCCAGTAGGCCCAATCTCTGGCTGAGGGGACAATCCTTTAAAACAGAAACAAGGGAGAGTTTCTTCAGCCAAAGAGTGGTGAATCTGTAGAACTCTTTGCCGCGGAAGGCTGTGAAGACTAGGTCATTAAGAGTTTTTAAGGCAAAATAGATAGGTTATTGATTAATAAGGGAATCAAGGGTTGTGGGGGAAAAGGCAGGAGAATGGGGGTGAGAAAAAGAATCAGCCATGATTGAAGGGCAGAGCAGACTCGATGGGCCGAGCGGCCTAATTCTGCTGCTATTTCTTATGATCTAATAGATTTCCTTCCCTAAGTGGACATTGGTGAATCAAATGGTTTTTAATGACAATCTGGTAGTTTCATTGTCATTAATAAGACTAGCATATAATTCTTTATTTTTGTTGATTAATGGAATTCAAATTCCCCCTGCTGCTGTGATGAGATTTGAATGGTTTTCTCAGGAACATTAGTTCCGGCCTCTGGACTAGTAGTCGAATAACATAATACTGTGCCCTTTAATATCTTTTTTTTAGCTACTTTCTAAAGTAGCTTTGCTCTGAATAAGTGATGGTAGATAATATTTTATCTAGTTTACTTATTAATGTATCACTTTGGGGTACTATCACTGAAGTGACTGCTGCAGTTCACAAAGATGTGTCACCTCCTGGCACAAAAATGAAACTTATTTTAAAAAAAATTATTCATTCATGGGATGTGTGCTTTGCTGGCTAGACCGTCATTTTATTGCCCTTGGACGGTGGTTGTGAACTGCCTTTTTGAACTGCTGCAGCCATGTAGTGTAGGTACACTTGCACCTGTGGGGGAGGTGGTTCAGGAATTTGACCCAACGACTGAAGGAACAGTGATATATTTCCAAGTCAAGATGTTGAGTGGCTTTGAAGGGAACTTCCAGGTGATGGTGTTCCCATGTGCCTGCTGCCCTGGCCCTTTGTTGGTTTGGAAGGTACTATCAAAGGAGTCTTGGTTTGTTCCAACAGTGCATTTAGAAGATGGTATACATTTGCCACTATATGCCAGTGGTGGAGGCAATGAATGTTTGTGGCTGGGGTGCCAGTATAAGCTTTATACTGGATGATATCAAGCTTGAGTGTTATTGGCATTACACTTCTCGAGGTTAGGGGGGAATATTCTGTCACACTCCTGACTTACGCCTTGTAGATGGTGGACAGGCTTTGGGGAGGGCTCAGGAGGTGAGTTACTTGCTGCAGGATTCCTAGCTTCACACCTCCTCTTATAGACACACTATCTGGCTAGTCTAGTCCAGTTCAGTTTCTGGTCAATGGCAATCCAAGATGGTCGTTGCCTGACACTTCTATGTGACGTGAATGTTACTTGTCACTTAACAGCCCAGGCCTGCATATTGTCCAGGTCTTGCTGCATTTGCATTACTTCAGCATCTGAGCAGTCATAAATGGTTGCTGAATATTGTTCAGTAAATGTCCTACTTCTGACTTTATGGAATGAAGATCGCTGAATGAAGCAGCTAAAATGGTTGAGCCTAGGACACTAGCCTGAGGAACTTGTGCAGGGATTCTCCTCCAACCCTTTGCGTTAGATATGACATCAGCCAGTGGGGGAGGGTTCACTCCCTGATTCTCATCATTTCCAGTTTCACTAGGGTTCGTTGATGCCATACTCAGTCAGATGTGGCTTTGGAATCGGAGCAGTCACTGTTGCCTCGCCTCTGGAGTTTAGCTGCTCTGTCCATGTTGAACCAAGAGTGTAATGAGGTCAGGACTGAGTCATTGGCTCACAGTCAGTATAACATAACATAATACAATATATAATAGTTATATAATAGTTCTGGATTCACAATGGTTAAACTGGATTACCTTTTTTTTTGGCCTTCCCTTTTCAAGTGAGGACTGTCATAATCTCAGCAAGTTAAGCTTCGTAGCCCAGAAAATAATTTCTATTTTGTCTCTTTTATCTAATTTTGCAGATCTCCAACATTTGCTGGTGGACTATTTGCCATCTCCAAACAATACTTCGAACTCATAGGCAGTTATGATGACCAGATGGAAATTTGGGGTGGTGAAAATATAGAAATGTCTTTCAGGGTAAGCAGTTTTGTTTCAAATACTGCATTTGCAAATTTTCATTCAAATACTGTTAATGCTGTTTCAGTTTAAAAGCTGCAGCTTTCCCTAATTTTATTCTGCCAACAGATTGTACTTGGTAATGTGCAGAGGATATATAATGCAATGAATGCATTATTCCACTGGTTTTCCATTGCCAATCTGTAACCTATAACTCGTACTTGTAAAGCATTTTAAGTCCTACAGTGCTGCACAAGAAGTGGATAAATATTTGAAAATAAAATATGAAGGACATAATGAGGGGGTCAGGAACTGGAAATGGATATTTCTTTGAGAACTGGCATGCTGTGACAGGCCAAATACCAGTCTGTGCTTCATAATAACAATGAAAGCAAACACTGAGGAGGTAAGTAAGTTGATCCAAGATACACTTAAAGAAGAAGGCTTTAATGAGCCTTATGAAGGCATAAAAGGTTTGTAGCAAGGTGGATGGTAGAAAGACTGTTCTGGAATGCAAAGATTGATGGCTAAAGCTTTGATACTTATAAAGATGTGAAGAGAGGGCAACATGCACAGTCATCCAGACTTGGAAAAGCAAAGGGTGCTATGATATAAAAAGTTAACATCAGAAGAACATGATGCTGTTGTAATGATGATGCAACACCAAATGTTTGAAAACCAAGATCTGAAGTGGTCTCAATATGTATATGGTAGTTGTAAATCAGGATTAATGGCTTTAACCAACTGCAGAATTTAAACAGTTTACTCTAGAGCCCGATCTAGATCCCAGACATGCAATGCAACTGACTAAATTTAGAATGGATGAGTTCTCAAATGTAGGTTATTATGAGACCATTGAGAGAATTTCAAAATTGGGCCGTGATGAAGCTCTGATGAGTCATCCAGACTTGAAATGTTAGCTCTGTTCATTCTGCGTACGCTATCAGACCATCTGAGATTTCCTAACATTTTCTGTTGTTATTGTTGTTAAAATGGGCTAGTTTGTTTTTCATAGAATCTGTACAGTACATCGAGCCTGCACTAACAACAATCCCACCACATAATCCTGAGTATTTACCTTGCTAATCCCCTGACCCTGAAGGGCAATTTTATCTAATCTGCACATCTTTGGACTGTGTGAGGAAGCCAGAACACCCAGTGGAAACCCACACGCACACAGAGGAAATGTGCAAACTCCACACAGTCTTCCGAGGCAGGAATTGAACCCAGGTCTCTGGTGCTGTAAGGCCGCAGTCCTAACCACCATGCTGTGTTTTGAGAGCTGGGCAACCATTACAGGTGGGGTGAATTGTATGATGGGGTAAGTTGAAAGGATCAGTTAAGGTAGATGTGGGTGACCAGGTTTGGAATTGGGTGGTAGAGGTTTGTGTAGGATAGCGATTGTGAGAAATTTGAACGTGTGTGGAATGAAGGTGTGAATGAGAGTTTTAGTAGAAATGGAGCCAAGGTGTTGTAGAAAGTGAAATAGGTAGCTGCGGCTACGGTTGAGGTGTGGGATTTGAAGCTTGCTACTCAGGTCAAAAAGTATACTGAGGTTGCACAATATCTGGTTCACTGTGGGTGTACAGCCAAAGTCAAATGAAATCCTGGCTATATTGTATGGTTTCTGGTGGGAACTGAACAGAAAGCTTTTGTTCGATAGACGGGCAAGTTGGGCTGTACTGATTTTTACAAGATTTGATGTCAAAGAAGGCAATTTTTGAAAATGTAGTTTTGTCAACATTTTGTGCTTTGTACAAATATTTTAAACACCTTTAACTTTAATTTAAAGTCATGTCGATATAGTAATTGAAACTGAAACCTATATAGGTATAGTTGTTGAAACTGAAACCAATCATACAACCTGATTTGCAAGTTCTCACTAGCCCATTAGACAGTATAGATGAGTACTCATTATTGCATAACTGGGTACGACATTGTTTCACTTTGGCTTAATGTTTCCACGTGAAGTGTATGATTGGTTTAGTTCAATTGGCTGGACAGCTGATTATTGATGCAGATTGACACTAACAGCTTGGGTTCTATTCCTGTACCAGCTGAGGTTATTCATGATGGTCTGCTTGCTCAGCCTTGTCCTTTACTTGAGGTGTGGTGATCCTCAAATTAAAACCTCACAATCAGCTCTCCCCCTTCAAAAGGAGAGAGCAGCCTGTGGTTATCTGGGACTATGGTGACTTTACCTTTTTCTTATTCTCTTGCAAAAGCATTACGCTCAAGCTAAATTGGGCTATGCAAATCCTGAATTAAATCTAAATGGAAAGGATTTTCATTCTGCTGTGATAAATTTGAGGTTAAACTTCATTCTGTGCTATGATTGATATCCTGAGCTACTTGCCAGATCTGGTTGATTCTTGCAATGTCAAAAAGTGTGCTTTGACTTCTTATACCTTTTTCAAATGTCCTCAGACAAGGTCTTTGGGTAATTAGTAAAATTGGTTAGTTATAGAGGTTTACAGCATGGAAACAGGTCCTTCAGTCCAACTTGTCCATGCTGCCCTTTTTTTTTTAAACCCCTAAGCTAATCCCAATTGCCCATATCCCTCTATACCCATTGTACCCATGTAACTTTCTAAATGCTTTTTAAAAGACAAAATTGTACCAGCCTCTGCTACTACCTCTGGCAGCTTGTTCCAGACTCTCACCACCCTCTGCGTGAAAAGATTGCCCCTCGGGACACTTTTTGTATCTAGATATTGATTATCAAGCT
The DNA here is from genome assembly GCF_965287045.1 of Carcharhinus amblyrhynchos. Classification (NCBI taxonomy): domain Eukaryota; kingdom Metazoa; phylum Chordata; class Chondrichthyes; order Carcharhiniformes; family Carcharhinidae; genus Carcharhinus; species Carcharhinus amblyrhynchos. The sequence goes on from NC_137334.1 coordinate 59,528,085, forward strand.
AATCTGTGCCCCTTGAGACCTCTATAAGGCCACTCCTCAGCCTCCTACGATTCAGAGAAAGAAGTCCCCGTCTATCTGGCCCCTCCTTATAACTCAATCCATCAAGTCCCGGTAGCATCCTAGTAAATCTTTTCTGTGCTCTTTCTATTTTAATAATATCCTTTCTATAATAGGGTGATCAGAATTGCACACAGTATTCCAAGTATGGCCTTACCAATGTCTTGTACAACTTCAAAAAGACATCCCAACTCCTGTATTCAGTGTTCTGACCAATGAAACCAAGCATGCTGAATGCTGCCTTCACCGTTCTGTCCACCTGTGACTCCATTTTCGAGGTGCTATGAACGTGTACCCCTAGATCTTTGTTCTGTAACTCTCCCCAGTGCTCTACCATTAACTGAGTAAGTCCTGCCCTGGTTCAGTCTACCAAAATGCATCACCTCATATTTGTCTAAATTAAACTCCATCTGCCATTTGTCTGCCCACTGGCCTAATTGATCAAGATCCCATTGCAATTGGAGATCACTTTCTTCATTGTCCACTATGCCACCAATCTTGGTGTCATCTACAAACTTACGAACCATGCTTCCTATAGTTTATGATTATTGAGGTTTGGATAATTCAAAGTCCTTAGATCCTGTATGAAGCCGAAATGTAGTACTCGGCAAATAGTGTATCGTGTTCTTTTTCTGTCCACAAATATAATCAATCTCAATTTAATATGAGAACTTGGCTCCACTCCTGGATTAGCAAGTGAATTGAATGATCTGGTTATTGAATTACTGGTTACTGAATTACCTTGAACAGTTTGATGCATGATTCTTTACCCAGATTGAAAATACTTCCTCAGTTCCATCTAGTTCAGGAAGTTTTCTGTGAATGATCCTGTTGTGTTTTTGAAGATGTGTTATTTCCACTATGTAGTTGTGAAGAGAGAATCTGAATTATGACAAAACTATGAATATGCAATGATTCTGTCCACAGTTTTGTATATGCTTACATTGAAACATGAATAAAATTATTGGCTGTTTGTACAGCATTCCACCTGTATGGCCCATAATAAATGTCATGCTTGCACAACAGATTTCATTGGAACTATTTAGTTCTCTCAAATAAAGCTGGAGAATTTAAAGTTACATGTTTTATTACCTAAATTCAATACATTCATTCCATTGTCAGTATATTAAATACTTTCCTGTTCATCTTTGTCATCAATAACAGTGAAGTTAAAAGAAAACAGCTTCTAAAACTTGAGTGGATGGAGTGCAAGGACTAGCCCCTCTTCTGCTTGTGGAATGCTAAAATATTACTGTTGTTCACATCAGGGTATTGATGATAATTTTAGATTTGAGTCTTGACATTTGACATTACCATAACAACTCATATAGTTGAAAATATCGCAAGGCACTTCATAGAACTACAATCTGACAATAAAAGTTAAGTAAAAGTTTATTAGTCACAAGTGAGGCTTACATTAACACTGCAATGAAGTTATTGTAAAATTTCCCCTGGTTGCCACACTTTGGTGCCTATTCTGGTCAATGCACCTAACCAGTATGTCTTTCAGACTCTGGGAGAATGTGTAAATTTCACACACACTGACCCAAGCTGGGAATCAAACCCAGATCTCTGGCACTGTGAAGCAGCACTGCTAACTGCTGTGCCACCAACAGACCTGTAAATTTTTACTCCATTCTTAATGTTACAAAGCCAGTGCTCAGAAAGAACTAGGCAAGTCCAAATCCATTCCTTGTTTGCTCCAAATACCAAATTCAAAATCCCATTGAATCCAATTCAATGTTCTCCATAAGGTATAGCCATATTGGGCTTGATCTGATGCTTGACCTCTGAGCCTTTGTCAAAGAGATGATTGTTAATTCTGTTTAGACCAAACCAGTTAATAGAACTTATCAATTCGGTGTCCTGTGGCTCCTTGATCTGTGTACATCATGAACATTGTGGGCAAGAGTTTATCTCATTCAAACCCATTCAATTACACAGAATTTAAATCTGGTTCCAAATCTTCCCAATTTAAAGGGGGTTAGTCTTCAAGTATTTCAGTTTGTGAAGAGGAATTTCACATCACTTATTACAATTAACTTGCACTGAAGAGTTACTATTTGCTATATGCAGACATGTTTGTGTAACACTTTTTTTGGCAGAGATTCTCATGTCTGGGCAGGGTTTTTTGAAAGATATTTTTTCAAAAGCCTGAATTTTTAAAAAATCAAATTCATTCTGACTAATCAGGTAACAGATTTATATTACTGATTAACTGTTTCCAGCTTCTAAGTATTAGAGTTAGTTGCACTGAACTGTCACTGCTTTGTTTATTAATATATCAGTGTATTTCCTTTTTACTTACAGGTTTGGTTGTGTGGTGGACAATTGGAAATTTTGCCATGTTCTGTAGTAGGTCATGTTTTCCGCACCAAAAGTCCACATACCTTTCCCAAAGGTACTCAAGTGATAGCTCGCAACTTGGTCCGCTTGGCAGAAGTGTGGATGGATGACTACAAACAGATATTTTACAGGCGAAATCAACAGGCAATGCAGATGTCTAAAGAGGTAGGTAACATTACTAAAACACTTACTTGGGAGTTACCTTGGCATTACACAAGTTTGCTTTTGCCAATTGCTTTTAGCTTTCTTCATATTTTTGGGTTTAGAATTTTTGAAGATTTTCAAATACAATGGGTGACACAAATACTTATAGCTTCATAAATATTCAATGCAACTGTTCCCGAAAAGATTTTTTTACACATTGTTTGACTCTTTTTGAAGAAATCAAACTCAGAACATGTTGTATTAGGTACTGTAGAGAAACAGGTTTATAGCAATAATAGTGTTATGAAACTAGCTTGTCTGCAGGATTATGAATATTCTACCCTTTTAAGAGGTTCAAGTAAGTACATAACTGCAGCTAACTGAATTTGCAGGATACAATAATTCTATAGAATCTCAACCTTGGTTTATAATTTAATTATATCTTAGTTGCAATCCATTTCAGTTAAAACATTTCAAAAGGACATTTTCTTTTTATGCGGTTATTCATTGTGGTCAGCATTTGTTGGCCATCCCTGATTGCTCAAGAAAATGGTTATAATCTGTCGGCTTGAATCTGCAGCCTACATACTGTTGGTTCTCCCAAAGTGCTGTTAGGTAGGGAACTTTAGCATTTTAAGCCAGTAATAATAAAGGAACAATGCGTCACAAATAGAATGTACTTGTTTTTTACTGCCAGTTTTCAGTATATTTTGTAATGAAAGGGCTGTGTATTACTTTTTAATGTGTATATCAATTAAATGGCCCTAAATTGTGGTTATTCATTTGAATTTTCCAGAAGCTACATAGTCTGCGTTGAATAGGAATGGTCACCTGCTCCCTTGACATCCACCGTAATAGTTTATAAATGTCCATTTCCAATAAATAAAAGTTTGTTCCAAGAGCTTCCATATGAGCTCAGTGCATGTGTAAAATTGTGACTATGATACGCTTTTGCTGGGAATGGCAGGTGATATATGGTCAGATTTGATGGGGCAGGGAGAATGGAGATAATGATACTTCGATGTGCCTACTGCTGATGTCCTTTACAATTGAAGTTGTAAGTTTGCAAGGTGCTGTCAAACAAAGCTTAATGTGTTGATGCAGTGGGTCTGGTAGGTGGTACACACTGATGATATTGCACCGCTAGTAGAGAGTGAATGTTTGAGGTGGTGAATGGGATACCATTCAAACAGGTTGCTTTATTCTAGATAGTGTTGCGTTCCTTCAGTGTTTTTGGAGGTGCATTCATCTAGGCAAATGGAGAGTATTCCATCACACTCCTGATTTGGTTCTTGTAGATGGTGGGCAGGCCTTGGGGAGTAAGGAGGTGAGTTACACTCTCAATAACCCAAACTCTGACCTGTATTTGTAGCCACAGTGTTTACATGGCTGATCAGTTTATGGTCAACATTGATGCCAGAGTATGGACAGGGATCAATGAAACAGTCCGAGGATGTTGCTTTAGGTATTCATTAGGTTAGTGTCCTGTCCCAACCATCTTCAACTGATGCCTTATTGACTTTCATCCAGTACACTCTTAAAAATGAGAATTTATTTCTGATTGCGCAACGTCGTCTATTTGCAACTTCTCCAATGCCAAAGCAGCCCATGACTGTCTGCAGCAAGACTTGCATGGCATTCAGGCTTGGGCTGATAAGTAGCATTCAATATTTGCACCACAAAAGTGCCAGGTTATGACCACCTTCAACAAGCGAGAACCTAACCACCTTCCCTTGACACTATCATTGTGGAATCCTCCTTCATCAATATCCCTAGGATTCTATTGACTAGAAACTGAACTGAATGAGGCATACCTACTGTGGCAACAGTAGAAGATCAGAGCTGAAGAATTCTTTGACAAGTAACACTCCTTCTCACTCCATAAAGCTTTTTATGTCAGGAATGTGATGGAGTGCTCTCCACTTGACTGGATAAGTGCAGCTCTAAATCGTCCAAAACAAAGCAGCCAGTTTGATCAGCACTCCATTTACCAGCTTAAATACACTCTGTCCACCACTAGTGCACAGTGGCTGTAGTATGTACCACTCACAAGATACGTTATAGCAAATCAAAGTTTCTTCAGCAGCGACTCCAAATTGGTGATTTCCACTATCTAGAAGGACAAGGGCAGCAGATGCATGAACACCACCACCTGCAAGTTCCCTGCTTGAGAACACATCCTGACTTGAATATCCTGCACCATTAGAATCCTGGGAATATTTAAATTATGTTTTGAAAGGTTCAAAGCGCCTTTTGTTGGTGATTTTATCAAAATGATGTTACAGGCGGAGGGCTTAATTTAAACAACATTGATTTCTCCTCTTACTATTTATCCATAAGCAAAATTGTTTGATTTGTTTCCTTCCTGTTCTAAGTGGTGACCTATTTCTCAACCCCTCTGTTTTGGTATGATTCAATTTCTATTTGTAACTTCACAGCAAACTCATGATAGGGTGAACTCAAAGGATTCATTTGCACTCAAATGCAGGATAAGGAAAGCACCATTGTCTCCTTTTTGCTCGTATAATAAGAAAGGATAGAGAAAGAAAGATTTGAAGGACAAAGACTACAGGAAAAACAATTGTTGTTTCACATATGTCCAGAATCGCTAGTCCAATCAAGTATTCCTTCACTGAGGTCAGCGGACTGAACTGTACAGCATCAGTTTTCATTTTCCAGTGGAGTTGACTTTACACACAGTGTGCAGAGATAAATGAGCCTAGTAGGCGATGGTACAGAAGTTCCAGTAGAAAGTGTAGATGGAGCCAAGTATTCTTTCTGGGCAGCACCCCTTTTCTGTGCTGCTTATGGCTGGTAAGGTGGCAGATTGAATTTTGCAGTACAGCAGAGCAAGACATCTGACCTCTTCACGACGCTTTTGACAAAGGGTGTATGTCCCCTGTTGGGGTTCCTGAGGTAGTTAAATGTTCCATCCATTAAGACTCAAAAGGAAGGTTGCGTGTTTTTTTTGGTCCTGGCAGGCAAATAAACTCCAGTTGGCCAGACCTGGTATATTAATTGCAGCTGACCTTTTATATGTTCCTCTTTGAATCTGGTCTCTGCAGCCCACAGGAGGTCATTAGTCTGTTTTTGGAGATGACAAGCTGCAGATTCATAAGAACATAAGAACATAAGAAATAGGAGCAGGAGTAGGCCATCTAGCACTTCGAGCCTGCCCCGCCATTCAATAAGATCATGGCTGATCTGTTGTGGCTCAGTTCCACTTTCCCGCCCTCTCCCCATAACCCTTAATCCCCTCTCTTATCAAGAACCCATCAACCCGCGTCTTAAAAATATTTAGCGAGGCAGCCTCCACCACTTCAACGGGCAGAGAATTCCAGAGATTCACCACCCTTTGAGTGAAGAAGTTCCTCCTCAACTCCGTTCTAAACCGCCTCCCCTTTATCTTGAGGCTGTGCCCCCTACTGTCTTTTTTGAGCGGGAAGAGTCTCTCCACCTCTACCCTATCCATCCCATTCATCATCTTATACATCTCAATGAGATCTCCCCTCATTCTTCTAAACTCTAACGAGTACAAGCCTAGTTTATTCAGCCTCTCCTCATAGCTCAATCCCCTCAACTCCGGTATCAGCCTAGTAAACCTCCTCTGCACTCCCTCCAGGGCCAAAATATCCTTGCGCAGGTGCGGCGCCCAAAACTGCACACAGTACTCCAGCTGCGGCCTCACCAATGCCCTATACAGCTGCAGCAAGACCTCCCTACTTTTATATTCAATCCCCCTCGCTATGAAGGCCAGCATCCCATTCGCCTTCCTGACCACCTGCTGCACCTGCAAGCTGGGTTTTTGCGACTCATGCACAAGGACCCCGAGGTCCCTCTGCCCTGCCGTTCAAGGATCACAGATCTTTGTCCAGTTTTTTTAAGTTTCAGAAATTAGCTGTAAGGATATCTTAATGTATATGTTTATCATAGAATGCTTCAGAACCCCTACAGTGCAGAAGGAGACCATTTGGCTTGTTGAATCTGCACTGACCATAATCCCATCCAGGCCCTATTCCTGTAATTCCACACATTTATCCTGCTAATCCTCCTGACACTCAGGGACAATTTAGCATGACCAATCAACCTAACCCGCACATCTTTGGGCTGTGGGAGGAAACCGGAGCACCTGGAAAAAACCTACACAGACATGGGGAGGACATGCAAACCCCAGACAATGACCTGAGATTGGAATTGAACCCTTGTCCCTGGCACTGAGAGGCAGCAGTGCTAACCATGGTGCCACCCAGTATGGATCTTCGTCCCCTGACAATGGTGTAATTTTTCCACTTTGCAGAACAATTTTTCATAATTCCTTTTGAGTAATATCAATTCAATCCTTTGATTATTATACTGCTCTTTCTGCTATAACACTGACTTTTAAAGGAATTGAAAAATTTTTGAATCATTTTTATTTTAACTTGCTTTCTGTCTTATTTCTAATTTGTGTTTGAAAGGTACATTAAGCAGCCTTTCGATTATTGGAGCATTTGTTCACTGCTGCTGCTAGCTGAACTGCATTTGCTTTCACTCCTAATTGTCTAACTTTTTAAAAATTCTTCGATCATTTTCTTTGTTTTAGAGAGTTGAAAAGCGTGTGTTTTTTTTTTCATCCCTCCCTTGCATTTGCTCTCCTGAGTCTTTACTGCACAAACAATTCTATTTGCATGACCAGGGGTACCCTGTGATCAAATTAGAAGTGTGCAGGCATGGATTGGGCTTAATATGCCTCCAATTAATTGTTCAAATCCTTGCATGATAGTACCTCATCTCTTTTGATTTCCCAAGTGGCTTGTCTTTCCACTCTTCTCATTCCTCAGATCAAGTGCATGGTTCAGTTTGGGTACTTAACAATGTAGAAAACTGAATTTGATCCAAGGCTCGATCATTCTGGAGCCATACCAACATGAACACTACTGTGTTTAGAATAAATAATGTTATGATTTCTGTTAAACTCCCCCTTTGTTCTCCACATTTCCTTAATCCCCTCTCCCCTGCCCCATCCAGCCTTGTCTCCAATGAGTGTTCAAGATTATTCATTTTTTCTCCTAGCTTTTATTAAGGCAAGGCACGTGTCAATTTGAATAGAATGTTTGTTCATATATTGTCTCTGGCCTCGCTCCACCAGACTGGTGCACGCCCTGCCCACTCATTTTATTTTACTCAGCAGAACAATGACTATTGGACCACCACCTGTCCTCTACTTTTGCCTCGTGTCCATCTTTAAAGGGAGTCCCAATCAGTGCACAAACTGAATAGTCTCCATCACCCCCTCTCCCAGGTAAACATTAGCAACTGCTCCCCCGCCACCTATTACAAGTATTGGAAGTCCCCATCACCACCACAGCAGAAGCAACAAGGCTGTCTCGCCAGCCCACCTGCTGACCCACAATGTCAACATCGCCCCCACCCCGGTTTGTAGACATTACGAAGACAAATCTTCCACCCCCTCCTCCCTACCACCACCCCGACTACTGCAGTCTTGGGAGCACACTCCTCCTTGTAAGCACCAGCTCTCCACGATACAAAGGGAATGTCTTCTGAGCAGCAGCCTGGAGTGATCACCTATGGCACTGCCAGATTGGCACTGCGTTAGCATGACCCTGTCCCCTGGGGATTATACTTGGGAGTGAATTCCTTGACTGAGTCCCTGTTTTGTTGCTGAGGTTTGAATATTCGGTGAAGGAGGCCATTTGATAGGATGGCTGAGTAACTACTGTGGATTAGCAATGATAATGAAATGATTAAATGGGGTTCTTACCCCTTGTGAATCTCATGATGTTACCAAAAGGGGCATGGAAACGCAGTCTGTCTGCAGAGAATCGCATTTCCGGTCCCCTCCAGATTCTCTGCTCACATTGGTGATCCCAAAGACCGCTAACGCTGGCTCAAAATCGCCCTCAATGTCAACAGCTCATGAAATCTGTTTATGTACAAAATAACATGAAAGGCTCTTATTTTGACTGATGTCTTTTATCTCCCATGGGACCTTCATGTATCCAGTAGGAGGCAGTTCAGTTCACTGACAAATGAGGTGGTTACCCCCTCTTTAAGATGCACCATCACAGAACTCGTGCAAACCATACAGTAGTGCAGTTACCTGTTGCACCAAAAAGTGAATGTAAGGATCGAGTTTTCACCTGGTGACTCGCAAGTCACTAGTGGGCGTGAGCATCTGATCAAGATATGGACAGAAGTGGAGTGAATGCTTCTAAGGACCCAGGACACTTGAAGCTCCGCTCAGCTAGTTGTAAATGCTAAACTTTGGGGGCTGCTGATGAACAGAATTATTCGGAAATGACGGTAGAGAATGCACAACATACTGGTAAAAGTTCCAGCCACGCTACTCTTGCAAAGAAATTGGAGGAGTTCATTTTGGGCATAATGGAATTTTCAATAAAATATCCTTAGAAAGATTGGTATCCATCAATTCAGTTTTCTAATTATTACATTCTCTTCAAGTGAGGATTCAATCCTTACATTCACTTTTTGGTGTGACAGGTAACTGCACGTTCTCTTTGAAAGAGATGTTGAACTTCAGAAATTGGAACTTTTCCCAGGTTAATAAATACTACACAATTTCATGAGATATAGGAGCAGAATTAGACAATTCAGCCCATTGCGTCTGATCCACCATTCGATCATGACTGATGTGCTCCTCATCCACCATTTTCCTGCCTTCAGCCCATTACCAATTAAAAATCTAACTCCTCCTTAAATTTACTCACCATCCCAGCATCCACCGCACTTTGGGGTAACCCATTCCACAGATTCACAACCTTTTGGGAGAAGCAGTTTCTCCTCAACTCTGTTTTAGATTTGCTACCCCTTATCCTAACACTAAGTGGTTACAATGTGCATTCAGTTTTAAACAGAAGAGTGTCAAATTATAACTGTTATAACTATTATTCCCTTGCTGTGAGATTTAAACAATATCTATTGAGCTCCATCTTTTAAATACAGGAGATCCATTGGATATAATTCATTACCCTTCTGATTGCTAGAAAAGATTTCTTGTTTTGCTGGTGCAAGTACAGAGAAATACGTTATAGTTCAATTCTTCTGTTGGTGAGCAGCAGTTTCTTCTGGGTCTTTGGGAGCAGGCTGGGGTGGGGGTGTTGGATCATTTTATCTGTTTATCCACTGGTCAATTCCAAGTAAAATCTAAGTGTGAAAATATAGGTTTGTGTAGTTTTAAGTAGAGTAAAACAAATTTCCTTTATTCTTTGGCAAAAAATTGCTGAGGTTTTGTATTCATTTTCAATCTTGATAGATTGTGGAGCTTGCCACCTGATCTAGAATATAAGATTGCTTCCATGTCTGCAAGGAAGCCAAAGGTCAGGAGCTTGGAGGAGAAGAAGATGCCGAACAGTGGAGACTAGGAAATCACTGTCTTACTCTATTCTTCAATTTGAAACTATCTCAAGTGGAGCCAGTTTCCAGATCCATATCTGTGGGAATCACAAGCTGACAGTAAACCAAACTGCAAAACTGGATAGATAACCCATCCCCAAAATAAAGGGTCTGTATGTGAAGTTGTCTGAGGGTCTGACATATACGAAATTGAACATGAACCATGCTTACCAATAATTAGAACTAGATGACACTCGCTTATGCCAGAACAAATACACATAATGGATAACATCAATTTACTTATCTACCATTCTGGGTTTTGTCGTCTTGTACCATCTTTCAGTGAACTATGGAGAGTTTGCTGCAGGTTTAGCTTAGAATTGTCATTTAATTAAGTGACGTTCTAAAAGCAGAGTCCACCAAGGAAGAACATTTGACAAATTTGGACAAAGATTTGCAAAGATCCCAGAAGTTAGAAGTGTGCCTAAAAGAGAAAAATGCACCTTCCAAGCAAATGAGGTGGCTTCTTGGTTATCCAGTTGATGCTTGTGTTAACATAGTACCATAGAATTGCTGCAGTGCAGCAGGAAGCCAGTTGGCCTATTGGGTCTGCTCCAAGTCTCCAAAAGAGCACCTTACCCAGCCCCCACCCTCGTCCTATCCCTATAACTCTGTACATTTATCATAGCTGATCCACCTAACCTACGTATCTTGATGCACTGAGGGGCAATTTAGCAGAGCGAATCCCCCTAACCTGCACATTATTGGACTGTGGGGTGGGGGGGGGAATTGGAGCACAAGGAGGAAACCCACGGAGAACTTGCAAACTCCAAACGTCGGCCAGGGGCTCACACTGCCAGTGCAGACACCTTAAGTTGTCTCCCATTACCCAAAAGCATGCCACTCCCTCTAATCCTGCAAGAGATTGTAATTTCTTTAAACTTTCTGGACTCTTTACCTGCAATAGCATAATAAGACAAGTATTAGATTAATAGAGACTCACTGTTATCAAAGATTAAATGTGATATTGGATAGATGGTGGGATAAGAGTGCTTCAGAGGAAATTAAGCTTCATCAGCTCAGGAAGCATGAGCTCAGTTGAAATGAGAGTTGTCATCCTTGTATTAGGAAGAGAGTTATTGCTTGAAGAATTGCGTAGTGCCCATTCGGGCACACCAAAAATGAAAATGCTGGTGAGAAGCTATATCTGGTGGCCTGGCATTGATGCTGAGAGAGAAAGATTTATCAAACAATGTGCCAGTTCCAGCAAAAACAACTAGCTGCAGCCTCCCTGAACACATGGGAATGGCCAGTTTGACCATGGGTAAGAGTTCACATGGATTATGTTGGCCCATTTATGGGTGCGATATCCCTTTTGTTAGTGGACACCCATTCAAAATGAATGCCAGACTTCTTCAAATGGATTGGCCCATGCGCAGTTCAGACTTTCGTGACTGATATGATGAAGCAGTCCCCTGGATCATTAGAAATCAAGGTAGCAAGGTTTGTTTTGGCTATAGAACCATCCCTCGTACCAATATTGGAATAGTTCCAGCTGAGATGCCACTGGGTTGACGCTTGAGAAACAGGTTGTACCTGGTAGTTCCAGATTTGGTGGGGATGATAGCAATAGGGTAGAGTTGTCATAAAAGGACCATGATTCATTAAAAGTAGAATGAACACTTGAAATAGATGATCCAGTCTTTGAAGAATTTTGGAAGCAGACCAAATTTTGTCTCAGGAGTTGTGGTGGCCAGGATGAGGCCATGTTTTATGGGGTGAAAGTGCAGGACAAATTGTGAAGAAACATGAAGATCATTTGAGGTTGTGGGAGCTACTGCCTGATAAAATTGAGCCAGCAAGTCGTTTGGCCAAAGAACTAAGTGGCTGATCAGCCAGGGGCAGGCCAAAGTGCTGCTTCCAATGGAACTGAGGAATTAGTGGAAAGTGAGCACAGTTTCCAGAAGAATCCTGGTGAGGCAGGTCCAACAAAACTACCTCTATAGTTGAACCTCAACTAATTGAGCTGTGTCACTTCCAGAGAAAGAGAGAGCCTCCTGACAGTTTCAGATAAACATGTTTGAAAATGTTCATTTTATTGCTGATGTTTTGGAGATTATATAAGTTATTATGTATTGTACAATAAGGGACTTGAAGGGCTGTACATCGGGAGGATCATGTGACCTGATTGCTTGTTCCCAATGAGCAAAGGGACCTAGCGCTAGAGGTGAGAACATTCATTCAATTAATTGATGGTCACCAATCCTTGCAATTACTACAGTATTCATCAAGTGGAGGTAGCTTTATTGGCTCAAGTATTTCCACAGAATAGATGATTTCCATATATCTGAGTACTTTGCTAAGGTAGCCAGAGCCAATTGATCAAATCTCTACCTCAAGAATGTTTGCAAATGCGACCTAATGATCTTAAACACCAATTATCACACCTGGGAATCTCCAGCTGATGCAAGAGGAAAATGGCAACACCATCTCTATGGGCTGATATGCCATGACCAGTGACTACAGCAGTTTGACAATAGATGCTGACACCAAAACAACAACCCACAACGAAACTCAGAACTTCATATGTGGTACTTGTGGTAGAACGTGCCTCAAGGTTTGGTTACTTTAGACCTCGGGTGTGTGCCATACGTGAAGGTATCCCACCTGAATGATTTACTGTTTGTCCATCATCTTTCATAGATGGAAGAATGCTGGCAACAATCTTTTGGCAGAATTTTAGTCTGGAAATGGATCGTGGTTGGCTGCAATGCCAACCACGAAGAGTATTTTGTTTAAAATGTTCACATGGTCACTGAAACCATTAAACTTTGTCAGCTTATTATTAGATCTTTGACCTAAACTGTTTCATTGTTTTATGTCAACTTTTTGCTGTTGAAAACATAGATCATTGTTTCCTTGGGATTTCTGTGCAACTATTTTGAATGATCTTGATTAGTATTAATCTTAAAATGTCTTATTTTCCACATTTCCACGTGGTTTGCTTTTTTTAAAGCAGACTAATTGAGATTTAACAATCTGATTTATGAAGTTGAAATGATTTATTCTATTATTTTCTGAGATGTTAGGTGTTCATATTCTGAGAGAACTATTTTTCCATAAGGTTGCTTCTATATCCAAAGGATTCAATGTATAATTTTCAAACTTAATAACTATTCTTAAAAATTGGTGATGAAGCAGGGCTTAAAAATGAAAAATGGTTAGAGCCCTGTAACTTGCATAAAATGCTGGAGCCATTGACAAATAGCATCTTAGCTAATGTTTTGAATCTGTGAAGCATCTTGTTAAATAAATCTTAACAGTATTTTAGCCTTAATAAAGTGGTTTAGTATTTTCCACTATCTTGGTGTGTACCCTACACATTCTCCAGTACGCATCTAGGTCTGATCAAGGTTCACTTTTGGACCAGAGCTCAGCTTCTGTTCAGATGCATCCAATATTGGTACTGAACATTAACTGTTAAAATCTTCAAGCAACCAAGGCTGCTTCCATAGGCGCTGACTTACAATGACTCCCCACACACACACTTCATAGGAAATTTCGTCTATCTTCGATCACAATATTTTTAGTTCCTGGAAAATTATAATTGGAAAGCATGAATGTGCCCATCTTTCCTAAACTATGTACTGCTTTAAAAGTAGTATCTGATTGAACCAACCATCCATGGAATTTTTCTGCCTTTTTGCCAATAAATGGCCCTATGTCATAAAAGGACTATTTCAAGTACAGGTGCTAAAGTATGTGGATTTTTATTTGATTTTTGATCTGCATTTGAATCTGAAATTAAAATTCAGTGTCCATGCTTATTTGTGATTTGCACAGGTATTACTTCCTTTTGCTGCATTTCTTGTAAAATTGAGAAAACAGAGCTTTTCCCCTTGTTGAATGAAAACTTAATTTTTACTCATAGCTTGGATATTTTTAAAATTGGTTGTTTGGTGTTCATACGTGACACAGAACTAGAGCTGAGGAGAATACGAACTTTTGTGCTACTTTATGAAGGAGGTTGGGTGATAAATTGGCCACCTGACTTGGGTCAAGATCTGTACACATACAAATTAGGGTGCGGAAGCTTTGGCTGAGAGGCAAATGATGAAGAAAGCGTTATGGGACAGGGAAGATCCAAATGAACAGTGGACATCTGCTATTAACTGTGTGTCCATGATGCTTCCTGAGTGTTTGACAGCTTTGTGTTTGGATTTCTATGGATTGGGATGAATTATAGGTATTCCTTGCCTTCAGGACAATTTGCTTGCAAAGTTGAACTGAATGAAATTGATCTCACTAATGATGGATTATAATTTTTTTTGGTATAAAATGTACACTTATATTTAGTATGTACATGTCATCTGCCTTGTAACACCATGAGTAAGACACTTATCTTTCAACATGCTCTTGAACTGGGCCATATAATTAGTCAGAAGAAGAGAAAATTGTTCCTTTTATGGCAAAAACTTAAATGTCTTTACTTAGCCTCCAACACACTGGTTGCACACTGTAACCCTATCTACTCATCATGACGCTGCAATCCTCCTAGAAATCCAGTCAGTCAAGGAACGCTAACGTCTTGTTGTCCACTAAGACCTCAACACTACTTGAAGGCATGCAATCCCTTCTAGATCTGTGAGCTTTATCAACAACAATCCTAATTCAACCCTGAGGAAACTTGGAACATGGAATTGAGTTTCCAAGAAGTCACAAACAATTACCTTGTTGACAACCTGCTAGAAAAGATCCATGTCTTTGATCTTCTATTAAGCCAGTGGACATCCATGTATATGATGGCAGATGCAGATACTTGATGTACAAATGACAGATGTAAAGCTCCTGTGTGTGATTTGGCTACCTCATACAGATGATGGTGTTCACAGATTCAGAAGACATTACTGTTTTGCCCTGAGTTACTCCTGAAACAATTGCCTGGCTTAATCACCTAAATGTAATTTATACTTGCTGCTCTACATCCACATTAACCATAAGAAGAAAAAAGTATAGAATAAACTGTCACCAGTAACTGGTGCATTCTCCTTACCAACTCCTACCAGTCGGAGTCCATTTGCCAACCAGTTGGCACAATCCTGTAGTATAAAATTGTTATTTCTCCTGGCATTGGTATTCTGAAGAAGAGTTATACAAACTTGAAATGTTAATTTTGTTTCTTACTCCACAGGTACAGCCAGACCTGAGCTTTTCCAGTATTATTTGTTTTATTTGGTATCCATGGCATTTTCCTGATGAATGTATGATGAAAAGCTTTGACAAAATGTCTTTTTTCAGGAATACAAACATTCTGTACAGCAAAACAACTTCTTTCTTCATTTATTCAGTAAAGTTGCAAATGGTCAACCTGTCATGTACTGAGGAAGAACAGTAGTTGTTAAAAGTATGGCCTTGAATGTAATGTGGCTTCAGGAGACATAATTAAAAGGTATTAAGTGTACTGAGGTCGGTTTAAATGTATTGAGGAAAAGCTGTTTAGGAATTGGATGGGAAATTAAAACCTCTAATTTTTAGAAGAAAGCATTTTATAAAAGTATGTTATTACTAGTCTTTGACCCACAGGAACTGGTATTTTTTTAAGTCCTTTTCTTGATTGTGACAGTGTATTGATTCAGTTAATCAGCGTTCCCTTAATAACTTAGTGCTTCATTTTAACAGAAAACATATGGAGACATTACTGAAAGGCTAGAGCTGAAACAGCGTCTACATTGTAAAAACTTCACTTGGTATTTGAAGAATGTTTATCCTGAGGTATTTATGCCCGATATGTCTCCTGCACATTATGGTGCGGTAAGTACTGTTTTAATATTGCACACTTGTCATGAATTAACTTGCTATTTTGAAAGAATTATTGCCCTGTTTTATGATTACAGGAAATCAGTTTTGTTATTTAACATTTCCGCATTTGCTTTGATTGTAACTTTGCTTTATTTAACAGTCTATTAGCACTTACATATTTCTAACGTTAGGCTTCAGCTGTTAGTTTGTAAATCTGAGATTTTTACATATTGCCAATTATGCACTTTTGCAGTTATTTAAATATCTTTAACTTTGAAACAAAGTCACACTATAAAATAGTTAATGTTGGTTCTTTCATCAACAAAAAAAGTAAAAGGCAACTTACAAAAAAAAATTTAATTAATCAGGACAAAAGATTGCTTCTGTTTCCAGTGATTTTTTTTTCAATCCTTCAATTTTAGATTAAAAACTTGGGTTCAGAAACTTGCCTTGATGCTGGAGAAAATAATCAGGGTGCGAAACACTTAATAATGTATTCGTGCCATGGTCTTGGAGGAAACCAGGTAATGATATAAAGTATTCAATGTAATAATTCCAAGTGATTGTAAATACCCACATGTACCAGTCGACCAGACAACCTTTTCAGAACCTCATCGGCATGTACGATTTTCGAATTGTGTGTGGTGGCCTGGGATAGATAACCACAGAGAATCTGGCCAAACAATGCAGCAAAAATGGCAACCTGCAGCCTTAAAGCACACTTTGGAGTGGGCAGATCAACTATAGGTATGACCACACTTTGGTCCCATGAACGAGCCCGCAAAAATCAATGTCCCTGCTCGTAATAGATGCGCACACCCAAGCGGTTGGACATACACAAAATAGACTCCACAACCTTTTAAGCAATGGTAGCGAAATTGTGACAGCCGTTCATTGGCTGGAATGGATTGCCTGAGGTGCTAGCTTCTGACAATAGAACTGTTTTCGCAAATGAAGAGTTCTAGTGTTTCAGGATAACTGGAGGTGTTCAACATATTTGAACTGCATCCTATCACTCTGCTTCAAGTGGACTGGCTAAGAGAACATGGTTCAAAGCCACCATGTAGCAGTCATCAGCCTTTAGGCAATCAGGAAGTTGGCCAGTTTGATTTGTACATAGAACAACACCTCATGTCACCACAAGTGTTACACCTGTTCAGTTACTAAGGGGCAGATGTATTAGCACAAGGTTGCTGGCATTTCTGAATTTGAGAGAGCAGCAACTACTGACTGAAATAGAGTGGGAGAGGTTTGCTTCACCCGTGGGTCAACGGACTGCTGGATGGAAATGGTCTGCATGGCTGAGTTGCCCCTCTGGAGCCATATCAAAAAGGTATAAAGGAGTGAGTGGGAAATGGGCATTGGGAAAAGGTGATATTGAGTGAGTGATAGCAGGGGATTTGGAAAGAGTGGCTGCTGAATGAGTGGGGAGGGGATGTTTGTTTGAAAAGATGTGCTGAGTGAGTGGAAGGGGTGGTTTGAGAAGAGGGGCTGCTGAGTGGAGGAGAGGGGATGGTTTGGGAAGAGCGGCTGCCACATGAGTGGGGGGAAGGGGTTTCGATGCTGAGCAAATATTTCCATTTGCTGGGAAATTTAAAACTTGGGGTCACGAGTCAAGCTTCCTTTAAGCTGCACTGAAAACCAACAGTTTCAGTGAGGATCAGCACAAGTCAACCTCCTTGCTACAGGTGTGCAGTAGTGCAAAAAAAAAGGATACCACTTCAGTTTGTTTATTAGTGTCACAAGGAGGCTTACATTAATGCTGCAGTGAATTCACAGTGACAATCCCCTAGTTGCTATATTCTGGTGCCTGTCTGGGTATACCTGAAGGAGAATTTAGCACGGCCAGTGCAGCTAACCAGCACTTCCTCTGGACTGTGGAAGGAAACCGGATCACCCTGAGGCAACCCATGCAGACATGGGGAGAACATCCAGACTCTGCGCAGGAATGAAACCCAGGTTGCTAGAGCTGTGAGACAGCAGTGCTAGCCATCATGCTGCCCTTCAATAAGTTACTTGCAGGCATCACATACAAAAAAAGGAGTAAATGTTGGTCACTGTCTTAGAATAAAGGGTTGGCCACTTTGGACTAAAATTAGAAATTTTATTCACTGAAAGGATTATGAATTTTGGAATCCTCTACCTGAGATTGCTCTGGATGCTCAACATTTGAGTACATTCAAGATGGAGGCCTTTTTGGATAGTAGAATTAAAGCAAATGCAGGCAGTTGGAGTTATGGTAGAAGATCAACATTAATTTTATTGAGTGGTGGAGCAGGCTGGAAGGACCAAATGCCCTTCTCCAGCTACTATTTGTGAACCTATGTAGTAGCTGAAATAAATTTACATAATCTTAGCAATTGTATTGATGGAATTTAGTAATTAACAGAGAGCAATATTACAATCCTAAAATAAATACAAATGCAATGTCATGAAAATGTGCTTTGTCACAGATTTTAATCCAATGGCGAGAAAACGGAATTGAAATTTTAAAAACAGCATTTTTTTAAAAAATAGACTAAAGTGACTGAAACTTGCAGCTTAACATAGCTAACCCAATTCATTAGAGTGATGTCAGTTGTGTACAAAGCCCATCAAAGGTACTGACTTCAGGGGAGTGTGAAGGACTCCCTATTTCCTATCCCATTAACAAGACACTACTTGAGGTATTTTGGAGACGGACGAATAAGAAAAATCATTTGAATCATGAGGCCCTGGCTAATTTAGCTTCTATACATGAGCTTATCAAGCCACCTTTAGAAGATACAGACAATGGGCCACATCTTCCAAGCTCCCCTGCAATGCATTTGAGGAGTAGCTCAAAGATGTGCAGCAGAATCCCTCATGGAACTTCCCAGGTAAGGGTTTGCATGACAATTGTCCAGAAGTGCAGACTTCCTCTGGATAATTCCTTGCACTGGTAACTATCCAAAAATGCAATTTAAATCATAATTTGAATTGTTCTGGCAGTGTTGTGTAAATAGTTACCCAGAAAAAGTTAGCACTTCTGGATAACTATTGTAATGATCCAGATATAGCTTCCCACCCCCTGCAAGTCTAGTCAGATCCCTTCCTCCAAGGTGTAACCAGCCCCTTGCCCACCCGAGCCTTTGCTATACTCGAAAATCCCAAAACATAAGCCATTAAGTATTCACTGATTTTTGGTTAGCTTGTCCTTTTTAAACAAACCTGTTGCAGTCAGGGAAGGAGGAGTGGTAGGGGGGAAGAGGGTAGCCATTCGATCTCTCCTCACTTGGTCATAAGATTATAGATAATAAATAATTCATTAAAATTCTGATAATTGGCCAAGCTGAAAATAAACTTTAAGTTACACGAATACCTAACAACATTACTAGGATTATGTATTGGATATTGTAGTTAGTTTTGGTTGTTTTACTTAAGTTTGAAGGGCAATCAATATGGTTTTAAATGATGGAAAGTAGCTCAGAGAAACAAATCTGTGCTTAGAAATAATTGCAGCTAATGTAGCTGAAGGCTACAAATTGGGTGTAGAAGGGCTTATTTGTGAATGGAATAATTAATTGTGGATAGAAGCTACTAGTTAAACATCATTGAATTATTTCTTCACACTAGGGGCACTTGACTTTTGGAATTAAGTGCCACTTAACAAAATGATTGCTGATTCGACTATCAAATCTGTGGCTTAGTGTGTTGAGAGGCAAAAATGCTATTTCAAGATCTGTGCTTTCCTAGTCGGATAGGAGAAAGATGAAAAATAGTTGTGTGAAAGAGGACAGTAAATTGGGAGGGTGAGTTTCTTTTGGAATCTTGTTTAGCTAAAACATCAGTAAAAGCCCTGGGATTAAGGAGGCAGCAGTAGCAGAGATGAAGTTTGTTCAGGTAGAGAAAGCCGAGTAGTGCTGAATCGTTGTTTGAGACTGGAGAGAACAACATAGTGGTGTCCCTCGGGCACAGTTGCAGGATCATTGCTTTTTTAAATAAATATTAATGACTTGGGCTTGGGTATAGAATGCAAAATTTGTAGATGACGCACAACTTGCAAATGTGCTAAACAGTGAGGAGGATAATGGCAGACATCAGGTGGCAAGAGACCGGCTGGTGACATGGCTGATGATTTAATGCAGAGACATGTGAAGTTCTATAATTGGAAGAAGAAATTATACAATGTTAAAGCGGAGGAAGGAACAAAAAAAACAAAGTTTACAAAGACCAAGGCGAGGGCTCAAGTTGGTAAGGCTTCTTATTTTTATTATTTTTAAAATAAGGATCCAGAGCTTCATGAATAGAAGCAAGGAAGTTTTTATAAATCACGAGTTGGTCCTCAAATGTGTCTGATTATGAATACCATACTTTCGAAGAACATAAAGCACTTTGAAAAGATGTGAAGTGATTTACTAGGATGGTGTCAGGGGTTAGGGACATCAGTTATGTAGAGAAACTGGGGTTGTTATCTTTTGAGCAATGGTGGTAAAGAGCAGAATTGATAGGGGTGTTCAATATCAACAGTAATTTTAATAGAGCAAAGCCATAGAGTAAATAAATTTAATCATAGTGAAAAAAAAGGAATTGTTTTTAAAGATTAAAAAAGACTTGACACGAAACGTTTTTCAGCCCATCGAGTCTGCATCGACCCTTCAAAAGAGCTTCTTGCCCAAGCCTACTCACCACCCTATTTCTGTAACTCCACACATTTACCATGGCTAATCTACCCAATCCACATGTACCTAGTCACTAAGGGGCAACTTAGCAGGCCAATCCACCTAACCTACACATCTTTGGATTGTGGGAGGAAACTGGAGCACTGGAGGAAAACTGTGCCGACACCGAGAGAATGTGCAAACTCTGCACAGTCATCCAAGGTTGGAATCAAATCTAGGTCCATGGTGCTGAGAGGGAGCATTGTTAACCACTGTTATGATGACAAATAATTTTAAAGTAGCATTCCAATGGAAATTATGCCCTTTTCCCTCCCTAAGCAATGGGAACTTTCCCATTGATGACAGCTGAGGTAATTTTAATGCAGTAAATGTCAGTTGCAAATCAACATCATGGAGAAGATGACTGCGGGTGTATAATTGGCAGCTGATCATCAAATGTTAATTGGTGCTTATGCTCAACATGAATATTATTGACTATCTGGAGAGGAAAAAAAATCATGAGTATTTAAGATTGTGTTAGAGGGACAAATGTTGCTAAAAATCATTGCATTTAGAATATGTTTGCAATACTGATTGAAAATTGTGCTGACATAATTCATGAACAATTCATATGCTCTTATTCAAGATCATTATGTTAGGAAGACAGAGGTAGTTTTAAGGGCTTTTTTTATATTGGTAAACATTAGAAATATAGTATTAGTTTTAAGTGGTTTAATTTAATGCTCTGTGCCTAGATGGATAAAATCTACAGTTAAATTCATGCTGAACAAAGGTGTTTGTATATGTAGTCGTTGGCTTCAATTCCAAATGTTTCTGTTGTGCTCAGAGGGGGTTGCAGCATAAGGAGTAAATAAAGTAGCAGTGGTTGCTTAGCAACTGGGGGCTTTGTAAGGTAGAAAAGCTTTGAATTTAGCTTTAAGCTGATTGTTTACAATTGGAGACAGGATACTGGCTAGAGATTTTTTGAGACGATTGATGAGAGTAATGTTGTTGTGGTATGCATGAACTTCTAAAAGGCATTTGATAGACTTGTGAAAAAAGATATAGCTCCTGGAATAAAAGGAATAGTAGATACAAAATTGGCTGAGTAGTAGGGAATTGCGAGTAATGTTTAATGGGTATGTTTTTGGGCTGGAGGTAGGTTTGTAGTGGAGTTCCACAGTAGCTGATATTGGGACCCTCGCTCTTCCTGATCTAATTCTTGGTGTGCAGGGGACAATTTCAGTTTGTGGATGAAATGAAACTTGGAATCATTGCAAACTGTGAGGAGGACAGTGTAGAATTTCAAACACCATAGACAAGTTGGTGAAATGGGAAGATAGGCAGCAGATGAAGGTCAATGCAGAGAAGTATGAGGTGATTAATTTTGGTAGGAAAAACAGTATAAAACAAAGGGTAAAACTTTTTAGGGTGTGCGAGAGTAGAGGGACTTGGGTGTATCTATGCGTAAATCATTAAAGGTAGCAGAGCAAATGTAGAAAGCAGTTAATAAAGCACGCAGTATTCTAGGCTTTATCAATAGAGGCATAGAGCAAGGAAGTTGTGTTGAACTTGTGTAGGACACTAACTACCCCTCAGCTGGTGTATTGTGCACAGTTCTGGGTGCCACACCATAGGAAGGATGTGAAGGCATTGGAGAGGGCACAGAAGAGGTTTTTACAAGAATGGTTTGAGGGATAAGAAACTTCAGTTATGAAAATAGATTGGAGAATTTGGGACTGATCTCCTTGGAGAGTAGAAGGCAAAGAGGAGATTTGACAGACATTCAAAATCATGAGGGAGCTGGACAGAGTAGAAAGGGAGGAAGTTACTGCTCATAAGGGCCAAGAAGGAGAGGACATGGGTGTAATGTGATTTTACAAAAGAAGCAAATGTGGTGTGAGAGAAAGCTTTTTCACATAGGTGAGTGGTTCAGATCTCGAATGCACGACCTAGAAGTGGGGTGGGAGCAGGTCCAATTTAAGGCATTCAAAAAGGTATTAGATGATTATTTGAATAGAAAATATGTGCAGGATTATGGGGAAAAGGCAAGAGAATGGCACTGTTGTAATGCTCATTTGAAGTACCAGTGCAGTGATGATGGGCTGAACGATGACCTCCTGCACATACCAATTTTGCGATTCCATATCAATGCAAGTCATGTCATTTTTTTAAAAACGTAGGATTGGTGTTTCATTTTGTATTTTAGCACATTTCTCAAAACTAACAATTACTATAAGGCCAGGTGAATATTGAAGATTTTGCCTGAATTCACTAAGCGTATTTACATTGCAATTTATTGACATGAGCTTGTTCTTTTTTTCAGTACTTTGAATATACCTCACTGCATGAAATTCGTCACAACATTCGAAAGGAGTTGTGTATTCATAATTTAAAAGGCGTAGCTTTTCTTGAGGAATGTGCATATAAAGGTCCAAATAGCTTTGTTTCAGAAGAGCAGAAATGGGAATTTCAGGTGACAAATCAATTTTCTTGCTGAGATTTTAAATTGATCTAATTTAACGTATATTGTTATATTTTGGATCTAGCTTTAAATCTGTTGCAATTGGTGAAGTATTTCATGAAGTTTATTCTTGATATGGTAATTACTGAAATTTATTGTTGTTAGACACTTTTTAAATTAATTATAGCTATGTTATTACAAAGTACGTTGTTTGTCTATTTCTATCTGTTGTTTTGAATACATGATAAATGAGCAACTTTGGGACATTTTGCCTTGAGGGAGATGCCTCTTCTTGCAATTTAAAATTCTAATCTGAAAGGTCCCCTAATGAGTTAGTGCAGGAATGCAGTAATCTATCATGATAATGAATCATATAGAACAGGAATGTACCCAGTTCTAACCCCATGTCTGTGCTGATTTAGCTGATCATAGCCAGAATGGTAGTAAAGGCTAAATACCTTAATTCCAAAGATGAATGATTGAAGAGCAGAAAGTAGTCAACACGTAGGTCTAAACATAAGTTCCTGAATATCATATATTATTAGGAATAGCCGGTAAATACTAGGGGGGAGAAAAAAGGAGCATGAACATCAGCCCCAGTAAACATAAAATGCTTCAATTCGAAGCTGCTGTGGCAATAGGGAGCAATAAAGTTGTAGGAATTTCAGAAATATGGCTGACAATAGAAGATACTAATCAATAGAACACAGAGGATTATAGAATATTTAGAAAAGGCACTATGGAGTGAAATAGATTAATTTGATTTATAATGGTTATCGGAAAATTTTGATCAAAAGATACTATGGGAGATTGAAAACCATTTGGCAATTACTTTGGAATCTTTAATATTAAAACAATACAATTAATACTAAGGACATATGAAAAATCAGCATAATGAGGGGAACAGTTTGTCCTATGAATAGAGGGAATAATTGGGAACTTTAATCAGTCAGATATAAATTGGAAGTACCAAATTGGTTAGGTTCAAGTTGATTAACTTAACACATCATACTTTGTGACACAATGCATTTTAAATATTGAATGCTCTGACTTAGTGAGCTAACAGGATGTCATGCAGGAAATGAATTCTTGCTACTCATAGTTGTCAAATACACAATGATAGTTCAACATGGTCAAAGATGTGGAAATACTGAGCGGTCTAAGTGTTGATTTGTAATTTTAGAAAAAGCTAGCTTGAAACAATCGACAAAATTGATTTTTAAAATTTGGTAGTTGTGTGTTAGGGGGTGATGATGGTGGTGGCGGGGGGGGGAGGTGGTGGGGCTTGTTCAACAATATTTAAACATTATGCCTTTCATTGGTGTTCTACTTATCTTCTACCGGAAGATTAACATTCATAGAATGAACAAACATAACCACAGTGGAATTAATATGAGTAAAAAAAACAAAATTAGGAGGGGGAAGGAAGCTTCTATAGATCCTGAAGTGAAATAGTTTGAGGAGTTCACTGTGAAGAATGTAAAAACCTGCAGAACTATGTTAAATGGGCAAAGGAAATATTAAAGGGCATAACTGCATGTGGTTTAAAAAAGCTTTTCTGTGCTATAAGAGACCAGCTTTGAAAATTTGTGAACCTTGCTAATGAAATAAAAATGGAGGATGACGATATTTTAAAGGCTGATGTTTTATCCTAAGTATTCACCAGGGAGGACAAGACCTACATGGCCCTACTGAATGATAATCCAAGTAAAATAAACACTTTTTTCAGAGCTGAAAGGATTCACAAATAAATTGCCATTACAGATGATATTCTCCCTCAGTGTTAGAGAGATGAGGGGGTGACATTTGTCCAGGACAAATGATGGTTATGATGGAATTGATAAATGTGTGAAAGGTCAGGTTTCAGATTTGGAGCAGCTTCATAAAGAGTGACAATACAGGAAAGTACACATCTATTCATCTTGTATCATTACCAGATAGAAAAATTGAATCAATTATTAGAAGGAACCACAAACTCTGGGGCTTAATGCTGGCATCCCTACAGTTTCTAATTTTACACCAACAAATTTTGGACTCAGACCTTGAAACAAACTAGTCATATTCACTGATGATACAAAAATATCATCTCAAGATACATCCCACATGGCAGCTCAGAAAATGCAAAATAACTGATACAAAATGTATAATTTAGTGGAATAACAGTCAAAATCTAATACAAATACAAAAAGTAGAAAGTGCTGCATATTGTAATTATAATCAGGACATGTAGCTACTCCACAAATGCTACTGAAATAGCGAAGGATGAAATTAGGAGATTTAGGTGAAGTAAATTTAATGCTTTACAAATTCAGTTTGCAAGGGCAGAATCATAAATTGAATGCTGATCTTTAAAATCTAAATCAAGAGTGTGGAAATCCTATAATTATTCAGCATAGAAGGAGGCTACTTGCCCCATCATGCCTGGACAAGCTTTGTAGAAACAATCTAATTAATCCCACTCCTGCTATATTTCCATAGCCTTACAAATTTTACCTGTCTGAGTATGTATCCAATTCTCAAAGGATACTTTTGAATCTCCTATGTAGGTTGGTAGCACACATGTCTGAGTCAGAAGGTTGTGGGTTTGTGTCCCACTTCAGGACTAAAGCACAAAAATCAAAGCTGACACTTCAGTGCAGTACTGAGGGAGTGCTATACTGTCAGAGGCCCTGGGCAAGGTTTTCCAGCCATGCTCACTCCAAGATCAGAAAATCCTACCCAAGGTCAGCGGACCTTTGCATGGTTCTGTCCCTCCCTTCCAGTGGTGAGCGGGATGGGAAAATTTCAGCCCCTGATTTTCTGATGATACATTAAACTTAAGGTCCCTTCTGCCCTTTCAAGTATGTTTAAAATAAAATCCCACAGCACTGCCTGAAAGGGATGTTTACCCTGGTGTCCTGTCCCTTGCTCATCCTTCAACCAACATTGGGGAAATGGATCATCTGGTCATTATTAGCACTGCGTCTGTGGGAGCTCTTTTCTGTTGACTTGAGAGGACAGAAGGAACCATAGTTTAACACTTCATTTGAAAGGCAGATCATCTGACCATGCAGCACACACTCATTACTGCGCTGGAGTGTCAGCTTTGATTTTTGTGCTCAAGTCCTGAAGTGCGATGTGTGCAAAGTTGGAATATCTTATGGCGCTGTAAGGAATGCGCACTATTTCTTCCTTGATTTCAATGCCGTTTTGGCGTAATGTATTCAAGATCATAATAACTTGCTCTGCAAAAATGTTTGCTATTTACTAATCCAAAAATTCCATGTGCCTTTTAAACAGCCATTTGGGCATCTCCTGGCACCTTTAAAATCTCTTGTATGGATATCCCCAGGTATCTGTTCTTGTAATGGAAGTCAGAGGAAGTCTTATGCTGCCTGGATACAACTTGACTATTATGACAAGTTCTATCCGTAGCTAAACACAAATATCTTCAGTACCTGGAGGTGATGCAGGTGAGACCTGTGTAACTGCTCCTTAGTTTTATAGTACTGAGCTGTGAAGAAAGATGAAAAAACATGGGTTTTCCAGCTTTAAAATGAAATTGCTTAAAGATGATCTTGGGAGGAATGTATGGTGATGATTTAGATCTGAAACAATACTTCGGACTAAACTTTGACTGCAGAAGCAGGCAGCCCAAATTCAGGCTAGTAAATGGAAAAGTGAGGATAGTTTCAGGGACTTCGCAGAGTGATCAACAAGTGGAATGGACTTATGGAAAGAGCAGTGGAGATAAAATAATATCAGAAGCACTTGAACACTTTCCTTGGAGGGGAAGAACTAGTGTGTTTTCTAGACAGACAAGCTAAATTGTCCTCCCTATCTGCAATATTTTCTGAATTGGGCACATTGTTCATGGGCTGAGGAGGGGAAAACACAATCTGGGTTATTGCTGATTAAAAGAGTAATTAAATGCTGAAAAGTGCACTTTGTGTGGACATTGGTTGAATTTAGTTTTCAAAATGGATGAAGAGATCATCAGTTTCTATAGTAAAACACCTCACTGGGCTTATCCATCAGTTACTTGAGTGAGCTATAGCACAACCATTGGTGTTTCTGAATCCACAACAAAATGTGAGTAGTGCCTTTAGAGTGGAGTTAAAATGGGGAGGAAAAAACATCAATTTAATTTTTATGATAAAGGCACTTGGGAAAAGCTGATGCAAATGTATCTCTTGTAAATATATTTTATGTTACAGGACATGCTTCTGGTAAATCAATTTTCAAAAGATTGCTTAACTGCAAGAGGGGAAAAACCAAACTTGGTGCCATGCAATCCTTCTGATCAATACCAAAAATGGATTTTCAGCTAACATACAATATTGTTCCAAGAAAAGAGGATTAAGTGCATTTTTATATACAAGTCATGAAATAGTTGCATGGGTTGTAAAGCAAAAGAACAGAAGAATTAAAGTTATTGTAATTGAAACATATTTTCAAGACATTCTTAAAAGTTTGAAATGATGCATATTTGCACTTGAATGTATTAGATGGTGCTAGGGTATCTTCCTATTTTTCTCTACTGGCAAGAACATTTTTAAAGTTGTTTTACAATATTTTTATATAATGCATAAAAATGAATGCAGAGGGATGTATAAGATTTGATTACTGAGTTATGATTACACATGCTAGTAATTTTAATGTGGATAAATAATGGAATAAATTACAATTTACGTAGGTAAACACTTTATTAGAGACTTTTACTCTGTATATATTTTTGGGATTTGGGTGCATATTGGAAATGATTCTTTCCCCTCATGAGATACAAAAAAATGTGCTTGGGAATGTTTTTGCCACGTGAACAAGAAGAACTCCATTAAAAAAGAGTTCTTTATGCAATCCCTGATTTGGTTTCTCAGAGTATTTGTATGTTTTGATCTCTTTTGGTTTGATGAAATTCATAACTTTAACACTTTTTTACAAAAAAGACAGCTTTAGAACTATCTCACATCACTGCCAGATTATTTATTTTACTGAGGTTACTGAAAAAAGGTTGCAATGGCCATGTCTTTTTTTACTGTAAGGCAACTATGGTTGCAGGAGCCTTCTGTACAGAGGTTTTCAAATTTCTTTGGTATGTTGTAAAATCACTCTCCAGAAACTGTATTTATAGTGCTTTTTCAAGCCCTATTTTCAATAAAATGTATTGACTTTTACAATATTAGTCCAACATTTATTTCTTTATGATATTCCAAGTCATGACTGATGAGTAATTAGAGGACAACCAGAGGCTGTGAAACTGCATCCTAGCAAGGAGTTAAAAGAAAAATTCATGGGCTCTGACCATCGCTAGTAAAGCCAACATTTGTTGCTTATCCCCAATTACCCTTGTCAAAGCAATGTTGAGCTGCTTTCTCGAACCACTGCAGTCCATCTGATGTATGACGTTCGGATCCCCATGGAAACAGAGTTCTTTTTTAAAAAGTTTAAACTTCCAGTGAATGCTAGAAGGATCATGCAACAGAATTTCAAGTTTTAAGACTTCTGCTGTAACAGACAAACTAAAAACTTCATTTATTAAACACTACTTCAGTAGGTAACCTAGACTGTATAGAAAAGATCACCCCCATGTGAAGTAACTGAAGATTGCCCTCTATTTCTAATTTACCCTTCAGCAGATACTTCATTCTTCAGGAACCAATCCAAAGTGATTTGTGGACTCTTCTAGCCTGCTAATTTCCAATTTCCCCCAAACTGATTTTCACAATGTAGGTTGCCCTGGAGAACCTTCTGTCTGCCAAAGCTAGGAATATCTTCCATTTTTGGTTAAACCCTCAGGACCTTGGTGTCTTCAATTCGAGTGTGAGCCCCCATCTACAGTTTGGGTGGTGAACGATAGACTGTCTGCCTTTCCACCTCAACACAATCATACAATGGCTTCTTATGGATTCTGGCATGAAGATGACTGAGGGGAAAATGTCAAATACTATCCTCTAGACCCTTAACTCAGTCTCCTTTGGAAATTGAAAATATACTCTGGAACTCCACTACCTCACTCATCACAGAATCTGAGTGGGTGATGGTCTGACAACAGAAATCTCCATTGACCTTGGGTGGGTATTTCTGGTCTTGCCCGAGCAAGGCCACAACATCCTGTCCTAACAGTCTATCCTGTCAACATGTTCCGCAGGTCATTCTAGGTGTGAATATCTTGTACCACTTTCTCAGTCAACCTGGGCCTCCTTGTTAGGCTTGTTACCAGCAGAATTCAGAACTGGTCATATGATTCTTCACCCTCCTCCCCTTTCCACCTTTTTTATTCTAAATTGAAGACACAGTTGCAAATTTAATCATTTTAAAAACCTCACATTTACATCAGAAGGTATCCTAGGACTCTAGTTTGAACTTTAACACCTTGACATTGCTCCCAGATAGGAAGATAGGTAAGGGTATGTGTGTGCATGTGTGGGATAGGGGAGGGGTTGGTAATTCTTGTCTCTTGGGTAGCTGGATTCTACTCACAATGAAGCTATGGATTCTTTCTTCATTAGCTCCTTCTCTGCTGGCTTACTAAAAGTCTGTATATTTATGCTTTATAGTATAGACAGTTCTGTGGCAATATAGATGCATTGGGCATCTGGATGCAATTTCCAACAGGAGGCAGGCATTTTTTGTGGAGAAATTTAATTTTGTCTTTTTTTTTTTGCCTGTTACTTTTAGCATTTTTTGTGTCCTTTTAAAACCTACACATGACTCTCTGATGGACAGAGCATATCACCCAGGCCCTATCCCTGATATCCCATGTATTCACCCCACTAACACCACCCCTTGCAAACTAACCACATCTTGGGACATTACAGAGCAATTTAGCATGGCCAATGTACCTAACCTACACATTTTAGTTAATTGTGCTATTATAAAATATCGTAGATGCTGGGATTAACCACTGTTTTGCACCAAATTAAACCTAGTAATAGAATAAAAGATTTCTGTTTGCTTCAAATGTCCTGTATGGACTTAAGTTAAACTTATATTAATAATATACAGAAAAATACTAAGTTGTGAAAATGTCTTGTTCTGACAGTTGAAATTGAAATATTTATTTTTCAGTGTGAAGACACATTGCTTGAAAGCTTTCAAATCTGAATAGTCACTGGTATTGAGAATAATGCTTACTAGGAGTTTTCAGTTATTTGAATGATTGAAATTGATGTTTTGCGATGAAATAGATGTTGAAGGGGAATCTACTTTCACAGCCAGGAGAAATTCTGGGTCAAGTATTGAAGATTTTTGTAGTATGTTTGACCATTTTGAAAAAAAGCACAAGTCGTTGTTTAAATTTTCAGCCCAGGCACGAACTTGCACAAACTTTGCATAATGTGACTTAAAATGTCTTGGTGCTGTAACTCAGAAACTGACATTGCCCAATGAGAGTCTTAATAGAAGCTTTTAAAAATTATCAGGGGCTTTGTTAGGCTGGATTAGAAAGGCTACTTCCTCTGCTTAGGAAGTCAGTGATAAAGTTTCATCAAATTAAAAAGTGAGTAGAAAGGTTGGGCAAATTATTTTATCTATCCAGCAAGGTTTTGGCCCATTTGAGGGTGTGTTGAGGTAGAGACCAGTGCTCCAAGACAAATATAGACAAGTGTGGAATAAATGGAAATATATAACGCTGGTGGAATTGGTTCGCATTGTTCTCACGAGAAGCTGACACACATACGGGTTATCAGACCTGCTGAGAATTTCTAGCATTTCCTGTTTTTCAGATTCCAGCATCCACAATAATTTACTTTTAACAAAGATGGGCTGAATGGTCTTCTATCTTGGTTGCTCTACCATTCAAGATCATGGCTTGGCTGATTTTGGCCTTATCTCTACATTCCTGCTTTCCTTCTCAGTCACAAAACTAACTCCACCTTAACTATAATGAAAGACCCAGGCTCTGCTATTCTTGGGGAAGAAAATTCTCATGAGTAAAATACCTCTTTGTCTTTACCTTTAAATGAGAGACCCCCTTTTAAACTATGCACCCTACTTCTAGATTCCCTCATGAGACCAAACATCATGTGGGCATATATCCTATAATATTTTAGTATCTTGTATGTGCCAAAAGATCACCTCTCAAAACTCCAGGGCTCATAGGCTTACCCTTTCCTCTTAAGACAAATCTCTCAGCACAGGAATTGGCCTAGTGAATCTTCTCTGAACTGCTTCCAATACAATTAGTGTGTGTATGTGTGTGTGTGTGTGTGCGCGCGCGCGCGCACTCTTACCGATACCCCATACAGCTATAGCAAGATTTCCCTAATTTAGTATACCATTGCCCTGCACTAAAGTCCAACATTCAGTTTACATTTCTAGTTAGTTTTACCGGCATGCTCATTTTTTTCAGATTTGTGTACAAGGACACTCAGAACTCTCTATGCTGCAGTATTCTGCAGTCTCTCCATTTAAATAATATTCTGCTTTGCTATTCCTGCCAAAATAGACAAATTCAAATTTTCTCATGTTAAACTATTTCTGCCAAATTTGTATCCACATCCCTTTGTAGATGCAAATTTTGCTATAGCAGTAAGTCCGTTAAGATACTGCACTGATCTCTATGGCATGCCACTAGTTGCAATTTACTTGAAAATGACTATTTATGCCAACTCTGTATTGTGTTCGTCAGTCCTCTAACACTGCTACTACATCAATCACCCCAACACCATAAAATCATTACCTTGCATTAATGCCTTGTCCTTTCTGATTAACTTTCCAAACCTCCCCTCACATAATGGTCAGTTTTTTCATTCTTCTTGAAGTTTTGAATTGCACCAGGATCACTTTGGCCCTGATCTCATTACAGCCTTCGTCCAAGCATGAATAAAAGCGTTGAACTTCAGGGCTGAGACACGACTGATGGTCAAATGCTGTCCTTGAGAGCAAGGCAAATTGTGGCATCAAGGTTTCCGAGTAAACCTGTTGTTAATGGGAATCTACAGAAAACTCTCCATTGGTTGGAGTCATACCCAGACAAGGGAAGATGATTGCAGTGAGTGGGGTTTATTGGAGGAAATCATCACCATCTCAGTTCCAGGACTTTGGTGTGGGAGGTCCTCAGAGTATTGTCTAGGGCAAATCAGCTTCATCAATAACCTGTCCATCAAAGTCAAGTGAGGATGTTCGTTGTTCAGCACCATTTGTGACTCCTGCAGCAGTTTGTGTTCATACGCAGCAAGAGCTGGACAAAATTTAGGTTTGGGCTGATGAGCAGGGAGTAACATTCATGCTATACAAGTGCCAGGCAATGACCATCTCCAATAAGAGAGAATCTAAGTGTCACTCCTTGAGATTCAATGGTATTGTATAGACCAAACACCCCATTATCAAAATTCCATGGTCACCATCGACCAGAAAGATAAGTCGACCAACCATGTAAATATTGTAGTTGCAAGAGCAGGTAAGAGGCTGCAAAATCTGTGGTGAATAACTCAGATCCTAACCACCCAAAGCCTGTCCACTATACACAGGACAGGGGTGTGCTGGAGTGTTCTCCTCTTAGCCTAGACGAATGCAGCTCCAAACAACCCTCATGAAAGTTGAAGCTCAGGATTCAGCTCATCAATTTGGAGCCAAAGTTCCTCAGCTTGCAGGAACTTACTGTAGATGTGGTTGCTGTGGATTATGGAAGTGTCCACCAGCTGTATAACATCCATATTATGTATAAGTCACATACCATCTGTACTGTGTTTTATTTAACAATTTAACTTTTAAAATAATTTAGCTTTAAAAAATATCACACTGTAGTTATTACAAGTGGTTTAATTAATTAAAATATGAAACTAATACCTATATCACCACCATTACCAGTTTTTAAATTACTGCCCTCATTTAGAGACAAAAAGCAACCTTAAAACTCAGTGGGCAGGACTTTTGAGCCATACTCATGCCAAAACCGGAAAATCCTGCCCAGGTAAATGGACCGCTGCGTGGTCTGTGTTCTGTCCACTACAATTCTTGTGGCAGGTAGGATGGAAAGATACTACGTAATGAATTCAGCACCATAACTTGAGAGAAAAGAACTGACGTTTCAAGTCAAGATGACCGTTTGTCAAAGTTTTGACAAAAGATCATGTAGACTTGAAATGTCAGCTCTTTTCTCTCCTTACAGATATTGTCAGACCTGCTGAGATGGTCCTGCATTTTCTCTTTTGGTTTCAGATTCCAGTATCTGCAGTAATTTGCTTTTATCCAGCACCATGACTTGTTGGCCACAGAATAATACAGTTTAACAGGCTGCTTATCAGCACAGGAATCCTTCCACCACATCCCCCCCAACAATCCCCCAAAGGGTAAAAAAAGTATGGGTGTGAAGGTATGCTAAAAAAAGCACTCACCTACTTGCTTACCTAATTAATGCTTCTGGGCTTCAAGTGGTGTAGCTATTGGTCTTTGGCTCCCTCTCTTGGACTGTTCCCATTTTGTAAACAGCACTAGCTTCCTCATTGCACTAAATTGCCCTGTTTACCAAATTCCCAAGCTTATGCTGTGACCTGAGTTGGACTCAGTCATGAGCTGCTATCTTCATGCTGTCTGACTCCATGCGCTTGGTAAGAATTTATACGAGCTGAAATTCTACAGAGCAGGGTCAGGTACTGCTGCCTAAATAATCCAGTTCTGAACTAGCTACCTAATGAACTATGGCTGTTTCTCCTTAAGAGAGCTTGTTCATCTCTGCGATGGAAAGAAATTTAACTACAATTTACAGTTGAAGTTAAGTGTCAGATAATCTCTTTCTAAAATCTAGTTACGATTGTAACTGTTAAAATGCCCTAATTTATTACATGTCTAGGCTTACACTGTCTCAAGTTGCACTCAGTCATGAGCTGCTATCTTTGTGTTTGCTTACTGAATTTTCACTTTTGAATTCATGAAGGATTTCAATTCAATTAAAAAAGTCTTTTAGAGTCTATAGAAACATCAAGGGAGAGTTCTGCAAGATTGGTGTGTTCTTGACCAATTACAATCTAAAACAGCAGTTTGATCCTGGGTATATTTAATCAGTTTGTTTTAGTCAGGGAAGTGATGTAAATATTCAGCCTCTGTAATTGAGATTTGATTCAAATAACTTATTGACCATTATTCCCTTGAATTTCAGGGAAGGGATACTTTACAATTAAATTTCACATATTTTGTGCTTTGACTGCTTGGTGTTTCCATTTTCTAAATTGATTCTCATTTCCTTCATTTTGATTTGTTTTCCCACAATGTATAACTTCAATTTTCTTGGTTAAACATACAAGTTACTATACCAGTTGAACTCAATAAACCAGACAGTCCCACAGAAATTGTCTCTTAAATTTTAGGGAAGTAACATTTTTACCTTTGGTTCACTAAATCTTTTTTGGTTTTCCATTTCTTTGCTAGAGATCTTTTTAAATTGGTACACAATAATCCCCTTATTTCCTAAATTTTGAGATTCCTAATTTTTTTGATGTGATTTTTCTTGTCTTCTACTTTATTTCCATTTAGAATCCCTACAGTGCAGAAGGAGGCTATGGGGCCCATGAAATCTGCACTGACCACAATCTCATTCAGGCCCTATTCTTATAATCCCACTTATTTACCTTGCTAATCCCCCTGATAGTAGGGTCAATTTAGGATAGACAACCAATCTAACCCATGCATCTTTAGATTGTGGGAGGAAACTGGAACTCCCAAAGGAAACCTACACAGACACGGGGAGAATGTGCAAACTCCACACAGACAGTGGCCTGAAATCGGTATTGAACCTGGGTCCCTGGCAGTGTGGCAGCAGTGCTAACCACTGTGCTGCCCACGTTTCATGTGGTTTATTTTGAATTTCTCAGAAATTTTGTAAAATTTGTCAATCCCTATACACTTTGAACATGATTCTTACACAAAATTGAGATAAATTTCCCAATTATCAGAATTGAAGTATAGAATTTTGTGAATTTTACATTTGCTTGCCTGCATTTTGATGAAAACTAAAAGTTTACAAGAATGTCTGACTATGTTTATACATATATAAAAATTAATTGTCATCTATGTAATTACAGTTGTAGAGGAATTGCTAGCATCATTCACATAACTGTAGGCATTGGATATTATCCAATCCAGTTAAGAAGGTGCAGAATAATAGTAGTATTGTGGTGAATTATTTAAGCAGAGTGCTTGTCTTGTTATCTGAAGCCACAGTGCATAGACTCGAGACTCCCTCTGCTGTCAAAGCATGCAAACACCAATGTCAATAAGGCAGGAAAGCCATACTAAGGGTGGTGGTAACTTTACATGGGTTGAGGATTGTGTTCTTTTCTGGATTAACTCTGGATCTGAATGTAGCATTAGAAAATGGGATTTATTATCCTTAAAAAGAGATGACTGCACATTTCAAATTTGGATGTTTTTAACACTTGTTAACAATGCATTTGGTCTTAAGTTATTTCATTCTGATTTCTGAATGACGGTGAGTTTGTGCAGTCAGAGCTAGCCTCAGTGACCATTTTGTACATTTAAAGTATATACACTGTACCAAACATCATATATACTTGAAATTTTACAGCTGGTTTAGACACTCATTAATATAGTTGGTCAACATAATATGTTATTAGACCCTGCTCAGCTTTTGTCAAAAATGCTTACTGCTACAGGATAATTCTGACATGAAAAGATATCCTCCATTCCTCACTGTCTCCTTAAACCCCTCTTCTCTGCTCTCTCCATCTTCATCTTCACAAATGGATCCATTTATTATTCAATTACCTTCTCAGCATCAATCCCCTCATGTACCCAGCACATGAATTTTTCCTGGGTTTCTCTCATATCCACCTCCTCCTCATGCCTTCTGAGCTTCTCTTGTCCTAGAGACATTTCCTGAACCCTATTTGCACTAAACTGCTGACCAGTCAACTTTTTCTCCCTAGCTCCCATGCTAAATAACATTGTGAACAGTTCCCTCTCCTTAGGACCTGTCCCCACCTCTTTCAAATCTACCAATAGCATTCCCTCCACAACTGATCCTTGTATCTTTGCAGGGAAAATGGAGGTTGGGAATGGAATCAAAAATTGCAAAGTGTTTGAATGTTTTGTCACCTTCCAAATTATTATTGTCAATCTCTTTCTTTCAACTTCATATAAACATCTCCAATCCCACCCCTCCACAGCTCTAAACAATGCTCTATTAAATTACTATTCTTGTCTCAGTTGTCTAAGATCTGGATTGCTGTCCCTTAACCTCTCTGACTTGCCAGCTCTGCTTCTGTGGGATGCACTTAAATAAGGATCACACGTCCCACGAGGCTACCTGCAGCCAGAGTGAGGGAAATCAGCAGTGGAATGGGAAAGTTAGTATTGGAAAGACTAGGCAAGAGGTTTTGTTCTAAAAGTACCATAATATAGGAGCCCTATTGAAAGAAAGAACAACCGAAGATTATAATCTTTGGGCTAATGCCCAAGCCAAATGTAAATTAGCAAAGGGATAAGCAGATTCAGGAATTGAACACATGACTGAAGAAATGGTGTGGCAAAGAGGGTTTTTGTTTCATGGAACATTGGCACCAGTATGGGACAGAATGCACTGTCAGGACAGTCTGTACCTGAACCAAGCTGGGATCAGGTTCTTGGCTGAAATGATGAATAAAGCAGTCATGAGGATTTTAAAACAGTAAAAGGTGGGCAGGCTCAAGTGGAAAAGCTAGTATAAATAATGATTCTAAAACAAATAAGAAGGCAGAGATTAGAGTAATAATCAGAATTATGCTTGGGGCATGATAGGTAATTAGAAAATTAAAAAGTTATGTAATTAAATCAGGAGAGAGAAAAAATGTAAGAGAGAAACATTAGAGCAGAAAGACAGGTGTGTGGGCTAAGTAAGTGTTTTTGATACAAATGCATTGATATTTCAGGAACTAATTAAATGAGTTGCAAGTGCAAATTCAACCTGCACAGAAGCTATTACACGAACAAGAATGCAAGATGATCAACACTGCAATGAGCTATATTAGGTTTGGAAGTCTCCAGGAAGGATCAGGAAATACATGGAGAAGGAATGAGTGGAGGAAGAGGAGCCTTAGTGATTAAAGATGAAATTATGTCACAGTAAGAAAATATATAAAATAGGTGAGGCACTTATAAAAAAGATAATGAGATGAGTAAAATTGAGAAATAGAAATGGATTTAAGACTGTAGACCAATTGTATAATGATCCACTGAGAGCAACTGTGAAGTGGTAGCTTGCATAAATACCGAGATTATACAAATATCTAGCAGAGGAGTGGTTTAATGAGAGAATTTGGGCAGAATTTAATGTCCTCTACCATGGTAGGTTTGATGACAAGGTTGACATTTAACCAATGGGAAGGTGGCACCCCTGCTGTCTTCATGTGTTTACTTGGATTAAATCTGTGCTGGGAAGTTCTGTGGATAGCCTTCCTGCCCACTACTAAATTGAGGCCCTTAAGTGGGTAACTAATGCCATAGATATTAACACAGTGGTGGACTCTTGCTATGCAGAGAGCATGACAAACACATGTAAGGTTGCTTATGGGTCCGCAGTGGTGTCTTGCATTTGAAAGGGACTTTGTGTCTTATTGAGATATCTGACATCAGAAAGACAAGGATCTGCTGAGAGTCACTTTGCTGCCCTTGCTGCTTACCCTTCTATCCCATTACATCCCTCTCACTAAACTC
Organism: Carcharhinus amblyrhynchos; assembly: GCF_965287045.1. Classification (NCBI taxonomy): domain Eukaryota; kingdom Metazoa; phylum Chordata; class Chondrichthyes; order Carcharhiniformes; family Carcharhinidae; genus Carcharhinus; species Carcharhinus amblyrhynchos. The sequence goes on from NC_137334.1 coordinate 59,565,495, forward strand.
CAGCCTGGAATCCAGTATTTATACTAGGCTTCTGGTAGGTGTCTTACTACCTCCCCGTTGGTGTTGCTATTCAACCTCTGATTGGTCAGCAGGTCTTGGGATAAGTCAATGGTTGCCCAGTTAAATACTTCAGTAGCACTTAATATAGCAAGCCTTTCATAAAAAGGGATGGAATGGGATTTTCCAGCCTCGCTCACCGCAAAAGCAGAAAATCCCACCTGAAGTCAATGGACTTTTCCATGGTCTGCCCCTCACCTGCTCTGATTCCTTTGCGGATGGGCAGTAAAATTCACCCCATTATATGGGGCTTTTGCTGATTGTCCACCATCGCCTCTATCAAATACTGCTCTTAAAATTTCATTTAAATTGGGATAATCCTTGCATGAATTTAGTACACCTTCCTATAACATGTCTTAAAACCAGCAAGTGCAGTGGCAGATTTAGTCACGAGATATGAGTAATGCCTATCATTGCATGAACATCAATCTAATAGCAATCATAATGGGCAAGATTTTACAGCCTGGTTCATCCCAAAAACCATAAAATCCTGCCTGAGGTCAATAAAGCTTCCCATTGTCCACCCCTTGCCCACTCCGAATCCCATGGCAGGCGGGTGGTAAAATTCTGGCCAATATATCTGGGGTCAATGTTGGCTTAGAAATGGAGAAACATGGAACAGCTATGAAGATTCTAGATTTAAGTAAGGCTGACTCAACAGGATGATCAGAAGCTGTCCACAATAAACATGGAAAATCTTTTAATGCGTTAATTAATACAGAACCGGGTTTTGCCTCTCAGGAAAAAGAGCTCGAATTGCCATAACATAAAACTATTGAGGTCAAAAGAGGTCAGAGACAACATAAAACCAGAAGGAAAAGCATATAGGAATGGAAAAACTAGCATAGATCTTTCTGATTGGACAGTTATACCATCAAAAGATCACAAGACAGAAAGACAAGAGTTATGAACAGGGAGTATGAAAGGCAACCTACACGTGTTATGAAAATCAACAATTCTTGTTACAATTACATTAGGGAAAGTAGGGTGCTCAGAAACAATGTGAGTCCCTTGACACCAGTGACAGCGACATTGCAAATGAAAATAAAAAGATGGAATAATTACTTGATGTCGATATTTACAGTGGAGAAACGTGATACCCCAAGGAAATTTTGATGAGGGACTCATCAAAAGTAGCAACAAAATAAAAGAAATGAAGGAAATAATGGCACTAAAGAGTGAGAAATCTCCAGACCCAGTAAGTTTCCATTCCAGTGTTTCTAAAGGGAGTGGGTGAAAGCATTGCAGATGCCCTAACTATAATCCTCCCAAGATCTCTCGTTTCAGTAAGCATTCCTTTGCATCTCACTCTGCTACTTTAGAAAGGTGCGAGAAGGAAACCAGTTTTCCTAAGACCTTGTTGTTGGGAAATTATTTGAGTTCATAAGGATTGAGTAATTGAACATCTCAAAAATGTTCAGCTAAACAAGAGAGCCAACATAGATTTGTAAAGGTAATGCATCCCTGATGAACCTAACAGAATACTGGACAGAGATAACTAAAGTATTGGACTGGGGAATGTTTATGGATGTTATCTACATGGACTCCCAGAAGGCATTTAGCAAAGTCCTTCATAAGATTCTGTTCACTAACAGTTGGTGAGATTGAAGGAAAATTATTGAACTAGTTTAAAATTGGCCAAGTGGCAGGAGACAAAGTTGAGATAATGAGGAGATAGTCTTAATTTCAGAACGCAATTTGTGGAGCTGAAGTTTCATGCAGCTGCAGAGACAGAGCCAGTGACAGATAGGCCAGAAATTTACCACCACTAGCTGGTGTCCTGGCAAGCTTCTGCCTCTGAGCCATTTTAAAACAGACTGGAGAGAGTGAGGGGCTATGGGTAGGAGGGGAGATAGAGGATTGGCTGCCACCTATCCACAAAAGGCAGTTAGTCAATTAAGCCACCCAAAATGTCTATTAAAACCACTCCAACAGTGCTGACTGAAATTTTCTTATCAACTTGCTGGTCCTTGAGGCTGAAATATGGCCTAGGAATGGGGGCAACCTCCCATTGGCAGACCAGGGAGTCAGCACTCCATTCAAGTAGCAATACCAGCCAACCATCCTCACTACTGCCATATCCACTAGGCCAGACATAGTGCTGCTGCTGCTGCCCAATGAAAGGATTGAATCTCCTCATTGATGGCCTAGCAGCTGTAGCCTCTTTGTATTCATATATTTATAAAAGACCTTCAGTAGGGACCTCCATCTTCAGGATCTGTCTATTTCTCCAACCGATATCAGCAACACTCATGTTGCATGGTGAGACTGCTGACCTTGACTGCTGAAGGACCCCCTCTATTGGCCACCAGCCCCAGAATCTTGCCCATTGGCCTCAACTGGTTGGGGCAGCAGACTTCGTTGAACACCTCCTTCAAAATCACTTCCAGGTTCCCGTCGCCTGGAATTCATTGCAGCACTGGGATCAGACTCTGGAACAAAACAGCCCCACGGGGTCTAATATATAGGGATCTGAACTGGCCTCAACTATTCACTGTATTTACTGTTGACTTGGATAACAGGATTGAGAGGGAAGCACATATTCAAGTTTGCTGCTATCATGAAGATAGGTGCTATAAGTAGCATAGATAAAAGCAGGAAATTACAAAGATAGATGAAGTGTATGGGACAAAAACGTGGTGAAATTGATTTCAATGTGTCATCTGCTTTGAACCTGAACTAGATTATTTTCCAAACTGTGGAAAATTGGACACAATGGAGTTTCAAAGAGTATTGGGTCCAGGTCAAAAGATGATACAACCTAAATTTTAATTCCTGGGAATTTAGAAGGTTAAGGGATGATTTGATTAAAGGTTCCAAAATATAAAAGGGGACTGATGTGATAGATAGAAAAACTATTTCTATGGTTGGGGAGTGTCAAACATACCCTAAAAATTATGTCATTCGGGAGTGAACATTTCAATACACAAATAGTTGTAGAAATTTGGAAATTTCTTTCACAAAGTTTAAAGTTGAAGTTTATTTATTAGTGTCACAAGTAGGCTTATATTAACACTGCAATGAAGTTACTGTAAAAATCCCTTAGTTGCCACACTCCGCTGCCTTTTTGGGTATACTGAGGGAGAATTTAGCATGACCGACGCAGTTAACTACCATGTCTTTCTGTCTGTGGAAGGAAACCAGAGCACCCAGAGGAAACCCACGCAGACACAGGGAGAACATGCAGGCTCCACACTGACAGTGTCCCAAGCCAGGAATTGAACCTGGGTCCCTGGCACTGTGAGGCAGAAGTGCTAACCACTGTGTCACTGTGTGCTGACCCAGTTTTAATTGTAAGCCTGAGACTGATGGATATCTATTACCCAAAGTTATTAAATGTTATAGAAAAAAGTGGGTGGGAGATAGGTCACAGGTCAGCAATGATCTTAATAAATGACAGGACACGGTATGGGGCATGCAGGGGGGTGAATGGGGTGGCACATTAGCACAGTGGTTACCCCTGTTGCTTCACAGCTCCAGGGTCCTGGGTTCGATTCCCGGCGCGGGTCGCTGTCTATGTGGAGTTTGCACATTCTCCTCGTGTCTGCGTGGGTTTCCTCCGGGTGCTCCAGTTTCCTCCCACAGTGCAAAGATGTGCGGGATAGGTTGATTGGCCATGCTAAGAAATTGCCCCTTAGTGTCCAGGGGTGTATAGGTTAGAGGGATTAGTGGGTATAGTATGTAGGGATACGGGGTAGGGCCTGGGTGGGATTGTGTTGGGTGCAGACTCAATGGGCCGAAGGGCCTCATTCTGCACTGTAGGGTTTGGTGATTTCTACAACACACTTGGGGGGGCTGAATAGCTTACTCTGGTTCTTAGGTTCTAGTTTGGCCAAATAGGCAGGCTTCTAAATCTCTTCCTTTGGCTTAATGCAAATTTCCTGTGAAACACCTTGCTGCTGTTACGTGCAACATGTTTATGTATTGGCATTGCAAAGATGTTTAAGAACAATGAGAAGAATTTTAGCCTAGAAACAATTGTTGCTGAAAATTGAATCAAGTCAAAAAATGACTAGTTGGCAATGATGAAAATTCAATCAGTACTGTATTTTGGCTTCATTTCTACAGCAATGTGGAATAATTAAAACATAGAATTTTCACATTCTGACCATCTATAAGCAACAACTGTATGTGCAAAGAAGGCAAAGAACTTCAGAAACAATAGATTGTCCAGTTTTACAGACCCCAAAGGTGCAAGTTAATTGGACAAATATTAAACCTGCACCTCTCAATAGCTGGAATACAAACAAGCAGACATCAGAAAACCAAAGCTCATATAATACAATTCAGCCTTAACAATTAGCACTATTATACTAGCAACATAAAAGATATTACAGTAAAATTTGAGAAAAAAGTTTGCAATATATTGTTGCAACAAACCACAATAAATACATCAAGTGTTTGTATCGTCATTCATAATAAATACTGCACAGATGAATACTACCAAGGAGACATCTACTGTGAAAAAGTTTATGACAATATATAAAGACCCAGATTGAATTCGGTTGTTGAGATTTTGTGGCTTTGTAGCCTACTTTTCTTTTCTCTTTTGGCACAACTAGGGTCACAGGTAGACTATATAAATTCTTGCAATATCCACAGTTTTAAAAATAGCAATGCAAAGTACTACCTTAATGGTAGGATCCTGGATGAGACAACTAAACTATCTGTCAAGTGCGAGTTGAGAAACTTCCAGTGTGCGTTTTAATTTCTCTTTCAATGATGGGAAATATTATTTAAAGTAATTTTCAAAAATTAATGCTGACATCGCAACCTGCTCGAAAAGTAATTGCCTATGTAAACCTTCAAAGCTAATTTGGACCAGAAACCTCTCATTTCTTTGAACAGTATTCATAATAGCTGTTTTGCTCAATTTTCTTCAGGGGTAAATTATCACACATCTAATTTTGATCAAACTGAAGAGCTTTTATGATTATACAACTCTATATTACTTGTGCTGTCACCAAAGCTGGAACTGGAGATTTTTTGTACATCGTATCCATTACCTAATGATATTTTCTCAATATACAAACAGCCTCAACATACCAGTCTATTTAAGCCTCAGTGCCTCATGTGTTTCCACACAATTTCTGATATTCAATAGAGTTAGTTTAAAAATGAACTTAATTCCACTAATCCTATTTACATGAAGCAACCAATGTCATCCAGAATTATTGATTAGCTTGAATCTTTACTCATTGTATTTTGTTTATATGCCTAGTTATCACAAAGCCTGACGGCAGCAAATAATTTTAGACTCCCTCGGGGTTGGGTTGGCAGGCAGGCATAAAATTTGATGTAATGGCATGGGTGTCCTTCCTGGCACCTGCTCACTCGCCTGTCCCTGACCCCACCACAATTGTACACACAGTGGAAGTGATGTCAGGCAGCCCATCTGCCAATAGGCCAAATGAGGCTGCAAAATGGTTAATGGGTGGCACAGTGGTTAGCACTGCGACTCACATCACTAGGGCATTGGATGTCTGTCTGTGTGGAGTTTGCATGTTCTCCCTGTGTCTGCATGGGTTTCCTCTGGGTGCTACAGTTCCCTCCCACAGTCCAAAGATGTGCAGGTTAGCTGAATTGGCCTTGCTAAATTGCCCCTTAGCGTCCAAGATATGTAGGTCAGTTGGATTAGCCATCATCAGTGTGCAGGGTTACAAGGTTAGGGAGGAGGATTGGGCCTAGCTAGGGTGCTCTTTTGGAGGGACAGTGCAGACTCGATGGGCCAAATGGCGTTTTCAGGGCTTGTGGGGATTCTATGATTAATTGTCACTTAAAAGGTCTCCATGTGGCCCGCCACAATTATTCCCACGGCGAGCAGAGACTGGACAGAAAACTGAATCTTGCCAGATCCAATGCCTCAGGCTATTGGTAGAACAGGGAGGGACTTCCTCCTTTGTCGTTCCTCTTGGTTTATTAGAGCCTCGCAATGTCTGCCTACCACCCATGCTTCCCCTCTGTTCCTGGCCAGTGCACAGTCCTGGGCCCTACCAATTTGCTGGGGCCTCCTAGCCTAGCCCCAGTGAAACTCCCCCCACCTCCCCAATCTGGCTCCAGGGACAATCATCATCAGGGATTGACTGCAGTCCCAACAGTGGCCACCGATGCCGCTCCTGGGCACCAGAAAGCTGCCAATTATTTGATTAGCCAACAGTGCTCAAGATGGCACTCCCTTCCCAAATGGAGGCAGAAGTCTTGCCCTGAGCCAATTAATATCCTACTGGTTCTACAGGGCAACTCACTGGAGAGAGAGGGAGGGTGGGCTTTTCATTGACTGATTTGCTGGTGGTGGCATCCAGCCAAAATGTAATATTCTGCTCAAATGCAAAATCTCACCTTTACTGATATATGATCAGATTGAAATGGCCAAATATGTTACTGATAGCTTTTTCAAAAATTGCAATACTTTCATGAAGAAAAGCCCATGTTGTTAAAAATGTCATTGCCTTGATAGAATAGTGTCCAAGGAAGTACATGAAAGATTCTGCTGGAATAGATTAACCTAAAGTCTCAAATCCTTGAGAAATGAATAGGCATTAATATATAAATCCAGATGACTGATGTCTCTGTAATATCAAAGTATATATGAAAGCATTGCTAGAGTATGTTGGATGTTGAAGTATTAATAAATTATCTGTCACATGCCTTTATATGGAAAGCACTCCAGTTACTTCAACAAAGAATATATTAATAAAGTATTTGAACCATCTAAAGACATTTATATTACCAATATTTGCAACTTTAAGTCAATTGATAAGATACTAAAAATTTGAATTGCAAAGTTATGTTTTTTGCAATGTACAGTTCTAAGACTGTACAATTCTAAATAATAACCTACATTACTTTGGTCCCAACTGCCACATGTTGAAGAAAACTCAAAATGAAAGGAAAAGGTCTCATATGTTTTGTATTTTGGATATAGGTTGTTCTAATAGAGTAATTTTGGAAATTTCTTTTTGAAACTAACTCAAAACCTGTAGTAAACGCACCATATTCAGCCTTTAACAACCAGTACTTCTAAGCAAATTTAGGTTTTAAATTTTACAGCTTTGCTGATCGCAGTTCGGCATCTTTATTTTGATATGGAGGTAGAGGTGGTGTGTAGAGAGAGGCTGGGTTTTCGGAGCCTTTCCTTCATTATTATATAAACATGTTGCATGCTACGAGTACATTTAATCCAAATGGACAGTTGTGATTTATATTCTATTTACATGACATGACTTAAAATAAATTTCAAGTAGATCAGTACAAACCCGCACAAAATGAAACCATTGGGCTTAAATTTCTATAGTGATCTGTAATTATTACCATATGATAAGACCATGCATTAGCAGAGTACCTCAGGTGTCCTGCTAGAATTGATGAAATGTGAGACTTCAAATTATTATTTTGAGTAAAATCACACTTGGACTTTCTGAACCTTTCATTTTGATACTTGTTAAATTCAAAATCTGAAATCCAAACATTTGTTCACTAATGTAGCTGCTGAACAGGAGCAGAATTTAAAGTAAGATGCATTGTGTGAAATGCACATTCAACCAGAGAATAATATGGCATGACTTACACCCTCTGATTGCCGTCAAAAGATATGAGGAACTATTTAATGGAGCGTTAAAATGAGGTTCTGATGACTAATGACCTTTACCATGGCTGCCTGAGTATTTTTTTCCCTATACGTAAGCACATTCACATCCTAATGGGAATACATGAATTAAAGTGTTTTCCTAGAATGCCTTTTCAAAGTCACCACTAGATTTCTACAGACTGTAAGGACTGCTTTTGACTATTTCTTTTATCCCACTGAAGTTCAGTCACTGCACTATTCCATTTTGCAGCTGTTTCCTGGAAGAAAATACTGGCAAGTAAGGGGCGAAAAATTCAAATCATTAGTGTACAATGTCTGAATACAGAAAATAAATTCAGAACCTCAAATGTGTAGACTGACAAAACATCTAGATTCCTCTTACAAAGAAATATTGAATTTTAACTGGATAAATGCACAATACTTATAAAGAGCCCTTTTTTTTCTGTAGTAAAGATTTCACTTTAGTCTGCTTGATAGAATGAACATGTATTTCCTTTAGCTATTAGTGGTAACAGAACTGGATTGTCTTTACAGTCCCTCCATTTTCACGCAGTTGAGAGTATGGATTTTTTTTCTACAGTAGATGTTTTTTTAATATATCCAATGTGGTCAGTAGAGGAATAGCAATACTGGATTCCTCATTCGTTACAATGGAACTAGCTCAATTGCACATGCTACAGGTCAAAAAACACAACACCCTGTTTGAGGATAATTCCTCCAGCTGCAAGATACATCCACACAGCTTTTTTTTTTGTTTTACATTGGCTATTCTGGCTCCACAACTCTATAGAGTAGTGAATAAAAAACACAATAAAGAAAGAACTGCCCACTGATATCAAGCTCAAAGTATCACCTTAATTAAAAATTAAATCTATATAATTTCAAACAAAATCTTCCGCTGCTAACCATGGATCGGATCCTCAGTCTCCCATGTATACAGCTGTCAACAGGAATATTTAACATATACTTCACATAATTGCACACTAACTGGCATAAATAAATTCACAGATGAAACAATAAAATTATTTTTCATAATTTTCACATGTACAGTACGTAAAGTTATATCCACACAATGTGTTGAAAACTGGGACCTTATTCAAATTTTTGAGAATATGTGACACAGACTAAAAGCCAAGAGCAAAGCTTGTGATATAATTCTTCAACCTGGCTGGGTTGGTATCCTTCACCAGTAATGCTTGTTAAACAGTTAAAATGCTTCTGAAGCCATATAAATTATTAATGACTAGGATGGCTTATACCAAATCACGCAATGTCTAATGCAGCATTTCATCGCTGTGGATAAAGAATTGTATAAAGTCTGCTTCCGATCATATCCTGCAGTCTTTAAAGCATTGAATGCTAGTGGCATCAACCATCATTTCTGATCAGTTGACCTAAAGACGGCGGCTGTTAAAAAAAACATGTAAACTATTTAAGTTATACTCCTTTCCATTCTGAATAACTTGTAAAATGTAGTAAAGAACAAATAAATGGAGTGACTGAGCACACTAAACAAACACAGTTTCCACTACTGATGTTTTAATAGTCTCTTCTAACAGTCCGTTGCCCTCTGGGAGGATGACGGTATTTTCCAGTACCTGCTTAGGTGCATAAACATCACCATTTGAAGCAGCAACATAGTCATCTTGAACATGGTTATTTAAATAGCTTTGAAGCTCTGCTTCAGAGTGGTTAGGTTGTTGCTCAGCATATAAACTGTTGCATTGAGCATTATTTTCATGTGCTGAAGGACAACAAACTATCACAGAAGGCGTAGTTATGGGATAGTGAGCACCGGTAAAGCTTCCCTCTGGCTGGTGTGCATATTCAATATATTGCTCTACAGCTGAGCCGTAAGGCACCAAGGAAAGTGCTCCATTCTCCTGACCCCCCTCTGTATAATTTGATGTTAAAGTGGCTTCTACACAGAAAGGCTCGTTGCCACAATCTGTAGTAGCAGTTGTAGTGCTGGTAGTAGCAGCAGTGGTAGCAGCAGCAGTATTACCCTCTATCTGATAATATAGTGTTGAAGAATTAGTATAATAAGTGGTATCTTCCGCTGGCGTGCTATCATGCGCGGAAGTGCCATCGGCATAGCATAGCACAGAGGAAAGGGGAATAGATTCAGTTTGTGCCACAACAGGGGCAGCCAATGCTTCGCTAAAGCTTTCAGCTTTGCTGTCCACCTCTTCGTCCGACTCACTGGCTGCCAAGCTCTGAACGCTGGAGTCTGTTATGCCACTGCACAAACTGCTCCCATCATCATCGTCATCCTCCTCCTCATCTTCTGCCTGCCAGTCCAGCTCCTCTGCTGACTGAAGGTGCATTACTGCCGTTTCGGGTTCGTTTTCAATGTCAAAGCTGTCCGCAACAGAATATTCGTGGGGCTGCTGGCTTTGTATCAGGTGACTAGCGTGAGCATTCATGTCTGCTGAGAAACCATTCTCCATCCCGAGCTGCTGCTGATTTTTCTCCAACTCGAGCTTCATTATTGTGTGCAAAAAATGTGTCCGTACTCTAATAGGGTTGAACTCAATCCTGCCTGCAGTATTACTGCAGCCTTCTTTTGTGCACCCACATGGGAAAGACATGCGGTCCACCTAGAGGAAAAGTGCACAGACCAATTATTATTCAAACTAATGCATACATTTCATCCCAGGTTCAGATACCACTTAATGTTGTGGTGTCTGATGATGCTCAGCTACAAAGTGCCTAACTTTCACTATTTCCCTGATTTTATTTATTAGCACAGAATGCTATACTGCACCACCAAATACATACACAAAGGTCGTTCTTCAACCATTTGCAATTAAAACAGAAGACTTCAGTCTCAGCATGGGGAGGAAACAACCTCTTGTGGTGTAGAACACATACAAAGATTATTTACTCCTCATGATGAAAATATAAAGATAATTTTAAAAACATGCCGAGGGGTCAGCAGTGTCCATTATTTCTGAATTATTTTATTTAATGAAATAAAGTCCCAACAGTAATCATATAGGCTCAAGCAACAATGTTGTTAGCACAGGAACCACGCGAAAGCACTCTCTCAACTCCCCATGCAACAAGCCACGACAACAAATATTCTGTGACAGGCAGGCAGGGTGAGGAAACAACAGCTCATTCAACTTGAATCAAGACAAAATGTGTCCAGAAATGGGACAGCACTTGATAAAAATACATTTGCAACTAAATAAGATCTAGGGTTCATATAAATGACATATGTTATCCACTTACCTGGCATTTAATCCCTGCTTGGCTGCAAGCACAAAGCTCAGGATCACAGTATATTCGGCAATCACAGCCACAATCTTCCCTGGATACACGAATTGCACGGAGCTCATGCTTCTCCTCTCCATCGATTTTTTTAACCCCAGATGCCCGTAATAATGCCCTTCTCTTTTTGGTTGGCAATGGTTGCAAGAAGAAGTAGTCATCAACTTCTGTATTATCTAGATCAATGTCGTCATCAGAAATATCATCTAATGTGAGTGTGTTGGCTTCCTCAGACTCTACTGTGCCATTTTTTGTTAGCTGCAAATGAAAATATTGACAAGGTAAAAATGAAAAGATTAGATAAGTATCGTCAATACTTAACTGAAAAAAAATCAAGTGCAGTTACAACATTTATTGACTGAGTGACATTAATTAGCAAAATAATAATATTTAATTTAAAATATATACGTTTAGTATTTGGAAGCAAACAATTGTTCAGTGCAATAAATTCTGGAGAGAAGTGTCTGAGCTTAAGAATGGAAAGAACATTGGCTAATATAGAAAAAAAATCACAAATAATTTCCATCATGATAATATAGAAAACAAAGAATGATATTGTGGCTTCAGAAAGGGTAAAATACAGCTCCACTGGGGTGAAAAGTTGGCTCTTTTGGGGTAAAACAGCACACATTATTGGGCAATATATAGAATTTTTACAAACTATGAAAGAATGCGCTCGAATAGATAGAAGCAAAGTACCAGAGCGTCAAAGTCAAAATTGAAATGCAGCAGACACCTCGTCTGTAAAATCTAGGAGCAATGTGCATTAACATGATATTGTACTTTGACTCATTATTGAAGTCAGTACTCTGTGGAGTATTAACTTATTACCTCCAATAACAAATGCACAAATTCTCAAAACACATGCTGAATAAAGGAAATATATTTTTTAAACTACCAATACAACAAGCAGCGGCTGTTGCAACAGCAAAGCTTTCAAGCTGTGGGCTACTGCCAGGATGAAATAAAAATTATACTTGTCTGGGCAGCAGAAAGCAGGACAATGACTGCTCTAAAGCCATGAGTCTCTTGGGTTTCACTACATCCTAAGTTTTTAATGATTGTATTTATAATCCATGATGTAACGTCTTTATTCAGTCTACATTTTTCACAATTTCCTCCCAGGCATGCTCGTGCTACTTAATACCCAGAACTAGAACAAATGGCTTATGACTACTTGTTATATTAGTTTGAAGACCAGGTAGAGAAAATCCACCCAAATGCATGTTCTCTGCAATCACTTTTCTATTGACCTAATATATGTGGACATCTGATAGTAAAAGCATAAAATTATATTATACAACAGTGACACTGCAGTAGATCCAAGAAGCAATACTGATGATAAATTGCAGTTAGATCAATGCAAATTCATTTTACGTTCACTAGCACTGTGATTACTCAATTGCCTGTGCAAAACTGACTGAACAGTTAGACCTACTGTGGTGCTTTCAATTCAATGAGTTGATGTGGCATTTATTTTATACAAATGGAACTAATTCGTTGTTTGTTAAACCAATTCCAATATTTACTATTAAGAGTGAAGGACATCAGCCAACCAGTTGGATTTTTAACGTTTATTTATTATTGTCACTTGTAGGCTTACATTCACACTGCAATGAAGTTACTGTGAAAATCCCTTAATCACCACACTCTAGCACTTGTTCGATACACTGAGGGAGAATTGAGCACAGCCAATTTACCTAACCTGCACATCTTTGGAGTGTGGGAGGAAACCAGAGCATTCAGCAGAAACCTACGCAGACACAGAGAGAATGTGCAAATTCCACACAGATGTGACCCAAGCAGGGAATGGAATCCAGGGCCCTGGCGCTTTGGGGCAGCAGCGCTAACCACTGTGCAGCTTTTGTGGCCACTTCCTTTATCTGGTGTTGATGCACTAATTTACAAAGTTTGCCAAGCTCAGTTTTGCAAACACAGTGGTGTCAAAGCTCATCATCACGTCACTTGAATATGGTCTGACTTCTCAGGCTTTATATGCTTCCAAAAATACTGCTTATAAAAACAGTGACCTTAATGCTTAGACAGTCTAGCACTTTTAACTTTTCAAATTGCTGTTTAAAAATTCATCAGTTAATAGTTTGATGGCATTCCAATTGGATGCATTGCTGTGGGTGCTATATTTAGGATTAATTTGGTGAAACCTAAGCAAATGACCTTTTAAAGACCATAAGCATATAAATTCATGGATCCCCAGTGAATCAGAATAATTGCAGTTCTACAAGACTTGCACTCACTAATATCCAAAGATCTCAATTCACTCAGGAATACATAGAATCACAGAATTCCTACAGTGCAGAAGGAAGCCATTCAGCCTATCAAGTCTACAGAGACACTTCGACAGAATATCTCATCCAGACCTTCCCCTTTGCCCCATACCTGTAACCCCACACATGGCTGATCCATCTAACCTATATTAAGGGGCAATTTAGTATGGCCAATCCACCTAACTTGCACGTCTTTGGACTCAGCTAATTTCAATAATATTTGTGGAATAAGAATATGAATTCTATTCACTAGAGGTCACATATCTAGAGCTGGTTAAACAATTATACAAGCTCTTGGACGAGATTTGCAACACAAGGGAAAAACCAAGCATGCAACTTTCAGAGACGCGTGGAAGCTCTGCAACTTCACATTTGAGAACAGAGAGATGCCTTTTTTGGGCGACTAAGAAAGAAACAAACAATCACATGCAGCAAAATGAGACATTTGCAATGAAACAGCCGGGGATGCGATAGCCATAAACCCCAAGGCCCTCTTGTAACTACTTAATTGGCTTTGTTGGGTCAGCAAAGATAATACCTGCAGATGAATAACAGGCCATATAAATGAATCCCAGCACATTATACACTCAAGTAGTAAAACTCATCATTGCAAATGAGATGCATATTTGGGAAAAAGAGAAGCCTTTGCAGTTCACATGTTTTGAATAATGTAAGAATTCAGAATGAGGGCCACAGATTCATGATTTAATCCTAAGAGATTTAGGACAGAAAGCAGAAGTAGCTTTTTCACATTGAGGGTTGTGAAATTAACTTCCAGAATTAGTGCTGGAGGCAGACATTGGTAATAACTTTCCCTGAGCTTCTCCCATTTCACCGTCACAACTTCTGAGAGGAACTCTATTTGCATCTTCCAATTCATTAGAATTTACACCATGGCACTTCTCAATGGAACAAGGCATACATCAGTCCTCTCAAAAATTCTCACCAAGCATATTTGCAATTGCTGACTTGGAGCCTTCGCTAACCCAGGAATTTCAGGGCTTACTAGATTACCATTACTAATCAGTATCAAAATTGAAATTCATCAAGGCACTGCCTCCAGTCAAACTTGACAAATAAGTCCGTGGAATTTTAAAACCATAAGCTCCACATTTTGTGGTCTGAATTGAGGCTGTACTCACCACTGTCAGCTCTAAGTGTTTCCGAGTGTGGATAACAGAGTGCGGAGTCATCTTACCTTCAATTTCAGTGAGTTGAGTTTTTCCTCCTTCAGGTGCTCTTTCAGCATCTCTCCATGGAGTCTCTCTTGCTCCAAGGCAAATTCCCCCAGTGTGTACTGTCGTACACATTTGTGTCGATTGGACATACCCAGTGTGCTGCCACCCTGGCTGGGGACACTAGTGAAGCCCTGTCTCCGTGTGAAGTAATAGACAGTCACGTAGTCAAAGCGAACATTCTTTGTCCTCATCCGCTTCTCCCTTTTCAGGATTGATGATGCTGTAGAGATAAAAAGATAAACTAGCTCAGATACTGTTCTATACTCAGTATGTTTCTAAAAATAAGAACATAAGAAATAGGAGCAGGAGTAGGCCATCTAGCCCTTCGAGTCTGCCCCGCCATTCAACAAGATATACCAGAGTGATCATTGGACAGGAGAAAAGAATATTCAGTGCGGACATAAATGATTGAAACAAGTACAGAAAATGCTGAAAATCTTAGCAGGTCTGACAGTATCTGTGGAAAAAGAATAGGGCTAACATTTCAAGTCAAAAATGACTCCAAGAGTTATCAAATGCTGTCAGACCTGCTGAGTTCTTCCAGCATTTTCTGTTTTTATTTCAAAAACCAGCACCTGCAGCATTTTGCCTTTATGATTGAGCCTTGCTGGCAAACGCTATCATTACTTTTCCAAACTTTGCAATCGAAATTCATAGGGATTTTTATAAAAAGTGATTTTTTTTCGTTAAAGTACTGTACATTCTTTGATTTTTAGTGGATACATATACCTCCCAAGGTAAACTATAAAGATCAGGACAGCCCTTAGCTTAATATCTGGTTTGTGCTGAAGTTGATGACCTTAGTTAGGATTGTAATATGGGATCTAATTGACTACTATGGAGTGGAAAATTCCCCAAGGTTGGATGAGAATATAGGAAGCATGGTTAGTAAGTTTGCAGGTGATACTAAGATTGGTGGCATAGCGGACAGTGAAGAAAGTCATCTCCAATTGCAATGGAATTGTGATCAATTGAGCCAGTGGGCTGACAAATGGCAGATGGAGTTTAATTTAGACAAATACAAAATAATGCATTTTGGTAGACTGAACCAGGGTAGGACTTACTCAGTTAATGGTAGGATGTTGGGGAGAGTTACAGAACAAAGAAATCTAGAGGTACATGTTCATAGCTCCTTGAAAGTGGAGTCACAGGTGGACAAGAGTGGTGAAGAAGGCATTAGGCATGCTTGGTTTCATCAGTCAGAACATTGAATACAGGAGTTGGGATGTCTTGTTAAAGTTGTACAAGACATTGGTAAGGCCACACTTGGAATACTATGTGCAATTCTGGTCACCCTATTATAGAAAAGATATTATTAAACTAGACAGAGTGCAGAAACAATTTACCAGGATGCTACCAGGACTTGATGGTTTGTGTTACAAGGAGAGGCTGGATAGACTGGGACATTTTTCTCTGGTGCGTAAGAGGCTGAGGGGTGATCTTATAGAGGTCTCAAAAATAATGAGGGGCACAGATCAGCCAGATAGTCAATATCTTTTCCCAAAGGTAGAGGAGTCTAAAACTAGAGGGCGTAGGTTTAAGGTGAGAGGGGAGAGATACAAAAGTGTCCAGAGGGGCAATTTTTTCCATATAGAGGGTGGTATCAGGAACAAGCTTCTATAGGTAGTAGTAGAGGTGGATACAATTTTGTCTTTTAAAAAGCATTTAGATAGTTACATTGGTACAATGGGTATAGCGGAATATGGGCCAAATGTGGGCAATTGGGATTAGCTTAGGGGTTTTAAAAAAGAAATAGGGCCTGTTTCCATGCTGTAAATCTCTATGACTCTATGATTGTTATTTAGGGGTCCATGCTAGGAAGTATTCTTTCATGGACTTCATGTAAGGGCAGGATCTGACACAGCTAATACACTCTGTTCTTATGCTTGCACAACCTACTAATAATACTCATCACTGTAATTTCTGAAGTATGGCTGCTTCTGTTAGATGTTAAAGGTGACTTGCATTCATGAACAATACCAAGATATGAATCAGGAAGGAAAACACATTGAAAAGAAGGATAGCCACAGGGTAAAAGTGACTTAATAGTGATCTCTAGTGGCTTTTGTTTTATTCATTCGTGGGGCATGGGCGTCGCTGACTGGCTGGCCAGCATTTATTGCTCATCCTTAGTTGTCCTTGAGAAGGTGGTGGTGGTGACCTGCCTTCTTGAATAGCTGCAGTCCACGTGCTGTGGGTTGACCCATTAGGGAGGGAATTCCAGGATTTTGACCCAGCAACTGCGAAGAAATGGCGAAATATTTCCAAGTCAGGACGGTGAGTGGTTTGGAGGGGAACTTGCAGGTGGTGGTGTTCCCATGTCTCTGCTGCCCTTTTCCTTCTAGATGCAAGTGGTTGTGCGTTTGGAAGGTGCTGTCAAAGGATCTTTACTGAATTACTGCAGTGTATTCCACAGATAGTACACATTGCTGCTACTAAGTGTCAATGGTGGAGGGATTGAATGTTTGTAGATGTGGTGCCAAATGCTTGTCTAAAATGTATAAATATTCCCATCAACAATTTTATCAATCAGAAATAGATTTATGTAAATCTAAATGATTATTGATTAATTGCAGGGATTGTGCATTTCTACATTTCTGATAGGCAGATCCACAACTGGTGCTGAACTTGGATCAGGATAACTATAACTTCCTCTGCTTAAGATTCTGTATGCTTCTATTTATAATGAGCTGAAGTACTTGCATCTATTTCTGGTGTGAGCCTCATTAAGGCTTCAGGTTTTCTGCAAAAATATTCAAACGAACATCTCGCACTGTTCAGTGGCACTTGTGTGCCAGATTTGCTCTTTTACATTTGGCATACCTTTCTTGGAATGCCAGCAAAGGAAGTTCCATGGATGCAGGGGCTCTTAAATAGTCTTTGGAAAGATTTTGTTTTGTAACGCTTACAGAAGCTCTGGTGACCAACTCTTTTGTTGGACTTTTTTTCCTGTAACTTTGTTCAAACATATTCACTTCTTAAGCCAAGTTTGTTTTTAAACCTCTGAAAAAGAGTCATACTGACTCAAAACATTAAACGTTCCTCTCTCCCCAGATGCTGGCAGATCTGTTGAGTTTTTCCAGCATTTTCTATTATCATTTCCTTTTTCAAGTGCCTTACGCACAGTAATTCGTGGATTACAAAATGTAAAGAAGCATGCCAGGGAGATCAGCAGGCCCCCCTCATTGTATGGGTATTAGCACACCTAATTACTAGAATGGTATAATAGAACAATGCTTAATAAATGTGTAGGATTAGGTACCATGTTATACGACAGCTTATAAAAGGAATTCTATAACAATAGAGAATCTGGGAGATCCAATTTTGGGGAAAGGATATACTAGCAATGTTTTCTTGGAAAGTAGAAAGCATCTGAAAACATGTCAATAAAGTTATGTTGTAATTTTTCTTGTGCTGAGGCCATCTTGACATGTATCTATAATGCCTTTTTGGTTCTTCATAAGGTCAATCGATAATAGAGCAGTACAGCTCATTTTATTTTTACATTCAGCTATTAGTTTAATTTAATAGTTTGAGAGTTTTTTCACCTACTTATTTATTAAAAGAACTGTTAAATCTTATTTTCCATTCTGAGCCTGCCCCAACTTATAGGGACAGAAATATTTCAGGCAGTACACCTATGTTTTTCTAACAATCATTTGAATGTGAGTTGTGGCAGTGATGTGCAGTCCCAGGGAAGTTTGTGCTCTCTGTCACTGGATCACAATTTCACCAACACAGTGGTACAATTAAACAAAACAAATTGAATAACCTCCTACTCTTCTTCTGAGGCTACCATTTTCAATGTGAGTGGGTTGTAGGAACTGTGTATCCCTTGTTCTGCGGCAGTGTGTGAATGCAGTGACAGGGGCAACAGATGCAGCACCCCGTCTGTCGACTGACCTGGTTCAAAGATTGGATGGGAGGTACTGAGAGAAGAACTAATTGGGTTAAGGAAGCATGGGGCTA
Organism: Carcharhinus amblyrhynchos; assembly: GCF_965287045.1. Lineage (NCBI taxonomy): Eukaryota > Metazoa > Chordata > Chondrichthyes > Carcharhiniformes > Carcharhinidae > Carcharhinus > Carcharhinus amblyrhynchos. The sequence continues at coordinate 59,583,908 of NC_137334.1, forward strand.
ATTTTAACCTTTGGCAATTGTGCAAATGAGGTGATGCTGAATTGGCCACCTGTTATACACTGGTGCCAGTTTTTGTTCCACAATGAAAACGTATACATAACCAATGCAGCACTATGTACAGGCTGTTTTTTGATATAAACCTGCTGATGCAAATCCACATTCCCACTGTATTAAAAAACTGCAATCAGTGATAAATAACACAGACAGAACACAAATTTTACAACCAATCTTTCTGCCTGTCTACATTCAAAGAAATTTTAACACACTCTACATTTGACCAGACTTGTGGTACAACCGTAACTATTTGTATCTATAAGCTGAAAAATTCTTAAACTGTGCATCAGATTTATAATATTTTAGTTACAGTTTCTACATTTTAAGCAAAAAAAAAATCAATGTGGGAAATACAGCAGGGAGTTGGGTGGGGGCAGTTAGGGGATGATATCAGATTCTGCCAGCTCCTTTTCTCAGCAGTGTCACCAGTGGGGCAGAGAATGACACCTAGCTGAGGCTTAGGATTGAGAAGCGACCCAGACCACAGATAAGTTATGACACGAGGGGTTTTGTGGGCGGTCGGTTGTGGGGAAAGGAATCGAGATAGGTTGGCAGCAAGGGGGTTGGCTGTTAGCAGCCCCCACCACCCCGTATGACGTCAGGCCCCTTTGAATGGGGAACCTACCTCTCCTCCAGGAGCTTGTCGTGCTACCTGCATGGCAACAGGGCGACCTGTTGCTAGATTACTATTGGTGGCAGTGGGATCAGGCCCTTAAGTGGGCATTATTTACCCATTTTGTTGTGGGGATACAAAGTTCGACCATGGGTCTTCCCATCCAGATTTAAATTTAGTGGATTTGGGAACACATATATTGGGGGTGCGCACATGTTGAGAGAAATCTCAAAATTCGATCCACAATAGTTCCTTTAAAATAAATAAATGTTTAAACTGGATTTTAAAAAACTGACACGTGTTTAAAATTATTTGAAAATTTTTACAGATCTTAGTTTCCCCGTCACCTGACAAAATCTTTTTCGTTACTGAAAACAACTTAAATGTTTGATGTCTACTTTGAAAGAAAACATTCATAATATAAAGATGTAAGCATAAGAAATAAAGGATGGAAAATGGCCAGCTGATCGATCCATTGATCCTGGTCCCAATCATTCAGGTCATCTACAGCATCATGGTATACAACACACCCTACCTACCCACAGCCATATGCTCACCTGGGTGAGGAAAAACCTAGATTAAAAAATGAAAGTCATCTGAGGGAGATAAAAAATCTCGGAATGTCTTTGCTGCTTTGACAAAGGATTGCCTGGACTTACATAAGAACATAAGAAATAGGAGCAGGAGTAGGCCATCTAGCCCTTCGAGCCTGCCCCGCCATTCAATAAGATCATGGCTGATCTGTTGTGGCTTAGTTCCACATTCCCGCCCTCTCCCCATAACCCTTAATCCCCTCTCTTATCAAAAACCCATCAACCCACGTCTTAAAAATATTTAGCGAGGTAGCGTCCACCACTTCAACGGGCAGAGAATTCCAGAGATTCACCACCCTTTGAGTGAAGAAGTTCCTCCTCAACTCCGTTCTAAACCGCCCCGCCCCCCCCTTTATCTTGAGGCTGTGCCCCCTAGTCCTACTATCTTTTCTGAGCGGGAAGAGTCTCTCCACCTCTATCCTATCCATCCCATTCATCATCTTATACATCTCAATGAGATCTCCCCTCATTCTTCTAAACTCTAACGAGTACAAGCCTAGTTTATTCAGCCTCTCCTCATAGCTCAACCCCCTCAACTCCGGCATCAGCCTAGTAAACCTCCTCTGCACTCCCTCCAAGGCCAAAATATCCTTGCGTAAGTACAGCACCCAAAACTGCACACAGTACTCCAGCTGCGGCCTCACCAGTGCCCTATATAGCCGCAGCAAGACCTCCCTACTTTTATATTCAATCCCCCCCGCTATGAAGGCCAGCATCCCATTCGCCTTCCTGACCACCTGCTGCACCTGCAGGCTGGGTTTTTGTGACTCATGCACAAGGACCCCGAGGTCCCTCTGCACCGTCGCCTGCTGCAGTTTTTCGCCACATAGGTAATAATCCTTCCTACCATTATTCCTACCAAAGTGGACCACCTCGCACTTGCCAACATTAAATTCCATTTGAAATGTCAGCTCTTTTCTCTCTTTACAGATACTGCCAGATCTGCTGAGATTTTCCAGATTGGTTTCAGATTCCAGCATCCATAGTAATTTGCTTTTATTCAGAATGACTTCTTTGACTAGTGGTCAAAACTAGTCCAGGAGACCACAACTGATTGTGATTTGTGACAACTATCTTTGATACTCCACGATTCCTGCCAAACCATGAAACTGGTTCAGATCTCTCATGGAACAATTGCGGATTCACAGCTTCAGCCAAATGCTCATTGAAAGGCTTTATTTATTTATTAGTGTCACATGTTGGCTTACATTAACACTGCAATGAAGTTACTGTGAAAATCCCCTAGTCGCCACACACTAGCACCTGCTTGGGTACACTGAGGGAGAATTTAGTATGGCCAATTCACCTAACCAACACGTCTTTTGGACTGTGGAAGGAAACCAGAGAAACCCACACAGGAACAGGGAGAACGTGCAGACTCTGCACAGACAGTGACCCAATCGGTGTGTTGAACCGGGATCCCTGGTGCTGTGATGCAACTAGCCACTGTACCACCTCTTTGGGGAGAAGGCAGGGATGTGTGGTACGACAAAATCCCCAGATATAAAACCTTACTGAACTCTTACATACCTCATATTCATGATCCCTGGTTTTCCCTATCCTACCTATTTAAAATCACAAGATAATGCAGCACAGAAGGAGGCAATGTGACCCACTGCACCTGTACTAGCTCTGTGGAAGAACTATCCAATTGGTCTCACTACCCTATTCTTTCTTCACAGCCCTGCAATATTTCTTGTCTTTCAGTGTTTATGCAATTTCCTTTTGGAAGGTATTATTGAATCTGCTTCCATCACCAGTACATTCTGGATCATAACCCACGGCATAAATTTATTTTCTTCTCTTGCTGCTGCTGGTTCTTTTGCCAATTTCCGAAAGTCTTGTTCCCTTTGGTTTCTGACACTGCTGCCAAATAATCCATCTATATGAATACTGTTCTGTACCTTGTTTATTTCAAATCACTCTTTTTACATAAAGTAAATAGACCCAGTTTTGAAACTCTATTTGGCTAATGCAGGTGTTTTAAACTGAGCATCCTTGTTGTGACTGTTTACTGAAATTATATATCAGCAACTACACAAGAGAACCAAATTGGACACATTATTCTGAGTAAGGCCTGTGTATGTTGCTTTTATTTTACAATGAATAACCCTGCAATAAAGTTGAGATTAGTAATTTGTTTCTTATAAAAGAATGAATCCCAAATCATATTTATTTACTGAAAGAATGCAACCACAAGATTCCACCATTTAAGCAAAAACATTTTTTAACGTACAAGAGCCCAACTAAATATTATCTTTGCTAACCACCCATACTCTAAAATCCCAGAATCAGTTAATCACAGGCATTATGCGGTCAATTCTAAACTATAAATTACATATTGGACAGCTGATGCAACTAAGACAGAGTTACAAATTGGCTTGGCAGCCCATTCAAATATGTGTCATCAATCTCAGTCATGAAGTCCTTCAAAACTCCATCCTCCTCACAAAGAATTTCAGTTCCTCTTCTTCTAGGATTTAACCTGTTCTCCAGTCAACAGCAGCACACATCAAACCATGTTTCCTCAGCACAGACTTCAACAAAATATAGCATGTCGTGGAACGGGGAGGTAGTGACCTAGCAGTACCATTATGAGACTATTAATCCAGAAATTCAGCTAATGTTCTGCAGACCTAGTTTTGAATTCTGCCATAGCAGATGTTGGAATTTGAATTCAATAAAAAAAATCTGGCATTAAGAATCTACTGATGACCATGAAACCATTGTTGATTGTCGGAAAAACCCATCTGGTTCGCGAATGTTCTTTAGGGAAAGAAATCTGCCCCCCTTACTTAGTCTGGCCTACAAGTGACTCCAGAGCCACAGCAATGAGGTTGACTCTCAACCGCCCTCTGAACATGGGCAACTAGGGATGGACAATAGGTGCTGCCCAGCCAGCGACGCCCATGTCCCACAAACAAATTTAAAAAACTTTCCTCAACTCTGCTTACAATGGTCTGGATGGCACTCAATGTTATTGTAAGTTATAAAAACAAACTCTCCAACAGGTCGATAGAAAGTTGGGGATTTAGGGAAGTCAAACAGTAAAGGGAATACACAATAAATGGGAATATACTGAAAGGGGTAGATAGAAATAAAGAAGATAGAAGCAGGAGGAGGGCATTTGGCCCTTTCGGCTTGCTCTGCCATTCATGGCTGATCATCCAACTCAATAACCTAATCCTGCTTTCTCCCCATTCACCTCAAGTGCTATATCCAGCCACCTCCTTAATACATTCAGTGTTTTGGCATCAACTACTTCCTGCAGTAATGAATTCCACAGGTGCACCCTTTGGGTGAAGAAATGTCTGAAATGAGAGACCATAGTGTGCAAATACACAGGTCCCTAAAAGTAGCAGCACAGTTAGATAAGGTTGTAAAGAGGCATATGGAATGCTCCTTCACTGACAGAGGTATAGAATACAAAAGTAGGGATATAATGATGAAACTGGTGATAACTGGTATAAGACACTTGTGAGGCCACAACTGGAGTATTATGTGCAGCTCTGGTCACCACATTACAGGAATGATATAACTGCACCAGAAAGATTGCAGAGGAGATTTGCTAGAACGTTGCCAGGAGTGGAGAATTGTAGTTACAAGGAGAGATTGGAGTAGTGGGAGTTGTTTTCCTTGGAACAGAGAAGGCTGAGGGGTGATATGATTGAGGTATATAAAATTGTGAGAAAGAGTAGACAGGAGGAACCGGTTTCTCTCGGCATTAAGTTAAAAGCCAAGGATCCTCAATTCAAGCGTACTGGCAGATTAGAGGGAACATTAGGAAAAACATTTTTCTGCAGAAAGTGGTGTCTGGAATTTGCTGTCCGAGCTGATGGTGGAGGCCCTAAACTCGTTTTAAACGTACCTGGTTCTGCACCATAAGTGCTGCAAGTAGCAGGGCCACATGCAGGAAGATGAGATTAGAAAGAGCACCTGGGTGGCTTCAGGTTGGCATGGAAAAGATGGGCTGAATGCCCGCCTTCTATGCTGTAATATTTCTATAGGTCTATGAACTTTGTATTCTTTATATGTTTCCAAACATTCCCACGCTCCTGAGAAGTTCTGATTTCTGGTCACAATTTCAGTCTTAAGTTTCCTTGGAAACAGGAAGGACCAGTTTCCTTTCTCTGTTTCTCTTTTCCATTCAGGCCCCGTCTGAAAAAAATACAAGCTTTGAAATCACAATTTCCATCACAAACTGAAGACGTTGTTTGCTTTGGGTAGCACTGCGCAGCAATGCTCAGGAGAATATACAATATAACAACAAGGTTCTCTACAGACTTCAGTTCTAAACCCTTTAGGGTTTAAGTCCACATTGCTCTAGTCTGACTCTGTGCAACCCTACATTTAGATATATATTAAATGGTACTTGCCAAACAAGGACTCTGCTACCCGTCATGGTAAGATTCATTTGTAGTAGGTTATTTTTACCCATGGTGCTACCACTCAGCAATCTTAGAATCATCATCAAAATTGAGAACCACTCCCCCAGTTAATCTAGGTCACTGATGAAGTAATGGTTTTAACACCAGTTTCCAAGCTAATCTACAACCTTTAATAACCACTTTCCACCTACTGGAATACAGCGTCCTATCTATCAGCTTTTCAGAACTTTCACAAGATCATATTTTGTGGAGTAACCTATTGTGTGGCAGCTTATCAAAAGCCTTCTGCAAATCTACCCATATGATGACTTCTGGGCCAGGTTTATCCACCAAACTAGTAACCTCTTTAAGACATGAAAACAGATCAATATGATATGGCCTTTCCTTCCCCCAGAAACAAATTCCATTTTTTGAAAAAGCGTATCAGCAAAAGTGCTGAATCTGTAAACATTTTTATGATACTGGGATAATTGTCACATATTCCTATACTATTCTACTCCTGCAAATTGTATTCAAATTGCTATGACATAGCTTAGGCAGATAAATTGTACCAAAAACTCTATGTAGATAAATATATGTGCTGTTTATTCAATTATCAGGGCATCTTTTCTAGTTAAATAAAGCAAAATAATGTGTCTGCTGGAGACTTAAAAATGGAAAATGGTGAAAAACTCAGCAGATCCTGCAGCGTCTGTGGAGAAAGACAAAGAGGCTGAGATCTTTTTATCCCAGTAAGGCAAGTGTTGCCGATACCAGTCAAAAGTCCACCATCTTCAGTAGGGCCGGAGGATCCTGCTGGCGGGCGGGGCTGGAGAATCCGAGCCAGAATCCATGTTTCGAGTCCAATATGACTCTCCTTTAGTACTTATCCTTCCTGCTTCTTTCTGTAGTGTCAAGGCTATCCAGATAAATGTACGTCCAGAGGCACTTTGCTATTTTATCAATGCGTAAATCTTTTTCTTCTTTCTCAGAATTATTTGAAGTGAACAAAGTGACCTTGAACTTTGGAGCACAGGTTCAAGGAGAGAGGGGGCAAGTTTAAGGGACGTTTTTTAATGCAGAGAGCGTGGGTGCCTAGAACATGCTGCCAGAGGAGGTGGTGGAAGCAGGCACATTAGCAACATTTAAGAGGCATCTGGATGGGTACATGAATAGGGAGGGAATGGAGGGATACAGACCGAGTAAGAGCAGAAGTTTTTTTTAGTTTAGTTAGAGCATCATGATCAGCATGGAGGGTTGGAGGGCTGAAGGGCCTGTTCTTGTGCTATACTTTTCTTTGTTCATTGTTCATCCTAAAACTTTACTTGAAGGTGAAGCTGTCAATACAATTTTCACATTGGGTTCTTTAGTACTTGAGAGCTGAATATTCATTCGCAAGACTGGAGTTCAAATCCTCATGTCAACTGATAGCAATAGGGTGGCATGGTAGCACAGTGGTTAGCACTGCTGCCTCACAGTGCCTGGGTTCGATTCCCAGCTTGGGTCACTGTCTGTGCAGAGTCTGCAAGCTTTCTCAGTGTCTGTGCAGGTTTCATCCGGGTGTTCCGGTTTCCTCCCACAGTCCGAAAGACGTGCTGGTTAGATGCATTGGCCACGCTAAATTCTCCCTCAATGTACCCGAACAGGTGCCAGAGTGTGGCAACTAAGGGACTTTCACAGTAACATCATTGCAGTGTTAATATAAGCCTACTCATGATACTAATGAATAAACTTCAAACTTAAAACCCTGTCAGTCCCCATTAGCATCTCATATCTTTAAGACTAAGATGAGGAGGAACTTCTTCACTCAGAGGGTGGGGAATCTTTGGAATTCTGTAACCAGAGGCTGTGGAACCTCAATCACTGACCATGTTCAAAGCAGAAATCAATAAGATTTCTGGATAATAATGATATCGAGGTATATCAGGATAGTGAGAGAAATGGTTGAAGAGGTGAATGATCAGCCTTAATCTGTTTGGATGGTGGAGCAGGCCTGACCGGCTAAATCTAAATTGGCTAAGTGTAAAAAAAATCTTATGAACAAGAAGAATTAAGGAACCTGGAAGAAATAACATCTAGTAAATACAATTAATAGCAGAGCTGAACTGAGGAACATAAATACTTTCTAATAATCCTTCAGTCACATGAAAAAAAAGAGCATTTCAAAAGATTGATTAAAATAAATATAAACATCTGCTTTCTATCTGAGCTTCATCAAATATTCAAAATGAGTCCCAAGATTACAAACTGTACATCCTGAGTGTTCATTAACAAACAGCACAGTGTGAATTCAAAGCTCAGCCATCCCAAAGCTACTGTTGGACAATGTGTAAGGAAACATCTGTTAACAGTTCAAGAGTCCATGTTTTCCTATCACCATTGTAGTATTAGCATTTCCTTCCCTCTCTTTCAGGGATATCGCAGCAGAGAGCAGCAGTTTCACTCAAGTGTGCGAATACATTGGAGGGGGATTCTCAGCCTCCCCGCTACCCCCACAATGTGTTTCTCGCGACTGGAGGTGTTGGGATCTTCTGATCCCACTGCTGACAACAGAATTTTCCACTAACTGCACCCCCATGCCACCACGACACCCGTGGTGGGGATACTCCCGTCGGTAGGATCTGGCATGAACAGCCAGAAAATTTCGGCCACTGAATTCTTAACCAGGAGTTCAAATTGCAATGTTCCTGCAGGCCTTGTAGCTTCTCAGATACATTGTTGTGGCCTAATGTTATTAACACTTCATTGTGGGCCTACGCAAATCATCCACCTACAATATTTTGGAGAAGTGTATTTATAATTGAGGGTGGGATTTGCTCACCCAAGGGATCTTCCAAAGATTGTCCCGCCAACAGCTCACCCCTGCCATAGGTTTCCAAGTGGCATGGGTAGGATTCAATGGGAAATCCCATTGACAGAGGCAGAATCAAAAGATCCCACTGCCGACCAATGGCAGGCTACCTCCCAGCACCGAGAAACATGCTGCAGGGGTGGGGCAGCACATTATATCAGGATGTTTTCCCTTGTGGGAGAGACAGTTTAAAAGCAAGTTCTCTCCCATTTAAGATAGCAACGAGGAGAGACGTTTTCTCTGAGGGTCGCAATTTGTGGAATTCCCTTCCCCAGAGAGCACTGGAGACAGAATTATTGGAATTTCACAATAACTCCATTGCAGTGTTAATGTAAGACTATTTATGACTAATAAATAAACTTTAAAACCTTTAACTTTTCATTGAACATTTTGCTGGCTGAATTAAGTAGATTCTTATTTGGCAGCAAAGACAAAATTTAGGGGGCAGAGAGGAATAGAGAAGCCACAATCAGATCAGCCATGATCTTACCAAATGGCGGGGCAGGCTAGAATGGCCTACTCCTGATTCATGTGTTTGTATATTTTTTTAAAATCATTCAGTCCAGACCTGAGGGGCAATGTTGAGCAGGCTCAAAGGACCGTGTGATCAGCTCATGCTTCTGATGTTTTTAGGAGAGCCGTAATTTAATTTAAAACACTGGACTCACTGTAAACTTTACGAGCTGTTTTACCACAAAACGTTGAAAAGTACATGCTAACCAGGCTCATTATTTACTTTGAGGTGAGAAGGCTCATGTTACTTGTTCAAACAATACTTGTGTCTTTTTACTTGGTAATGTGCCAATTGTACCTGAGTGACCTGCTGCCACGTCTGGGCAATGCTGATGGGAATCAGCTGTTAAAACATCAGAAAAATAGTTTGAAGAATATCTCTGAGTGCAGATTTCACTGCTTTTCCATAGAGATATTAAAAATTCGGTGGCGAGATTCTGGGTCCACCCGGGACATTTTCTCGAAGACAGAATGGGTGGACGGGAGGGCAGGCGGGCCGGAACAGTTTCCTGCCCACAAGCAGAGTGTAATCTTAGAAATCGTACAACCCCTACAGGCCCACTGAGTTTGCACCGACAACAATCCCACCCAAAGCCCTATCCCCACAACCCCTCATATTTACCCCACTGTTCCTCCAACCTACACATCCTGGGATACTATGGCCACGCTCAATTGCCCAATCAACCTAACCTGAACATCTCTGGACTGTGGGAGGAAACCGGAGCACCCGGCAGAAACCCACGTAGACATGCAGAGGATAGCCAATTGTTGGTGCTTAAAGACCAATTGAGGCCCACTCTCGGAGGCCAAGCTGAATTTTACCTAGAGGCATCAGGAACAGACCAACTACCTGGGGACAGCGTGCCTGCAGCAGACTGGGAAATTAGTGTTCCCGGCAGATTCTGGGTCCCTCTTCCTCCTGCCTGCCTGGCTTCATCTGCTCTGTAAACCCCACCTCCACAATAGTGGCCAGGTTGTAGGACATTTTTTGTTTAATATTTGGAAGAAGTTGGACAGCAGGTTCTCCCACTTTTGGATATTCTCTCTCTCTCGCTCTCTTATTTCTGTAAAGGCAGCCTGCTGCTGTGCAGTGCTGGAGAACCAATACTAAGCCTTGCCCAATTGGATGGCGAGCCCACTCTCTGCCTATCAATTGGTCAAATCAGGGAAAAATCATTGCCGGGTTCTCCACACGGTTTGGGGTTCAGACCCTGGTGTTGGGATCCCAAAGCCTGTGGCAATAAAGCCTGCCCATCTCTTGTCCATTAGTGTTTTACACTGCCAGTCAAAACTTGAAAATATTGTCAACCCACTTTCCCATAAACCACAAAAAAATCTTAAAAATCAAGTGACTGATACAAAAATTATGATTTGCTGATTTTCTTTCCCCAAACATAAACCAATATAAATTGACAGATATTTTATAATCTTCAGTAAGTGGCATAATTCATCTCTAACAGGTGATGGCTCTTTACAAAAGCTACATGAATACATTCGAAAATGCTTTGTAAGTAACTTTCCTTTTTTAAGCCTATCTACTGGGCATGATCGCAATCCCACCTGAGGTGGAGGGTTCAATGCCATATTCTCTTCTCTAAGGCCAATGAGCCTGCAGCATAAAGTAGTGGATACAGAACTCAGGCCTCTATACACAGCTACTGGATGTTGGACAGCGAGGGCAGAAAGTTTATCATCATATTAATGTACTAGTCTGCAACAGTCTGTTAGTTAGATCAGGGTACTGTCTTTTGCTTAAAAGTTTGTAATTGTTAATTTTTAGTGTCTTTGTGAGGAATTGTGTTTGCTACCATGTACTTATACATAAATGCTTTTATAAATAAGATATATGTGTTCATTAATTTTATAAGTATTTGAATTGACCTGTGTATGCACTGTTCATAAATAGATTTATAATTCTATTTACAACATTTTTAAGTATTTACACCACAGACGTGCCTGACAACAATCATCTCCAAACAACAAGAACCTAACCACTTCCCATTGACAGTGTCACTGAATCCCCCATTGTCAATGGGGTTACCACTGACTGGAAACAGGACCAGCCATATAAATATTGTGGCTACAAGAGCTAGTCGGGGGCTGGGAATTTTGTGGCAAGTAACAGACCTTCCTGATTCCCCAAAGCCTGTCCATCACCTAGAGACACAAGTCAGGAATGTGATGGAATACTCTCCTGTGGCCTACAAGTGTGCAGCTCCAACAATATTCAAGATGTTCAGCACTATACAGGACAAAGAAGCCTACTTGATGTGCATTCCATTCACCACCTTAAACATTAATTCCTTCCACCACTGATGCCACCCCACAGCAGTGTGTGCTATCTACAACAGGCACTGCTGCAACTCACCAAGCCTCCTTCAACAGTACCTTCCAAACCCATGACTTCTACCACCTCGAAAGACAGCAGATACATGGGAATGCCGTCACTCAAGTTCTCCTTGTCCCTCAAGATACACACCATCCTGAACTGGAATTATATTTTGGGTCAAAACTTCCTTCCTGACAGCACAATAGTCATACCTACAGCAGAAGGACTGCAGCTGTTCAAGTGGGCATTCACCAGCACCTTCTCAAAGGCAATTAGGGATGAGTAACAAATGCTAGCTTAGCTAGTGACACCCACATCTCATAAATGAATATAAAAATACTTGTGCTATTGATCAGTGTATTTGCATATCACACTGTCATTGTAAATGTAACTGTGTGATGCTCTGTTCCCAAATCACTTCCATTTTAAGGATATCCCATCGTTTGTGTACTATCCTATTTGCTTTAGTTTACTTCCAATATATACTTCCTTTTCATTTAAGCTGGTTTGAGTAAAGTATAATTATCATTGTTCTACCTCCTTTTCAATACAATTAAGTTATAGAGCGATAGAGGTTTACAGCCTGGGAATAGGCCCTTTAGCCCAACTTGTCCATGCTGCCCTTCTTTTCAAAAAAAAAACCCTAAGCTAACCCCAATTGCCCGCATTTGGCCCATACCCCTCTACACCCATCATGCCCATTGTAGCTATCTAAATGCTTTTTAAAAGACAAAATTGTACCCGCCTCTACTACTACCTCTGGCAGCTTGTTCGAGACACTCAGCACCCTCTGTGTGAAAAAATTGCCCCCTGGGCACTTCTGTATCTCTCCCCTCTCATCTTAAACCTACGCCTTCTAGTTTTAGATTCCCCTACCTTTGGGAAAAGATATTGACTATCTAGATGATCTGTGCTCCTCATTATTTTATAGACCTCTATAACGTCACCCCTCAGCCTTCTACGCTCCAGAGAAAAAAGTCCCAGTCTATGCAGCCTCTCCTTATAACTCAAACCATCAAGTCCCAGTAGCATCCTAGTAAATCTTTTCTGCACTCTTTCTAGTTTAATAATATCCTTTCTATAATAGGGTGACCAGAATTGCACACAGTATTCCAAGTGTGGCCTTACCAATGTCTTGTACAACTTCAACAAGATATTCCAACTCCTGTATTCAGTGTTCTGACCAATGAAACCAAGCATGCCGAATGCCTTCTTCACCACTCTGTCCATCTTTGACTCCAGTTTCAAGGAGCTTTGAACATGTACACCTAGATCTCTTTGTTCTCTAACTCTCCCCAATGCCCTATCATTAACTGAATAAGTCCTGTCCTGGTACAATCAAAATGCATCACCTCGTACTTGTCTAAATTAAACTCCATCTGCCATTCGTCAGCCCACTGGCCCAACTGATCATGATCGTGTTGCAATTGGAGATAACTTTCTTCACTGTCTACTATGTCACCAGTCTTAGTGTCGTCTGCAAACTTACTAACCATGCCTCCTATAGTCTCATCCAAATCATTAATATAAATGACAAATAACAATGGACCCTCACTGACCCCTGAGGCACGCCACTGGTCACAAGTCTCCAGTTTGAAAAGCAACTCTCTACAATCACTTTCTGGCTTCTATCAAGAAAGCAATTTTGTATCCATTTAAGTATCTCATCATGGATCCTGCGAGATCTTACCTTATGCAACAACCTACCATGCGTTACCTTGTGAAAGGTATTACTGATCACCAAGTTCAAATTCATCAAATTCCACAGTAGTTCACTGAATATTAACCCAGGAAATGTAAGACAGATTAAAACCTAGTCTAACTCCTGGGTGACTACAGAACTGACCCTGTCTCTACCCCAACATCCGAATTGTTCCCTGTGACCCCATGAATATCCCCAACCCAAGCGGACTATCCCCTCAGATCAACACTCTCCCTGAATCAACTACTCCCTCGCCGACTTGATCCAACAACTACCCTTCCAATTGACATGACTTTCACCCCCAACCACTCACCTGCTATCACACCCAGCTGATTCACCTTCCACCATATGCACAAATCAACTCACCCATCTGTCCCCTATTCACTTATTCATCCTACTTACCTCATCTACTTCATACCAGAAATAGAATCCCGACAGAGGAGAAGGGGATCATTTAGCCCATCGTGTCTTCACCGACAACAATCACACCCAGGCCCTATGCCTGTAACCCCACATATTTACCTTGCTAATCCAACTGACACTAAGGGACAGTTTAGCTTGGCCAATCAACCTAACCTGCACATTTTTGGACTGTGGGAGGAAACCAGGCAGAGGAAAGCCATGCAGACATGGGGAGGACATGCACACTCCACACTGACAGTCCCCCAAAGCCAGAATTGAACCTAAGTCCCTGGCGCTGTGAGACAGCACTGCTAACAACTGAGCCACTGTGAGGTATGTTAATGCTGAGGAAACTATTGTTCTTTTCCCATTTGTCCAATGTCAATAACAAATACCTCCAACCATGTACAGTTTTCATCTCCTTACTTGGGAAAGGATGTACTGGAGAGGGTGCACAGGAGATTAACTAGGTTGATTCAAAGTTGAGAGAGTTGGCTTATGAGGAGAGACTTAATAGACTGAGACTATACTCACTGGAATTTAGAAGACTAAGGGGGGGAGGGGGGTTCTTATAGAAATCTAAAATTATGAAGGGAATAGATAAGATAGAAGCAGAGAGGTTGTTTCCACTGGCAGGTGAAACTAGAACTAGGTGGCAAAACCTCAAAATAAGGGGGAGCAGATTTCGGACTTAGTTGAGGAGGAACTTCTTCATCCAAAGGTTGTGAATCTGTGGAATTCCCTGCCCAGTAAAGTAGCTGAGGCTACCTCATTAAATGTTTTTAAGGCAAAGATGGATAGATTAAGGGTAAAGAAATTGAAAGTTCTGATGAGTGGGCGGGTAGGTGGAGCTGAGTCCATGAAAAGTTCAGCCATGATCTTACTGAATAGCGAGCGGGCTCAAGGGACCAGATGGCCTACTCCTGCTCCTAGTTGTTATGTCTCCCTATGCCCAGAGAGGGTAGGTATAGGAATAATGTAGAATACAACATACTTTACACATTATATTTTAGCCTCCGCATTGATGACCATCTGCCCATGTGTATCAGTGATAATGTTTTTGCTTTCCAATACAGCTAACTTTGTGGCCATTCTCAAGCTCACTCATGGACTGTCCTGTGCCATGAATTAGCTGATAACTTGCGCCATTTAGCAACTGACGAAGGGTGCGTAATGTGATGACAATGACTGCAAGAAAAAAATATCATCCTTAACTTGTGGCTTCTTCTGCCTTTGCATAGACAAGCCTCAGAATACTTTTTAAAACTGATTTGCATTTTTAAACATGGCAAATATGGTGTTTTCATTGTTTAATTAAATGTATATATAATCATTTTAATGCAATAAGTTAGTATAGTGCAAAGCTCTTCCACAAACATAAATTCCTGGGCCTGGAGACATAGTTTTCAGGCACCACCAGCAGGGGCAAGAGGGAGATTCAGTCCCATCAGAAATTTTAGCACGCCAAGGGGTGATCATAACAGTTCACATTTTGCGGTATAAATAATAGTTATCAGCATTTATCGTTATTATGGAGTAAGTCAGATAGCAACTTGCGAGGCCTGCTGATCCAATTAAGTGGGGAAACTATGTTCAAGTTGCCTTATTAGTATATCAAATTTATGTTGCAGAGGCAGGCCATTCAGTCCAACAGATCCACACATACCAGTCGCCTCCCACTCTTTTTTGTCTAACCCTATCAACATTTTGTTATTCCTTTTCTCCCTTATTTATTTATCTAGCTTCTTCTTAGGTCCATCTAGGGGATTTTCATGGTAGCTTCATTGCAGTGTTACTGTAAGCCTGCTTGTGACAATAATAAATAAACTTTAAACTATGCTCGGCATTTCTTTACACAAAAGGACATAAGTTCACTAGATATTGGAGCAGAATTAGGCCATTTAGCCCATCAAGTCTGCTCTGCCATTCAATCATGGCTGGTATGCTCCTCATTCAATTTCCCCACCTTCTCTCCATAACCCTTCAAACCATTGCCAATTAAAAATCTGTCTAACTCATCCTTAAATTTATTCAGTGACCTACTACCCAGCGCACTTTGGGGAAGTGAATTCCACAGATTCACAACGCTTTGGGAGAAGTAGTTTCTCCTCAATTCTGGTTTACATTTGCTACCCCTTATTCTAAGATGATGATCTCTTGTCCTAGAATGCCCCACAAGAAGAAGCATCCACTTCACATCTACTTTATCCATAGCTTTTCTCATCTCGTATACCTCAATTTGATCTCCCATCATTCTTCTAAATTCCAGAGAGTTTGGACCTAAACTGTTCAATCTCTCTTCATACGACTAAACCCTCATCTCTAGAATCAATCCAGTGAACCTCTTCTGGATTGCCTGCAATGCCATTACATCTTTCCTCAAATAAGGGGACCAAAACTGTGCACAATACTCTAAGTATGGTCTCATCAATTTCTTGTATAGTTGCAACAAAACTTCCTCACCTTTATATTCTATTCCATTAGCTATAAATGCCAACATTCCATTTACTTTCTTTATTATCTGCTGTACCTGCATGCTACCTTTTCTGTGACTTATGAACAAGGATGTCCAGATCCCTCTGCATCGGAGCACCCTGAAGCCTCTGCCCATTTAGATACTAAGTCACCTTCCCATTTTTCTGACCAAAAGGCATGACCTCGCACTTGTCTATATTAAATTCCATCAGCCATTTTTTGGCATGAATTTGCAGTGTCTGCCTACCCAATATCCATTAAACATGCCAGTTAAGGTCAGAGTTTGTCTATTCAAGTGGAAATAAATTTTCAACTGAGATCAGTCTTAATTTCTACCAAATAACAACTGTGACACAAATAAATTATTATGCGGTCTCATTACATGTTAATTGCTGTTGGAAATATATATTTGAAAAAAAATTTTGTCTCATTATCCCATCTTTCCTTCCCAAGCATTAATTTGCTTCCATGTAGCCAATGTGGCATTGAATTAAATATTCTAATTTAAGTTTTGAGCATCTCAGTAAGGATTCTTCATTCTAATTGGGCGAAGTGATACACCACACACCTCTGTTCACACGTCTCTCAGAGCATCAAGCAGAAGGTGCTGAGCTGTTTTGGCTTTCTAATTAACACTGGATTTAGTATTAAAGCCAATGGAAGTGCAAGGAATGGCTAGCGTCATTTGTTTACTGTTGAGCACAAAGTCTGGGCCTATGGCTCAGGACATGGACAAAACAGAGGAGGCCACAGCCTTGCAAAGATTATGGTTGGCCTTCTAATGAATTTTTTTTAGGATTGATAGGTTTGTTCCAATACATACACCCACATTCCCCCTCCATCACCACCCTTAGACTTCCTTTTACATCTCCCCTCCTTCAACACACACACACACACACAAATATTCCCTCCTACACACCCACTCATTCACTATCAGCAGCAAACGAAGGGGAGGAATGTTCTGAGAACAGCGGAGCTGCCCCTTGTAGAATCTTTTATTCCAACTTACCCATCCAATAGGTATGTTGAAAACTGGCTCTGGGAGCAGATAGAGGGGCTTTGCGGGATACGTTCAGCCCATGGGCTACTGTTGAAAGAGCCTGGTCTATACTGTACAGAACCAACAATTTAGAATCGTATAACTTAAGGTACCAAAAGAAGCCACTGATTCCATTTGTGCCTTTGCCAGCTTATGAAAAATCTATCTACTTAGTCCCAATCACATCACTGCTCTCAATTCATGAGATTATGTCAGAAAGTCAGCTGCAGCAAACGACTCCAGCAAGAGCTAAGGTGTGATCGTCTGCAAAGGTGCCCTCGTGGCTTAAGTACCCACAGGTCATTAACTATGAACATCATATCTGATCCAGCACGAGCCTTCCATTAACTTTCCTGAAACCACTAGGGGAGCATCTTGTAGGAATAATAGACTGAACCATCCCTTCCCTGGCAGGAAACAAGCAGAGAGCAAGGGGACAGCAAAAATGAGGCTAATCACTTATTCCCTCGGATTCTTTGCTGCTGCATCGCAACTTTGCAGATGTAATTTCGATTAAATCCTCATCATAACATCGAACATTTAAAAAATACACTTACGGGTAAAGTGGCTGGAAGTAGATGGATTCACGCTGTCACCGCTCTCTGCACTCTCACTTTCGGAGATCTCATCATCTGACTCCCTGATAGAGGAACATGGTGAGGCTCCTTCAACATCTTCAAACTTTCTCTTCAAAATCCCACTCATGGTGTTCTCAAATTATTAACAGCAACTGTAACAAAATGTATATCAAGTTGAATAATGTTTTATATAAAAAAAACACACTGAACTCAGCGCTGGTAATAACTAGAACACAGGAAGTTCTAGTCATTATTGAAGAACAACTGAAGTGACCTCATACATTTCTCAATTACAGGGCAAATTAACAAGTTTATCTTCAAAGTTAATGATGTGCTCTCGGGCCATCAATTTTTCAGAAATGTAGCTGGAGCTAGAGTTTGTTAATGTAAGTTTGGGCACATGTTGCACGTTAACCTTTATTCTGGTTTCAGATTCCATAATTAGGGAAAACAGCAGGTTAAATGCAGAGGTCAGCAGTATGAGTGCGCCAACTGTGTTCCACTGTTTTCACTCCCTGTGCAAAAAGTTAAAGCTCTTAAAGATGATTAGCGCAATAAGCAATTATTTCTACAAAAGTCACCTTGTGCTCCAAGGAGAAATGTGTATATCTGTGAGGCCTTGCCATTGTTTATTCCAGAAAGTCCCGATTTTTCTCTTGTTGGTTTCACACCAGCACATACAAAAGCAAAATATTGAGTTTGCTATTTTTATAATCACAAAAGCACATATTTGCTTGAATCAATAATAAAATGATTTTAATTCTCAGACAATTAAGTTTACGATTGGATGTATATTTGGATAAGGAGTTGATTTGTGTTCCATACTATATTTACAAGGGTTGCACTTTAAAAAAAACACCAAGTTGTACCATTAATTAAACAATTACGTCTGCTGCTATTGACTTGGTTTCAAGAAACCTTCCACATATTGCTTACTAAGCAACAAAAGCCATTCCTGAACTAAGCTGTTTAAAAGTGCTGGTGTGTTCATAAATCCCAAAATAACAGGAGGTTGTTCTATGCTTTTCTTGAAGCTAAACATTTTCACTAAATATTTTCTTCGAGCTTCTGGATGTCATTTACACTCTTCAAAATTGAAGTTTTTGATTACACAAATCTACGTTCCTAAAATACACAGCAATTTCATAAAATAACTCACACGGACTAACACCTGGTATTCAAATAATAACCTTTGGAATTACAATAATAAAGGAAGTAATTGAACCAACCATGCTTGGTTCCAGTTGATTACTCCACATTGGAACTATGTACTCTAATAATTTTACTCAATTCTTTCTCACCTTTAATTTTTTTTTAAGTACTGCATTCAACTGGTTCTTCTTCAATGTTGAGACAGAATGGTACAGACCAGCATATCATGGATAACAGATGTAGCTCCTTGGGTTTCACGGAGATGTACTGTTTGAAGAGTAAGGGTGGCTTGTCTGAGAGACACCATTTAACCAAAGAAGCTTTGAAGAACAGTCAAACACCACTGCCTGTGACAATGTTACTACCTTTGTCAGCAACTGAATTTAACCTGAATTTGAGCACCTCAGGGACTTTTCAACCATCCTCTGGAAGTCAATGGTTTGCTGGGTAGCTATAAGATTGTTGAAGCTTTGCTCTTTCCATGGACTAGAACAATCTGTGCCAGGTGCGGTAAGGTCAGAAAATCACCTTCAATATTTGTAGGCAACTTATACTTTAAAACAGTTTAAAAAGAACTTGCTTCACAGGTATACATGACAATCTAAGTAGACGACATTAAGTTCTTCTGAAAACAGTCTTAATTGATTCTTAGCGCCCGAGGATTTTCATTTCTTCTTCTTTCCCTGCTTAGTGCCAGTCTTCCAGCCTCATGTTAACTCTTCATGAATTTTGTGTTTTCAATGTGAACATGAGTTTCCATCTGCTGTGTACTACGGTGAACCATTCAGACTTTCAGCCTGTAGTTATTCTTTCTCTTCTGGACCCTGCAGACCAACTTTGTCTGAGTTTTCAGAGTTATCTAAGAAACCCTTCCCATCTTAGAAATTCTTCCCTCCCCACTCAAAGCCAACTTCTATGGCAATGTGAATTACATGAGCAATGTATCAGTATCGTATCCAGCTGGAAATACTGATTAATCATCATTGAGAGTCCAATTCTCCTTTGCCTTCAAACTAAATGCACAGTTTGAAGCACAACTGTTTACAAGCCAACATGCCCAGCACTTCCCTGTCCATCGTCGGGACAGAATGTTGCCGTTGTCTTAAAATGTGAACATTTAGCACCTTCTTTCCAGTAAAACAGTGTAGGCCCTATTTTATCTCAAACAATCAAACCACTCAGGCAGACTTTGGAATAGGTCATATGATCTTCATTTTACTTAAAGGCACAGTCCCAAAACACACGAATCTTATACACCTCACAACCGTAATAATTATAGCTCGAGCTGCACTCATTCAGACAAGTGGAGCGTATTCCCAACTTGTTCTTTGTGGATGCTGGAAATGGGCTTGGGGGAGTAAAGAACTGTGTTACTTACTACAGAATTTCCAGCCTGTGACCTGCCTCTGAAGTCACACTATTTATACAGCGGTCCACTTCAGGTTCTGTTTAATGTTAACCCCCCAGGATGTTAATGGTGGATGATTCAGTGATGGTAATGCCATTGAATGTTAATTTGGGTAGTCACAAAGTCATCAGCAGGATGTGGTTGAATAAGATTCTGCTCCTCTGCTGATGGCCCACAGCACTTCATGACTACTCACTTTGGGCTGCTGGATCTGTTCTGTGTCGATTCCATTTTGCACAGATGACTGTTCCACAATATGATGAAGGGCATGAAGATGGGGCTTTGTCTCCACAGTGATGGAGTAATGATCATTTCTACCAATATCATCATGGACAGATGCATACAGATTTATTGCTAAGGGCAAATTCAACAGGTTTGCCCCTTGTGTTGGTTTGCTCCCTACCTGTTGCAGGCCCAGTCTGGCAGATACTTCCTTCAGGACTCAGCCAGATCTGTCAGTAATGGTGTTGTAGGGCCATTAGTACATCCTGTGCCCTTGCTCTTTCTCAGCCTGATTGCTCCACTATTGTGACATTGGATCCTTCTCCAGCAGCACACCAATCACAAGCATGGCATTCTTTCAGTGTCACAGCCTGCAGAAAAGCCCATCAGACTGCCAGAGATCCAGCACTGTCCGATTGCACCCAAAGGATGTAATTTTCAAGTCACAAATGGGCAGAAATATGATGGAACAGCCAGTTCACTTGTTTGCTGGTGCCACTGTAAAGACCTGAACCAAACTGAAACCCAGGCCTCCTTCATATATTGCAGCTTGTGGATACTGGGAGAACAGGAAACAGATTGCTTTTATACTGAGGCAGTCAAGAGGTCAGGTTACATTGGGAGGAGTCAGTAATCCTGAATGGGTTGCATCAGGCTGGATATTTTGTGAAGGTCCAGGAGGAGCAGAAACATTCCACAGTGAAAAGACTCAAAATGAGCTGTGGTCAGTACAGACTCAATGGGCTGAATGGCCTCCTTCAGTACTGTAGAGATTCTATGACTCCTTGACCCAGAACAGCTAGAAACATCTATTTCTAAGGAGCCAACCCAACAGTTCCTTTTAACTATACAAGCTAACATTAGCAACCTGTCAAAAAATAAAAGTCTACAGCACTGAGAGCTCTGTTCATTAATATCTTCTCCAAAAACACAAGTTATATTTTACTGATGAGTAATTATCAAGTCTTTAGCTATGCATTGTTTAATAGGTATCCTTCTAGTAGATTGTAGATTGAATTTTGGTAATAAGATGAACCATGATAAATGCATTTGTTTTAGATCCCAATGATGCATTTTGGAAATTTAATAATATGTATCTTTACTTAAGGTTTTAGAACACTGGGAACACGGGAGATAAACCATTCAGATATACACACATCTCTGAATCTATTACTGTAATTATGTTGCAAGCATGATTATTCTTACTTGTTGTATGTTTCTGAATTTATTGCAAGTTACAATCTGTAAATCATTTGACTTTCAAATTGTACTCCCGGTACCAAATAATAAAAGATTTTATGAGTTTTACAGTAGTTTGCAACTGCACTTGTTTAGATATTCATAATTTAGTTATGAGAATGTTGACAGGGTTCCTATCAATGATTGTTCATTACGACAACCAGCAATCACAACATTACACAATTATCGTACAGATAGAACATAGAACATAACAGCACAGTACAGGCCCTTCGGCCCTCGATGTTGCACCAACCAGTGGAACCAATCTAATGACCCTCTAACCTAAACTATTCCAATGTTATCCATATGCCTATCCACTGACCATTTGAACGCCCTTAAAGTTGGCGAGCCCACAACCGCTGCAGGCAAGGCATTCCACGACCTTACCTCTGACATCCGTCCAATAATTACCACCCCTCAATTTAAAGCCATGTCCCCTTGTGTTAGCCATCACCATCTGAGGTAAAAGGCTCTCACTGTCCACCCTATCCAATCCAAAAGATATATCGATATATCCAAAAGATATATCAAAGGAATCACCCATGAAGGGTGGGGGTTATGAAAATGCATTATGATACTGGGCGTTACAAAGATTACATACAGGAAGCAGCAGCAATACAATTGCGTTCAACAGGTCACATGGCAACCACATTATCTTATCGCACCATTCACTGATGGAAAACAGAAATGTTGATTATGTTCAACAATATTCAGATTTACATTTCAAAACAATTAATTGAGATTATAATACTTCAAAAATATCACAGCCTCTAGAATATGATTTTTTGATCAAGCTATTCTCTAGAGTATTTCTTAAACATAAAACATTGGACTGGGTACATTATCACGTACCTTGGACGTACATTAGTTTCAGAATTAAGTAATTACATTTCTTGTGATCATTACAACATACACTTTTGAACTCATGACTATATATTTTCTAAAAGTTAGGTTTTTGAAAAATGTCAACATCTTTGGGGTTCCTCTCATTGAATTGTCTTGTATACAAGTTTTTGTTTTGAAGAGTTTGTATACATGATGTTAAATTATAAAAATGACACTTAACACATGACAACAAAAAATGACATCTGTCCCAAGCTGTTAGCCCTGGTCACTTTAAATGACTAATTTTTTTTATTGTGATTATTGGCAGTAGTCACCATTATGACGTTTTGACCACAAGTAATTTATCAATTCAATTCTTCTTCAAGACGGCATTTGTAAGGGAGTGCTTACACAAGATAAAATGCCACAACACAAGGCAGAGTAGATAATTGTTGTGCAGTCTTTTCCATTTGGACTGACTGTTCCCAAAACAACGTATATGTTGGCGTTGGTGGTGGCAGCCTCACTACCATTACTGTCGTCTCATCTGATTTACAACAGAATACAATTGGCCAGACTAGACCAATTGCTTTAAAAAATATGGATTTTGAACAGTACCACCAGAGGGATAAGAGGACGCTTATTTTTTAAAGTCATGCAATTGCTTTAAAATGGAATCATTAAGATGAATGAATCCTTTGGGTCTGCTTTATAATCACCAAGTTATTCCCACGATGAATGGCAATTAGTTGTGATCTTGATCACTGTAATTCAAGCAGAAAACTGCAAGGAACATTTAAAATTCTACAAGCTACATGATTGTTGGTGTATGCAAAAACTATATTTTACACAGCAAATCCTATTAGTTATAAAGTATGTAAAATAGTTGTTTTAACACTCCTTATGCAGCAGTTGGACTGTCACTGATTTTGCTTCATGTTTCGGAGGTCAGGTACAAAAATAACTTTTTCCCATCTCAGATCACTTAATTTGGGGGTTATAATTACCACATTTTAAAACACAACTTCAGAAGCATGATAAAGATCTCACTTTCCAAATTAGAGGTTAGGTGTCATGTTATGAACTTTTGAATAAAGAATTTAAAAAATAAATTCTAAATGAGATGGGCTGCATGGTGGCACAGTGGTTAGCACTGCTGCCGCACAGCTCCAGGGACCTGGGTTTGATTCCCGGCTTGGGTCACTGCCTGTATGGAATTTGTACATTCTCCTCCGTGTCCCTCTGGGTTTCCTCCGGGTGCTCTGGTTTCTTCCCGCATTCCAAAGATGTGCAGGTTAGGTTGATTGGCCGTGATAAATTTCCTCTTAGTGTCCCAGGTTAGAGGGATTAGCAGAGTAATATGTGGGGATACCGGGATAGAGTCTGGGTAGGATTGTTGTCAATGCAGGCTCAATGGGCTAAATGGCCTCCTTCTGCACTGTAGGAATTCTATGATTCTAAGTGGAGTTCAATTCTCAAATACCTGAGAATAGAATCATTACAGGCCTTTCCATGAAATATTCCTTCAATGGCTAAACTTCTCAGTTTTCAGTATTTATTGTAAAACACTCAAAGGCAAATCTTTAGAAAAACAGGTAACTCGTCAGACTGAATTACATGGAAAACATTGTCAAGCTAACTTGTTTGAAGTATCTTTCATAATGGAGTAAACAAAATTGGAACGAGCATTTGCTATCTGAACAATATAATGGATACTGCAGATGAGTGATCAACATTCACTATGCATCACATCTGTGGCAAAATGCGAGCTCATCAGTCTGCAGATAATGAAAAAAGCGGGGATACATACAGTAAGTGAAAATAACACAGACAGTGACTCATGGCATTTCTCTCTGGGTTTAGATGTTAAAATACAGCAAGAACAGAGTCTGTCGAATGAAAACATTTGAAGGTATTGTGAAAAACTTACATGAAATGTGCAGTATCATTTTTCTAACACCTAATACATACTAATTGTCTGCTTTCTACTACACTTCTGCTACAGAATTGCTACAAGCTAATTACTGTCAAAATGTTTTAATGCCAGCATAATCTTGGTTACACCTAAATACATTTAAATTGCACTCCATGAAGTCCTACTTCTTTCAATAATACTGCAGAACAGTTACTACAGGTAGAAAATAGCACCTGTACTTCCAGTGGTTGGTTGTTCAATACCATCTTTTGCTTTACCAGATAATGAGCAAACTCATTTTAAAGAGATGTATCTTGTGTAACATACATTAATTTAGCAGTACCCGTGTCTCTTCAGATCTGAAACAGTTGTGCTTGCCAGTGCTGCGAGAGAAATACTAGCACCATATGCTTTCATTGTTTGATGACAACAGCACACTCTACAAAGGCTCATTAGCTTCTGCTGGCTGAATAGTTCCAGTCTGACTCAGACCCCCTGTGCATTCATATGGGAGGGATATCTGAAGCGTTCAGACATGCCAGTGTTTTACTGTCTGGGGAAATTTTTTTAAGTCAGCTGAGATATGGCCCCATGCCAGCCTGACTTCAGTTATTATTGCATCTGAATGCTTTTTACAATGTATATGAACCTTGGAACCACTCACTGGTAGACAGCCTGATGCTTGTTTATGAAAGTGGGGGTGTATAAGAGAAGAGGACCATCATCTTACTTTGCTTTTGAGAGAGAAAACTTGGTTATCCGGTTTCATATTTACGTCATTTTATTTTATTTCTACTATATTTGCTGGATGATAATGTGGGCCGATAACCATGGCACCAATTATCCCTGTTAAACAGCTCAGGAATCAGCTGTTAAGAATAGATTGCCAAATGGTTTGCTGGAGATGTTTCACAGAAGACAAACAAAAATAGGAGTTCAGTGGCGTTTTCTCTCACTCATGTATTCAGGGTCAGAATTTTACTGCGATCATTTACTATTTGGTTACAAAACTGCACCTCAGTTTCCCCAGTGGTAAAAGCCACTGGACCGAGCAGGCCTCAAGCTCAGGTTTTGGCCTATGTTGAGTTAGCTGGTAACAAATGGAATTCCTACAATTGGTCTCAATTCTCCTCAACTAAGAAACAAATTGATCAGTTTGCCTTCCAGCTTCCCTACAGTGGGTGTGTGAGCCTGTGGGAGGCAGTGAAGGAGCAAAAAAAAATCTGTTTGACCTCATCTTCGCCAATGCAACCTTGTGTGTGAAAGTACTGCTAGGAGTGAACACCACACAGTCTGAGGAGACAAAGTCCTATCTTTACCCCGAGGACATCGTGTATCATGGCAATGCCACTGTGCTAAATGGAATACATCCAGAACAGGACCAGCAGCTAAAGTCTGGATATCCATGAGACACTCAGCATCTGATTGTGGGTATCACATCAGCAGAACTCTATTCAAACACAATCTGCCTTACATACCACTGACTCTATCATTACCATCAAGGTAGAGGACTAATCCTCATTCGATAAGAAATGTGGAAGAGCATACCAAAAAACAATCCAGGCACACTTAAAACTGAAGCAAAGTGGTGAAGGTACAACACAGAATGATGTGCACACCGAACATCAAAAGTATTTGATAAGCAGAGCTAACTGATCCCATTACCAATAAATATGATCAAACCTCTGCAGTCTTGCTACAACCTGTCAGGAATGGGGGTGAACTATTAAACAATACCAGGAGGAAGCTCCAAAAATATCCCAATTCTGAAAGATGATGGCGCACAACCCAAAACATTAGTGCAAAAGACAAGATTATAGCCTTTGCATCCATCTTCAGCCAGAAGAACCATGTAGATAATCCATCTTGGCCTCCACCCGAGGCCCCCAGCATTACAAATGCTGGTCTTCAAACACTTCAATTCACCCCATGTGGTATCATGAAAAGGCTGAAGGCACTGGATGCTGCAAAAGGCAATGAGCCAAGAAAATATCTCAGCTATAATGCTGAAGAATTGTGCTCCAGACCCAGCCATTTGCTTAGAGCTGTTCCAGTACAGCCGCAACACTGGCATCTACCTGACAACGTGCACAATTGCAAAGCACGTCTGTCTACAATATTCAGGGCACATTTAATCCAGCTAATTGCCACCAAAACCAAACTAATCTTCATTATCAACAGAGCAATGCAAGGTATTCTTGTCAATGCTGAAAAACAACAGTTATTCAGCAAAAACTGCTTACTGATGCTCAATTTGGGTTTTGCCAAAACCACTCAGCTCCAAACCTCATTACAACCTTGATTTAAACATGGACAAAAGAGCTGAACTCAGAGGGTGAGGTGGGAATGACTACTCCTGACATCAAGGCCGCATTTAACCAAGTGTGGAATCAAGGAAGTCAATGGGAATCAACGTTCAGTATCATTCACGGCTTCTCAGATATGGAAGTCACCAAGCCTGCTGACAGCAAGACATTGACAACATTTAGGCTTGGGTTGAAAAGTGGCAAGTGACATTTGTGCCACACAAGTGCCAGTCAATGATCAACTCCAACACGAGAGAATCTAATAATTTTTCTTTAACACATAACAGCATTATCATTGTTAAAATCCCCACCATCAACATCCTAGGGGATTACCATTGACCAAGAACTTAACTGGGCTAGCCATACAAATAACATGGTTTCAAGAGCAGATCAGATGCTGAGAATTCTGTAGTGACAACTCACCTCCTGACACCCCAAAGCCTGTCCAACATCTACAAGTCAGGATTGTGACGGACTATTCTCTACTTGCTTGGATGACTTCTTTCAACAAAATTTACACGATTGAAGACCCAGTAGCTTAATGAATAGCATTCCACCTACCACCATTAAACATTCACTCTCTCCATCGCCAATGCACAGAGGCGGTAGTGTAAGGTCCATTACAGCAACTCACCAAGGATCCTTTGCAAACATCTTGCAACACATGAACTTGACTATTTAGAAAAACAAGGACATCAGATGCAAGGGATCCTCACTGCAGGCAAGGTCCCCTCTAAGTCGCACACTATCCTGACTTGGAATTAGGCAAAATAGTGCAGATGTGCAGATGCTGGAATCTGAAATTGAAACAAAATGCTTGAAAATCTCAGCAGGTCTAACAGCTAAAGAGAATAGAGCCAACGTTTCGTGAAATGTTGTCTCTATTCTCTCTCCACAGATGCTGTCAGACCTGCTGAGATTTTCCAGCATTTTCTGTTTTTGTTGCCGACTTGGAACTAATTGCTGTTCATTTACTGTGGTTAGAAGCATTGACCCAAACAGGTGCTGGAGTGTGGCGACTACGGGAATTTCACAGTAACTTCACTGCAGTGTTAATGTAAGCCTTACTTGTGACAAATAAATAAACTGTTGCTGGATCAAAATCCCGAAATTCCCTTTTGAACTGAATTGTGTTTACCTAAACCACATGGACTGCAGCAGTTAAAGAAGGTGCATCACCATCATCTTCTCAAAGACAAATACAGTGGGTCAATAAATGATCATCCCAAGGTATATATTAATATATGTAAATATAAACTTAAAGTGAAAAATCAGGTTTGAGTGTGATGTCCCTGTGAGTAAATAGCCTCACAACACTCACTGTTGAGGCTCACAAATGAAGAATAGCCATTTGGGCAAGGTTTTGATGGTACCCACCACCCAGTATCGCAACAGAAGTCAACAAGCTCAGAAGATGAGAAGGGGCAAAGACTAACAAAAAAATTTCTCGAGATGCACTTACAGAAAGCCCTACGGTTCCTTTGCCTACTTAGTTATGCTTGAAGCTGATGAAATCAAGAATGTGCATAATAAGTGAATAATTAGCATACTGTAGCCTTCACCAGAAGATCTATGAGATCACTTTCAGAATTTAATTTAAACACTGCAAAATTATTCTTGTGCACCTAAGAATAACTGTGAGGCCTAGTTTCTGCAGTACATGCTTCATATGAAACATTTATTTGAAGGAAATTAGTCAAACATTCATGCTACGGTTTTATTAAGCATGCAATGACTTTAAAGTATTTTTTAAACTTGCGCTTATTCAGGTCAATAAAATGAACACAAGCATGCTGCTTTGTATTTTTGCGAATGAGAGCTATTTCAATTTAATTTTTGAAAGAATTCTTAATCTAGTAATAAATTAAGAAGATTGCTTATGGTGTACTGTGTCACACTTCTCCCAATACTGATCCTCCAACATCTTTGTCTCGGACTTGATCCAATTATAAATCTGTTAAATTGTGCTAGAAATTTAAGCTCTCTCCACTCAGCAGAGAGGAGGGGGATGGCAGTTAAAATGGAGCAGCTCTTGTTTCTACACAGTTTATAGCAATTGCTGATAGTAATGCCACTGGTTTGGCAGTGGTTGAAACACCCAGCAAATGAAGACAGGCGCATTGCAAATGGATGTCAATGGAACTCCAATTCTATTTAACCTATGCTTAGCAGTTATGTTCCTCCGCCTTTCCCACAGAGTAAAACTAGTTCGACTGCTGATGAGACTCTCCCAAGGCAAGTTTAAAGCCTTCCTTCTTGGGAAAGAAAAGGGCAGCATGGTGGCGCAGTGGTTAGCACTGCTGCCTCATAGCGCCAAGGACCAAGGTTCATTTCCGGCCTCAGGTCATTGTCTGTGTAGAGTTTGCACATTTTCCCCGCGTCTGCCCGAGTTTTCCCTGGGAGCTCCATTTCCTCCCACAGTCCAAAGATAGAAATGTAGAAGATAGGAGCAGGAAGAGGCCATTTGGCCTTTCAAGCCTGCTCAGCCATTCATTATAATCATGACTGATCATCCAACTCAAAAGCCTATTCCTGATTTCTCCCCATAACCTTTGATCCCATTCGCCCCAAGTGTTACATCCAATCGCCACTTGAATACTTAATCCAGATGTGTGGGTTAGGGTGATTGGGCATGCTAAATTGACCCTAGGGTCAGGGGGATTAGTAGGGTAGACGTGTGGGATTATAGGAATAGGGCCTGGGTGGGATTGTGGTCAGTATAGGCTCGATGGGCCGAATGGTCTCCCTTCTGTACTGTAGCATTCTATGATTCTATAACAGCAGTCTTGCTCCTCCAAAACACAAAGAGTTGCAGCTTTCCCGAAATTGACTGAAGTCACTTCCCTTTCAAGATATGCTCCAAAACCTGCCTTGTGACTTGCCTGTTTATATCCCAGTTGCTCTCTCCAGCCACATGAACTTGTGTTAAGAACATAAGAAATAGGAGCAGGAGTAGGCCATCCAGCCCTTCGAGCCTGCCCCGCCATTCAATAAGATCATGGCCGATCTGTCGCTGCTCAGTTCCACTTTCCCGCCCTCTCCCCATAACCCTTAATCCCCTCTCCTATCAAAAACCCATCAACCCGCTTCTTAAAAATATTTAGCGAGGCAGCCTCCACCACTTCAACGGGCAGAGAATTCCAGAGATTCACCACCCTTTGAGTGAAGAAGTTCCTCCTCAACTCCATTCTAAACCGCACCCCTTTTACCTTGAGGCTGTGCCCCCTAGTCCTACCGTCTTTTTTGAGCGGGAAGAGTCTCTCCACCTCTATCCTATCCATCCCATTCATCATCTTATACGTCTCAATGAGATCTCCCCTCATTCTTCTAAACTCTAACGAGTACAAGCCTAGTTTATTCAGCCTCTCCTCATAGCTCAACCCCCTCAACTCCGGTATCAGCCTAGTAAACCTCCTCTGCACTCCCTCCAAGGCCAAAATATCTTTGCGCAGGTGCGGCGCCCAAAACTGCACATAGTACTCCAGCTGCGGCCTCACCAATGCCCTATACAGCTGCAGCAAGACCTCCCTACTTTTATATTCAATCCCCCTCGCTATGAAGGCCAGCATCCCATTCGCCTTCCTGACCACCTGCTGCACCTGCAAGCTGGGTTTTTGCGACTCATGCACAAGGACCCCGAGGTCCCTCTGCACCGTCGCCTGCTGCAGTTTTTCGCCACGTAAGTAATAGTCCTTCCTACCATTCTTCCTACCAAAGTGGACCACCTCACACTTGCCAACATTAAATTCCATTTGCCATTTCCTGGCCCATTCGCCCAGCCTATCTAGATCCTTCTGCAGACTCTCCACACCCTCCGCACAATTTGCCATTCCCCCAATCTTGGTGTCATCAGCAAATTTCGACACCCTACACTCGGTTCCCTCCTCCAGATCATCTATATAAATGGTAAAAAGCTGAAGCCCCAGCACCGACCCCTGGGGCACTCCACTAGTCACCATCCGCCAATCCGAATAGCACCCGTTGACCCCCACTCTCTGCCTCCTATTTGACAACCAATCCTCTATCCACGCTAACAGCCTACCCCCAACTCCATGTCCCTCGACCTTCTGCAATAACCTCTTGTGAGGTACTTTGTCAAACGCCTTCTGAAAATCTAGAAAGACCGCATCCACCGGCTCTCCTCTATCCACCGCCCTAGACACATCCTCATAGAACTCCAGTAAATTTGTCAGACATGACTTCCCTTTAATGAAACCGTGCTGCGTCTGCTCTATCAAGCAATTCCCTTCAAGATGCCTCGCAATTTCCTCCTTAATGACAGATTCTAACATTTTACCTACCACAGACGTTAAACTAACCGGCCTATAATTCCCCACCTTTTGCCTGGCACCCTTCTTAAACAACAGCGTAACATTAGCCGCTTTCCAATCATCCGGCACGTCCCCGGAATCCAGCGACATCTGGAAAATAACCAAGGCATCCACTATCACCTCCGCCATTTCTTTCAGAACCCTCGGATGCATTCCATCTGGTCCTGGGGACTTGTCCACAATCAGCCCCTCCAGTCTGTCGAGCACCGCCTCTCTAGTAACAGTAATGTCATTAAGACCCTCCAGTCCTACCACCTTTCCATCGCTAACACCCGGCAAATTATTCACGTCCTCCTCCGTGAAGACAGAAACAAAAAAGTTATTCAATACCTTAGCCATATCCCCATCCCCTACCACTAGGTCCCCTTTCTCATCCTCTAAAGGATCAACATTCACCCTAGCCAGCCTCTTCCTTTTTATATATTTATAAAAACTCTTGCTATCCTTTTTTATATTAAGCGCTAGCCCAGCTTCATAGTTTCTCCTACCCTTCTTTATCAACTTCTTTGTCAATCTTTGTTGACATTTAAACCTCTCCCAATCCTCTTCTCGCCCACTACTCTTAGCTACTCTAAATTCCTCCGCTTTTAGTTTAACACTTTCCTTCACCTCCTTCGTTATCCACGGCTTATTACCTCTCCACCTACTATCCTTTTTGACCATCAGAATAAATTTCCGCTGAGCACCAAGAAAGATCTCCTTAAAGATCCTCCACTGCTCCTCAACAGACCCTCCCTCCAACGCGCTCCCCCAGTCCACATTCGCTAATTCTTCTCTCATCCTACCGTACTCCCCTCTATTCAAACAAAGGACGCGTGTCCAGGAACCCACTTTCTCCTCCTCCATCTGCACCAGAAACTCCACCATACAATGATCACTCTCCCCAAGAGGATCCTTCACCACAAGGTCCCTAATTCTACCCGCCTCATTACATAACACCAGATCCAAGATAGCTCGCTCCCTCGTTGCTGTACACCAGCCATCACTGCCTCTTTATGCATTATTTTGTGCCTGGATAGCTGACTGACTGACTGCATGCAGATGTGATCAGCGAGTTAAAATGCAGGGTCTTCAACCTTAGGCATGCAAGTGTGCCCTACACTCGTTTCACTCTTTGAAAGGGATTTGAACACTACTGGAAAGATCATTCGAGATGCTTTCTTGAACCTCTGCAGATCACGTGATATGGATGCACCCACAGCATTGTTAGGAAGGGAATTCCAGGAATTTGATAGTGAAGGAACGATGATATATTTCCAAGTCAGGAGGAGTGAGATTTGGAGAGGAACTGTTAAAATCTCGATAGAGACTAGTAACTTTTATAAAGAAATTTGAATTTCTAGTTAATAATCCATACAACAAAGCTTCACATTTTAAAAAGAAACCTTTACTAAAGAAGAAAACAATGCAGTACCATTACCTTAACACTTGTAATTTAATCCAAAGTTCTAAACAGAACTCTCCCTATTTTAGTTTTAATTTCCACAGAAGAAGATTTTCTTTTTTATGTTTGTGACTTGAGTTTATTCAAGTCTCCCGGAATCAAACCGAGGTGCATCACTGCTCACTATATTCTATATATAGAATATACACTATGTATAGAGTTCACTATAATTCTCAGTTTCGCATTTGTCTTTAAAGGTGAGGGGTTACTTGGGGTTTCATCCATGGGCATCTGGCCAGATGAATCAAAGAACAACCCAGCACGGGAAACAGGCCCTTCGGCCCAACGAGCCCGTGCCGCCATCTTAACAAAGCATTTTCCTACATCTACCTTGACCCGTGTGTGTGCGTATGGTACCCCCATTGGAAGCCAGATTCAGGGGAGAATAATTTAGGGACAATTTGTTACACCAGTCAGCCTAAGAGCACATCTTTGGGGTGTGGGAGGAAACCGGAGCGCCCGGAGGAAACCCACGCAACCGCAGGGAGAATGCGCAAACTCCCACAGACACTGGCCCAAATCCATGTATCTGCACAGCCAGCAGTGCTAGTCACTGAGCTGTTGTGCCCATCTGCTGGTCCAGGATTAAGTACACACAATGACATGAAGTACTAGGCCGCTCTCGAAACCTCCAAGAGCAGCCCACGCACGACCCACTGTGTGCATGCCCCTCGTTAGACAACAAGGTGGACCGACACACCTGCGGCGTAAAACAGACAAAACATCAACATGTAGCATTAGATTTCCAGTAACGTCCCGAGGCTCTGACCCTTTTTAATACCATTTTCTATAACCCTCCATCCCTGTTTCACTCATGTGCCTATCTAAGTAAACCTTAAACAAGTCCAGCGTGCCTGCCTCCACCACCTTACTTGGTAGTGCAATCCATACCCCCACGACCTTCTGCGTGAAAAACCTTCCTCTCGTATCCAAATTATACTTCTCCCCCCTCACCCTTAGGTCGTGACCCCTCGTGATATTTGTCTCCAATCTAGGAAAAAGCCTGCCAGTGTTCACTCTATCTATACCCTTCATTATTTTATACACCTCTATCAGATCCCCCCTTAATCTCCATCTTTCTAAGGAAAAGAGCCCCAGTTTACCCAATCTTTCCTCATAACTCAGTCCTTCCATACCAGGCAACATCCTGGTAAACAACCTCTGCACTCTCTCCAGGGTCTCCACGTCCTTCCGGTAATAAGGTGACCAGAACTGGATGCAGTACTCCAAATGCGGTCTAACCAACGTTCTGTACAACTGTAGCATTAGACAGCAGCTCTTATACTCTATACCCCTTCCTATAAAGACTAGCATTCCGTAAACTTTCTTCACAACCTTCTCCACCTGGGTTGCCACCTTCAGAGACTTGTGCACTTGCACTCCCAGGTCCTTCTGCATTTCTATACTCTTAACTGGTCTACCCTTTATCACGTAACTCCTCCCTGCATTATTCCTTCCAAAATGCATCACCTCACATTTATCAGGATTAAATTCCATCTGCCATCTATCTGCCCAATATCCCAGCCTATCTATATCCTGCTGTGTCACCTGACAATCCTCTTCACTATCTGACAATCCTGCCATCTTGGTGTCATCTGCAAACTTGCTGATCACACCACGTACGCCGTCTTCCAAGTCATTTATATATATTACGACGAGGAGGTCCCAATACTGAGCCCTGCGGCACACCACTGGTGATGAATCCTCTAACCCTGTTTCAATATCCAATGAATTTGAATTTCCTCAGTCTGATCATGGGCCTCACTTGCACCCTTGCACAGTGATGCCAAATCTGAAACATCCTGGATTCTGTAGTCCCCCTGCACTTTGTTCTGGCTAATTCTCTCTTTGCCTTCTCTAAATGGCTCCGACAGAGGCTAGCCAATACAGTGCAGATGTACTAGCAAAATAATCTGAATTCCCATAGCAACCTACAAGAAC
The DNA here is from genome assembly GCF_965287045.1 of Carcharhinus amblyrhynchos. Lineage (NCBI taxonomy): Eukaryota > Metazoa > Chordata > Chondrichthyes > Carcharhiniformes > Carcharhinidae > Carcharhinus > Carcharhinus amblyrhynchos. The sequence goes on from NC_137334.1 coordinate 59,618,207, forward strand.
ATAAGAAATAGGAGCAGGAGTGGGCCATCAAGCCCCTCGAGCCTGCCCCGCCATTCAATAAGATCATGGCTGATCTGTCATGTCTCAGTTCCACATTCCCGCCCTCTCCCCATAACCCTTAATCCCCTTGCCTATCAAAAACCTATCAACCCGCGTCTTAAAAATATTTAGCGAGGCACCACTTCAACGGGCAGAGAATTCCAGAGATTCATCACCCTTTGAGTGAAGAAGTTCCTCCTCAACTCCGTTCTAAACCGCCCCCCCTTTATCTTGAGGCTGTGCCCTCTAGTCCTACTGTCCTTTCTGAGCGGGAAGAGTCTCTCCACCTCTATCCTATCCATCCCATTCATCATCTTATATGTCTCAGTGAGATCTCCTCTCATTCTTCTAAACTCTAACGAGTACAAGCCTAGTTTATTCAGCCTCTCCTCATAGCTCAACCCCCTCAACTCCGGTATCAGCCTAGTAAACCTCCTCTGCACTCCCTCCAAGGCCAAAATATCCTTGCGTAAGTGCGGCGACCAAAACTGCACACACTACTCCAGCTGTGGCCTCACCAGTGCCCTATACAGCTGCAGCAAGACCTCCCTACTTTTATATTCAATCCCCCTCGCTATGAAGGCCAGCATCCCATTCGCCTTCCTGACCACCTGCAGCCTGGGTTTTTGCAACTCATGCACAAGGACCCCGAGGTCCCTCTGCACCGTCGCATGCTGCAGTTTTTCACCATGTAAGTAATAGTCCTTCCTACCATTATTCCTACCAAAGTGGACAACTTCACACTTGCCAACATTAAATTCCGTTTGCCAGTTCCTGGCCCATTCGCCCAGCCTATCTAGATCCTTCTGCAGACTCTCCACAACCTCTGCACAATTTGCCGTTCCACCAATCTTGCTGTCATCAGCAAATTTCGACACCATACACTCGGTTCCCTCCTCCAGATCATCTATATAAATGGTAAATAGCTGAGGCCCCAGCACCGACCCCTGGGGCACTCCACTAGTCACCACCGCCAATCCGAATAGCACCCATTGACACCCACTCTCTGCCTCCTATTTGACAGCCAATCCTCTATCCACGCTAACACCCTACCCCCAACTCCATGCCCCCTGACCTTCTGTAACCTCCACGGCTATGTGACATGTATGGCTTTTCCAGATAGAAAAGTGGTCCTTTATCTGACAAGTATATGGATACTTTAAAACATTCCCCGTTTACCAGGTACCTTCAAACCCTTCTTTGATCTGGAAAAATTATGTGAATAATTTAGACCTTAACTTCAAACCTTTTCCCGAGATGCCTACAGATAGGCATCTCCTCAAGGCATATTCAGAGAGAACATGAATACATCTCACCATCAACCCTGCAACACAATAGAATTTTCCCCTTTCATCTACAACTCTGGCCTATCTGGTAATCTATTGGGGAGTTCAAGCTTTCTTTTATCTATTCCCCGTTTAAAATTAGTCTCCTGAACGAGAATAATATCTTATAAACCAAAAGTGACAATCCGATAAGTGTTAATCTTAAAATTATACATTGATAACAGAACTTGAGGTGGTGGTGTTCCTTCTGAATCGCACAAGTCACAGGTTTGGAAAAATTTAATTGAAGGAACTGTGTGCGTAGGGGTGCTGCCATGGATGGTGTAGAGCCTCTTAAGCATTACTGAAACTGCATTCATCTGGAGAGTATTCCATCACATTCCTAATTTATGCATGGTAGATGGCTTATAGGCTTTAGGAAGTCTGTAGGTGAGTTATTAACCACAGTACTCCAAGCGTCTGGCCTGCTCTTCTGGACATATTGCTACATGGCTGATCCAGTTCAGTTTCTGGTCAATGATGAACTCCAGGATATTGATGGAGAGCAATTTCTGTGATTCAACAACCATTAAGAGTAGATGGTTAGATTCTTTCTTGTTGGAGATGGGCATTGCATGGCATTTGTGTGGCATGAACATTAACTGCTATGATGTTGTCTCGTCTTGCTGCATTCGAACATGGGCAGCTTTAGTATCTGAGGCAAGTTAAGAAGCTGGAATGAAATGAAAAGCAAGGAATTCTAAAGATAGACATATCGCTGCACTGAGGACTTCTGAGGTGCAGATTAGATTTGTAGCAGCATGAAAGCAATACTTTAAGTGGAACCTAGCAGTCTAGTGGCCTCGATTGTAGCCATGCCCATTTTGCAAACAGATTTTTTTTTTCCCACTCAAAGAGTCAAGATGTTGTGCCAAAAGCAAGATCTTACCTAAACCCTAAAAGCAGAAGAAGCTGTCTATCTTAAATCCCAGAAATTCTGCTCTAAACCAGAAGGCCCCCAAAACAAAGCTTGGGATCTGGTGTGGTAATTATTTGTTGGATGTGACTCAGGCTGAAACTCTTCCACCTTGCCCACCCCAATTCCCACTGATTTCAGTTTTGCTAGGGCTCCTTGTTATCACACTTGGTCAAAAGCTGCCCTGCATTAATGGCAGTTACTTTCACCTCACTTCTTAAGTTAGCTCATTCGACCACGTTTGGATCAAAGGCCGTTATGCTGTTTACTGCATGATGTCTACCAACTTTCTTCCAGTTGAATGGGCAGTGTACAAGTGCATCAGTTGGGACAGACATCTAATCTTAAAGTCAATATAATAATAATAGTGATGAACAAAATGATGGTAGACCAGAATAATGAAGTGAAGTGAAATTGGATGTGGGCATTGAACAAGCTCCAATTTGTGAAGACTGAAACTAAGAGGGTTGTCAAATCATTGGGGGTGGGGGTGGATTTCTCTGGCCTTCCTGTGGCGTGTTTCTCGCGGTGGGAAGTGACACGCCATTTGCTGGCAGCGGGATCTACTTATCCCATCACTGTCAATGTGATTTCCCATTGATTGCACCCTATGCCACTGAGAAACCCGCGGCGGGGATGTATTGTCAGTGGGACCAGAGAATCGTGCCACCATGAACAGCCGGAGAAATCCAGCCTCAATATTCAAACTCACTCGCATATTGTTTTCATATAAAATTCACAATGTCTAAAACACCTGAAAATACTCCTGCAGACCACGTAATAAAAATCTAATTTGACTTATCTGGTCTCCCAATGTCAGTGGTACTGATAATAATCTGAACAATATACAGCATTGTCAGTACCATATGGGAAACTTGTTGGTATATATTACATTCACACAAAGTGAAAGTATTGAACTTGAGGATAAACCAAAGCCACTATTCATCTCGGTTTCCTCACTGAACAAAATGGTTCAGACACCATTGCCAACTATGTATATATAAACAAATGGATTTTCCTCTTCATTATATCTGGAGAACAAAACCTGTTGCATTGGGTCTCCATGACCACAATAGGTTTCCAATGCAGCAAAACTGAGCCTAAACTGGTAAAGTACAGATTTAATCGAATAACAGGAAAGAAATGCTCCTAGTTTTGCTCATCATCCAAACAGAACAGCACTGCACAAAACCTGCAAGTGGGTTTTGTGTCAAAACCTTTTCTCTTATTCTTTTCCAGGATGCGGGTGTCACTGGCTTGGCCAGCTTTTTTATTGCTCATCCCTATTTGCCCATGAAAAAGGTGGTGGTGGTGAGCCACTTTCCTGAATTGCTACAGTTCTTGTGGTATACACCCACAGTGCTATTAGGAATGGAGTTCCAGGGTTTTAGCACAGTAACAGTGAAGGAACTGCAGTACATTTCCAAGCCAGATGGAATGTGGCTTGGAGGAAACTTGCAGGTGGAGGTGCTCCCATACATCCACTGTCCTTGTCCTTCTAGGTGATTGAGACTGTGGGTTTGGAAGACCAGCAGAAGTCTGCTGTAACTCTAGAAAGCAGTTTGAAAAAAGTGGATTACAACTTCTTGGCAAGATACTGCATCCAATCATCAACCACTGCTAATCTCATCTGGTATCGATAGGCCTAGATTTCTGTCAAACTGTGGAAACAATTTACAACAATTGTTTAAATATTATCTGAAAAAGACTATACAAGAATAAGTTCCATCATCCTTGCTTCTGCTTTCATGCAGAGGGCGAACATCACTCATTTTGGACAACAATTCTCTTCCTGCTTCCCTTCCCTTTCTGTCCTGTACCATTCTAAAGTTGGCAAAGTTGTCTGATGTTAGCCCCCCCTCCCCGATTATTTTTTGTCCTGGTCTCTTCCTCCAGTCACAATAGTGCTTATACCTCCAAATGTTGGTTTGGTTCCTTTGCTTTAAAATGTGCCTCAGCGACTGATGCTGCTACAAATAGCCTCCCATTGTGTCTAATGAACAATAGTGCCCGACATTGCTTGATTGTGTTACTGTGACTATCTCAGATATCTCTGTTACCCGTGTCGGAATTAGAATTTTCCCCGTTTTGAATGAAAAATTGACATTCCGAATCTCTGACTGGCAAACGATGTAGTTATTCCAATTTCAATTCTATGCAATGCAATATTAACCACTGTTAATTAGGTAATCTCTATTGCTGTTAACAATTCAACACTCATCTCGTTCGAAGCTGGATCTTATTTTCAGTAATATTTTATGCTAATTTACAAAATGGAACATCCTGTCCATCAGTTCATCTAGTACTCAGGATAACTTGTATTCACTGCAATACTATTACGATTGGCAAAATAGTAGAAAGGTATTCATAAACAATGAGAAATATTTCCACTGCCGAACAAATTGTTCCTTCTAACTAAAGATATAATAAAATCTGAAAAACAATCAATTACCATAAAATATTTTCGGACTAAAATGGATATTGTGAAACTTTCATGTCACAAACTAATTGTTTTGTTCCAGCAATGTCCACAATTAAAGCAGAATAATTTACATTTCTACAGAAATTAAACTGGTAATGTTATTCACAGAATCACAGAATTGTTACAATGCAGAAGGCCATTTGGCCCATTGTATCTGGACCAGCTCTCCAAGTGAGCATCATGATCTAGTACCATTGCTCTGCATTTTACGCGTACATTATTTCTATTCAAATAATCATCTAATGCCCTCTTAAATGCCTAGTTTGAAGCTGCCACCACCAAACTTGCAGGCGGCACACTGCAGACCCGAATGACTCACTGTGTGAAAAAGATTTTTCTCAATTGCATTTGCTACTTTTGCAAATCATTTTAAATCTATGCCCTCTCATTCTCGATCCTTTTGCGAGCGAGAACAATTTTTTTTCCCACGATATGCTTTGTCCAGCCCCCTCATGCTTTTAAACATCTTGATCAAATATTATATCAAGGCCATAGAACTATAGAAATGGTTACAGCACACAAGGAGGACTCGTGACTGATCGCGACCATGCTGGTTCTCTGCTAGAACCTTACCAGTTCCTTTTCACCAAAGTCCTGCAAATTATTTAAGATAATGATCCTATATTTCTTCAAAAGCCATGATGCAATCTGCCTTCACCACGATCTCAGACAATGCATTGGAAATCCTTGCCACTCACTAGGCAATAACTTTTCCCTCATGTCGCTTTTGTTTTTTTTTGCTATTCACCTGAAATCAATGTCCTCTGGTTCTGATGGGAACAGTTTCTCTCCGTCTGTACTGTTAAGACTCCATTAAATTTTAACATCTCAATCGTCCTCTCAATCTTCTCTCCCCTAAGAGACCAGGCCCAGCTTCCCCAATCCATCCACATGTCTGATGTTCCTAATTGTGTAACATTTTCCTTCATCATGTTTGCACCCTTCCCGTCCTTCCAAAGTTGTGGTGCCCAGAACTGGTCATAATACTCCATCAATATCCTGGAGATTATCACTGACCAGAAACTGAACTGGATCGGCCATATAAAGACTGTGGCTACAATTGCAGGTCAAAGGCCAGGAAGTTGTTAGAGTTTAGAAGAATGAGGGGAGATCTCATTGAGATGTATAAGATGATGAATGGGATGGATAGGATAGAGGTGGAAAGACTCTTCCCGCTCAAAAAAGACAGTAGGACTAGGGGGCACAGCCTCAAGATAAAAGGGGGGCGGTTTAGAACGGAGTTGAGTAGGAACTTCTTCACTCAAAGAGTGGTGAATCTCTGGAATTCTCTGCCCGTTGAAGTGGTGGACGCTGCCTCGCTAAATATTTTTAAGACGCGGGTTGATGGGTTTTTGATAAGAGAGGGGATTAAGGGTTATGGGGAGAGGGCGGGAAAGTGGAACTGAGCCACGACAGATCAGCCATGATCTTATTGAGTGGCGGGGCAGGCTCGAAGGGCCAGATGGCCTACTCCTACTCCTATTTCTTATGTTCTTATGTTCTTAAGTCTGTGGTGAATAACTCATCTCCTGACTCCCCAAAGCCTGTCAACCATCTTTTTATTCTTTCATGGGATGTGGGTGGCATTGACAAGGCCAGCATTAGTTGTCCATCCGTAATTGCCCCTGAATTGAGTTGCTTACGAGGCAATTTCAGAGGGCAGTTGAGAGTCAATCACATTGCTGTGGAGTCACATGTAGGCCAGACCAGGTAAGGATGGCAGATTTTCTTCTCTAAAGGACATTAGTGAACCAAGTGGGTTTTTACAACAATTTACAAATGATTTCAATGTCATCTCTGGAGTTGCAATTCCAGAGTTCTACTGAATTCAAATTTCACCATCTACTTCAGTGTGATTCAAACCTGGATCGCCACAGCAGTACCCTGGGTCTCTGGATTACTTGTCCAGTGACACTCACACTACACCACCACCTCCTATGCAAGGCACAAGTTAGGACTGTAATGGAATACTCTCCATTTGCCTGGGTGAGTGTGGCTGAAACAACACAAGAAGCTCGACAACATCCAGGACAAAGCAGTTAGCTTTAGTGCCCAATGCACCATTGTAAACATTCACTCCCTTCGCCCACATAGTGGCAGCAGTGTACACCATATAAAAGATGCACTGCAGGAATTCACCAAAGTTCCTCATGCTAGAACTCACTGTCTAACCACAACAAAGATGCTTCTAGGCCAGATGGACTGCAGCCGTTCAAGAAAGCAACTCACCACCACCTTCTAAAAGAAATTCTAGGTGAGCCACAAATGCTAGCTCGGCCAATCACACGCTCAGTCAGCATAATAGAGGGTCCCACGCATCCCGAAAATGCGATACAAAAGATACAAAAGTCTGAGGTCACATACCAACTGACTTAAGAACAGCTGCTGTCAGACTTTTGAATGGACTTACCTTGCATTAAATTGAACATAAGAACAGAAGAAATAGGAGCAGGAGTAGGCCATCTAGCCCCTCGAGCCTGCCCCGCCATTCAATAAGATCATGGCTGATCTGTCGTGTCTCAGTTCCACATTCCTGCATTCTCCCCATAACCCTTAATCCCCTTGCCTATCAAAAACCTATCAACCCGCGTCTTAAATATATTTAGCGAGGCAGCCTCCACCACTTCAACGGGCAGAGAATTCCAGAGATTCACCACCCTTTGAGTGAAGAAGTTCCTCCTCAACTCTGTTCTAAACCGCCCCCCCTTTATCTTGAGGCTGTGCCTCAAGAAATTGATCTTTCTCTACACCCTAGCTATGATTGTAACACTACATTCTGCATTCTCCTTTCCTTCTCTATGAACGTTATGTTTTGTCTGTATGGCGCACAAGAAACAATGCTTTTCACTGTATGCTAATACATGTGACAATAATTACTCAAACTAAATCATCCCATGAAAGATTTTTTTTAAATGTTGAGGCCAAATCAATATTTCATAATGGTTCATGATAGCTTCTATACATACGAATTCTATAGGTTGAGTCAAGATGATTCAGGAGCCTTTTAAAATTGATGGATGTTCCTGATTCTGGGATTGCCAATCTCATTCCTGGAGTTGCTAATTTTCAGGAATCTAATTTAAAGGTATGGGCTGGTCTGTGTAGCACTTCTGACCTGGCCAACTCTATTGAGGAGGGGCGGAAGGAGATAGGCATTTCTTACTCCTCTGCATTTCCAAGGTTTTTAAAGTGTTGTGATTCACTGGACCTCAAGGGGAACCATTTGAAAGGCAAGTTCTAAAGGTCCTCGGCAACCTCCCACAGCCAAGGTATGATCCCAATCCACCCTATAGGTTTCAGCAGCCCGGAAATCTGTTAGCCTGTTGAAACAGCCAGGCCCCAGGATAAACTTTGGCTGTTACACAGCTCTGGCTCTCTGAAAAATAGTGTGATTTACAAAATGTTTATTCATTTAGGGCAGCACAGTGGCACAGCAGTTACCATTGCTGCCTCACAGCACCAGGCACCTGGGTTCAATTCTAGCCTTGGGTTACTGCTTTTGTGGAGTCTGCACATTCTCCCCATGTTTGTGAAGGTTATCTGCAGGTGCTCCACTTTCCTCCCACAGTCCAAAGATATGCGGCTTAGATTGATTGGCCATGTTAAATTGACCCTAAAGTCAGGAGGATTACATAAGAACATAAGAAATAGGAGCAGGAGTAGGCCATCTAGCCCTTCGAGCCTGCCTCGCCATTCAATAAGATCATGGCTGATCTGTCGTGGCTCAGTTCCACTTTCCCGCCCTCTCCCCATAACCCTTAATCCCCTCTCTTATCAAAAACCCATCAACCCGCGTCTTAAAAATATTTAGCGAGGCAGCCTCCACCACTTCAACGGGCAGAGAATTCCAGAGATTCACCACCCTTTGAGTGAAGAAGTTCCTCCTCAACTCTGTTCTAAACCAACCCCCCTTTATATTGAGGCTGTGCCCCCTAGTCCTACTGTCTTTTTTGAGCGGGAAGAGTCTCTCCACCTCTATCCTATCCATCCCATTCATCATCTTATACGTCTCAATGAGATCTCCCCTCATTCTTCTAAACTCTAACGAGTACAAGCCTAGTTTATTCAGCCTCTCCTCATAGCTCAACCCCCTCAACTCCGGTATCAGCCTAGTAAACCTCCTCTGCACTCCCTCCAAGGCCAAAATATCTTTGCGCAGGTGCGGCACCCAAAACTGCATACAGTACTCCAGCTGCGGCCTCACCAATGCCCTATACAGCTGCAGCAAGACCTCCCTACTTTTATATTCAATCCCCCTCGCTATGAAGGCCAGCATCCCATTCGCCTTCCTGACCACCTGCTGCACCTGCAAGCTGGGTTTTTGCGACTCGTGCACAAGGACCCCGAGGTCCCTCTGCACCGTCGCCTGCTGCAGTTTTTCGCCACGTAAGTAATAGTCCTTCCTATCATTATTCCTACCAAAGTGGACCACCTCACACTTGCCAACATTAAATTAGCAGGATAAATATGTGGGGTTATGGGGATAGGGCCTGGGTAGGATTGTGCTTGGTGCAGATACGATGGACTGAATGGCCTCCTTCTACACGGTAGCAATTCTATGAATTCTACTTCTATGAAATAAAGAGGCTTCAAGTGCTTGCAGTTTCAGCTAATGATACTTTAAAGGGTTGTAGCAAAAAAGTTTTTTTAAAAAGTAGTAGTTTTCAAGCAGTTACTTTTTTAAAGGCTTTTCTTTTTAAACACACCCTACTGTCACTATAGGGTTAGTTGCTTCTATGGAGTGCACAATGGATGAATGGATATGGGGGACATGAGATGGTATGCACTGGGCATGAAGTGTGTGTTGGGCCGTGGAGGTATGTGTGACGAGTGGTGAGTGCCAGAGGGTCCTGCTGTTATCATAACCGGAAAGAAGTTCCATAGCACCAATATGGGTGTTTCCCAAAGCCTGCCTCTGTACCCAGCAGCCCCTGTGCCTACCTCTCTACTTTTCCACGGTCAATTGACCCAATTGTAGCTGATCCCACAATGAAAATCCCACCCCTCTGGGCACATTTCCACAGTGTGGGCGGACCAAGCCACGAATTTTCCTGACTCCCACTACCTGCCCCAAAGATGATAACCCAGGCTTAATGCCTCCCAGTAATAAATCCCAGTATGCCTTATTGAACACTTTCACAATACCTCCTGCCACCTGCCAATTATTTGTGCACATATACCCCATGGTCCCTCTGCTCCCGACTCTCCTTTATCTTATATTGCTTCAACTCAGTCATGTTACAAAAATGAATCACTTCACTGCATTAAAATTCATCTGCCACGTGGCCATCCATTCTGCCTCTTCAGATCTATCAGTTATCTGGGATCAAATGACAAAACACAACTTCCAGCATACACAAATAAATAGGCATATGCTCAGAGTCTGAGGGCAGGTCATCTGTTGTACCACAGATATATAGAGCAACACTAATGCATGTCATGTGTACTTGTCACCTTGCATAACAAAGAAGTTCAAAGAGGAGGCAGTCGGCTCCATCTGCTGTTCATGGCATATTCATGCGTTAAACTTTTAACCCTCAACATTTCCATGGATCGTCTAATAATCAGGAATCAGGGTCGCTAATAGGAAAAGCAGTAATAACGTGAGATTTATAAAGGATGGGATTATGAAAACTGTGCACTGTTTTGCCCAAGTACTCTATCTAATGGTGTGTAATGCCCTGGAGAAATACAGAGCAATCTATAACACTACACCTGCAGCTCTCAACATCTGTCTGCACCATAATTCCTTCAAAATGCCAACAAACAAACTTAATATCAGGCAAAAGAAATCTGATATAAAATATGAAACGCCTTAAGTAGAGCTAAACATTTAGAAAATCAGCGGTTTATTTGTGTGAGGAAGGCAGATCTGAACTAGACTAGTTCTTATTAGCATGATAGCACAAAATCAATACTCAACTATTTCAGAGAGATATAATTAAAGCTCAGTCAACAGAAATAAAGTTGGTTTTGGATCTGATATGTATTTGTTTGTATTGATAAATCAAACACAAGATGAAGTTATTTGTGTTAACTGCACAGAGCATAAACATAACTTAAAGTGTGTTCCTGCTGTTTCAAGCTATACTTTGGCTATCATCACCAGTTTAGTTTTCATATACAAGTGTCGTCTTTGTAAAATTTGTAGATTTCAAGCTAAATTTTGAACCATTACAATTTGCAACCCAACCAGCATTCAAGATATTGTAATCTCTAACCTTACTGGAACTCACTAATTTTGAAGTGACATTAAAACATTTTTTTCAATTCAATATTCAAGTTTACTTATTGGAAATCTGAATGTTATGTTCTTCCATTCACAGTGAAAATATGGGGAACACTAATCATTTAGTCTGAAGGAAAAAAATTGAATGCATTAACTGTGTAACAAATAAATATAAAATTTTAGATATAAAATATCTCAATTTCAAAGCACTTGATTTCCATCTATATTTCAAACATATCTGCATGGCATCTGAACCTTACAATCAAAACCATGCCATCGAGAGAGAAAATAAATTTTTGGAAGCTCAACACAGTTCCATGTTGGGGAAAGCATTAGTAAGCAAGCCAATCTTGTGTACTTTGCAGCAGCCTGTTCAAGAATAATAATAGCAATGTCCCTTAAAATTAAAATCAACATGATTAAAACAGATTATCTAGTCATTGACCTCTCTACCATTTGTAGGGCTTTGCTCTTTGCACATTGGCTACCAAGGTTTCCCCACATTACAACATTAAACACTTATTGCCTGTGAAGCACTTTGGGACACACTGAAGTAAATTACACTTTCTTCTCCTTGTAGGTAAAATTTAAGCGTAAAATATTCCTTAACATATTGCAAATCCCAATGACTACAATGTTGCATGAAATTTTCTTGCACTTACGTAAAAAAAAATCCATTATTATGCCGAAAAAATGCTGCTGTTACAATAATCATATGTGATTAATCCTTGCAAAACATTTTAAAATAAATGCCTAATCAGTCTGTTTTTTGAATCTGAATAAGGACATTTGCAAAAACAAGTTTGTGATCCTATTTGAATGATTAAAAATATATTTTCAGGGTGATATTTGTTCGCCAAATGATTGTGTGTTGAGTGCATGAATAGAAATGAAGTCGACTGGCTTCAGACAAAACCAGCAGATCGTGTTGTGCTTTCTGAGACATTCACATCATTGTCTTTCAAGTGCTGAGCACAGGCTAACAGCTGCCTCTCCCTTCTTGTGTAAGAGCATCAACTCTCACCCCAGATCCAATATACACATTGAATGATGGGCATAATTTATGACTCCCACTTTGATAAGTACATATTATACTCTGTTCATAACATACTTTTTGTTCCCTGCAACACGATTAGTGGTCACATTTTTAAAAAAATCTTTCCAATATTCCACTTTTATTTCTAATCCCCCTTTACTTTAAATATCTAACCAGGTACAGTACTGTGTTCCATGTGTACCAGAAGCTCTACCGCACAGCGAATATCAGCAAGATATTTGGTCATGGGGAATCACATTCAAATCTTTTCTTGGGTGTCCATAATGGGAAGTATCCCAACACAAGCCAATGGATGGTAATCAGGAATGGATATGTGGCCTGGTTTTCCCGATCCTTGCTTAAGGAGACTGAAACTAGTTGTCCCAATTTTAGTACAAATGAGAATAAAACAGTGAGACCATTGAAATGTCATTAACCATTACTCTGTCCCATTTATAACCTGCCAAAAACCTTCGGCCTGCCGTTAAGATCAGATGGTACACAGCTCATGCTCACAACTACACTTTCCATTCGATCCTCCCTATATTATTGCTGAATCGAAGCAGCTGAAAAGCAAAACTATCATATCTCAATTATCATGTTACCAACAACGGAATACTCCATTAGATCATTTTGTGCTATAATTGCATTTACGCATTTCAGTGATTGCAAATTACTTTACTTTCGTAAGATATTTTACATCATTCTACTGAACATTACATTATTTTACATAAATTAGACACTAGAACCTCTAAATAGAATAATTATCTTGCGTAGTTTGTGTACAGAAAATATTTATTAATATTTCACCTCAAGTAGAACATTCTAACGTTTCACAGGTCAAAGCTTCTATCATTGATTTGCTTGACTGACTATTCCAGGCTTTCATTCCGACACATTGCCAGCATCCCATGGGTAAATATGCTTCATGTCCTGCATAATGTTCTATTTTTCTTCCCCAGAGGGGAAGTGAAGGCATTGGCAAAAAAAAATTCAGCTCCAAAACCATAAACATGCTTTAACTAATTTAAAGAATTGCATGTTTGGAATAATTCCGCTTGTATGTGGCAATTAAACAGGATCATATAGGTTTTTTCAATTATATTCCAAGACCAACCGCTACTGCATTCTGATTTGCCAGTATTGTTGTTATCTTATTAAAGCTCACAGGCGTCTCATCCATCAGCACACAGTTCATGTACTAGTTTGTAATAAATAGGTATTTTTACCTCTTTGTAATTTTGCTAAATTTTGCTCTCAACATCCAATTTGCAGCTCTGAAATACATATTTTTATAAAACGTATAATCAATTTTCAGGGCGTCATTTAAAGACTGATTTCCCAGCACCATCTAAAATCTAGAAGCAGCAGCTACAGTACGAACTCTGGAACAGGTGCTGGCCAAAAGCCACTTCCCCATGAAACAGAGAGAGAGAGGAAAATCTGAGAGTGAGTCATTTGAGGCATCGTACAGATCTAAATGCTACATGAGCCAGGGACTGATGCATTGCAGAAAAAGTTAGAGTTTTATAGCATAGAACGAGGCCCTTTGGCCCATTGTGTCAGCCATCAAAATCTCCAATGGAGCAAAGGTAAGTAAAAATTAATAGAACATTCCAGATGCTTGTGTAAAAACCAATAAAAAAATTGATTTGCTCAAATTTTTCCAACTGTCTACCCTTTTCTTCAATTCTTAATCTCTGAAAACCTTTCCACCTACAAGAGTTTAACTAAATACTGAGACCGTACAGTGCTACTGAGAACAAAACACAACAGCATTTCATCTCAAACTAACTACCAAAAAATAAATTAACTGTCCATTCGTGGCATTGCTTGTTTTGTAGGCACGTTTCCAAACTAGATTTCTGTAACTTTCACTGCACTTCTAAACCAGATGCATTTTGTGCGAGGTGCTTTGGCACTGTAGGCTTTTACATAAATGAAATTAGGATTGAAGTAGAAATGTTTGAAATAATCTTTCAATCCAATACATGTAGATGTAGACTTCACAGAAGATACCATTGTTCAACATTCCTCACAGTGACTGTGTTCAAAAAAATAATGCAACACACCAGTGTTTCAGAATCAAGTTCCTTACTTCCCATTAATGCACTATTCAGCAAGAGGTCCTAGCATTCAGTGCGAACGGTTTTGTCAAACTCATCCCTGGTGTATTGCTCATGTCAAAATCCTGAAACTGAACCATTAGAACGTAAAATAAAGACTGAAACTGCTTCTATAGCTTTGCAATAAAGTCACGTATTAGGTTATTCTATGATATTTGCAATGAACATATAAATGTATGAATAAAGAATACATTTATGATTTTACTTCAAAAATCAAACTGAAAGAAACATTCGTTCACAATGACCTGCACCATTTTCACCTTCAGTAAAGCAGGCTGGAATTTTATATGCGGTGGGTATGGTGAGTCTCGCTGGGGGCTGTGCTGCAAGTTCCCACATTTCATTGTGGGACATGGGCAATTGTAATGCTAGGGTATCGTTAATCTTTGGAGGATGGCTGCTCTCCCAATTACCTGATGATAGGTTAACCTGTTCTATTTTCAGCATATTTCCTGACCCTCTTGAAGCAAAGATGCAGCTCATGAAGCAAAATTGCACCTCCATTTTGCAATTTTGCACTTGAGGAATTGTTGGCTGCAGACCTGATATGAAGGACCATGCCCCATTTTCATTTTTAGAGGTGCGAGTGGAGAAAGTCAGCACCAGAGACAAATACCCTGCTACTGGAATAAGCATGCCTAAGAACACTACCAAGTAAGCCTGGTCAAGAGGTGGCTAAGTGGGGTCAAGGCCAACAGCATCATGCCATAGCCCTGGGTTCAAAGCACAAAGAGGTTAACAGAGAGCAGAGATAAGTATACTTCTGCAAGCCTTCACCACTCTCACCAGCACCATATAACAACTCCTCTTATCGCTTCACTGCTGATTTCAGCTAACATCACCCTCCCTCATCCCCCGCCCCTGCCCAATCAATTCCTTCACTATCACAGGGGAATACCAAATCACTTCCTTTGCAACCCACACAACTGTCCCCACCAAGATTGGGTTCCCCATTTTAAATGGGGGATGAAAATAGAATTCCCCCCCCACACACCCTTTTCATTGAGCAGGGTTTTTGGAAGTCCATTAAAAGTGGGGTGGGGTTTTTGGAAGTCTATTAAAAGTTTGAGAGTTACTGAGAAAAGGTGGAAGCCTGTTGTGTAAAATGTTTATACATCTTCCAATATCACTATTAAGTGCTTTGATATCAAGTATTTTTAGTGAAGTGATTCAGCATAGGGATTTGTCCTGCGAATTATTTAGTTGATCTTCACATTGACCAGCATCATATAATTGTTCACATTATAGGGGAGAAAGTGACACAGTGACAAATTTTACAAAATGTCCTGTCCGTCTATGCTGTCATCTTTTGTAGTGTGATTTAAATGGCTCTGGTTAATCAAAAAAAACTTTGACAACTGAAATAACCTATCCACCTGCTCACATCCATTCATTGACAGATGTAAATGTGTTAGAAGCTGTTCAGAGAAGGTTTGCTGAACTAATACTAGGAATGGGCGAGTCGTCTTATGAGGAAATGTTGGAGAGATTAGGTTTGCATCCACTAGAGTTTGAATGAGTAAGAGGTGACTTGTTCAAAATATGCAAGATCCTGAGGGGTATTAGCAAGGTATACGCGGAGAGAATGTTTTCTCTTGTCAAGAGAATCCAGAATGAGGGGTCATGTTTTAAAAGTAAAGAGTCACTCATTTAACACTGAGATGAGGAGATTTGTTTTCTTTGAGGGTCACGAATCTCTGGAACTCTCTTGCTCAAAAGGCAGTGGAAGTAGGGTTTTTGAATACTTTTAAGGCAGGACTAAATAGATTCTTGATTAACAAGGTGGTGAAAGATTATTGGGCTAAGCAGGAATGTGGAATTGAAGTTACAACAGATCAGCCATAATCTTATTGAATGGTAGAGCAGGCTCGAAGAGCCAACTGACTCACTCCTGATTTGTATACTTCTATGTTCACTTGAAACTGATATGAGAATCTTCTGCTCTTTCCACGATTTCATTTGGACAGTTGCGGCCAGTATGAATTCTTGGCTGGGTTTCAAGTGTTAATACATTTCAGCACAGTAGCTGTAGTCATTGGAGATTGAACAATAATTTTAAGAGGTTAACAACAGATTGCATCTTTGATGTGGTTTCTAGCTTGATGACACAAGCTAATAGGATTATAAGTATTGCCAGGTTTATTTCACATGGCAGATGCTTTTTTTCACAGAATCATTGACAGTGTGTTTGATGGAGGCTTCTATTAGATGGAGAGATGTTATTTTATTCCCCAAGGAATGTAAAATGTGTTCCATTCAGATTGCATACAATTGGAGGATGGTAGTGGATAATGAATGAGTGGTTATGGAGGATTCAAGGGTACAAACACATTGGGGGCCTTTAATCAATATTAGGAGCCATGCTGCTGTGTTGGACCAGTGAGGTAGGCCTTCCTATCAGCCCACCTCCACATCCCATTCCTACCACACCAGTTTGTGGCTCACAAACTGCACTGCAAACTTGAACACTGCAGGAGAAGACAAAGTCGTTCATCAGTCAAGAGTGCAGTTTGCAAGCTGTGAAATGGCCCAGTTTGCAAATTGTGCTCCCAAGAGGACTGTCCAGCCATGGAATACAGAAGAAAGGAAATTATGGTAAATCTTAATAAATAACTGAGTTGTCCTCAGTTGGAATATTGTGTTCAATTCAGGGTATCACAGCTATGGAAGGATATTAGGGTCTTAAAAAGGCATAACAGAGGTTCACTAGAGGTGCCAGAGATGAAACTAGAGAAACAGGAACTGTTCTTCTGAACAGCCAGCATGATACACAAGTGAGAAAGGCTCAGCGCTGCCGACAGGGATGGGAAGAGGGCAGGTGCCAGGAAAAGGGGGTAGGTTGCCACTTCTAATAGGCTCCCTCAAGGTGGACAGTTACTGCAGAGCTGTCTCAAGGTGCAGCAAACTTCTACAAATTAAAATGTGATGAAAAGAAAACGCAGCAAACTGTGTCTAGTCAGCACATTCAAACACCTGACAGATAACCTAGTTTTACTCCTGCCCTGACATTTCATCTTGCCATGAATTGAACTAATAGCTAAAACATCAAGGCCACCTGGCCAAAACGCCCACCCACCAACCGTAAACATGGACGGGCCACATGAAATTGCTGTTAATTGACTGCTTAATTGCTACCAACTCTCACATCTGCCCATTGACTATCACGCAAGTACGTGGAGACATCAAGGCCTGTGCCCGACATCTTCTCACCATTTCACATGTTTCCAATTTGGGCCAATGCACACTTGAACAAGGTAAAGTTTTGGCTATCTATCTTACACCCAAACTCTAGATTTCTCCCCCTGCATATATCTGCCTTGCTCTGTCCCTTCCTAATGTCAAGAACCTCCTGAAAACTTACCTTTTCAGCCACATTTTTGGTCAGTTCTCTAAGTTCCCTTCCTACTGCTGTTTGTGTCCAACTATAACTGCAAAATGCCTAGAGACATTTCAACAAGTTGAAGACATCAACTAAATGGAAGCTACTGCTGTGGTTCATACAACACAAAGCATTTTACACAATTAATTTCATTAGTTTGGACTTAAGAAATAGAACCAGGAATAGACCATATAACCCCATGAACCTGCTCCATCATTCAATATGATCATGTCTGATCTTCTACCTTCCTCCACTTTCTCACCCACTTTTCACAGAAACATAGAAGGTAGGAGCAGGAGGTGGTCATTTGGCTCTTCAAGTTGGCCCTGCCATTCATCATGATCAAGGCTGATCATCCAATTCAATAGCCTAATCCTGCTTTCTCCCCATAATGTTTGATCCCATTCACTCCCAGTGCTACATCTAGCTGCCCTTTGCATACATTCAATGTTTTGATATCAACTACTTCCTGTGGTAATGAATTCCACAGGCTCACCACTCTTTGGATGAAGAAATCTCTCCTCATCTCCATCCTAAATGGTCTACTCTATCTCCACAGACTGTGACACCTGGTTCTGGACTTCCCCACCATCAGGAACATCCTTCTTGCATCTAACCTATCTGGTCCTGTTAGATTTTTATATGTCTCTATGAGGTCCCCCCTCATTCATCAGAACTCCAGTGAAAACGATCCTGACCTAGTCAATCTCTCCTCATTCATCAGTCTAGCCATCCCCGAAATCAGTCCAGTCTCTGACAGAATAGAAACATATTTCAGGCTAAAATATTACCAGCAACTGAAAATCCTACTCTCTGAGATCGACAATTTCAAAGATTCACAACACTCTGAAGAAATTTCTCCACATCTCCTAAAGCCTAAATGATCAACCCCTGATGTGGAGACTGTTAGCCGTGTTCTAGATTTTCTGGGCAAGGGAATCTACCCTCTGGCTCAGGATCTATCCTTCAAGCCCCTCTAGAAAATGAAATCACCCCATTCTTCTATATTTCAGATTTATTCCGCTTCACATCACAGGGCAAACTTCTCATCCAGGAATCAATGTGGTGAACCTGTATTTCACCGCCTCCAACACTAGCATATTTTTCTTTAAGATGTGGAAACTAAACCAGTGCACAATACTTTGATGTGGTCTCAAAGTCGAACACATTGGTAGCAAGGCTTTCTTATTCTCATACTCCAAATCTCTTGCAATAAAGGTTAACATGCCAGTTCAAATTGCTTGCTGTACCTGCATGCTAACTTTCGAGCTTCCTTGTATGAATACACCCAAATCTCTCTAAACATCAACGTTTGAGTTTCACACCTTTTGAAAAGTATTTCTCTATTCTTAATATCACAAAAAGAATAACCTCACTTTTCCACATTATGCTTCATCTGCCACCTTTCTGCCCAGTCACTTAACCATCTTTGTCCTCCTCAAAGCTTACATTCCTTCTCCCCCCACCCCCACCAGCTTTGTAATATTAGCAAACCTGGTTGCATTACTTTTGCTCTAACCCATTAATATAAATTATGAATAGCTGAGGTCACAGGACTGATCAGCATGGCACTCCACTAGCTAAAACTACCAACTTGAAATTTCTATATGCAAATATATTACCCTCTAACTCCATAAGCCCTTACCTTAGGCATTGATTGACACCTTCTTGAATTTTTTATAAATCAAAGTATCTTAAATCCACCTCTTAAATCCTCTCAAAAAACAAAGAGCATCCTCTTTTAGGACCTTAGGATATGAGCAATCAGATTATGAGGATTTGGATGCACTTATCATGTCTTCCTTCTGCACCGGAGGGATTCCATTTGGCTCACCGAGTCTGCACTGACTCGCCAGGAGAACATCTCACTCAGGCCTACTCCCCACCCTATCCCTGTAAAACCAATAATTTACCCTGCTAATCTGCCCAACCAACATTAAGGGACAATTTACTATGGCCAATCCACCTAACCTGCACACCTTTGGACTGTGGGAGGAAACCGGAGCGCCTGGAGGAAACCCACACAGACACAGGGAGAACATGCAAACTCCATACAGACAGTGACCCAAGACCAGAATCGAATTACAAAGAACAAAGAACTAAGAACAACCCAGCACGGGAAAAAGGCCCTTCAGCCCAACGAGCCCGCGCCGCCGCATCACCCTACACCTATTCTACCCTGCGTGTCTACGAATGGAACCCCTAACTTAGCCAGATTCAAGGGAGAATAGTGTCAATTTAGTAAACCAATCAGCCTAAGAGCACATCTTTGGGGTCGTTGGCACTGTGAGGCAGCAGTGCTAACTATTGCACCACTTATGTTTTTCCTAATAATATAATTAAAAATGCAGAGCAATAGTAAATCCCCCACTCTTATTAGCCTCTTATTAACTTTTATTTCAGATGCATAATTTGTGCTTTCTACTGTGAAGACAGACACAAAATATTTGTTCAATGTCTGCTGTTACCTCATTCCCATGATAATTTCTCCTGTCTCTGCCTCTAAGGGACCAACATTTACATTAGCTTCGCTCCTTATATACTTGTAAAAGTTCTTACAATTTGTTTTTATAAGAACATAAGAAATATATTCATAGTTATTTACTCCCATATTCTACTTTTTCCTTTTTAAGTCACATTTTGCCACTCTTTCCTGGTTTCTAAACTCTCGCAATCCTTCTGCTTTTGATTGCTTCAAACAAAATTACAAGTCTCTTCCAACCTTATACTATCCTGAACTTCCAGATTAAGGATCGTGCAGATGGATCTTTCACCGAGTTTCTGTTTTTTGTAATGGAATGTATTTTTGTTGAACATTTTAAATGGTTTCTTTAAATGTTCCCATTGTTTATTTGTCACCATACATTTTAGTCTATTTACCAATTCAACCATAGCCAGTTCTTCCTTCATGCATATAAATTGGTTTTGCTTATGTTTCAAATTCTTGTTTTGGACTAGACTGCACTGCTCTCAAACTTAATATGGAATTCAATCATATTAGGATCACATTTTGCTAGAGGATTTTTTTACTATGAGATTACTAATTAATCCTGTGTCATTGCACAATACTCAATCTAAAATTCTTTACCCCTTAATTAGTTCCACAATATTGTTCCAGGAAACTGTTTGAAAAAGCATTTGACAAACTCAATCTTCCAGACTACCATTGTCAAATTCCTCAGTCTACTTTAAGATTCAAGTTTCAAGTGATATTATATTATGTTCGTCAAAGTGACAATTATTCCTCATTTAATACCATATCAAATTATATAATTAATGTTAGGGGGCAGAAAGCAATTTCCACCCAGGGTTCTTATCTTTGTTATTTCATACTGATTCAACTTCCTGATCTTCTAAGCCAAGATCCTTTCTTACAGCTGTCCTTATGTCATCTCTTACTCACAGTATTATTCCTTCTCCTTTTCCATTCTGGAAAAAGAGTTCAATAACTGGCACTGAGACAAATGAAATGGATAAGCAGTTAGTCTGCCTTGAGGCGGTATTGACCAAGGCAGGAATGCATTGGCTGCAATATTCCCCTCGTAGCCTGGACAAACATTCAGTTCTCAAGTGCTACAGAAAGCAACAAAAAAGGGCAAGTACTGATTATATTGGGGGTAAAGTCCCTTATATGTTACCGCAGTATTTCTATAACTTCCCATTGTGGTGGTACAGAGCAGAGACAAGAAAGGAGATGAGGGAAAAGACAATATTCCTTGCTCTCTGTTTCAGTTCTTGCATCTGTGATGGAAAGGCTCCCAACTTTAGAGGTGCACAATGAAGTTGACATTTGGCCTTGCATCTTGGTTACCCCAATTAGAGGGACTGAGGGGGCGTCAGCCAACAAAGATAATTGGTGATCCGAGAAGATAGGTAGAAGCTTCCTTTATCACCTTCAGTATGGTCTTTGGGGCCAGGGGTTTTGCAAGAACAGTCTGAAGACACTGAAGCTGATGGGCAGATCAGTACTTATAGGCCTCTTAAGTGTGCAGCTACACATGTTCCCAGCTTCATGTCTTAGACACAAGGCCTTGGCAAAGAGAAAACCTGAGCAGGAATGTGACTAGGTCATGCAAGTGAGCAGACAAGATGATGCATGTTGAGGTCTCGTCAGGAACAGCACTGTTCAAGCAAGTTGCACGTGTCCAGTGACCAGGTAAGCAGGGGAGAATACTGGAATGCAGTTTTCATTATTGTTCTTCAAATGGGATATTTAATGTCCGTCTAGAATAGGCAGATGATATGTTCCCCCATGTCAGTCACAGAGGGAATGAAAGGAATAACACGGAATCACCTTAAACAGGGTGACTGCATTCTACCAGTTGGTCAGGAAGTTATTAGCTTGAGCTGCAGAATTTAATGTCAAATAAGTCAATCACGAGTTAGAGAGCAAACTCAAATATAACAATGAACTGCCTCAACATTAAGGCACAGCATCAGAATGAACACTGAGCTCTGCTGATGCCCAGAGCAGCTTAATAAGGATTTTACTTGAAACAGCAACTCTCCACGATGGTGCATTTCAACTGAGAGGTGACACAGTAAGCTTACCATCATCCTGAATGAGATGAGATAAGAGAGTAGGAGAAACAGGAATGTAAATAAAGTACAAGAATAATGAAACATATACTTTCCTGCAGAAATATACTTTCATTATATTTCAATCTATAAATGTTACAGAGCTGACTTTACATGGTTTTTGTTCTTCATATGTTCATTTGGGAGGTGACAACACTATTATGATGGTTCAACCACATCTGACCTGGAGAGGATGATCCCTTGAAGCACAATGTGAATATAACTTGTTTACTGTAGAAACAATTGCTTATGACTCTGCAAGAAGACTAAGCCCTGAGGAATGTTGTGATTTCAAGCTTGTAGTCTTTTATGTGACATGCTGTAACCTACAGTTCCATGTTAGTGTGTGTATTTATCTTGACGATTGTGCAACAGGATTGTTAGCCTAATTGTGGTGCACTATTTTCTCCTGTGTGCCCCGGACCACCCACCTCATCTGAATAGAGAATATTCACGGTGCAAGGTGGCATATATACAGAACATGAATACAATGCTGATACCTTGCATGGATTGTCCTATATTTGACAGGAGACTCACTAACTGACAGGAATTGTATAACATTCATAAGGGACAATATCCATAGAGCCATAGAAAAGTTACAGCACAGAAGGAGGCCATTCAGCCCATTTTGTCAATGCCAGCCTGCGGAAACCCAGGTGTCCTTTCTAATCCCACCTTCCTACATCCAGCCCATAGTCCTGTCGCTTATAGTACTTAAGATGCAGATTGAGGTACTTTTTTTAAAAAGCTTCCTACTCAGGCAATTAATTCAAGACACCCACCACCCTTTGTGTAAAAAAGTTATTCCTCATGTCCCCTCCACACCTGACAGCTATGTATCCATGTCCCCGGTTCTAGAATTCGCCACCAACAGAAACAACTTTATTTTGTCTACTCTATCTCTTTCCCTCAATTTTGTACATCTGTTTCAAGGAAAATAACCCCAACCTATCCAACCTCTTATTTTTCTAGCTCTGGAAACATTCTTGTAAACTTCCTCTGCACTCTCTCCAAAACAATTACATCCTTCCTGTAACATGGTGACTAGAACTGCACGCAATATTCCAGTTGCAGCCTCACCAGTGTTTTATACAATTCCATCCAACATTATATCCTTACTTTTGTATTCTATACCTCTGCCAATGAAGGGGAGCATTCCACATGCCTTCTTCACATCCTTGTCTACTTGAACTGCTGCCTTCAGGGACCTGTGTACGTGTACACCATGATCTCTCACTTTTCCTACCATTTTGAGTATATTCCCATTTTTTTGTCTATTCCCTTTTACTATTTGACCTCCCTAAATGCATTTCTCTACATTAAAATCCATCTGCCACTTGACCGCCCACTCCAAAAACCCATCAATATTGTTTGTAGATTATAGCTATTCTCTACACTACCCACTACTCTGCTAATTAAGGGGAAGTCGTGTCTGACAAATTTATTGGAGTTCTATGAGGATGTGTCTAGGGCGGTGGATAGAGGAGAGCCGGTGGATGTGGTCTTTCTTGATTTTCAGAAGGTGTTTGACAAGGTACCTCACAAGAGGTTATTGCAGAAGGGGGCATGGAGTTGGGGGTAGGGTGCTGGCGTGGATAGAGGATTGGCTGTCAAATAGGAGGCAGAGAGTGGGGGTTAATGGGTGCTATTCGGATTGGCGGTTGTTGACTAGTGGAGTGCCCCAGGGATCGGTGCTGGGGCCTCAGCTATTTACCATTTATATACATGATCTGGAGGAGGGAACCGAGTGTATGGTGTCAAAATTCGCTGATGACACCAAGATTGGTGGAACGGCAAATTGCGCGGAGGGTGTGGAGAGTCTGCAGAAGGATGTAGATAGGCTGGGCGAATGGGCCAGGAACTGGCAAATGGAATTTAATGTTGGCAAGTGCGAGGTGGTCCACTTTGGTAGGAATAATGGTAGGAAGGACTATTACTTATGTGGTGAAAAACTGCAGCAGGCGACGGTGCAGAGGGACCTCGGGGTCCTTGTGCATGAGTTGCAAAAACCCAGCTTGCAGGTGCAGCGGGTGGTCAGGAAGGCTAATGGGATGCTGGCCTTCATAGCGAGGGGGATTGAATATAAAAGTAGGGAGGTCTTGCTGCAGCTGTATAGGGCATTGGTGCGGCCGCAGCTGGAGTACTGTGTGCAGTTTTGGTCGCCGCACTTACGCAAGGATATTTTGGCCTTGGAGGGAGTGCAGAGGAGGTTTACTAGGCTGATAACGGAGTTGAGGGGGTTGAACAATGAGGAGAGGCTGAATAAACTAGGCTTGTACTCATTAGAGTTTAGAAGAATGAGGGGAGATCTCATTGAGACATATAAGATGATGAATGGGATGGATAGGATAGAGGTGGAGAGACTCTTCCCGCTCAGAAAGGACAGTAGGACTAGGGGGCACAGCCTCAAGATAAAGGGGGGGTTGCGGTTTAGAACGGAGTTGAGGAGGAACTTCTTCACTCAAAGGGTGGTGAATCTCTGGAATTCTCTGCCTGTTGAAGTGGTGGAGGCTGCCTTGCTAAATATTTTTAAGACGCGGGTTGATGGGTTTTTGATAAGCGAGGGGATTAAGGGTTATGGGGAGAGGGCAGGAATGTGGAACTGAGCCACGACAGATCAGCCATGATCTTATTGGATGGCGGGGCAGGCTCGAAGGGCTAGATGGCCTACTCCTGCTCCTATTTCTTATGTTCTTAATCTGTGTGTCGTCCGAACATCGGGCCAGTTCAGATTGAACTGCTCTTTCGCTATGGCACGCATATAACTTTGGTGCTCATATTACAACAGACAGATATGAGTTGTGCATAGCTTACATAATTGAAAACAAAAACACTGGATATTTAGAATGTAGCTAATTCAGTTACAAGATTTATCAACTTTAAAAGCAATCACAGTAGGAAATAATGCAATTAACTTCCTTAGTATTCTCAGTGAGAAGATACAAAGCAATAACAATGCATGAGCCTATCGTATACAGTTCTGTGGCATGCTGTGTTCGAGCTCTACCATACTGAGCCTTACTAAAGAAATCATACTGTAGTTTAAACTCCACTACTGACTGAAATGAGGCCTACTGCCAAGATCAAGAAACATATTTACCAAGATGAGGACAATTCCATGTACACAATATCTTCATTCCTTCAGATTATGCTATTTAATAATTGATTTTTCTTCTGACAACATTCACAGTGAAAACATAATCTCAGTTTTCTGTGTGACTAAGAAACAAAACACCAGGATATAGTGATCATTGATTCATTCAACAACTACTGAGTTGCCATATCACAATAATAGAAAAAATACTTTTTAAAAAATGAACACAACTCTTTCATTTCCTCACTTAAAAAAACATCCATATTGTAAAATGCCTTAAATCTTTTGGCAGTTCTGAAGGAATTATTCTCGTATCGAGTTCTTGAATGACTGTTAATTAATATAATTTTTTGGCATGCCTAAAAATATTGGTGAAATTTTCAATGATTAGCAACTTTGTTAGTAAAGATTAAGGGTGAAATTGATTGTGTTATGGGGTGAAAATGTAAGAAAAAAAGTGAAGATTGTAAAGGTCAGCCCTCTCTTCATTTTTCTCTTCTCTTTTCCAATTGCGAAGGATTACTCCTTCTGTCAGAAAGCCAAGTTGTTCCCACAGGCAAAGCTTTGGCGCAATGCATGTGCTGCATGACAAGCTGGGAGATGCTGGACAAAGGCAGCTCAACACCATGGAGAATTGAGTCAAAATATAATATCCAGTGAATCAGTTAGGAGTCTGACTTGTGTCCCTTTAGGTGGCAGGAGCATATTACATTCAAATGCAACAGATCATCTTCAAAATGTTAATTTACTTAAGGCGTGCTTCATTGCTGAGTGTGCTCTTGAAAAGAGAATGATTGTTGTAAGAGGTTGGCATTACATCACTTATAGTACTGACTTGTGACAAAGCAATTATGAAAAATAAAGCTATTTGTATTATAGCATTAGATGGGTGAAACACTTAAGAGATTGTACTCTCTTTTTAGTATCCTTCAGATGAAATTACACTAAAACTGTCTTTTCAAGTTAATCTGATCGTAAGCACAACAAATAGCATGCTCCACGGTGAAAAACAGGGAAACTCAGGCAAGTTAAGTCTTGGCAGATACCTTTCTTCAGTAATTTTGTAGGTCACTTTGTTGATTGATGGGGGACTTCACTATCCAACAGATAATTTCTATTTTCTCTTTTAGATATATTTGTGTACAGGTGTCTGATTGTGCCATAGTGTGTGTGAAAGACTGCAAATGTGAGTGTGAATGTGTGCGGTGGGGCAGGGTGGAGAGGGGTGCTGATGCTCCTGTAGCATTTGAGGTGGTTAAGGAGGTGAGCTTATTACATTTGTTGTCTATTTTATCTTAAGGGAGGAGCCCAGGAGAAAAATTTCATAATGAGGAATTCATAACAGGAAATGACTAGCTGAGGGATTAAATGTCTTCACAAAAGAAGACATGAATAATGTACCAGAAGTTCAAAGAAACACTGGTGATGAACTAAGGAAATCACTATAAGTAGAGAAATGTTCTGGGGGCAATTAATGGGATTAAAAGGTAGATAAGTCTCTAGGACCTGATAATCTTCATCCCAGAGTACTTAAGAAACTGGTCCTGGAAATAGTCGATCCACTGGTGGTTATTTTCCAAAATTCTTTGGACTCCGGAAGGGTTCCCACAGATTGGAGGTTCAAAAAGAGAAATAGGAGAAGAAACAGGAAACTACAAACCAGTGAGCCTAACATCAGTACTTTAAGTTGCTAGAGTCCATTATCAAGGATTTCATTGCACACCGTTTGGAAAGCAATGGTATAATCAGACAAACTCAGCATGGATTTATGAAAAGGGAAATCATGCTTGACAAATCTATTGGAATTCTTTGAGGATGTAACTAGCAGAGTTGACCGAGGAGAACCAGTGGATGTAGTTTATTTAGACTTTCAGAAAGTTTTCAACAACAGAATATTAATGTAAAGCTAAAACACTTGGAATTGTGGTAGTGACTTGAGATGGATTAAAACTGGTCAGCTGACAGGAAGCAAAGAGTTGGAATAAATGAGTTGTTTTCCAATTGGCAGATAGTGACTAATGTTTACTGCAGGGATCCGTTCTAGGACTCCAACTGTTCACATTATACATTCATAATTTGGATGAGGGAACTAAGTATGTTATCTCCAAATTTGTGGATGATACAAAGTTGGGTGTGAGGATGAGCTGTGAAGAGGGAGAGATACTTCAGCAATGATTTGGACATACTTATTGTGAATTTGCACGGTAGATGCAATATAATGTGCATACAGGTGAGGTTATCTACTTTGATAGCAAAAACAAAAAGCCAGATTATTATTTGAATGGGTGTAAATATAGAGAGGTGGATGCTCAGCGAGATCTTGGCGTCCTTGTGCATCAGTCACTGAAAGTAAGCACGCTGCTACAGCAGGCAATAAAGAAGGCAAATGGTATGTTGGCCTTCATAGCAAGACAATTTAAGTGTAGGAATAGTGATGTTTTATTGCAATTGTATAGGTGTTGGTGAGGCCACACCTGGAGTATTGAATATAGGTTTGGTGTCCTTATCTAGGGAAGGATGTCCTTGCTACAGAGAGAGTGCAGCAAACGTTTACCAGGTTGATTCTTGGAATAGCAGGCCTGTCGTATGAGAAGAGACTAAATCGGTTAGGATTATATTCATTGGAGTTCAGAAAAGTCAGAAGTGAGCTCTTTTGAAACTTATAACATTTTAACAAGATTAGACAGGGTAGATTTAGAAAGAATGTTCCAAATGATGGGGGAGTCCAGAACTAGTAGTCATAGTTTGAGGATAAGAAGTAAGCATTTTACAACTGTGGTGTGGAGAAATTTCTTCACCCAGAGACTAGTGAATCTGCGGAATCCGCTATCACAGAAAGTAGTTGAGAGTGATTTTAAAAAGGAATTAGATATAGCTCTTGCAGCTAAAGATAGCAAGGAATATGGGGAAGGCGGGATTAGGGTATTGAATTTGATGATTAGCCATAATCAAAATGAATGGCGAAGCAGGTTTGAAGGACCAAATGTCCTACTCCTGCTTCTAATTTCTATGTATGTAATTCAGGAAAGTCATTAGTGTTGCACACCATTGTATTCTTAAATTTTAAATTGTACCCCCTTCCCATACCCACTCACTGCCCCAAACAAAAGTGACTCTTAAGGATTAAGAGTTAACTTTTAACCATGGTCCAGTTATAGTTCAAGTAGACACATCACTGATAGATCTCAATCTGCCCTCACCTTGAAAGCCTTTGTAATGTGAATCTGATGGAGATGTTCTGGCTAGGTCCTGATTTTCTTTGCCATCATTCTTCTGATCTCAGATTCTGTCTCAGTTTACCTAAGATAATAAAATTAAAAATGAGCTAACATGCTGGTTACATTTAAGTTCTTACAGATTACATTTAAATACTTTAAAATATTCAGTACTTCAAAATGGTTTGACAGCATTCATACAGTAGCTGATTGATTTTCAGTATGCCTTTGCAAAGCTGCTTAAAGTACCTGCATCTTCAATTTTGCAGTATTGCAGTATTACAGGAGGAAAATACCTTAAAGGCAAAAACAGAATTAAACGTGGAGATTGATGAAGTTTCCTTGGAGTGAATGGCTGCTGTAATGCTGAGGTCCCCCATTTAAATGGGAGATGAGGAGAAAATTTTTCTCTCAAAGGATCAATGGTCTGTGGATTTCACTCCCCTGGATAGCAATATTTTTCAGGATGAATCATAAAATCTGTACAATGCAGAAGGAGGCCATTCGACCCATTAATTATGCATCAAATCTCTACTGGAGTATCTTGGCCAGGTCCTACCCGTGTAACCCTACATATTTACCCCAGTAATCCCCTTAATCTACACATGTGTGTGAACCACAGAGCGCTATTCCAATTTTTCTGAAGTGAAGTGATGAAATAGTTTGTTCTCGTAAATAAGTTATTAGTCACTTGTTTATTACATCTCAGAATCCCTACAGTGCAGGAGGAGACCAATTAGTCCATCAAGTCTGCACCAGCTTTCTTGTCAGAGTATCTAATGCAGGCCCTCTCCCCCGCACTATCCCAGTAATCCATACAGTTATCATGGTTAATCCCCCTAATCTACACATCTTGGGACACTAAGGAGCAATTCAGCATGGCCAATCTGCCTAACCTGTACATCGTTGGACTGTGGGAAGAAAACCAGAGCACCCGGAGGAAACCCACGCAGACTCGGGAAGCACATGAAAACTCCACATAGTCACCCAAGACCGGAACTGAACCTGTGAACATGGCACTGTGAGGCAACACACTGTTAGCTAACCCTACAAAGACAAATATAGCTTGTATATAATTGTACCAGTCCCACAGTTAAATATCTTTTAAACATTCTGTGTTGAATGAGTTAAAATAGGGCAGAGGTGAGAAGCTAGAAGTAATGAACAAACTGTAATCATATTACAACATGGGCAATTAATAAACCTTACTCAGAACTATTGCGTGTGAATAGAAAATTCTGCTGGGCTGGCCACTTGACGTAGGTCTCTCCTGCCACTGGTTACATCCCAGTTGCAGCAGGATGTGGCCCTTAAAATGGGCATCAATGTATTGTTAAGGATTTCAGTTGGCCCACTTGTGGGGAAGCCACCTGATGCCACAATGGCACTGGGGGAAGGGACAGGCAGGAAGGTGGCAATCAAGCCACCCACATGATTTAATAAGCTACTCCACCTTCAAACCTATCTGCAGGGGATCATTAAATACAGAAAATGCTGGATAAACTCAGCAGGTCTGGTAGCATCTTTAGAAAGAAACAGTTAACAGTTAAGAAAAGAGTTAACATTTTGGATCTAAACGATCCTTTTACAAAACAACCAGGAGTCCAGCAATAGTGATGTCATCAAGCAGTGGGTAAGCAGCCAATTACATTGAAGCATTCTTACGGGCAGGGATCTGGGAAGTAAAAAGCTTGGAATTTTCACTTTTAAATAAAGTGCTGAAATTTGGCACCCCAGAAATATAAAATTATTTTTCTGGGACAGTAAGGATTTTTAGCAGTAATTAAAGACTTCTACTCATCGAGGTACAACTTTTATCAAGGGTTCTCCCAATGAGGCTAATCTCCTAAGTGGGAGGTTTTCATCAGTTTACTCATTTCTAATTGACTGCAGTCATTCGGGACATGTGTTGCTAGTGAGACAGCTGTTAGTGAATCCTACACTCAGCTGGTTGGTTGTTTGGGACAGAGCAGTGGAAATAGGGGTTGTGTTTGTCATAAGTCTAAGTATGCTGCTCTTCCCAATGATTATAACTCCCCATTTCAAGACTTTCTCCTGTGGAGAACAAAGAGGAGACTCATGACATGTATGAAAGGCCAGATTGGAAAAGGATCCAGCAGGCTGCTACAACTGAAGAACTCAGTTAAATGTTCTATACAACAAACCTTGTATCTTGTTGGGCATTACAGCAGACAGAAGTTTAAACCTCATCCCCTAAAAGACAGATGATGCACTTTCAGCTCTGGAATTGTCTCTGCTACTGATGCATCCACTGGATAGGAAAGAGCTACGGCATCTGCCCTAAGAGTCTATGGTTTCAATCATACGTGATAATTCTGTGTTTGAACTGTTTAAAGAGCAGTCTTGCATGCAAACATGAAGTCCCTTACAAATCATGGAATGTAACAAATCTGTTTAGTGGCTCATTGTTGTCAGTTCACTGTTAACATAAAATCACAAAATAAAAAGCAGTATGCCCATAGAAAATCAGAGGATCACTAAAATCAACAACCAGATTTCTGCATTTAACTGTGCATGTTTAAACTCCAGAGGTTGCTCCAGAAGAGAGCGAAATGACTCCCGATTCTCCCCCTCCACACCTTTCCACAACAGCGTCATTTAGAGAGTTGAGAGAGGATGTGCTTCACTGATGTTGTCCACTATTTCCGTTTATAGAGGTTGTAAAGAATTATTAAGAGAGGTTTTTTTTTTAGGGTAAGCAAAGAACAAGAGAAGCTTATTTTCCCAAGCTAGAGATAAAATGCCACTGTGGTCATACACATTCATCTTAGCCTATGTACACATCAGTACAGATAGCAGAGTAACAGGAAGAGGCCTATAGGATTTTCTAATAGTTCATGAAAGGTAAAACAACGGTGTATACTGTTATTTGTTACTTGGCCGATAGTGATGCGAAAATTCAACATTGCACCTTTTGGTTCAGTTGTCCTCCTGTCATGTAGTCGTGTGGAGCAGTTTTCCTTGCTTTTAAAAAGGATTTCGGTTTGCAGTTTTTTTTTCCCTCCTCAGGATGGTTACTTTGCAAACTGGGTACAACTCATCCAAAAGACAGGGAACGTATTACTCAGTACAGCAATGTCCTTTTTTATTCTAACTCTCTTGTTTGGCAAGGCTCTTGAAATCCTTTGCTGGTTGTTTAATGCTGGGAAATTCTATTCGTTCATGTCTGCTGCAGTTATTGTTTCAGAAAAGGTAACTGCATTTTTATATTTCACCTCAGAAACATTAGAAAAGTAACAGGATGGTTTAAGTAGATAGGAGATGGGAGCTTTCATACTCCCCAGGCAGTTAAGCATTTCTCTTCATCTCGCATGGCAGAACACAAAACTATGTGTATCACAACATAGTAGGGTAGCTGCGCTGGAACACCCTGAAGAACAGCTCCGGCAGGTCCAAATGGATGAAGATGAGGACAGTTACCCCATTGTTTGTAATAAGGTCCCAGATTTTTTTTAACATCCAGCCAGCAAAAGAAAAATTACAGATTGTATCTTCTATAAAAACCCTACAGTGTAGGAGGAGGCCATTCGGCCATCGAGTCATCACCAATCACAATTCCACCTAGGTCCTATCCCCGTAAACTAACATATTTGTCCAACTAATCCCTCTAACTTACAGATCTCTGGACATTAAGGGGCAGTTTAGCATGGCCAATCCACCTAACCTACACATCTTTGGACTGTGGAAGGAAACCAGACCATCCAGAAAAAACCACGCAGACATGGAGAGAACATGCAAACTCCACAGAGACAGTGGGAATTGAACCCGGGTCTCTGGAGCTCTGAGGCAGCAGTGCTAACCACTGTGCCACCCTGCTGCCAAGAAAGCAGAACCTTATAATGCTGTCAGTTTCAGGGGATTCAGAGGAGTACTGACAAACTGCAAACAATGAGATTACTACAGGAAAATGTGGACATTAATATATCCTGGTCAGAATTGACAAGAAACACCATCATTTCAATTAATTACTTCCTGCTTCTCACTTATGCTTCCTGAATGCTGGCAGACAGTGGGAGGGCAGTGAATGGATATGTGTGAGTGGGAGTGAGAGAGACCCTTGTTGGGTCCTGCCAGCTTTGCACCAGTGAGGCCACCATTGCATACCCAAAAAGCAAAACAAGAAATGGCCTCTGACTGATGCCCCAGCTCTCTAAGACAAGACTTTCTGTCACTGAGGGAATCCAGCCTGCAGTCTATTCATGGCCAACTGGCAATTCCCCTCAGCAAGCTCCCACACAATCTTTCATTCAGGGTTCGGGTGGGAAATTCTCTTGTGCAGACCTTTCATTTGGCACCAGATTCAAACTGCTGTTGGGAAATAAGAAATCCATTGCACCAGACAGATTTTGTGGGCAGCTTTCGTGGGCAGCTTTCTTTACGGCCAATGGCAAGTATTGGCAGTTTTCCACCGAACACAATATTCAGGCCAATAGTTACTAGATTTTCATCGCTACTTTTCTGACTGGTCCAAGGGTTTAAGTTGCAATTCACAAACTCTTTGGATAAAGTATTGTTGTCTCGAGACTAAAAGTTTGCGTTTCCTAGTTTGTTTTCTCCCCAGGAATCCCACCCTCTAACCCAAGCTGTACGACACAATAGCCTTGACTGAGTCACATCACAAATTATATCCATTAATTAGCTGACAGTCAGTGCTTTTAGAATTTGCAGAACCACTATGCTATTCCTTCTCTTGCTCAGTGGAGGGAGCAGTCTGGAACCATCATTTACTCCCTCCAGCAGACCGATTGTCTAGAACGCCAGCTCACAAGCAGATGCTGGCAAACCCAAATGAAAGGCAGCCCTGGTGATCAAACCCACAACCATCTGGTTTGAATGCAGCTGCACTATCACCTGGGCTGCCAGCTCGTGTGTTCAGAAGTCCAATTGACTAATTCTTGTCTGTGAGCCAAATGATTTTAGTCTGCTATCACCCCCCTCACCCACCAGCCCCTGAATAAACATA
The DNA here is from genome assembly GCF_965287045.1 of Carcharhinus amblyrhynchos. Lineage (NCBI taxonomy): Eukaryota > Metazoa > Chordata > Chondrichthyes > Carcharhiniformes > Carcharhinidae > Carcharhinus > Carcharhinus amblyrhynchos. The sequence continues at coordinate 59,651,610 of NC_137334.1, forward strand.
GCTTAGTAATTCATTAAGAATAATCCGGCCTGTCATTATATACATGTATGGAAGATTTACTATTTCATGTCAATCCATGTTCTTTTGATTTAAAAGAAGAATCATTTGTTCAAGTTCTGAAATACAAATGAGATACAAAACATGAGACATAAATAAATGAACTTTTTGACCCTCAGGCACATCCCCTGCATGCAATTTGCAAAAAATACATCTTGAAAGATGCTATTTAAAGAGCTTCAGAGAGAATGATTTTGTGCAATAATCCTTATTCTATCACTCATTACCCTATCACCAGTATGATTATGGAATATTATGTTTATCCAAGAGTGACGGGAAGGGAAAGATGAAGAATCTCACAATACTGCTCAACACCTGCAACAGCAAAGGCACTCGGAGAGTGATATATCCTGCTTTAACACTCAGTCTCAGTTCTCTCTTGTAAAGTTCTAAACATACCAATATATAGTTTTTCTTTTGAAATAAAGAGGCAGAAGTCTCCCCATCTGAATGTTGGTTCCAGTCATAGTACTGAATATCTGACCTATTATGGCAAAAAACATCAGACATTTCCATCGGTATTTTACCTCACTCGGGTGAGACTCGTAAAATCCTGCCTGAGGCCAATGGAGAATTCAGTTCTGCGGTAAAATTCTGGTTTTTATGTACTCCTAACAAAAAAGCCCTGAACATTACAAATCATAAATTCTCCATCTGTGCATTCTAAAACATCACAGAGAATTGGATAATTAAAATAATAGGTAAAGGGAATTTCCCCACTATGCTGATTAGGGAAGTCCAGTTATTCAAATACTTTGTGGGGGAACCTGGCTCCCAAAGTCCCATCCCCAATTCTGACAGATTCCATTTTTGCTGGCACGTGAAAGGAGGCATGCAGGAAACCTGAACTCAAAGTCATCTGAAATTCTTTGAGGAAGTAACTAATTCTTTGAGAAGGTAACTAAATGTGTGGACGAAGGTAAAGCAGTTGATATCGTATACGTGGAATTTAGTAAGGCATTTGATAAGGTTCCCCATGGTAGGCTCATGAAGAAGGTAAGGAGGTGTGGGATAGAAGGAAATTTGGCCAACTGGATAAGTAACTGGCTGTCTTATAGAAAGAAGTCTCACAACACCAGGTTAGAGTCCAACCAGTTTATTTGATAGTAATCCCACAAGCTTTCGGAAACAGTGTCCCTTCGTCAGGTGTGTGGAAGGTTCTGTTCAGAGAAGGGCATATAAAGTACACACAGTTTACAGAACACTGATTGGAATCCAAGTCTTTACAGCTAACCTGCTATTCAAGTCTTAAAGACTTGAGACTTTTTCCTGTGTTTACCCCAGTCCAACGCCAGCATCTCTACATCATGTCTCATAGGAGACAGAGGGTGGTGGCAAAAGGAAAATTTTCAGACTGGAGGCCAGTTACCAGCGATGTGCCGCAGGGATCAGTGCTGGGTCCTCTACAGTTTGCGATTTTTATCAATGACTTGGAAGAGGGGGCTGAAGGGTGGGTTAGTAAATTTGCTGATGACGCCAAGATTGGTAGAGTAGTGGATGAGGTGGAGGGCTCTTGAAGGCTGCATAGAGACATTGATAGGATGCAGAGCTGGGCCAAAAAGTGGCAGACAGAGTTTAACCCTGATAAGCGTGAGGTGATTCATTTTGATAGGACAAACTTGAATGTGGATTACAGGGTCAGCAGCAGGGTTCTGGGGAACGTGGAGGAACAGAGATCTTGGGGTTCATATCCACAGATCTCTGAAAGTTGTCACTCAAGTGGATAGAGCCGTGAACAAGGCTTATAGTATGTTAGTGTCTATTAACAGGGGGTTTGAGTTTAAGAGCCGTGGGATTATGCTGCAACTATACTGGGCCTTGGTGAGACCACATTTGGAATATTGTGTTCAGTTCTGGTCACCTCACTATCAGGGTGTGGAAGCATTGGAGAGAATGCAGAGGAGATTTACCAGGATGCTGCCTGGTCTAGAGGGTAGATCTTATGAGGAAAGGTTGAGGGAGCTGGGGGTTTTCTCTTTAGAGCGGAGAAGGAAGAGAGATGACTTAATAGAGGTTTATATGATGATGAGGGGGACAGATAGAGTGGACGCGCAGAGACTATTTCCTCAGGTGGATGTCCTTGTTACTAGGGGGAATAATATAAGGTTCATGGTGGGAGATGTAGGAGGGATATCCGAGGTAGATTCTTCACTCAGAGTGGTTGGGGTATGGAATACACTGCCTGCTGTGATAGTGGAATCGCACACTTTAGGAACTTTCAAGCAGTTATTGGATAGACACATGGAGCACACCAGAATGATAGGGAGTGGGATAGCTCGATCTTGGGTTTGGACATAGCTCTGCACAACATTGAGGGCTGAAGGGACTGTACTGTGCTGTACTGTTCTATGTTTCTATGAAATTAACACCGAGTTCAAACAGACCCCATTTCTCTCTTCCAAGGGCCTTGACCCACAGTTGGGGGTCAACAAGGTGGATACACTTTAAGTTTTTTGACTGGAAGTTTAAAACAAAAAATCCTGGGCCCTTTAAACATTAAATGACAGCTTCAGCCTTTGTTTAAGTTGTTAAAACATGTCTGCTAGACTTCTTTCTGCTGTAGGTTAGAAACAAAAATGACCATATTTCCCTGCAGTTCCAATGACATTCTTTGTTGACATTTCCCAGTGCTGTTATTTCAGCTAAGGTCATTATGAAGACTTGGCTGAGTTTCAAAAGCTCTAAAAAACACATCTCAGTGTGTTGGGGGGCACTATGTTCACATCTCAATTGACAGTTTAAAGAGACTAATAAAGGATTATCTGTCTTTTGTGTGGTTACTGACTAGGAGTTTATTTCTAAAGCTGATTTAACACTCGAAACAATTTAAGTTATTTGAATTCGTTTCATTAATGGGAAATTTTTAGCATCAAGTGTATGAATGAGAGCTCTATTAGATTGTTAGAAGTTTTTTTTTATCTTCACATAACTCCCGAGGTCTGAACATTGTAGATACTGGGTGAGTGGCTATGGAGGAAGCATGGACATATGCAACAGCATGGAGAGGCACGAGTTGATTTGGAAGGAGCATGGAATGTATGAAGTGTATGAGGAATGGGTAGGGGCTTGAGCTGGCATGGAGGAGACATGGGATGTGACAGAGGTGAAGGCTAAGAGGGTCTACAAGCTTTTTAAACAACTTGTCCAAAGTCTCAGAGAACCATGACAGGCCTGATAACCACCCTAACTCAGCACTCACCCATTCTCTGGCTGCCCATGATCTGCTAACAGAGTTGGTGGACCTGATTCTCTCCCCCACTCCCACCCTCACAACTGGAGACAAAATTGGGTGCAGTGCAGGCATTGAAACTGAGGCAAGTCTGCCAAATCAGAACATTTCCTGATTCGAGCTACCTGTCTCAGCAACAAATATCCAGCTGTAGTTAGATTGTGCTGTAGAACTCAGCAAGCCATACAAACGTGAGGGACTGCTCTGTTGTATTTCAACCGTATAATCATAGGGCAATCATGCCTGTACTGCAGCAACTGCCAAGGCCTTTGCAATGTATTTAAGCTGCTGCACTGGTAACCATTCAGCAGAATTGCTCTTGCAGAATTTACTGTGCCAAATTAACATAATTGAGATGTTTCTATCCCTCATATTCAGTCAGGCACTAATCTCTGGTGCCACTGTTAAAATTCACTGATTGGATATTCTATCATGTTGATGATATCATAAATCACTTTGGTCATATACACCATGCTACAAGTTTATAAGAAGCCTGCTTATCAAATTAGGCTTATTTTAATACAGCAAGAAATCTGTACCTCCTTCATTACCAAAAGAAATGGACCTGTGAATTCTGTGGTGTTTTTCTCTCAGTAGTAAACACACTTGCCAATTTCATCCTCAGAAATATGGATATTTGAGACCCGGTGGTTTAAATAGAATTTCCTGAGTAACGCATTCTTATCATTTAATTATTTCCTTAGAGTGCAATATATCTTCAATTACTTGGGGTGCTATTCAACCAAAGAATATTGTACCATTTCCTTCTGACTTCTGTGTTGTGATGTTGGAGAGAAGGCACTGTACTCAAACTCTACTGCCCCTCCCTGGATGAGTTCTAGTTGACTTTGATGTCCTGGGTCAGCAACACAGAAACAGAAAACTGTACAGGCAAAAACAGACCCCATCCAAGAAGACCACAATTGCGGACTGGTTTGTCAGCCAAGTATCCATCAAGTACTGGTAGAAAGCAGCAGCTACACAGGTCCTAAGACCCAAATATCCAGTGGATTGCTTTGAATTACCTTCAGCAGTGCTCTTCTGTTTACTGGCTCATGCACATTCGCTGTTAACTTCTTGGGATAATCCTGCATCGATCTGTCTCATGGTGACAACTACAAAATAAAACTTGCAGTAAAACGTCCCCACCTGTCTTAACATGCCTGTTTTGGACCTGTGTCTGCAATAGACACAGTCCTAGGATCAGCCTACACCTCACTCTGGAAAGGTCCAGAGATCTTGGTACAATGTAGAGTGCGGAGATCCAGCATACCAAGTCTCTGCCACCTCTCGCCCTAGCAGAGTTGCTCAGGGATCAATGTCCAAGAAAACTGACCTCAGCTTCTGAGAGTAAGCAGATCCATGAGGGCTCGAGGGAGCTAGGGTACACTTGCTGTACCTACATGCATGAATGAAGTCTGAATGTTACAATGAGCACAGCTGCCATATTGGGAGAACTGAACTAAAGAGAAAGCAAACGGATGTGAACAAAATACAGCTGCAGTATCACAGCTCTTCCAACAAACCCAGACAAAAACGATGCCTTAAGGTCCTTTGCAAGTAGCAATGACGGGTGATCTAGTATTAATCCAACTTGTTCATCACAGTATTTTGTGTCATTTGATATGCCATTTACAATGATTGATTCGTGCACAATTTTTCCAGAAACCATTTAGGTCTGTGATACTACCTTGTGTTGTTCTAATAGTTGGACAGTACCTGCCCATTCTGGCTCACATGGAGGATTCACACTACATCATAATTGTAGCTCTGGTTTTCTCCCACAGTCCTAACATAAGAACATAAGAAATAGGAGCAGGAGTAGGCCATCTAGCCCCTCGAGTCTGCCTCGCCATTCAATAAGATCATGGCTGATCTGTTGTGGCTCAGTTCCACATTCCTGCCCTCTCCCCATAACCCTTAATCCCCTCGCTTATCAAAAACCCATCAACCGCATCTTAAAAATATTTAGCAAGGCAGCCTCCACCACCTCAACAGGCAGAGAATTCCAGAGATTCACCACCCTTTGAGTGAAGAAGTTCCTCCTCAACTCCGTTCTAAATCGCCCCCCCTTTATCTTGAGGCTGTGCCCCCCAGTCCTACTATCCTTTCTGAGCGGGAAGAGTCTCTCCACCTCTATCTAATCCATCCCATTCATCATCTTACACGTCTCAATGAGATCTCCCCTCATTCTTCTAAACTCTAACGAGTACAAGCCTAATTTATTCAGCCTCTCCTCATAGCTCAACCCCCTCAACTCCGGCATCAGCCTAGTAAACCTCCTCTGCACTCCCTCCAAGGCCAAAATATCCTTGTGTAAGTGCAGCGACCAAAACTGCACACAGTACTCCAGCTGCAGCCTCACCAATGCCCTATACAGCTGCAGCAAGACCTCCCTACTTTTATATTCAATCCCCCTCGCTATGAAGGCCAGCATCCCATTAGCCTTCCTGACCACCCGCTGCACCTGCAAGCTGGGTTTTTGCGACTCGTGCACAAGGACCCCGAGGTCCTTTGCACCGTCGCCTGCTGCAGTTTTTTGCCACATAAGTAATAGTCCTTGCCACCATTATTCCTACCAAAATGGACCACCTCGCACTTGCCAACATTAAATTCCATTTGCCATTTCCTGGCCCATTCACCCAGCCTATCTAGATCCTTCTGCAGACTCTCCACACCCTCCGTGCAATTTGCCATTCCACCAATCTTGGTGTCATCAGCAAATTTCGACACCATACACTCAGTTCCCTCCTCCAGATCATCTATCTAAATGGTAAATAGCTGAGGCCCCAGCACCGACCCCTGAGGCACTCCATTAGTCACCAACCGCCAATCCGAATAGCACCCATTAACCCCCACTCTCTGCCTCCTATTTGACAACCAATCCTCTATCCACGTTAACACCCTACCCCCAACTCCATGCCCCCTGACCTTCTGCAATAACCTCTTGTGAGGTACCTTGTCAAACGCCTTCTGAAAATCAAGAAAGACCACATCCACCGGCTCTCCTCCATCCACCGCCCTAGACACATCCTCATAGAACTCCAATAAATTTGTCAGACACGACTTCCCCTTAACGAAACCGTGCTGCGTCTGCTCTATCAAGCAATTCCCCTCAAGATGCCTCGCTATTTCCTCCTTGATGACGGATTCTAACATTTTACCTACAACAGACGTTAAACTAACCGGCCTATAATTCCCTGCCTTTTGCCTGGCACCCTTCTTAAACAACGGCGTAACATTAGCCGTTTTCCAATCTTCCGGCACTTCCCCGGAATCCAGCGACGTCTGGAAAATAACCACCAAGGCATCCACTATCACCTCCGCCATTTCTTTCAGAACCCTCGGATGCATTCCATCTGGTCCTGGGGACTTGTCCACAATCAGTCCCTCCAGTCTGTCGAGCACTGCCTCTCTAGTAACAATAATGTCATTGAGACCCTCCTGTCCTACCATCTTTCCATCTCTAACACCCGGCAAATTATTCACGTCTTCCTCCGTGAAGACTGAAGCAAAAAAGTTATTCAAGACCTCAGCCATTTCGCCATCCCCTACCACTAAGTCCCCCCTCTCATCCTCTAAGGGTCCAACGTTCACCCTAGCCAGCCTCTTCCTTTTTATATATTTATAAAAACTCTTGCTATCCTTTTTTATATTAAGCGTTAGCCCAGCTTCATAGTTTCTCCTACCCTTCTTTATCAACTTCTTTGTCAATCTTTGTTGACATTTAAACCTCTCCCAATCCTCTTCTCGCCCACTACTCTTAGCCACTCTAAACGCCTCCGCTTTTAATTTAACACTTCCCTTCACCTCCTTTGTTATCCACGGCTTATTACCTCTCCTCCTACGGTCCTGATTAACCATTGGATTAAATTTCTGCTGAGCACCAAGAAAGATCTCCTTAAAGATCCTCCACTGCTCCTCAGCAGACCTACCTTCCAATGCGCTCCCCCAGTCAACATTTGCCAATTCTTCTCTCATCCTACCGTACTCCCCTCTGTTCAAAGGACGCTTGTCCGGGAACCCACTTTCTCCTCCTCCATCTGCACCAGAAACTCCACCATACAATGATCACTCTCCCCAAGAGGATCCTTCACCGCAAGGTCCCTAATTCTACCTGCCTCATTACATAGCACCAGATCCAAGATAGCTCGCTCCCTCGTTGGCTCCAAAACACACTGTTCAAGGAAACTATCCCGGCAGCATTCCAAGAACTCCTCCTTGAGCCCACCGCGTCCAACATGGGTCGACCAGTCAATATGTAGATTGAAATCTCCCATAATTATGGCCGTCCCATTCCTGCACGCCGCACTTATTTGCACGTTAACAGCCCGCCCCACCTCCAGATCATTATTCGGTGGCCTATAGACGACACCCACCAGCGTCTTCCTCCCTTTGCTGTTCCTAATCTCCACCCACAATGATTCCACGTTCTGCTCTTTGGTTCCTATATCATCCCTTGCTACCACCCTGATGCTATCCTTAATCAGCAGAGCTCCCCCCCCCGCCCCTTTTTCCTCCCGCCTATCCTTCCGAAACAAAGACGTGCAGGTTACATGGACTGGCCACGCTATACATAAGAACATCAGAAATAGGAGCAGGAGTAGGCCATCTGGCCCTTCGAGCCTGCCCCGCCATTCAATAAGATCATGGCTGATCTGTCGTGGCTCAGTTCCACTTTCCCGCCCTCTCCCCATAACCCTTAATCCCCTCTCCTATCAAAAACCCATCAACCCGCTTCTTGAAAATATTTAGCGAGGCAGCCTCCACCACTTCAACGGGTAGAGAATTCCAGAGATTCACCACCCTTTGAGTGAAGAAGTTCCTCCTCAACTCCGTTCTAAAACACCCCCCCTTTATCTTGAGGCTGTGCCCCCTAGTCCTACTGTCTTTTTTGAGCGGGAAGAGTCTCTCCACCTCTATCCTATCCATCCCATTCATCATCTTATACGTCTCAATGAGATCTCCCCTCATTCTTCTAAACTCCAACGAGTACAAGCCTAGTTTATTCAGCCTCTCCTCATAGCTCAACCCCCTCAACTCCGGTATCAGCCTAGTAAACCTCCTCTGCACTCCCTCCAAGGCCAAAATATCTTTGCGCAGGTGCGGCGCCCAAAACTGCACATAGTACTCCAGCTGCGGCCTCACCAATGCCCTATACAGCTGCAGCAAGACCTCCCTACTTTTATATTCAATCCCCTTCGCTATGAAGGCCAGCATCCCATTTGCCTTCCTGACCACCTGCTGCACCTGCAAGCTGGGTTTTTGCGACTCATGCACAAGGACCCCGAGGTCCCTCTGCACCGTCGCCTGCTGCAGATTCTCGCCACGTAAGTAATAGTCCTTCCTACCAAAGTGGACCACCTCACACTTGCCAACATTAAATTCCATTTGCCATTTCCTGGCCCATTCGCCCAGCCTATCTAGATCCTTCTGCAGACTCTCCACACCCTCCGCACAATTTGCCGTTCCCCCAATCTTGGTGTCATCCGCAAATTTCGACACCCTACACTCGGTTCCCTCCTCCAGATCATCTATATAAATGGTAAAAAGCTGAGGCCCCAGCACCGACCCCTGGGGCACTCCACTAGTCACCATCCGCCAATCCGAATAGCACCTGTTGACCCCCACTCTCTGCCTCCTATTTGACAACCAATCCTCTATCCACGCTAACACCCTACCCCCAACTCCAAGTCCCCTGACCTTCTGCAATAACCTCTTATGAGGTACTTTGTCAAACGCCTTCTGAAAATCCAGAAAGACCACATCCACCGGCTCTCCTCTATCGACCGCCCTAGACACATCCTCATAGAACTCCAGTAAATTTGTCAGACACGACTTCCCTTTAATGAAATCGTGCTGCGTCTGCTCTATCAAGCAATTCCCTTCAAGATGCCTCGCAATTTCCTCCTTAATGACAGATTCTAACATTTTACCTACCACAGACGTTAAACTAACCGGCCTATAATTCCCCACCTTTTGCCTGGCACCCTTCTTAAACAACGGACCACCCCTTAGGTGTCCTAATTTGCCTAGATTAAGGAGATCAATGAGGTAAATACGTGAGGTTATGGGAAAGGGCCTAACTGGGATCCTCTGTCAGACAGTCAGTGCAGACCTGATGGGCCAAAACACCTTCTTCTGCATCATAGAACTCTATGAGAATGCATGGCATAGCTAAAATGTTCTGAAGTTCTCCAAGTTTAGTTAAAATCAGTATGAAATTGTAATTCTCTGGATATGTAACAGAAGGGAAAGCAACAGAGAGCTAGCTCCAATTCCCCAAAACAACAAACCTGTTTACACGTTACCTTAGGCTAGGATTTAAATAGCCAATCTTGGTTTTCTCTCTTTCAATTGCTACTTTGCATTTCATTTGCATGCAAACTGCACAAGCTCAATTAAAGTTATGGCTTTAACTAAAAGCAAGACGCTGCAACTGCTGAAGATCTGAAATGAAAACAAAGTGCTGAAAATCCTGGCTGCCCTTTCTTGAGGTGACAACTTTTGTCTTCCCAACACTTCCCTCCACCTGGACTGTTATCCTGTTAGCCAACCACTCCAGACCTAACTATGATGATGCATTCCACAGGCAGCCGGGCCTACAGAACTGTTGGAAGGCATCCTCCAAGGCCACTCCCTACCGAAAGCCAGCTGCCTCCCACCATGTAGCAGCCACTGAAGTAGCACCGAATGGGGGTACCAGGTTAAACAAAAGTACACAGAAGACATGTACTGAGTGAATATACCAGATAATATGCAAAAGGTATGATTTGATTTATAAATTTGGAATGTTTATTTTCTGGCTATTTTTATTTTTGTGGTCAAGCAGATTCTGTCATAGCTCGCCCAAAGTGAAGGCAAGGTGTGGGATTGTTGGTGAAAAAGAGATATTTGAATTGCGCTTACAGATTTCACACTCAGATGAGTTCTTCATGGATAGCACAGGTAGAAGTGGCTGTCTAAGCTACCTGCTCTCATCCACTTGCTAGAGATCTTCTTCTTATAGCTCCTGTTCCTCCTCATGCTCTTCCTCCAAAGCTGCTTACCGTTACCAGTGATGAAGCTGCCCTTCATGATTGTGAGGTTATGCAGCATGGAAAAGACCACCACAAATCTTGAAACACGCTCTGCCATTCCTCCAGAACACTTCAGGCAGTAGAAGCAATTTTTCAGCCTGCCAATTTCATGTGTTAGCTTGGTTTTCATTGTATGACTGTAACACTACATTCTCATTTCCTTCTCTATGTACAGTATGTTTTGTCTGTATAGCATGCAAGAAACAATATTTTTCTCTGCATGTTAATACATGTGACAATAATAAATCAAATCAAATGCGTGCTGTCCATGCGTGTGTATGCGTGGCCATCTGAGTATATTGGCAGAGTATGGCCTTTGTCTACCAATAGTTGTCATCCTTTGCTTCATTGTACAGCTAGCAGAGTGGACTGCCTGCTATTGAATACATAACTGCTGCCAGAACACCATCAACCTGCATTACTGGTGTCTACGGTCATGTGCCAGCTGAACATTGAGGATGTGGAATCCCTTTCGGTTTCACTTTCCGGCAAAAGTGCAAAACAATGTGTGTGCAGTCAACAGCATCCTGCACAATGGGGAAATCCTGCAATTCTAATGGAGCTGCATGTTCATTTTGTCTGTTGCACACAGAAGGTCATGAGGGCCCTCTATTTATATTGTGAGCTGGCTGCATTTAATTCTCTTGTCAGAGAGAAACAGTGGACAGAAAACAGCCAAATGTTACAAGTATTTCCAGCTTCTGGAAAGAGTCAAACACAAAGGTTCATTATTATGGTCATCTTCACAGTCACGGACAATGTCATCCTTGCTTTGGGGTTGCAGTCACAGCTGCAGCAGCAGGCAGATTTCAGTGAGGGTGTTCTTGCTGGAGTGCAAATGTTGCTCTTTTTCTCACTGAGGATCCGCTAGGAGAGTTATTCCATGAATACCCTGAGCAGGCAAGGCCTCCTTCTGAGAGCCCTTCCCTCCCTCCCCCCCACTACCTTTTGGAACCTCAGTTCATTTTCCCAGCCATGTATTCCAAAGGGTGGCACTTAACACCGTTGCCTCATAGTGCCAGCGGCCCAAGTTCAATTCTGGCCATGATGATTGTGTGGAATTTGCACGTTCTGCATAAGTTTTCTCTGGGTGCTCCAGTTTTCCCTCTCTGCCCAAATGTGTGTAGGTTAGGTGGATTGGCTATGCTAAATTGTCCCTTAGTGTCTCAAGGGGTGCAAGTTAGATGGATTAGACATGGTAACCGTGCAGGATTACAGAGTACGGCAGAGGGAAGTGGAATGGAAGGCCCGGGTGGGATGCTCTTTTAGAGAGTTGGTGCAGACTCGGTGAGCCAAACGACTTCCTTCACTGCAGGGACTGTATGGAATGTCTACCAGTGCACCCAAGTCTGGAAACAACTCATTTGTACAGAAGCCTTCAGTCAACTAACAGTCCATCAGCACCTCCTGAACACTGAGGAATTGAAACAACTATGGAAAGCTTCAACAATTGCAGAATCACAGCAACAGCTTAGAAGAAATCACCCAGAAACTAACCAGCAAGTAGTTGATGATCTCTTTAAATAGCATTGAGTGTCCAGCTGTGCAACGTCAAGAACTGGCATTACTTGGAACACTGAGCTCCAAAATAGCACCACAATGTCAAATTAGCAACTGCATGCTGCTTGACATCATGGTCTCGCTGCTCTGCATTCTTGCAGCAAACATTCATTCCACATGATAATACCCTCACCAACATCATGTCCAGCATAAATTGCCCCACAAGTGTGCACATCTGCTGTGCATGCCATTGTGGAAACCTACAGGCACTTAGAAAACAGGCACGAGTGAGCCTTATTCGTCAGCCTAATACTGGTGCACCTATAACGTTATTGTATGACTTGAAGAGGCAGAGTTCACTTTGTTAAACCTTGGATTCTTCTCGAGTTCTCTGACTTAAGGCAGGTCTAACCCACAGTGCCATGAGCTCCACTGTGGGTAGGATAAGCAAGCAGGTCCCAAATCTACCTGAGTCAGAATGCGCAGGGTCAAGTCTTATGCAGTTGGCACCAATCTGATCCACACAATTCATTACCCCACTGCAAGCAGTTAGAGTTGCTGTGGCAACATATATTTTTACATGCATTTTGTAGCCTGGAGCTATGGATCGTGGTGGTAGAGGCTCCAACTTCCTTCCATCATACAGCCAACATGGAATCTCTCCCACTTTTACCACCTATCATTGGCATAACTCTTGGCCATTGAGTCCAACTTCAGAGACCTGGTGCTTCTGACTCAGGGGCAGGCACTCTGTGCCACAAGATCTCAAACCTTGAGCTACTCCTTTCAAATGAGGTTATAAATTAATGACATGTACATATGCAAATTTATGTATTTTTGCCCCAGTTTAATTTGCAGTCCTAAGTCTGGTGTCCAGTTAAATAGAATCCCTCCATTTTACTTTAACTGACAAAATGATATCTGCTAGTTGCTAGGTAACACCATAACATCAAGTGCTCATGTCACTTTAAATCTGTGTCATCTCATTCTTGACCCTTTTTTGAGGGAGTTTCTTTCTTTCTTTCTTTCTACTTTGTCTAGCCCCTTCATGATTTTGAACATCTCTATCAAACCTCCTCTTAGCCTTCCTCCCTCCAAGGAGAGCAGTCCCAACCTCTCCAATCTATCCTCAGTTTCTTATCACTGGAACATTCTTGTAAACCTCTTCTGGACAAACCACTTCTTTGTGCCGCACAAAAGGTTGCTTTAGAAGGTTAGGGGGCATGGAGTTGGGGGTAAGGTGTTAGCATGGATAGAGGTTTGGTTGTCTAATAGGAGGCAGAGAGTTGGTATCAATGGGTGCTACTCTAATTGGCGGTTGGTAACTAGTGGAGTGCCGCAGGGATCGGTGCTGGGGCCTCAGCTATTTACTATTTATATAGATGATCTGGAGGAGGGGGCTGAGTGTAGGGTGTCAAAATTTGCTGATGACACAAAGATGAGAGGAAAAGCAAATTATGCAGAGGATGTGGAAAGTCTGCAGAGGGAGCTGGATAGGCTGAGCAAGTGGGCGAGGACCTGGCAGATGGAGTACAATGTTAGCAAGTGTGAGGTTATCCACTTTGGCAGGAATAATAGTAGGAGGGATTACTATTTAAAGGGCGAAAAGCTGCAGCATGCTACAGTGCAGAGGGACCTGGGGGTCCTAGTGCATGAGTCGCAAAAACCCAGTCTGCAGGTGCAGCAGGTGATCAAGGCGGCGAATGGGATGCTGGCCTTTATAGCGAGGGGGATAGAATATAAAAGCAGGGAGGTCTTGCTGCAACTGTACAGGGTACTGGTGAGGCTGCAGCTGGAGTACTGTGTGCAGTTTTGGTTGCCGCACTTGCGGAAGGATATTTTGGCCTTGGAGGGAGTGCAGAGGAGGTTCACTAGGCTGATACTGGAGATGAGGGGGTTGGACTATGAAGAGAGGCTGAATAGACTGGGTCTGTACTCGTTGGAGTTTAGAAGGATGAGGGGGGATCTTGCAGAGATGTATAAGATAATGAAGGGGATGGATAGGGTAGAGGTAGAGAGATTCTTCCTGCTCAGAAAGGACAACAGGACTAGAGGGCACAGCCTCAAGATAAGGCGGGGGCAGTTTAGAACAGAGTTGAGGAGGAACTTCTTCATTCAAAGGGTGGTGAATCTCTGGAATTCTCTAACCGTTGAAGTGGTGGAGGCTACCTTGCTAAATATATTTAAGACACGGGTAGATAGGTTTTTGGTAGGCAAGGGAATTAAGGGTTATGGGGAGAAAGCAGGAAAGTGGAACTGAGCCACTTCAGATCAGCCATGATCTTATTGAATGGCGGGGCAGGCTCAAAGGGCTAGATGGCCTACTCCTGCACGTACTTCTTATGTTCTTATGGACCCTCTCCAATGCGTTCACATCCTTCCTACAGTGCGGTACCCAGAACTGCACACAATACACCAGCTGAGATCTAACTAGTGTCATGTATTTGAGGAATCTGAACTGGCAACAAAGCTTTCCTGAATGGTCAGAAGAGTTTTAATATCTTAATCACATGGCTAAAGAAGTCTAGTCTTCAAAGCTCCTTCATACACCCCAACTGCTATCTCTTATGACCATCAGTGAAGGTCTATTTACTATGGAAAACACAAGATGTTAGATGACTACGTGTGGCTCTCCAGGATCCCGTGGTTTAGTCATGGATAATCTACAAAAAAAAACACCCAACGATGATTCTGCGACACTGTTCTTGCACAAATGTTAATGTTCCTTTTGATTCATTGGATTAACCTTGGAAATAATTAAATATAAAACTATGAATGTTCTTGACAATAAAAGTTCAATACAGAATTAGTATGCCGAGTATTTCAAACACTAGGGAATCAGCAAATTATTCTCCTTGGGGATAGTGAGGCTTTTTTGCATTAACAATGCAGAAAAATGTATGTTCAATGTTCATATTGAACATTTACAACTGACATTAATTTAAACGTCAAAAGCAAGCAAAACGGTAACAAATGTCAATCGGGTAAATCAGGGATACAAAATGTAGAATTATACATATGCAGATTTTTTTTAAATACACACAGAACCAGTAAGCAGGAATACAATAAGTGTCTAAAATAGTTGTAATATTTTTTTTAAAAAAGGGTTAAAAAGAAGTTGGTAAAACTGACAGAGCATGTGTTTTCTGAAATATTTCCAATAATATTGAGAAATCTATTTTCAAAAATGCACAGGTTAGTTGATTGGCCATGTTAAATTGACTCCTAGGTATTAGGGGATTAGCAGGATAAATATGTGGGGTTGCGGGAATAGGGTCTGATGGGACTTTTTCGGTGCAGGCTCATGGGCTGAATGGCCTCCTTCTATGATTGGTAAATGTTTTAAAAAGCATAGGGTTTCTATGACTGGTAAATATTTTAAATTTTTTTAAAAAGCGTCATCTACTGAAGGAGCATCAGTATGATTTGAGGAAAGGGACATCATGTTCAAATAAACCACTGGATGTTTTAAAATATATTACTGACAAAATGCAAATTTCAAATATACTCAGATTATTAGAAAACATTTGTATGGCTTTACATTGGCATAAATGGTGAAGCTAACTGAGTTACAGAATAGCAAACAAAATAAAAAAAAGTGGGCAGAAAATTAGTAGGATAAGTTAAACAGGATGAATAGGCTCTCTTTTCAGGTTAAGGAAAAATTAAGTAATCATTAGACATTCACTAATTTAGAACACAAAATGGACTAGCAACTAGGTTGTGCCATTTTTGGATTCACAAACTGCAATTTGCGACCTCATGCCATCGTTTCCCACGGAGGTAGGTAGGCAGCACTCCAATCTGGTACTGCTGTTGCGTTTAACTGACTGTAGCAGTGGTCCAAGTGGAGCCTGCGCTGTTGCTTGCCTGAGCACTTAGTAGGGGGCCAGGCATCATGCGCTGATAGCATGTGGTGCAGCCAGCCTGCTACTCTTTATGACTGTTACTCTTAATGGGGGAAATAAAAATCGCTAGAGACTGCTGCTAAATGCTATTGCTACAATTCAAAAGAAAAAAGATGGAACACTAGGACAAAGAGGGGTCTACTAGATTCATGGGTAAAGCACTGGAAACCTTATCCATGGAGGTGGAGGGTGAAAGATGCGAAGTCCTGTGAGATGGGAGGGGGGAAGCTAGGAGCAGCTCAGCAGGTGGTCAGAGAGGTCAATTTCCAGGTTTTGGTATCAGGCATCTGGTAAGTGTTGTAAATCCTTTGATCTCATGTGGGTGGTCGAGGTAGTGAATGTTTCTCCGCATAACATCCCCTACCATCATAGCACCAATCTCTCATGCTGCTGAATGCACACAGCCCCATTATACACTCATTATCAGTTGCTAGCACACAGGACTGTCACTTAATATCCAGATAATCAACCACATCTTTACACACTTTCTAATGATGCCAGTCTCACACTTAACTCCTGCTGCTTTCACATACCTCCAGCTATTCAGTTGCGGCCAGTACATCAGTCAAACATTGCGCAGGACAATCACTGACATTCTGCCCTCGCTCTTACAGAACAAGGTGCAACAGAATAAAAGGGAGCAGAGAAAAGGAACAACAATATGGGTATCTCCTGAGCCCAACAGAAGAGATGGCCCTCTGTGTTGTGGGCTGATTTTGACAGGACAGTGATACTGTATGTCTCTGCTGCAGTGAACTATGTCTATCCTGACTATACTTTCCCTAACGATCACTCATTCCTATTTACTCCCCACACATTTATGTGTCTTCCTGTACCACGTATCCAGTATTGTTAAAACACTAAGGATGAGTGTACATTCAGACATTATGATCTTTCTCAACTCCCATTACACTCTCATCCTGCTATCTATCATGATGAGCAAGCTTCAAGTAGCGAGACCATGGACTTTTCTCCCCAAGTCTCTTCCTCATTCCAACCTTCTCCTTTCTTACTTCCTGTTTACAGATGTATACTCAAGAACAGTCTGTCGCTCACAACCAGCAGCTCACGTACAGACACTGCATGTACACCCGAAGGACACCACTGGAATCTGTACGTAATGCTCTACTGGACATGAGCAGAATGCAGCCAGGCCACAGGAAATGACAGTTCAGACAAATGAGCCAAATGAACTGGACTAACCATATAAATACTGTGGCCAAAATCTTCTGTCCTCACTTGCAACTGGGATTGAATGGCGTTTTGGCTGGAATGCCAAATTTTCCATTCTCCCTCGCAATGGGTCCTGCCACAGGCGGGACTGGAAAATCCTGTCCTGTGGTTTAAAAGCTAGGTCTAGGAACTGGGAATCCTGCTGTGAGTAACTCACCTCCTGATTCCCCAAATCCTGTCCACTATCTACAAGGTGCTAGTCAGGAGTGCAATGGAATACTCACCAAATGCCTAGATGTGTGCAGCTCCAACAACACTTAAGAAGCTTAACACCACCCCAGACAAAGCAGTGGATGGGGTGCCATTCACTCCTTCAACTACCAAAGCACTGTGGTAGCAGTGTATACCATCTACAAGAATTCACAAAGTTTCCTTAGACAGAATGTTGCAAATGCACAACCATTACCATCCAGAAGGACAAAGGCAGCAGGCACATAGGGACATCACCAACTGGAAATTTCCCTTTGAATTACTCGCCATCCTGACTTGAAAATAAATTGCTGTTCCTTCACCATTGTTGGGTCAAAATCTTGGAACTCTCCTGAATAGCAGCTCACCATTACCTTCTGAAGGGAAATTAGGGATGGGCAATTTATGCTGGTCTAGACAGTGATGCCCACATTCCATAAGCGAATATAAAAACACAATCACAAGCCTTCCCAAAAGGAAGGAATTCAAAAATATATAGCATTGATGTGGTGGATGTAGGGATAGCTGTGCTCCAACATTGGTTAAGATAAAGGAAGTACTTAACCCTTCTATAAATTTACCATGAATATTAGATTGGAATCTTCTTTGCATCCATTCACATATAACACTATCTTTCCCCTTCAATAGAAAACCGATTTCTGTCTGGTTTATTCAAAAATAGTGCACTGCCAACTAGACGAGTTAATATGTTAAATTATTTGATTTATTCAATTAAAACTGTAAATACTCGATTTGGTAATGTTCACAATTAAAAGTATTCATGGACCAAAACTACCCTAGGAACTGACAAGCTAGAACATTGCCTTGCATTATGCTTGTAGATATATCTGGATTTATTAAGAATTTACAGCGGTTTCAAATGAAGCATTCAAAAGATCAATTAGCAGTAAAAGGTTCCACTAGGTTTCAAATGTTTTCTAGAATTGAGCTGACCTGGACACCTGTTCTTGGGGGCGAAAGTACATATCAGTAATTCCATGTCATCTTACATACATACTGATTTGAACTGAAAAATCTGTAGTAGGAAAACAACTGAACTCTCTTCTGATCAGTACATTCCAAATTTTATCCCTTAAGTAATAATATCAAATGTTTCAACATTTCAATCAGATTCAAGACAAATTTAACTTCAAAACCGTTCTAGCTACTAATTTCCAATTTAACCTGAATACCTGTTACTGCCGTTGCAAGCAGACATGGCTGCAGGCATCACAAAGAGTCTCACCTTCCATACTGCACTCTGTGCCTGCAGGAAGCTGCTTTGCAGATTCAACCAATGAGCATTATTGATCTCTGCTTCGACACGAGCAAAAAACAAAAGCAGGCAATAACTTCTACTGTAGCCACGAGAAAGTTTGGCTTGGAAAGATCAGAGTAAGAATTGTAGTAACATCCAACTCATCTAAATATTTGCCTTTCATCTTTGGAACATAATAATAGATATCAACTTCTGTATTTCTTGTAGAGAACATATTTGGACAGGATGCTATCATTTTTCCAACATTTCATTTAATTGAAAAATAAATTGTAGGAGGACACAGTGAATTGAAACAAAGCGCAGAGGGAGGGAGAATGCGACAAGCTCAGTGAGATTTTCCAACCACGCTCACCCCAAAACTGGAAAATCCTGCCTGAAGTTGACGGACCTTTATATGGTCCACCTCCCTGCCCGCTATAATACCTGTGGCGGGCGGGACAGGACAATCCCGGTCAAACAGAGAGAGAGAGAGAGAGAGAGAATGGCGGCAGATCAATGATTTTAAAATAACATGTAGGAAGACAGACAGCAGCAGACTCAGCCAGAATGTTACCATCCAGCCCATCACGGGAACTGGAGCGGGCAATGGGGCAATCCATCCCCAGGCGGGATTTTATGATTTTGGGATGAATGAGGCAGTGAAATCCCACTCAGCGAGTTTAAAATGCATAAGGGTAGGAGAGCAAAAGCGAGAAAGAGACAGAGAATGGACCCAGTGAGTTTTAAGAAAGCATGGGTGCAGAAACAGAGAGTGTGGAAAACCAGACTGTGGCTGTAGACTGGTCATGATCTGAGAAAGATCAAAGTGGGATGTCACAGGGTAAGTGATTGCCGGTGAGTATTTTTCTTCATTCGTCTTTCAAAATTCAGGCAATTTATTGGTAACTGTAAGATGTTATTAGTTTTAGTAACACTTACAACAGAAATAAAGCTTACTAGTAACTGAGTTTATTAATTATAAATATATTAACAAATATAAATTAATTAATACACAATAAAGATGGTAGAGCAGGCAGTGTGTGTGGAGCAGATGGATGTCAGTGTGATCCATGGCACCCTTGTCTGCAGCTTAGGGAGCTTTGTCTCAGTGTTAACGCGCTGGTGGTCGAGCTACAGGCACTGTGATACATCAGTGAGGGGGAAAGCTAACTGAATACTTGGCAATTTGATTTGCTCAGTGGTCAGAGGCAGGGAGGTGTGACTTTGAGTAAGATAGGCAAGGGCATCGAGAAGGTAGAATTGAAACAGCCTCGGTCTTTGTAATCATCCCATGGGTTTGAGGTTCTCACAGCTTTTTACTGACAAAAGTGGAGCTACAAGGTGGATGAACGAACAAACCTTGACACCATGGTACAGGAAGACATTTAACAAAGGGGAGTAAATAGCAATGTGTGGTAAAATATAGTCAGGAGGATAGACATTGTTCTCTGCAGCTGAGAGCAAGAGTCCAGAACGCTGTGTAGTTGTCAGCCTAGTGCCAGTGGTTGCTCAACGCTGAAGAGGAACATGCAATGGCAGGGGAAGGGTCCAGTTGTCGTGGTCCAAATGGATATGAATGGCTTAGACGGGCCTAGGAAAGAGTTAGGAATTATGGCTGGCCAGGGGCTAAATTAAAAAAAAACCTAAGAAGTAATAATCTCTGGATTATTACCTGAGCCATGAGCAAATGTGTCTAAGGAAATAATTTAGAAGTAGTTTAGAAAAGCAAGAAAATTACAGAGACATCTAAGTGACATTTTGTGTCTATCGCTATAGAAAACCTCCCAAAGATACTTGAAAATTAAGAGGTGAAAGGAGGGAATAACTTAAAACAATCTTCATTGCCAGGGGAAATTATTAGACATAAAGACTGACAGGTCCCCAGGGCCAAATGGCCTGCATTCTTGGGTCTTAAATCCATGGCTGCCGAGATAGTAAATGCATTAATATCATCTTCCAAAATTCCAAAACACTTACAAAAAAGGGACAAACCTGAAACATAACAATGGCAAGGTAATAAAATGTGATTGCATCCAAATACCCAACTTTTAAAAACAAAAATGTTTGTCCATTCAGGAAATGAAACAAATTAGCCATAATCCACAAAAGGATCATGTTTTCCTGTGCATTAGAGAGAAACACCTGGTTATATGTAGCTTGAGGGCACCACTCAGCAATTGTGGAGCAAGATAAGGAAGTCAGCCTCCATGAGCTACTACAGCTGGTACCAGGATTAAATCCCCCAGCTTTGATGTCATTCTGCCATCTAGCTAGCTGAGCTAACTGAACTCCCTGAAACTGGAGCTGAAACATGTTAAGAAACTGCAGATATGCAAATCTATCCTGTGCACTCATCTAAATGCTAGGATAAAAATGTAAACCATAACTGTATCAATAGTCTAGATTTTTTTCTCTTTAAACCACTTAATTCTAAATTTCAAACAATATTCTTATTTAAACAATTATTTGTTAAATATGTACCAGTTTCCCAATTTCTTCTTGCATTTTGTTTGTAATTTTTGATATCTTGAAATAGAAAGTATTTTCAGCACCTTTCCCATCAAGTCCCGAAACAGTTTACAGCCATTGCTAAGTGTTATCACTGCAAAGTAGGAAAATACACCAACTAATGCATAGACAGCAAGGTCCCAGAAAGATTAATGAGATAAAAGGATTAATTAATTTGTTTGTGGCAATGTTGGTTGAGAGGGAAATGTTGATCAGGAGAAATAAAATATTTCTAAAGTGAAATATTTCTTTGTTTCTGTCTTATAATTTGCATTGATATGAAAAACAAATTGACTTTAGTAAAGCAATGTTTCAATTTAAATAAGAACATTAATAACTTTTCATTCTTTAAAATGGTGGGCCAGGCAGATCTGACTGAATATATGTATTATCCACAGTGCACTACATTTCACAGAGAGAACATTCCCCAGAAAGATTTGATTAATTGACCTAATAACAAGGATTTGCTGTTTCTGGATTTTAAACATCAGTGTGGAATTTGACTAATTGGTACATTTGCATCATTGCATAAACGAACAAAGTGTACCTTCAGAACAACGATTCAATTTATATTGGGGTATTGACCCTCCAATAAAGATGGCTAGTGTTTCTGTAGTGTCATGGTATCATGTTTATCTAACATGCAAAAGCGGTTCAAAACTAGGTAGAAACATTAACATTTACTTTGGGGTCGGTTGGCTGGACAGCTGGTTAGTGATGCAGAGCGATGCCAACAGCATGGGTACAATTCCCGTATCTGCTGAAGTTATTCATGAACGCCTGCCTTCTCAACTTTGCCCCTCCCCTGAGGTTAAATCACCACCAGTCAGCTCTCCCCCTCAAATGGGAGAAAAGCCTATGGTCATTTGGGACTATGGTGGCTTTTTAAAGCTGGTGGAATTAATTTGTTCACAGTGGTGCTATATTAGACTTAACACAATTCCCAGTGAAGTACCTTTGAAGAAACTGTGCAGAATCAATTTTCTCCCCCTTTTTGTTCCCATCCGTTCCCTACCCTCACTTTCAGGGAATATGCTCTCACTCCTCATGGTGACAGGCCCATAGCTTACTTCCAAGACAAATGTAAATATTATTTTTCCAGTGTTTTCTTGGGTGACCTAACCCAACACCCACCATCCAAATTTTTCTTCTTCCACAAGGCAATATTGTTCCACTTTCAGTGCCCCTCCAAGTAGTATCGTGAATACATTTGTAGAATCATAGAATGGTTACATGAAAGAAGGAAGCCATTTGGCTTTATTTAAAGCCAAAAAATATTTACTTCGGCTTTAAATAAAGAGTATAGGTGGCTAACATCTTGAAACTGGTTAACGTAGAAATTTCATGGACCGAATTTGTGTCTATACTGGCTCTTTGCAAGTGGTAGTTCAGCTAGTCTCATTCAGTCGCCCTTTCTTTGAAGCCCTGCAAATTATTTCTCTTCAGATAATTCACCTATTTCCTTTCAAAAGCCATAATTGAGTCTGCCTTCACCACAATTTCAGGCAGTGTTTTTCAGACCTTAACCACTGTGTAAACAGGTTTTCTCTTGTGTCGCCTTTGTGTTTTTGCCATTTACCTTAAATAGGTGTGCTGTTTGACTATTCCATCATAGGTGTAGTTTATCCCTATTTACTTTGTTCAGACCCTTCATGACCGTTAGCACCTTTAATAAATCTGCCCTCAAGGGACAACAGTGCCACTTTCTCTGATCTATCCATGTGAATCAAGTTTGTCCTTCTTGGAATCATTCTTCTAAATATTTTCTGTGCCTTTTTTTTTACACACTTACTAATGTGTGGTACCCAGAGTTGGTCATGATACTCCGATCGAGTCTAAATCAGTTTTATAAAGACTCACCATAACTTACTGTCACCTGGAAGCCTCCCCCATTGCCATTTGATTTCACTGATTCATGTAATTCCCCAGAATCAGATCTACCAATGCTTTGGGCTGAAAATGTACTGATCCAGAAAGTTCTCCTGAATTCACTTCAGAGACTCTTTCCCCCTCTCTACCCTCTACGCCATTAGACACCACTCTTAATTAAAATCCACCATTATCGTACAGCTTCCGCACTATTTTTTCACTTCCTTGCAAATTTCCTCCTCGATATCCTTTCCGACAATTGTTTACCTATAGAATAAACCCAACAATTAATGGCACCTCTACTGTTTCCAAACGCTAACCAAATAGATTTTGCCCACAACTTCTGGAGGACATCATCTTTTTCCAGCACTGTAATATTCTCCTGAAACGACACTGTTACTCCTTTTTTTCCTTCTCCATTTGACTGTCCAGACAGTACTGGTCCCACCTTAGAACCATACACAATGTCCCAAAAATCTTTAGTCCTGAGTACCCTTTGGAACTCTATCTCCAGCCATGCATTCATCTTTTCTATGCTCCTATTTCTAAACTCACTGGTGCATGGCACTGAAAGTATGCATGGTACTGAGAGTAACGTGGTTACCTTTGAGGTCCTGCTTGCTAGTCTCCTTCCTAGCTGTCGTCATAAGTTTAACAAACAGCTTAGCAATGCCAGTATATCAGATTTCTACTGTTGGCAAATAACCACCAATAATTATTGCTTACAACTTTAATGTGCTGAACACAAATGCAGGATGTATCACTGAGTTAAACAGGAAATAGCTTTAGGAACCTGCATGCTATCTCCATGATTGTACAAACTTTTCAAACAATATATTCTTATAACTAAGCCACTGCATTCAAAGTACCAGCTCATTCAATGGGTATTTAGCACCACATTCCCAATCTTCTGCTTTAAACACACTGCTTCACCACTATAATTGTCCATTAGGCTGCTCAATGCCAGGTACAACTAGCTCAACCATATATGGCGCATGCTCCTAATTTTTATAGTTGAGGCAATGAATATTAATTTACATATTTATGAAATCTAATAGCCGTTTCAGGTGTTTTGCCCAAGTCACTCTGGTACATAGTGCAATCCCAACGTGGGACTCAACCATTTGGAAGTCTTACTGATGTTAAGCCAGCAAAACGGAAAATTGAGAGTTCATAGATCATAGAATCCCTACAGTGCAGCAGGAGGCCATTTAGCCCATTGAGCCCGCACCGACAACAATCCCACACAGGCACCATCTCTGTAACCCCATGTATTTATCCTGCTCTACGCTCTGACACCAAGGGTCAATTTAGCATGGCCAATCCACCTAACCCGCACATCTTTGGAGTTTGGGACGAAACCAGAGCACCCAGGGAAAACAGAACACCACGCAGACGTGGTGAGGACATGCAAACTCCACACACTCACCTAAGGTCTGAAGTGAACCCAGGTCTCTGGTGCTGTGAGGTAGCAGTGCTAACCACTATGCCACTGTTGAATCTTTTCTCACCATATCCAGAAACAAATAGGCAAGGTTGCACTTTATCGTTAAAAGCTGGGCTTTTGAGTAGAGGCTTGAATCAGCATTCAATTATTTTGTCCCTTATAAAAGATCTGCAAGCAGATACTCCCACAGAAAGATACGGTTTACTAGTCCTTCTACTTCTTTCAAAATTCTCAGTAAAAAGAAAAACACCTGCAAATGAAATGAATGAATTATTTATATGGAAATAAAAGCAAAAAAAAATTGAGCCCTCTCTATCCACACCATTTTATTTTTCAGCAATATCAATGGTAAGTAGTTAAAGAATGGAAAATATGGCCCTCTCTTTCTGCAGAGTCAAATCTGTGCAGGTAAGAAATGATTGGATATTTTAAAATGTTACTGTAACTTTGGCATCTAAACACATCTGGTCAATCATGCTTTGTTCCTTGTTCCACATTGTTTTGATTTATGCAGTGTCATAAATGCATGACAAACTGGCCCCATAATTTAGAATTAGTTTCATTATAATGGATGCTTTCATACATGTTGACTTTATATGGGAACTTAAGACCTAGGAGCAGGAGTAGGCCATCTGGCCCCTCAAGCCTGCTTCACCATTCAGTTAGATCATGACTGATCTTTTCATGGACTCAGCTCCACTTACCTGCTATCCTTGCTGTAAAAACATTCAATGAGGTAGCCTTAACTCTGGGCAAGGAATTCCATAGATTCACAACTCTTTGGTGAAGAAGTTTCTTCTCAACTCAGTCCTGAAATATAATCCCCTTTATTTGAAGGCCATGCCCCCTAGTTCTAGCTTAATTCGCCAGTGGAAACAACTTCTCTGCTTTTATTCTATAACAAATAATCTTATGTTTCTATAAGATCTCCCTTCATTCATCTTAATTTATTTATTACACACACACACACACACACACACACACAGAAATGGGATTTTGATGATTCTGGTGGATTGCTCAGTGAGGGCTCAAGTTGACCCCTGGATCTTATTGTGAGGGAGTTTCACAACAGATTTAAAGTTTATTTATTAATGTCACAAGTAGGCTTACATTAACACTGCAATGACATCACTGTGAAAATCCCCAAGTCGCCAGACTCTGGCGCCTGTTTGGGTAAAGTGAGGGAGAATTTAACACAGCCAATGCAGTTAACCAGCACATCTTTCGGACTGTGGGAGGAAACTGGAGCACCCAGAGGAAATCCATGCAGACACATGGAGAACTTGCAAACCCCACACATTCAGTGACACAAGCCAGGAATTGAACCTGGCTCCCTGACGCTAGGAGGCAGCAGGGCTAATCACTGTGCCACTCTACCACCGTTGAGTTCTTAATGTAAGTCACAGGCGAGGTGTGTAAGAAATATATACCACTATATAAGCAAGCAACCTTTAACTTGTTCAAAGGCAAACAATGAAGAATTGCAGCTACAAGGAAAGCAGGCACAGATCTCAATCATACGTTTCTGGTCCTCACACACCAGTTGAGCATTAATATTGCAGCCAATGTAAACACAAGGAGGGTGATAAGGGAACCAAAAATCATACCCAGTGTTACCATTTTTACAGCAGAAAGTCTGATTTAATTCTCAAAATTGAATACAATCCAGCCTTCACTTATTACTGTAAATGGCTGACAGTGTGCATTCTCGAATTGGTGTAAGTGCAAATCAGAATTGCCTCTTATCATTGTCAATTGAGAATTATGTGGGTCAGTGCCCAAAGAAAGAAACCAAAGGTAGATTTATAGCTGATGCCCTCACCACCCACCTCGAGAAAACACCCAGCCAGCGTATTATTCCTCTCACCAGCTGCACGTCCCTCCCTCTGTATCACCCTTTGGATCACTTGCATAATAGTTACCATCTGTTCTAACCACTCTAATTGAAACCTTCCAAACAAATGAAAAAAACCTGCTCGTGCACACTCCTGTGAACTATAGACACAAACAGCAATTGACTTACACATAGTTTGTGCACACGCAAAAACAATTTAATTTTAGAAAGCTAAAGCTCTGCGACACAGCAGCTATTTCAGCCCTGTGATTTCATTCCAACCCCAATTCAGATTAAAGGTATAGCAGCACGTAGTATAACCTCAAAATGTGAGGTTTTCTATTCTGAGATTACATACGATTCAGAATGATGCTCAATGCTGGCTAATTATTAATTGAGGTCAAATCAAAATTAAATATATATCTTTGAACAGAAATACCAAGCACGTGCTTATCAGACACAGCATGTAATTGAGTCACTATGAAGACTGAACCAGATTAGTCTCTGTGTAACGTCATGGTTCATGCAGTTACCAGTAGAGGTGTACTGGCCTTAATGTTAACTGAGGTAGAGGGATGAGTTTCGGTTCATAGAATCATTGAAACCCTACAGTGCAGAAGGAGGCCATTCGGCCCATTCAGGCTGCACCCTGACAACAATCCCACCTAGGCCCTATCCCCTGGGGCCAACTAATCACTCTAATCCGCGCATCCCAGAATACTAAGGGGCAATCTAACATGGCCAACGCACCTAACCCGCACATCTTTGGACTGTGGAAGGAAACCAGCACAGACATAGAAGGAGCCCGCAAACTCCACATAGACAGTGACCCAACCGGGAATCGAACCCAGGTCCCTGGAGCTGTGAGGCAGCAGTGCTAACCACTGAGCTATCGTGAGGAAAGCTCCCTTTGGAGAGTTCGGCATGAGACCTGGACAATTTGAATTGCAGGGCCTAATTTAACTGTTTCAGAACTGCCTTCGTGCCCAGAACTGGCATGGCTGAGTCAGGACCTGGCGGTAGTAGCTGGTGGGTGGCAGCTGAGAATTAGATTGTAAGCTTTAGGGTGACTTGGGTCCCAGAACATCCCAATCCTCTTAGCTATTTCTGGCCAGTTAATGGCACCTGCTGTGATTTGGCTGCTGGGTTTTTACATGGTGCAGCACTCTTCCAATCTCAACTTTAAAACCAATTTGCAGCAGCTATAAAATAATTGGACCATCAAATGTAAATTTGAATATAAAATGGACACCTGTTGTGGAAGCCTCAGTCACTGAGTGTCAGTGAAGGCGAAATGATGGCAGTCAGGAATATAGTGACCTCTGGTCAGTTATTCAATGCCAGCTAATCTTACCATTAAAGCAAAATACTGCTAATAGCGGAAATCTGAAACAAAAACAGAACATGCCAGAAACCATCAGCAGGTTAGGCAGCATCTGTGAGGAGAAACAAAGCTTTTAGGTCCATGTTCCTTTATCCAGACTAAAAGAAGATAGAAATATAATAAGTTGGTGGGAGGGGCAGAGAGAAAGAGAGAGGAAGAACAAAATGGTCAATCTGTTTTAGTGTGGAGGGCAGGAGAGATTATGACAAATATTGTTATCATAGTGAACAGCTTCTCCTTCAACTCCATTCACTTGTATTATCAACCTGACATCTGCCAATTAAAATATGTTTGCTATGGGTACCTTCAAGGGTCCTAACCATTGCTGCCTTTTTTGCAGAATTTGTGAAACATCCCTTCACTATTTCCAATCTATTTCATGCACTTCTGCTCTCCCCACATTCCCAGAATCAGAACTGGGTTCCCCTTGTCCTCACCTCCTCCCAACTAGTTGCATATTCATTGGATCATCCTCTGCCATTTCCAGCACGATGACACCACAAAACACACCTTTCCTTCCCTTCCCTGTTCAGCTTTCTGAACAGACTGATCACTCAGTAACACCTTGGCTCACTCCTCAGTCACCCACAACACCCCCTCCCATTTCCTATTGCATCTTCCCATACAAGCACAAGAAATTCAACACTTGACCTTTTATCTCCTCTGTTAGCACTGTCCAAGGTCCCAAAAATTCCTTCTGAGCGACTTGAATTTATTTCAATTTAGTATGTTGTATTCGGTGCTCAGGATGTGTCCCCCTCAGCATTCGGGACACTACATGGAGATTGGGTGACCACTTTGCAGAACACCTCTGTTCAGTCCATGTGAGACTGGGCTGTCAGTCACTTGCCACTTCAATTCTCCACCTGGCTCCCATTTGACCTCGGCTTTCTACAGCTTTCCAGTGAAGCTCAACACAAGCTCGAGGAACAGCTGCTCATCTTTTGACACAACTCTCTACAGCCTTCTACCCAACAGCGAGTCCAACAATTTTAGATTGTAACCTCTGCCTCCATTTTACTACTTCTTTTGCTGGTTCAGTTTTGTCTTGTTTCTTTCTTTATTCTTTCATGTGGCATTTGAAAGGTTACTATGCATCCATTCACATCTCATCTGGACACATTTTTTGTTTCTTTGTTATACTTACTATCTTTCCTTTTGGTTTTTGTACCATGAAATGTTTTGGTCATTTAATCTCTCCTACCTTCCACCCTATCACAGACTGTCCTTTTGTTTATCCTCCCCTTGTAATGATAGTTTATTTACGAGTGTCACAAATAGACTTACATTAACACTGCAATGAAGTTACTGTGAAAATCCCTTAGTTGTCACACTCGGATGCCTGCTCAAGTACACTGAGGGAGAATTTGACATGGCCAAAGCAGCTAACCAGCACATCTTTTGGACTGTGAGAGGAACTCAGAACACCTGGAGGAAACCCACACAGACACGGGGAGAACATGTAGAGTCTGCACAGAAAGTGATGCAAGCCGGGATCAAACTGGGGTCCCTGGTGTTGTGAGGCAGCAGTGCTAACCACTGTGCCATCGTGCTGCCCTCTATTACTATAGATATGTATTTTTGTTATGTTTAATAGTTCTGTTTACAGATTCAGCTACACTCTGAGTGACAGGAAGCATTTGACAATCTAAAAACTATTTTTACCAATGCACCAATTTTGGCAACACCAAATTATGTCAAGCAATTCAAGATGGCCAGTGATGCGCATGATGTGGATACAAGAAGGTGAGAAAAGGATAAAGAGACCCATTGATTACGTTTTTCCTAAAATTAAATATTCATTAAAAGAAATATTTGACCATCAAGGAGGAGACATTGAGTTTGATATTGTTGTTGCAACATTTTAACATTTATGTTACCAGCAATTCAGAGACAATTGTTTACATTGACCATAATCCGTGGACGTTTCTGGAGCAGTTTAAAGATAAAAGTGCAAGACTGTTTAATGGAGCTTATTGTTACAGCCGTTTAGTTCGAAGATTATACATATGGCAAGAAGAGAGCATGATTACAGATGCTTTATCATGACATTGATATGTAAAGGATGGAACTTTCAACATTGGAAATTAAAGACTAAACTGGACTATGCCACTGTTAAAATTGTATGTTTAGATGTAATGAAATA
The DNA here is from genome assembly GCF_965287045.1 of Carcharhinus amblyrhynchos. Lineage (NCBI taxonomy): Eukaryota > Metazoa > Chordata > Chondrichthyes > Carcharhiniformes > Carcharhinidae > Carcharhinus > Carcharhinus amblyrhynchos. The sequence goes on from NC_137334.1 coordinate 59,681,251, forward strand.
TATACCGATTGAGTATTAATAGTATGGAAAAACTAGAGGTTTAAAAAAAGTAATCTTTTCATATTATTGATATTTTTTTAAGGGGGAGGTGTGATGATAGTGTGCTATTGCTATAGATATATTTTATATATATTTATGTTTAAGAGGACTGTTAACAAACTCAGCTCTTTTCTGCAGGCAGTTGGTGTGTCTGGAAAACATTCAGCTCAGATGCTGGGAGAGCAGGATAATTATTCATTTTAGACAATGTAGTGTTTACTAAGATAGAGCTAAAGGCCTTCAGTTTACAAAAAAAGTTCCCCTGGGGTTTTGATTAAAGAAATGGAAGGTGGGTTTAGGTATGCAGGGTCATGTGATGACAAGGTTAATGGGAGGATCTGGGTCTGTAGTAGAGAAACAGGTTTTCAGTTCTGGCTGGGAATTGCTTGAAGACAGGTTTTCAAATGCATCTTATATTGGCGTGAAAGTTTTTTGTGATCGTCCTTCAGCTCGTCAGTGAGGGGCTGCATTTCCTGCTGTTTAATATCAGCAACCTCATTATAACACATTTGCATCTCATTATCAAGCCCATACACCAGAATCATGCCCCCTCATCAAATAACTCATCCACAGTACCGTGATGTCAGAACAGCTCTAATCTGGCTCGGATGCGAGCACAGCGCTCACAGACCAGCTCCATGTATTAAGGGGACTGACTCGGAGGTACTAGCTCTGACTGGTGGCTGCTGGGTATCAGGGAGAAGACTCGAGGAGACTTCAGCATACAGAGGGGCCCAGCTAGTGGACCAAAGGGACAATTCTGGGGGTTCTGCATGGGAGGACTCCAGTGTGACATGGCCTAGTTGAGGGAAGCTTGGCATGGTGTGGGGGGGGGGTGGAGGTGTGCGAATGATTGACTAGGGGAGAGTGACTCAAGGAAGGTGAGGAGGAGGCTTTGACTCAGGGCAGACTGGAGCTTGACTCGGGGACGGAACTCAGGGAGCTGAGTTGGGGCAGATCTGGTGGATGACTGTCAAGTTTGAAAAGAACCGTTCCTGATCTGGCCTTCTGCTGCTAGCCAACAGGCTTCTTGGAAGGGTTTCACAAAAGGTGGGCAGTCATCATGCACTGACAGTTCTACTTAAATCTAGCAGAAACGGAGTCTTCAGCAAAGCTAATGGAAAAATACGTCAATGATAATTACCCTTTTGCAGCTGAGACTGTTCAGCCCTGACTCAACTGACATGCCTAGAATCTAACAACTCATGTAAGTGATGCTCGCGTGAGCATAATTATGTATATGAGTGCCACTGATTGCTGTGCTCAGCAATTAATCCTTGCTGCCCTGACTTCCAAAATGGCTGATTGGCATGATGTGCCTATACCACTGGCCAACTGGGAAAGCAAATCCATTCCTTTAGACAGTTGCCAATGGCACACTGCCAATGAGATCACTCCTAACCCTTGGCTGTGCGCTGAGATGCATATTGACAAGTTCCATCCACAGACCAGGACGAGTGCAAGACTTAGTACTGAAGCTTTGGACAATGTCTGCATCTAAAATGAGAGCTCAGAATACAACAGAGTGGTCAAAGCTTTAGTCACTCAATCATTTGGTCTGGGGCAAAAATGGTGTGGGATCTTACCCAACCAGCATGAGAAAAAGGACTGGGCATCAAGCAGTGACCAGAGACGTGAATCACTGGATTTGAATGGCAGCTTTAGACAATGAATGAGAAAGGCTAACTGGCAAATCACTCTCATTGATATTGCAGCGAGGAGAACGTACAAAACATGGAGCCTGGTGATCTTGCTCTCATTCATCTTGCTCATAGGTGGAGGGAAGATGAAGACATCAATGGAGGTGGCTGGCTCACCAAAAGCAGGAACAGAACCAAGAGAAAGGAGTTGCAGGGCCTGCTCCAAATGCAGAGGATGAACCCAGACAGCTGTCATTTGGAGATGCCTTGAGAGTTCCAGGGCCTAACATATCTGCAGATGTCTGAGAAGCAGTATCGCCGAAGACTATGCATGTCCAGGGTTATATCTGCCACCTTCTGCGGGAGTTGGCATCACGGGAACTAAAGGGCATCAATTGTCAGTGCTGTTGAAAGTTACAACAACGCACAATTTTTATGTCAGTGAGATGAAGATGTTTGTGAGAAAGCAAATGGTGGTTCCCTTGAGCTGGCAGTGAGCCAGATCCCTGTGGAGGTGTGATGGGTTTGAGAGTGTGTGAGGTAAGAGTGATGAGAAGAATGACTTACCCTGACAGAACGGAGGAGATCATTCATCCTCCTGCAGCACTGGATAGCTGTCCTCTTCTGGACAGCATAGCACTGACTGTTGCTGCCACTGTCTCCCACGCTGCGTTGGTGACCTCGTGGGCTGGTTTTCGTCCTGTGCTTGAGTGCAGCATTTAACAATGGGACTCTGAAAGTGTCTCCAGGCAGGCATTCTAAAACTTGATGGCAAATCTCTTGGCAGCCATCACTTCCCAGTGACCCTTGAAGTATGGCAGGTGTATGCTGGAATGGTCCTTAACTGTGGCGCCCCAATGTTTGCAGCACTGAGGTGATGGCAGGGTGGGCCACTCAGAGGCTGCCTCACCAGCGATATGTTATTGAACTCACGGATGAAAACTTTCACCACAGAGTGCTGCACTATATGGCACAAAAAGCCTCTATTGCTGACAGTGGGCTCAATGCTGCTCTTCCCACCCACTATTAGCCTTTGCTGCTTTCCAGGCAAGTCTCATCCTCACTTCTGTAAATTCAACCCATGGTATCATTAGCAGTAATTGAAAAGAACAAGGACCTGTGCCAGTGATTTGCATCTTACACGCCATCCCACATAGTGAATTTTTCCAACACATTTTTCTCGGATGCAAACTATTTCCAAGTGTAAATTACAATACTATTTGTTGCACAGCAGATTGATGTTGCTATTCTGTAGAAATATCACACACTTGGGAAGAAATCATAAAAGGCTTCAATAATTATACATCTAAGAGCTAATATCATTTGTTAGATGTGGTTTCCATTGTCACATAAAACACCATACTGTTTCCCTACTACACCTTGCAGCAATCCAGGTTCACAAACATTCAAACCTTTTCTGACTTACATACATGACCAGGAAACAGACAGCAAAGCCTTATTTTTGTAATTAGGTCCTGTTCCAAAAAAACAACATTCTACTTATTGCCATTCACATAACTTGTTGATATTTTCACAAAAGAGATATATTACTACTTGGTGTACTTCCTAAAGTGCTGGATATCCTGGAAAACTAATACTTAGACAGTCAAATTATGAATATATAAAAAAGTGCAATATTAATGCTGCAGTTGTCATATAAATCACATCAAATTAATAAAAGCAGTGCAAACATTATAAAGTAAGTTGCTCTTTTGTTTAATATGAATGATAAATATAGCATTTTGAATGCAGCATTACTCATGTTTAAAGATATTGGAGCTGCATGTTGTTGATTTAAGACATTATTTCATCAACCCAGATCTGCTCTAACTAGCCTGATTAAGCTTCCAGTCTTAATCCACACAAGTATGTAGAAGACTGCAGCCAATTGAAAGCAACATGATCCAGGATGAATACAATCACTCAGTAATCTAGTCCAAGCCTATTTGTGCTCTAAATCGGCTTGATGCATGCCATGGTTTTACAACTTCGTCTGTGACTGGGCACTCAGATCCTGCAGCTTCATGACATTAACTCAGTTTGCACATATACAAAAGCTGCACTGGATGACAAGTGTGGCACTGCCAGCTTTCACTTCTGAAACACAGGCTGGCAAAGACACCCAGCTAGATTTGGTGTTTGTATCACTACAAAACAGCACAATAAATAATGGGGCATGCTTCATCACAAACAAGATACTTCCACAGATTTAATCATGCAAGTATCAATGCAGATATTGTGGCCTCCTTCAGAGATCACTGCAGCTTACGAGAGGTTATAATAGTGGAGATGTTGGCTTCCAAACAACTGAAATTTAATTGCTTCAGCACAAGTTTTTTTATTTTGTTTTTGAACATTGTAAAATGAGTTTGTTTAATCTTCCTTAATGTTTGAAGCAGTCAAAGCAGACAGAAAGGGAGTGTTCCAGTTACATCGTGAGGAGCTGGCATAACCATGTCAGTGTTTGATATAAACTCCAACCCCATGGTAAATACAGTGGAAGATTAGCTAGCATCTGGCATGCTTCCTTGATTAGTGACTACTTTAATTCCTATTGCATTTCAGGTGAAAAGTAGTATTGCCTTCACACAGGTGAAGAATGTGTTTTTTTTAGTTACTACGTTATAGCTCCCTGATAAAAAAAACAATAAATGTTTTATCTCTTAATTCATTTGTGGGACATGGGCATTACTGTTTATTATCCATCCCTCGTTGCCCGAGAGTCAACCACATTGGAATCTCATGCAGGCCATACCAGGTAAGGACAACAGCTTTCCTTTCCTAAAGGACATTAGTGAACCAAATGGTTTTTTCCTGACAATCAACAATGGTTACACAGTCATCTGTAGATTCTTAATTCCAGATATTTTTTATTGAATTCAAATTCCAGCATCTGCCGTGGCGGGATTTGAACCTGGGTCCCCAGAACATTAGCTAAGTTTCTGGGTTAACAGTCTAGTGATAATACCACTAGGCCATCACCTCGCCTCTTTCCTGATTGGTTCAAGTGTAGGAGGTTTCTTTTCTGTGTTTTACTTCAAGTTTGCTGTTAACATGGATCCTGTTAACATTGATGAAGTTGCTTAAAGTCACTTACTTGAGAGAAATGGTCCACATAGCCAAATATTGTTGATGTATTTTTGCATTTTACAGCAATTGCAGACAATTTCATTGTATTTCATTGAGAAAAGTTGGCTGAATGTTAATGTTGCGTGCGTCTTTTCTACTCAAAAGGGTGTCCTATCCTCAATTCAATGTGTCTTAGTAAGGGTGGGCAGAATGACTCCAGCTCCTCCTGGCTCATACATATCACCTTCCTCTTGAAACTGTCCTCGCCTTCCTTTAGCTGTTGGTTAAGGCCTGGGTAATTAAGCCATTCAATACTAAACCCGCAAAGCAAAAAATATTCAGAATGACAACCCGAGTGCACTGGTTGCCTGTCCCTTGCCTGACCTTGGTTAAGCCAGGAAATGGGCGACTCGGTGACATATTGCGCTCGGGCTCCTGATTTTTAAAAAATTAACATCTGACCTGATTCCAATTCACACATTTTCAGTGTTAAAATTCAGTCTTGCAATTTGATTAGATATCAAACATACAAGAACAGATTGCTGCATGTGTGTGTATTTGTACTCCATTTCCTCTCATGTGGAAGGAAACTGAGACAGGAAAGACATAGGTATTACAAAATTATCATTCTCGGGGATTTTAATTATCCATTCATTGACTGGGACTGGAAGGGAGTAAATGAAGAAATGTGGATTGAATTCCTAAAATGTACGCAGGACTCTTTCCTGGGGCATGAGCTGGAATTCTACAATCTCGCTTGCTGCTGGGATTCTCTAGTCCAGCTGCAGTGAATGAAGATTTAACTGAGCGCCAAATTCTCCATTTTCGCTGGCAGCATCAGTGGAGAATCCCGAAACTATGTCTGTATGTTTACAAATGGAGAGGACTTAACTGTTCCAGTTTTGAATAGTGAAACAGCAGATAGATACATTGACGTGGTAAAATTTAAGGTCCAAATCAAAAAAAAGAAAAAAAGTTCGAAAATAAGAACAGCAGATAGGAACAGATAGAATTTTTTTTAAAGATGTGCAATGAATGAAGATAAGATAGGAAGAAAAATTGGAACTGTTGATCAACAATGGAATATCACAAAAATTATACAGTCTTACAATGAAGGATGAAGCTATTCGGCCCATTGAATCTACACTGACCACAATCCCACACAGGGCCTATCCCCATAACCCGATGAAGTTACCCTAGCCAGCCACTCTAACACTAAGGGTCAATTTAGCATAGTCAATCCACCTAGCTCGCACATCTTTGGAATGTGGGAGGAAACCGCAGCATCCAGAGAAAACCTACGCAGACACAGGGAGAATGTGCAAACTCCACACAGACAGTGACCTAAGCCAGGAATAAAACCAGATGCCTGGCACTGTGAGGCAACAGTGCTAACCACTGTGCCACCATACCATCCTTCACAATTAAGACTGTAAAACTGCAAATAATGCATACTATTAAAAAAAGACTACCTCAAGTTGCATGATGCTGTGGATAAAGAGCAAATGCATTTACAGATAAAATAAAAATGATAGATCTAAGAGGTTACAAGGAAAAAGTTAACAAGAAGGATCATGTAAAAAGGAGAGAAACACAAATGGTATACAAATGTGTAATTTAATAAGATAATTATGAAATGTGAGGTGACACCCCTGAGAGGAGAGAATATTCTGTTAATAAAGGAAAAATGGAAACTGATAGGGATACTAACAAGTATGTTACAATGGAATTTATAACAAGAATATTGGAATGTTATAGTGAGGCAAAAGATTTTATTGCAAAGAATGAACGGAAGTGCTAAAGAAAACAAAACCAAAGACAGACCTATTTGGGATAGATTCAACTGAAGGATGAAATAATGAGGTCTAAATATTATATTTCAGGGTTTTAGTGAGTGTGGGTGTGTACTGGACAACTGGAAAATAACCATGTTATATCAATTTGTTAAATGAATATTGTGAAAACTCAGATAATTATGGGCCAATTAGTTTAACGTCTATGGTCGGGAACATTTTGGAACCTTTAATTAAAGATGAAATTCTAAATATCTAGAAGAAGAGAAAATAATTAGAACCAGCCAACAGGAAAGATTGTGCTCAACAAACCTGAAATGACAGATAGAGAAAGTGTACTTAATGTGGTGGATGGAGACTTTCAGGAAGCCTTTGACAAGCTACTATGCAGATTACTGTAAAAATGTTAAGAGGATTGGACAAGGATTAAAACCTGCCTGGAAGAAAGGATGGACGCGAGAAGAGTGGAAGGCAATTTCCGACGTAGCTAGAAATCAATAACTATGTCTCACTGTTCTGGGACAGTGGATGAAATTTAATTGGGCCAACCAGAGGAGGAAATATGGGGAGTGGGGCCACTGAATCACACAGGATGATTCAGATTGGAGTCCCTGTGGCAGGAAAATGGAAAGTAATTACACACTGGGAGGAAAGCAAACGAGGTAGCAATGCTGCTCTGAAGCAGCAGGAAGGTAGTAAAGCTCACTGTCAGAGGTGATTAAGCCAAATTTACATAGCTCTGAATCAAATTTTATTCTGCAGTACAAATTTAACGGGAGACTTGAAGGGCTCACGTACCATCAGAAATGTGTCCATTAAAACCTGGCGGTTTTCAGGCAGCATCTCTTAACTTTCACTGAAAAGGCTGATCTGCCTCCACTTGCAATGCAATCTAGGACTGAGGAGAGAGAGAGAGAGAGAGAGAGAGATGGAAGTATTTGGTCAAATCAGAGGAACTGTGGGCACAGATTTAAGAGGAGATGCTCAGCTCTGCTGTACTGAGGAGCCAAAGCCTTGAAGCAAAAACCTTAAATTCATCCTTGGCAATCAGTCTGTAAAGGCTGAGAGTCAATGATAGGAACCATCCCTCTAGTGCTACTGCAATCACGAGTGTTGGGGGAAGCGCGCAAAGAATGACAACGCCATTCTGCAGAGCCACCATTGCTAGCATGGCAGCTGCAGCAGACAGTACAAACTGCAGATGGGCAGGTGTCACTGCAAGATTAGGCAGAGTGGCAGTACTGAGATGAGGAGGAATTTCTTCAGCCAGAGGGTGGTGAATCTGTGGAATTCCTTGTCACAGAGGGCTGTGGAGGCCGGATCATTGAGTATATTTAAGACTGAGATAGATAGGTTCTTGATGGTAAGGGGATCAAAGGTTACAGGGAAAAGGTAAGAGGATGGGGTCGAGGAAATTATCAGCCATGATTGAATGGCAGAGCAGACTCAGTGGGCAGAATGGCCCAATTTTGCCCTTATATCTTAGTCTTATGGATGCTGCCCAGAGTTTTCATAATCCAAATGAATTACATGCAGATACTCAAGAGGCAGTGCCAAGGATGACTTTGCCTTTCCAGGGAGTCAGTTATTAAGCTGTGTGCCATGGCATAGGGTGATACATGTGCAATAGGGTTGGTGGCCACCCTGTGCTAGTGTCATTCAAAATTACCACTGTGCCCAACTTCTATGCCTCCATATCCATTCAAGGATTCACTGTTAACATCTGTGGGATTATCCCAGGCAGTGGCACACCACTGCTTAAGACAGGTGACCAATGTGCTGTTTAAGAGAGATGTTGAGTTCATCCTACACCACAGATCCTGAGTGCCAGGCTGAGAGGTCAGTGGTATATGGGACTTTCCCACATGTGCAAGGTGTCAGTGATTGTAGACATTTGATAATCAAAACTCTGTTGGACCAGCCTGTGTCACTGAACTACTGAAAAGGATGCAATTCTGTCAATGTTCAACCAGTGTGCAACCACAGGAAGTACATTATGCAGCTTTGTACCCAGCTTCTATTACAGCCATTGAGAAAAAAACAACTCCAAGAAAAATGCACTATCCACGACTAACTCTGGAAGTTAAGAATCGTATCAAATTAAAGGAAACGTACAATCTTACAAAGATTAGTAGAAAGATTGGGGACGTTTTCGAAATGACAAAAAAAGGCGCAGAAATTAGAGTATGAGAGAAAACTAGCTGGAAATATAACACATTCCCCTCCTATCGTTGTCCTTTTTTTTTGTAGATGCTATTTGCTCTTTTTATTTATGCACAGCATCATCTAATTTGAAATAATTTCCTTTTTTAATAGTATGTGTTGATTCTGCAACTTTATAATCTTTTTAATGTAAGAGTTTCTACAAATTTAGTAAAAGAAAAGTAGTTAAAGTGAGCATTGGTAAATTAGAGAGTGAGGCCGGGGAAGTAATGGGAAACAAGGAAATGGCTGAAGTGTTGAACAGATATTTTGTATCTGTTCTCACTGTAGAAGACACAAGAATTGTCCTAAGGGTAGTTGCAAATCAAGCAGCAATACAGAGGGAGAAACTTTAACAACATTCACCGGAGAAAGGGTATTGGGAAAGTTATCAGACCTGAGGGCTGATAGGTCCCCTGGATCTGTAGCCCTCATCCTCAGGTATTAAGGGAGTTTCTGCAGAGATGGTGGATATTTAATTGTAATCTTCCAAAGTACCCTAGGCTTTTAAGTTTAATTCAAGGTACGAAAAGAGGTTGCGTAAGCCTGGGTTGTTTTCGTTGGAGCAGAGAAGACTGACGGGTAACTTGATCAAGGCATACAAGGTTATGAGATATGGACAGAGTGGATAATGAGCAGCTGTTCCCTTTAGTTGAGTCAGAAGGGGGCATAGTTCAAGGTGAGGGGCAGGAGGTTAAGGGGGGGGACACCCAGCGGGTGGTGATGGTCTGGAATACGCTGCCTGGGAAGGTGGTAGAGGCAGGTTGCCTCGCATCCTTTAAAAAGTATCTGGATGAACACTTGGCACATCATAACATTAAGAGTTATAGGCCAAGTGCTGGAATTAGTTGGGAGTTCAGTTGTTTCTAATGTGTCAGTGCAGACTTGATGGCCTTTTCTGTGCTGTATGATTCTATGATTTTGGAGAAGTCCCAGCAGATTGGAAAACTGCAACTGCAAAAACTCAATTTATGAAAAGACAGAGAGAAAAAAAATAGGAAACTATAGGGCAGTTAGCCTTAACATCTGCTAAGGGGAAAATGCTTGAATCCATTAATAAGAAGCTAATAGCAGCATATTTAGAAAATCATAATACAATCAGACAGAGTCATCATAGTTTTGTGAAATGGAAATGATAGCTGAATAACTTATTAGATTTCTTTGAGGAAGCATCATAAGGGGTGGATAATACAGAAGCAGGTGTATTGCATTTGAATTTCCAAAAGGCATTTGATAAGATGCCACATAAAAAATAATTATGGGAAGTTAAGAGTTCATGATGTTGGGAGTGATATATTAACATGGATTGATTAGCTAACAGGATGTAGAGTCAGGATAAATGAACTGAAAAACTGAAGTAGTGGAGTGTCACAGAGATCAATGTTGGGCCTTAACTGCTTACAATCTATATTAATTTGGATGAAGGGACTGAGTGTACAGTTGTAAGACTTCTAATGGCACAAAGACAGGTTGGAAAGCAAGTTGTCAAGAGGACAGAATCTGCAAAGGAATATAGATAGGTTAAATGAATGGGCAAAAAACTGGAAGATGGAATATAATTTAGGAGTGCGTGAGTATTTCCACTTTCGCAGGAAGAACAGCAAAATAGAATATTATTTAAATGGAGATAGACTGCAGAAATCTGTGGTACAGAGGGATGTGAATGTCCTGGTACATGAAAAGTAAAAAACTTACACGCAGGTACAGCAAGTAACTGAGAAAGCAAACAGAATGTTGGCTTTTGTTACAAGGGGAACAGAGTACAAAAGTAGGGAAGTGTCTCTACAGGGCTGTAGTTAGACAGTATCTGGAGTACACGGTATATTTTGGTCTCCTTTCTTAAGGAGTAGTATAATTGCATTGGGAACAGTTCAGAAGGTATATTATGCTGATTCCTGGGATGAAGGCAGTGTCTTATGAAGAAAGGTTAAGGAAGTTAGAGTTTAGAAGAATGAAAGGTGACCTTACTGAAGCATATAGGATTTGGAGGGCAATTGACAGGGTGAATGTTGGGAGGATATTTCCAGTTGTGGGAGAGTCTAGAAATAGGGGGCTTAGTTTGAAAAGAAGAGGTCATCCATTTAAGACAAAGATGAGGAGGGTTTCTTTTCTCTCAAATGATAGTTAAATTTTGCAACTCTCTTCCCCAGAAAGCAGTGGAGGCTGGGGCATTGAACATATTCAAGGCTGGATTAGATAGATTTTTATTCGACAATTAAGTCAAAGATTATTGCGGGCAGGTAAGGTAGTGGAGTTAAGGCCACAGTCAGATCAGTTACCATCTTATTTAATGAACGAGTAAGCTAAAGTGGCTGGAAGGCCTACCCCTGCTCTTATTTCTTACAATGTTTTGGAACTCCCAGGTGGCATATTTGTTCCAGCCACATCTGCAGTACAGGGATGGATGCTCTGTGACAGGAGTTACTCTGTCTGGACTGCCTTATGAGGCCAGGCAGAAACTCTTGCAGTCAGCCAGAGGAAGAACACAATACAAGTCACGGCCCCACAAGGACCACTATCAGACAGTAGGAACGATGAAGATATGATTCCATTACCTGGATAGTTGTGGAGATGCTCTGCAGTGTGACCCAGCAAGAGCCTCACTGATTATTGTTGTCTGCTGAGCCTTGCATAACTTCATTCAACAAAAGCGTTGAGATCTTGCACCCAGATGATGTGGAGGAGACATAAATTTCATTTGATGAGGAGGTTGAGCATACAGGCTTGTAGCATCTCGTGCCCTGCAGCAGTGGTCATAGGCATTGAAGTACATGCTAGAGAGGCTTCTGAGAACCTGTTTCTCAGCCATTTCCAGCAGCCATCACTCATGAGGAGCAGCCAGTCTCCAACCTGCCTTGCTATTCCCCAACGTCATTCACCATGTAGTAATCCTGATAGTCATAACCCAGCCTTTGCTTTTGTCCTGCTCTGTTACACACACAGATAGCCATTTCCAGTTATGGGATGTAAGTGAGGATCCAAGAGTTCCAGAAAGAATGCCATAATTCACATCTGGATGGATTTCTCCATTATCTGTGCACATCTGCTCAATGGATGGCACAATGGCACAGTGGTTAGCTCTGTTGTCTCACAGTGCCAGGGACCCAGGTTGAATTCCTGGCTTGGGTCACTGTCTGTGTGGAGTTTGCATATTTTCCACACTGTGTGGGTTTTCTCCGATTATGCTCCAGTTTCCTCCCATGGTCCAAAGATATGTGGGTTAGGTTGATTGGCCATGCTAAATTCTCCTTAGTGTTGGGGGACTAGGAGGGTAAATATGTGAGGTTACGGGGATAGGCCTGGGTGGGATTCTTTTGCACCGTAGACTCTTATGATTCTACGTCTCTGGCAGCTCTGCCAGATTCTGCCTTGTGTGTTGCTGCAATACTTAGAAGATAGATCTCACTGGTGGGATTTTCTGGCCCCACCAACAGAAAACCCCTACTGCGGGCTCCCCAGTGGCAGGGACTACACAGAATGGGATACCCGGCAGATGGCAGGAGGATCAAAAGATCCTGATGCTGGCCAATTGTGGACCGTCTCCACTTCCAAAACATGATTGGGGGGGCGGGGGAAGACAATCGGGTCCTGAGTGCGGCTAAAATCAGAGCCACATCTCCCCCCCCCACCCCACCCCCCACGACATATCAAAATTACTAGCCCAAAAGGTCAGAAACTCATTTAAATAATTATAAAGGGCTTCTCTGCCATATTTTCCCCCCAGTGTGGGATTTTCCCCCTTAAGGTTAGCAAAGTTTACAACAGGTTTTTTTTAAAAATGGGAACCAAGGGACGGGAAACTGCCAGGGTCACAGGCAAGTGTAGCACCCGGGAGAGAGGCACATAGTCAGTACCCTGGCACTGCACTGTGTGTAAGCGGCAGTGCCTGGGGTCCCTCCGGGGAACTTCGTGGAGGGGGTTCCCATGTTCATGAGGTGAGAGGGATGCTCATGTACATGTGGCGGTGGTGGTGGTCGGGGGTTGGGGGGGGGGGGGGGTCTCCATGTGTACGGTTGGGGTTGGGGGGGGGAGGGTGGGGGGTTTTCACCTTTATTGAAGATGGGAGATTGGTGTGTCCCCGATCTCAGGAATCCCAATGTTATCTGCTTTTCAGCGTGACGGCCTTGGGACCATGTCTCCATTTCTTTTTGCACCACGTACTGGATTATCTGGTGAGAAACAGGGGTTGCGCAGCTGGGTGAGTTGCAAAGTGTTTTTTCACCTCAGCCACCACTTGATGCAAAAGTGATAAAGTTCCACTCAGAGTCAAACATTTGTAATACAATGAGCAAGCCGAATTGTGGCCAAGAGCACAGAAAGCTCTCCCAGTAAACTGACTTCAGTCCTGCTCTCTAAACAGAATGTCTGGACTAGATTCATGGGAAGAGATTAAAAATTTACACATTGTTATCATACCAGGCGATTACAATAGTGTGAAATGTACTTTCCTTTTTTTTATCCCATTAGATGAAGTATTTTTAACTCATCTAGCAAAAACTTTGCAAATTTACAATGTTGATCTTTAACTTGACAGCTTGCCAGCTGGCAGAAGTAACAACTAGCAAACATATTGTTTAAGGGGAAGTTACATCTTCCACTCACAACGCTGTCATAACTCACCTTTAATGAACACATGTTACAGCATTTCATGATAAGGAAAATCCATTTAATTTATATTTTCAACTCTTCCCGCCACTAAACCAATGTTTCACACCTCCAAGCAGCTGGTGTCAACCCCGACAGCTGCTAAAGTCTGCCATCTCCGTGAACATACGTTTAAAAACTTAGCTGAAGCTCTCAATGAATGCACAACACGGTCAGTTGTTTCTTCCATTGGAGCAAGCATGGTCCAGGCCCTGCTCCCTCCCCTGCCTTCTTCAATGGCCGAGGGCGAAATGGCGATGGGACGTCCAGGGTGTACCAGTCCCTGCCCCGTGTAATAAATTCACAGAGGCGAAAGTCCCCTCACCAGAATCCTTTTACTTACAATTCCAGCCCCAGTATACAGAGTGCTGTCAGTCAACAGTTTGCCTTCAGGAGTGGAAGAGGAACGAACACTCCCGCTTATATACAAAGTAAAGTCTCCCTGATTGGCCCCTTACTCGGAGTTCATATTCCAATAGGTCAATAGGCCAACTTTAATGGCCTGATTAAAGTCAGTCCCAATGAGGATCGTGAAAATCCGGCCCTTACTGTTGAACTATAACACTTCAGTATAATCTTTACCATATCTGTGTACTAATCATCAAACATTGAGAGAGAAACTTTTAACTTGGCCTGTTTTCAGGTCTCATGTTATTTGCCTGTGCCTTTTCCCTTGGAGATGGTCAGCAATGTGGCTCATGTTATTTTATGGCTCTGTGGCTCCCATAGCATTGATACCAGCCATTTGACAGAGCCCAAAATCACAGCACTATGGACCTAGACTTTTAAAGGCAATATACTGCACATGCTGGAATCTGAAACAAAAACAGGAAGTGCTGGAGAAACTCAGCAGGTCTGACAGCATGAGGAGCGAGAATAGAATCAACATTGCACGTCAGGAGGGTCATCCTGACTCAAAACATGGGCTCTATTCTCTCTCTCCACAGATGCTGTCAGACCTGCTGAGTTTCTTCTGCATTTTCTCTTTTTGGACCTAGAATTGTAGTCTTTCTGATTATTCAAACTGTTCCATTGGGAAAAGTTAAAATGTGTAATTTTCTAAAACAAAGAAAGAGCAGCAGAATCATCGACTAGAAATCATTTAGAGGCCTTCGAACCTGTCTAGGGTTAGACAAGAACATTACAATGTAAGCCAGATTGCAAAAATACAGATAGATTATACTGAAATTAACATGGCTTTCAATAGCAGCTCCGACAATTCTGAAGCCCCAAATATATTTATAGCTTGGAACAAAAATCATATGTGTGTTACCACTTTATTATAGCATTATGTTTCTTTAAACCATAAATCAGTGCCATAAATACCCTTTCGTATTGCTTACGTTAAAGAAACATTAGTCATTCCCCCGGCTATAAAAACTCCACTTTCTTATTTTGAAGAAAAACATGACCTATCATTTAGCAGCTCAATGCATCATCAGTTAAAAATATCTTCTCACTGCAGCCCAATGTCAGAAATGTAACATTTTGTTTCACATCGTTGTTTCATTGCTCTTAATGTTGCAAACACTTAATGGGAAACTGCTTGTAATTAAGGTACAATGCTCATGATGAATGAATTATTTAGAAAATGGATTCAAAAATTACTGCCGCTTAATTTAAAAGTGTACACATTTGGAAATGCATTAATTTAGTGCTAACTAGAACTCCAAAAGCACCGAGGTATTGTTTGGTGGTTTTTAGTGATCCAGCAGCAGGTCCTAAACAGGTGCGAGATGGGAACGATGTACCAGGATCAAAAACAGACTGAAGATAAAAGATTTTTTCCTGACAAGCACCTTGGCTGCTTGTAATCCATGGGTGGGAACAATGAACAACTGAAGCTCCTTTCACGGGTGCACAGTTGTATACAAGCTTGTCTTGTAGTGTGACCCATCCATTCTGTTGGATCTACATTTCTGTAACTGTAGGTTGACTGGCAGGGAGACATTTTTGTAACTAATCTGCAAAATTATTATGCATTCTCCTTCCCTTTAGCCTGGAAATTTTATTTTAAATATGTACAAATCATGTAAAATACTTGCTCAAGTATTCTCTAGTGCAGTTACAATCGTCCATTTCCATCTGTATGTAAATTTAAATTGTCAGAATACTAAAGCTGTAATTTGCTCCCTGTAACTTCCTTTGTAAGACCCTTTTGTGTCTCTACCTTTTAAAAAAGGTTCTCAAAACCCACCTTTGACTAAGCTTCCCACTTAACATCTCCATTTAGGGCTAAAAACATTCCCCCCAGTCTACCACTATTTGTGAAGTACTGTAGGTTTGTGTGACATTAAAAGCATTTTGTACCTGCGATATATTGCCCCAATGATACAAGCATGTGGGTAATTTGCTTGGCTGGCATTTATTATTTTAAAACTTACTGAAGCTAAATTATTTGGAAATCTTCTATTACTGTAATCATGTTGCACATCTTGTACAGCAGAAGTACATCCTGTACCTCCAGAGGAATGATCTTCTGCAAAATGATAATGCTGATAATAGCATTAAACATAGCACATGATACAACAGACTGCTTCGGTACTGAACATATTTTCAAGTAATGCAATACTGTTATTTTGTCTATGACTACGTCTACAATAGCTTTTCAATTTCAAATAAAACTGAAGTCACGTTACTAAGTGATTTGTGACGGCCAATGTTCCTGACTCCTGTAAACAATTGCAGTTAACCTTGGTGACTGACTTAAATTGCATCAATAATGAACCAGTGAGGAAATAAAGAAATAGAACAAACTAAGAGATCTGAAGGAAACATGGAAAAGAAATAAGAGCATTTCAAACCCACGAGGCAAACAGATCAAAGGGTGACTGAAAGATATGTTGCAAAATGAAGAAGTTTGATTACCTCGACATTTAAGTTTAACGTTTATATTCAAATCTTGGCAATCGTTGACATATCAACTAAATGTTCCCTGAACCATATCTATTTTGTAGTTTTTCTTAAAGTCCAACTGGTAATGTACTGAATATCTCAGAAAATTTTCAAAGCATGCACGTTTCCACTTGAATTCCTTAACCCAGATTTCCACTGGATATTACAAAATATTCTGAATATAAAGAACTCAGGGTACTTCTATGATGAGATATAAATAAAACACATGGTGCAGTTAATGATTGAAATTTTGGGTGTTGCCTGTTTGGAGCCCCCATGTTATGTCACAACATGAAGCATGGAAAACCATATCCAGTGCTACCATGGTCAAGGGATTAACTTTTTCACAACCTGGATGGTAGGATGAGATGTTTTGGAGGAATAAGTGGAGGAAGGCCATTTTACCCACAGACTAATGGTGGAAGAGTTACTGACAAAGAGAATGGAAATATTTAACTTTAGTTCATCTCTTCCCCCCCACCCCCAAACAAACTAAACAGAAGAAAGCTAGCCCTGTAAAGGAGATTCCAACTGGGACAACATTATATGTACCATCATGTGAACATGGTACGAGGTCTGGAGAAAATAGGTAAACAGAAGTTGTTTCTTTCATCTAGTGGATGGTGAAGCACAGGTGACAAGCTGTTCGTATTACCAGAGGAAGCAAGTTTATAATGGCTTGTCCTGAAAAAGCTGGACAGGGTGACAAACCTCCATGAGGATATCAAATGAAGCTTTCTTTGATGCAAGACTTCTCACGCATCATATGAGACAGAAAATATAATAATAATAATAATAATAATAATAATAATAATAATAATAATAATAATAACAAACATGCCACAACCAAGCCTGTGACTGAAAATGTCAAATTGCACAATCATTACATAGAATTCTGACCAGTGGTTTTGGAAAAACATTCAAAATTCCAATAATTTATCCCTGAAGTGCATAAGTTTCTCCTATCACATATGATCTGTTCTGTGACCATTGATATTTGCATCACAATACTTAATGTAGGCTCTGATGGAATGCCCCATAGTAATTTAATAATAACTATCCTGGCGTTCTCATTATAGAACAGTTTCAGACCATCTAGATTCCAAAATACTATTGCACCAAATGCCAATAACACAAATGGCGGTACGTGGCATCACTATTATCTGCACAATCTAAGGTGTTAAAATTTCTCCCATCCATAATTGGAGCAAAATGCACATGTAATCAAAAATGTTTCCGACTTAATGGCTGATTTTCAGAATGTGTGGTAGAAAAATAAACTTGTTGCATTGACAGAGTGGCTGTCACAACTTTAGGATGTCTCAAAGCATATTACGGCCACTGAAATGCTTAGGAAGTGTACCTTTGGAAAATCAGCCCTTTAGAATCCAGTCAAAAGGTTAATATAACAATTATTGTTTGAATCTCTTGTGTGTTTAGAAATCGATGAATAAATTATATTAAGTTCTTCCAATAAATGCCTTTGGAATATTAGCTTTGGGGCACCAAAACTTAAGTGACTTTTTCATCTTTGGAAGGAAATTGCCATGGGTTGCCAGATAGAATTAAAAATCTACATGAAGTGCATTATTCACATCCTGACTATACCTATTTTGGAATAAAGAACTTCAAGGCTTTTGGGGAAATTGTCTAAAACAAACTGTTACAAAATTATCCTGCAAAATACTATCATTAACTACTTGA
The DNA here is from genome assembly GCF_965287045.1 of Carcharhinus amblyrhynchos. Classification (NCBI taxonomy): domain Eukaryota; kingdom Metazoa; phylum Chordata; class Chondrichthyes; order Carcharhiniformes; family Carcharhinidae; genus Carcharhinus; species Carcharhinus amblyrhynchos. Next base: position 59,699,237 of record NC_137334.1, read on the forward strand.
CAGGATGTCAGCAGACACAGCAGATATGGCAATAATAATGGCTACTGATTGAGGTTGAGAGGTAGAATGCCCTTGGAGTGTCCTGGTGTCAAGCCTAGGAGTGCCATGCTGTCACTCCCTCCTCCCTGTTAGTGCACAATGGCACCCCATTGAGGAGTTGGAGCACCTGGAGGGAGATTCTGGTGCTTTGTCCCTCTCACCTAGCTACTACTGCACTGTACTCATGGCTAGAGCAATGGAGTGCAGGTCTGACCACATATCTGGCAGCAACCGAGTGTCCTGCTGGTCCTGGGTCATCATCCTTGGCTCAGTCTCACTTTGGTGTCAGAAGCTGCCAGTTCATGTCCCACTTCAGAGACTTGAGCACAAACTTTAGGCTGAGGGAGAGCTATAGTGTCGTTCAGATGAGACATTTAAACCAAGACTTTCACTGCCCTCTCTGGTACATGTAAATTATTCCATAGCACTATTTCAAAGAACAGCTGGTTGTTGTCCCTAATGTCATGGTCAATATTCATTCCTTATCCAACATCAATAAACAAAAATTATTTGGTCATTACCACGTTGTTGTTTGTAGGGGTTTGCTTTCTGCAGTTTTGCAGTTGTGTTTCCAAAGTTACACTTCCTAAGCATTCCAATGGCAATAAAGTGCTTTGAGACATCCTAAAGTTGTGAAAGTCACTATCAATGTAACAACTTTATTTTTCTACACACATTTTAAAAATAGCCATTAAGTAGTAATATTTATTAGAGTTAATAATGCCAAAAAATCTTAGGAGACATCAGTACTATTTTATCTCACTGCCTGCATTTGATTGTATTAATTTTATGGTTAATTTTTTAGCAATCCTGAATTGTTATCCTGATCAGCTGGAGTGAGTAGATGCGCCATAACACAATTTGTACTCTCAACTGTAATTGGCCAATCATTTCTTTACTTCCACAGTGAATTTCCCCATTGACAACTAAAGTTTGTTGCAATGAACATGAAGCCATCTGCCACTGAAATAATGATTGGGCAAATCAGTTTGTAACTGTAACAGATAGGTTATAAACTCGTCCAAAAGTGAGCAAATGTGCTAGTACAGTAAATCTGTCAAATGGCTTAACATTAGAAAACACAAGCAGTTTTCCGTGTTTAATGGGATTCATTCTCGTTTCCCTTCCATTTGCTGATTTGTAAAGTTTCTCTGTCTTGATAGAGGAGGATTGCTTTCTGTCAGCATTTGGGGGAATAAAAACAAGTGCAGGTGGCATTGTGGCTGCTGTAATAAATGTTTCTGATCTTAAAAATTCTTTAAGTCATACAGATTTAGAGAATAGAGTTTAGACAGACTCTTGAGAAGTAAATTCCCCTCCTGGGTTTTGAGATGTTGTGTCCGCTGCAGTGCATACCATTACCCTTGCTGAGATTTGCCACGTATCGGGCGAAAGCAGAGGTTTTCTGGTTTGCATGCTTTAGTCTAAACCATATGCTGCACCTATCCATGGAGCCTGAACTGGACCTTTGTGGATCATCAGTTCCTTGTTATTCAGAATTGTGAAGAATGACATAAGAACACAAGAAATAGGAGCAGGAGTAGGCCATCTAGCCCTTCGAGCCTGCCCCGCCATTCAATAAGATCATGGCTGATCTGTCGCTGCTCAGTTCCACTTTCCCGCCCTCTCCCCATAACCCTTAATCCCCTCTCTTATCAAAAACCCATCAACCCGCATCTTAAAAATATTTAGCGAGGCATCCTCCACCACTTCAACAGGCAGAGAATTCCAGAGATTCACCACCCTTTGAGTGAAGAAGTTCCTCCTCAACTCCGTTCTAAACCGCCCCCCTTTTATCTTGAGGCTGTGCCCCCTAGTCCTACTGTCTTTTTTGAGCGGGAAGAGTCTTTCCACCTCTATCCTATCCATCCCATTCATCATCTTATACGTCTCAATCAGATCTCCCCTCATTCTTCTAAACTCTAACGAGTACAAGCCCAGTTTATTCAGCCTCTCCTCATAGCTCAACCCCCTCAACTCCGGTATCAGCCTAGTAAACCTCCTCTGCACTCCCTCCAAGGCCAAAATATCTTTGCGCAGGTGCGGCGCCCAAAACTGCACATAGTACTCCAGCTGCGGCCTCACCAATGCCCTATACAGCTGCAGCAAGACCTCCCTACTTTTATATTCAATCCCCCTCGCTATGAAGGCCAGCATCCCTTTCGCCTTCCTGACCACCTGCTGCACCTGCAAGCTGGGTTTTTGTGACTCATGCACAAGGACCCCGAGGTCCCTCTGCACTGTCGCCTGCTGCAGTTTTTCGCCCCGTAAGTAATAGTCCTTCCTACCATTATTCCTACCAAAGTGGACCACCTCACACTTGCCAACATTAAATTCCATTTGCCATTTCCTGGCCCATTCGCCCAGCCTATCTAGATCCTTCTGCAGACTCTCCACACCCTCCGCACAATTTGCCGTTCCCCCAATCTTGGTGTCATCAGCAAATTTCGACACCCTACACTCGGTTCCCTCCTCCAGATCATCTATATAAATGGTAAAAAGCTGAGGCCCCAGCACCGACCCCTGGGGCACTCCACCAGTCACCATCCGCCAATCCGAATAGCACCCGTTGACCCCCACTCTCTGCCTCCTATTTGACAACCAATCCTCTATCCACGCTAACACCCTACCCCCAACTCCATGTCCCTCGACCTTCTGCAATAACCTCTTGTGAGGTACTTTGTCAAACGCCTTCTGAAAATCAAGAAAGACCACATCCACCGGCTCTCCTCTATCCACCGCCCTAGACACATCCTCATAGAACTCCAGTAAATTTGTCAGACACGACTTCCCTTTAATGAAACCGTGCTGCATCTGCTCTATCAAGCAATTCTCTTCAAGATGCCTCGCTATTTCCTCCTTAATGACAGATTCTAACATTTTACCTACCACAGACGTTAAACTAACCGGCCTATAATTCCCCGCCTTTTGCCTGGCACCCTTCTTAAACAACGGCGTAACATTAGCTGTTTTCCAATCTTCCGGCACTTCCCCGGAATCCAGCAACGTCTGGAAAATAACTACCAAGGCATCCACTATCACCTCCGCCATTTCTTTCAGAACCCTCGGATGCATTCCATCCGGTCCTGGGGACTTGTCCACAATCAGCCCCTCCAGTCTGTCAAGCACCGCCTCTCTAGTAACAGTAATGTCATTAAGACCCTCCAGTCCTACCACCTTTCCATTGTTAACCCCCGGCAAATTATTCACGTCCTCCTCCGTGAAGACAGAAACAAAAAAGTTATTCAATACCTTAGCCATATCCCCATCCCCTACCACTAGGTCCCCTTTCTCATCCTCTAAAGGACCAACATTCACCCTAGCCAGCCTCTTCCTTTTTATATATTTATAAAAACTCTTGCTATCCTTTTTTATATTAAGCGCTAGCCCAGCTTCATAGTTTCTCCTACCATTCTTTATCAACTTCTTTGTCAATCTTTGTTGACATTTAAACCTCTCCCAATCCTCTTCTCGCCCACTACTCTTAGCTACTCTAAATTCCTCCACTTTTAATTTAACACTTTCCTTCGGAATGACTGATCATCCGAATCTTCCATTTCTAAATAAATAGAAGCATGCAATCTCTACCCACTTCCTTTTTGGCATAAATCCAAAGTTCGAAGCTTCCAGTCATATTGTAGGTACAATTTACAAAATGCTTAAATTAAAAGGCCAAAAAATAGCACTCATGACCTCTAATGTCACAACAAAGAACATCCTGGAGCCAATGTCAGTGAAAGTAAGGCTAGCATTTTGTTATTAACACCCATCTTAATTATTATAGTGTTAATAACTAGTAAATACTACATATAGGCATGCAGCCCAAGCCTACACCCCATCTGGTACAAACCCAAAGCCCAAAAATAATTACTGATCTGAGATTTTTTCAAATTTCTTTTTTCACAGGATGTGGGCTTGGTTGGCTAACCAGAATTTATTGACCATCCGTAACAGCTGTCTAGGTGAGCCATCACCTTGAAACGCTGTGCTGCAGGTAGACAATGGAAACTCCAGAATTTTGAACCATTGACAGTAAAGGAACTACAACATTGTTCCACATCAGGATGGTGTGCGGCTTGGAAGGAGAATTTCATATGCATCTAACTATCCTTATCCTTCCAGGTGCTACAAGTTGTAGGTTTGGAAGATTTTTTTTCTGGTTGGAAATGTCACAATCCCAGTTGGTGTTACAACTGGATGGGATGATTCCAGAATGGAACCCTGATTCAAAAGATTGTAACTGTTGCATTTTGTAATAAAGTGTAGAGGAACAGAGTCACAGGACCACTAATTAATTGTAACAAGAAACAATTATTAAACATGAAAAGTTGTTTTATTACACAGTACTCTTTTACTCGCCCCTTAATTTAACAAATACACACAGATTACAAAGTAAATCTTAAACTGCAATGGTATCACTGATACAAAGACCCTTTTAAACACACAAATTGCCTACGGTCAAGTACACACACAAAGTCTATCCTGAACCCAAATTAGTGTCTATGGATTTTCCTCAGAATCTCACCAGATGATTGTCACATGAGAGTTCCAAACTCCACTCCGAAAAACATGCTTTAAAATCTTCCCTCATTGGTTTCCATTCCGAAATCCAGTCCATATTTTCCAAATCACACTTTTAAAAAAAAGCTTCCACTCGACTTAGTGAATCCAATCCCGAATCTTACACAAATCCTTTAAGAATTTCTTTGTTTTGATTGCTGAACAAACAGTTCACAATAACTTTTACTCTTGGTTCTCATCACACAATGGCATCAAATGTTTCATTTATCCCTGAAGTCTGATGTCCTGACTTAAATCAGGTTATTGTAATTGTCTCAAACAAACACAGAAAATGCCAGAAAATCTCAGCAGGTCTAACCTCCAGATTTGAAACCTTAGCATTGTTCTGTCTCCACAGATGCTGTCAGACCTGCTGAAGTTTTCCAGCCTTTATGTTTTTGTTTCAAATTCCAGCATCCACAGAAACTTGCTTTTATCATAGGGTAATTGTCTTATTAACTCAGACACTTCAGGGGGAATGTTACTAAAAAGATTCTAAGCCTAGGATGGATGGGAAAATCAGAGCGTTTCTGACCCATTTTTAGGGTGAGTTCAAATCCAGTATCTATGTGCTCAGTGCAGGAAAAAAATGGGCTAAACCATTTCTTGCCTATGGGGGTAGGGGGCAGGACTTAAATTGCCAGCAAGTCTGCTGCAGCAGTAGAAGGCACCATTGCATATGTGCAGACCTCTGTGGCTGCACATGAACAATGGCAACCAGCAGAGGCCTGACAGGTCTGAGACAGACACTTGTCAGGCCTTTGCTGCTGCAGCCAGTCTCCATCCAGCATCCATCCCCACCAGCGAGCCACACACCTGGGGAAAAAAAAAAATCGCTCTCTCGACTGATCGCCTTGCCCTTCCCCTCAGTGATTACCTGCAGAGTGGTAGCAGGCCCCCCTTCCCCACCAATCACAACTGCAGAGTGGCAGTCAGGCTGTCCACCAACTGGTCCCCCAGGAAGACCCTACGCATGATACCCCTTGGCACTGCCCAGTGAGAAACGCCGTGATGCCCAGTGGGTTATGCCAAGGTGCCAAACTGGCACTGCCCAAGGGACACACCCTTTGCCTCCAACCTCTCTGGGGCGGGCCACAATGACCTCCAATTCTACTGGCGAAGCCATGACAACTGGTTATTGTTGCTGGGGACCAAACGTGATCCTCGCTGGAGACCTCCTCTCCCAGTGAGGCTACAGAGGCAATTCAATAGCCTCCCAGGCTCGCTAATTCTATTCAAACTACATTCAAATTAAATTGAAATAATTTATTCAGCCTCAAGCAGAAATAGGCAGGAGGCTGAATGCACCGGATATTTGATACTGGTAATATCGCAAGAGGTGAGTAATCGGGCGCGAGTCTGATTTCTCAGTTCTTGCGCGATCTTACCAGCTCACCCCACCCATCAGCCGACAGGGCACAATGGTAAGGTCGCCCCTTTGTTTACTCTTCCTCGAATTCTACTGAACAATATCTTGGTCTCTGTTCTCTTAACTTCAGTCATCTTAAGACATTCTTCGTCTCAATTCCCTGGTTATCTAGACTGTAATTGTTTCACAAGGAAACATGCATCTTTGCAACTCCCTTGTCCTGTCCAACTTCTCCTAGCAGAGTTGACAGATGTTCACTCCCCAGTGTTCTGGCTTCAAATGCAATAGATCCAGCTAAAACTTTCTACACTGAAAAAGGGGCCCAGATGCGAAACAGTGTTTGCATACTTGTGCAGGCCTATTTATTATTCAAGTTGTAGCCCTCTCTAAGCATAATAGAAACACTGTTGGAATTGAAACCAACCCTGACACATACAAACACCTTTATCCAGCATGAATCTAACTATGGGTTTTATCCTTCCAGGTACAGAAATATTAAATTAAATTCACTTAAAACTATACCTTATTCCTAATGTTTAGCTATACAAATATAAATCCCTTCAAATTATCTTTGTTTTCCTAACAGAATCATTGATCATTGCCTTGCATTTGCATAACATGAATGTTAAATACCACATATCAGCCCATGCCTGAATATTGTCCAGGTCTTGCAGCATTAGTACAGGGACTGCTCCAGTATCCAAGGAGCTGCAAATTGTGCTGAACATTGTGGGATCATCAGTGAATATCTCCACTCCTGGCCTTAAGGAAGAAAGGTCATTGATGAAGTAGCTGAAAATGATTTGGCCTAGGACACCAACCTGAACAACTCTTGCACCAATGTCCTGGGACTGAGATGACTGATCTCCATGCTGCCCATATCTAATAGATGCATTGTAATAGTCAAATCTAGAGGTAACTAAGGCACGGATGAGGGTTTCAGCATCAACTGGGTAAAATGAGAGCAAAGACAGGTGAGACAAGCATTGCCATAAATTGGAATTATCCAAGGGGTCAAGAGAGGCAGTGGTGAGTTAGACCTGGGTGACACTGGTAGACATGTGAGAACCGATATATTTTTTATTGGTTTTGCTGAGGGACAGCATGAAGATGAGAAATAGAATGGGGTCAGGTATCGATTCTTGGGAGAACCAGAGGTGACATTGCCAGAGTGGGAACTATATAATCTCCTCAGTGCAGAAAGAGGCCAATCAGCCCATCAAGTCTACACCAATTCTCCAAAAGAATATCCCACCCAGGCTCTCCCTTCTGCCCTATCCCTATAACCCCACACATTTACCATGGCTAATCCACCTAACTTACACATCTTTGGACACTAAGTGGTAACTTATCATGGCTAATCCACCCAACCTGTGCATCTTTGAACTGTGGGAGGAAACCCACATAACTAGGGGACAACATGCTAACTCCGCACAAACAAACAGTCACCCAAAGCCAGAATCAAACCCAGGTCCCTGGCACTGTGAGGCCGCGGTGCTCACGACTGTGCCACCAGGGCACAAAGTCATTACAGGTAATTCTCTGGCTCTGACTGGGTGTAATGAATGGAACTCAGTAACGGCAGCTCCACCCAACTGGCAGGCAGAGGCACTGGAGGAAGATGGTGCGGTCAATTGTTTTAAAGACTGAGGACAAATCAAGAAAGACGAGCAAGGATAAATTTTCACAGTCAGTCATTTAGGAGTCATTTGCAACTTTGGCAATGGTTCTTTCACTGCCATGGACTGGGTAGCAACTTGCTAAGAGGAGTTCTACTAGATTTCCTTATTCATGCGAGCTAAATGTAACCAGACCAAAGCTCACTGATGCACGTAGAACAATAGTGACAATACAGAAAGAAAGGCAATGCCGGTGGCGTATCACTACAATTTTTCCGCATTTACTACTCAAATTGATGACCCAAAACATCTGATGGATCTTTGTTTCAATTATTAAAGCATGTTTTCTTTTGACAGCTGTATTATATTAATGATAGTTGTTTTTTAAGCATATCTGTGCTAAATCACAAGAATCACTGATTTTCACACTATGGAGGAAGAGCAATCTTCTAGCTTTCCTTTACATTAATACATGACTGTTGTATACACAACGCGGACATTAAATGTTCATCCTGAACCAGAAGGAACTCAGACCAGGGAAATGTGCATCAAAATATCCAATGGAAGACATAAATCACCTGAAACTTCAGTATGTTTCTGATCTGTGAAAATGTAATTATTGTGCTGCCAGCAAAATGTATCTAATTATCTGTGTCAACTGCAGCATAACTATTTTAAACAGTCTTCATATCATGACATAACACAGATGTGTTTGTATCGCACATCAGCAAAAATCATTAATCCAAAGTGAACTGACAAATGGCATTCATCAAAAAGCATCAAAGTGCTATAGCAACCAACTGAGGTAACACCATTAGTGAACCATACTACTGCAGGCAATATCAATGCTGAAGAATTCTATTCTGTTCTGTTCGTGTGCAATATTCATGGAGTCAGCACTGTTGCTAAGAAATATCTCTGCAGCTATCAATACCAATAGGGCTGAAGTGAGTTTTTGATTGATTGGCAACTTCTTTGATGGTACATTTCAAATTGGCAATTTCTACCACCCGAAAGGACAAGGTCACGGGATGCATGGGAACACCACCACCTACAAATTCCTCTCCACGTCACACAGCATTTTGACTTGGAAAAATATCACTATTCCTTCATCACTACTGCGTTAAAATCCTGATATTCCTTATCTAACAGTATTGTGGACATATCTACACCACAGATTCCAGTTGTCCAAGGCTCCAGTGTCTAACATGCACCTTCTCAAGAGTAATTAAGGATTAGAAATAAATGCTGGCCTTGCCAGTGATGCCAAGAACACATGAACAAATGAAATAAGATCCTATCTTAGAGTCAATAAGCACAGGGTTCAAACCCAACACTGGACAGTCATGGTAAGTGCTGATGGAGCTTTGGCCCTGAATTCTGGGTTGACTTCCAGCAGCATATCAGTATCAAGTGGGCATGGGCAGCCCACCCTCATCACGTGTGTTGCGGGAACTTATAAATCAGATAGGATTAACCACACTATCGGTTAGTATGAAGATGATTGTGGCCATAGGAGGAAGGTTTGTGTCACGGTCCATTATGTTGTTAATCTTTCTGTGAATCCTTTCCCTACTTCACATTATTCTCAAAAACAAGAATTTAATGATATGAAACAACATTATCAAGAGACAACACCTGCTATTCAGCAATGCTACATGTTGGACTCTTAATAACAGAAACTTTTATTAATGTAGAAAGCCACGAGAAAAGCTATAAAGAAAAGCAAGATGGATTGTGAGAGTAAACTAGCTCAGAATATTAAGACAGATAGCAAAAGTTTCTACAAATATATAAAATGAAAAAGAGTGATTAAAGTAAACATTGGTCCTTTAGAGGATGAGAAGGGGAATGTAATAACTGGAAATGAGAAAATGGCTGAGACATTGACATAAAATACTGTTCAGTCTTCACAGTGGAAGACACAAATAACATGCCAAAATTGGTGACAAGCAGCTGTGGACCTAGAAACTATTATCACAAAAGAGGTAGTGTTGGATAAGCTAATGGGGCTAAAGGTAGACAAGTCTTCTGGTCCTGATGGAATTCATACTAAGATACTAAAAGAGATGGCTGGGGAAATAGCAAATGTACTAGTGGTAATTTACCAAAATTCGTTGGACTCTGGGCTGGTTCGTGCACATTGGAAAACAGCAAATGTGATGCCACCATTTAAAAAAGGAGGTAGATAAAAGGCGGGTAACTATAGGCCAGTTAGCTTAACTTCTGTACTAGCAAAAATGCTTGAATTTATCATCAAAGAAGAAATAGCGAGACATCTGGATATAAATTGTCCCATTGGGAAGACGCAGCATGGATTCATGAAGGGCAGGTCATGTTTGACTAATTTGGTCGAATTCTTTGAGAACATTACATGACATGAGCAGTGGACAATGAGGAACCTGTGGATGTGGAATTTGGAATTTCCAGAAGGCATCTGACAAGGTGCCGCACCAAAGGCTGCTGTGTAAGATAAAGGTTCAGGGTATTATGGGTAATATATTAGCATGGATAGAGGATTGGTGAACTACAGAAAGCAAAGAGTGGGGGGGTAAATGGGTGTTTTTCTGGTTGGCGATCAATGACTAACGGTGTGCCTCAGGGATCAGAGTTGGGACTGTAATTGTTCATGATTTACATAGATGATTTGGAGTTGGGAATCAAGTGTAGTGTGTCAAAATTTGTACGTGACACTAAGATGAGTGGCAGAGTAAAGTGTGCAAAGGACACTAAAGTCTACAAAGGGATATAGATAGTTTAGACGAGTGGGCAAGGGTCTGGCAGATGGTGTACAATGTTGGTAAATGTGAGATCATCCATTTCGGTAGAAATAACAGCAAAATGGACTATTATTTGAATGGTAAAAAATTGCAGCATGCTGTTGTGCGGAGGGATCTGGGTGTCCTTGTTCAAGAATCACAAAAAGTTGGTTTGCAAGTGCAGCAGGTAATTAAGAGGTCAAATGGAATTTTGTCCTTCTTTGCTAGAGAGATGGAGTTTAAAAACAGTGAGGTTATGTTGCAGCTGTATAAGATGCTGGTGAGCCACACCTGGACATACTGTGTCCAGGGACGGAAGGGGGCTGGTAAGGTGATAGTGGTAGGTGATGGGAGGGTCCGAGGGATTGATAGGAGGTTCTGTGGGCAAGGGCGCGACTCCAGGATGGTGGTCTGCCTCCCTGGAGCAGGGGTAAAAGATATAATGGAAAGGATAGAGGGAATTTTGAAAGGGGAGGGGACCCAGGCAGAGGTCATAGTACACGTAGGGGAGGGGGATATAGGAAGGAGGAGTAGGGGAGAGGTCCGTAGGCAATTTAGGGAGTTGGGGGCCAAACTAAAGAGCAGGACCTCTAGGGTGGCACTGTCTGGGTTGCTGCCCAGTACGAGCAGGGCTAAGAATGACGAGATCATGCAGTTGAATGCATGGTTGAGGGACTGGTGTAGGGTACAGGGGTTTACTTATGTAGATCACTGGGAGGTGTTTAGGAGAGAAAGGCAACTGTACAGGAGGGGTGGGGAGGATTTGAACGGGAGGGGTACTAGTGTCTTAGCAGGGAGGTTAGCTGGGGTGTTCAGGAATGATTTAAACTAATAGGGAGGGGGGGTGGGGAGGTGGCTGGGAGAGAGACGGGTGAAAGGAAAATTATAAGGGAGAAGGTGGTTCCGAGGGACATTTGTGGGTTGAACTGTGTCTGTTTCAATGCTAGGAGTGTGGCAGGGAGAACGGATGAGCTTAGGGCCTTGATGTTTGTGAGGCAGTTGGATGTGGTGGCTGTAACGGAGACGTGGTTACGGGAAGGGCAGGACTGGCAGCTGAATGTTCCTGGGTACAGGTGTTTTAGGTGTGACAGAGGAGGGTTGAAGAGAGGTGGAGGGGTGGCACTGTTAGTCAAGGAAAACATCACAGTAGTGCAGAGGGAGGGCGATATGGAAGAAATAGGGATTGAGTCGCTGTGGGTGGAGTTGAGGAATAAAAAGGGAGAGATCACACTGCTAGGGGTGTACTATAGGCCACCCAACAGCCCAAAGTCAGTGGAGGAGGGAATTTGTAGGGGCATTTTGGACAGGTGCAGAAAGAATAGAGTGGTTGTAGTGGGTGATTTTAATTTTCCCGGAGTGAATTGGAGGGGGCCTAGAGCTGGGGGTACGGAGGGAGAGGAGTTTGTGAAATGTGTTATGGAAGGGTCGCTAGAACAGTATGTAACTTGCCCGACTAGGGGAGGGGCTATACTGGATTTAGTGTTGGGAAACGAGCCAGGGCAGGTGGGTGAGGTAGAGGTAGGCGAACATGTGGCGAACAGTGACCACAAGTCCGTCTACTTTAGGATAAAAATGGAAAGGGACGAGTGCCGTCCAAGCGGGAGTGTGCTGAATTGGGGAAAGGCGAGCTATGGCAGGATTAGGAGGGAGCTGCAGCAAACTGACTGGGAGGGACTGTTAGCTGGCAAGTCCACGGTTGGCAAGTGGGAGGCTTTTAGGGACAAAATGAAATGGTTGCAGGGGAGGTTTGTTCCGGTTAAGCGAAAGGATAGGAAAGGTAGGATTAGAGAGCCGTGGATTACGGGGGATATTGAAGACTTGGTTAGGAAGAAGAGGGAGGCGTATGTTAGGTCAAAACAAATGGGTACGGAGTGTGCGCTGGAGGAATATAGAGAGAGTAGGAGGGAGCTAAAAAGGGGAATTAGAAGGGCGAAGAGAGGGCATGAGATGGCTTTGGCCGGTAGGATTAAGGATAATCCTAAGGCATTTTATTCCTATATTAGAGGCAAGAGAGTAGTTAGAGGGAAAATTGGTCCTCTTAGGGACAAGAGTGGAGAGTTGTGTATTGAGTCGGAGGGAATGGGGGAGCTCCTGAATGAATACTTTGCGTCGGTATTCACGAAGGAGAGGGGTTCGGAATCGTGCGGACTCTTGGAGGGAGCGGAGGTTCAGTTGCAGGATATAGTTATTACGAGAGAGGAAGTGCTAGGGCTTTTAGGTAGCGTAAGGACGGATAAAGCTCTGGGGCCTGATGGTATTTATCCCAGGCTGCTCAGTGAGGCGAAAGATGAAGTTGCTGGGCCTCTGGCGCACATCTTTGTCTCTTCTTTGGACACAGGTGAGGTCCCAGAAGACTGGAGGGTAGCAAATGTGGTCCCGTTGTTCAAGAAAGGTAGTAGGGATAACCCTGGGAATTATAGGCCGGTGAGTTTGACGTCGGTGGTAGGGAAGTTAATGGAAAAAATACTTAGGGGTAGGATGTATGAGCATTTGGAGCGTTGCGATCTGATTAGGGATACGCAACATGGCTTTGTTAGAGGGAGGTCTTGCCTTACGAATCTGGTGGAATTCTTTGAGGAGGTGACAAAAACGGTTGACGATGGGAGAGCCGTTGATGTCATCTATATGGATTTCAGTAAGGCGTTTGACAAAGTCCCTCACGGTAGGCTGGTAGAAAAGGTTAAGGCGCATGGGATACGAGGCCAGGTAGCTAGGTGGGTTGAGAACTGGTTGGGAAATAGGAGACAGAGGGTAGTTGTGGAGGGTACCTTGTCGGGCTGGAGGCCGGTGACCAGTGGTGTGCCGCAGGGCTCGGTACTGGGACCTCTCCTCTTTGTAGTCTACATAAATGACTTAGAAGAGGGAGTAGGTGGTGTGATCAGCAAGTTTGCTGATGACACCAAGATGGCAGGGTTGGCGGGTACAGAACTGGATTGTCAGGTGATACAACAGGATATAGATAGGTTGGTGCAGTGGGCAGATAGGTGGCAAATGGCATTTAATCCTGACAAATGCGAGGTGATGCATTTTGGAAGGAATAATGCAGAGAGGAGCTATGTGATAAAAGGTAGGCCGATTAGGAGTATAGACGTACAGAGGGACCTGGGAGTGCAGGTCCACAAATCCATGAAGGTTGTGTCACAAGTGGAGAACGTTGTTAGGAAGGCTTATGGGATGTTAGCCTTTATAGGAAGGGGCTTAGAGTATAAAAGCTGCCGTCTAATGCTTCAGTTATACAGAACGTTGGTTAGACCGCACTTGGAGTACTGCGTCCAGTTCTGGTCACCTTATTACCGGAAGGACGTGGAGTCTCTGGAAAGGGTGCAGAGGAGGTTTACCAGGATGTTGCCTGGCATGGGGGGACTGGGTTACGAGGAGAGACTGAAGAGACTGGGGCTATTCTCCTTGGAAAGAAGGAGATTGAGAGGGGACATGATAGAGGTATATAAGATACTGAAGGGAATAGATAGAGTTAATAGTGAGAGACTGCTCCCTAGACTGGGTACGAACACAAGAGGTCATCACTTAAGGGTGAGGGGGGGGGGAGGTATAATTTGGAGGTAAGAGGAAGGTTCTTTACACAGAGAGTTGTGGGGGTCTGGAATGCGCTACCGAGTAGGGTGGTGGAGGCAGGCACGTTGGACTCGTTTAAGATGCAGTTAGATAGGCATATGAGTGAAACGAGAATGGAGGGATATGGTAGGGGCTATTAAATAGGGTTAAACCTCAGGAGACACCGGAAGGGCAGGCTGTATGATTAATATGTTTTGTCTTTATTCCACAGGTGGAGGTCCACCTCGTGTCAAGCGAGGGGCATGCACACGGCGGGTTGTGCGTGGGCTGCTCTTGGAAGTCCGGGAGTGGCCTAGTACTTCATGTCGGTGTGTGTGCTTGATCCTGGACCGATAGACGGGCTCCACAACAGCTCAGTGACTAGCACTGCTAGCTGTGCAGATACATGGATTTGGGCCTGTGTCTGTGGGAGTTTGCGCATTCTCCCTGTGGTTGCGTGGGTTTCCTCCGGGCGCTCCGGTTTCCTCCCACACCCCAAAGATGTGCTCTTAGGCTAATTGGTTTCCACCAAATTGACACTATTTCTTCCCTGAATCTGACTGAGTAGGGTCCCATTCGTAGACATGCAGTGTAGAATAGGTGTAGGGTGATGTGGCGGCGCGGGCTCGTTGGGCCGAAGGGCCTGTTTCCCGTGCTGGATTGTTCTTTGTTCTTTGTGTACAGTTTTGGTCTCCTTATTTGGAAAGGATTTAGTGGCACTGGCGCAGAGGAGATTCAGTAGGTTGACTCCAGAGTTGACAGGGTTGGCTAATGAGGAGAGACTGAGTAGAATGGAGCTACACTAATTGGAATTTAGAAGAATGAGGAGAGAACTTCTAGAAACATATAAGATTATGAAGGGAATACATAAGAAAGAAACAAAGAAATTATTTCCACTAACAGGTGAAACTAGAACTAGAGACATGTCCTCAAAATAAGGAGCAGCAGATTTAGGACTGAGTTGAGGAGGAACTTCTTCAAACAAAGGGTTGTGAATCTGTGGAATCCCCTGCCCTGGAAAGTAGTTGAGGCTATCTCATTGAACGTTTTTAAGGCAAGGATAGATAAATTTTTGAACAGTAAAGGAATTAAGGGTGATGGTGACCTGGCAGGTAAATGAAGCTAAGGCCACAAAAAGATCAGCCATGACTTTATTGAATGGCAGAGCAGGCTTAAAGGGCCAGGTGGCCTACTCCTGCTCCTAGTCCTCACGTTCTTCTTATGTAGAACCTTTAATGTAGAAAACGGCATCAATGGATACTAAGCTGAAAGAGATATTCGAATGTTATCAATGGTTGGTGGAAGAAGGTGGGCTTTAAGTAAAGTGGAAAGGAGATTTAGCAGTGGAAGGGTTTTGTAGGGGCATACTAAAGCGTGGGTAAAGCAGCATAACATAGTCTTCAAAAGGTAAGATGTCAGGATGATGCCGAAGAAATAAAAAGTTGGCCATCTCTGATATTCTCAACTTAACGTCTTATGTTTCAGCCCATTGAAAGAATCTGTTGTCAACCCACTTCTATCAGGAAAGAGGTTGACACATATACAAAATAGGAGAGATCTAGGCTATTCAGCCCTCAAGCACGTTCCACCATTTAATAAGATCATGGTTCAATTCTACATTCCCATCCAGCTCTGATAACCTGTAATTCCCTTGCTTAACAAGAATCTGTCTACCTTCACTTTAAAGATCTTTAATTACACTGCCTCCACCACCTTTTGAGGTGTTGGAGAAGACAGCTTTTCCTCAAGAAACATTACAAGCTGTATTCAGTACCAACTCCATGTACCTCCCAAACAAAGTCTCAAGCTGAATCAGACTGTTTGTAATCTTGTTTCCTATTCGACCCCAAATTGAACTTCCATTGCCATAAATATTCCATGGCAATAACCACTCACTTTTATTTTGGGAACACTGTCCGCCTTTGACTCAGCTCAGCTGCTGCTGAAACCTCCATCCATGTATGTTACATCAAACTTAACTGTTCTAATCTGTTCCTTGCAAAGCCCCAGTCTTTAGTCTCTACTGTTCATACCTTAACCGTACCACATCCCCTCTATCAGCCCCATCTTCGCTGTCTGATATTGGTTCCTGGTTCTCTGGTCCTCCAACTTAAAATTCTTATTCCAGTGTTTAAAATCCCTTGATGGTCTCGCCACTCCCGGCTCTGTAACCTCCTAAAGGCCTACAACACTCACTCCTTCCAACCCCATCCTAGAGTCATAGAGTCCTAGGGCTTTAAAGCATGGAAACAGGCCCAACTTATTCATGCCGCCCAGTTTTTACCACTAAGCTAGTCCCAATTACCCACATCTGGCCCATGTCCCTCTGTACCCATCTTAACCATGTAACTGTCTAAATGCTTTTTAAAAGACAAAATTGTACCTCACCTCAATTGCCTCTGGAAGCTCTTTCCAGACACTCACCACCCTCAGTGAAAAAATTGCTCCTCTGGACCCTTTTGTATCTCTCCCCTTTCACCTTAAATCTGCCCTTGAGTTTTAGACACCCCTACCTTTGGGAAAAGATGTTGACTATCTAACTGCTCAATGTCTCTCATTATTTTATAGACCTCTATAAGATCATCCCTAAGCCTCCTACACACCGGGGAAAAAAAGTCCCCGTCTATCCAGCCTCTCCTTATAACTCAAACCATTAAGTTCCAATAGCATTCTAGTAAATCTTTTCTGCACTCTTTCTGATTTAATAATATCCTTTCTATAATAGAGTGACCATGACTGTACACCAGTCTTCCAAGTTTGGCCTTACCAATGTCTTGTACAACTTCAACACGATGTCCCAATTCCTGTATTTCAGAATTCTAAATTGTCTATTCCTAATCATCTATTTCTCTGATGCTGACATCCAATGCATCCTCCTCCACTTTCCCCAGTTCTTGGCAGCTTTGTTTACAGCCACGAGTACCCTATATTCTGGAATTTCCTATTTTAAGCTGATGTCTCTACCATCACCTTTGTTCTTAAAGCTCTACTTGAAAACAATCTCTTTGGCCAAGCTTTTGGTTTCCCTTCCTGTTGCCTCCTCCTTTGGTTCAGCATCATTTTTAAAATTAAACCTCTGCAAAGCAACAAGAAATATTTCTTGCATCAAAGGCACCACAGAAAAGCAAGTTGCAGTTTTTGTTATAGTGACCCAGACCACCATTGAATATCACAAGGTTAAAAAGTATGAAAAAAGAGCAAAACAAAATCCAAAAGCGAAATACTCTGGTGCAGACATGATGGGCCAAATGGCCTCCTTCTGTGCCATAATGTTTCTGTGATACTGTGGATGCTGGAACTCTTGAAAGAAAAACAGAAAATGCAAGAAATATTCAGCAGGTCAGGCAGCGTGTGTGAAATGAATTCCTGAAGAAAGGTTCACGATCCAAAACACGAAAATAAATTCCACACAGGAGTGTGTCTGGAAGGAGCACATCGCATTCATTTCCTTTGCATGCAATTTAATTACTTTTTAATTACCAAAGATGCACTGAAACAGGCTTTGGGAATACCATTTGCAAATACTCTGCAAAGCACAGCAATGACTGAAATGCACTAATAAAAATGGTAGTCAAAAGTAGTTCATTAATGTTCTGAATACTGATTAGACTGTAATTGTTCTCAGCTTTAAGTTGAAGAGCTTTTCGGATAAATTAAGAACCCCATCCTCAAAATGCAATTGGAAATTGCTCAGTCAGAGAGAGTATATAACTGTAGTCACAATCACATTTGCATTATACTTTCATGAAACAACTATTTTTCGTGGTGCTTAAGAAACATTATACAGAAATGCCACAAGTCTCCTCTGATGTGCAGTGGATTGCATAACTTATAAAGGGGTTAATTTTCATAAGATCACTGGCGTAAAACTGGCAGCTGTGAAACGATTGCCTCCAATCAATAGACTTCAATTAAACGGAAACTCAGATGACTAATCAACTGCTTCAACAAGTTTTCTGAGCGATGGTGAAGAACTTTGAGTAACTGGGACAGGGAGACTAGAAGTTATTCAATGAAGAAAAAGTGCTTGTTTAGAAAAGTCATCAGCACTCCATGGAGGATTAGGGGTTTGTGCAACACAACATACACTCTTTAAATCAACAGAATCACTCTCCAACAAAAGGATACAGAATGGCATTTAGCTGCACTCTCCTTTGTGCTGTACCACAAATGAAGTCTATTTTGATAAATGGGAAAATAATGAAAATGATTTGCAATACGCAAGTTAGTTGCATAAAAAATACAGATTTACCTAATAGTCCAAATTTCTCCAGTAGACTTTAACAAGGATTATATTTCTTGAGGATTATTCCTTTAACAAGGATTATATTCCTTGAGGATTATTTCAGCAACTGCATGATACACTATCGGGGTAGAGGACCGCCGGAGATGATGATACATTCCAGCCTAGGAATTACAGCTGGCAACATCAGCAGCCAAATGTGCTTGGCAATCCCCAATCCACTATTTAGCAGAAGGTTTAACCTATTTAAAATAACCAGTTTATTGGTTTAAAATGATGTACAAAAGAATGTCATACAAACGCATTAAGCATGTCTGCTAATACTGCCAACAATAATTTCCAAGCTGACTTATTGGCATTTTCCAAGATATGATAACAAGGATGAGGGCCATTTTTAGCGTACAACTGGAAATTTGACATCAACATGACAGAGAAAGCCTGTACCATTCGCTCAATCTTGATTTGTGGTCAATAGAAAATTCTTTCAATCACTGGCAAAATGAACTGAAAACAGATTCTCACTGTAACAAATGATCTTCCTGCTTTACCATCCCACACTGAAATGTATTTTCTATCACAACCAGCTCTACATGTTTTTTTTTTAAACTCCAATTCGATCAAATTAAGTCCAATTCAGAGTCTCAACAAGTTGGGACATTCCCGATCCAAGCTGACAAGACAGGGCTCTCACCTCCTGTCTTGGGCTTGATCTACATGATCCAAGCTGATTGGAGTAGGTATGGTTCCTCCTCCAAGGCTTGGTCTCATTTGCATCCTAGCCAAAGGCTGAGATGGTGCTTTTAAAAATTGCTTCAAACGAAGCTAAAATGTAACCTAATGACTTCAACCAAGCACAGCATGTCAACACTACACTTGATCTCAGCCAAAAGACTGAGAACAGCAGGAAGAGCAACAAATCTCTGAAGCTGCAAAATATTTAGTAAATTGCTTGAAAGTAAGAAATTCAAAGCGTTTCATGTATAAGTTATTGATCTCCAAGCATAATTCAAGATCATTCTAAAGATTGTACCAATCTAATGTTAGGGAATAGACGTTTACACTGCGCAATTTATGTTAGTCCACAAAATAATACAAGTTATTAGATTGTTTCGATAAAAATGCTGCTTGTGTTTAATAGTCTCAAACAACTACCAGACTGTAATGACTTCAATCAGGCCACTGAGGTTGGCCTGCTGGAATATGAACTCTCTAATTAAGGAGTCAATTGATGGGTGAATCAGGGAGTCTTTTCCTTGTATGTAACTGGGATTGTCAGTTCTTCTGGGACTCCCGATGGTAGACTGCTGACTGATAGCACTCTGTGTACTGCTGTTGGAATTATAAATAAAGGGATTTTGGTGAAGGGACTTCTGCCTCCAAAGACTTATTACACAGACATTGACTGGTTCAACTTTTAAATCAATCACCAACTTTGAGATCTGTGACACACAGTGCAGAATTTAATGACTTGCATGAGAGCAAGAATCATGGTGAGGTTGTGCATAGTCGAACAGGAGGCCATTTTTCAAAGACTCGATGTCGGGAGCAGCTGAAACCATGTGGATGGCGGGAGGGCAGCGAGGTTGCAAAAGCCACGTTCAAGCCGTGAAAGGCCAATTAAGACAATTGAAAAGACGCTTATCTTGTATTAGCGTATCCTCGAATACGAGCTAATGATGCAGTCCAAATTTAATGTGTGGTGAATGGGAATCCCAGGCTATTATCCAGCTAATAAAAGCTGGCAGTTTCCAGTCACAATCCTTAACTGGAAAGTCAGCTGTTTTGGTGCTTGATTCAATTGCTGCAATCTGCTGACAAGAAAAGGAAAGCAGAGTGGCGGACCTTGAGGGGCGGGATGGGGGGAGTGGGTGAACAGCGAGGTGAAGACGCTGTGGCTGGACACTGAATCCAACAGAAATGCCCAATGAAGAGGCTACCTTCAGAAAATGGTCATCAGACAATATTATTGACCCACTGGATGGAAGGCAGAGAGCAAGAGACACCCAGGCACCAGAGCACGCACAACTGGTGCAGCAGGAACACCAAAATGAAACTTGCAGCTGGCCAGGAGCTAATAGGAGACCATGGGGGGGGGGGGGGGGGGGTGATCCAGGAAAGAGGCAGAAGATGGGATATCCTGTGTTGCAAAGTATTCAGCACTCAAACTATCTTCAGTTGCCTGAATAACAGTACCTTGAACATATTGCACCTCTCCAGTGAGTGAGTGTGTCACAGATCTATGGAAGCTTCTGCAGAACAACTTAGTACCTGATATCAGAGGTAGTAAAGATCTTCATCATGCTAGATATTTATGGATCCAGATCTTTAAGGATCTACTTGCAACTTGTGTGAAATATCATGGATAGCCACACATCACTGCATCAGGGAAGTCACAAATACTCTTTTTTAATAAGAGCTGGAAAGGTTCTGTGCTCTTGAATGGAACTGGAAAGCCAGGCAGAAAGTTCTGGAGGCTTTGGGCCTACTACAGGCTTTCCATGTAAGTAGCTTATCATAGATTGTGCACACATGGTCAACAAAGCCCCATCAGGCAGTCTTCATCAATAGGGAGGACTTCTTTTAAATTACTAAAGGTATATTCAACATGAAACGTTAACTGTTTTTTTCTCTCTCTCCATGCATGCTGCCAGACATGCTGAGTTTTTATTTGAAGGATCATTCTAGTGTACTGAGTTCTTCACAATCTCACACAACAAAGGGAAGAGGCCTTGAATCCTGACAGAGGGTTGTGTCATACTCTAACTGAGGGGTGTGAAGGCTGTGATCGAGGAAGGAGAACATTGTGATCAGGTACCTGCACCTGAAGTCAGAGCAGGGCAGCATGTTAGGAAGGTCCATGAGTTGGTGCCTCCCTCTATGAAGTCTCTGAAAGATCAGACATTTTCTCTTGACCAGAGACTTCTCCCTCAAATCTACAATATTAGCACCATCCATCACACAGCCTCTCCATGCCCACTGCTTCATCAGAGGAGACAGCCAAGCAATAAAGTCACCACTACACAACAGTCCTCTGACTGCCAGGATCTGCAGCTGCCAGCAGGACAAAGTGGGCCTCCAGACAATTATAATTTCTCCTCCTGACTGCAATACTCCATTTGCCCTGATCTTTTCCCAACTTACATTACACCGAGGGCTAAATTTTCACTGCTGGGGCAGAAGGTTAGCAGTCTTGGTAGATCTGCCTCAATATAATTAGCCCATCTGATTAGTTTTCACCCTAGGGAGGGAGGGTGAATGATTCAGTCAGGTCCATAATTGTTCCTCCAGCATGTCAGACATGTTCACCCGCAGTGACATCCCGTCAACGACAAACAAAGACCTGTGGCCCATATAAAGTAACTGCTCCAGAGACCACTGCTCTAAGGGCATTCTTTTCTTTCTCCCTCTCATCTCACCCCCTGCCCTGAAAGACTGCTGGCATCTTGAATACATGGCACTCACATCCATGGCCTGTTTCAAACAGACTGACCCTTGTGATTTGCATGTGGTCGGTTGGATCCCAGTCCTCCTAATCACCACAACAATTTCTAACCAAGCTTCCTTCATTAATGGTGATGGCCCTGCCCTCTCTTGCCACCTGGGAGGGGGTTGTCATATGCCATTCCTGGGCCACTTGGAGGAGGCATTACTGAACTATGGAGCCATTCTTTTGGAGACCTTTGCTTTAACAAACTTCTGGAAAATTCTCAGATTCTTCTTAACACTGACCTCTCTGCTTTGTGTGGCATGCACTAGATGAATACCAACTTACACTTTCAGATTTTATAATGTTCAGCTGTAGACTGATGCTTTCCTCAGTAAAGCTGATTAGGAACGGTTGCCAACTGCAAGGCAGTCACAGGGATCATTGTAGGCAGGTGTCTGGCTGACATTTAAAAATGGCACCATACCATGTGATGCCATTAGACGTGTCTGGGTTTTCCACCTACAGGCCAATCCCGGACACATAATATGGTGGGTCATGTACCTGTGGGCATTAATTGGTTGATCACTTCCACTCCTAGCAGCACCACTGCCCTCACTTCCAGGTCCACCATTAGGACTTGCATTGCTCACGTTAAATTCCTCTCAATAAAGTCCATTCCGTACTTTCAGATCATATCAAACCTTCTTGGTTAAGTACAATCCTTGTTGCTACATACTAGCTGATAGAAGTATTGAAGAGATCTTTCTGTATTGGCTGACTACCTTCACAATGCTTTTGATCGGTCACTTCATGGGTTACATCCTTTATTCTCGTCAGACGTTAATATGTTCTTCCACTGGCTTTCACACGGCAGTAGTATTCTCAATAACTGCAATGCCCCATTTGCCCTGATCTCTTCCCAACTTACATTACACTGAGGGCTAAATTTTCACTGCCGGAGCAGGAGGTCAGCAGTCTTGGCAGATCTGCCTCAATATAGAACATAGAACACTACAGCACAAACAGGCCCTTCAGCCCACAAGTTGCACCGATCATATACATACCTCCCAGGCCTATCTATAACTCTCAATCCCATTAAATCCCATGTATTCATCCAGAAGTCTCTTCAAAGACCCCAGCGAGTTTGCCTCTATCACCACTGATGGCAGCCGATTCCACTCACTCACCACTCTGAGTGAAAAACATACCCCTGACATCTCCTCTCTATCTGCTCCCCAGTAACTTAAACCTGTATTCTCTCGTAGCGACCATTTCAGCCCTGGGAATTAGCCTCTGAGAATCCACCCTATCTGGAGGAGGGAACCGAGTGCAGGGTGTCGAAATTTGCTGATGACACCAAGATTGGGGGAAAGGCAAATTGTGCGGAGGGTGTGGAGAGTCTGCAGAAGGATCTAGATAGGCTGGGCGAATGGGCCAGGAAATGGCAAATGGAATTTAATGTTGGCAAGTGTGAGGTGGTCCACTTTGGTAGGAAGAATGGTAGGAAGGACTATTACTTACGTGGCGAAAAACTGCAGCAGGCGACGGTGCAGAGGGACCTCGGGGTCCTTGTACATGAGTCGCAAAAACCCAGCTTGCAGGTGCAGCAGGTGGTCAGGAAGGCGAATGGGATGCTGGCCTTCATAGCGAGGGGGATTGAATATAAAAGTAGGGAGGTCTTGCTGCAGCTGTATAGGGCATTGGTGAGGCCGCAGCTGGAGTACTGTGTGCAGTTTTGGGCGCCGCACCTGCGCAAGGATATTTTGGCCCTGGAGGGAGTGCAGAGGAGGTTTACTAGGCTGATACCGGAGTTGAGGGGATTGAGCTATGAGGAGAGGCTGAATAAACTAGGCTTGTACTCGTTAGAGTTTAGAAGAATGAGGGGAGATCTCATTGAGACGTATAAGATGATGAATGGGATGGATAGGATAGAGGTGGAGAGACTCTTCCCGCTCAAAAAAGACAGTAGGACTAGGGGGCACAGCCTCAAGATAAAGGGGAGGCGGTTTAGAACGGAGTTGAGGAGGAACTTCTTCACTCAAAAGGTGGTGAATCTCTGGAATTCTCTGCCCGTTGAAGTGGTGGAGGCTGCCTCGCTAAATATTTTTAAGAAGCGGGTTGATGGGTTCTTGATAAGAGAGGGGATTAAGGGTTATGGGGAGAGGGCGGGAAAGTGGAACTGAGCCACGACAGATCAGCCATGATCTTATTGAATGGCGGGGCAGGCTCGAAGGGCTAGATGGCCTACTCCTGCTCCTATGTTCTTATGTTCTCAACATTTTATAAACCTCTATCAGGTCGCCTCTCAATCTTCGTCTCTCCAGGGAGAAGAGACCTAACTCCCTCAACCATCTTCATAAGGCATGCCTCCCAATCCAGGCAACATCCTTGTAAATCTCCTCTGCACCCTCTCAATAGCTTCCATGTCCTTCCTGTAGTGAGGCAACCAGAACTGCGCACAGTACTCCAAGTGGGGTCTGACAAGGGTCTTATAAAATTGCAGCATTCCTCCCGACTCCTAAACTCAATCCCTCGATTAATGAAGGCTACACCATACGCCTTCTTGACCACATCCTCCACCTGCGAGGCCAATTTAATAGTCCTATGGACCTGGACCCCAAGATCCTTCTGCTCCTCAACACTGCTAAGAGTCCTTATAATCAGCCCATCTGATTAGTTTCACCCCGGGGAGGGAGGGATATGATTGAGTCAGATGTACCACACCCACCTTTGTGGCTGCCTGTGGAGGAGAGCCAAGGTGGACAGATTAAAAAGGCGCATCTCAGTTTTCTGAAGCTTCTACCTGATTTATTGTGGAGATGAATAAACTCACAAACACACCTCAGAGAAAAAAACTCCCCTCCATGAATTCTAAGTCCTTCAAGTAATAAATCCATTATAAAAACAAACTTCCATGCAGTAACAAAAACAGTCTTTAAAAGCTTCCAAAACCTGTCATTCAAATTGTGATCCACCCACCAAACCAAGGTAAATGGTTTCAGACCTTTTGAAACACAGCCAAGAATTCCCAATTGGCTCAGCTGTAATTATGAGCCCTTGGTAAATGGCAACAATTAGGTCTACTGACACTGCAGCAACAGATTGTAATTTATTTTCTAAGCTATACCTGATAGCCTGTCAATATATTCCAGCAGCATAGTTTTTTTTACTCTAATTGACAGCTGCAGCCAGTTTTTCCTTCCATTTTTTGGAAGGGCTGGAGATTTAAATAACTTTAGATCATGACACTTAAACACACCATATCAGCCCTCCAAGAGCTTTTATATCTCCTTCAAAAATTAGTGACTCTCACAATGTGCAGTAAGGCATTTTGGAACAGCAAAAAAATGGGGTCAGTGCTATTTTCAAATAGCCCAGCAGATTGATGTTTTATACCTGTGCACTTCACACCTCACTCCCTTTTCCCTCGTGGCGAAAATTACATTGTCCAGAAATGATCAAGACATTTACGTCAGGTCATGTTTAGAGATTTTTTGCATCAGTAATAAGAGTTTATGGCCAGAATTTTACCACTCCGCCAGCCACAGGAATCGCAGCAAGCAAGGGACGGACCATGTAAAGGTCTGCTGACCACGGGCAGGTTTGTATGGTTTTGGGATGAGCGAGGCCGTAAAACCCCTTCCCTAGGCGTCAGTCTCAGAATGTAAGCGTGTGTTCGGGAAGGATAAACCACCTCAGCCTGACAAGAGCAGGAAATGATTCGGCAAAATGAAATTTGAAAGAAGATAATAAAGGTAAAGGAAAAAAAGCACATCTCCAGAGGACTCGCTTCATTGGCAAAGAGCTGAGGCAGGCAGCTTACTCCCAGCTTTGTCCAAGTTGCTCTTTAATCAGTTGCTAGGAGATATGTGAGAAAAGCGTAGGATGACTCCCCAAATGCTTTCATTTTCAGTCCGTTGCTGAGTAAGAGTTCTGATCTCAACAGCTACTTCTGACAAATCAGTGTCATAAAATTACCAAATGAAATTATAACATTCAGTACACAGATAATTGCAGGCACAATTCCATACTTTCATAATCTTCCTTTGCACATCGGCAAAACAATTCTGCAATGTTGGACTTAAAATTAGTTGATTTTGTGGAATACCCCACTCGTTACAAACTGAAACTATGTAGTACCAGGAGTGAAAATCTGACCTTGTGGCTAAGCACAGAAAAATGCAACCAAAACTTCATTCTGTTCAAACGCCAGGACTGCATTTAACAATTACACTCATGGCTGAATGATTGAAATCTTGGCTGGAATTGGGACGGGCGAGGCTCACAGAATGGCATTCTCTGTTGGCCTCAGGCAGAATCTTGCGAGCCTTGGGCAGGCGAGGTGGTAAAATTCCGGCAGTTGTGATCAAGGGGGGGATTAAATGACAACAACAACAATTTGCATTCAAATAGTGCCTTCACGGTAGCAAAATGAGCAAAGCAATATCACAAGAAACAAGATGTTACAGCAAATGACTTAAACGATTGGTCAAAGGAGGAGGGTTAAAAGAGCCCCTTCTGAGAGAAAAGGGTAGAGGGATGGAAAGGTTTGGGACCCAGGCAGCTGCAAACATTGCTGCCAATGGGGCAGCAATAAAAATTAAAAGAACAGCAAATTCTTCATCAAAAATGAAAGCTAGTTTTTTTTAAAATTTGTATATTTGCCAGACCACAATTTCCCCTCTATTCATTTGAATGGACATGATAATTATGGGCTGATGAGTGCAGATGTTCAATCCCCTAGCTGTAGCGTCTTACAAGCAAATGCAATCATATTTCTATGAATACAATTTTAAAAATGGCAAATCCAGCCACTATCCAGTGTTCACTTTTGATCTTAACAAGGGTTCACAGCAGGCAATGAAACCGCATTACAAAAGTAGCTCACTTTTCAATTATTTTGGTACCTATCCTATTTTAATGCTGCCAGATCTTCTGGTTCTTGGAAAACGCAGCAGCTAAAGGAAAGTGGGAGGGGATGGATAGAATGGATAAATGCCTCTTCAGAACTTTTTTGGGTCACCAAAGAAGTGGTGGTGAAGATTCTGGATGTGTTGAATTGATGAAAAGGACGTATTAGAAGTGTGGGAAGGCTTTTAAAAATGATAATCTGGGACAAACAGTCACTTGGGCAAATGTGGATTCATCAAGGAAAGCCAGTATGGATTTGCTGAGGGCAAATAGGTGTAGGTTAGAGGGATTAGTGGGTAAATGTGTGGGGATATGGGGGTGGAGCCTGGATGGGATTGTGGTCACTGCAGACTCGATAGGCCAAATGTCCTCTTTCTGTACTGTAGGGTTTCTATGATTCTATGAAATGTTAACTAATTTGATTGTGTCTTTTGATGAGACAACAAGAAGAGCTGATGCAGGCAAGGTGATCGGTGGGTGTGCATGAACTCCCAAGTAATAGGCTTGTGAGCAAAGATGAAATCCATGGAATAAATGGGATGCTGGCAGCATAGATACCAATTGGTTGAGTGACAGGAAACAGAGAGAAATGATGAGCAGTTGCTGGAGATTAGTATATAATGAGATTCCTCAGAGATTGGCATTGGGACCATTCCTTTTTATGCCTGTATTAATGACTTAGATTTGACTGCGCAAGGCAACATTTCAAAATTTGCCATGACGCAAAATGTGAAAGCATTGTGAGGATAGTAATAGTAAAAGAACATGGATAAGTCAGTGGAATGGACAAGCAGATGAAATTTAACGCAAAAAGGTGTGAAGTGATACAGTTTGGGAGGAAGGACAAAGAAAGGCAATAGAAAATAAAGGATACAATTCAAAAACGGGTGCAGGAGCGAAGGAATCTGTGGGTATACACATCAAATTGTTGAAGGTTTCAGGGGGGATTGAGAACGTGGTTAACAAAAGGGCAACAAGCTTATGGTGAATCTTTATAAAACACTGTTTTGGCCTTTGTCCAATTCTGGGCACCGCCCTATAGGAAGGTGGTGAAGGCACTGGAAATGGTGCAGAAAAGATTAACGAGAATGGATCTGGGGATGAGGAATTTCAGTGGCAAGCAAAGCTTGCAGAATCTGGAGTTGTTCTCCTCAGAGAAGACTGAAAGATGGTTTGACAGAGATGTTCAACATCATGAGGGTGTCTGAACAGAGTAGATCTGATTCAGACTGATGGGAGAGTTGAGCACCAGAGGACACCAATTTAAAAGTGATCGGCAAGAGAACCAGAGGAAATATGAACCTTTCATGCAGTGAGTGACTGGGATTTGGAATGCACTGCCTTAGAATATGGCACAGGCAGATCCAATCAAAGGGAAATTGGATAATTATCTGGAGAAAAAAGATTTGTCGAGCAACAGGGAAACGGGACTAGCTCTCACAGAGAGCTGACATGAACACAATGGGCTGAATGGCTTCATTTTTTGTTGTACCTATTCTATAGTTTCTTCTGAAGCTCATGTTCCTATTCCACTGAGCTTGCCTGTTTCCATCTTATGATTGAACCCTCACAACTGAGCCCCCACCTCACCCCAAATACCATTCCATTTCTTATCCGCCTCACAGCCAACCAAGGCCAAAACTTCAGTAGTATTTGGAGGAATAGTACATAACCACTCTTGTCATATTGCAGATGTTGACTGACCTGCTCAACACGTCCACTATTTCCATTATTGTTTCATGTTTTCAGAACTTGCAATTTTTTTTAGTACACAGAACATGTATTCTAAAAGAAGCAGCAATATTTCTGCAATATCTCATGGTGCTGAGTATGTACAAAGAGATCAAAATAAATTACCTGGAACCTTACCAAGTAGTATTTAAAAGCCTTTTTCTAACCACACATTAGCATTAAACTATTAAACTTTAGCAAGTACTGAGAATATTGGAACATCCTACATTTCATTCAACCTCCACTTCCTCCCACGTGACTCTAACCAGTCAATTATGTGGAAATAATTATTGCTTGCTTCAGGGTATGAGAGATTCCTTACTGCCCAGGCCAGGTTGCTGGATCCCCGCAGATCTTTGCACGTTTCTTGACCACAGTCAGCCTAAACTCGGTGAAACAAGAAATGTAAAGGGTTCAGTGGTGCCACAGGAAGAGGCCCACCTCCTGGCAAGGCTCTCATACTGGGAACATAAAAGAAAACTCTGCCACGATTGCTGGATAGAGAAGCCTGTTCTGATACCCCTGAAAACCAAAGAGAGGACTTAGTGAAACCTGTTCAATCCTTCTACCAGCTTCTTCTAGGCAGTTTGCTAAATGGACATCTGGCTGATAATGGAACAGAAAATAAGGCAGGAGGGCCAAAAGATGTTCAATTGCTCGAGTTTCAGATGAATTGCATCTATTGATTGTGTTTTTATTTATTCATTTTTGCTAGGAGATTGGCTGGGCTAGCATTTATTGCCTGGTCCGAACTGCCTTCCATTTCAGACAGTCAACCACATTGTTATGGTTCTAGAGTCAGATGTAGATCAGATGAGTCAAAGACGGCAGATTTCCTTCTCCAGAGGACATCTAGTTGTTTTTTTGTTTAATGACAAATGTTTTCCTGGTCATCATCAGACTTTTTATTGAATTCAAATTACACAATCTGCTATGGCAGGTTTGAACCGAGAGTCACCAGATCTTGCTCTGGCTCACTGGATTACTCGTCCAGTGATAATACCATGGTGCCACTGCCTCCTCTTAATACATATGGAGCTATGTATCTATAAGCATTCTGGCAAAAATGAAGCATGTTGTTTATATAATTTGTTTTATTTATTCCTCCATAGTACCTAGATATAAAATAAAGTTTTGCTTTAGATTAGATTATTTTTATATGCATATTGTGGATTTTAGTCATTTTAGCTCCAATTTTAAATTGGAGTGGGTGTGAGGCAGTTGGGGGCCCAAGGTGAATGCCAAACCTCCCTGGCCTTGGTAGTATGACATTTTAGCTCCTGGGACTCAGCTGCATGCTTTGGTTGAGTTCTTCATCCAAACCCAGCAGGTACTGGCAGCTGGCCTACTCATGAGTGGCAGATTGCCAGATAGCAGGAAGCCAAGCCACTGTCTAGGACTGAAGAAACAACTCACAATACTCAACTAACATTATAAAGAGGGAAGATTGTGAGGATCTCATTATTGGGCTGCAGAGGGTGGGGGGGGCGGGGGGTGTGATGTTTGTGGTTGTGCTTGTTAGGGAATGCAGGGAGAACAATACAAATATGCTTTAGGAAGGCCAAATCCATCAAATCAAGAGACAAGCATAAACAGCTTTGGTGCTCATATCCAGTGATTCATAAAATATTAACAGAATGGAAAAAAGGGCTCATTTAAAGTAATATGTTAATTTTATTTGGCTGTTTTGATACACTTTGTCTTTCCTCCTGTATTTCCTGCAATACACAGCTGCTGTCGGTGTCAGTTATAAACAGCAAAGCCATCAGCTGTAAAATGTTGTTATGGCAGTTTTCAAAAGTTTTTTTGAGCTGTTTGAGGGACAAATCAATGCTTTGTGGCGTTTAGATACAATGCAAAGATGATTTTCAGCTCGTCTTCTCTTAAAAGGGGGGAAATGTTTAATGAGACAACTGAGTGGTACTGGACTTAGATGAAACCTGACCAGGCATTCTTCTTCAATTCTGAAGTGATAGCCAGGGTCAGATTTTCACAGAGCCTGGAAGATTCAAAGGACTTTTACAAATGGTGGGTGGAGCCTGGATGTGGAAGCCTCATCCCCATTTCTGACGGATCCCATTTTTGCCGACATTGGGAAAGGAGCTCACACTGGAAGGAAACCTGAACTTAGCACAGCCATTTGAACTTAGTTCAAACAGACATCCATTTCAGCTCCAAGGGCCTAAACCTGCAGTGTGCGAATTTATGCTATAGACATAGCGCTATTAAAGGGCAGTTAGGGTCTGTTTAAATGTCATGATCTGAGGTTATTTTAATCCTCTGTTTTTTAAACACGAGAAAAAAGTGCTGAAGCTGTTAAGAGTACAACTCTATTGGGCTGATTTGGTTGTCAAACAGATGTTAGCAAAAAAATCATTGCCATCCGGTCATGTAATTTCAAGTAGACACTTTGATGATGAATTCCTTCCCGAGTTTCAAAAGCTACATTCTCTCAGTTTGAAGAGGCAATTAAAGGATTAGCTGTCTTTTAGTGCAATCTGAATAGAAGGTTAAATGAGATTAACCACTCGATGAGATTAAAAAGCCTTGAATGGATTGCATGAATGGGAATATTTTTCACTAGCAAGTCTGCATGAGCAAGAGATGTATTAAATTGTTCATTTTCTTTCATCTCCACATGGCCCCCAAGGTCTGCATGTAGTGGATACTGGTCAGTGGCTACGGAGATAGCATGGGGGTATGTAGGTCTTGGGGGTGAGAATGAGAGAGTATGGAGCTAAAGCATCTACCAGCTTCTAAAACAACTGGTACAAGATCCCAGAGAATAACTGAGGCATGCCTTTTAACCAGCCTGCTCCAACACTTGCCCAACCTCATGCCCACCTGGGGTCTGCTTCCAAGGTCAGTGGGCCTGGCTTAATCCTACCTCCTCTCCTCCAGAGTGGAAATCGGGTCTAGTGGAGCCCTTTAAACTGAGGTGTGTCTGCTGAGTCAAGGCATTTCCAGGCTCAAACTACCCACTTCATTGCTAAAGCCTGGCCTGTCCTGATTTCTTCCACCAACCTTCGTTGAAGGCACAGCCTTCTACTAGGGAGGGCGAGGCCTTTAAGGTGATTTTAAAGCATTGGGATAAATTCCAAGGTCCCACTCGTAACCAGAACTGTTGCAGGCAGGATGGAAAATGTGACGGACCATCAAAAGGTCCATTGACCTTGGGCAGGAATTTCTGGTCCCAGGGGGTGGGGTGGAAAATTCTGTCCATTGTCTTGGTGAGTGAAAAATTCTGAAATAAAAAAATGACAAATGTGCAAACCTATGTATTATGTCATGTTATCTCCAGAAAATCGTTATTCTATGAATAGAGTTCATTAAAACAAAGGATGCGAGGAAGATTCCTGGCATCACATTATCTAATACTACATTTATAGTGGAAAGCAGTTCCAGGAAATAATTCCCCAGTGCCTTCCCTCAGCCCTGTAGCTTGTAGAACCAACAGTACTCGTTAATGTTACAGAGTGATTTTTAGATCAACCAGAAAGATTTATACCTTTCGTGTTTGCTTGCAACTTTTAAGTTGCTGCAGTCCCTTAAAAACCTCAGCCGTGTTTAATTTCTAATTTCCTAACCAGTCAGCAGCCTGACTACCTGTTTACTGCAGGTTGAGGGGAACGGATCATTACAATTGTCCCATCTATTACATCTGTCCCCGCCACCTCCCCAACTCACCCACTTTAATTTGCAAATTCCATACTCGGCACTAATGCTTCAACAAAAATGTTTTAAGAGTTGTTGAAGTAACACAATATAAACATGATACTGTTGTAGTATTGGATCAACAGCTCACACAGCATGCTCCTGTCTCTCCAACATGAACTAAATAAATTTACTGCATGCACTAATGTCCTTCAGGAAAGTTACCTGGCAACTTAAAGATTAGCTAATGGAGACAGTCAATTAACATAACCACAGAGAAAAAAAAAGCTGAGGGAATTTTTCAGTCCCCACCCGTGTATTTATAGATGGTGGTAGTAGGAGGTGGGGGCAAAATAAAACGGGGGTCGCCAGCCCACTGCATTCCTGCCAATCTTCCCATATTTTGGTGGACAGGTAAGACATTAGCCAGCCACTCCTTAAGCCTATTGAGTTCCTTAACTGGCCACAGGGCAGCCCTTTTTGAAGTCAGTGGCCTCAAGACCATCTTTTTTTTTCACATGTTGGGGTTGGGGTCAAGCAATATGCCCACGGCCTTGTAAAAGTCATCCCGCTAACAGCAATCAAATCAGGACAAGACTCATGAAATCACTGCCTTCATGTAAGGAGACTGATGTCCAAAATGAAAAAGCTACCTCTACACCAGTCAAGCAACAAGATAAATCCCTCATCAATTTTTTGTTGCTTTCTATTTTGTAACTGTATTTTAACCCATTCTGCTACCTGGTCCCAAACTCTGACTCATTCGTCTCTTATGTGGGAACATCTGAAAGGGCTTCCGAAAGTCCATGTATACAGGATCATTTGCATCGCTCCTCTGCAATATTTCTTCAAATAATTCTGTAAAGTTGGTTAAACATAACTTTCCTCTTAGAACTCCATGCTGACTTTCTGAAAATTATATTGACAATTATATTGTTCTGAAAATTATATTGTCCACTACAACCAGAGGGCACAAACTCAGGCTAAAGGGACAATCCTTTAAAAAAAATGAGGAGGATTTTCTTCAGCCAGGGAGTGGTAAATCTGTGGAACTCTTCGCCGCAAAAGGCTGTGGAGGCCAGGTCATTGAGTGTCTTTAAGACAGAGATAGATAGGTTCTTGATTAATAAGGGGATCTGGGGCTATGGGGAAAAGGCAGGAGAATAGGAATGAGAAAAATATCAGCCATTGTTGAATGGCACAGCGGACTTGATAGGCCGAGTGGCCTAATTCTGCTCCTACGTCTTATGGTCTTGTCTATGGATTTTTTTTAAACGTGGTCTTTGAGAAAAAGAGTATAGTATCTTTCCTAACATTAGTTCTGCCTCCTCTGCTGCTCAGTGTCAAACTTTGATAAAAAGACTTTGGAATATTTTGCTATGTCAAAAATATGATAAAAGTGCCAGTTGTTGAAAATAGGAGTTACATACAGGGTTAACTAGTGTTCTGACACGATTCTTTTCTCCAAATATATTTTATACATGAATACTTATGTCCATCATTTAGTTTTAAGCTGTTGCTACCCATCTGAATCAAGAATCTTGTCTTCCTTATGTTTGTTACAATATCACTCTTGACCTTTTCTATTGTAATTTCATCTTTGTAGCTTCCTCAAGAAAAATCTATCATTATTGTTACAACTTCAGTATCATCCTTCTGATCCCTTGGTAGCCTGATCCTTATTTTAATTCACTTCTGTTACCAGGATGTTAATTTTATTAACACAGATGCCCCAGCATCCCCTATCATACCTACATATGTTGCAGCCTGCAAGATTTCAATCTATAATAATACAAAAGCTTATAATACCAGAATTATCTCATACAATGTAATTTCAACTATATAAAGTAAGAAAAAAGGTGTACAATTCAAGTTGTGAGCCCATAATTTCCAATAAAATCAGCTTCTTAATATGAAGAATGCAATAGAGACCCCTCCCCCCCCGAAACAAAAAAATGAATCTGGAATCAAGAATGCAGAAGAATGAAGTTTTTTTTAAAGAACATTACAATTTCTAGCCATTATTAATTTCATTTTTATTTCAAGTCATTTACTTTGATTTTTCTTTAAATCCTCATTATTTCATAGCATTTAACACGGTTCTGTTACAAGAAATTATACTAAAATGAGACTTGATCTTGGGAGAACATATTAATTCTGCAGTGTTTTTATAAACCAGTGGTGTTGAAATTTTCTATTCTGCAAATATCGGTACACTCCTAAGGAACTTCTGTTCCTAATTTCAAAAGGCACAATGGGCTGGATAGTGTTAACTAAGTAGGTTGACCAGAAATCCAAAGCTGAGCAGTGACTTCAATTTTGGACTCTATCAAATGTTCAACTAAATGCAAAGATGCTTGTTTGAAGTCATTCATATACACACATACAGGATGACCAAAACACAGAAAGAGCACCCCAAATCGCAAACCTACTCAGCTCTGTAATATCACACCAAAATTACATTGTGCAATGACAACGATAATGCGCTAATAAAACAAAAAAAATCTATTAAAACATTGAAATCTGATGATCATTGAAGTCCTCACGGACGGAGGTACTAATACCCAAATGCAATCATCTTTGCTGTACAACAAAATTTGTAAAATTGACAACAACAGATGAAAACATGCCCTCGTCAAGTCTGTCAACCTTCTTTACAATAAATCAGAAGAAAAAAGCTAAGCATTTATGGAATGGAAGCAATACAGTCTCCCTTTGTTCACATTTTTCCTGTAAAATTGCACCTGTTGTAATACCATGAAAATGTTTCAAGGGGAATTAAGTCCTCAGTATTCATGTGGAAATGTGGAACAAGATTCATTTGCACATACCCTTAAATTAAAGCAATATTTAGTATCACGCACCAGTCCTTGCAGGGTTGAATGAACAGATTGTAACCTTTACTGCTATTTAGGATGTTCAGAGAACTCAGCTGAATGAAAAATATTTAACAAAGCGGTTGTAAATCCTAACCTCATTGAAAATATGTTAATATTAAATCTGTTCAATGTAGGCTAACCTACTTTAATTTATGGGAGCACAATACATCTTGCTTTTTTTAAGGATATTTAACAAATCTAAGCATAAATCTAACTACAAATTATCAAGGCCTGAAAAATGCAGTTTTGTTTTAAAAAAATTCCTGGAATTGATTTTGTCCTTTAGAATTTGCCTAATTTCCAAAACGCTGACAGCACATAATTTAGAAAACACTAGGAGATATGTAAATTTAAAAAAATTATTCAGATCCATATTTCGCCAATTAATGAGTCAAATTTCACACAGTTTCTTTGCCACAACCAACATGCCTTCTCTCATTCCATTTCTCAGAAAATCGCAAGTGTTCGCATACGCTGCAAATGGTTTGACTTGTTTGTGTGTTGCAGGTTTATCATAGCAAGATTTCTGTGTTTTCAAAGATTAATACAAATTTGTACTATTTTCAGACTCCCACAAACAGAAATTGGATGGTAATAACAAGCTGCAATATAATAACTGTAATCATGTGTTGAAAAATACAAATATTGCAAGCTTGCAAGGATTCTAAAACCTTTCCAGTAGGGGTGGAGGGCATGACCTCTTTACTGTTTGTAGAACATACTGCCACACAAAACATTTTGCATTACTCAACATGAACTAGAATTGTCAAATTTTCTATTTATGAATCCACTTTATCACTATAGCAAAGCAAAGAAGTCATTTAAAGATGTTCCTACATAAAAGAGGGAAAAAAAGCTAAAACAATTATTGGAACACTATTAGCTGCTTAGAACAAAGCCTGCCATGTTTCTTGCTATGACAGAAAATAACAGTGTTGAGAAAGGGTTCACACTTTATATTTTAAGAATCTATCTAAAATGCACAGCACTCTTCCACAGTAGTCTTCAAATGGCCCTTCAAACTGTGCTGGTTAGGTTAAGGTTCAAGTTTCTGCTAAAATGTATTTACATAATCACACCCATAAAATCATCAATGAATCAGTGCAGTGGGTCAGTAAAATAATGCAGTTGTTTATTTCCTATTATTCGCAGCCAAAAATATTCATTGCTGTATTTAAGAGTGATTACCTGGGGTAGTTTTATCAATAAAACTGAAAAAAAACACTGTTTTCATTATCAGGACGACCATTTCAGCAGGTCATGCTGGTTTAGCTAGCACCACCGATATAAATGTTGGCAGAGTATGGATATTAGTCTCTGCCTGCTAGCTGACAAAACAAGAGCAGAAACAGAAGTGGGGGAAAATGTGCTTATCACAAAAAATATGCAATTGTAATAAGAGCATCTGGTCTTAGTATGCTTATTTTAATCAAGGAAAAGGACTTTGAAAATAGTTTGAACAGTTTACTAGTTTAATTGACACACATTGGACAGCTTCGTAACAAATTCAGTATTTACTTAACATGTAAAAAGCAGCTAAAATGCGCCAATTAGAGCCTGTGAAACTAAATTATAAGCTCAATTTGAAGGCCATCCTCGAATAACCACAAACGGTGCGCCAAGTTGGAATTCCGCATCCTCATTAATTAGATCTGTAGGCATAGCTAGCTTTGTGGGCATTAACCATAGAAACTTGAATTATGGCTTTGCACAATCTCTTTTTGTTTCTGCAATCTGTTTACACTGATTCATCTGATTTCACCCATATTGTCCTAATAAAATTAATGTAAACTAACAGAAGCTTGAGAGCCAGATGGTAATGGCCACAATTTGAAGTGAAGATGATGGTGGGGCTATTAGAGCATATTGTTATAATGGAAGAAGTTGAAAAATGCTTTCTGGAGCCAGATTTTCATTTCCCAGTGGAGATGCAAATCAGGTTGCAAAAACACTAAACTTGGTTATTTTTGCTGCAAAAACATTCCTCTCTGCCTACCCGATCACACACCATTTTCAATAGTTGAAAAAGGCTTTCAGTGAAAAATACTCACCTTTTCCAAGATGCCATTGCGAGGACCATAGCAAAATACCAACTCCTCCCACACAGAATTTGCTTGTGCTAGTGAATTTTTTGCAAGCCCGAAGAAGAAAACTCCTTCGTGAATTTGTGACCACTGACCACTGAAGAAGCATGTTAAGGAGTCAGGAACATTCTGAAGGCAAATGTAAAATGTTTTGAAACCTTCACACGTCACTATTAGATCGGTGTTGTAATATAGATGTGTAGATCAGTCCTACAAGATAAGTTGACCCTTACATTGGCCACCATTGTGTAAATGTTATCATGCATTACAGTACTTTTTCCATTGAAGAAAGTGTCATATTGCAAAAGAGGACTGTCAGCTTGTGCTGTCATATTTTGCACTGTTATTTAACTGATATTTCCATCTGCTAAAAAAAATCTTGTTTTTGAAGGATAGAAGAACATTTTTTGCACCTACTGCCCTCCAATAATTGACAGGTACTCTGCTTTAAAATGGAAATGTGGCAACATTGTGTCAGTTTCATGCAATATAGCTGTAAATATAATGAATGCTTGGCTGGGTTTCAAAATCTATATTGGTTTCAGCTCAGCAGTTATCTATTGATCCAAGAATTATGGCCCTTTTGAGACACTGCATCAATAATAGTGGATTTAAATTCATGATTTTATTAATTTAGAAGTTAAAGTATTTCAGAATACTGAGTATACGCAGAAGTCTAAGTATTTTTCCCCAATAATTATATAATCCCCAATCCTAGTATATAGTAGATAGAATAGAATAGAATCCTTACAGTGCAGAGGGAGGCCATTCTGCCAATTAAACCTATACAAACAACAATCCCACCCTGTCCCTATAACCACACATGTTTACCCTGCTAATTCCCCTGACATTAAGGAGCAATTTAATATGACCAATCAACCTAACCGACACATTTTTGGACTGTGGGAAGAAACTGGAGCACCTGGAGGAAACTCACACAGACACGGAGAGAGGGTGGGGGGCGGGGGGGGGGATATACAAATCCACACAGTCACCCAAACCGAGAATTGAACTCAAATCCCTGCGGGGCAGCAGTGCTAACCATCATGCCACCATGTCGTACATAATAGGGAGTAGGCGAGTGACTTTAGAAGGTACATGGGAGCCATGGAGGTGGCATTGGTGGTCTGAGAGCACATGGAGCTGGGTGGGAGGGAGGAGGGTAAGGGGGCATAGATGCAGTGGGGATTGAGGAGGTGAGTGATAACATTTAGAAGGCCTTTAAAACGATGTTGGGAGCTGGACAGCTGTTTTGATGAACAGAGGTGGACCTTCTAACTGACCTGTCTCCACAGCCACACTGTTCACACTGGCGGCTCGCAAAATCCACTGCAGACCCGACCCCTGTATGACAAGACAAAAAAATCACTTGCAAAGTCACACATGGGCCTGGTATGTATTCGGAAGGCACAAATGCACAGGCAGGCTTTTCTGAGCCCAAAGGATAGGACAGCCCTGGATTAGGTGCAGTTAAACACGGAGATCCAGAAGTTGTTGTCAGATGCCACACTCAACCAGAGTGCCCTGTTGTAGTTAGAGGCATAAAGCTTTACAACAAAGAAAGAGACCCTTTCTCCCATTGTAACTGCACCAACCATCAAGTACCTTTCTATTCTATTCCCATTTGCCAGTACTTAAACCATAACCTTGGATACTTTGACATTTCAAAAGCTTGTCTAAATGCTTATTAAATGTTGCAAGGGATCTCGCGTCAACTATCCTTTCAGGCAGAGTTCCTGATTCCTGCCATCATCTGAGTGAAAAGGTTTTTCTTCAAATCGCTTCTAAATCTAATGTCCCTGATCTTAAGCCTATAGCCCCTGGTTACTGACCGCTCTACTAAGGAGAAACGTTCCTTCCTATTTACTGTATCTATGTCCCTCTTAATTTTATACACTTCAAATCAGGGCCCCTTTTGCCTCCTCTCCTCCAAAGAAGTCTAATCAGCCTCTCTTCATAGCTGAATTGCTCCAGCCCAGGCAGCATCTTGGAGAATCCCCTTTGCACCCTTTCTAGTGCAATTACACTCTTTCTATCGTGTGGCAACCAGATTTGCACATAATCCTCTAGCTATGATCTAACAAGTATTTTGTACAGCTCCATTCAAAATCTCCCTGCTCTTATAATTGAATTATATTCATGCCTCGGCTAATTACAGCAATATCCCATATGCCTTCTTAACAATCTTATCAGGGATCTTTGGACGTGTACCCCAAGATCCCTTTGTTCCTGTGCTTCCTAGCATCCTGCCGTTCATTGTGTATTCCATTGCCTTGTTAGTCCTCCCAGTGGATTTGTATATTCCACCCCCCCCACCCTCTCTCCGTGTCTGTGTGAGTTTCCTCCAGGTGCTCCAGTTTCTTCCCACAGTCCAAAAATGTGTCGGTTCGGTTGATTGGTCATATTAAATTGCTCCTTAATGTCAGGGGAATTAGCAGGGTAAATATGTGTGGTTATAGGGACAGGGTGGGATTGTTGTTTGTATAGGTTTAATTGGCAGAATGGCCTCCATCTGCACTGTATGGATTCTATTCTATCTCCTATATACTAGGATTGGGGATTATTTTATAATTATTGGGGAAAAATACTTAAACTTCTGAGTATACTCACCTTTCAGGGTTAAATTCCATTTACCACTATTTGACTCGCCTGTCTATATCATCTTCTAATCCAAGGCTTTCCTCTTTGCTACTCACCACATCACCTGTTTTCACGTCATTTGTAAACTTACCGATCATACCCCCAACATTCACATCCAAATCATTAACATACACTACAAACAGCAAAGGATCGCGTACCGATTCCTGTAGTATCACTGGACATAGGCTTCCAGTCACAAAAACAGCCTTCATCCTCTACCTCCTGCCACTGAGCCAATTTTGGATCCAATTTGCCAAATTGCCTTGGATCCTAATGGGCTCTTAACTTCTTCATCAATTTCCCATGTGGGACCTTGTCAGAAGTCTTACTGAAGTCCATGGGGACTACATCAACTGCACAGCCCTCTCCTATGTCTAATCATCTCCTTGAAGATTTCAATCAAATTTTTTGTCAATAGACTTGATATTTAAAGGACAGGCAATGACACAAACCTAGGATACTTTCCCACATACTCCATACTAAAGGTGGCTGCATTTCTGGAAATGAGTGAGTTTTTAAACATTGTGCTGACAACCTTTCCAGTCCAGAAAAAAATAGCGTTCTCAGTCAGGTGTTTTATCTCAAAAGAAAATCCCTTAATCCCATCTATATTTCCAAGCTTGTTATTTCACATTCCACATATCACTGAAATCTAATTTTTAATTCCTGCTTTAGATTTCCTGTTTTGGACTATGCATATCTTAGTGAGAATGCTTCAATCTGATAGGTTGAAAAATTTCACTGTTTCTCATCTTATTCACAGATGCTAAGATCACTTGTAGAGGCTACCCTGCTGGAAAAGACATTGGATTAATATAAATCTCTGCTAAGTCATGGCAGCCTACAACGGACAGCATGGTGGCACAGTGGGTTAACACTGCTGCTTCTCAGTGCCAGGGATCCAGGTTCAATTCTGGCCTCAGGGTCACTGTCTGTGTGGAGTTTGCACACTTTCTCCCCGTGTCTGTGTGCGTTTCCTCTGGGTGTTCTGGTTTCCTCCCAAAGTCCAAAGATCTGCAGGATAGGTGGACTGGGTATGCTCAATTGACTGTAGTGTCAGGAGGATTTGCGGGGTAAATGAAGTTGTGGGAACAGGGCCTGGGTGGGATTATGGTCGGTGTAGACTAGATGGGCCAAATGGCCTCTTTCTACACTGTAGAGATTCTGTGATTCTATAAAAGAAAAAAATTGTGGGCAGCTGCCAGTAAGTTAAAAAGCAAGCATAGTTTCTTCACTGCTGAAAACAAAATCTGAGTTAATATTTTCAAAGTGGGGGAGGTAACAATTACCTCCTTATTTTACTTCAAGATTGTTGTGTGAACACAGAAAATCCAACAGTAGATTCAAAACACAACAATATAAAGCGTGAGCATGTAAAAAGAGCATCAGATAAGCTATCGAAATCATGGCAGGATTTTGCTCCCGGAGTCATAAGTCCCAAACTTGGGACAAGTACACAACCCCCAATTTTCCTACATGACAGCAGCTAATTGCTATTGGGCAGGTTTGATGGCCAATTAACAGCAGGAGGTATGGGAAGGCTGAGGGAATTCTAAAGTTAGGACCTGATTAAAGGCATTATGACAGCCATTACTGTGGCAGCCGTTCTGAACCTGAATGCAAGCTTCAAAGCAACATGAGAAGATTGGCAGGGCTGTTCC
Organism: Carcharhinus amblyrhynchos; assembly: GCF_965287045.1. Lineage (NCBI taxonomy): Eukaryota > Metazoa > Chordata > Chondrichthyes > Carcharhiniformes > Carcharhinidae > Carcharhinus > Carcharhinus amblyrhynchos. Next base: position 59,740,365 of record NC_137334.1, read on the forward strand.
ATCCTACACTCTGGCAACCCTTGTGATGCTGCTGGAGATCCTCATTCCAAAGGGTGAAAAGGAGTAGGCAATCTAGCCAAACAAAACAATCCGGGCTGAGGTCACAGGAACTGAGTGGCGGAAGTTTAGTGCAAAGGAACTACAGTCACCTCAAGAGATTCAGTGACCTTATTCACATTCCAGCAAGGCAAATGTAATCCGAGACCCTGATGACAGACCTCTCAGTCTGCTACCTCCATTAGACACACAAGTGGCACAGTGGTCAGCACTACTGCTTCACAGTGCCAGGGACTTGGGTCACCATCTGTGTGGAGTCTGCATGTTCTCCTAGAGCCTGCATGAGTTTCCTTCGGGTGTTGCAGTCCCCTTCCACAATCTGAAAGACATGCTGGTTAGGAGCATTGGCCATGTTAAATTCTCCTTCTGAGTACCCCTACAGGTGCTGAAATGTGGCAACTAAGGGATTTTCACAGTAACTTCATTGCAGTGTTAATGTAAGCCTTCTTGTGGCACTAATAAATAAACTTTAAAAAAAACGTAAGCTGAGGGGCCAGAAGGTGCATAGTGTTCAATAAGTGGGGGATGTTTGTGCCCAGGGAGTTTATTAACCCCCTCAATGATCAGTGCCATTCAGAATCTTAACACCAACATCTGCTGCATCGAATGTAAATGAGACACAGGCATTGGTAAGAGAGGCCAGCATTGCCTTTTCTCTCTCTTTCTTGTCCTTGCAGAAGAACAGGGCATATATTGCACAACAGAAGAATCTCACAGGGAGGAGTGACTGGCTTGCCATAGTAAGAGGTCTCACAACACCAGGTTAAAGTCTACCAGGTTTATTTGGAATCACTCACACCTCATGGCTTGCCATAGTCACTGCCATGGATGTGGTAGCAATACAAATTGCCAGGACCAAACGAGAGATGGAGAGATGAGAATACCCGGTGCAAAGGATCGAAAAGCCAGTGAATTTTGTAGATAAAGGGAACGGATGCACTCTTCCCGTCTAACAGCACGCCAACATTTCAACTGCAGCGGGAAGGCTCCGCACTGCAGCCACCTCTGCTAACAGGGGTTAGAGCTCTGATGATGCCCTTGCATCTTCCACTGCTGTGGAAGGACAAGCAGTGTCACACCACCAGGGAAATCTCAGACTGCTGAGACAGTGAAGCCAGCCCTGACACATCACATCATACAAGTGGGGCCTTCCACCAGCGCACATACACTCACACTGATGGGCCTTTGTATGGAGGTCAGAGTGAATGATGAGCACAGCCCTACTGAGCAGGAGGTGAGAGCAGCTAAGGGAAGCTCTCTTAACGACGGAGGACAAGACACAGCCATTTCAACTGGACAATGATGCATGACCTTGTGAGTCACAAGTAGAACAGATTCGCTCACAAATGTTCACTGAGACAGTGCGGGGTCATGGGCTGAGGGTGGTGGAATCCATCCAGTTCAACTGCACCACCTTAGCTCAGGACTTTGAGCAATTCCTCCATTGTAAGGGTTGCCAATCTCAGAGAGCCATATGGCAGCACTTCTTCAGTAGTAGCAAGAACAGCATACTGCCATGTTCAGAATGCTTGCCATGCTCTTGCAGCCTTGACTGAGCAATGGTGCTAATGGTGCAAAGATGCACAGAGTGGATGCTAGCTGTGCACTGGCTAGTAGCCCCTCCAGCAGTCCAGAGCACCCACTAATTAATGGCTGAGGCCGTTGTTGAAGAGGATGAGACAGCCACCCCTGAAGGGATGTCATCATCATCATCATTCTCTCTGAGGGCCCAGTGACAGAGGCTGCCTCTGCATTGATACAAATACAATGGTCTCTGGTGATGTTCCCACTGTCACCCCCAAGACAAGGACATATGCCAAGGGTAACTGAACCACAAGCATACACAAGAAAAGCACTGTGTAAAAGTAGCCAAGAGTAAAAGCCATTATACTAGTCAGAGCACTGTATGGCTCGTTGGGGTGTATTTCATTGGTTAACGTGCAGTTTGCTAACACTGTAAACATCAACACTGACTCCAGGCGTGAAGGCTTCCATTCTTCAATCACAAGACTCAGAAAGATTTAATGGGTCAAAGAGGCCGAGTAGAAAACGTAGGATACATACAAAGGTAAGTGGACCTTCCTTTTCAATTTGCAGACAATGGGGGTGGCACGGTGGTTAGCACTACTGCCTCACAGCGCCAGGGACCCGGATTCAATTTCGGCCTCAGATCACTGTCTGTGTGGAATCTGCACATTCTATCAATGTCTGGGTGGGTTTCCTTTGGGTCCAAAGATGTGCAGGTTAGGTGGATTGGCCATGCTAAATTGACCCAAGTGTCAGGGAGATTAGGCTAAATACGTGGGGTTATGGGAATAGAGCCTGGATGGGACTGTGGTCAGTGCAGACTTGATGGGCTGAATTGCCTCTTTCTGCACTGTAGCGATTCTATGATTATGCCACGGGGTTTTCTTCAGTTGTAGCAAAAAAGAGCAGGAGGTCAGTGTCCAGGCAGGAGCAATACTCTCTACCTTTGTCTTCTGGTACGAACCACGCCACAAAGCAAAAGAACATGACCTCATGATGGCGTTAGACACAAAAGACAGATCACAGTTCTGAGGCAACTCCAAATTTTTTTATACGTTTGCAAACAGTTTATGAAGCCAGTGAACTTCAATATTTTGTGTGATCCTTGCATCTTGTGCTACTCTGAGGCTTCCTAGGTTAGGTGCTCTGACAAACAGCATCAGTCAATCACCTCTAATAATAATTGATGATATGATGTTACAGTCAATGAACTTGCTGAAGATTTGGATCAGAGCAGGCTGCATCCTACTTGTGTCAAGTGGGATTTATGACAAAGGAGCAGCATGATTTTTTTGGATTTTCAGTTCAGAAAAGCACACGATGAGTCATTCTCATTGTAAGTTTTTTTTCAATCTACAAGAGGTGCTGAAGCAGTCATATGTATGACCATTATAAAATGTCCCAAAGGAGTATGATTTTGAAGCGATTGCTTTAGACAGTATAAATTGATTCCTTTCCTCATACTGGCAATGTACTAGAATATCCAATTCGGGTAACTTTCTTGAGCTCTATTAACTAGCTAAATAAACAGGATTTCCATGTTGTTAGCATAACAGATGTTGAGAGTGGCTCTTTGAGGATTAAGGCCTTGTAACCTTGGGAACGGGTTACAAAAATGATGACTGTTATTGCATATGTAATTGTCTAGTGAACAAAGTCAATAGATAGCCACAGAGCGTGTAGGGTGCTATTTTATACAGAACCATGCAGCAATCACAGTAGCATCTTCAATTAGTTACTTCATCAAAAGTAACTCTGCAAGCGATTGTAATCAACGGAGCTTTACACGTCAGAAGTCTTAAGAAACTTGTAGCCATTTTCGGACTATTTTTAAGCTTGTTGCAGTAACCCACTCCATTGTGAAGTTTAAACCTACACCACATCAGTAAGTTCACATTAAGTATGGGGTTTATGCAGTGACCATTAGTATTGTAACATTATTAAAACTCATCTTGGTAATACATCAGTCCATTTTAAAGTAACAAATCTACACAAATTACTTAAAATGAAATGCAACATTAATCTCAACTATTTATATTATTTTCTGTCCAAGAACCTAATTTTTGATATTGCAGAAACTTGTGTGTGTTACCTCAGATCAACTGGAACAAGCCATGGGCTGAAGTTAAGTCAGGATTGCCCTGCAAGGGCTGTAATATAACCACTGGGAAGTAATATTTTCAAATAGTCTCGGAAGATAGTTTAGAATAATTAATAAATTAAAATTGATCAAGCTGCATAGATATTTATATACATCGAACAAAGTGAGTTGTTGATCTGGAATGCGCTGCCTGAAAGGGTGATGGAAGCAAATTCAATAGTAACTATTAAAAATAAATTGGATGGTTAATTGAAGAGAAAAATAGACAAGGCTTTGGGAAACAGGAGGCAGGGAACCAACTGGTTAATTCTACCACAGACATAATGGACCGAATGGCCCCCTTCTGGATTGTATCATTGTATAAATCGATTATTTCATCCTTTAATATGCATTAGACATAAAGAGGATGTTCTATGTTGTGAATATATTAAAACTAGCCATTGTGAAATTGATTCATTTGTATTTTCAAATATAAACTAGACTGCTTCTGATCACAACACAAATACTGAAATTAACTGACTTTATCCATGATATTGTAAAGGCCAGAAGGCAACAATCATAGAACCCTTACAGTGCAAATCATAGAGCTCCACAGTACAGAAAACGGCCATTCGGCCCATCGAGTCTGGACCAACCACAATCCCAACCAGGCTCTATTTCCCGTAACCCTCATTTACTCCACTAATCGTCCTGACACCAAGGGTCAGTTTAGTATGGCCAATCAACTTAACCTTAATCAACTTGGACTGTGGGAGAAAACTGGGAGTACCCGGAGGAAACCCACACAGACAGAGGGAGAAAGTGCAGTGGCCCTAGGCTGGGTCCCCAGTGCTGTGAGGCAGCAGTGCTAACCACTGTGCATCCCCGTGGCAGCCATTTGGTCCCTGAGCATGTAATTGACAACAGTCCCACCCAGGCTCCATCCCTTTAACCCCATATATTTACCCAGCTAATCCCCCTGACACTCAAGGGGCAATTTAGCATGGCCAATCAACCTAACCAGCACATCTTTGGACTTCAGAATGAACCTTTGCGTCATTAAATAGAACAAAACTTTATCAGGCATTAACACTTAATCAAACAGGCAAGTATTTGCAAGCACTGACAAAATTGAATTTGAATATTAGTAAAGCTAATTAATTTTTCTGGTCACTACACATTATGGAATGCCATAAAGAACGATAATTTAATAACTCATCTGGGCTGGCAGCTGGTATAGAAAATTATTTTCTATAAGGAACATACAGCCGTATATTCAGCAAAATTAGAATTTAAATCATTTACAATAATCTATGGAATTTTAATCTAACAATAATTTCATGTATAACAAGGTACCTTTTAGATTATTTGATCTTTTAACTATGACTGATATATCTGGCTAACTTGTAGGTCAATTTATAAAATAACTAGCTTTATTGAGCAGTTCATACAGATTTTGTGCATATGAAGAAACAATTGAAATGTTGGTATTTTATTAATAGAACAATCTAGATTACAGGGTGTTATGGTACTGTTAATTATAAAAGCATGGTGCAAGGGAGATAGAAGCAAACTGCTTCTAGTATTTGCAGGGCCAACAACAAGCGAACACAGACACAACATTAAAATGTAAAAAGAAGGAGCAAAAGCAAGATAAATACTTTTATACAGAGTTGCAAGGCTTTGGAATTCACTCTCAAGGTTAGAAGTTGATAAGATAATGTTTGTAGTGAAGATTCAATTGAAAATGTACATAAAAAAAGAGGATAAAGGGATATGGAAAAGTATGGCTAAATCAGCAATATTTGCCATAAGGGGGGCAAACACTGACATGGCAAGTTGTACTAAATTATCTTTTACCAAACTCCATCACATCTGCCCTACCCCCACCAGCCCATACATGGTTTCCACTGGGTGGGATATTTGGTAGCTGTAAAGATGTTGGTGATATAACTTGAAGTACGAAGCACTTGATCTTGTGTGGCCATAGGTCTTTGTGCATCCACGAGCAGCCAATTGGTTATATTCCCTTCTCCACCTGCCACCTAGACCTTTGGAGCTGCTGCCATTCCATACAAAAGACTGCAGACAATGAGTGGCCCCCAAGTTCACTGATGCCTTTCTGCAGCTTCCTCTCTTGGCTGAACAAGAACAGTGAGAGTTTCTATTTCCCAAGGGTGGCAGCAGGAAGCCCTCCATCATACCTGGGCACCTTTGACAAATGGGGAACCCTACCCTTGGTACTGACCACACCCTGATGGCCACCTGCTCCACCACTGTGAACTTCATCCTCCAGGTTCACTAACTTCTTACTGAGACAGCAATGTCCATAAACACTCACATTGTAACTTTGCTATTGGGAGCCATCACTGTATACTCCCTCAATCATCTTTGATCTTCCCACCAACACTTTCAATTCTCACTCCATCACCCTTGTCCTGCTGTCAGTGACCTTCAATCCACCCATCGTCTTTCATTAACTATCTTTGACCCCTGAGTTTCCTCCCAGCATAGTGAAAGTAGCTTCCGATGCCCTCAACTTGCCATTAATCATCCTGCTTTCATCCTGGATCTTCCTTCTTGTTACCCCAGCTCTCAGGACGTTATTTCCTCATAATCATGCCTGACCTACCATTGTTCCACATTGACCTTCCCTGTATAGTCCAACATACCTCTCTCTGTCCTACACAAGACTTCAATAAGGCTGCCATCTCTCTCCTTCCCTCAGGCGGACAGTCATGCCCTGTCCCCTTTGAACGTCGCCATCCCATCTCAATCGCTAATGCCTCTGCCCTAGCAGTTAAGCAAAATTCCCTTGAGAAGAAAATGTAGCTCTAACTCACTCCACGTTCACCAGGAAGACAATTACATCTGCTGTTCTGTATCAGTGGTCATGAATCCGAAGGCACATTTCTCGTTCAGTGATTACTTAATGCGAAATGTATACTTAATTCTGGCAAGGTCCCCAGTGTTTGCCCTTGGGAAGCTTGATCCACTGTTAATCCCCCATCAACTTAATTCCAGGGTTTCACCCCTCTGTTGGAAGTTGACTTCTGGCCTCCCACACAATTAATGTCCCCACTCATCTTGTTTCCTGCTCCTGGGAGCTTACAAACTTCTACCCACAAGTGTAATTATCCTTTTATATACTTATTGACTTTATGTAAGGTGGCATAGCAAGAATGTAGCTAGACAGAGCTGTGATTGGGATGAATGACGTACCAAGATCAACCTCATGTTTGCTGAGATAAAAAAAACTGGAGAAATTGCACATAAGGGTCAGTGATTAAGTCTGAGATTTCCCATAGCCTGACATGTGTTCAATAGATAATGAGTAACTCTGGGCTTCAGCTTCTACACACAAGGGTAAACATTCCTACTGACCGCACATACAATTTTAAAATGGATGCAGGAATACAGACATCAGCGGGTATGTATTCACAAACCATGGAAAGTAAGGCAAGGTGAGCTGACAGGCTGTCTAAAAAAAGGACACATTTGATATGGCTTTGGAAGTCTTGAGACACAAAGATAATGTCCCTTCCCCTGAACCAGATGCTCTGGAGCTTGATGGCCATGAAGGTGCATTCATGGCATGGCCAACCAGGTGGATTATCGAACTGCAAATCCTTCCAATATGCCGAAGGCAGGCAGGAAGAGCTGGAGAGTTTCCTAATCAGCCATAACTTACAGAAGACAATGGCAAACCACTGCAGTATCTTGTCAAGCATAAACAATCACCAACACATGGAAGTCCATGCTGGTCAATGATTTCTTAGCGCATGATAAGGTTCACCATGGTAGGCTTCTGCAGAAAATGCAGATGTATGGGATTGAGGGTAGTCTAGGAAATTGGATCAGGAATTGGCTAGCAGATAGGAGACAGAGGGTGGTGGTTGATAGTAAATATTCGTCATGGAGTTCGGTTACGAGTGGTGTGCCTCAGGGATCTGTTTTGGGGCCACTGCTGTTTGTAATTTTTATTAATGATCTGGATGAGGGTATAGCTGGGTGGATTAGTAAATTTGCTGATGACACCAAAGTCAGAGGTGTGGTAGATTGTGAGGAAGGGTGTCATAGTTTGCAGGGAGACTTAGACAGGTTGCAGAGCTGGGCCGAGAGGTGGCGGATGGAGTTTAATGCGGAGAAGTGTGAGGTGATTCACTTTGGTAGGAATAACAGATGCGTTGAGTATAGGGCTAATGGGAGGACTTTGAAAAGTGTGGATGAACAGAGGGATCTAGGTGTATGTGTACATAGATCCCTGAAAGTTGGGAATCAAGTAGATAAGGTTGTTAAGAAGGCATACGGTGTCTTGGCGTTTATTGGTAGGGGGATTGAATTTAGGAGTCGCAGCGTCATGTTGCAACTGTACACAACTCTGGTGCGGCCGCACTTGGAGTACTGTGTGCAGTTCTGGTCCCCACATTATAGGAAGGATGTGGAGGCATTGGAGAGGGTGCAGAGGAGGTTTACCAGGATGTTGCCTGGTATGGAGGGGAGGTCCTATGAGGAGAGACTGAGGGATTTGGGGTTGTTTTCGCTAGAAAGAAGGCAGCTAAGAGGGGATCTTATTGAAACATATAAGATGATTAGAGGTTTAGATAGGGTGGATAGTGATAGCCTTTTTCCTTGGATGGAGAAAGCTAGCACGAGGGGGCATGGCTTTAAATTAAGGGGGGTTAGTTATAGGACGGATGTCAGGGGTAGGTTCTTTACCCAGAGGGTGGTGAGGGATTGGAATGCCCTGCCTGCTGTGGTTGTAAATGCGCCTAGTTTGGGGGTGTTTAAGAGATCCGTGGATAGGTTTATGGACGAAAAGGGATTGGTTTAGATTAGTGGGTCATTGTTTTTTTTTAACTGGTCGGCGCAACATCGTGGGCCGAAGGGCCTGTTCTGCGCTGTAATGTTCTATGTTCTATGATACTTGCAGAGAGATATGGTTTTATAACTAGAGACACAGGGTGGAATTTAGTTCTCCCTCTGAGGTGGGCTGGGAGGTAGAGTGGCTGAATGATGGGACAGGAGACCCCTTCATCTTTCCAAATCCCTCAATTACACTGGGGCGGGAAGGGTAAAGGAGGCCTTCTCAACAGGAGGTCAATTAATCATTTTGCTGCCAATAGTGTTCAACCATCAGTGGGTGAAGGACACATATGTTGCTAACTGCCTGGTAACCCTGGAAGTTATGCCTACTGTCCGAAAGACAGAGTCCCATTAGTGGCGAGTAAGGGACCCACAAGAAAAAAACACCTCCACAATATTTAAAACAAGCCCCTCTCCTTTTGGCCTGGGCCTTCCTGACTGGCCCCACCAAACTCACCCATTCATCTGTACCCTAAGGTGCCAGCAGCAATGTTCGGCTTCAGGAGCCCTGGAGTACCAGTAGTGGTCACCAGAGAACTGCCCATCTCTGACTGGCTGGCAGCTCCAGAGACAGGAAAATTGCCCTGGCAGAGTCAGAAAGCCTGACAGGCTGCATAAATTGTGTCTTAAACACAAAGGGCTTCCTGGAAAAGGCTGTGGCAGGTTGGCCACCAGCTGGATGGGACCCCGCTTTGACTATTAAGTTCCACCCTTACACTGCACGAGCAAATGGGTTGTGTCAAACCTTTATACATCACTGGTTTGGCCTCAGCTGCAGCAGTGTGCCAAAATCTGGGAACCACACTTTAGGTAGGATTGCAAGGTCTTACACAAAGTGCAGAGGTGTTTACTGGAACAGTACCAGGTATATGGATGAAAAGATCCAGAGGGAGATCAGGACAATTTTGTTCATGCAGTGAGTCATGACCTGAATGCACTGCCTGAAATGGCGGTGAAAGCAGATTTAATGTGAACTTTCAACACAAAAATCGGATAAACTATTGTAGAAAACCTTCAGGATTACAGGGAAAGGTCAGGAAATGGGACTAATTGGAGAGGTCCTTCAAAGAATTGGCACAGATATGATGGGAAAAGTGCATCCCTTCTATGCTCTATAATTCTTTGATTCTATGAATACAATCTACAAGGATAATCTCTCTGCAAAACGTTTATCCGCTGGACTACAATATAGAATGTTGAGATACATGTTGCAGAAGTCTTGTCTCCCTAGTTTCTTCAATTTTGCCAGGGGTGGACACCAGATTGTAATCGATTACCATATCAGTCCAACGTTTTCAGCTTCACCATGTAAAGGAGAAAGATTTTATTTGGATTCTGTAATATAGCTTCATAATATTCTGTTACTTCAATGAAATCTACTTTATAGAACATTAAGGATGATACTGAAAAAAAAGGCCAAACATTTTCAGGATTCCCACTTTTCAACTAGCTTTCATCTATTTCCTTTCTATTCTTATTTAGGGCAGACTGCAAGAATCTGCTACCTCACAAGACTAAGAAGTCTCACAACACCAGGTTAAAGTCCAACAGGTTTATTTGGTAGCAAAAGCCACTAGCTTTTGGTAGCCATTGCTACCAAATAAACCTGTTGGGACTTTAACCTGGTGTTGTGAGACTTCTCACTGTGTTTACCCCAGTCCAACGCCAGCATCTCCACGTCATGATCTCACAAGAGACCAGGATATTGAGACAATTTATTGTTAATGCAATGAAATTTACATTATCCACCTGGTATGGAAAGCAATAGGCTACACATACCATTTTTTTTTGCCAATGAAACTATATTGTTCCTTCCTTTCTGGTTGTATCGCAGCTTGGTCTGGTTTCTGCTCTGTCCAAGACCCAAAAAACTACAAAGGGTCATGAACGAAGCCCAGTCCATCATGCAAACTAGCCTTCCATCCATTGACTCCGTCTACACTTCCTGCTGCCTCAGAAAAGTAGCCAGCATAATCAAGGACCCCATGCACCCCAGACATACTTTCTTTCACCTTCTTCCATTGGGAAAAAGACACAAAAGACTAAGGTCACGTACTAACTGACTCAACAACAGCTTCTTCCCTGCTCTCATCAGACTTTTGAATGGACCTACCTCACATTAAGTCGATCCTTCTCTGCACCCTAGTTATGACTGTGACACTACATTCTGCACCCTCTCCTTTCCTTCTCTACGAACGATATGCTTTACCTGTACAGTGCGCAAGAATGAATATTTTTCACAGTATACGACAATAATAAATCAAATATCCTATGCATAAATAATAACAGAATACACACAAAATACATACATATAGATTATTTACCCTGTATTGACACATAATTGACAGGAGCTGGATTTACATAAGTGAAGGGAATTTATAAACCCAGTAGGGTGGATGTGAGTGGATAACATTCTAATCAATTGGTCCTGATAGTTATTGACTTCTCAACGCAAAAGATAACACACAATTTGTCTACCTACGCTGTCCAATTCAGTCTATTTTTTCCTGCTTTGATTTAGTCACTACTTGTTTTTTCAGATGGAAAGCTCATCACATAGTAGGAGTTAGTGTCATCTAAGAGAATATTATCACTTTGACAATACGTGCAAAGTTATTGATGAAGTACAAAAAATGCCTATTTTCCTGAGAGACCTTGCATAGGTATTCTGACAAGATGATGAACATCCATTTATTGTGGCACAATATTTGCATCCTCTGAGGATATATTTCAGCAGCTCAGTCATAACATGAGAAACCAACATGCTCCACCTATCAAAGTTTTCATGAACACTGAGGTCCATGCCTCTAACTTCATGGCAGACTGGGAGAATAAAAGTTTTTTGATCATGAAACTGAGATTACCACAAGATGTGATTTTCACTAAAGACAAATTGGCAGGAAGGCAGTAACAATGATTTTGCAATGACATCTGATTTATTATGGTTCCTGGTTTAGCACTGAAATTCCAGTGGACTGTGCCTTTAATAGAAATTTTTTTTCAGAAGAAAGCATATGTTATAATGGTTACAACACAGAAGGAGATCATTCGGCCTGTCTCTACAAGTCACTTCATTTGGCTGACGGGAGTAAAATATTTTGGTGAAATTTTTGGTAGCTAACCTTGGATCTCAAATGACATTTTAAACAAATGTAAATGTAAAGGCCTGTTTTTTAAATATTGGTCATTTTTAAACCTGAATTAGTCCAAAGCAGAAAACCAAAAGATTGTTTTTTGAAGTTTGTTTTGGTAGTGTTAACATTACATTAGATTTTCTAATATAGGTTTAACAAGATTCACTTCTTACACAGTAGTAATTTCTTACCACTAATGAATGACAACACAAATGGAAATAATTACTAGGGGGTGGATCACATAAACTTAAGTTTGCATTTTCTGCTTGATCAAAGCCCTTACAGTACGAGAGATGCAAATTACAGCAGAACCAGATTTTACTACCTAATTTTATTTAAGTCATTACAAAAACTCTTCCCTTGGTATACCTGAACAAATTACTCAAAGTAAATAGTGAAACCTGACAATAATAATATTAATAATAATAATGCATTATGATACAATAGGAAGTAACACATTGATTTTGAGCAATATTGCTGCTGGATAATACACCTTAGATCCCAATTTGATAGTCGGAAGCTTTTTCCCATAGTGGAAGAATCAATTACTAGGGGACATAGGTTTAAGATGTGAGGGGCAAGGTTTAAAAGAGATGAAGGAGGCACGTAGTTTTTTAAAATACAGAAGGTGGTGGGTGCCTGGAACTCACTGGCGGGGGAGGTAGTGGAAACAGATGCAATAGTGACTTTTAAGGGCGCCTTGACAAATACATGAATAGAATGAGAATAGAAGGATATGGTCACTGGAAGGGTAGGGGATTTTAGTTCAGTTGGGCAGCATGGTCGGTGCAGGCTTGGATAGCTGAAGGGTCCGGTAGTGTGCTGTAATTTTCTTTGTTCTTTGATTTGTGTCACTTTGCATTTAATCACATTCATATTTTGGTTCAGTTAGTCACACTTTTCTCTATTAAGTCATAACACTAAATGCTCAAGCCTCATTCCATAGGATTTATCATATAATCTAGGTCTGAATTCTCCCATCCCACCCATGGCAAGTTGGTGGTGGGAGGGAGCAGAGAATTAAGCAGTGCCAAAAAGTCAGAAAATCACCTTGCAATTCTCCCTGAAGGGGTTAAACTCACAGAATGCAACACAGTTCCCCTGTGAACTGAGTACAGCAGAATTTCACCAGGAAGCTGCTGTGAAGACGTTTCTGAGCAGTTCCACACTTGCAGACGGGGAACAAACAAACTAGACAAGGGACAAGAGGATGGGAACTCATGACCACAAGGTGATAGCCATTACAGCAGGTTTGGATATTTGGATGGTGTAACTATGTAGATGTACCTCATTAGTAATTAATCACTATAATTAGACAAGCAAATAGAGACTGTAACTAGTTAATCATATTCACCTGATATAAATGAAGTAAGTAAAGTCAGCTGTAATTGGATTGGAATGGTATCAGAACAAATGTCTGTTTGTGATTGGTAAATGCAAATTAGTTTAAGCTAATCAAACAAAATTGCTCACATCACATCCCATTCAGGAAGTCTGGACACCACCCCATGGAAGGCAGGCCTCCCTGCTATAACTTGAATAAAGGTTAATTTAAAACTTAAAGCTTCATCTGATCTCTTGAGGGAAACAAAGATCTAAGGGTGTCCTGATGAAGACATGGAGGTGGCAAGGCAGACAGAAGGGAGGTTGATGAAGAAGGTGAACAATGGAAGGCAGAGGGAAGAGAAACTAGATACTGATAAGATTGCATGAAAAGCTCACCGTCCTTTACTGGAAAGGGATGCACAAAGACTCGAGATGTGTCCGCGATAGAGGTGGACAGAGGTCCAAGTGGGGCTTGAGCACCTTGCAGGTGATGGGCTCAGGGGGATGCTGGTTGAATCAAGACACAGACTTCTTCTCGAGGCTGCTAGCCTTTTTTTCTCTGGTGCTAACATCTATCACAGAAGACAGGTGGGCCAGAGAGACAGACGTATGTGTTAAAAAAAATCTACATCACTGGGGACGAAGTAGAAAGGGTCAAGAGTTTCAAGTTTCTAGGTGTCCAGATCACCAACAACCTGTCCTGGTCCCCCCATGCTGACACTATAGTTAAGAAAGCCCACCAACACCTCTACTTTCTCAGAAGACTAAGAAAATTTGGCATCTGAAGTTGGTGAGAGCTACGACATTCACCAACTTTTACAGATGCACCAGGAAAAAGATAGAAAAGTCTGAGGTCATGTACCAACTGACTCAAAGAACAGCTTCTTCCCTGCTGCTGTCAGACTTTTGAATGGACTTAACTTGCATTAAGTTGATCTTCCTCTACACCCTAGCTATGACTGTAACACTACATTCTCTGCACTCTCGTTTCCTTCTCTATTAACAGCATGTTTTTTCTGTATAGTGCGCAAGAAACGATACTTTTCACTATACGTTAATACATGTGACAATAATAAATCAAGTCAAAATCAGATGTTGGACTGGTGTTTAAATATGGCAGCAGGATCTTCCACCTCGCCAACTGACGCCAGGCCTGCCAGAAGATTCAGAGGGGGTTCAGGTTATAGAGTCGTAGAGGTTTACAGAATGGAAACAGGCTCTTCAGCCCAACTTGTCCATGCCGTCCTTTTTTTTTTAAAGCCCCTAAGCTAATCCCAATTGCTTGCATTTGGCCCATATCCCTCTACATCCATTGTACCCAATGTAACAAAATGCTTTTTAAAAGACAAAATTGTATCTGCCTCTACTACTACCTCTGGCAGTTTGTTCCAGGCTCTCACCACCCTCTGTGTGAAGAAGTTGCCCCTCTGGACACTTCTGTATCTCTCCCCTCCCACCTTAAACCCATGCCCTCTGGTTTTAGACTCCCCTATCTTATTGTAAGATACTGACTATCTACCTTGTCTATGTCTCTCGTTATTTTATAGATCTCTATAACGTCACCCCTCAGCCTCCTACTTTCCAGAGAAAAAAGTCCCAGTCTATTCAGCCTCTTATAATTCAATCCATCAAGTCCTGGTAACACCCTAGTAAATGTTTTCTGCACTCTTTCTAGTTTAATAATATCCTTTCTATAATAGAGTGATCAGAATTGCATGCAGTATTCCAAATGGCCTTATCAATGTCTTGTACAACTTCAATAAGACGTCCCAACTCCTGTAATCAATATTCTGACCGATGAAACCAAGCATGCCGAATGCCTTCTTCACCACTCTTGTCCACTTGTGATTCCACTTTCAAGGAGCTATGAACATGTACCCCTAGATCTCTTTGTTCTGTAACTGTCCCCAATGCCCTACCATTAACTGAGTAAAGTCCTACCCTGGTTCAATCTACCAAAATGCATTACCTTGCATTTGTCTAAATTAACTCCATCTGCCATTTGTCAGCCCACTGGCCCAATTGATCAAGATCTCATTGCAATTGGAGATAACTTTCTTCACTGTCCACTATGCTACCAATCTTGGTGTCATCTGCATACTTACTAACCATGCCCCCCTATATTCTCATCCAAACATAAATGACAAATAACAGTGGGCCCAGCACTGATCCCTGAGGCACATTGCTGGTCACAGGTCTCCAGTTTGAAAAACAACTCTCTACAACCACCCTCTGGCTTCTGTCAAGAAGCCAATTCTGTATTCATTTAGATACTTCACCCTGGATCCTGTGAGATTTAACTTTATGCAACAACCTACCATGCGGTACTTTGTCAAAGACCTTGCTAACGTCCATACAGACAACATCAACATCATCTAACTTCTTGGTCTTCCCTTCAAAAAAAACTGAATCAAATTTGAGAGACATGATTTTTCACTCACAAAAGCATGCTGACTGTCCCTAATCAATCCGTGCGTCTCTAAATGCCTGTTGATCCCGTCTCTCAAAATATCTTCCAACAATTTACTCACACCAGATGTGAGGCTCGCTGGCCTGTAGTTCCCAGGCTTTTCTCTGCAGCCCTTTTTAAACAAAGGCACAACATTTGCTGCTCTCCAATCTTCAGGCACCTCACCCGTGACTATCGATGATTCAAATATCTCGGCTAGAGGACCTGCAATTTCCTCCCTAGCCTCCCACAACGTCCTGGGATATACTTCATCAGGTCCTGGGGATTTATCTACCTTTATGTGCTTTAAGGCTTCCAGCACCTCTTTCTCTGTATTATGTACACTCCTCAAGATATCACTATTTATTTCCCCAAGTTCTCTAACATCCATAATTGTTGTGCATAATTAATGAGGTTCCAACTGCAGAATTTGGCACAAGGTCCTATTATTCTGGCCAACAGAAAGGCACGGCCAGAGCTAACCGCTACCACAGTGGGTCTTGAAAGCCAAGAATCTTGATCTTAGTGTGGCTCTGCACTAAGGAAACATTGTAGTTTAACAGGTGCCATCTATTCTATAAGATGCCAAACAAGCAGACTGACTTTGCTTTGATAAATATTTGACAAAATGCAAAGAAGACAATTTCCCTGCTGTCTAGTATGTTTAACATACTACCCTCATCAACAGCACCAAAAATAGATTGACAGGTCATTCACCTCATTGCAGTTGTGAGATCTTGCTGTGTCCAAAAGGCTGCTGCATTTGCCCAAATAACAATTCTGCATTAATTACTTTGTCACCACAATAATGATGTTGAGGCTAATTTAGGACTGACTAGGAATCAAACTTGGAACCTTCCTGGTTTTTGGGGCTTAGATACTTATTGGTTAAACCTGCTGGGTCAACAACGGAGCCAGGGGTTGTACAATATTTTAACTGCTGCAATCCATTTAACATTGCTTTATTTTTAAAATAGTCTGCTGAAATGTTTAATGTGTTTCTATGTATCCTCTGCACATGACAAGGGCAACACCAATTTTCTGGCTCAGGTCCCTGAGGTTTCTTAAGCAGAAGCTGTCGTTAAATTTATTTCAACCTGTCGAAATATTTCCGGAAATATGTAACAGAATAGACTTGTTACTTTCATGGATTGCTAGCTGAAAATGTAACGAAAATAGTGACAATTAGTAACTGTACCAGAGTTTCACTTGAATGTGGTATTAAATTTTACAATTAAAGCCACTCTGTGTTGTGGCAACGACTGGACCTTCTCCTCAAGCCATTTATGATTAAACAATGAAAGTAATTGACAGCAAACTGAATTGCTAACAATATTGGGTGATCTTGTTGGATTAAGAATGTAATTCCATTCAGAATATTTTGCAGTCTTTTTAAATACTATTTTTTAATCCTTGATGAAAAAAGTCTCGTTAATGAACGGAATTTAGAAATGCACTTTTTATTCATGCGTCAACCTCTTAACTCAAAGATTCCGGTAATTATTGTAGTTTTAAAAAACAATTACAGTGCAATTCAGTCCAGTGTTTCTCTACATTGAGATTTATTTTCATGTGCAACAATCTCAACTCTCTGCAAAACCCAATTCTCTTAAGCCAATATATTTTGCTTATTCCTGGCCTGGCATCCAGGCTGCGGATTCCATCCAGGGGGAAGAAAATCAAACATGAATTATTCTGTTCAGCATTAAAAGTGGGCCAGAACATTCTGGAATAGCAGAGTGCAAGGGCTGACTGAAAACATGGCCTTGAGTATAGGAAAATACCGTCAGTGTAATGTTCTGCCAAGCATGCACACAAACTGATTTGCCAGCTCATAGTCTGAAATACAAGACTGACCCAGAATTCTATTTTCACAGCACTAAACATGCATAGTATTACATTTGTGCTGGCTAATGTTCAACTCTACAACATAACAAGGTATTTAGTGCCCGATATCAATAAGCGAGTCAAGGAAGCCCAATTAAATAGTACTTTCTTTCAAATTGTTTCACAATGAACTTCTGCCCATGTGCTTGTACTTCATTTCTCATTCTCCTCTCATTGCAGTCTATTTTTACCTTTATCAATTTCTGATCTAGTCAATTGCAACTTTTTTTTTATATTGTCTATGCTCTGAGCATCTTTTTATTCTATACAATTCTGCATTTCACTTCAATTGTGGTCACCATTAATTTAACTATTTAATATGAACCTTAGTTAATCAGAGATACATTTGGTTTGATTGTCCTATCATTCGGGAATTTGATTTCTTTGGTTTGGATAAATGTCCTAATGTAAATAAAACATTTACAAAAGAAAAATCACAGAATCGTGCTTCCCTACTCTCTGTCCCCCTCCCCCACCCGCCTCAATTTCTCAACGCTAATAGTAAGTTAGGAGTCTTGACTTTTTTGGGTGTGAGTTGGGTGCTTAGAAGAGAAATACAATTAGAAACAGTAAAGCATTTGGGAGGAGTGGGTGGGTCCTTTCCCATTCTCGGCCATTATCATGCAGGTTGGGGAGGGAACAGTCTCTGAAACCTACCTGTCTGCTTCAGTGAAAAAGAGACAACTGAAGGCATTGTGGGCAGATTGAGCACTTGCCCCAGGTAAGTTTCTTTTTCCATGTTCATGGAGCTATCTCGACTGTAGCCAGGTTGTCATGTTTTACACCAGCTGTGTCATGAGCCATGGATTAGAGGCAGGAAGCGTTTGTAAGAAAAATAGTTACACTTCCTTTCCAGTTCATCGTTTAGTGCTGCAGCTTGAGCTGCTTCTGTGTTCAGCAAGGTGTGTTAGTGATGTGACTGGAAGATATAACTACCCCTCAAAGAATGTGCTTGTCACATTGTTACTTCTGCTATCTGGCAAGCTGTCAAGTGAAAGATCAACAACGTAGATGGTAAAGTCTTCAGATGAGGTTTCTTTTATAAGTCCACCTAATAAATAAATCGGAGAGCACATTTCACACTAGTAAAAGGGTAGCCGTATAGAATAACCAAACGTAAAGGCTTCATCTTTTCCTAATGCTTTTATGATTCAGTCTGACCAGTTTGTTTACTCAGGGGGACGATTCTCTCAAAATTCTAAGTGCCAAATTCACATGAGAACTGGAGTAACACCCGCCAATTTTTTTAAGCCTGATTTTGAGAATTAATCTCCCACACTTGAGCACTGCAGAGTGCCCTAGTGGGATTCACTCTGAAAATTTGAAGGTGGGGCCTATTCCCACTACAGAGGCTGGCAGTATAGCACTGAGTGGGCCACTGTGTGTGCACCTGTCTGTCAGTGCTGCGATCGGTGCATGCGCAATGGCCACAAGTTGTCAGCCTCCCGATCGCTGACAACTCCCCCCACCCGTCCCCGATTGCTGGCCTTCCAGACCTCGATGTGGAGATGCCGGCGTTAGACTGGGGTAAAACAGAAAGAAATCCCACAACACCAGTTTAAAGTCCAAACAAGTTTATTTGTAGCAAAAACCGCAAGCTTTCGGGACAGCTTGTCCGTTCGTCAGGTGGCTGGCCAGCTGGCAAAGGGACAGGCTGTCCCGAAAGCTTGCGGCTTTTGCTTCCAGACCTCTCCAGGCAAGCCCCAATGTGCCGCCCCCTTCTTCCAGCCTGTCCCAATCTCCCCAAATCCCTTCCCCCACCCCGCCAAACGAGGTGGAGGATGGCCAGCAGCAATCACATCCTTCCCTCCCTCTGCCTGCGATCATCTAGTGGTCTGGCAGCAGGGCCACCCATTCCCAGTGATTACACCCCAACAGGCCCTGCCCCCTCTGGCCATGCCCAATGTCCAATGGACAATGTCAATCTGCCCACTTACTCCTGCCTCCAAGCAATTGAGTGCCTGGATCCCTGGTAGATCCCATCTACTGGCAGTCTCAATACAAAAGGTGGGATTGCAATGGCAAGACAAGTCTCACCTTCTGATTTCTGTCTCCAACACAAAATTGCATCCCTTGATATTTCTCTATGGGGAGAGAAAATACATTATTTCTGCTGCAACTGGTTAGTATAATTTAAAATGTATCTATTAGTAGAACATAGGACATTACAGCGCAGTACAGGCCCTTCGGCCCTCGATGTTGCGCCGACCACCGTAGCCAATCTAATGAGCCACTAACCTAAGCTATTCCAATATTATCCATATGCCTATCCAATGACCATTTGAATGCCCTTAAAGTTGGCAAGTCCACAACTGCTGCAGGCAGGGCATTCCACACCCTTACTAGCCTCTGAGTAAAGAACCTACCTCTGACATCCGTCCTATAATTATCACCCCTCAATTTAAAGCTATGTCCCCTCACGGTAGCCATCACCATCCAAGAAAAAAGGCTCTCACTGTCCATCCTAGCTAATCCTCTGATCATCTTGTTTGCCTCAATTAGGTCACCTCTTAACCTTCTTCTCTCTAACAAAAACAACCTCAAATCCCTCAGTCTTTCCTCATAAGACCTTCCCACCATACCAGGCAACATCCTGGTAAACCTCCTCTGCACCCTTTCCAACGCTTCCACATCCTTCTTATAATGTGGCGACCAGAACTGTATGCAATACTCCAAGTGCTGCCGCATCAGAGTTTTGTACAGCTGCAACATGATCTCACGGCTCTGAAATTTAATCCCTCTACCAATAAAAGCTAACACACCATACACCTTCTTAACAACCTTATCAACCTGGGTGCCAACTTTCAGGGATCTATGCACATGTACACCGAGATCTCTCTGCTCATCAACACTACCAAGAGTCCTTCCATTAGCCCAATATTCTGTAATCCAGAAGTGTCACAAGTCAACTTACATTAACACTGCAATGAAGTTACTGTGAAAATCCCCTAGTTGCCACACTCTGGCGCCTGTTCAGGTACACTGAGGAAAAGTTTAACACGGCCAATGCACCTAATCAGCATATCTTTCAGACTGTGGGAGGAAGCCAGACTACCTGGAGGAAACCCCATGCAGAAACAGGGAGAATGTGCAAACTCCGCACAGACAGTGATCCAACCTGGGTCCCTGACACTGAGGCATCAATGCTAACCACAATGCCACCGTAGAGTAAAAGATCTGTGATAAGATACGTCACTAGATATATGTGCAGCATTTCCAGTATTTGGTCATTGCCTTGTACTTTCCTGTCTTGGTTTTTATCATTGGCTGGTCTCTTCTCTCTCTCCCCGAATGTTGTGGTACTTGTTTGTACATTATTGTTGTGGCTAATGAACTGGTGTTACTGAAGTGCTGAAAGCTTGAAGTAGACAATACAACTATACCACATTGCTTTTGTGTTGTTAACATCTAATATTACAGTGAACATACTTATTCCTAGAAAACCCTTATTTCTCATTAAAATTTATTCACCAATTTTATTGCTTCATTTTGATCTTTATTCATTCACTTAGGTTGAGGAAAGGGTATGCAGTAGTCTACTTATTTTAAAGCAACATTAATATTTGCCTTAAGAAAAAACATCCCAGCCTCCTAGTTAAATGACAAACGTAGTGCAGGACATAAAGATGAATATATTTAAATAATAAAGTACCAATCTGTGCACAGAAGGCTTCATATGTTAGGCAGAAGTTGATGAAATATTAGCTTTCTTAAGGAATGCTGTTTTGAATTCTGAAGGATCACTTAGAGCTTCTGAAAGCTTATTCATAAATATGCAAATTACAGTAAACCCTTGATATAACATTACCTTTGGGAGTCATAAGACAACCATGTTCCAGTGAAGGGCATATTATTACAAGAATGTTTGTGTACTTCCTTTATTAAATCACATAGACATAAATAAAGTAGGTTGTATGAGGAACCTTGCTTTATCTGTGTTAGGAAGCGGGATCATTCTACATTGATGTTCTTTTAATGACTTTGTACTGAAGTGCTACTTGATAGACCACTGCCATTTTTCATTATTTTGCATAGATCTAAGACAATGCACAATGAAGATAACTGATCTATCCCACTAAATTATCCCTCCTTTGCTGTCTCAAGTGACTGATTTTATACTGATTGCTTTATGATGCGATTTAAACAAAGACACTACCTGGAGTGTGATAAGGATCCAGATAAGTACATTTAACACGTACTGATTTTAACTTATACGCTTGGCAAGAAGACTCAACTCACTAAACCACCAATAATGCATAAAGTATAGGTATGCAGCAGTAACGAACTACATTTTATTATAGTCTCTGTACTGAAAAATAGAATTTTCACATGGAAAAGAGAAAGTAAGTTTACTTCTGAAAAGCAGCACAATTTGTAGCAAATGTGCAGACTAATCAGAGTATGTTTTTAATGTAGTGTAGCACTTTTATAGCAGAATATGACGTTTCTAGTGAATGGGAAGATGGAACACGCCTTCCTAAAAGGTAATAGTTTTTACTGATCAATAGAAAAATATTTCTGTCCACAAATGTTACTTCCTACAACACTTTTACACCAACATTTACAATTGAAACTTCATACATAAAAACATTTATAATGGGATTGTGGACCATATATTCACAGGCTTTTTGATAAATTGCCCACCATTTTGGTGTCTGAAAATGCTAATATCTAAACAAAACATTGAAACAAAACTGAAAATACAAGTTTATAATAATTTAAAATTAAATTTAGGGGTATTGATACACACACCACTAAAACTAATGATACAGGTTAACATGGTCAGGTTCATTTCTAGAGGGATAAAATTGAAAACAGGGATGTTGTATTAATTTCGTAAAGAATCTTAGTTAGGCCAAGAACTGTGCACAGTTCTGAGTACCTTTTTAATGAAAAGGAGGTAGAGGCACTGGAAAAGATGCAATAAAGATTTACTAGAATGATAAGTATACCCTCTAAGTACAGTTGTTGGGAAAGGTTAAACAAGGAAATCTATGCTGACTACATTTCTATTTTTGGTTTCTCAGTGTTTATCATTATAGCTTTGAAATGCATTGCCAGAGGAGGTGGCATCGAGATGGGTACATGAATAGGGAGGAAATAGAGGGATACGGACAGAGTAAGGGCAGAACACTTTTTCTTTAGGGCAGAACGTTTTCTCTTTAGTTTAGTTAGGGCATCATTATCGGCACAGGATGGGGAAAGAAGGGCCTGTTCCTATGCTGTACTTCTCTTTGTTCTTTGAGTAAAGGTTCCATCATCTTCCACCGATTTAAGCTAACTGGTCTATAGTTTCTGGGACATATTTCTATATTTTAAAAAGTTAGAACAAGATGTAATAGTACATCTGCTGGGTGGGATTCTCCAATCTCATCCATACCTGCCCCAGTGCCAGCAAGAATGGAAAATTTGGCACTCAGCCAAAATTCCATTCACTGCAGCAGCAGAGAATCCCAGCCACGATGAGGTCGGAGATTTTTGGCGGCTGTCTCCTCCCTAACTTCTCTTAACATGCATGGCTGCAACCCATCCAGACACAGATTTAATCCTCAGTTTGTTCAGTTTATTATTTTCACTTTTCATCTTAAAATGTTCCCATAGCATTTCTGATTCTTTTCTCTGATGTCATGTCCATCCAATTAGTCTCTGGTAAACATGAAAATAAAGTAAGCATTTAACATTTCTGTCATTTTGTTGAAATTACATTTGAGTTTGTACATTCACCAGTAGCCATTTTTTAGTTTGGTATCAGTAGAATAGTTGACTATGTTTTATATTCCTCGACAATGTAATTTTGTAGTTTCTCTTCGCTTTCCTGATTGTTTTTACTTCTTTCCTAATTTCTTTATTCTCCTGTTATCTGCTCCATTATTGTCCATATATTTGGTGTATGGATTTTCTGTTTCAATTCTGACCTCCTCTCTTTATTCACCAATAGTGGTTCATTCTTGGCTAATTGTTTTTTTAAAAAACAGGGTATATTTCTCCTGAACTCTGTTGGTTGTCTTTTTTAAACGCTTCCCACTGCTGTCCTATCCCTTTGTAAATAATGTCGAACGTGTGCACGAATTGGGTGTCAAGGCCCTTATGACTCCAAAGTCAAGCAGAGCAATGCTCCTCCCTTCAGAGAATCTCCTTCAGCTTTCTTTAAGTGTCTGCATGATTCAGTCTAATACCATAGTCAGACTGCACTTACACTGTGACTGCAGTGTTGGTGCAAAGCCAAACAACATTTATATTGAATCTACAGCTAGAGCTAGTAATGCTACTGAGAAGAATGCATTTATAAAGCTAACCTCTCAATTTAATCTTTAGTAGATGACATTCAGAATATGAGCTTACATTTTATATAAAGAATGCTGCTGTAATATTGTTTAATTGTATACATTTCTACAACTTTGCTTTATACAGGCTACTGGAAAATTCTAGGTGATCAATTTCAGACAATTATATCAAAAAGATGTGAATTTTGAAAAGCATATCTACATTTGGCAATATGAGCACTGCATTTTTAAAAGTTTTACAAATATGTACACAAATGAGAAAGGATGTAATATAAATATTATGACGCTAAATAATAAAACCATTTTGAAACTAGACCCTTGTACATGAAATAAGCAAAGTAAGACAATAAATCATGTTTTTAAAGAAATAAAGAAAACATTTTGGTACAACAGATGAAACATACGCTAATATTACCAACTGTCCTATCTTGTACAACTATAAATCTATTCTCACTAATTTACATTTTTATATGGATGGCACGATGGATACCACTTAATTGCATACTGCATTGGCCTATACAACCTGACAAGGAAGACTGGCGCTTCAGGCCACCAATGTCAGGGATAAGCTTCATTCATATCACAAGCTTTTCATGAGCATACCGAAGTTTACTAAAGAATCCAGAATGTTACAAAAGCAATTTTCATCCTGAGCCAAGCTACTTACGAACATTATTAGAATGCTGCTGAATGCCACTGAGGATTGAACCAGCAGATTGACCTTGTTCAAATGATACCACGGTGAATTAAACAAAAACAAGGCAGTAACAGGATGGAGCACTCATTCGGCCAACTTCCAATTAGAAATATATTATCCTGATTGTAAAATCAAGAAAATTGATACTTTTTTTTAGCCAAGTACAGGAGTATAATCGGTTTATATGAACAGTGAGAAAAACTGCAAGAATTTATTACTCATCTGTTTACAAAGATTGTCGCCATAATCACCTGCAGCTTATTTTTCAGTAAATCAACAGTAATTATGTGACAATTACTATATTTCCATAATGATCAACATCACACAGAACAATGTCTGGATATGCACTCCTATCCTATTGTACAAAAAAACCCCTAAGAAAATATACTCCCTCAGATCCATATAACAATAATTGAAATATATTGTATATATTATTTACAAATTAAGTAACAAAAGAATGAAAGAGACATTCAAGCTGGCTTTCTCATACAGTTTCACTTAAAGTTTTAGTCATAATTTTCAGCTCTGCCTCTAGGGTTAAGTGATGCGATGATTTTTTTTACCATTACAGAGCTGGGTAAGTTTGTCTTTATCCTGTTTGTCGTGGACATGATGTATTTTGTTTTGTGCTCGAGTTCATAAATTATTTGATTTGGTTTTAAACAGATTAAGTTTGGAATTGGCATCAATTAGATGCTAATATGGTCACAGTGTTTAAACGATTACTGAGACAAACATTTTTTGCTTTGGATTTTTAAAAAAATGTACCTACTAATAGTAATATTTTAAAAAAAACTCAAACAGAAGCCAAATTACAGATGGATAGACAATGGCAAAGCAGACTATACAAGAGAAAAGCTCAGTATACCTTGGTAGACACAAGATTGATTAATTTAAAGAATTTCTATTAGTCTGACCAAAATATTTCTGAAAACCCTTGAATACTAAATTCAATTTAAAAACTATAGCTGGACTTTAGCATCCAGAATCAAATTTAATGCTGGCCAAGAAGCCAAAAATATTATCCTTGGCATGTTATTATGTTTTAAATAAGCAATTTCAGCAGTCACATTTTGAATATAAAATATGCTTTAACAATAAGCAATCCTACTAAACAATGGATGACAGAAATAGAACTTAAAATGAAAGGAACACAAAAATGAAAAAGAGAGGGACACAAGTATAAATCAAATAAAGATGTGGTTCAAGCTTTACAGCATTTTGTAAACATGAAGCCATTCAAGGATTGACAAAAAGGGTGGAATGATAGATAAAATAATGCAAGAAATGAAACCAAATCAATGCTGGAAGTATGAGATATTTGCAAACAAAAGGCATAAAACCCCATCAGATTTTACCCTCCACCAGGAATATGACACATTCAGGAGTGCAGCATGAGAAGAAAACGCATTATGTTTCGAAGACTTTAGGTTTTGAAATATTGCAATATAGGCATTATAGTTTGATCATGTTTGCCTAAAGCACAATCCTAACTATCTTGCGTCTATACATAAGACAGTTGATTGAGGAGGCCAAGTATTATCAGATATCAATATTTACAACGCTTCTGAGATGATCAACAAGGCAGATATTTACACTTCGTAGAAAGTTAGTTTTTCTTCCATGATACTAGGCCGGGGACAATGTACTGAACCATGAGTAAAATGATACTGACACAACCTTTAAAAGTAAACCTTTTTTTTCCCCCCAGCAGCACATTTTATGACTATACCTGAGATTTTATTTTGAATTGGTGGGATCATGCAATTTTAATTCAGGTTTGATATATCCATTTAACATTTTTTTTTCCACATGCAGTACATACAAACAAAAAAAACAAACTTGCCCCACAAGGGCTAGGACCGAAGGAACTGAGTCAATGTACAGAATAGAGCTGAAGAATTTGACATTTTAATGGTACAAAGAGTGGAAAGTAAGAGTCTGATTCCTGAAAGATTTAAATACACTGAAATATAGACTGATAAAGATAATCAGACATATAACCAAGCACAGGTTTTTAAAAAATCTCTACTACAGCATAGTTCAGATTTAAACTGATTTGAATGCAAGAAGTGGAAGCTATTTGATATGCCTGAATCTCATCTGTTATGTAACTGACACAACACCTGTAGATGAAAAGCATTTTGGGAGAATATCTATTCCAATAAACCATGAAGCAATGCAGCGAATCAATTAGTTACATATTTATATCTGGCCAACAGTCAAGCTCCCAGCGCAGTACTGTACTTTCCACAATATCCACGATACTCAGAAAATTCCTGATATTTTTCTTTACTCTCCTGGGAAACGGCAGTTGTTAAAAGGTTCTCATCTTGGAAGTGATCACACATTAGGTCTATTCTTTATGATCATCTCAGAAGCGTTGTACTCGTTAAGCAATCTGTCGTAGTACTTCCATAACATGACATGCTCGTTAGTCTTCAACAGAATTTGCGGCATTACATTTGCATGAAATTTTACAGCATATGTTTATTTCTCTTTTTTTTAAACTACTTTAACAATACTGCTGGTTTCTTTGTGCTTTCTCTTCATAATGAATACAAAATGTCTCTGCACACTTCTTGCCTGCATGATTGAATAAAATGGCTCATCCAGAAGATGTAAACCTGACCTCATTAATTAGCACGCATTGAAAGCTTTTCCCATCTGTACCACATGTACTCTTCACAGACCAATCAATCACAGCTTTTTGCAAAGAATTGCTTGAACAGCTGAAGAAGAATGGCAATATGTGTATAGACATCCTGCTGGCATCATTGGAGGTTTTCAAATCTGGCAGAGCAGCCTTTGCAGTTAATCAAGCTTCACACAGCCTAAACCCTGAGCATAATAGTGGGATGGGCAAGCAGCAGTATATTTACTAGAAAGAGGTTAATGGCAACAGACAGTGGAAGAAGCCAAAATATAATCCTCTGAGCATTAAGGAAAGCATTTCTGCCATCACTTTTGAAATGTGAAAAGTGCCATAGTGGCATCAGCATTTGAAGTTGGCACTGAAGCTTAAACAAATCAGGAATGTTCCCCAATTCACATTTGTGGTTGCGCACTGCAGATTTCCTCGAACAAGAGCCTTGTTTGTTACATTAGCCATATTTCATATTGTTTTTTCTGAAGTTCAAAACCCTGACCCCTTGCTCGATCCTAATCTGAGCTTCCGATCACACAGCCTCTCCATCAGGAAGACTGCTATATCATATCTCGTAATCGCATTGACCAACTGTCCCTCTCTGCGCCTCAGTTTATCGGCTTTTGTTAACTTTGGTCAACATTCCAATTTACTCCTGGTCAGTTTCCAGCCTTCTACCCTCCGTTAATTGTCAGGACATGCAAAATGCTGCTGTCTGCATCTCATTTGTATTCACCAATTACTCGCTGATCCCACAAATCAATTCTAAAATTCTCACCCTCAAGCTGAAATTCCTTCGTGGCCTCAGCTTCTCCTGATCAGTGTAACCTTCTTTAATCCTACAACACTCTAGGAGCAATGCATCCCTCCAACACAGGTTCCTGCTGCATTTTCTTCATCTACTTGAACTCCAGATCTTGATTCCCTGAAACTGAGCACATTTCTCTCCTCTTTCTCTTTCACATCTATCTCTATGAGCGAGCTTTTAGTTTTCCACTCAAATATGTCCTTCAGTTTGGATATCTGCGTGCCTTCAAAAGGCAGCGGATCTGGTTCTTGGCTGGGATAGACACCACATATTATAAAAATGTAAGTGGATTAACAATTAATACATGTTTGGTCATGTGATCTGCTGGACTGATTTCAGTCACCTGAGAGAATCAGAGAGCGATTTTCCAGATTTTCTTTCCCATGTTTGGCCCCATGGACGAATTTTTTTGCTCCTCTCTGAAGATTACATAGCTACTGCAAAGTTTGAAGGGTCCAGCCTTTGGGAACATAGAACATTAAAAAAGACTTGCATTTATATAGCACCTTTCATAACCTCAGGGCACACCAAGGTGATTTAAAGCCAAATAAGTATTAGTGAAATGTAAGCACTGCAGTAATGTAGGCAGCCAATTTGCACACAGCAAATTCACACAATAGCAAAGTGATAATGACCTACCAATCTGTTTTTGTCATGTGGGTTGAGGAATAAATGGTGATTTAGACACTGGAGAAAACTCCCCTTCTCTTTTTGGAAATAGTGCCATTGAATATTTTGTATTTGTCAGAAAGGGCAGCTGGGGCCCCAGTTTAATGTTTCATCTGAAAGACAGCACTTCTGACAATGCAGCACTGGAGTATCAGCCTAAATTTTAAACCATGAAATTGCCTAGACATAGGAACAGGCACACGCCATCTAGCTCCTGGAGGTTGATTCACCATTCAATGAGATCATGGTTAACCTGTGACCTATCGCTATATATACCTTTTCCTCACAACGCTTAATATCTTCAGTTGATAAAAAATGTACCAATCTCAGATTAAAAATTTACAACTGATCTAGCACCAAGTGCCACTTGCAAAGAGAGTTTCAAACATCTATCATACCTTGTGTGTAACAGTGTTTTCCAACATCACTGACAGATTTGTACTAATTTTTAATTCCCAGTGGAAATAGACTTGTATACATTTATGTATGCTAATAGTTGATTTTCACAGATAGTTTTTACAAAGATGGTGGACATTCCAATAATGGATTTGCTGCCTGACATGGGAGCATTTGCTTGTAAGTAATTGTAAACAGGTAGTTTCACAAGTAGTGGGCGTCGGTTTAACTCAGTTGGTTGGACAATTGGTTAACGATGCAGAGCGACACCAGCAATAGGGGTTCAATTCCCATCCCAGCAGAGGTTATTCATGAAGGCCCGCTTTCTGAACCTCGCCTTTCACCTGACATGTGATGATTCTCAGGTTAAATCACCGCCAGACAATGGTAAGTTGGGACAATGGCAGCATTATCAATTCAGGGAGTTGACGTGTTGATTTGGGCCCAAGTGAAATCCAAACAAGACCATCAGAATGGGATTAAGTAAAAACTGACAAAATTAAAGAACTCATATTAACATTCAAACTATATGGGTGCGATTTTCCAGCCTGCTTGTCCCAAGGCCAGAAAATTCCACCTGTGGTCAGACCATTGCATGGTCTGTGTCCCACCCTCTATGAATCCCGTGACAGGCAGGATGGGAAAATTCTGCCCTATGTGTTTCATCCAATGCAATATAAATATATAATAAATTAACTACAATGCTTCACGTTAAAATCCTTCAAAATTATTTTGATCACTATGAGTCCCTGAACTATTTGCCACAATCATCTGCATATATAACATCATTGTATGGATCTTCCTCGTCTTCCTTATCAGTAGCAACTTCTCCCAAAAAACAACTCATCAATAGCAACTCCAGCATCATTATTCCGCCAGTAATTGCCCTCAGTACCATTAAACTGGTTTGATTTTGGACAATATTGGGATCAAGTTAATTCCGCCTGTCCACAACCCAATGACAAATGTTACTAGTTAGGATTCTTATACATTTCTGCTCTTTGTGGGTGTTACTTCACCTTCTAACTTCCAATTGTTCCATCTCTTTTGGATGGTACATTGAAATGCTGAACAATACTCAGAAGACCATTGGGAATAACTGCCACATCGGTGTTGGTCCATCTCTCATCACTGATGAAACTGTTAATAAAGTGAGATTTGAACATGTCCCAGACAGGCAAACCTTTATCTGTGCATAGTTCACCTGATCTCAAATCCATTTTTTGCAGCCACCTCTTGCAGCCATCTTCAACTATTCAGTCTTTCCTGTAAACATGGATGACATTGCTGGAATTTTCTCATTATTTATTGATGTGTCAGGCTCTGACTGAAAGCCGATGCATATTTTTCCAAATGCACAGCTGAGTTGCCGGCCAGATTTTCTGCCCAAAAAACCTGGGGCCTGGTCTATGCTGCCAGACTGGCAGGGTGGGGCCTGATAGGCCAAAATATCATCGCAAAGGGCACCCCAATTGGCAGTGAATTAAAGCTTCCCCTAGCACCATGTGGCCTACCACCACCCCACTATGAAGGCATTGGGGCTCCCCCCCCCACCACGGCACAGTCACCTGGGGCTCCCCCCCAACTGCACGTGAACAAAGGTCTGGGGCTCTCCCCTCTCCTTCTGTGGCACAATCCTTCCCCTTCCTCCACAATCACTGCAGAAGCATCGCAGCTGGACTTCCCAACCTCCAAAAGTGCCAGGTTCCCCTCTCATTGCAAGTTTCCTCCCTCACTGCCCACCTTCCCCCAGTGCCAGCTGCTTCACTGCCAAGTACCTTACCCTTCCCTTTAAAGGCTTCTGCACTCTTCCCCAACCCCCATCTCCACACATAACAGAAAACCCTCCCCAGTTGGGCTCACCAAAGGAAGTCTGCCCCAAGTGCCAACCTGGCACTGCTAACCTATGCCATGGGGCAGTGCCAAAGCATTGCCAAGTATATGCCTCTTCTCTCCCACCCTCAGGGATTATAGTTACCTTTGTGTCCCCTGAAAGATCCCCTTGACTGATGTACTCCTTCATGTACCTGTTGTAAACCTTGCCGATGTGACATCATGTCAGCAAGGTATGTATATGAAGTGAGGGGGATCAAATGCTTGTTAATTATATTAAAATTTTGAAAAAAATTATTACAATGAGGTTCTCACCTTTTGTAGGCAGCAATCTCGGATGTTACTGGTAAGGGGCATGAAAAAAAAAAATCAGGAAACGTCTCACTGGCGAGAATCACACTTCCTGATTCTCATGAGATTTTGGGCTCCATCGCCACCCTCACTGATGGTTAATGTGAGCTAAATATTGCCCCCAATGCCTTTCTGAAATTTCTCTTTGGGGAGAGTTTTCACTTGAATATCACCAAGGACAGTGAAATCTGAGCCCTGAACACCAATCCTTGCCCCTAATCTTTTATCAGCCATTTTCCTAACCAGGTAAGTAATTTTCCTATAATTCATAATTCTGGACTTTTGCTGTCAATCTTTCTTTGTGTGTTCATAAATCCCCTGTGCTATTGTGTTGTCAGCTCTGGAGAATTGACAACCTCAAATGCTGCAGTGAACAGCCATGAACTGAAAGAACAAGGTCAAATTATTAGCCTTTATTTTTATATATGCAACAGCATAAAAACATCACCACTGAGCAGCAAATAACTTCTTGGCTTTCACAAAGCAGGAAGCAAAACTGGCATTTCAAAATAATGGAGAAGAACAATGCCAGTACAGTAGTCCATGCAACTTCCTGACCAGAAAGGGTACATTGGTGGCAAATGATCTTTTAAGCTATAGTTAAGGGATTACAGCAAAAGTGGAATCTATTTTGTGCATTGCTAAAAAAAACATATTGTCAAAGCTTGTCATCTTGCACTCATCAGGATAATTCACAGGAATACCAAATGTAAAGCGAATAACAATTTTTATCCGCCAGTTAGCTAGTGCATTCTGCATAGTGAGTGACGCATCTACCACTTGCCAACCAATCTGCACTCTTCCTTCATGCAGTATAAATTTCCTTTATATTTGGTATTCTTGCAAATGGTCTTCATCAGTGCAAGACAAAGAATTTCAAAAACACGCGTCTTATTTCAGCAATACTCAAGTTCTATACTATCAAACAACTATTCTATGTTAAAATACAAGATTGCAGAACTTTCAGAGGTCACAAACAGACTGATCAAGGTTAATTATGTTGATTTTAAAAAAATTATTTTATTAGATGTGGGTGTCACTGGCCAAACCATCATCATTTATTGCCAATCCCTGTAATTGCCTTTGAGAAAATGATGGTGAGCCATCTTCTTGCAACACCGCAGTCCATGTGGTGTGGTACACCCACAGTGCTATTCAGGAGAGAGTTCTAATATATTGATTGTGCCAATGCAGGAGCGGTGATATAGTTCCAAGTGAGGGTGTATTGTGGCTTGGAGGGGAACTTGGAGGTGGTGCTGTTCCCACTCATTTGCTGTCCTTGCCCTTCAAGGTGGTGGAGGTCATGGGTTTGGATAGTGCTGTTGAAATAGCCTAGGTGAGTTGCTGCAGTGCTTCTTGTATATAGTATTCATTTCTGCCACTGTATGTCAGTGGTGGAGGGAGTGAATGTGTAAGGTGGTGGATGGGGTGCTAATCAAGTAGGTTGCTTTGCCCTGGATGGTGTCAATCTCAAGTGTTTTTGGAACTGACTCATCAAGACAAGATTTCATTTAATTCTGAATTGTCTCACGATTTAGTCATGCTTAGAAACTAACCTATCTATAGTGCAAACATAATAGGGTACATTCCATTGTTTGCCTAATCTAGATATTAGCAACTTCAGTTAGCTTCTGAGAGTAAAGATGCTTTGACAGCCTGAAACTTCTTGACAAAGGCTGGTTTGAGTTGGTGCAGAGTTAATAAAGGTTATGAAATTTACATGAAGCAATAGAAATATAAAAAGGGTGAGAGTAGAATGCATAATTAGAAGATGAAACAAAAAGAGATCTAGAAAGTTGAGCACAGTGACTTCTATGGAAAAGCACTGCACGTATTGTGGGATGCTGGTTCCAAATATGTTCATGTAATCTTTAATAAACTTGTGTGTGTTTGATTCCTTTGTCTAAACCTCTAATCTTCAGGCACACAGACAAGGCTGCGGCTTGTCTGTATCCTCACACTATAATAGTCAGGTACAGAAAACTCAGGTTAGTTATTTAAGCACTTCGATAATGGTATGTATAAAAATGTAAATTAAAATTCTTAATTAAAAGCATGAACAAAAACTACTTGTTATAAACACTGTTAGCAAATAAATAAACAAACAAACAATGCTCCAAAAGCTTTCAAAATATAGACAATAGCAATGCTGAAATTAAAAGCCCATAAACAAACATTTAGAAAAAGAATACTGTGGCAGAGATGGTGAGCACAATTACTATGAGGCGTTAAGTCTTGGTTCCCTGCATGTCAAGTATCTGATCTCCATTAACTTATCAAGGGAAAGCACTGAACAAAAAAGGCTTCTCCCTATAAAGAGAGAATCGAAATCAACAAACAAGCAAGTTGTCCTCCTAGACTCATTCAAACAATTCTGTAGCATCCTCATCTGGAAAGAAATTAAAATGTATTGCATTTTGGATCCATAGAATGCATTGCAGCAAAATAAACGATAAGCTATTCCGCTGTTTACAATCATAATCAAGGCACTGTGTGGAAACTAGAAGAATGACTGCACTAATTAATATAAGCATTAACCACCATCGCAGCGTAGGCCTATTGTCACAGCTTTCTTTCAATCATTAAAGCCAACGTCAGAATATAGAAAATATACCCGTGGAAGCAAAATAACTTGGGCCTAGACACAAAACTCATTTATACATTGGTCAGAAAGTGTAAAATATAATTAGCTCGACGTATTTGACACCAGCTGACAAGAATGGAAGAGGTGAAGAGTGTTCTAAAACATTTTGTTACTTCATTAATAAAGCTGACTTCAAGTCAATAAGTTTTTGAGGATTTGCGGCAACTAAATATGACAAATAAATAATGAACTATTTCTGCTTTTACACCAACATTGTGAAGAAATAAAACTCTAACTGCTCACTGCTTTTTAGTTTCTTACTACATCATTTTTTAAAATAATCTGTAGTTCCCAGTATCAATTTTTCACTGTCTAACATTTGACTTAAATTATCTGAAGAATCACAATTATCGTCTTTAAGTATTTTTGACTGCAGAATTATTTTTTTTAAATTCATAAAAGTTGCGATTGATTTACTCTGGCCAGCAGTGTACAGAAGAGTGAAGGATGATCCATTAATGTTCCTTGTCTTGCCTTGGTCCTGAGCTTTTGGAAGACATCATTTATTAAAAAGAGGATCGCAATTTTAAAGCAAACGGCGTACTTGCCTAAATAACGCACGTTTTGTCTAAATAATTGAAATTTCAGTGATTTATTTTTGAAATGGTTTGTAAGTATTTACAAGCGGAATCTTTCTCACTTTGATCACGGGGTGGGTGGATGGTGTGCCAGGAGTGGGAGATAGGGGGAAAAGAGAAAAAAAAACTGCAGTGTGTGTGAATAAAACTGCCCGCTAACTACATTACTGCAGCACCGAAATAAAGCAGCAGCATCGTTAACAGAACCCACTTGCCCCTGAGCTGCGAGTGAACGCGGTGTATGTGTGTGAGGCTGATGTCCATCAAACTGGGCTGGCTGCCCACAATTCAGCAAGCAAAGCGCACAAGCCCATTCCTAGCACACCTTTAAATAAAGCTTAAACATCATGCGCTTTCGGTCCAGAGATTTCTCTTTAAAAAAAACGCTGCCAATTATACTTTAACAGGAAAATATTTTCCAAATTCTCAATATTTTGGTCGCGATAGCACCCCGCAATTTTTATAAAGCAGAAAATGACACAAAAGAAATGCAACTGACTGGAAATCGTACTGAGATTGAACTATTTCTCTTTCATGCTGTTTGATTAATATTATGTAACCTTGCTATCTCTTGTTAGAAACAGGTTGAGCCAATTGTTTATTTATATATATAAATAAAGCTAATTCGACTCGATCAATTAACACATGAATTGCTGCCTCTCCATCCACAGCAGTTTAGACACATTCGCCACACACACGCAGAGCAGTGAGTTTCAATGGTTACTTTCATTCACACCAGATGGCCAGACTGACAAGCCTGTCCAAGAGTCACCGGTGAAAACGTAGCCCCGGGACAAACAACCTTCATTCTCCTTAGCATTCAAATGGCAGCAACCCGGAGAGCCTTGGCAAACACTCAAAGGGAGATAAAAGTATTGGAAAGACTAAAATTGCCATTACGTACTTCTAGTTTCCGCCCCCCCCTTGCTGCTGGAGAATCCTGAAGATCAGATGTTGAATGGGGGCTTGGTCAGGGAAGCCCGAGGCTGCTGATCCCAGTCTTGTTTTTTCACCCGATCTTTGCTGTTCTGCTTATTTTTTTAAGGGAGAGCAAATGCATTAATTTATAAAGCCTGACAGTTGCATTTTTTTTCTAATCCCTTGTCCAGCCGGACTTCCTGACGTCCACATGAAGAGGGGCAATGAAATAAGGCAGCAGAGCTGACATCCGATTAAAAGCCCCGGCTGCAAATAGGAAGGATCTTTCCGCCTGGCAATCCAAACAATGGTGCGGCTCTGCACCGGCAGAATGGTAACACACTGTAACGTGACTTAGCCAGGCCCAATCATACGCGCCTCCGCTCAACTATAAGGGAGTCATTTACATAGTCTACATGTGCACATTGCTTTTGTTGCCGAGGCACACGGGCTGCTGGGGGAGAGAGAATAAGAACAGAAAGCAAGAGCTATGCAGATGCTGCATGCACATCCCCACAAGCCTCCGAATCACAAAAGCCCCTCTGCTGCACCGCTTTTCTTTCGCATTGAAATGAGATTATTATGTGGCAGTTGCCGAGATTTTTTTTCCTCTCCAAGTGACATTGAAGTCTGGTGAAAATGCGGTCAGAGCGCTACTTTTGAACCATCACCCGGTCACACATAATAATAGAACATGCTTGCATGAATTAATGCAGCAGCTCAGAACAACTTATGTTTTGCAAACTGCTTTAAGGTCGTCTTGGAGGAAGTTTGTTTCACAGTCAGTGCTGTGTATTTCACTGGTGCCTTCTGGACATCCAAAACATTTCTGCTGTCCACCTGGGAGTCTGCTGCCAAGCCCCAGCTCCAAGTAGAACAGTTGCTTCCGGATTTTTGGATGTCTCCTTGACAAGGTGCCACGTCTAAGGTTACTGCACAAAACAGGAGCTCATGGTGCAAGGGTAGCATGCTAGTATAGGGAGAGGATTGTTAGCTAACAAGAAGCAAAGAGCCGGCAAAATATATCTAGTGGAGTGCTTACGTACACACAAAGTAGGAGCCCGAGTTGGTCATTCGGCCCCTCAAGCCTGCTATACTAGTCAATAAGATAATGTCTGAAAAAAAATCGAACACTGCTTCCACTGCCTTTTGAAAAAGCAAGTTTCAAAGACTCTGCCCTCCTGAGAAAAAAGTTGTCCTCATCTCTGCCTTAAATTTACCTCTTATTTTTAAACAGTGACCCCCTCACTCCAGATTCTCTCACAGGACGAGACACCCTCTCCATCCTATCAAGACCCCTCACTTAAACATTTCAATCTAGTTGTCTTTTACTCTTCCAAACTCCAGTGGACACAAATCTAACCTGTCCAACCTTTCCTCTAAAACAACCCAGCCATTCCTCGCATTAGTCTAATAAACATTCTCTTAACTGCTCCTCATGCATTTCCATCCTTCCTTAAAAAAGGAGACCAATACTGTACATACTACTCCAGATGTGGTCTCACCAGTGTCATGTATAACTGAAGCATAACCTCCCCACTTCTGTAATTAATTTCACTCACAATAAACAATAACATTTCATGAATGTTCCCAATTACTTGCTGTACTTGTATATGAGCCTTTTGTGATTCATATACTAAGACATCCAAATCCCTCTGCATCTCAGAGCTGTGCGATTTCTCACTATTTAAATAACATGGTTCTTTTTATTCTTCCACCAAAATGGACCATTTCATGTCTGCTCACTTTATATTCCATTTGCCAGATCTTGACCTATCAATATCCTTTGCAGACTCCTTGGGTGGGTTTTTCTGGCTGCGTTCGCCCCAAGGCTGGAACATCATACTTGTGGTCAACAATGGATCTTTTCATGGTCCGTGTTCCACACACTACGATTCCCATGGCAGGCAGGATGGGAAAATTCTGCCCCTTATCCCCTCTTCATAACTTTCTTTCCTACCTATCTTGGTGTCAGTACCAAATTTAGCAAACTCAGTCCTTCATCCAAGACATTTATATAAATGTAAAATGATAAGGCCCAGCAATAATACCTGTGTCACATCCTGCCAACCACAAAAATACCCATTCATGCCTGTTCTCTGTTTCCTGTTAGCTAGCCAATCTTCTACCCATGCCAATATGTTACTCCCACATGAATCTGTGCGCTGATCAGGGATCTCCACAATAAAGAATAATAACCTGAAAATCAGAAGCAGGCCACTCAGCAGAGAAATCAAGAAACACTTCTACATGCAAATATTAACAGAATTGAAGAACACTTCCTCACCAAAAAAAACAATAAATGCTTGCTCAATTAATCATTCTAAATCTGAGTTAGAAAGTTTTTTTTGCCAGCCAAAGTAATGAAAGGATACAGAACAAAGGTAAGTGGATAGAGTTAAGAAACACATTATTTGCGATCTGATTAAATGGTCCAACAGGTTCTAGGAACTGAATGTCCTATTCCTGTTCCTACATTTCTACATTCCTTTCATTTTAACAAAAGTATTTTTAAAAATTATTTCATATGGTGTGGCAACGCTGCCTAGGCTAGCATTTATTATCTGTCCCTAATTGCCATTTTATATTTGTATATTAATAAGAACATAAGAACATAAGAAATAGGAGCAGGAGTAGGCCATCTAGCCCTTCGAGCCTGCCCCGCTATTCAATAAGATCATGGCTGATCTGTCGTGTCTCAGTTCCACATTCCTGCCCTCTCCCCATAACCCTTAATCCCCTTGCCTATCAAAAACCTATCAACCCGCATCTTAAATATATTTAGCGAGGCAGCCTCCACCACTTCAACGGGCAGAGAATTCCAGAGATTCACCACCCTTTGAATGAAGAAGTTCCTCCTCAACTCTGTTCTAAACCACCTCCCCTTTATCTTGAGGCTGTGCCCTCTAGTCCTGCTGTCCTTTCTGAGCAGGAAGAGCCTCTCCACCTCTATCCTATCCATCCCATTCATCATCTTACATGTCTCAATGAGATCTCCCCTCATTCTTCTAAACTCTAACGAGTACAAGCCTAGTTTATTCAGCCTCTCATAGTTCAACCCCCTCAACTCCGGTATCAGCCTAGTAAACCTCCTCTGCACTCCCTCCAAGGCCAAAATATCCTTGCGTAAGTGCGGCGACCAAAACTGCACACAGTACTCCAGCTGCGGCCTCACCAGTGCCCTGTACAGTTGCAGCAAGACCTCCCTACTTTTATATTCAATCCCCCTCGCTATGAAGGCCAGCATCCCATTCGCCTTCCTGACCACCTGCTGCACCTGCAGGCTGGGTTTTTGCGACTCATGCACAAGGACCCCGAGGTCCCTCTGCACCGTCGCATGCTGCAGTTTTTCGCCATGTAAGTAATAGTCCTTCCTACCATTATTCCTACCAAAGTGGACAACTTCACACTTGCCAACATTAAATTCCATTTGCCAGTTGCTGGCCCATTCGCCCAGCCTATCTAGATCCTTCTGCAGACTTTCCACACCCTCCGCACAATTTGCCGTTCCACCAATCTTGGTGTCATCCGCAAATTTTGACACCATACACTCGGTTCCCTCCTCCAGATCATCTATATAAATGGTAAATAGCTGAGGCCCCAGCACCGACCCCTGGGGCACTCCACTAGTCACCAACCGCCAATCCGAATAGCACCCATTGACCCCCACTCTCTGCCTCCTATTTGACAGCCAATCCCCTATCCACGCTAACACCCTACCCCCAACTCCATGCCCCCTGACCTTCTGTGCGGCACCTTATCAAACGCCTTCTGAAAATCAAGAAACACCACATCCACCGGCTCTCCTCTATCCACTGCCCTAGACACATCCTCATAGAACTCCAATAAATTCGTCAGACACGACTTCCCCTTAACGAAACTGTGCTGTGTCTGCTCTATCAAGCAATTCCCCTCAAGGTGCCTCGCTATTTCCTCCTTGATAACGGATTCTAACATTTTACCTATAACAGACGTTAAACTAACCGGCCTATAATTCCCTGCCTTTTGCCTGCCACCCTTCTTAAACAACGGCGTAACATTAGCCGTTTTCCAATCAATCTCATCTATTTTTCCTCTTTCTGTTTGCTCATTTCATTGTCCCTCTTTTCCACAGGAACCTTCTTTTTTTAAGTAACTTGCCACTTCACCATTCATCTATTTGCCAGTTCATTAGTTCCTTTTCTGTGCAGACAGAATCCATCCTTACAGGAAACCCACATCCTTCACCTGACTAGTCCTGGTGCCCCATTAAACAGGAAGTCCCTGTTCTGAATACTACAGTTGACTCCTGCAAACTTCTATCCTTTCTTATTCTAGCTTCCCCAACCATCTCCTATCTTTTGTTTTTTTGGTGACACAGTTGATGGTCCCCAGCATCCTCATCCTCTCCATGTGAAAGGTTGAAGCAAAAGTCGGGAGATTGAAGGAAGAGAATGACTTAAAAAGGGATGGGTAGGAGAATGTCATTGAGGGCTAGAAAGTTTGAAGGAGGAGGGAGCCAGTTAGAGAGGATTCAGTGCTTTTCAAACATTTTCAAGTGAATTGAATTTTGCAAACTTTTTTTTATTCATTTATGGGACATGGGCTGGCCAGCGTTTATTGCCTATCCATAGTTTCCCTTTCACTGATACAACTGAATGGCTTCCCAGTCCATTTCAGAGAGCATTTGATTATCAACCCCATTGCTGTGGTTCTGGAGTCACATATAAGCCAGACCAGAGAAGGATGGCAGATTTCCTTCCCTAAAGGACATTAGTGAACCAGATGGGTTTTTCCCACAATCGACAATGATTTCATAGTCATCAGTAGATTCTTAATTCCAGATATTTTTTATTGAATTGAAATTCCATCATCTGTCATTAGCTGGGGTTCTGGATTAATAATCTAGTGATAATAGCACTAGACACAGTGACACAGTGGTTAGCACTGCTGCCTTTCAGCGCCAGGGACCCAGGTTTGATTTCTGGCTTGGGTCACTGTTTGTGTGGAGTCTGCACATTCTCCCTGTGCCTACGTGGGTTTCCTCCGGGTGCTTCGGTTTCCTCCCACAATCCAAAAGACGTGCTGGTTGGGTGCATTGGTCATGCTTAATTCTCCCTCGGTGTACAGACGTCAGAGTGGGGTGACTGGAGGATTTTCATAGTAACTTCATTGCAGTGTTAATGTAAGCCTACTTGTGACACTAATTAATAACCTTAAACTTAAACATCCCCTAAACCAGCTGGCTGATTGTTGAAGTTGGGCCAGATAACACAGAGTGCTCAGGAACTAAGTATACAACAAACCCTCCCATCTCCTCCATCCCCAGTAAAACTCATCATTAAATTCACCATAATGCATTGTACTGGATCAGTTTCAATAAAATCTTGTAGATTACGAGATGATTTGCTTTATTATTAATGCAGTAAATACTCTATTGGTCTGGTGTTTCTTGTATTTGCTACATGCTCATGTTTTGATGGTTCAGGGATGGAGGCAGGGGTGGGAAATTGGAAGAGATAAATGCCATGAATATTCCTTGTGACCAGGGCCCCAAGAAGTCATTCTATGGTTCTCTGTGGAGGCAACCTTTGATGAATTCATTAACTGGTGATGGGTCTGTTGAAACCCAAATGTAACTTGGCTTTTAAATCTAAAAAAATGAGAAAAAAGTAACTATGAAGCATAAAAATGTTCAAGATTAACCTAGATTCATTATGCAAAAATTCAGCATTTTTGAGGAAAACATGCATCAACAGTTGTAATTTACACTGGAGGGATCATTTTTTGAATAAAAGTGCATTATATTTTATATCTATTTTCATGGTAGAAGATATTAAGGACTTCTCAATAATAATAGAAAATCGGGGGCTGGGGCAAAAGGGATGGAAGAACTTGAAACAGTAATTATCATTACATGAAGTTTACTAAATAAAATTATGGAACTAAAGAGTGACAAGTTCCCTGGGCCTGGTGACCTGCAACCCTGGGACTTAAAGGAAGTGGCTGCAGATAGTAAGTTTGTGATTGTAACCTCCCAAATTTCACACGTTCAGGACAGGTCCCAGCAGGTTGCCAAACCATGAATGTTACATTCTATTCAAGACCAGTCAGTCTCTGGCATCTGTCCTTGGGAAAATGCTGGAATCCATTATTAAGGAAGTAGTGGCAGGACATCTAGAAAATCATAATATAATCAAGCAGAGTGAACATGAAGAAAATCATGTTTGACAAATTCTTTGAAGATGTGATGAGCAGTGTGGATAAAGAGGACACAGTAGATGTAGTGTATTTGGATTTCCAAAAAAAATTTAATGAGATGTCATGTAACAGATAAGAGCTCAGAATGTTTAGGGTAACAGGTAGAGTAAATCGGCTAACAAACAAAGAAATTCAGGAAAAATGGGTAATTTTCAGGTTGGCAAACCGTAACAAGTGGTGTGCCACACAGATCAGTCCTGGGAATTCAACTATTTACAATCTCTCCAGTCAGCTAAATTAGCTGTCGCCACCTGTGGAGACCTAGAGACTGACTGGGAAATCTCAGCTGGCTTCTTTCAATAGACCTCATTGTGACCAGTGCACCACACCATGGAAAACAGGCAGGAAAATGGAATCAAGGCCAAGATCAAATCACCTTTGATCTTACTAAATGGTGGAGCAGGCTCATGGGGCTCACCCCTGCTCCTATTTCTTATGTTCTTGTGTTCATTCTAAATGCCTGACTGAAATAGCCCCATAGTCCACAATCCCCTACAATTCAGTTTTAGAAATATAACTATTTCCACTTAATTATAGATTAATTTCTACTATTTTTGAGAACAGAGTTTTAAAATAGAACAAAATAATTCATTTCCAAATAGTAAATAGAACATTGTTTTCATAAAGTTAGCAAATATCCTTTATTGGGCAAAAAACTGCACTGAAGGTTGTAGGAAAGTAAAATAAATGTAACAGTCAGTTTAGATTCCATGACATTGCTACATGCACTAAATAAAAAGTAAAATAAATCAATATTTACAAAAGGGTTGTGTCCCCGAACCCTATTGTAAAATTTGTACCTACAATTTGTATTCCCCAGAGGCTTCATGTATATTATTAAATGCATGAAGAAGTTAATAATACTCAAATAACAATGGAAACTTTAATCACATGCAGCTTCCTTCAGATTCAGGTGATGCCAAGAGTGTGTTATTTCCTCCAATACTCATACAATACTAAAATAAAAGTAAAAGTCTGCAGATGCTGGAAATCTGAAATAAAAACAGAAAATGCTGGAAAAACGCAGCAGGTCTGGCAGTTCCTGTGGAGGGAGAAACAGAATTAACATGTCTTCTTCCAAACTCAGGAAGTACTGCTGGATATACCTACAGGTTATATCACAAGCCATGGAAAACATGGTCTCCTGTCGTAGGCTTATAATGAGGACTGTTCTTGAGTTTTCAACCTTTTGCAGGTAGTGTCAGTTGTTCTGAAACTGTTAATAAGTTTTACCAGTTTCCTTGGGTTTCCATGTAACTGGCAAGGTGTGCTGTTATAGGTTGTTTAACTGCAGAAGAACTTCTGTATATATCTATAAATTAGTTCAGCAAGATAATCTCAGATGTAACCTGCAAGAAGAATGACATTAGATAAATTGTTTTATAAAATATCCCTTTAAGTCTCAATCCAGTACTATCAGTAAAACAAACAAATGTGTCACTTGTAGGTGCTCTATCATGGCAGAGGGATTGGGGATTGTCAAATGACTGCACCTCCAAACTACATTGTTTTGTTAATGTTACAACCAAGTATGGAGGGATGAAATAGCTTCCCTCTTTGCCCTCTCCTCAGTGGTGGATTTACAATTAGTGGGGTCCCAAGCTCTGCTTCGTTTTACCACCACCACCCACCTCCCTTCCACTCTCAATCTCAATTGGAAGGGACAAATTTCTGAGAAATGGATGTGTCCCGGTTAAGTGTCTGAAGTGTGTCTCAGCTCTTTATTTTCTCCAAATGATGCATGAGTAAAAATGAGTAACAAGTTACTAAGAGAACTGACAATCCCCAGGAAAGCCCATAGAATGGAACAAATGGAATGGGAAGGGTGGCATAGTGGTTAGCACTGTTGCCTCACAACACCAGGGACCTGGGTCTGATTCCTGGCTTGGGTTAC
This sequence comes from Carcharhinus amblyrhynchos, assembly GCF_965287045.1. Classification (NCBI taxonomy): domain Eukaryota; kingdom Metazoa; phylum Chordata; class Chondrichthyes; order Carcharhiniformes; family Carcharhinidae; genus Carcharhinus; species Carcharhinus amblyrhynchos. Next base: position 59,783,650 of record NC_137334.1, read on the forward strand.
TGACTGTGTGGAGTTTGCACATTCTCCCTGTGTCTGTATGGATTTCCTCCAGGTGCTCTGGTTTCCTCCCACAGTCTAAAGATGTGTGGGTTAGGTGGATTGGCCATGGTAATTTGCCCTTTAGTATCAGGGGGACTAGCTAGGTTAAATGCATGAGGTTATGGGGATAGGGCCTGGGTGGGATTGTGGTTGGTGCAGACTTGATGGGCCAAATGGCCTCCTTCTGCACTGTAGGATTCTATGAAAATAGCATGTTTATCATTTGTTAAACTTCCAAAGTTTTGCTCATTGTTGAAGTTATTGCTAGATGATAAGGTGACAGGTCAGGATAAATGTAAAGCCCATGGAGTAGGTTGACTGAAATCACCAACTTCTGGGGCAATGAAGATTTTAACAAAAAAACACAAATAAAAATATCCCTCCCATATCTTTACAATATTTAGATGAGCAAATTGCTAGTTCATAGCTGGACTGATTGCCTACTAATTTAAACACGTAACTTAAAGTGTATAAAAACATGTAGCTACATGCGATTTGTTCCTCTGTGGTTTGATTTTTGAACTCATACACATAGAACAAAGAACAACCCAGCACGGGAAACAGGCCCCTCGGCCCAACGAGCCCGCACCGCCGCATCACCCTACACCTATTCTACCCTGCATGTCTACGAATGGAACCCTACTCAGTCAGATTCAGGGAAAAAATAGTGTCAATTTGGTAAAAACCGATTAGCCTAAGAGCACATCTTTGGGGTGTGGGAGGAAACCGGAGCGCCCGGAGGAAACCCACGCAACCACAGGGAGAATGCGCAAACTCCCACAGACACAGGCCCAAATCCATGTGTCTGCACAGCCAGCAGTGCTAGTCACTGAGCTGTTGCGGCGCCCGTCTACCGGTCCAGGATCAAGCACACACACCGACATGAAGTACTAGGCCACTCCTGGACTTCCAAGAGCAGCCCACGCACGACCTGCCGTGTGCATGCCCCTCGCTTGACACGAGGTGGACCTCCACCTGTGGAATAAAGACAAAAAATATTAATCATACAGCCTGCCCTTCCGGTGTCTCCCGAGGTTTAACCCTACTTAATAGCCCCTACCATATCCCTCCATTCTCGTTTCACTCATGTGCCTATCTAACTGCATCTTAAACGAGTCCAACGTTCCTGCCTCCACCACCCTACTCGGTAGCGCGTTCCAGACCCCCACAACTCTCTGCGTAAAGAACCTCCAAATTATACCTCCCCCCCCTCACCCTTAAATGATGACCTCTCGTGTTCGTACCCAGTCTAGGGAGCAGTCTCTCACTATTAACTCTATCTATTCCCTTCAGTATTTTATATACTTCTATCATGTCCCCTCTCAATCTCCGTCTTTCCAAGGAGAATAGCCCCAGTTTCTTCAATCTCTCCTCGTAACCCAGTCCCCCCATGCCAGGCAACATCCTGGTAAACCTCCTCTGCACCCTTTCCAGAGACTCCACGTCCTTCCGGTAGTAAGGTGACCAGAACTGGACGCAGTACTCCAAATGCGGTCTAACCAACGTTCTGTACAACTGAAGCATTAGACGGCAGCTTTTATACTCTATGCCCCTTCCTATAAAGGCTAACATCCCATAAGCCTTCCTAACAACCTTCTCCACTTGTGACGCAACCTTCATGGATTTGTGAACCTGCACTCCCAGGTCCCTCTGTATGTCTATACTCCTAATCGGCCTACCTTTTATCACATAGCTCCTCTCTGCATTATTCCGTCCAAAATGCATCACCTCGCATTTGTCAGGATTAAATGCCATCTGCCACCTATCTGCCCACTGCACCAACCTATCTATATCCTGTTGTATCACCTGACAATCCAGTTCCGTACCCGCCAACCCTGCCATCTTGGTGTCATCAGCAAACTTGCTGATCACACCACCTACGCCCTCTTCCAAGTCATTTATGTAGACTACAAAGAGGAGAGGTCCCAGTACTGAGCCCTGCGGCACACCACTGGTCACTGGCCTCCAGCCCGACAAGGTCCCCTCCACAACTACCCTCTGTCTCCTATTTCCCAGCCAGTTCTCAATCCACCTAGCTACCTGGCCTCGTATCCCATGCGCCTTAACCTTTTCTACCAGCCTACCGTGAGGGACTTTGTCAAACGCCTTACTGAAATCCATATAGATGACATCAACGGCTCTCCCATCGTCAACCGTTTTTGTCACCTCCTCAAAGAATTCCACCAGATTCGTAAGGCAAGACCTCCCTCTAACAAAGCCATGTTGCGTATCCCTAATCAGATCGCAACGCTCCAAATGCTCATACATCCTACCCCTAAGTATTTTTTCCATTAACTTCCCTACCACCGACGTCAAACTCACCGGCCTATAATTCCCAGGGTTATCCCTACTACCTTTTTTGAACAACGGGACCACATTTGCTACCCTCCAGTCTTCTGGGACCTCACCTGTGTCCAAAGAAGAGACAAAGATGTGCGCCAGAGGCCCAGCAATTTCATCTTTCACCTCCCTAAGCAGCCTGGGATAAATACCATCAGGCCCCGGAGCTTTATCCGTCCTTACGCTACCTAAAAGCCCTAGCACTTCCTCTCTCGTAATAACTATGTCCTGCAACTGAACCTCCGCTCCCTCCAAGAGACCGCACGATTCCGAACCCCTCTCCTTCGTGAATACCGACGCAAAGTATTCATTCAGGAGCTCCCCCATTCCCTCCGACTCAATACACAACTCTCCACTCTTGTCCCTAAGAGGACCAATTTTCCCTCGAACTACTCTCTTGCCTCTAATATAGGAATAAAATGCCTTTGGATTTTCCTTAATCCTACCAGCCAAAGCCATCTCATGCCCTCTCTTCGCCCTTCTAATTCCCCTTTTTAGCTCCCTCCTACTCTCTCTATATTCCTCCAGCGCACTCTCCGTACCCATTTGTTTTGACCTAACATACGCCTCCCTCTTCTTCCTGACCAAGTCTTCAATATCCCCCGTAATCCACGGCTCTCTAATCCTACCTTTCCCATCCTTTCGCTTAACCGGAACATACCTCCCCTGCAACCATTTCATTTTGTCCCTAAAAGCCTCCCACTTGCCAACCGTGGACTTGCCAGCTAACAGTCCCTCCCAATCAGTTTGCCGCAGCTCCCTCCTAATCCTGCCATAGCTCGCCTTTCCCCAGTTCAGCACACTCCCGTTCGGCCGGCACTCATCCCTTTCCATTTTTATCCTAAAGTAGACGGACTTGTGGTCACTGTTAGCCACATGTTCGCCTACCTCTACCTCACCCACCTGCCCCGGCTCGTTTCCCAACACTAAATCCAGTATAGCCCCTCCCCTAGTCGGGCTAGTTACATACTGTTCTAGCGACCCTTCCATAACACATTTCACAAACTCCTCTCCCTCCGTACCCCCAGCTCTAGGCCCCCTCCAATTCACTCCGGGAAAATTAAAATCACCCACTACAACCACTCTATTCTTCCTGCACCTGTCCAAAATGCCCCTGCAAATGCCTTCCTCCACTGACTTTGGGCTGTTGGGTCGCCTATAGTACACCCCTAGCAATGTGATCTCTCCCTTTTTATTCCTCAACTCCATCCACACTGACTCAATCCCTATCTCTTCCATATCGTCCTCCCTCTGCACTACTGTGATGTTTTCCTTGAATAACAGTGCCACCCCTCCACCTCTCTTCAACCCTCCTCTGTCACACCTAAAACACTTGTACCCAGGAACATTCAGCTGCCAGTCCTGCCCTTCCCGTAACCACGTCTCCGTTACAGCCACCACATCTAACTGCCTCACAAACATCAAGGCCCTAAGCTCATCCGTTTTCCCTGCCACACTCCTAGCATTGAAACAGACACAGTTCAACCCACAAGTGTCCCTCGGAACCACCTTCTCCCTTATAATTTTCCTTTCACCCGACTCTCTCCCAGCCACCTCCCCACCCCCCCTCCCTATTAGTTTAAATCATTCCTGAACACCCCAGCTAACCTCCCCGCTAAGACACTAGTCCCCCTCCCGTTCAAATCCTCCCCACCCCTCCTGTACAATTGCCTTTCTCTCCTAAACACCTCCCAGTGATCCACAAAAGTAAACCCCTCTACCCTACACCAGTCCCTCAACCATGCATTCAACTGCATGATCTCGTCATTCTTAGCCCTACTCGTACTGGGCAACAACCCAGACAGTGCCACCCTGGAGGTCCTGCTCTTTAGTTTGGCCCCCAACTCCCTAAATTGCCTACGGACCTCTCCCCTACTCCTCCTTCCTATGTCCCCCTCCCCTACGTGTACTATGACCTCTGCCTGGGTCCCCTCCCCTTTCAAAATTCCCTCTACCCTTTCCATTATATCCTTTCCCCCTGCTCCAGGGAGGCAGACCACCATCCTGGAGTTGCGCCCCTGCCCACAGAACCTCCTATCAATCCCTCGGACCCTCCCATCCCCTACCACTATCACCTTACCAGCCCCCTTCCGTCCCTCTAAGTCAGTCTCCCCTTCCTTCCTATGTTTCTGTGCCCCTGCCGACGAACCCTGGGGGGCCTCCGGGGAGGCCGGGGGACCCTGACTACTCTTCTTCTTCCTCTTTCCCCTCCTAACAGTCGTCCATCCTCCCTTCTCTTCAGCCCTTGAGACCTCCTCCTGCTCATGGTTCCCAGCCATTATCTCCTCGTTCTCCCTGACTAGAAACGCATCTTCCAGCCTCCCCTCGAGTTGCCTGACCCAGGCCCTCAATCGCTGCAGTTCTAAACATTTACTGCAGATGTGTACCTTGGGGACACGTGACACCACCAGGAACTCCCACATGTGGCACCGGACGCAACTTACATTCCTCCCTATATTCCCTACCATGTCCCAACCTCCTGTAAGTGCCCAAAGGTAGAAATCTGTCACTCACCTTCTCTAAGCCTACTCTCTCCTAAGTGACATGATCACTTCCCATATTCATTTAGTAATTTATTCACAATCACACACAAATACACTAGTAAATATACAATGGGAATACACACCACTTAAAAAAAAACTTGTGAAATAGCACTAAGTACAAGATTAAAGTGCACATGCAGGTATCTGACACCCAAACTCTGTTTTTGTTACTTTCCCCGATACCCAGCACCAGCTAGTACAGTAATCAGACTGTACAATAAATATACACTCCTCTCACTGGGACTTTAAGCATTAGTACTTCACTTATAAATGTTAAACAAGAGTGTGTGCCTTGAATGTGACACCAACTGGTGACTGTACCCTGTCATTTTTTTCTCTGAAATGTAACCATTCATTGCTGGCTTCCTGAACAATTTGGGATACTGAGAGGCAGATAGATCCAGCAAGATCCACTTCCACACACTCCAATGGTTTAGATTTGGCACACCTAGTCTTTTAGAAGCCCTTATCCCCAGCCTTCCTCCTATTGGTAGAGAAATTCCAGATCCATCAATAGGAACAATATAGTCAGCAATTACCAAGTGTTTTGCTGAACTGAAAGGGAGATGAGCAGTGAGTGCAAAGTAGCGTAATGCAGCGGACACTCCTGAGACAGTCCAATAGGATACGTTTTTGGTGGAGAGATCTGAAATCAGCAGGAGCAATCTGAAGCGAGGGTGAGAATCATAGAATCCCTATAATGCAGGAAGCGCCCATTCAGCCCATCAAGTTAGCATTGACAACAATCCTGCTTAGACCCTATCTCCATAACCCCACACATTTACCATAATCTCCCTGACACCAAGGGGCAATTGAGCATGGCCAATCAACCTAACCTGTACATCTTTGGACTGTGGGAGAAAATCGGAGCACCCAGAGAAAACCTATGCAGACACGGGGAGAATGTGCAAACTCCACATAGATAGTTACCCGGGGCCAGAATTAAACCCAGGTCCTCGGTGCTATGGGGCAACATTGCTAACCACTGTGCCACTGTGTTTTTAAAATATCATTGCTCTGATTTAGTAAGATGTAGATGCATTTAGAAAGAACTGCTACAGTTTTTGCAGTATATGTGTAACTCTTGACCAGATAAAACCACATTTTAATAAATGCATATAATAGTCTCATTAAGAACCCGCCCCCCCACTCCCCATACGCAGATATATACATAGATACACATTGATTAACATATAAACACATGCTAATCACTTGGGTCCAAATTAATAAACAGCAGAGCAGAGAGTGGTGAACTTGGCCTTTCTCTGTACAATCTTCGTCCACAAGTTCCCACCGTTGAGTGACCAGAGCAGTTGAGATCTCAGCACAACATTGGCTCTATTTCTAGCTTCTCATACAAGTATAAGCCATAAAAAGCTGTTGGGTGGCGAGATAAGCTAATCAGAGACAGGGTTAACCTCCAGGAGTAGCCAATCAAATGCCATACTGAGTGTGTTTTGACTTCAGTGAGAAGTGTAGCAGCCAATAAAAGGACACATTTCAGGAACGAACCAAGGATTTTGAAGAGCTGTTGAAGAAATGAGGGGAGGTGCAGGAGAATGAGCAGTGCTCTTAGGTGGCAGGGTGGGAAACTGCATCACTCACTCATCATTTTTGGAGTCCCTATAGTTTGGGGACCTTGTCGTGGCACAGTATGTTGCATTGTAAATCATCCCCTGCCTTTCCTCATTTGACAATAATGGGTTTTTTGTTTGAAAAGGATACACTTGCCAATTCAGTAAGCACTTAACTATTTCTGCACTGTGATCATCAAATAACAAATAGGACACATTTTCTTGAGTTTAACAAAGAAGGGGGTTAGCTGGATTATATTTAACTGATCTAAGCAATTTAACAAAACATGCACGAGCTTTCGCACATACACACATTCGAAGTTCACATATGCAAATACAGATTACTGAGTGAGGACTGATAGATTGACCAAATTAGAGTCAATAACAAAAGTATAATGTCCATAGATAAAATAATATCCGTAAATCAATATAATATCCATAGCTTGGTAATAAGCTGAGTTCAGGTCTCGATGCTTTTGATTTAAATATGTAGATAATTGAGTTTGTTGTTCTTTGGGAGACAGTGGAGCTGGATTGGATCTTTTTAAGAAATCTTTGTCTGCAGCAGGCTGTCCCCCAATGATCATAAAAGCAAACAGAGCTCAAAGCTTACCATGTAAGTTGGAAAAAAAAGGAAGCAGAATGGACCTCTCTTAGATCTTCTTCCTAAGATGTTTGTCCTAATTTATTCCATAGAATCCCTTACAGTGCAGAAGGAGGCCATTCAGCCTATCGAGTCAGCACCAACCACAATCCAACCCAGCCCCTATCCCTGTAGCCCCACGTATTTACCTTGCTAGTCCCCCTGACACTAAGTGGCAATTTAGCATGGCCAATCAACCTGACCCGCACATCTTTGGACTATGCTGAGAAAACATGTGCTTAAAACACACAAAGAGTCAGCTTGTCATGTGACCTTATTTCTCTAACTACCTGGTGATTCAAAAAGTATATCGTCAATATTTTCCAAAGGTGACTTGATTAACTCATGATTGGAAATTAACTTATCCAGGGTTCCACTGTCCAAATGATTAGTCTTAATGACTTATCTCCAACAGTTGAATACTTGAAGTGATTGCCATAGATATTTTGTTAATGAGACAGGAGGTGTGAATCCCTCACGTCTTAGGCTGTGAGTTTTAGTCACTTTAGTCTGTGTTTTCACAAAGTCTGTTTTTAAAAGTTCAAATCAGGTTTCCAGCCAATGGATTGAAAATCATTATTTGGCATAAAGAACATCCCCATGACATTAAGAACGTCAGCTATTTTACAAAGCGGCTTTTCTTTTTTGCTACCTGACAATTAAAGATGTTAACTGGCACTTTATCATTGTGAAGAAACATCTCAAGTATTTCAAGTTGTCATGGTTACTTTATTACTTAAATAGGTGCACTCATGAATTTGTGAACAGAAAGAATCTACAAAAAACAATGAAATAATAATGGTGCAGATTCCCAATTCAGCTCATGTCACACACGCTTCCACACTTTAATAAAGATGTGTAGTTGCCTCTTTTTATAACTGGAAGATAATCAATATGGTGACTTCCAGTTTTGACAAAAATCAATGATATCGTACTTTATTGTGCAATAATTAAATAAACGTACAACAAATTTTCCAAATAAACCACTTTGCTACAGGAATTGCAAGAATTTCACACTGGATACAGAGTGGTAGTGTGCATTGTGCAGCTGTTACTTTTGGGAGTTGAAGCATTCAAGGAAGAATAAGGAGAATGGCCAGTGTAATACCCTGACTGCCCAATTGGGTCATTGAAATGTTTGCGATACTGGTTCGTGCCACTTCCTTCTATATGGCACAATTAATATTTCTGGCAGGTTTCTTGACAGTCTGTGTCTTTAATCATAAATCATCAAGTTGGGCTTACAGATCAGATTCCATGAAATTGCAACATCTCATCTGCTGCCTATGCACAATATCCTGCATCCCATGTTTGACTGGTGTGCCAGTCCTCTAGTGAGCATTCTTAAAAAGTAGCAAAAAACTATTGGGATGCAATCAAGCTTGAACAAAGTGAGCTGAGCACTGTTCCTTACAGAGCTGCTGTTTCCCAGCCTGATGCTATAATCATCAACCGGCACTGCATTTTTAAAGGCAGCACTCTCTTCCATAAACACTAGCTGATTAATGGATAAAGTCTTTCCTTACTGATGCTGCCAGACCTGCTGAGATTTTCCAGCATTTTCTCTTTTGGTATTAGCAGATCAGTCTTGTTTTATGCGGGTTTCATGCGAATGGATGCACAAATAAGATTACTTTCCAGAAATTCTTCTGCAAATAACTCACTTGATCAGACATATACTAACTCATTTACCACCAGCATAAAATCATGCAATTCATTGCGTTGAAATTTGATGCAATGATGTTTGAAGTACTAACTGTAAGGATGGCATTCTAACTTATGGCAGTAATGTACAGGTTTGCCAACAAAGCTCTGAATTGTATTTAGAGTTAAAATCATTCCATGATACCATTGCATAAATATACTCGTTTTTAATTACTAGTATGCTTCAACTCATTGATGTGTAATGAAATTCACACCACAGAATGAATGGCTGTGACATAAATAAAATTTGTTCATAATGAAATAATTAGCAGTTGATTGAAAAATACTTCAGCTAATATTTATTATACATAAGTAAAACCCCTGAGGATGGGAGGGAAGAGGGATATGCTTGGCAGCGCTCTGGCACTGCCCCATGGCATAGGTTGGCACTGCCACGTTGGTACTTGGAGCGGGTTCCCTTTGGCAAATCCAACTAGGGAGGAGTTTCTGTTATGAGGTTGGGATGGGGGGTTGGGAAAAGAACCAAGGCCTTTGAAGGGAGAAATTTGAAAGTGACAGAAGAGTGGACATTGAGGGGCAGAGCTTGCAGTGACATGAGGGAGCTAGCATGGGGGGAGAGCGGGCAATGAGGGAGGGAACTTGCATTGAAAGGGGAACCTGGCACTTTTGAAAATGGGGAAGTCCAGCGTTGATATTTCTGCGGTGGTTGTGCCTGTGGTGGGGGAAGAACCGCGATTATTGTCCTGTGGGGGAAGAGAGAAAATCCCTGAGGATTTTGCCACAGAAGGGGAGAGGGATAGCCCCCATGATTGTGCTGTGAAGGGGGGGAGCCCCAGATATTTGTGCAATGTGGGGGATGGGGGAAGAGAACACCAGATTTACTAGGATGCCACCGGGAGTTGATGTTTGAATTATAAGGAGAGGCTGGATAGATTGGGACTTTTTGCTCAGGAGCGTAGAAGGGTCATCCTATAGATATCTATAAAATAATGAGGGGCATAGGTCAGCTAGATAGACAATATCTTTTCCCAAAGGTAGGGGAGGCTAAAATGAGAGGGCATAGATTTAAGGTAAGGGGGAAGAAATACGAAAGTGTCCAGAGGGGCAGTTTTTTCATATAGAGGGTGGTGACTGTCTGGAACAAGCTGCCAGAGGTAGTAGTAGAGGCAGGAACAATTTTGACTTTTAAAAAGCATTAGACAGTTACATGGGTTATATGGGTATAAAGGAATATGGGCCAAATGTGGGCAATTGGGACTAGCTTATGGGTTTAAAAAATGGGGAGCATAGACAAGTTGGGCCAAATGGCCTGTTTCCATGCTGTAAACCCCTATGACTCTATGACTCAATACCTTCATAGTGGGATGGTGGAGTGTGTGGTGCTGGGGGAAGCTTTAATTCTCTGCTGATCAGGGTACCCTTTAACGATGGATGCCATGATGTTTTGACCTATCAGACCCTGCACAGCCGATTTGGCAGCATAAACCACACCCCCACGTTTTCTTTGGGTAAAAAATCTGGTCTGAGAACTCAGCTGTGCATCTGGAGAGATACGCACGAGATTTGAGTCAGAGCCTGACACTCTGATAAATAATGGGAAAATTCCATCCAGTGGCATCCATATTTACAGGAAAGACTGGATAGTTGAAGATGGCTGCAAGAGGTAGCTGCAAGAAATGGATTTGAGATCAGGTGAACTATGCACAGAAAAAGGTTTGCCTGTCTGGGACATGTTCAAATCCCACTTTATCAACAATGTAGTCAGTGATGAGAGATGGACTGACACCAAGGTGGCAGTTATTTTCAGTGGTCATCTGAATGTTTTTCAGCCTTCTGATGTATCCAAATGGCAATGTCCAAAAGAGGTGGATGCCGGAAAATGAAGAAGCATCCACAAAGAGCAGAAATGTACAAGCACTGTAATTAGCAACATTGTGTCATTGGGTTTTAGACAGGCAGAATTATCTTGATCCTAATATTGTCAACTATCAAATGAGTTTAATGATATTGAGAGCAATTACTTGCGAAATGATGATGCCGGAGTTTCTATTAATGAGTAGCTTTTTGGGAGAAGTTGCTACTGATATTAATGAAGACGAGAAAGGTCCATACAGTGATGTAGGTGATTGGGAAGAATTGTCCATAGATTCATGGTGATCAAAATGAATTTGAAAGATTTTAACATGAATGTTGTAGTTAATTTAGATATATTTGTACTGTATTCGATGAAACATATATAGTTTGAATGTTATAAAATTAATAAATCTTAATAATTGATATTCTTCAGTTTTTTTTTAGCTTTTACTTTATTCCACCCTCATGGTCTTGCTTGGATTTCTCTTGGGCCCAAATCAACACGTCAACTCCCTGAATTGGTAAAGTCACCATAGTCCCAGATGACCATTGTCTGGTGATGATTTAACCTGAGGGTCGCCACATCTCAGGCGAAAGGCAAGTTTGAGAAGGTGGGCCTTCATGAGTGACCCCTGCTGGTACAGGAATTGCTGTTGGCATCGCTCTGCATCACTAACTAGCTGTCCAGTCAACTGAGTTAAACCGATCCCCACTCCTTGTGAAAGTACCTGTTTACTATTTCTCTCAAACAAGAGATCCCACCTCAGGCAGCAAATCCATTGTTGGAATAGCCTGCCCACATTTGGTAAAACTACCTGTGTGAAAGTCAATCATTAGACTTGTATACATGTATGTATGGTATTTCCACTGGACATGGGGACTTAAAAATTAGTGCAAATCTGTCAGTGATGTTAGGGAACCTTGTTACATACAAAGTATGATAGATGTTTGAAAGTCTCTTTGCAATTGCTAATTGGTGCTAGATCAGTTGTAAATTTTAAATCTGAGACTGGTACATTTTTTAATCAACTGAAGATATTAAGGGTTGTGAAGCAAAGGTATATATAGAGATAGGTCACAGGTCAGCTATGATCTCATTGAATGGTGAATCAACCATGCATTAATTGTTAATCCAGTTACTTTTCATAAGAACATAAGAAATAGGAGCAGGAGTAGGCCATCTAGCCCCTCGAGCCTGCCCCGCCATTCAATAAGATCATGGCTGATCTGAAGTGGCTCAGTTCCACTTTCCCGCTTTCTCCCCATAACCCTTAATCCCCTTGCCTATCAAAAACCTATCTACCCGTGTCTTAAATATATCTAGCGAGGTAGCCTCCGCCACTTCAACGGGCAGAGAATTCCAGAGATTCACCACCCTTTCAGTGAAGAAGTTCCTCCTCAACTCTGTTCTAAACTGCCCCCCCCCTTATCTTGAGGCTGTGCCCTCTAGTCCTGCTGTCCTTTCTGAGTGGGAAGAACCTCTCAACCTCTATCCTATCCATCCCCTTCATCATCTTATATGTCTCAATAAGATCCCCCCTCATCCTTCTAAACTCCAACGAGTACAAGCCCAGTGTATTCAGCCTCTCTTCATAGTTCAACCCCCTCAACTCCGGTATCAGCCTAGTGAACCTCCTCTGCACTCCCTCCAAGGCCAAAATATCCTTGCGCAAGTGCGGCGACCAAAACTGCACACAGTACTCCAGCTGCGGCCTCACCAGTGCCCTGTGCAGTTGCAGCAAGACCTTCCTGCTTTTATATTCAATCCCCCTCGCTGTGAAGGCCAGCATCCCATTTGCCTTCCTGATCACCTGCTGCACCTGTAGGCTGGGTTTTTGCGACTCATGCACAAGGACCCCCAGGTCCCTCTGCACCGTAGCATGCTGCAGCTTTTCACCCTTTAAGTAGTAGTCCCTCCTACTATTATTCCTGCCAAAGTGGATAACCTCACACTTACCAACATTGTATTCCACCTGCCAGGTCCTCGCCCACTCGCTTAGCCTATCTAGATCCCTCTGCAGACTTTCTACACCCTCCGCACAATTTGCTTTTCCACTTATCTTTGTGTCATCAGCAAATTTCGAAACCCTACACTCAGCTCCCTCTTCCAGATCATCTATATAAATGGTAAATAGCTGAGGCCCCAGCATCGATCCCTGGGGCACTCCACTAGTCACCAACCACCAATCCGAATAGCACCCATTGACACCTACTCTCTGCCCCCTATTAGACAGCCAATCCTCTATCCACTCTAACACCCTACTCCCAACTCCATGCCCCCTAACCTTCTGTAACAACCTTTTGTGCGGCACCTTATCAAATGCCAAAATCGAGAAACACCACATACACTGGTTCCCCTCTGTCCACCACATATGTATAAGGGGCGGGGGGGGGATCTCATTGAAGCTTACGGAATGCTGAAAGGCCTGGATTCTGTATATGTGGGAAAGATATTTCCATTAGGAGGCGAGATCAAGATCCAAGGGCACAGCCTTAGAATAAAGGGATGACCCTTTAGAACCAAGATGTGGAGGAATTTCTTCAGTCAGAGGGTGGTGAATCTGTGGAATTCATTGCTACAGATGGCTGTGGAGGCCAGGTCACTGAGAATATTTAAGACAGAGATGGACATATTCTTGACTGGTAAGCAGATCAAACGATTACAGGGAAAAGGCGTGAGAATGAGGTTGGGAAATGCATCAGCCATGATTGAATGGTGCAGCAGACTCAATGGCCTAATTCTGCTCCTATATGTTATGGTCTTTTAGTAATTTGATACATATTATTAGTGGCATATATGTGGACTTGTTATTCAAGGATGTAGACTTGACGCAATCCTTAAATTTACTTTAAGATTAGAATAATAGTTTTAGTCAGTAATTTGAGGTCATTAAGATAAATCTCATTTTTAAAAAATCAATTCACATGCATTAATTGCACTCTAATCACTCACCAGGAAATGCTTCAACTGCAGAATTTTACTGCAGCAATGATTTAACACAGTCGAAATAAAACATATACAACAGCTAGCATTATAGTTTATCTATTAGTATCACAAGTAGATTTACATTAACACTGCAATGAAGTTAAAATCCCCTAGTCACCACACTCTGGTGCCTGTTCGGGGTACACTGAAGGAAAATTTAGCATGGCCAATGCATCTAGCCAGCACATGTTTCAGATTGTGGGGGAAACCAGAGCACCTGGAGCAAAGCCATACAGACATGGGGAGAACGTGCAGAGTCCACACAGACAGTGACCCGAGCTGGGAATTGAACCCAGGTCCTTGGCATTATGAGGCAGCAGTGCTAATCATTGTGCTGCCATGGCACCTATATACAGTACTTGTAAGAATCTAGGTGGAATTCTTCCAAAATAATTCTAAGGGCGTGGTCTTATGAGAAATATCCTAAGCGCTGAACGAGTGAGAAAACGGAGAGAATTGTGCCAGTTTTTTTGGCGAGACATGAGTTGCAATTTTGTGGCACTTAGTACTAAAAAAGCTTGAATGTGATTCTCACTGGAATAGATCCTCTGGGTGCATGACAATCCCAAAGTATCTGCAGTTATATGCCATTAACAAGGGAGAGCTGCATATAAGCACCAATGATGGACACACAGGCAGCCATACCAGGAAGGTGGCACCTCGAAAAACTGCTCCAAGTTTACCAAAGGAGAGCTGGCCTGTCTGCTGGACGTGGTGGATGAGAAGAGAGACACATTCTTTCCCTGGATGGGCCATGAGCCAGGGTTCAGGCAGGCAACGCAACCTGGAAGATGGTAGCGGTTAGTTCCCATGTACTGGCACATAGGACTGATTGCCAGAGCTGGAAGAAAATGAATGACCTCATTCGGGCAGCAAGGGTGAGTGTCCATCCCATCCTGGCATCAATCTGTCATGTCTGCAAAGTCCACTCACCCCCTTAAAACCCATGGCCTTCCAGCACCTGACCCCCTAGCATCTGCTTCCACTCCTCTGACACTCCCACTAAAATCCCTGCCTGCCAAGGCACAACCCCAACAGACCCCACCCAACTGGCCCCACCGCTGACAGCCTACGCCCTACCAGTCATCACGCTTTCAATCCCCTCTTCTGTCCCCATAGGAGAAGATGGCTCATAACAACCAGGAGCTACAAGAGCCCTCGATCTGACAGGTGAGGAGGAGGATAGGACTGTGAGCAATAGTAGGTAGGCCTACAACTAGGAAGTGAACATCTGCCAATCTTTCATTCATATGATATATCTCAGGTAATTGGCATGCTGTCCAGACACCAGTCCCTTCATTACGCTGAACCTTGTGTCCTTTGTTGTAGGAAGCGTCCCCTATGCAGGCAATCCATCTGGCATCATGCATCTACCCTGGCCCCCCAGCTGCTCCTGCCAAGATGCCCCATGGTAGCTCGGAGAAAACCTCAGAGGAAGGCCCCAAGGAAACCTCTGAGGCCAGCAGCTGTTGAGTGACTCAAAGTTCCACCACACATTGCAATGGTGCAGATGGTGGAACATGTTAGCAGTGAGGCTTCTGGGTCACTCTCTGGTGCGAACAACATGGTCGTTGATGTACATCAGGTGGAGGTGGGAATGTCTGAAGCCTCAGGTACTCAGAAATCTGCCAGAGACAAGGAATGAGTTGGACCCAAGCCAGGTACTGGGCTGCTGCAATTAGTTTTCCCTAAGCTGCTGTCCTATTCATAGCTTTGTTTCCAAAATGCTATGAATAATAGTTCCAGACATCTCTCTCTCCCTCTTGCTTTCCATGAGACCTCTGGTTGTTGTCCTACTTTAGCCCACACTCCAAGGTCAGGCTCCACTCCAAGCCTGCCAAACACTTCACAAAGGACCAACAGATTACTCTGCCAGTGTCTTCCCAGGCCAGCATCTCTGCTGGTGGGGACCCTGGGCACTGCAGAGAATGTTCTGCAGTGGGCAGGGCCCTGTGTTAAGTCAGAAGTTGGCATGCCAAAGTCCATGCAAAGCTCCCCTTCTGCACACCTTCCTGCTGGAGAGTTACCGTCCAAGAAGCTACACATATTACATGGTGACAATTTACTAATAGCTACATAATTGTCAGATTTGATTGAGCTATAATAGCAAACATTGGTGACAGCATTTTCTTTGTGCATCACTGGTCTGGGCAAACAGTTGTGGTTGAGATGATATCCAGCATTTTCTTCAGATGACCTTCTTAGCCCCTCATGCAGACTCGTACTTTCAATGGATACAAGTTTTATCAGGATGGCAACTCTCAAACTGGGAAGCGTGCAGATGAGGAGGTGAAAGAGAATTCAGCGTTGCATCTTTTAACCAGTGCCCATCAGCAGAGGTAGGAAATCTGGGAGGATACCCAGCAGGGGAGTCTGTTGGTCAGCCACACAAGGCTATAAGGCATTTATGCATTCATGTCTTTAGGGACTGCATGATCAGCAGCACTTGTTGCTCCAGGTGCCCAAATTTGTGCATCCCCTATCTCCTCCTCACTCCGGGTGCACCCACTCAATTCATAACACCTAGGCCACTCCATGATTCCACGATGCTTTCCAACTTCCCTTCATTCAAGTCATTTCCTGTCAACACTTCTGGTTCAACTGTGTTGTTGAGTGCACTGCTCGTTTCCACATCATCCAGCAGAAACCTGGTCTTGAGCAACTCCCTCTGTGTATTAATTTCTGAAGTTGTCCTTTTGCTACTGGTTCAACACCATTGGTGGCCACCAGAGTCAAATCACTAGATGATTTTGCAGGGTTCAGGATCCCAGAAATCCTATGCCCTATTCCAACTCCTGATATTCCTATCATAGAGGAACACTCTTGTGCCAATCGGAATGTTTATGTTTCAGCCTTATAACCATGTAGCATTTTTTCTTTACAGCCCTTCTTCCTCGGTCCGCTTGAATGCTATCTTAAATACCCAGTGCTCAGCTATCTACCTGATGCTCAGCTATTCATTTTTCAAATTGGTTATCTCTGTCACAGTGTGTGGCAAACCCAAAGACATGGTCCACATAAAGGACAGAGGAAGTCTTGTGGTGCAGTGGGTGGCATCCCCATCTCTGAGCCAGTAGCTCCAAATTCCAGTCTCAGGACTTGATGGCCAAATTCATAACATGGACGGACAACAGATTGAATTGAGCAAAAGCCTTCCAAAGCAACAGATAGTAGGAGTGGGAGAGACTCCTAAACCAAAAGAGAAAATGCTGGAAAATCTCAGCAGGCCTGGCAGCATCTGTAAGGAGAGAAAAGAACTGATGTTTTAAGTCCAGATGACTCTTTGTCAAAGCTGAAAGATTCCTGGTCAGCCATGCTTGGTGTGGAGTGGTGTCCTTTAAACTATAAGTCCCTGATGACTGATAAAACCCTCTATGGAATCAGATGAAAGTCTGCTTTGTGCATGACTAGGTGCAGGAAGAGAAACAACAAGAAGAACAGAATCGCTTCAAAAGAAAAAGTAGTATGGAGAATAGCCTGTGAAGGAATATGGACTACTGTTATAAGCAAAGACCAGCTCCAGAAACCACTCAGGTTTGCTTTCAGGAGGAGAGGTGCACCATCAGTGATGCAGAGTATAGTTGAATCATTCACAAGGTCCATTACCCTCCAGATAGCGAGGTGTAGTAAGGCTGTTGACAATTCCATTCACCTTGCTTATCTCCTGGAGGACATTACTCTTAAAATTGTGCCCTTGGTCACTGTGGATCCGACATAGGACGCTGAAACGGGCAAACCATTCAGACACTAAAACTCTGGTATAGTTGAGGTATTTTGTTCATAGGTGGGAATGGCCTGCGCAAATTTGATGAAGACATCGGGGTACAAGAAGATGATTGGTCTTGTTATGATTGGAGTCGAGGACCACAAAATTCATTGCAAGGACCCATGGAGGCCTGGTGCCAACCAGGGATAGCAAGCTGGAGTGATTCCCTGCTTCAGCCAAATTATATCTCCCACAGTTCTGACAGCAGTCATCAATATCAGCAGTCATTCCACACCAGTAACACTACTCTCTTATCAATGCAGTTGTTTTTTCCGATGCTTGTGCCCTGCCTGGTACTATTTATAAAATGCACTTCAGCAATTCACCAAAGATCCTTTGGCAGCAAATTCCAAATCCACGATCACTTTATCCACCCCTGCTGCCCTTTGGGCTTTCACTACCCATCCTTTTGATGTTATGTTTTAGTTGCAGTCCTCTCCCTCCTCCCCCCCTGCCTCCCCACCACCCTCTAGGGCTGTCACCCCCTCTCACTTGTGTTTAAATGATGTTGAACTATTGTCAACACTTGATGCTTGAGACTGTCTGGAAGGATGTATTGCTTCACCTCTCTCACGTCATGAACCAGCCGATAGGAGACTCAATCCTCCTCCCAAATCTTCTTCCAGCACCTCAGCAGTTACTTGTCTGTCTGATCTCTTTCATAAGATGGTACCGGGTTGGTGGATGTTGGGCTTTCCAGTAGCCTATCAGTAGAAGCTGTTTGATGTTCTCTTAGGAGATGAATGGTAAAGGTGAAGCATACATGGCTCTACCCCTCCGAATCTGGTTTGGACCTCACTCATTAGGCCATTGGTGGCATTCTGCTGGATCCCAGCCCAGATATCATGGGAAGTTGAGGTTGGAATGCTGCATTTTACTTGAGGCATAGGCATAACATCAGCTGCAGCTCCTCTAACTAGGCAGGGATGGGTTTCCTCCTGTGGTCAGTCTTCCAGCTAATGGCATCAGTATTTGTATGAATTTTGTCTGATCTGAATATAATCTGGAATTGGAATTGAGCAAGTCCAGTGATCGGTTGGGTTTGCATTGCTCCAAGGTTGGTGGACATCTGAAAGGACCTGAGCAGCCAGTTGTCTGTAAACATTCAAACTCTGAACCTCTGGGAAATGGCTCACCTCAAAGCTAGCAGCCTGAGAGTCATACTGGAATAATTTGCATATTCCTCTTGTCCAGTTTGAGACGCCAACTGGCATAAGCCTTAATCCAATAGAATGCAAAAAGGCCAGGATGAAGCCTGTAACATTTAAGAAGGCCAGCATGGAGCTTCCAAGATTTAAATTATCCAGGATAGGAGAGGTGATGGTGATATTATCGCTAGAACATTAATCCAGAAACTCAGCTAATGTTCTGGGGATCTAGGTTTGAATCCCGCCACAGCAGATGCTGGAATTTGAATTCAATAAAAAGTATCTGGAATTAAGAATCTTCAGATAACCATGAAACTATTATCGATTGTCGGAAAAACCCAGCTGGTTCACTAATGTCCTTTACGGAAGGAAATCTGCTGTCCTTACCCGGTCTGGCCTATGTGTGACTCCAGTGCCACAGCAATGTGGTTGACTCTCAACTGCCCTCAGGCAACTAGGGATGGGTAATAAATGCTGGCCAACCAGAGATGCTCATGTCCCATGAATGATTAAAAAAAGGGTCAGAGGAAACCAGGGCATGAGGCTAAAAGCGCAGGGGTTAAGGGAAGTGCACGAGAGACACGGTTGGAAGAAATATACTTCCCACATTTAATGGGCACCAAGAAACTTCCCAATAAACAAACCAGAAAGTGAGGGAGAGACCTCAACTAATTGAAGTGCCTCAGGGGAGTGCAGTATAGTCTGGACCAGTCACCTGAAGGCCATAGTGTCCCAGAGGACATGGGCAGATTGAGGTGAAGGAAAATGGGAAGACAATATATTCTAAAATTATATATCCTATGACACTTGGGAAATGGAAAAGCCAGTGGGGATCTTTCTATTAAAAAAACAAATAGTCAAGTCCACCATCCAAATCCCCCAAAACCCAGCAATTCAACTTCAGAATCAACTGAGTATAAAGTGCAGGAGGAGGAACAGGTTATCACCCACTGTCATCCTAGAAATAAGAATCATCAGTGGACCAGAATCGAATCTGCCTTACACATGGGTTGTGGAAGTGGCCATTGAAGGGTTAAAGTCTGTGCACACAGAAATATTTGCATTGTACAAACATTTCTTTTCCCCAGTCTGTGAAATACAAATTCTTCTAGGACATTGGAATTGACCTCGATCTTCTGATATCCTCTGATATCCAAAGGAGAAGTTCAAGAAACTTGATTTGTTCTCACTAGAATGATGGACGTTGAAGGGAGACCTGATAGAAGTTTACAAGATTGGATAGTTGGACAGAGTGGATAGTCAGAAGCTTTTTCCCAGGGTGGAATAGTCAATTACTAGGGGGCATAGGTTTACGGTGCGAGGGGCAAGTTTCAAAAGAGATATAGAAGGCAGATTTTTTACACAGAGTAGTGGGTGCCTGGAACGTATTGTTGGGGGAAGGAGTGGAAGCAGAAACGGTAGTGACTTTTAAGGGCCTCTGGACAAGTACATCAATGAGATGGGAATAGAGGGATATGGTCCCTAGAAGCGTAGGGGGTTTTTGTTAAGTCAGGCAGGCTGGTGCAGGCTTGGAGGGCTGAAGGGCCTGTTCCTGTGCTGTAATTTTCTTTGTTCTTTGTTCTCCTGAACCCATCATTCTCCAAACTCTGCATGACAATGGTTATTAAAATGCCCAAAGCCCTACAAATAGAGGTTAATAAAAATCATAGCCTGCAAGATAAAACATAACTGGAAATTTTAAAACGGATGGAAGACACACTAACATTCTAAATATAAGCCTTCTTCCACCCAGACCCTAACACCCGGTGAGAATTAAATTACACTTCCCGAGAGGTATGATAAGAAACAGAAGATGAAATGAAAGAATCTGTGTAGGGTATTGCAGCATAGAATTGAGATGTGGATGGTAAAATAAATGCCCAGGATGCATGATCTGTTTTCTCCTGTTTTACTATGAAAGCAATGTAAGTTCCATTTTTTCCCATGTGGTAGAGGCCTATAAAGTGCCCAGGGAAGGAATGTTTTACTCAAAACTTCAAATATGGACTAAGTTAATATCTAATTTTTCAGCATGTCTTACTTTTAAAAATGGACACTGACAAGACTATTTAAGGTTGTTGCTGTGGCCAGGTGACTTTTGCAATTTCTGTTTCTAACCTCGGGTAAAGTTCCTGTTTGAATAATCGTGCTTGGGGGCCTCTCCCTTGAACGAACACACACGGACAGAACTTATTTCTGGAATTCGCACCTGTTAATTGTTTGAGTACTCAGACTCCCTCAGTCAAAACCACCAACCTTGACTGTGGTTGGGATTCTCCAGTGCCACTGCAGTGCCTGGAGTTCTAACTGAGTGCCAAATTCTCCTTTCTCGCTGACAGCAGGACAGGAATGGATAAGATCAGAGAACCCTGCACCCTGTCTCCAAATCAATGCATGTCAAATGATAGCTGACGAGACCATTCTTCACACATTAAGAGCGAAAAACCACGATCTATCTCATATTGTGTTTGACTTCCAAACCATTCTGGTTGGACAATACCACTATTGGACATGTGACCACAACAGGCATGAGACAACATGTTTTTATCAAAAGACCTGAGCAGGGGCTGAGGATATTGAAAGCTGCAGAACAACAGCAATAAAGGACAGTGTCACCTTTGCCTTTAATCATAGAATCCCGACAGTACCCATCAAGTATACACCAAACACAATCCCACCCAGACCCCATTCCTGTAACACTCATATTTATCCTGCTAATCCCCTGACACTAGGGTCAATTCAGCATGGCCAGTCAACCTAATCTTTGGACTGTGGGAGGAAACCGGAGCACCCAGAGGAAACCCATGGAGACACGGGGAGAATGTGCAAACTCTACACAGACAATGACCCGAGGCCAGGTCCCTGGGGCTGTGAAGCAGCAGTGCTAATCACTGCGCCACAGGAACTATGAAATCTTAAAAGTCTCCCAGCATGATTTCTTTCTCTCGAGCTAACCAGTATAGAACTTGTTTTCCTGCTAAGGCAACCATAAGGAACTAATTTTATGATCTGCTGAAATGTCATATTTTAGAGAGAAGGCTATAATAATCCTGATATCTGACTCCACCTACTTGAAACCAACTAAACTACAACTTAAGAGAGGAAAAGACTCCTTTGTTTACTTGGCAGCAATGATTGTTGTCTTACACTGAGCCAGAAACATGAACTATGAAATGTTATTTCATTTTCCATTTGTAAAAGTGCACTATTCCTTTTCAATAGCATATTTCTCGAATATGAGTGAGTGATGTAGTCTGCTTGATCAACACCCCTTAAATATCCATTTGCTTCAGCAACAGTGCATGTTTGGAGGCATTCCTAGAGAGTTTGAAATCAGCCTATTTGTGATGCCCAATTACATAACAACTGATTATGATTTATTCAACTGTGATGCCCTCTGTCAAGAAGCTACTAAAGAAAATAGATCTTTGGGGTGAATAAATTACCTTTATTGTCTGCTGCTGGTTCCGTAGCACACACATTTACGTTTCCAAAAAGAAAATGCACTGATTATGGGCAGCAGGGGAAGGGAATTAAGCATTGCAGTTCAATTTTCCTCCCTGTCCGTAACAGTAGACCAAATCAAAAATCATAAAAAGCTAGCATGCAATTTCAGCAGGTAAGAGGGAAAACAAATGGAATGGTGGCCTTTATTTTAAAGGGAATGGAATAAGAAAAATAGGAAAGTCTTGCTAAAATTATACAAGCCACTAATTAGTCAACACCTGGAACACTGTGAACAGTTTTGGTCCCCTTATCTAAGGAAAGATATATTGGAATTGAAAGTAGTCCAGAGAAGATTTATTAGATTGGTCCTGGGTTTGGTGGGATTTTCTTGAGAAGAGGTTGAGTTGGTTGGGCTTGTTCTCGTTGGAATTTAGAAGGTTGAGAGATGACCTTATTGAGACATAGGACTGTCAGAGAGCTTGACAGAGTAAATACTGAGAGAGCTGAGAAAGTTGAGAGAGCTGTGAGAGAGTCTAGAACCAGAGGGCACGATCTCAAAGTAAGGCACTGCCCATTTAAGACAGAGATGAGGAAAAATTCATTTTCTCAGTGGATAGTGAATCTGTGGAATTCTTTACTGCATATGGCTGTAGAAGCTGGATAATTAATCATGTTCAAGGCTGAGATAGACAGATTTTTAATGAGGAAGGGAATCAAGGTTTATGGGGATAGGCAGGAATCGATCATGATCTCATTGAATGGCAATGGAATAGGCTTGTTGGGCTGAACAGCCTACTTCTGCTCCTATATTTTAAGGTCTTATAGCCTTGTAATGCACACCAAGATGCTTGGTACATTGGCCAGCCTGCCAAATGTGGCTCAGTTAGCTGTACAGATGATCAGTGATGCAGAGTGATGCCAACAACGTGGGTTCAATTCCCATACTGGCTGAGGTTATTCATGAATGCTCCCTTTTCTCAACCTTCCCCCTTGCCTCAGGTTAAACCACCACTAGTTGGTTGTCCCCTCAAATGGGAGGGCAGCCTATGATCATATGGGACTATGGCGACTTTTTACTATTTATGTCGATGATCCAATTAAGTACCTGGTTAATATTAATCCATAGGATATTGATGCTGTAGGAATTGATGGAGGTAACGTCTTCAGATGGGCAATTAAGATTCAGTGAGACTCAGAGACTACATTTTTGTGAGTTTGGAGTCACATATAGGCTGGGGAGGCTGGTTAGCTCTGTTTGTTAGGACGTGGCTGAGAGTAACATACACAATACAGGAATAAAAACAGAAAATGCTGGATAAACTGAGCAGGTCTGATAGCATCTGTTGAGAGAAACAGAGCTAACATTTCAAATCTAAATGATCCTTCTACAGGACTGAAACAGGGCAGAAATGTACAGAATTATAAGTTGGAAAGGGGGCAGAGGAGGTGGAGCAGAATAGAAGACCAAGGATAGGACAGGGCAAATGAAATATTGACAAATTTGTCATGGATATAAGACAAAGGGGAGTGTTAATGGTGCCATTAAGGGATGGTGGCAAAGGTGAGATAGCAGAATGCGTTAACGGGAGCAATAGAAGAGGCAGGGACAATTGACCGAGTGGGGAGGGGTGGGGTTGTGTTAAGGCAGATGAGGGGAGCTGAAGAACAGACAAAAAAACTACAAAAGTTCGGGGGGGGGGGGGGAGTAAAGATGGAGGGGGGAGTTTATTTACTGCCTAAAATTGTTGAACTCAATGTTGAGTCCAAAAGCCTAATCAAAGATAAGGTGTTCTTCCACTTTGTGTTGGGCATCACTGGACATCACAACAGCCTTAGGATGGACATGTGGACATGAGGGCAAGATGTTAAGCTGAAATAGCAAGCCTGGGATCCTGCTTCCAGTTAGTGCGAAAGTATTCCACAAAACGGTCACCCAGTCTGTGTTTGGTCTCCCTAATGTAAAGATTTCATTGGGAGCAGTGAATACAGTAGTCCAAGTTGAAGGAGGTGCAGGTGAAATACTGTTTCACATAAAAGGAAAACATTTTGCTTCTATATACATGACAGGGTTCAATTCCCAGCTCCAGCTTAAGCAGACTCTGTACCAACCTTTCTGTCAACTGTAGTGAAATCAACCAGGTAAACATGGCAGATTTCCTTTCCTAATGGACGTTTAGTGAACTATTTGGGTTTCTATGATAATATGATAGTTTAAAAGTCATCATCATTAGATTCCTTTAGATTTTTTAATAACTGAATTCCAATTCACAAATGGTCATAGTGGCATTTGAACTCATGTCCCTAGATTGTTAGTCTAGCCTTCTGGACTCAGCTGTTTTGACAATTTGAACCTTTGAAAAGCAATGATATGCCAAACGCAGAAAGCAAGTATTTCATGTAAAGCGAATGCTGGACCTATATGTTGCCAATCAAATGTTTGGATAATCAATGTCCTCTGAAATTTCACTTTAGCCCTATAACGATCTGGGGGATTTCAGCAAAACAACTCTGTGCTCTGTTGGCCTCTAGTGGAAGAACGATTCCATAACATTTAATTTCACACTCGGACATAAATGCAATTTTAGGTTTGGACATAAACAATTAGAAATAATATATATGTATAGGTAAATTGCGCATTGATATTAACTTCCGTGATGATTAAAGCATACCTTGAAGGAGCAGAAGTGTTGCAAAGATTATACAGTAAAAGTATCTGATGCAACAGTAAAAACACACTTTGCCTTCTACAATTTTACGATGAGAAAATGTTGATCACCCTGCTGTCAGGGATTGTGTATTTGACCTTTGTTGTGTGTATTTGCAGAGCAGCAGCTGAACCCTGACTACAACTCCCGACATGCCCGGGGCTTCTCCGCAGGCCGCGCATACTCCATTTCAGCGGTCTGGTGACAATGCGATGATTGGTCAGGGCTGTTATTGGTCAGTGTGGTGATTGGTCAGTGCGGTGATTGGCCGGTGCCGTGATTAGTCAGTGCTCTGATTGGCCAGTGTGATGATTGGCCAGTGCTGTGACTGGTCAGTGTTTTGATTGGTCAGTGTGGTGATTGGTCAGTGCTCTGATTGGTCAATGCAGTCATTGGCCGGTGCGGTGATTGGTCAGTGCATGATTGGTCAGTGCGGTGATTGGCTGGTGCGATAACTGGGCCGTGCTCTGGTCAGTGCTCTGATTGGTCAGTACTCTGATTGGTCAGTGCAGCTGCGTGGTGGAGTCGGGCGTTGCTATAGAGATGAGGGCCGACGTTGCTCCGAGTTCAGAGTGAGGGTAGTAAGAAGTCTCACAACGCCAGGTGAAAGATGCCGGCATCTCCACATCATAGGTTGGACTCTAACCTGATGTTGTGAGGCTTCTTACAGTGTTCATCCCAGCCCAACACCGGCATCTCCACATCAGTTTAGGGAGAGGGCAGACCGAGCGTGTGGCTGGATGGTTCACAAAATGACGACAGGACCGGGCGAGCAGAGGGTGTGGCAGATTGTTCAGAGATTAGTTACGAAGTTGAAAACAGGCCGCTGCGGCTTGGGGAATCCCTGGGGCTACAAGAGAGCTCCTGATAAATTGGGGTACAAATGAGCTTGTAAACAGAAGTTGCTGGAGAGTTGTCAGCAGTGTAACTGAGAAGCTGGGGTCATGCATTTTTTTTGTCATTCATGGGACATGGGCATTACTGGATGGGCAACATTTATTACCCATCCCTAGTTGCCTGAGGGCAATTGAGAGTCAACCACATTGCTGTGGCTCTGGTGTCACTTGTAGGCCAAATCAGTTAAGCATGGTGGATTTCCATCCCTAAAGGACATCAGTGAAACTGCGCTGATTTGTCCCTGACTTGATGGGGACAATTTGAAGGTGCGGGAGATCTGGTTTGAAGGCACTAGGGCTTGTACTCAACTGGGAGGAACATATAGCCATGGAGAAACAGAAAGTCAGGAGGGAGTGACAATCTTACTTCATTTTAGGTAAAAACCTGGTCATCAGGTGTGAGCTAATCTTAGTGTTGCTGTGTATGATGCAGTTCTGGCTCATACCCATCTTTTAAAACTTGGCCATCACCCAAGCCATCTTTCACTTTATCTGGTGATCAACGATAGACCATGTACGGATCTTGAAATAAAGGGGGGAAGAAAGCATACCCAATGTCACCCTCACCCTGATGGCCATCAAGTTGTGCTGATGCAAATGGTATGATTTGACATGCAAATACCAAATGTCGATACTCAGGTCCTATTCATCCCTGTGTTGCAAAAATTGGATCTGACCATGTTGTCACAGAAAGTTCCATTCAGTTGGCCTTTGTGCAGAAGTTTATGTAGAAAAACGCCATTGATCATAAGTACGTAGTGGACCTCGAGACCCTGCAGGAAAAGGAAATGGTGAATCCTCTCAGATAGTTCAAAGTCATGCAGAGATTTTTAAAAAACACCAAGAAATCACTTGGTTGGTGGTGATAAGCTCAATCCCTGTCAGATCCTTTATGCACACCTAAGGTTTTAGTACTCATCTGCAATGAGACTTTGCAAATAGGTCTGGAAAGCAATGCTGTAGTTTTTGTCAAGGTTCATCTGGAGCGAGATTCTGTTTTACAGGCTGTTCCCAGGGACATACAGTGGGAGAAACATCAATAGCTGCTGGAGGACCATTGACATGGAGTTGGGGGTAGGGTGTTAGCGTGGATAGAGGATTGGTTGTCAAATAGGAGGCAGAGAGTGGGGGTCAACGGGTGCTATTCGGATTGGCGGATGGTGACTAGTGGAGTGCCCCAGGGGTCGGTGCTGGGGCCTCAGCTTTTTACCATTTATATAGATGATCTGGAGGAGGGAACCGAGTGTAGGGTGTCGAAATTTGCTGATGACACCAAGATTGGGGGAACGGCAAATTGTGCGGAGGGTGTGGAGAGTCTGCAGAAGGATCTAGATAGGCTGGGCGAATGGGCCAGGAACTGGCAAATGGAATTTAATGTTGGCAAGTGTGAGGTGGTCCACTTTGGTAGGAATAATGGTAGGAAGGACTATTACTTACGGGGCGAAAAACTGCAGCAGGCGATGGTGCAGAGGGACCTTGGGGTCCTTGTGCATGAGTCGCAAAAACCCAGCTTGCAGGTGGTCAGGAAGGCGAATGGGATGCTGGCCTTCATAGCGAGGGGGATTGAATATAAAAGTAGGGAGGTCTTGCTGCAGCTGTATAGGGCATTGGTGAGGCCGCAGCTGGAGTACTGTGTGCAGTTTTGGGCGCCGCACCTGTGCAAAGATATTTTGGCCTTGGAGGGAGTGCAGAGGAGGTTTACTAGGCTGATACCAGAGTTGAGGGGGTTGAGCTATGAGGAGAGGCTGAATAAACTAGGCTTGTACTCGTTAGAGTTTAGAAGAATGAGGGGAGATCTCATTGAGACGTATAAGATGATGAATGGGATGGATAGGATAGACGTGGAGAGACTCTTCCCGCTCAAAAAAGACAGTAGGACTAGGGGGCACAGCCTCAAGATAAAGGGGGGGCGGTTTAGAACGGAGTTGAGTAGGAACTTCTTCACTCAAATGGTGGTGAATCTCTGGAATTCTCTGCCCGTTGAAGTGGTGGAGGCTGCCTCGCTAAATATTTTTAAGACGCGGGTTGATGGGTTTTTGATAAGAGAGGGGATTAAGGGTTATGGGGAGAGGGCGGGAAAGTGGAACTGAGCCACGACAGATCAGCCATGATCTTATTGAATGGCGGGGCAGGCTTGAAGGGCTAGATGGCCTACTCCTGCTCCTATTTCTTATGTTCTTATGTTCTTATGACTCCATTAAAGATGCCTTTTAGTCTGCCTGAACCTTTCTGGTCTAAAGAACTGTCCATACTTGAATGTTGCAGACTGGTGCATTCCAATCGCCAGGACTACATTCTGAGGGACACACTGAAGCTTGGGCTAAACTGGGAACATTGCAATTTAAGACTAACCTGTCATAATATACCCAGGAGCTGGAACCTTGGGTTGTATGTTTGACATGAAAATATAATGTGAAACTGTAAGTGTTGTGAGGCACCTCAGAGTGTCACTCACTACAGAGAACAAAGCTGATTTCTCTTGCGATTTATGTAATGAGAAATTTGAACTGTACAAATTTTAAGAATAAAATATATTTTTGTGTTGACAAATATCCATAGTGTTGGGTAGATACCACTGTTGTATCTGTACTGGAACAGCTTGGCCAAAAATGTAGCTAGTTGTGAAACTCACGTCTTCAGTATTACAGTCAGGATCATTGTCCATAACCTTTGCTGTATCCAGTGCCTTCATCCATTTGTTGATATGTGGAGCGAATTGAATTGTCTGACGATTAGCATCTATGGTGTTCAGGACTTCAGGAGGAGGCTGAGATGGTTCATCTGCTCCACTTCTGGCTGCTGATGGCTGCATATGCTAGAGCCTTTTCTTTTTCACTGATGTGTTAGGTTCCACAATCATTGAGGATGGGGAAAAGATCGTCTGGACTTGAAATGTCAGCTCTTTTCTCTCCTTACAGATGCTGCCAGACCTGCTGAGAATTTCCAGCATTTTCTCTTTTATGGTTTCAGATTCCAGCACCCACAGTAATTTGGATTTATTATTATTGAGGATGGGGATATTTGTGGAGCCTCCTCCAGTTAACTGTTCATCATTCACAACTGAATGTGGGCAGGACTGCAAAGATTGTGACTACATGGTGTGGTACAAAGGATAAAAATGGCATTGGGAAAGTATGGAAGTAAGAAAACTGAAGATAAATGTATTTACTGCAAGCAGAGTTTTAATTCTGGAAATAAATTAGGAAAAATATACTTTGGGCCAAGACAAAGGAGATTTGAGTGCTAATGTGACTTAGAAGATGAGTATGAAGTAAATTACATTACCAAGAGCTAAATGATATTGGAAGAAATGCTTTTCTGATGGTCCAGATTGGTGCATTTAACAAACATTTGATATTAATTTCAAGCCCAGTACCAAAAAATGTGATACTTTAGAAGATATATTAACTTTACTTCAAAATTGCAGATTTGTTGATGACATTTGTATTAATTAAGATTTGTGTATTTTGTTTTCTTGTTTGTTTTTAAATTTAGCAGAGCAGGATGTTGTCCACTAGGGGTCAGTCTTGACTGAAAGGTAGAATTCTTACTTCTTACTCAGAAGGATAATTGTTTTAAATTCTACTCCAGAAATTAGGGCACTCTATTGCAATGCTGCAATGCATTGTTAACAGTGCCATTTTTTTTAGATGAGACATTAAACCAAAACCAAGTCTCCTTCATGTTGCACATGAAATATTCAAAGAGAAGCAAGGGATGCCTCCCTAACGTCCTGTCCAATTTTTATTTGTCAGCCAATAGCAACAAAAAGAAATTATCTGGGCATTATCTCAAACTTTGCTCTGTGCACATTGATTACCGTGTTTCCAACATTTGAATAGTGACTGAATCAATTTAAAGTTTATTTATTAGTCACAAGTAGACTTACATTAACACTGCAATGAAGTTAGTGCAAAAATCCTTTAGTTGCCACACTGGCGCCTATTGGGTACATTGTTGGGGGGGAATTTAGCATGGCCAATGCATCTAACCAGCAACATGTCTTTCGGACTGTGGGAGGAAACCCGAATACCTGGAGGAAACCCATGCAGACACAGGGGGAACATGCAGACTCTGCATAGACGTGGCCCAAGCCGGGAATCAAATCTGGATCCCTAGCACTGTGAGGCAGCAGTGCTAACTACTGTCTGTAAGTTCTTTGGGCTACCTTGAATTTGGGAAGTACACAACATAAATGCAAATTTTATCTTTCATTATTAGTTATATGGGTGAAGGCACTGGCATAACTGCTCAAAGCTTTGTTTGAATTATGATCTTAGATGAGAAGAATTATGACCTAGATACAATGAAAGAATGAGAAAATATCTAATACAGATAAATATAGTGTTGTGCACCAAATAGTGCAAATTCTAAGTATGCACATACTATTAGGAAAGAAAACTAGGTGTTTAAGATCAGTGTCACAGGCTTTAGAAAAAAAAAATGAGCTGCTGGGATAATCTAATGTATATTCTTAACACCCATTACCTACCTACCAACAACCTCTATCACTCAGTGCTCAAGTGTTTAATCAATATGCCTTTAAGCAGTATGCAGCACTGCTGCAAGACTGAAACCAGCAACTCACATTGGTACTCTTCACTATGACAGCCACATCACCCAAACTGTTGCAGACACTCACTGACACACTTGCCTCTGCAGCAGGAGAAGGTGGTGGCGCATAACAGGAAAAGATTGGATGAGGACAAGTTCACCTGTATGGATTAGCCACACGAAGCAGTCACTGCTGCCTATCATGGAAAGGGACATCATTGAGACCAGGGCCAATAGTGGGTCTGAAAAGATTGTTAATGAGAGTATCTTTATACCTAATCCTCCTCTTTGCATTCCTCACTACCTTCTGACTGAGAACAGCTTATGGTGCGAGGAATGGGCTTCTTATGTTCCCCTCTTAGCACAATTCAACCCTTATTCATTTCAGATTCCCAAGAACAGGAACCTTCTCAGTCAGAGAAGGACGAAGAAGATGATAATAAAGGTGAAGAGACGCCATCACTCAATCTGACAGTTGCACCCACCTGCTCTGTTACTGACACTGCATATTTTAGGGAATAGAACAGAGGAGGAATCTGCACATGGTGAGGCATGTGGGCAGTACTCAGGATAAGAGAGAAAGATAGGCCACGTATCAGCTTGCCAGAGGCCAAGGTCACAAAGTGACACCCTGCAGGGAAGCAAGGTAAGGACTTTGGGTCAGGTTACAGAATAGTGCTACAGTTGAAGCTCAGACTTGTGCTATTGTGACTCTGGATACTAATATTCAAAGAAGAGTCCTGGGTTGCACAGCAGCCCATCAATACGTTATCAAATGAATCCATAGGCTTGCTGAGGTGCTGGTTCAAGAAAGTGGCAACGACTCCATAGAAAATGAACCTACTGTCCTCACTTCAGCTTTGTGCTGCCCCAGACACTCTGCCAATTGCTCTTGCTGTTGCCTGTCAACTAGGCAACCCAGACTGCTGTCGCCCAGGATGAAGTGGTTCACTTAAAGCCAAACCTTCTACTTCCGGAACAGTTCAAGGTCCACCTCCAAAGCTATCTACAGTCTCTTCAACTGAGTGTTAACAACCATGCTGCAGCTATTGGATTAGCACTCCTAGAAGCACTAGGAGAGGCAAAGGCAAACAGATGGCAGGCACCAAGGGAATGACCAAGACTGATTTGTTTATTTCTCTATATGTAATATAATTGAGTTTATTTGGTTAACAATGTGCAGTTTCTATCTGTTATTGGAGAGAGGATAATCTGCTGGTAAGTGATAGAAGAAGTGTACACAACATGAGATTATTAGTGAATGGGGAAGTGCAGCTGAGATTACAGGTATCACTCATTAATTATTTCACCATGTAGAACTCGAACAGTGCCCAAGCATTATGTTCCTTTACATCCTGTCTTATTTCCTCCTTGTCTATCTTCTCTTTCTCTTCTTCCTCATATTCTTACTCCTCAACTTCTGGACTGAAAAGTGGTGGCAAGGACAGATCACTCATAATGTTCACATTCAGTGTGTTATCACCAATACCAGCTCAGTGGCAGAGGTCCTCCCGAACGGTACAGGGATCAGAAGCATTGCTTGAAGATGTTGACAGGAATCAGAGTAGGCATAAATGCATTACAGTCTGGTTCAGAAGATGTAACAAGTGGTGTGCCACAGGCATCAGTGCTGGAGCATCAAAGTTTTCCAATTTATACAAATGACTTGGATGGAGGGACTGAAGATATGATTGCTAAATTTGCTGATGACACAAAGATTGATAGGAGAGTAGGTTATGAAGTGGACATCAGGAGGCTACAAAGGGCTACGGATAGGATAAGTGAGTGGACAACGATCTAGTGAATAGAGTATAATGAGGGAAAATATGAAAGGGGGCAATTCTCCCAGCCCACTAGGCTGCTTGGTCCTTCATTCGCAACTCTCCCAGGCCATTTATTTAACCTAATCAGCTTCATGCCGGAAATCAGTGTGAGGCTGATTATCATATTGAAATTCACATTTCAGTATGATTGGCTAGCCTGGGACGGTATTCTCCAGGCTCACTAATGTCTCCCACCCTGCCAGGAAAGGTTCCCACCAGCTGGGATTAAAGTTGTTCTGATCAAAGGGGAAAGGGGCAAGGTGTGATCACCCTGCTGGTGGGGATAGAGGCCCTTGAGGCCCTCCCGGAGAGGTCAGGATAGGGACATGCCCTTTGGGCTATGCCAGCTTGGCACTGCCAACCTGGCACCCTGGCAGTGCCCACTGGGCATGAGCAGTGCCAAGAGGATGTGGCCTAAGGATTGGCGGATCAGTCAGTGGTGGTTGGGGAGGACTGGCTGTGTACTCTGCTTTAGGGATCAGTGGGCTTGGAAATTAGGGCAGGACGTAGGGGGAATTGAGCTGGTCTAGACATGGGGGTGGGCTGGCGATCGGGGTGGGGGGTGTGTTGGGCAGATTGGGAAGCTACCAATCGGGGCTGGGGGGGGGGATGATGGGCAAATTGGGAACCTACTGATTAGTATGGAGGCAGGGAAGCTGGCGATTGTGGGAGGGATGGGGGTTAGCTGAGAAGCTGACAATTGGGGAAGTGGGGGTCTGCTTGGGAAGCAATTGGAATGCCGGTGCTTAGGAAGCCGATAATGGAGGAGAGGCCAGTGTGTATGTGCCAATTTGTCAGTGGCCCACTCAGCATGTTGACGCCAAACTCTCGGGCGGGTTCAGACTCCGCATCCCCCACTCCACCTCCACTGGAATGAATTGCATTAGGGACTCTGTGATGTACAGAGTCATGGAGATCCATACTACTCAGCTCACCCCAAAACCGGATGGGAAAACCCCTGTTCTCCCACCCGTTGGACACTTATTTTGGTAAAATCACCCCCATCTGCACCAGAAAAATTAATCCAGCAAACAACATGATGTGTTTAAGTGCCAGTGTGGAGTCATGCTGTTTAAGGCTGTGTTTGTTGTGTAAGGATAAAGCAGTGTAGGCTGGAGTGTGACAAAATGACAGTACCAGTGAGAAATCAACATTACACATTGATTCATGTCACAATTTGCTTGCTCTGCATGCTCCAGCTGTTGCACATTAAAAAGCCTTTACTAATATGTCATCCAGCGCAAATCCTGTTGCAAGTGTGTGCACACATCTCAAATATCAGTTTCCAGTGACCGTGTAGTGCTTAGAAAAAGAGCATCATGACTGCAGAAGCTTCCTGTAGCCTAATAAGTCTAGTTTAGCTTTTCACACGTAATCTTATAGATATAGAGGCCTGGTAAAGGTTCAGAGGTGGGGTAGTGTTTCTGATACATAGCTTGAAAGACCTGGAGAACTAACAGGACAAATCCAACCTAGCCAACTAAAGCCCTATCAATCTACTTTCAATCATCAACAAAGTGATGGAAGGTGTCATCAAAGGGCACTTACTCAGCAATTACCTGCTTACTGAAGCTGAGTTGGATTTTGCCATTCAGGTCCTGATGTCATTACAGCCTTGGTCCAAAACATGGATAACAGAGGTGAACTTCAAGATTTGAGGTGAGAGAAACTGAGTGTGATGTCAATGAGCCCTAACAAAATTGAAGTCAGTGGGGAAATTTTCCACTGGTTGGAGTCGTACCTAGCATAATTGAAGATGGTTGTGCTTGTTGGCTGTCAACCATCACAGCCCAGGATATTGTTGCATGAGTTCCTCAGGGTAGTGTCCTGGTCCCAATCACCTTTAGCTACTTTATCAATAATTTTTTCTCCATCAGAAGGTCAGAAATGAGGACTTTGATGATGATTGCACAACGCTCAGTGCCATTTGCTACTCCGATACTGAAACAGTCCATATCCATATGCTGCAAGACCTGGATAGTATCCAAGCTTGGGCTGATAAGTAGCAAGTAGCATTTGTGCCACAAAAGTGCCAAGCAATGACCATCTCCAACAAAAAAGAACTTAACCATCTTCCCATGATATTCATTGGTGTTATCATTGCCAAATCTCCCCAGTATCAACATTGTGGGGGTTATGATTGATCAGTAACTGAATTGGATCAACCGTATAAATAGTGTGGCTACAAGAGCAGGTTAAAGGCTGGGAATTCTGCAGTGAGTAACTCACCTCCCCAAGCCTGTCCACAAGGCAAAAGTCAGGAGTGTGATGGAATATTGTCCACTTGCGTGGATGGATACAGTTCCAACAACACTCAACAACTCAACATCAATAAGGACCAGGCAACGTGTTTGATTGGCATCCCATCCCTTAAGCATTCACTCCCTACACCCCTGACACATGGTGGCAAGATATGCAGCATTTCCAAGATGCACTGCATCAAATTCCTTCAACAACACCTATATCTACAATCTCTTCCACCTGGAAGGACAAGGACAGTAGAAGCCTGGGAACACAGCACTTGCAAGTATCTTTCCAAGCCACATACCATTTTCACTTGGAACTATATCACTGTTTCTTTAATGTCACTGAGCCAAATCCTCCCTTGCGGACAGAATTGTGGGTGTATCTACATCACATGGATTGCAGCAGTTCTAAGGGGTTCACCTGCTCAGCGCAATAGTGGCAAGAATGGGCAACAAATTCTGGCTTTGCCACTACCCCCTCAACCTGTAAAAGAATAATCAAAAAGAAAACTGGTGTTTCTGCTTTGAAAGACAGTGTTCTAGAAATTGAACCATGCTACGTCCATTTTACAGGCAAAAAAAAAGGTTGCTGAAGAGTCCAATGGAAGACATCATGTATAGATTATCAGCAGCAGAAAAGCACTACCAGCAATATTAGATTAGGCAGCTCATTGGGAATCCAGGGCACTTGACTGAAAGTGTTGTTAAAAACTATTTAATCTGTAAAGTATTATCCATTTCATGTTGCTTTAAGAAATTGGTTTGCAGCTGACCACAGCATGTAGTCCTTAAAAGGAACCCTGGAGGCAGCCTGTTGGAAAGTACTCTTGCTTCCAATGACTCTATTCCAATGATTCTATCTTTGAACTCTAGCACATCATACTTTTGGAGGGTTGTAAGAATATCTTTAGTCACTACTGTCCTTCCCCTTCACAGTGGCACAGTGGTTAGCACTGCCTCACCACTGTGGTTCAATTCCCGGCTTGGGTCATTGTCCGTGCAGATTCTGCACATTCTCCCTGTGTTTGTGTGGGTTTCCTCCCACAGTCCAAAAGATATGCTGGTTAGGTGCACTGGCCATGCTAAATTCTCCCTCGGTGTACCCAAACAGGCACTGGAGTGTGATGACTAGGGGATTTTCACAGTAACTTCATTGCAGTGTTAATGTAAGCCTCCTTGTGACTAATAAACTTTTAAAGTTTTGTTTTTTTATTGCACTGTTCCTGAAGACTATGATCAAGGGCTACGTGAAGACAAGACCTTTTTACAAGATATATATCTGATAGAAATGAAACTCTATCAACACAAGAGGGCACTTTCACACCATTTTACAGCGTCAGCAATTTTTAAAACACTTGATAAACCCCATCTAGTGTTTTCTTTATTACAAATGTATATTGTTTTGAATTAGCTCTTTCACTTTTTTTGTTTATTTCTCTTTCGCTTCTCAATTTTAACACTGAGTGGGAGTAGAATGTGCGAAGTCCTGGATGGAAGGAAGTATAATGCCAGTGCCAAAATGAGGGAGCCCAAGCCATTTACTGAACCTCATTAAAATAACAGTCGACTCCCATCTGAAGATGACAGGAATAGCCTGGGGCTGCTGATGAGGAAGCGGGGAGGGGGGCAGGGCTGTGCAATAGGATGTCAGGCAACTGAAGGCAGCTTCTAGGGATCTGGAACTTGTACTGTTAGCCCTGTGAAGATATTTCAATATTTATGAGACTCCCATTGGGTGTGGCATATTGCATCAACACTTTCAGAAACATGTGAATAATTAAAATGGCCACTAATTTAACATATTTCTAGCAAGTGAGCATCATTTCAATCTAGGCTATGGTTCATTTCCCACTGTGCATTTATTAAGCTATTTTTATAACTCTTTCCTTGTCAGATAGGTTTGGCAGGCTTCTATGTAATTGAGCAGAGAGATACTGAAAATTTAACACCACAGGACATTGAGCCCCTTTAATCTATGCTGTCCCATTGTTGCAGTAATCCAAAATGAACCTCACTGCCTTGTCCTCTTCCAGCACCCTTCAACTTCTTCAAATGTTTCCACTTCCCTCCCAGAAGATACGCAGTGGGCCTTGCTGCTACTTTCTGTTACAAGTACTCCACGCCGTAACATTCTGGTACTCCTGGCTAAATCATTACATTTCTTTTGGCACTGCAGCCAGGTACTGATAAAAATGCAGATGGCATTCAGGCTCTATCATGCTAATTTGTCGTGATAATTGTCTATAGCAAAGAACAACTTTCCATTGTCCAC
The DNA here is from genome assembly GCF_965287045.1 of Carcharhinus amblyrhynchos. NCBI lineage: Eukaryota > Metazoa > Chordata > Chondrichthyes > Carcharhiniformes > Carcharhinidae > Carcharhinus > Carcharhinus amblyrhynchos. Next base: position 59,820,151 of record NC_137334.1, read on the forward strand.
TTGTTCCACCAACACCCCCATAGCAATATCCAAGAACTGATGGAGCTCATGTTGACCATAGAAAAATCTCAATTCCGCCTTTCTGCTTTCTTCCTTTGTCTGCACTTAAGCTGTTTTAGGCTCTTAAGAGTCCAAAACAATGGGTAAATTGACACATCCTGAACTGCATGTTGCTTACAGGAATACATTTTGTACTGGCAGCTCACCTCTATTCATTTAATGATGGACACATAGCCACCAATCCTCCAGGTGGCCTCTATTCTCAGCTGTTTAAGGAACAAAGAAACGTACAGCGCAGGAACAGGACCTTCGTCCCTCCAAGCCTGTGCTAATAATGATGCCCTAACTAAACAAAAAAAAACTTCTTCCATTACTCGGTCCCTATCTCTTTATTCCTTCCCTATTCATGTACCCATCCAGATGCCTCTTAAGTATTGCCAATATGCCTGCTTCCACCACCTCCTCTGGCAGCACATTTCAGGCACCCACCACTCCCCGCACATCTCTCTTAAGCTTTCTCCCTACTTTTTATCATTTCTTGTTGGGGGGATAAAATTGCCCCTGTTGAGCCTTCAATCACTGAGAAGTGCTGGGAAAGTTTGAACATAATTTAATCAGGTTTGCCAGGAATTCTTCAAGTTTCCAGTATATACTTAACTGCCTTGTTTACTTCCTAGCAGTCGGATATAAAGCAACACTGACAAAGGCCTATCTACCCTCAGTCAGGAAAGGGTAGGGCGGGGAAGAGTAAATCATTGTATGTAAAAAATGGTGGGAAAATCCACAAGGTCAGAATAACTTCCTTATGACTGGTAGCTTGATAAATGTCAAACAACTTGAATGAGTAGGTTCTGACTCAGATTCTTTTCTAAAGAGAGACTTATAGACTCACATGAACACAAAAAATAGTAGTAGGAGTAAACAACAAGGCCCATCAAACCTGCTCTGCCAATCAATATGATCATGGCTGATTTTGGGCTTCAACTCCACTTTGCCATCTGTTCTCCCCATATCTCTTGATTCCATAAGACACCAAAAATTTGTCTATCCCAGTCTTAGGCGAATGCACGATAGAGCATCCACAACTCTAGGGTAGAGAATGCCAAAGAGTCATAACTCTTAACAGTAATTTCTTCTCATTAGTATCGACATCCTAATGGGCATTTTTGCCAGGCACATTCACTTGCACAGCCAACAGGAAGGGCCAAATAACACAGCTCCTCCACTGACATTAATCACCAGGGATATTTCTAGTGAGGGTATCAAGGTATCTTCCTCAATACAGACTATTAGAATTCTATTTTCTTTGCTGAGAAAAGAATAAGGTGTTTATTTTTCCAGTTGAATGAGTATCAATGATAATTGCTCTTTTAAAGACAAAATAGTTTTCCTGCTCTATTTTTGGCCAGCAAGGACAGTCCCATACCTGCCATGTTCAGAATTTGTGGGGGTTTGTGGGAGGGTCAGGGGAAGGAATGGGGCTAGCTTGCAGCCAAGTTGGGGTGCTGTGAGACCCCCTAAAATTGCAAAATAGCATCCATAACTCATGTTCACTTCTGACTGGAAGTGCACCAGATATTATAATAGTAAATGAGCTGTGCATACACATTATAACATCCACCAGGAGTACACAGAACGGGCTGGTCATGACACCGAGCAGTGTGGAATGTCGCTTTACTGCCTGTGAACTCTTAACAGAACAAGGATCACTCCGCACCTACTGTGCCAGCATTTATACAAGGGATCAACAACCACATAATGGTTAGTATTTGTAATATTTCACCTGAGGTTGTTACTACAATTTAATGCATTTTGGGTATATTTCCATAGCTTTTTAAAAATTTCAATAATTTCCAGGGAGTGGTGTGGCTTATGCAGAAGTATTTTTTCTGATGACTTAAAAGCTTGGGCACATTTTCCAATGGAGAAAAAAATCAATTAAACCAGTTGTAAACTGCAACTTCATTGAATCAGCCTCTAACCAGAATAACCAGTATGCACTGGGAGCAACTGGGAAATCCAACTGGAAACCTTGGCAGTTGCCAGGAACGGTTGACTTAACTAGGAATTAATATGTCTGATATCAGACTAGTGTTCCCCATTCTTGTGTGTTATCAGATTAGACAGAGTTTGCAAACCCTTCCCTGTGTCCCAAATGGCAGGTGTTGGATTAGGATTAGGGTCCCACTGACTTGTATGGATAGTGGGTTTTGGCTGGGGGTAGGGTGGGGTTGGATAGACTGGGAGTATTCTGGAGACCATATAAAATGTGGATGTAGAGGGTCCACCAGATCTAAGGGTGCAGGGGAGTCCAAAATGCCCTTGGTTATGGGAATCTGGCTGGCCCCTGGAGGTCCAACAGACTTCTGGAGTGCGGGTGTTCTGGTATGTGTGGCCTGGGTTGAAAGAAGACTGGGAGAATGAGAAAAGGCTACACAGAGCAAGACAAGTTACTGGAAATGAAAGGAGGAGGAGGAGAAGATGAAAGGCTTTCAGTGGAGGCCATACACATCTAGGGTGATGCAACTCTCATTCCTGAATTTCAGATGACCAAAGTTTGGGATTTTTATGGTTTATAACTGAGGTTATCACAGAAACCTACCAATTGCTACATTGATAACTTCATTCTCAGAGCAAGAACAGGGTGGTATTGCTAAAAGTTGTAGGCTACAAAGTTCATCATGGCAATGAACATTTCTGCATCTGGATCCTTCCAAGCTGCTTTAGAGTTACTAGCAACATTTTACAATGAGGCTGTCTATGCAAAGATAGATAACATTATTTAATTTCCTGTGGCTAGACACAAGAGGGCAGAGTGAATTCCAGGATTTGCAAAGACAAGCTTCCTCATGGTGTAGGATAAGACTGACTATATACACATTGCTTTGCGTGCACCACATGCCAATTTGTCTGGTGGGCAGTGCCAGGGTTCCAAGCTAGTACTGCCAGGGTGCCAAGCTGGCAGGGCCCAAGGGACAGACCCCCTTGCCCTCTACCTCCCTGGGGGGGTCTCAATGTCCTCCAGTTCAACCGGCAAGACCATAAGGCTGGTTCACCTTCATGGGGACCAACTGTGATTCTTGCCAGAGAAAACCTCTCCTAGCGAGGCCACATAGGCAAGTAAGCTCAGATGATTTCATCCCAGACTTATCAAATCAATACGGAAACAATTTTAAATACATTTGAATACTTTTGCCAGAAATGGGCGGGAGGCTGAATGCACCAGATATCTCGTGCCGGTAAGATTGCAAGAGGTGAGAAATCGGCACAACCTGATTTCTAGGCTCTCTCGCGATCTTAGTGGCTCACCCTGTCCATCAGATGATGGCAAGCAATGGTAAAATCTCTCCCAATGACTTTCTAAAGGTCACAGACCTGAAACAACAATGGAGAATGAAGTGGGTGTTAAATGTAGGCAACTGTATTATGTTTCTGTTGCATTTCGATGGGTAAGGAGATGAAACTGCTGACCATATTAATCAATATATCATATGTATAGCTAGTACATTGACCAATATAGCAGCATCAGCCTGGAATGAGTTAAATGCAGTAACATCTACTGCCACTAGTCGTACTGTGTCTAAATTGGAGATCGGCTGCTAATGCCCTTGCGTTGGTGGCAAAACTGTAGCTAGCTTGCTGCTCCCTAAGACACCGTAGAGGCACTGTCATTAAATCTAACCATCAACTGCCCATCACAGAAGGTGACAGTTTGCATCTAGGTGGTGTTTGGCTACCTGAGTTCTCTTGAAAGCTAGTTACAGAGCAACTCTCTTTATATGCACAACTTTCTGTCTCATCTGTTTCTGAAGTGAAGTCGGATAAATCATTTGTATTTCTTCAGTTATTCAAAAGATATATGTATGGCAGCAAGGCCAACATTTATTGCCTACCCTGAATTGCCATTAAGGTTATGGTGAGCCACCATCCTGAATCATTACAGTGTGTGTGCTGCAGGAACTCTCAAACTACTGTTGAGGGGAGCAATTCTAGGATCTTGACCCAAATCAGAATGTTCTGTGGCTTTGAGGGGAGCTTGGAGGTATGTTTCCATGCTCTTCATCTTGTGCTGCCAAAGAACCCTTGGCAAGGTGCTGTAGTGCACTTTACACACACTTGCTGCCACAGTATGTTGGTAGTGGATGGGTTGCAAATTGTTATTTTGTCCTGCATTGTGTAGGATTCTTGAGTATTAGGGCTGTTCTCATCGATACAAGTGGACAGTATTCCATCTGTTGGCATGGTAGCAAGGTGGCGCAGTGGTAGGTACTACTGCCTCACAGCGCCAGGGGCCCGGGTTTGATTCCTGGCATGAGTCACTGTCTGTTGGGAGTCTACATGTTCTCCCTGTGTCTGTTTTCCTCTCGGTGCTCCGGTTTCCTTCCACAGTCCGAAAGATGTGCTGGTTAGGTGCAATGGCCATGCTAAATTCTACCTCCGCATCCCCAAACATGTGCCAGAGTGTGGCAACTAGGGGATTTTCACAGTAACTTCATTGCAGTGTGAATATAAGCCAAATTGTGACACTAATAAACAAATACATAAAAGTTTGTGCCCTGTTGTTGGTGTAAATACTTCCAAAGAGTCAGAAGGTGAGTCACTTTTTGCAGAATATTGGCCACTAACTTGTGACCATAGTATTTATGTGGCTGTTCCAGTTACATTTCTGGTCATTGAATGTTGATATTGGGTGATTCAGAGATTTCAATTACATTAAACATCAAGGGAAAGTAGTTGGATTCTCTTGTTGGAGATGCCTGGTACCTGTGCCACTTTATTTATAGCCTCCTTTCTGGTAGGAGTTGGCATGGTATGTAATGGCACGCTGTTACTATAAATATTTTTCTTCCAATAATTATTGAATAAGTATATATTGTTAATAAACATTTCTAATCTTTACAATACTGTCCTAGAATGGTAATGTCAACATTTGAATTAAGGAGATGCAGACCCTATATCCTTACATTGCACTCATTCAAAATGTATTTTGAAAGCAAGAAATGACCGAATTTCAGGAAGATTTTTCAAGGTATTCATTCAGACATTTTTTTTTTGCATTCTGGGCCCTGATGCTAGCTCTCAAAAGAAGAGATCACACACAAGAAATTGGATAAACTCATCAAACTTAATGTTGAAGAGTTTAGCAGATCCTGGATAGAGGGCTAAGAGATCGGGAAGCATATCGAATGCTGGGGAACTGCGCTGGGGAGTGTTTTGGATGCAGCCCCACGGCGACTTAACTAATTTTACTATCAGTCCCACAGCCACTTTACTAAAGACCTAGATATGCACTGCCTTCCTGGGGATTGGCATTTTCTGGCAGCAGAGCAATCCTGCCATTAGACTGGAGGTCACCAGTTTTATGGAATGGGCCTCCAGAGGCTTTCTGGGCAGGGCACGAGAGCATTGCATTCAGGGACTCCTTTTGCCAAGACAGGAGTTCCTAAATGCAAGTACCTTCATGGCCTCTGTACCTGACTTGGAGAAGGTACCTTTGCAATCCTTGGAGCTTGCCTTCTTGCCCCTAGCAAAGAAAAAAATGAAAATAAAGAACTTACAAATATTCTTATAAAAGTGGTCTAACCAAGGTTTAATACAGATCAGAATTCTCTAACCTTGCCTGCAGCTGGGATTCCCCAGTCCCACTGCAGTGAACAGAGGTTTAGCTGAGTGCCAAATGACAGTGGTAGTAGGGCGTGCGAGACCACAGAATTCCATTATTGATTTAGCATGACACTCTTACTTTTCAATTCTATTTCTTTAGAAAGAAAATCTATTTGGTTTGCTCTTTTCATAGCCATGTTAACCTGTGACAAAACCTTTGGTGATTGAGGTATACATTCTCTTTATTCCCCTGCCTCATTTAATCATGCATTTTTCAAATACTAAGTGACTTTCCTATTCTTCCTATTAAAATATACTACTCACATTCATCTGTGTTGAATGTCATCAGAACTTGCATCAAATCCTTGAAAAATTAAAATGAATGTTCTTACATGGGTGTTGCTGGCTGAGTCAGCATTTATTACCCATCCCTAATTGCTTTTGAAGAGGTGGTTTACTAGGCTATTTCAGAGGATGTTTAATAGTCAACCACGTTGCTGTAGGTCTGGAAACAGATGTAGTCCAGATAAGATAAGGATGGCAGACTTTGCTCCTTGAAGAACATCAGTGAACCAGATGGGTATTGAATTCAAATTTCACCATCTGCCATGGTGGGATTTGAATCTAGGTCCTCAGAGCATTATGTTGTCCATTGACAATATCACTATGTCAACACCTCCTCAGTTCTGTGTGAGCGCACTGTAGGAAATTATGTAAAAAGATTCATAAGGACTTTGTTTCCTTAAGTATTTGACCTGAAATTTACATTGAGACAATTGACTTTTTCCCATTTTTTGACTATTTCCAGCTTCCCTTAATGACTGAGCACAGCTAAAAATATTCTCAGTAACTTTCTAAATGTGTTGCAATGAGTGAATTTTCACAAAAGCCATCCTGGCTCATCCCACACAGTTTGTTGATCTAAATTAAGGAGATCCAAAACCCAATATTAAGAATGTTTCCACAAATCCAATAGGAATGAAGATTATTCCCTGCATTGAGTCCATGCTAGAAGGCTTAGGCAATCCAATTTCAGCCTGTGAGTGGATAAACATGAACGGGGGTGGAAACAAAGAAACCTTACAGTATGCCAACTCTGTTGTCATTATCATTTTAGCAATTGCAAGACTAGATGTAAGCCACAATTTTTTCGTCTTAACAAAAGATGATAACAAAAATAATAATGTTATTTTCTGTGTTTACGGGAGAGATGAAATCATTTCAATATTGTATTTTAAGGTATTATTACAGGATAGAAAATAAATATTATAACGTAAATCAAGTGATAAAAAGATGACTGATATGTTTTTGATGCTGACTATTGCCAGATTTGTATTCGGTAATCATTTTATTGTTTTGTTATTTGCGTAGCATTGTATCCAAAGGGAAAAGATAAAAAGTGTTTTGTTTCAAATTTTTATTTGACAACAAGGAATTGATTTGTTGAAAGAAGGTTTCCAGGACTCTTAATTAATAAAACTGAATCACCTTGTCTCTTCACAAACACATCTAGAAAAGAATTAACATGTGCTAGGGGAAACTGGAGCCAGCTTTTACATGTAATAGTTATAATTAAGCTTCTACTAATGTCATCTTCTAAACACAGTAGTTTCTTGCTGGTCTGCATTGTGTTTGAACTTTCATACCATGTCAGGCCAATGGTATTTCACTAGGAGATTTCTTTTAATAGGTTGTCATTGTTTAGGTTATAATCACACGCTAATGATAGCTTGAACCTGTTAAGTTTTCTTGTGCAATATACAAATCATGTTATTAAAATAAATAGCTTATATCTTGATAAGCTTGCAGGTTTTATCAGGGAATACTTATTTACTTGTCTACATATCCTTTTGTTATTAGTTTCCCATTGTGTATACAATCTAAACGTACTCAGGGAACACTGAATGGAGGAAACTTCGTTGAGCATAAAGAATAAATGATTATAAAGTAATTGCATGTGCAAAAAAAATTAAAATCACAATCCAATGAATATTCAGATCCATGGAAGGTCTAAAAATCTTTACCACACTCTGATAATTAGATAGCTTTAAGTGAAGAATCTAAATTACACTATTATATGTGTTTCAACAGACCATGCAGCCACATGAACAATGCTGCAAATATTCCTGTATTGGTAGTGGGGAGAGCAGGGTTGAATTTTGAAAGGTAAGACCCAAATGTTCCCTGTCCACAAGGAACATGCATGGGAAGACAGGCTTGCAGTGCAATTGACAGGAAATTAAATACATGTAGTTAGCAACCCTGAAAGAGCTGCTGCTTGCCATTAAAAATAGGATTGTTTTTTCTGCTAATCTAATTGCAGATGTTGAGTCAGAGTTATGAGAAGGTAAATTATTTCCTTTCAGAACTGATGTGATGATGGTAGGAAGACCGCTCCTTTCTGGCTGAGTCACCAGAGATATCTTTGACAAGGTGCCACTTGACAAGGAGACTGTTAAATAAATTAAATGCCCATGGTGTTAAGGTTAAGATCCTGGCATGGATAGAGGATTCACTGACTGGCAGAAGGCAGACAGTGAGGATAATGGGATCTTTTTCAGGATGGCAGCCAGTGACTAGTGGTGTGCCTCAGGGGTCAGTGCTGGGACCACAAATTTTCACAATATACATTAACAATTTGGAAGAAGGAACTGAAGGCACTGTTGCTAAGTTTGCAGATGATACAAAGATATGTAGAGGGACAAGTAATATTGAGGAAGCAGGAGGCTGCAGAAAGATTTGGACAGGTTAGGAGAATGGGCAGAGAAGTGGCAGATGGAATACAATGTGGAGAAGTGTGAGGTTATGCACTTCGGAAAGAGGAATGGAGGCATAGACTATTTTCTAATTGGGGAAATACTAGGAAATCAGAAACACAAAGGGACTTGGGAGTTATTGTTCAAGATTCTGTTAAAGCTTAAGTGCAGGTTCAGTCGGCATTCAGGAAGGCAAATGCAATGTTAAATTCAGGTCAAGAGGGCTAGAATACAAGAGTAGGGCTGTACTTCTGAGGTTGTATAAGGCTCTGGTCAGACCCCATTTGAACTACTGTGAGCAGCTTTGGGCCCCATATTTAAGGAAGGATGTGCTGGCCTTGGAAAAGGTCCAGAGGAGGTTCACAAGAATGATCCCTAGAATGAAGAGCTTGTCGTATGAGGAACGATTGAAGACTCTGGGTCTGTACCCGTTAGAGTTTAGAAGGATGAGGGAGGATCTTATTGAAACTTACAGGATACTGCAAGGCCTGGATAGAGTGGATGTGGAGAAAATGTTTCCACTAGTAGGAAAAACTAGAACCAGAGGGCACAACCTCAGGCTGAAGGGACGATCCTTTAAAATAGAGATAAGAAGGAATTTCTTCAACCAGAGAGTGAATCTGTGGAACTCTTTGCCACAGAAGGCAGTGGAGGCCACGTCATTGAGTGGTTCTTGATTAATAACGGGGTCAGGGGTTATGGGGAAAAGGTAGGAGAATGGTGATGAGCGAAATATCAGCCATGATTGAATGGTGGACCAGACTCAATGGGCTGAGTGGCTTAATTTTGCTCCTATGTCTTATGGTCTTATGATAAACAAGGTTGAAAATAATCAGCTGGGCAGGCAGCATCTTGTGGAGGGAGAAACAGAGTCAATTGAACTTTCATTATCGATCTTTCAATTGAAGGACATGTTGCAAAGAGTGCAGAAATGGAAGTTGGCTTTCTTTAGAGTGGAAGGCCAACTTCCTGTTTAATCACTTACCTAAATTGCATGACAGAAAGTTAAAGGTCAAGTTTGTGCAGTCCCCGAGGTTTATCAGAACCCAAACTTGAGATGCAGTTCAATTATACCAGTTCATGTACATACCTACTGAATATGTAAGTATTATTTGGCTGTCAAGAGATTCAATAAATTTAAACATTGAGTGTGCACCTGCAATGAAATAGCATGCAAAGCAGAGAGGTAGCCTTTTCCCTTTTCTCTAAAAGCTGTAGCACACAATTCATAGAATAGTTAACATAAAATGAGGCTATTTGGCGCAATGTGTCTGTATTGACCCTCTGAAGGAGAAATTCACCCAGTGCCACTGCTCTGTCTTTTCCCGATAGTTCTGCATTTTTTTCTTTTCAGATAATGAATCAATTCCTTTTCAAAAGCCACATTTGCCCTGCCTTCATCTTGGTTTCAGGCAATACATTCTACATCCTAACCACTCGCTGATGAAAACATTTTCTCTTCACACAGGCGACGGTGCAGACGGACCTCGGGGTCCTTGTGCATGAGTCGCAAAAACCCAGCCTGCAGGTGCAGCAGGTGGTCAGGAAGGCGAATGGGATGCTGGCCTTCATAGCGAGGGGGACTGAATATAAAAGTAGGGAGGTCTTGCTGTAGCTGTATTAGGGCATTGGTGAGGCCGCAGCTGGAGTACTGTGTGCAGTTTTGGTCACCGCACCTGCGCAAGGATATTTTGGCCTTGGAGGGAGTGCAGAGGAGGTTTACTAGGCTGATACCGGGGTTGAGGGGGTTGAGCTATGAGGAGAGGCTGAATAAACTAGGCTTGTATTCGTTAGAGTTTAGAAGAATGAGGGGAGATCTCATTGAGACGTATAAGATGATGAATGGGATGGATAGGATAGAGGTGGAGAGACTCTTCCTGCTCAGAAAGGACAGTAGGACTAGGGGGCAGAGCCTCAAGATAAAGGGGGGACAGTTTAGAATGGAGTTGAGGAAGAACTTCTTCACTCAAATGGTGGTGAGTCTCTGGAATTCTCTGCCCGTTGAGGTGGTGGAGGCTGCCTCGCTAAATATTTTTAAGACGCGGGTTGATGGGTTTTTGATAAGCGAGGGGATTAAGGGTTATGGGGAGAGGGCGGGAAAGTGGAACTGAGCCACTACAGATCAGCCATGATCTTATTGAATGGCGGGGCAGGCTCGAAGGGCTAGATGGCCTACTCCTGCTCCTATTTCTTATGTTCTTACGTTCTTATGTACGTTGCCATTGCTTCTTTTGCCAATTACCTTAAATCTATGCCCTTTGTCTCACTATTCTCCCACCAGTGAGAACAGTTTCTCCCTACTTACTCTGTCCAGACCCCTCAAAATTTTGAATACCCTTGTCAAATTTCCTTTCATCCTTCTCTTCTTCAAGGAGAATAGCCTCAACTTGTCCAACCTTTTGTAGAAGAGAAGTTCCTGATCCCCGGACCCATGTTCCTGAATTTTTTCTGCATTCTCTCAGATGCCTTTGCATCCTTTGTAAAATGTGTTGCCCAGAATACTCCATTTAAGGCTGAACCCGTCTGGTTAACGGAACATTTTTGCTCTTGCACTCTATGCCTCTATTGATAAATTCCAGGATGCCATCAGCTTTATTAACTTCCACTTCAACCTGACCTACTATCTTCAATGATTTAGGCAAGCATGCGCCCAGGTCCCTTTGCTCTTGCTCTCCTTTTATTTTTAATGCCACATCTCAGTTTCTTGCATATTCAAAGATCAGTTCAGAATTTGTATGGTCATCACAAGCAGCATGAATTGTAGTTTGAACGTCTGGAAAGCAACAACTTAACTGCCTGTGTCAAGTCATTTTAATAGCCATCCTTGGAAATGTCAAACAGAATTTCACCAGCAGCTGCAGGAAATCTAATGTGAATTGAGGGTGATAGCTCAAGCACTGACCAGCTTTTGACCTATGGTGAATAGTCAACAAAAGGAAAAAAAGCCTCATAAATTTTCAATTCAAATTAGGGCCCACTAACTCTATGAAATGTTTTATTCTCTTCACTGAAGGGCTATGTAAAATATGCAAAAACTGGCAATACTTCATTGTTTATTGAAAGCAAGTAATTATTGTTTAAAGTATAATCAAACTAGTTCAAAACAGCTTATTATATTTACATATTGACCGACAAATTATATCAACTTCATTGAAGAAGTAACTATTTGTTAGTAAAGATAAAACAATGCTTGTAGGTTTTCAAAAGGAGCTTGGTAAGAATGGGAGATTTGTCACATGGGAGATTTGTTGATAACATCAAGGCAATTACATCATAGGATATGTGGCCCTGACCCCTTCCCCTCCCTCCTAGAGCCACATTAGAATTCCCTTTGTCCTCACTTTCCACCCCAACTCTGCATTCAAAATATTATCCCCTGCCATTTCTACCAACTCTAAGCTGATACCATTAACAAACACATCTCCTTCTCTCCTCCCCTTCAGCAATCCAAAGGAATGTTCCCTCTGTGACACCCTGGTCCACTCCTCTATCATCCCTTGGACCTTCCCATGCAATTGCAGGAGGTATAATACCTTTTACCTCTTTCTTCCTCACAGTCCAAGGCCTCAAACACTCCTTCCAGTGAAGTAGTGATTCACTTGCACTTCTTTAAGATGCGTGGGGAAAAGTTTAGAGGAAAAGTCGGGGCAAGTTTTTTTATACAGAGTGGCGAATTCCAGAAAGCACTACCTGGGCAGGTGGTGGGAGCAATATGATAATGACATTTAAGAGGCAACTAGACGAATACATGAATAGGATGTGAATGGGAGGATACGGACTCAGTAGGTGCATGCAGTTTTAGTTTAAGCAAGCGTCATGATTGGTGTAGGCTTGGAGGACCAAAGGGTCTGATCCAGTGCTGAACTATTCTTTGTTCTTTCAATTTAGATTACTGTGTTCACTGCTCACAATGCAGTCTCCTCTTCACTGGGGGGACAAAACATATACTGGATAACTGCTTTACACAACACCTTCACTCAGTCCGCTAGTATAACCCTGCTTGGCATTTCAACTCAGGGTCTTGTTCTCATGCTCACATTTCAGTCCTTGACCAGCTAAAACACTTCAGTGAAAGTTGGAGGAATGGCACCTCATCTTCCAATTAGGTGCTGTATAGTCTTCTTCACTCAACATTGACCAACTTGAGACCATGACCTCTGTCCTCCATTTTGATCACCTCCTCAAATGCCAATCTGTAACTTGTCCTCATGCTTTTGCTTTCAGACAGTGTTGGTTTTTATTCTGCTATTAACACATTCTGCAATTTGGCTTTCAGACAGCACTGATTTTTCTTCTAGACTCTACTCTAGACAAATCCATTGTTTCTTACTATCATTATCACTATCTTTGCCTCTGATTCCATGATTTTTTTATTATTTAATCTCCCCTATCCTCTAATCTATCCCTGACATTCTATTTTAGTCCATCTGCCCCTCTCCCTTTATCCAGCAGCGTAAAACACAACACATTCCTACCTCAGGTCTGACACCATTACAGTTTGGATGAAAAACCATCCAGACTTGAAACATTAGCTCTATTGTCTCTCCACAGATACCGTCAAACCTGCAAAGCTTTTCCAGCATTTTCTGTTTTTATTTCAGATCTCCAGCATATGTGGTATTTTGCTTTTATTACATGAGTAGGACATCGGTTAAATAACAGATTCAGATGGGGCATGATATTTTAGACTCCCCAGAACAGAAGTAGTTGTGCACCAGTCTGCATCTCACTTGAGACAGCTAGAACACTTCAGAGAAAGAGTTTCTTGCAGGTTAGAAGCTCTGAGGAAGTGTCTTACAATAAACTGGCTTGAACTGAAAAGATCAGTCTGGATAGATTCTTCCACCATAGCCACTTACAAGTAACATTGGTGTTTTATGTCTCGAAATAGCAGGCGAAGAATGAACATAGCTGAAAAAGAAAATGGTTACACCTATCACCAGCAACAGAATACAAGACAATCAACTTAAAATAATATGTCAAGGTGCACTACAGTCCACAGTTGCTTCACCAGTTCCACTTTCTGATGGATGTTTGCTGAAGGAGCTGCAGTTAGAAAGCCTCAATGCTATCACTTTCTTGTCATGGATCTACAACTAGTCTTTCTGGGCAGTACTTCAGGAAAACGAAGAGAACACGATGGAGCTCATAATGTCTTCAACCACAGACCTGTGTCTATAGAGCCTTCTCACTGGAGGAGGAGCCCTTCCTAACTTTAAAAGTTGTCGTTGCTGGTTGCAAGAAGATGTATTTCCATTTTGTGGCAAAGTACAAATCAATACTGACCTGTAATATGAGGTGAAGAGAAGTTACCTCTTGGGTTCATGTCATATATGCCTTGTGTAATGTCAATATGAGCTTCTATTTGTGAATTCTATCTGCATCACAGAAATAAAGATGCTGTTTTATAAAGTGACAAAGCATTAGAAAATGTAATTGCTCTCTTCTGACTTCGATAGTTCCTGGTATTCTGGTAATCGAAAGCAATTTACAGCACATAGTAATTGAATCACAGTTACTAACATTTCAGGGGGAAAAAAGCATAGAATATTTTGATCAATCTGTGCATGATGCAGGCTGACGCACAAACCAACAGAAGCGATTGCAAGCAGTTTTAGTTTAATCATGGCTTGAAATTGGCTCCAGCCTATTAGTTTAGCTTTATGTCAACCACAGAAATTCGTCAATTAGATTTCAGGTTGCAGTTCATTCTTAGGCATCATTATTATTCAATGTACACATTCTGAACCTCTTGATTAGACTCCAGTCTGTAACGGTGCTCTTGGGCTGTGTGGTTGGTTTAGCTCAGTTGGCTGTACAACTGGCTTGTAGAGACTGAGTGATACCATGCAGTATGTGTTCAATTCCCATACGGGCTGAGGTTAATTGGGAAGGTTTGCCTTTTTTCTCACCTGAGGTGTCAGGTTAAATCAACACCAATCTATGGTCATCTGAGACAATGGTGCCTTTATTTGAGCTGAACTTTCACCAAGGGCCACAAGCAGGAGCTTGGTTCGTTTTCAGATTATAAATCCACCTCTGAGAGGAGACTGATTTAAAATTAAAATTTCCACATAGTTAAGCCCTTAATTGGCATGGAGAAGGGTCTTCTGTCCAATTAAGAGAGGCAGGTGGGCTCTCAAAGCTGAAGGATTGCTCTGAGACTTTCCAGCTTCAAAGAAGTAACTGAGAAGACATGTCAAAAACAAGGTCACTTCTCAGCTACTTTTTAAAAAAAACTAAAACCACAAAAGGCAATTCTGTGGGTCCTTATCTTTGTATAGACTGGACAAACCCAATGGCAATCTGGAAAATCAGCTTGGAGAGTGCTTTTCTAACAATATCCAGGAGGAATACATTGTGGAACCAACTAGGGACAAATATATTTTAGATTCAATGTTGTAATTACTAGTCTCAAAGTAAAAGACATTCTGGGGAAGAGGTCATCATAATTTAATTCAATTTGAAGTTTGAGAATCTTAAACAGAGAGCAAACACAGATTAGTTGATTGCTTTGTGGAGCATTTCTACTCAGTCCACAAACATGAACCCAAGTGCCCTGTTGCCTACTGTTTTAATTCACCACCCTTTCTCAACTTTTTGTCTTTGGCCTACAACACTGCTCTGAGGCTCAACATAAGGTTCAAGAACAGCACCTCATCTTCTGATTATGTACTTCACAGCCTTCTGGGCACAACACTGAGTCCAACAATTTCATACCATGGTTCCATTTGATTCCATTCTGATACTTTTAGCCATCTGTTGGTTGAATCCTGTTTTTCATGTTTTTGCTTTTGGACAGAGCTGTTCATTACTCTGCCATTTACACTCACTCTGGACAAATGCTTTATTTGTTTATTATGATGATTATCACTCCTTTTGCCTTTTATTCATAACATCTGTGTAATTTAGTCTGCCCTCCCCTCCCCTATCCCAGATATTCCCTTTGTTCTTCCAATCACCTGCTTCAATGACATAAAACCCACCACATTTCCACCATCTTTCAGTTCTGAAGAAATCATATTTAACTTGAAACATTAGCTCGGTTTCTGTCTCCACAGATACTGACAGATCTTCTGAGTGTTTCCAACACTTACTGCCTTTTTCCATACTTCCTCAGATTTGAGGGCAATTCTGGTGGATTGGAAGTTAGTTGGACGAAAGAAGGAGAGTGAAAAGAAGTACAGGCCAACTAGCCTGACAGCAGTCATCAAGAGAAAAGTTGGAATCCATGATGGAGGATGCCTTCACAATGCACTTTGAAGATAATTGTATGATAAGACAAAGTCAACAGGGTTTCAGGAAAGGGAAATCAGCTTGCCAAATTTATAGGAGATTTTTGAAGATATAACTCATTCGGGTAGATGAAGGTGTAATATACTTGAATTTCCAAAAGGGATGTGATACGATGCCACAAAAAAGGTAATACAAAAGATAAGGGCTTGTGGCGTTTGGAGGTAATATATTAGCTTGGGTGGAAGTTTGGTTGACCAGGAGTAAATGGGACATTTTCAAGGTGGCAGACTATAGTGCCAAGGATCAACATTAGGGCCTCAGATATTTAAAATTATATTAATAACATAAATGAAACGAGCAAGAATAATGCATCCATGTTGCTGATGATACAAAGGTAGATGGAAATGTCAGCTGCAAGCAGGATGCAAAGAAGCTGCAAAGTGATATCAAGAAGTTAAGCAAGTGGACAACAAAGTGGCAAATGAAGTCTAATGTCAGGAGTCATAAGGTCCCTTTGTTATTAAGAATAGAAAAGCAGGTTACTTTTTCAGAGACATAAACACTGGAATTTTACTGCTTCATCTGCTACAGAATTAGAGCAAGCGAGGGCTGGACAACGGAAATGTCCATTGATCTTGGGCGGGAATTTCCAGCCTCGCTTGAATGAGGCCACAAAATCCCATCCAAAGTTTCAAATGTTTATGTTCAGAGAGATTGAAGTGTATTTGTATGAGGAACACAGAAAGTTAGCAGGCAGGTAGATACAGGTAACAATCAGGAAGGAAAGTGGCATGTTGGCCGTCACTGCAGAGGGATTGGGCTCTGAGAATAATGATGGCCTGCTACAATTGTATAGGACATTTGTAAGACCTCACCTGGAGTACTTCATGCAATTTTGGTCTCCGTAGTTAAGAAAGGTATAATTGCATTGGAGGCAATACAGTGAAAGTTCAGAAGATTGATTTCCAGGTTTGAGAGTTATACTTTGACAAGAGACTGAGTAAGTTGAGTTGCATATTCTCTTTGTAGTTCAGAAGAATGAGAGATTATCTCATTGAAGATTCTGAACGGGCTTGACTGGAAACTTATTGCCCTGGCTGGGCAGTCTAGAACAAGAGAAGTCTCAGGATAAAGGAACAAGCATTTAGGACTGAGATGCGGAGATGTCTTTTTTCATTGAGGAGGTTGTAAACCTTTGGAATTGGCTAGTGCAACCGGTTGTTGCACTCTATTATTGAATACATTAAAGGCTGATTGAGTTAGACAGACTTTAGGTCTCTAGTGTATCATGGGATAAGGGTACTGGGCAGGAGAGTGGAGTTGGGGTGGATGATTCACTTTAACTGTATTGAATGGTACAGCAGGCTGAAGGGGATGTATGGCTTGCTTCTGCTGCTATTTCTTATACTCATGTTTATATGCTTGACTGGGTCATAATTGGGTAGCTAATTACCAACTCATCAGTCTCAGATCAGGAAATGGAACATGCTGGATAATGGCAAGCATTAGACGTTAATGAAAGACTCCTGCAAAATAGGGTCAACACAAACGCTCTTGTCAGTTTTCCTTTTCAGCAAATAGATCTTTTTATATTATTTGTTCTATTTTTAAGCTGAGTTCCTTATTTGATCAGGTTTTTCAAAGAAAGACTGACAATTCTAATAATAAAACGACACAAGAAAGAAAATGTTAATTGTTGCGAAGGCACTCTGCACTTCTAGGAACATGAGAGGCCTGGGCAATGTGAGCCATTTGATGCTAGGTAGGTGAAGCGAGTCAAGTTAATTATCCAAAGAACAGCTCCCTTACAAATACAAGGAAGCAGTGACAATGGACCACAAACATTCGGGATAGTAATAGTGAGATATCAGCTGAAAATTTAACATACAAAATGTGTTTCAGAAATAACTGGTTTAAAGGTTCATGCAGTCGGGTTATTACTGAAATGAGAGGTAAGTAGCTTCATTTAAGCTTTGTTTTTGAAGTTATTGCAGAAGTAAAACAAAATGGGTAAAGGTTATTTAAATCTTCAAATGTGAAAATACTTTTTTAAATTTAGAAACCTAAATGTTTTCTCTTTAAGCAGTGTATTGTTATACAGTTGATTCATGTAGAATATTTAGTTAATTAGACTTAGATAAATAAATTTTTAATTAAATTGCATTGTTCTTTTACACAAAGACTTCACTTTCATACATAAGTAATAGAAATGACATTATGACGTGGTCTGCTTGAATAAAGATTGAACCTAAAATGAGAACAGTGATGTCCCTATTGATCCTACGCTTGAAGCCAATACAACATTAACTTTCCTTAACTTTGCTACTAATTTCACAGAAATCAAATATTTGAGATTGGCATTAATCCTGTGACTTCATCTGATATGCAAAAGATTTCAACACTTTAATTTTAAAGAGAACTTGGGCAGCCTTGCAGATTCCACCAACAATTGTAACCTGGTGAATAGAGCGATAGCAAATGTTTGAGCACCTAGAGCTTTGCTTTCCCATATTCAAGAGAGATTAGAGGGAGCACTCTCTTCACAGTTGTCTATATACATCACACTTATAATTACAACCACTACTATTTGGCTTGGTGTGGTGTCATTTCTATAGCTTGGTCCCCTATTTAATGCGTTGTACTCACAGATCGTCATTTAAAATTGTAGAAGCCTAGGGGACAAATGGACACAAGGAGCTTAAACTTCATCAGCTTCTATTTTGGCCACACAGTTGGGATTCACTATTTGCCCATCCTTATTCCTGTTTAGACTGAAGATGCACACATTTTTTGTGGCCTCCTCATTACAATAATTTCAGCACACAGAGAACTGCAGAGCATGTCGCTAGCTGGTTGCAAACTCATCAAAGGCCTAGTAGTGTTCGTTGACATCTGCCTATTTTAAAGGGAAACTGTTCTGGATTACAGGAGGCTGTTGCTTAATGTTCTTACTGGAGATGTGCACTGGGGAAATGGAGAAGGAGGGTGAAGAAAGGCCTCCCAGGTTTTATCATTTGATGCTGGAGATATTAATTATGGAGGAGGATAGAAGGAGGGAGGAGATTCTTCTGTGATTCCAGGAGATCCTCAAGGGAATGTGTATAAGTGCCAAGCGAGAGAAAACAATGCCTGGAGTCTGGGCCTGAGGACTGGCAGCAGTGCTGGGAAAAGTTTAGTGGCCTCACAGGCATAGTCAAGTTACATAAATCCATTGTCACTGAAAAACATCTCATATCCACCAAACCATCAGCCTCTTCTGCTGGTCAATGCACCACATTCCCAACGCATTCACATATTCCATCTCACTCTCATTGAATTTCCAATGATGTAAGCCTCACAGGTAACTCTTACAACTTCCACATATCTTCACCTATGGCAGGCTCCAAACCCAAACACAATGTAACATAGGATGGAATTTCCCCATATCCCTATCGATTGGTTTAATGGTGGACTTGGGGGGAGAACTCAGTGGTGATCCAAAAATCGATTTCACACCAGTATGAAACGACAATGGGATTTTCCACCAAACCCTCTCTGGGCTTAGGCTGAAGTGGGCAAAACTTCTCCTGGCTTGGGTCTTATCCTATTCATGATGGAGCCTGTAAGTGAGAGAGGAGAGAGCGACTGACTGAATGAGCTCTCTCCAATATGGAGGCACCCTTGGCCCTGAAGTTTCTATGACATACATGGATCCTTATTGGTTGGAGGCCTAAATCCAGCAAAGGCAGCCCGGCTGTCATTCATTCTCTTCTGGCACTGGAGGGCTGACCTTCAGTGGACTCCCTGGGCAGTATTCTTTCTATATACAGACCTATATAAAGCAGTTATGTACTAGCTCTAAAACTCCTCAGAGTGTGCTTTCCATTCACCAGTAGCTGTCCTGTGTTGTCAAATATATGTGCAAGTGCCAGAATATTTGATAGGGTCCTTTGCTTGATTCCCTGAAAGAGTGCAAATCGGAATTTTCTGGCTGGCCATTTAAGTTGGCCTAAAATATTCTTGTACATAATGTGCAAGAGCTTTAAATATTAAAATAGATTGCAAAACATAAATAGGCCCTAACATTTTCCTACGAAAGGAATGATCACTTGGATCAATGTCGTTCTATTCAGAGCTAGGGTAAAGGAAAGCTGGTACATAAAAAAAATTAAAGGATTAGGAGCTATTTTGCCATTTTATTTTCATTAGCTTTTTACAGCTGTTTTTGTGTATATTTCTCCTTCCTATTGGCATTATAACATCTGCTTTAATGTACGTAGAGACAAAACTAGTGGAAAATTGTTTACAAAATCATGAGGTGACGTAAGTATTTAAAGTAAAAAGTTCAACATGACAGAGGAATGGTGAAGAAACAACAGAGATGAAAAAGACCTCTGACATTGTAAGCTTTCACTACAGCTTAGGGAAGGACACGGCATCTCATTGCAACCCACAGAGTTCTTTGTCATTTGACAGGCTAAGTTAAAATTTAATGATGGTAACTGTTGTTAAAGCACTTTGATTGTATTACTTTGAGATTGAAGTGGTATAAATTGGATGAAGGCATTGAGGAACTAATCAGCCACCAAGGTAGACCTCTGACATTTCCCATTTTGCCATCAACCTCATTTAGAATGCTGCAGCACATCTACCTAACAATGACTGAGGGCAGTACCTCGGTGGGCATCAGGTTGGCACAGTTGTAGTATCTGCTGTCAGGCTGCCTGCAACCAGCACCTAACAACGATGTGCCATTGACCGTGGCAGTCAAGGTTAAACACTGCCTTCAACTTTCTTGCCAGCTCCTTATTCCATGCAGGCTATGAAGCACTTCAGGATATCTTAAGATTGTGAAAGCTGCTTTAGAAATAGAAACATAAAAAATAGGAGCTGGAGAAGGCCATTTGGCCCTTTGAGCCTGCTCCACCATTCATTATGATCTTGGCTGATCATCCAACTCAAGACCAATGCATGTCTTTCTTAGATGGGTGCTGCAATATTGGGCAGCTTAAATGTTTGTCCTGGTGGATAAAACCTGCATAATGAGCAATAAAATAATTGTAAATGTCGAAGAGCATGGGTTAGCAGTTAGAGTGTAGCAGGTGGAAAGGCAAAAGTGTGACCTTCCTAGTGTTTGGTACTGTTTGTGGTCTATTTTGGCAGCTTTAAGGACTGCAGTCTTCCTTCACTTCTGTTCTTAATTATTGTATCGCTTTGTCCTCAGCATTACTACATTGCATGCTGCCATGTTGCCCTTGGCTGCCTTGAACTGAAAGGAAGGCAACCAACCTTACATTCACCTCACGCTGCAGCATATCAACATAGCACATCAAACAGAAGTTTAAAGTTGGCTTCATCCATCATGTGGCTACCAGGCAAAAATTCTACTTGCGTATTTCCTTTGCCGCCCTTAGGATTGTGCAGTTGCTTCCTTTCCTTAAAGGTGGTATTTTTAAAGCTGGCAGTTATTTTTATCTCCACATTGCTTTTAAATACCATCTCCAAACTTCTTAAGAATGTGGCCAAGCTGGACAATTTATTACATTTTCTTGGACTTCCATCATAAAGTCCAATTCATGAAAAGAGCTTGCTTTAAATGAGAGCTAACCTTGGAAGAGCCGTTGTGTTTGGTTGTTTCAATTTTATTCACGTGCAGAGCTCACTGAGTGCTGGTCCTGGGTAGAACATTTACCCAATGTTGTTGCTCGTATGATTAAACCGTGAACTTGAAGCCCAATCTATTGCTGATACTGGTTAATTTGGCACCAGCACAACATTCCTGAATTATACAACACTCCAAACTTATTTTTTAATTCTTTTCATGGGTTGTGGGCATCAGTAGCAAGCCCAGTATTTGTTACCCATATCAAATTGCCCATGAACTGAGTGGCTTACTCGGCCATTTTGGAGGTTAGTTAAGAGTCAACCACGTAGATGTGAATCTGTGGGCCAGGTTTTGAAGTGAAGGCCATGTCAGCAGATGTTTCTCAGTAAGCTGTGAGGTTTCTTGTAGTTGAATTTCCAGAAGGTTGATTGAAGTTAGAATAGATTTTTGAGGATCCTCCTTTCACTTTTGAGGTCTTGCTGTTTATTATTGTGTACGTTATTGACTGTGTAATTGACTGCACTGATTTGATGGCTTTCTAATGTCCTCTCTATCTGCACAAAGGTGATTCTTGCTTTTTTAAAAGTAAGCAACAAACATGACGAGCTTACTTGTGTGACTGGTTACATGTCCAAAATTATTTTCAAATTAAGATAGGCTAAGATCAGGAACTAACACATCAGGGGTTCAGTAAAAGCTGTGGAAGCATCGGAGAAAATAATGAGAAGTAATTGAAGTGGTATGATTATCCAGTGTGAGAAAAAGTAGGTGTGTGGAGTGGAGTGATGGTGATGGGATCAGGCCAAAGCAAAAGTATGGCGTACCCGAGGCAAACTTCTAGTCTTGTGCCTCCTCTCCTTGCCCACCCACAATTAAATTTCAACGATGAATCTTGTGCATTGTAAGAATAAAAATTCTGCATTTATAATTACAGTTTCATTTTACACGGAAAGGGAGAAGATTCTGGTATTGATTGTACATTCTAATTGGTTGGCACTTTTCACTGGATGTGTGTTAGATGAAAGGTACATTATAATGTGACTCACATGATCTAATATTGTGTTCCTGCAAGATAATTTTATGTCAAATTTACTCAATCAATAATCATAATCATAAAGTGGGCTAGATTAAATTATGTTTTTTGATATCATTTTCTGGTTTGGAGTTTTGGAATGTAGATGTGCAAATTAGTAAAACATTAACTAAATCTACTAAAATTAGTAAATAGAATGGAGGATATAGTACAAATGTTAGGAAAGATATTACTATAAGTAGATGGAAATCTGTATGTATGTCAATATATGTGGACGTATGTCAGTATCATAGAATCACTGTAGTGCAGAAAGAGTCAATTTGGCACATCAAGTCTGCACTGACTCTTCAAAACAGTATTCCATCCAGGGCCTCCCTTTTGCCATATCCCCACACACTTATCATGGCTAATCCACCTAAACATCCTGAGACACTAAGGGGGGATTTAGTATGGCCAGTCCACCTGATCTACAAATCTTGGGACTGCAGGAGAAAACCCATGTGTAGGAAAGATATGCAAACTCCATATAGACTGACACCCAAGGCTAGAATTGAACCTGGAACCCTAGCACTGTGAGGCAGCAGTACTAACCACTCTGCCACCAAGTCACCCATAGAGCTGGAGCTTCCATTCACACTGCTAAAGCTTATTTACCAATGGAGTTTTATGAATTGTTCGTTCACTTTTTTGCTGCTTACCTCTTCCCTCCCACCCCCCACAAAATATTTGCTTCTCCAGGCAACTGCCTGTTTGTCTAGTGGCTGCAATGGCTCTGGATGGGATTGCTAGGAAGGCCCAAAAGCCAGATGGAAGGATGCGGTGCAAGAGGTTTAAGTACAGCAAGTTTGGAAGAGGAACAGGTGACTGACAGGGAGAGATGGAGAGAGTTATCAACTATCAATTAGCATTGAGGCAACCCCAAGTAAAATGATAAGAAGCTAAATGCGTGGGGTCTCCACTCTCTGGATTTTAGAAGAATGAGAGACCATCTCACTAAAACATGCAATATTCTGAAGGGATTTGAAGGGTAGAAAGTGACAGATTGTTTTCCTGACTGAGAAATATGAAATATAGGGGTGCAGCCTTAGGATAAGGGATCAGTCATTTAGAACTGAGATGAGAAGACATTTCTTCATTCAAATGTTTGTGGAGGGTATGGGAAGTGTGAGTTGAAGGTTCGCTGGATCAATAGATCCTGCGTGCCCCTGCTTCGCTGAATGTTCATATCATCCTCCTCAAAGTCCTCACCCTGTGCCAGCCCAGGCTGATCCTCAGATACATCAAAGGAATCTTCCTCTCCAGCCTTTGGTGTTGCCTCACTCTCCTCAGCCTCCACTGGGTCTCCCCCTTGCCGCAAATACGTGCGACTGATTTTGAGATCCCCCAACTGAGACCGGAAATGAACTGGAGCTGTAAAAGTTGAGGGCCATTGTGACTCCCAATGCCTCTGGCATAGGGTGACTGCAAACACAGTTGGAGGCAATTTCAGAACCTCTTGCAAAAAGATATCAGTGTTTCTGGAGAGATGTAGCATCCTGTGGCATGGGACCTCAGACATCTGGAGGTAGTTGATGTGCTCACTGCCTGTATAATCTAGCCACTGGGTAGTGGTATCTCTGGCATCTCCTCCCATCTGCGCCTACCTGCTGGCTCTGCACCAAATGACCTGTGCCTCTCCTCTTGCAGGCCTCTGCCCGGGATGCTGCCTATGCTCACTTGGCCTCTTCTCCCTCCTGCCCATCACTTCCTCTTCAGAGAAAGTCTCACCAGCAGAGTACACTATCCCCCTTGGAGCAGATGCAGAAGACCAGTGCCTTGAAAATGATGGACCATTATCCTCCAATCCTCGGAAAAACCTTCAGGGAAGTCCTGAAATGCTGAAAGTCATGCCTCAAACGCAAAACAATAACTAGGAAACTCAAGTTAACTTCTGTACTCGCACAGCTACAAACTCTGTATCACAGAGAAACTCACTGCCTTTTATCCCACCCTTGGATGAGGAAATGCAAAAATGTAATGGGCAGTCATTCATTTCCCCTGTGTGACAAGCTAAAAATAACATTGTGAAGGTAAAGCTGCTATCTAGTGGACTTTTAATGGCCTAATTGGTCTTTTAATTGTCGGTAGGCACACATCTAATTCACAAACGTGCCCACTGACCTTGAAATTGTACAAGTGTACAATGACATGAAGCATTCCTGGCATCTCCTCGCAACATTTAACACACTCCTGACTTGGGGACGCGCCAAGCTGAGACACTCAGATATATAAAATGGTGGCCATAGTTCTACATATTAAGAATATGTTTACAATATTGCTGCATCTAGCATACAACAAATATCATTCCAAAATGTTTTATTTCCAGCCTTATGACGTACATTTTCTGTAGAAACAGGCAATTTGTTGTTAGATTTTCCAACTTTTATGATGACGTTGCAGTCTCTGATAAACATTATGTGAATAAATGATTTATTTGACTTCAGTGCAGTTCTTCCAGAAATAATTTTGGATTGCTCGACCAGTAAATTTTTATATTGAGAAGGTGTTACATGTGTAATTAATGTAATAATAATAATATGTGATAATATGTAATAATAAAACCTTAGTGTTTGTGTAAGAAAACAAAGTTAGTCCACTCTATATGGGTTTGGTGAAGCAGAATGTCAAATCAAACAATTCATAATCCTCTCAGAGACAAGACAAAGAGAACCATTTTCACTTTAACAATTCTTTGTCTGTCCTCTTAGTTTATGAAATGAATTGCTGTGTTATTTAGTATTTATATTTTTGCATTGTGCAGAACACAGAAAACATTTACTGAGGCTGACTGGAGTTGGATGGGTTCGCTTATCATAAAATCAAAAGTCTGGCTCATATTAAAGTAATGTCTTTCTTGGTCATCTTATCAATTCATTTGGAAACAGCAGAACAAATGGGTCTGTTGCTAATAGAATACATAGCTTTCAGTGAATATTAATTTTGCTGCAGGGGCATTTTTAAAAAATCTAATGAGTAACCTCCACTTCAATTTCCCTTATTACTTATGACATTGCCATGCAAGATGGATTTTCACAAACATGTGCTCTCCTTTATTGCCCTAGTGATTTACATATGATGTACAGTCAACAAAGCAAGGTAGACATTTAGCTATTAGTAGGGCCTTTCATTCATGACAGATGTTTCTCATTCATTCATGTGGCCTGTAAGCCATGCATTAAATGTAGGTTTTTAATTTATACTCAAAGGCACAAAACATACATGGGCTCTACTCATTATGTTTCTGAGTATACCTATGATTGAGTACAAATAGCAGAAATGTTGTCATTTGCCAGGACTTTCAACTGCACCAAGATACATTGGGTGGAATCTAACCAAAAAAGGGCAAGGTGTCAGGATCTGACTGAAAACTGATGTGTTCCTTTCCAGAGAAACAGGCCTATTTTCTCTTCAGATCTTATGGCACTTTGTCAATAAAAAAAACAGGGTGGAATATTTTGTACCATCACTGTAGAATCATAGAATCCTACAGTGCAGAAGGAGGCCATTTGGCTCATTGAGTCTGCACTGACCACAAGCCCACCCAAGCCCTATCCCCATAACCCAGGCCTGCTAATCATATTTAAGTTATATTAAGCCCCACCCTCCCGCATACCTAATTTAGCTCCGCACCTCGTTCCGGCACGAAACTGACAGCGCCAGAAATCTGGCCCTGGGAGAGGTGCTCGGGTCTGGATGTCTCCAGTATGGATTGGGCTAACCTGGCCCTGCTGAAATCTCCTGGCTCGCTGCACTAATAAATTACTGCAGCAGGATGGGAGAATCACCTCCGGTATGTTTTATCTGTACAGCATGCAAGAAACAACACTTTTCACTGTATACCAATACATGTGACAACAATAAATCAAATCTAAAAGTTTGTGATCTCACTGACAGGATTCAGGATTTCCAAGTTTCTCTGGATCTTGAGCACCTGCCGCCATTCCTGCAGACAGAGAGCACGGACTCAAGATTCCCCCTAACATTCATTATCAATATCATTATTTTCAATGTGCAGGATTCAGTTATCATTGTGATAATCAAATTTCAAATAGAATTCTCAGTTTTTACATTTTCCTGCTGCCAGCTTTCTATTGATTTTAAAGACGAGTGTCAGCCAAGAGCTTCTACCGGATGGACTGTGCAGACAAGGATCACAGAACCAGAAGTTATTGAACTTGCATCTCTTCAGCTGCGCACATTGCTATAAATCCTCACACTGCTTCCCTGACATGAGGAGTGCTGTCACACAGAGTGTACCATATCTTCATTACCAAAATAAATTTGCTGATGAATGACTGGAGAACAGCGTAAACATTCCTGTTAACATGCACTTTGTACACAGTGCATGAATCTCACACGTTCCAAAGTAGCATATAAGGCCATTGTGCCAGAAACCAGTGTCTTACAAGCACAGTATCAATTCATTTTAGAATTTCAGGGAAAAAGGCGAAGAGGAATGAAGAAGGTATCTGAAGGATCTCAAGGTATTTGAAGTCACCTCCACAGTCAAAAGAAGACTGTAGTTATTACCTGGCAATAGCTGAAATATACTGGGCCTGAAATGGGCAGAAAAGCATGGAAAAGTTGGGTGTGAGGCCATTAACGTGATCTGCGCCTGCATCCGCGCAGATTGCCACTTTACCGAAACCTAGGAATGGCGGCGATCCGCTTCACACCCAAAACAGGCATGACGGTGATTTAAATGTATTTGCATGTTAACTGGTGCTTACTGCAGCAGAGCCCATAACTTCATGATCTATGCCATGTCACTGACCATTTAATATAATTTACTACTGCTTTCCTAAAGTACAAGGGGTCATTTAAGCCTATAGGCCCAAAACAGTAGCCTACATGAAGGAAAATGAGTTTTTCTACATCTGTATGGAGTTGATGAGTGATTACAGCAACAACGACATCATCTGGTATTTATCTAGTGCCTGTAGCATAATGAAACTTTCCAAAGGGTTTCACATCAGATAAAGTATGACATATTAGGAAATTACTTGGGTCAGTTTTCTGTCTCTGCTCGCCGTGGGAATCGACAGACAATGTGACGGACCATTGAAAGGTCTGTTGCCCTCAGGTGGGAGTTTCCGGTCTTGGGACAGGCCGGACTAGAAAATCCTACCCACTAGATCAGATAACCAAATAGTTTGCTCAAAGGAGCATATTTTAAGGAGCATTTTAAAGGAGGAAAGTGACTCAAAGTTGGCGGGAGGGAAATCCAGAGCTTGGACTTAGGCAACATTATGTATGTTTGGCTGAGAGCCCAGACATTTGGCAGACTGGCACACCATGTGAAGAAACTTTGATTGATCAACAGATCAAGCCCTCCGATCTCTGCTGTCAATTTCACAATGTTTCTTGCCATAAATCAAGTGGTTTCAAGTTTGTGGTTTTTGAAACTCCAAAAGGCCTGGATGATTGATACTTCCTTTAACTTGCCATCCATACATTTTTCCCATAACAAAAAATGATCGATGGATTACATTTTTGAATTTTTAAGAAGTGCATCCCACTTTACACTGTGGTGTTAATTGGTTCTAGAAAGTGTATAGTGGGTGAATGGAGCTGGAACTGGCAGAACCTGGCAAAGTGGGCATGAGGGTCCTTAAAGGATGAGTGAAAGAGCAGAAACTGACTTGGGGCCGTAGAGAGGCCAGAGTGGGTAGGTGGAAGGGTAGAGCTTGGCATGGGGGGACAGAAAAACATAGAGGATGGATAGAATGGGAGGGCTAGACAGAGGGAATGAGTGGCTTGTGTCTAACGGTGGAAGTGGAGAGCTTGGCATCAGAGCATGAGGGGACATGGGGTGGGAGGGAGGGCAGAGCCTGGCATTGGGGACATGAAAGATTATAGGGGTGGTTGAAAGGGTAGAGTCTGGCATGGAGGGAATAAAAGGTCAGAAGGGGTGCATCTGAGGAATGAGGTGGCATGAATGGGGCATGTTTGGAGGGTGAAGGGGGTATGGGATAAGGGCAGGAGAGCCTTTTGTGTTTTTATTTCATTCAGACAGAGTCTTTTAAACAGATTGCCTCCTCATTCAGAAGCCCCTGTGAATGCCTCCACACTTCTCCCTGACCCCAGCTCGCACATAGCCTCCAGCAATATAGATGCTGCAACGGTGGGCACTTCCTTCAAGGTGAGCGGGCTGAGCCAGGAATTTTGCTGACTCTCCCTATCCATGCTTGAGGATGAACTTTCAGGCTGGAAGGAATTTGAAGGAGTTTGGCAACAACATGGTACAAGTCTTTACACAGAACTTACAAAGAAATATTGGAGCCCAATATTTTAAGCATGGAATGGGAGAATTGCTCCAGCAACACATTTATGGAACCAAATATGATGCAGAGCTGGATTACTGATGTCTCCTCTTCCATTGCAGCACATGCAGCAACCATACAATGTTTGAACACTGCCATCAAGATGCCGGTGTTCTAAGGTGTTTCCAGGGTTTAACAGCACACCAGCATTCCGTTCTCAAACAGATTACTAGGATTGTTGAGGTGGTACTTGTGGATAGTGGAAGTAGTTCCAAGGAGCACAAACCTGCCGTCCTCTCTCCAGATTATATCATTTGTGCTTGCACCACTGCCACTCTTCCAGAGCCATTGTTGTTGCCTGTCAACTAGCCAACACAAACTGCTGCCACTTATGCCAAGACTGAAGCTGAAGCTTCTTGGTCTAGAACTGTTCAAGGTTGACATTCATGGTCATTCCTAGTCTCCTCAATTAGAGGTTAGCAACCTTCCACCAGTGGCTCCTTGTAGGACTGCTAGGACAAGTAAAGGTACACAGAAGACAAGTACCAAGATATGGACAAGGATGATTAGTTTAGTTTTGATCTAATGTATAAATTTGCATCAGAATGTGTGCTTGGTATTGGCTTTCACTTTGCATTGTGGACAAGATGATGATGATGTTGAGTGACAGAGGAAAGGTAAAAAGTGTGGGACTGTTGATACATGGAGAATTGGGGCTAACATTACCAGTATCACTGTTAAATCGTCGATATTAACGTAGAAAATAGGTGAAGAAGTAGGCCATTCGGCTCTTCGAACCTGCACCACCATTCAATATGATCCTGGTTCATCATGCACTTTCACTTTCCCATTCCCGCTTTCTCCCCATGCCCCTTGATCCCTTTAACCGCAAGGGCCACTTCCAGCTCCCTCTTGAACATTGATGTGTAATTATTCTCACACAGCCTGGGCAGAAAGGAGTTGTCTAGGTTGCAGCCTCCTTTCCTTTTCCTCCACTTCTGCTCCTCCTCTACTTCGTTGTGCTCCTACTCCTCAACTTCTTGGCTGATAGGTGATGGAATAATGACCTTAAGGTTGTACGAGTGGAGTCTGGTACGTGGTCTGGTACATACAGGGTTAACTTGGGGCAGAGTACAGGACCACCCACAGTGATGTAAGAAGGCACATGACCCAGAGCCATTAGTAGTCTAGAGATGGATAGAGATATGTAAAGACCTTGACTGGAGTTAGCTCCATACCCGTTCCAGCTACTCTATATATGTATACAGCTATGAGTTATTAATGAAGACTTGCAGTTAATATACTTATGATTACATAGAAACATAGAAAAACTATAGCACAATACAGGTCCTTCGGCCCACAAAGTTGTGCCAAACATGTCCCTACTTTAGAGATTACTAGGCTTACCTATAACCCTCTATCTTACTAAGTTCCATGTACTTATCTAAAAGCGTCTTAAAAGACCCTATTGAATCCGCCTCCACCACTGTTGCCGGCAGCCCATTCCACACACCCACCACTCTCTGAGTAAAAAACTTACCCCTGACATCTCCTCTGTACCTACTCCCCAGCACCTTAAACCTATGTCCTCTTGTGGCAACGATTTCAGCCCTGGGAAAAAGGCTACATGGTGTTCAAAGCAGGATTCCTCATGGTGGCAGCATCTGGATCAAAAACTCTGATCCACACAAGAATACAGATAAAGGACATCTTTGACTGAAAGATACTTCCAACTGAGTCTACAGATGCAGAGAAAATCCATCAGCAAGAAAAACTCTGGAGACAGAAGCCTGGAAGCAAAAAGATAGAAGTTTCTTTTTAATAATGAGAATTTTCAACTTTATATTCAGTACGATACACAACAAATTCCCAAGATCCAGCACAGTACAGAACAATCATTACTTCAATATATACATGGAGGAGACCAGCATAGATCAATGCAAATAATTCAAAGAATTAGACATCATAATTCCTGCCATTGTGGTCCGTGTCTTGTTTTGTACGGATATTGAATGGAGAACAAAAAACAAGTGTGGGGAATTGAAACAACAGGGTGAGGCCATTAAACATGGCACTATGGTGCACACCCATTCACAGGGCAAAAAAATTGAAATTCAAAACTCAAAGACATATCAACCATGCTTGGACATTAACCACCACATACCTCCCCCACATTCCCACCAGCCAAAAGGGTCAACAGCAAAGAAATCCAGTCCACTCCAGGATATTTAGGCTGTTTGCATCACAAGAGGATAAACATAGTATTTCTTAGACTCAGAATAACTTACAAAAGACAAAGGAAAACAGAATACTTCTAATGGGGCTTTCCTCTCCTAAAATGAGGAGTTATGACCATATCTACCATATCTTTTATGGGCGGCATGGTGGCACAGTTGTTAGCACTGCTGTCTCACTGCTCCAGGGACCTGGGTTCGATCCCTGGCTTGGGCCACTGTCTGCATGGAGTTTGCACGTTCTCCTCGTATCTGCAAGGATTTCCTCTGGCTGCTCCAATTTCCTCCCACACACCAAAGATGTGTGGCTTGGGTGGATTGGCCATGCTAAATTGTCCCTTGGTGTCCCAGGATGACAGGTTAGAAGGATAAGTGGGGCAAATAGGTGAGATTACTGGGTTAGGGACAAGGTGGGATTATTGTTGGACTTGATAAGCTCAGTGTCCTCCTTCTGCACTGTAGGAATTCTATGATCTATCCATCCACCCACCATCCAGTGTGGCATTAATTATCTTTTCTATAACTCAAGTGAAGGGTACTACTTCTGTGCAAATGCAAGGATTACAACATTTTATAAACAATTAAATATGTATCGTGCATCCCTCAAGACACACAATGCACTTGAAGTGCCCCTATAATAGAAAAGAAAGAAGCGTGTCCCCGGCCAGAGAACCATAGCCCCTCCACCGGAGCACACCAGTAGAAGAGCCATCAGCAAGGATATAAAAGAAAGTGATCTTGAATTTACAGGATAACAGATAGGGGAAAGAAAAAAAAAATCCCAAACCTCAGTGCTCAACACATGCTCTTATCAGAATAAAATACAACATCACATAATCAGAAATAAGATCACAAAGAAACAAAATTCAGGATTAACATTGAACTGCATTACAACACTTCCACAGAATTAGAAACGGCCAAAGCCATGAATGGATCATTAAGGACTAACCAGAACTTAAGACTCTCAGCCCTCAAATCAAGATTGTTAAAGAATGGTAGCCAGTTCAGCCAGTTCTCAAAATCAGCTGGGGTGGCACAGTGATTAGTACTGCTGCCTCACAGCTCCAGGAACTTGGGTCTGATTCCCAACTTGGGTCACAGTCTGTGCAGTTTGCACATTCTCCCCGTGTCTGCATGGATTTCTTCCGGGTGCCCTGGTTTCCTCCTACACATGTGGAGATGCCGGCGTTGGACTGGAGTAATCACAGTAAGAAGTCTCACAACACCAGGTTAAAGCCCAACAGGTTTATTTGGTAGCAAACGCCACTAGCTTTCAAAGTGCTGCTCCTTCGTCAGGTGAGTGGGAGTTCTGTTCACAAACAGGGCATATAAAGACATAAACACAATTTACAGAATAATGATTGGAATGTGAGTCTTTACAGCTAATCAAGTCTTAAAGATACAGACAATGTGAGTGGAGGGAGCAGTAAGCACAGGTTAAAGAGATGTCTCCAGACAGGACAGCTAGTGAGATTTTGCGAGTCCAGGCAAGTTGTGGGGGTTACAGATAGTGTGACATGCCCGTCACCACTGAAGTGCTCCCCAACAGAAAAAGAACAGCCTGGTGATTGTCGAGCGGTGTTCATTCATCTGTTGTCGTCGCAGCTGCATGGCTATTCTGTGTGTCTGGATAAAGAACTGGTTGTTGAAGGTGAAGACATTGTGGCCCAGGATGAAGCTGATGAGTTGTAAATTGCATCTGGAAACTGGCAGTTGTTGGTGTTGAGTACTGAGGCAGTTGCATTGTCGTGGACGATGGCATTGCTGCAACTGCCTCAGAATTCATCGCTGACAACTGCCAGTTTCCAGATGCAATTTTACAACTCATCTGCTTCACTGTCCCTTGGTGTCCCGGGATGTGCAGTTTAGGGGGATTAGCAGGATACGTATGTGGGGTGATGTGATTAAAGCCTGGTTGGGGTTGTTGTCGGTGCAGACTCGATGGGCCAAATGGCCGCCTTCTGCACTATAGGATTTCTATGGTTTCTTTCTTTCTATGAATTCATCACAGCTCTTCTATGTCCCTCAAGTTGGATAGAATGTTTGATACACATTCAGCAGGATTTCCAAGATCAAAGTTGAGCTTCCACCAAGGAAATCTCCTTCTCGACCAAAAGGGTTATCATTTCCGCACCTTCCATTCTCCGTAGGATGTCTCACAGTTTGTCATGGTGAACACCCACAACATCTGCTGGGGAGCAGAATATGACTTACACAGTTTTGCTCATAGAAGCAATCTTCAGCTTGGTGCCAACTGCACCTCCTGAGCATGGGCCTGCTCACCAGCAACGCTGCCACTCTGAACTGGGGCCCCACCCATGTCAGCTCTGACCACATCACACAAACGAGGATTTCTTTGACTTAATTCAGTTCCCCACAGTCAAGAAAGTTAACTAGGATCTTTCACAAACATTGTACAGGTTATATATAATACCAGAATCAGCTAGTTCCAGGCCATGCATTAGGATAAAAGAAAGGATTAAAAGATGAGTAGCGCCAGAGCTCATGAAAGCACAGCTGCTCCTGCACTCAGATCACATGAACCACAAGAAGGTAGAAGCTTAACTCCAACATAAAACTCCTGTGGGTATACAGCTTCAGCAAGCAGAGCTCACAAGGGCAAGATTTACTATTTTAAATTCCAGGCCAGAAAGTCCTGAGAAACTGCTTTCAATTAATTCAGTCAGAAGTGCCATTTGAAAAAAACCCGTTACCAATCTCGATCCCCAACTTTGAGTCTCAACACATGGCTCCTGAATTTAGCAAAGAAAAGCAAAATTAAGTCAAAGAATCCTTACTTTGCAGAAGGTAACTCATCGAGTTTGCACCAACTCTCCAAAAGACCATCTTACCCAGGCCCAACCCAGTCCTATTCCAGTAACCCTGCGCATATACCATGGCTAATCCACCTAATTTACACATCTTTGGACTGTGGAAAGAAACTGGAGCACCCAAAGGAAACCCAAGTGGACACGCGGCAAACATGCAAACTCCACACAGACAGTCAGCCAAGGCCAGAATTGAACCTGAGTCCCACGTTGTGAGGCAGCAATGGTTGCCACTATGCTGCCCCAATCCAAAAATTGTCAGATTAGGTTGATTGGTCATGCTAAATTACCCCTTAATGTCAGGGGGATTAGCAAGATATATACATGGGTTTATGGGGATATGGTTTGGATGGGATTGTTGTCAGTGCAGGCTCGATGGGCTGAATGGCCTCCTTCTACAGGGATTCTATGATTCTGTAATCAATAATTAATGGTGTCCACTTTGGGTATCTTGCAACCATCTGATTTCCTATACTGAGAACCTCTGGTTCTTTTCTGCGCATCCCAACTCGCAATGCTCTGCTGATGATTAAATTAAGTTGGCAGCCAATCAACCCATGCAGTCATTGAGGACCCTTTTCTTCAGGCAGATTTGCACTGCCACCATTTTGAAAAGCCCAACAAGCATTTAGCAGTGAATGGTGTCATCAGGTGGGATTTTACAACTTCGCTCATCCCGAAACTGTAAAATCCCGCTCGAGGTCAATAGACCTTTCCATCATCCGCCCCTCACCCGTTCTGATTTCCGGGGCAGGGTGGTAAAATTCCAGCCACCATCTTTGAAGCCTGTAACCTCTTAAAGCCACACCCACACTTCTTAAAATCTTCAAAATGGATCACAATACCAGCTCTAATGGGATTCGCCCATGGTCCAGCCCAGTCACAGAATTGGAGTCTTTGGAGGAAAAGATTTTTAAGATATTGGTCAAAATAAAAATTGAGAAGCAGAACAAATCAATGCAATTCTTTATTTGATTGGGCCCATTGCAGATGACATCACTGCATGACCATCTGTCAATGAGTCATCTACCAAATTTGATGATGTTTTGAAATCCTCCAACATTTATTTCAACTCAAGAGCCAACAAAATATTGAAGCCAAATTTAGTAAGAGAGTCCGACTGCCTGGGGAGCCTTTTGAAGAAAATGAATAATGTTGACAGGCTGGCAGAGGAATGTGAATATGGAGATTTAAGTCTGAGCTCATCCATGACATAATTGTGATGGGTGTTGCAGATAATTCATCCTCTGACCTCCTCCAAGCCAAAGATGATATCCTAGACAAAGCAATCCAGCTTGTTGGACTGTCTAAGTTACATGAACAACACAGGACCACCCTAAGGGAGAACATAACTTGGAGCAGTAATCAACATTTGGGCCATCACATCACATCATATCACAGAAAGGCAGGGACCACTCAAGTCAAGGAAAACAGTTCCTGAACCATCCAACAAAGTGACTTTTAAAGTGCTATGACGCAAAGCACACATCATAGGAAAAATTAGCGTCGAATCAGGATGATGGTCATCAAGACGCAAAATGTTGGCTCTACTCTTTCTCCGCAGACGCTGTCAGACCTGCTGAGATTTTCCAGCATTTCCTGTTTTTTGTCCCTTTTACTTGAGGTACATGGCAGACTTGACATGAGATGCATGCAAATCATCCATTGGCATTGTGGAGATTGTCACGTTTTGAGTGACAAAGAGAACAATCCTTTCCCTCCTCTTTTTTGCAACAGGCATGGTTAAGAATTTTCCATTACCCAGGACATTTAACAGTCAAATGCTTTCCCTTCTGTTGTAGGCAGCATATTGCAATTTGTATTGCTGCTGGAATTCTTCAAGTCAGCACTGGTTATTAACCAGATGCATATGTTAGATTAGTCACCCCGATGTGCTTGTGGAACTTGTATACATTTGATAAATTATGCAAATTCTAAATATCATAATTACATATTTATCTGAGTAGTTGTATTATCTGTAATTTTCATGGGAACAGAGCCTTCACAACCACGTTAATTAAGTAAAAAAAATCTATAATACTGCTTAGTACAAAAATGCTGACCAGCTAATAAATTCCTCATGGTGTTTTGAAGAGCAAATAGCAATGTCTTTTGATTTTAAAAAAGTCTACTTTGAAAAGTGGCATCTAGAGTGACTTAATGAGGTAAGCTATGAATAGTCAGTGTCATATATCATGGAGCCTAATGGTCAGCTGCTAAATGTAGTCAACTAACTTTAAAAATAATGCCCGCTAAAAATGGATAGTATCACTGGTGTGGCCTCCAGTTTGAATGCAGCTATTGAGGCTCTTTCCCACTATATCTGTATATAATACAATATTTTGCATTTAAAAATAAATTTTTACACTTGGTACCTTGAGGGGTTGGTGTGTAACTGAACTATAGGGACTAGGCGGGGGTTAGCTTCTAGCAAGGTCAAGCTAATTAGCCGCTTTCCGTCAGGGCAAAGGTAGAGTGGAAGTGTACTCCAGCATGGAATCAAACATTTCTGAAGAGGAAATGGGAGAATATTGTTGGAAGAAAAAAAATTGCTCCAACAGCCTAGCCCTATGTATTATCCAGTTACAAAGAAAGGTCATAAATGACATAAATAAATGTGCTCCTGTTTGATGAATCCTAAATCTGTAGTGCAGTGTTTTGAAATACCACTATTTGAGACCAATGCAATAATGCAGCATTGCTTACATTGCTTGTGTCAAATGAATAATTACAGAAATCCTAGTTCCTGAAGAAATCTATAGCCAACCTCTTACTTACTAACCAACCATAAATCAGATGAAATGACCAGGTCATTGTGTTCTGTTGTTTTTAGATTGCCTTGCAGATGGAACCCAGAAGGCAGAAGTCTCCTGGTGGACCTCCAGCTGTTTCGGATCATTCAGCTGTTTCCAAGGCAACATCACCATCATTCATGGAAGTTATGGAAGTGAGTGAATACATGTTATAATTCAGTTCATATTGTTGGAGAAAAAAAGTGCTAATTACGTTTTGCTGAACTAGTTTACAGGATCTGTGCTGAAACATTCTTTAATAAAGAGGAGCAATATACATATATATTTACTTCAAAGTACTTGTGTATTAAAAAAAAGAAATATAATTAGTTACTCAAAGGAAGCGTGTCATTCACTGACTAGAGCAACTGTTGCCAAATCAGTAAAATATGGTTTAAATATTTCTCCTTACTTTATCTGGGTTTATACAGTAAATGTGCTTTCTGTTACCAAACCTCTTGGGAATCTGAGTGAATCGGACTTTCTGACCAATAATTAAACGGATACTTTGTGATTGTGAAGCACAAGCTGTTTATTTTCTGAGGTTTGAAAGAAGATATCAATCAATCTTTTCTCTTCAGACTATGAATTCATTTTTTGAAAATATCATTTATCCTACCATGTGCAGTAAATTAAAGAAAGCTGTGGTTTTCTCACAGCGTTATTGTTCGAATATAACTTACCCTGTTTCCTGTAAGCGTTCTCAGTAAAATGCTAAGCAGTTTTGAGACTAGTTACAAAAGTTACTTTATTCCTTTCTAATTGTTTACAGACTGCAGATTTTACATTCATTTAACCATACCTCAGTGCTGCCTCATGGCAATGAGTTCACCAAGAGTTTGCACTAAAATCCGGAATCATTTATTCCTGTCCTGCACATATTCTGTGAGATAGCATTTAAATACAAAACCATTGGTTGGACAGCATGGAAGGAAATGTGAGACACACTTTAAAAAAAATATTGTTGAAGGTCGGTGATGTAAACCAGGAGTTGTCCTGAAATATACAACAGGGATAGGTACAAAAACAGTTTAATGACTTGACTCGCATTGCTAAGGTAAGATTGCTAATTCCTATTTTTATTATTCTCTGTATAATTCTACACTGCTTGTTGTCCCAGCATTCACAACATTTCTCTTCCCAGTCACCAGCTCTCACTCCAATTATTGTGGTACACCATTCCATCACCTTCCCATAGTGCCACATTCTGTAACTGCCACAGTCTCCATTTTCCTCTCTTCTCACATTTTTCCGCTATCACACAACTGCATAAATTTTCCACCAGGCATATACATCTTCAAAGCCATCTTCAAGCTGCCTTCTGTATGTTGAACCTTGGTACCATCATCTATTCTAAAATGGAAGTAGCTTCTTTTTGTATTTTGTCTCACTATCTTGTAACTGGTTGGGTTACTTGCCTCTGCATTACTTAGCGGCCTTGCAATTTTTCTTCTGAGGTGCACGTTGCTCTTGTCTGGCTTCAGTAAAGGTAAAATACTGCGGATGCTGGACTCTGAAACAAAAACAGAAAATGCTGGAAAATCTAGCAGGTCTGGCAGCATACGTGGAGAGAGGATAGAACCACCATTTGAGTCTGAATGACCCTTCGTCAGAGTTAAGAGAGGAGAAAATCAGATGAGATTTATATTATGAAGGGGGGGGGGGGGGGCGGTGCCTGTAATTGGACAAAGGAAATGAATTTTTTGTTATTTAAACTCCCCTAGCCTCTAATCTATCCCTGACCTTTTTTACTCCATCTGCCCTGCCCGTTTTTGCATCTCCAGCACGTGTGAAATGGTCACCTGCAGAAACTGGTGATCTGACTCAGACTCAGTGGGGGGGAAGTTCTCCAGCAGTCCTCTAAGTGCCAGATACCTGTGCTGTCACTGCCTCTGACTGTTAGGGGAACACATCCACGAGGTGTTCTCCAGAGAGTGAATCCCAGCCTAATCTGGATCTAGTACCTACCGAGGTGTATGACTCTGTGCTGGGGAGGGTGCAGGTGAAAGCAGTGACAGCCCCACATCGAGCGGGTCCTCAGGATCACCATCCAAGGTGTCCTTGGGGCTGGGGCTGAGGGACTGGCTATAGGTTTGACTCAGCCTGCTTCAGCTGGCGCATGGAAGAGAGAGAAGATACAATCTGTCCCTGAGTAGGCAGAATCCAACATTACATTTAATTCACTGTGAAGGTCATGATGTGTTTGCCTAATGGAGGGTCTATGTGCACTACTTTGCTGGGGGAGACTGATCCCGCCTTCACTACAGGAGCAATCCCTGATCTCCCTGTAAGCTCCACTGCTTCCTCCTGGAAGGGATTCAGCTTCTGTGTCTTGAGGGTTCCTTCCTCCGGTCAGGGATTTCTGTTGAAGTTAGACTTTCTCTGGCGAAGTGAATGAGCTTATTCATCCTCATCCTGCACTGTAGCACATGTGTGTCACAGGTATAGACCTTCCTGACAACCAGGCCGGCAGGGTCAGGCAGGATACCCTCCTGCTTCCATCCGTTGGGAAGTGGACAGCTTGCCATTTGCTGATGGCTTGAAGTACAGTTACCAGGGCTTTGAATTGAGGCACAGAGGCCTTGCTTCTTTTGGAGGACAGAGTGAATATGTGTTTGGCTGCTGCTTAAATATGGCACTGGAGGATTGGACCCCATGAGGTAAAATGGGTGGACGAATCAGCGTCTGCTACAGCACATGATGCATTACTAATCAGCTTTCGAGTGGAAGGTCGGGTGTGAGAACCTCCTGCTGATCAGTGGGAAACTCACCGGCATTCTTGCTCACCTCTACACTTAGGAAATCCTGCCCCACATTGAGTCTGTAAACTCTCCTTTGGAACTGCCTGGTTGGATTATGCCTTGAATACTGTGAGAAGTTCTTGTCCCACATCTTAGGAAGAATAGATTGGTTTTGGAGGAAGTGCAGCATAGATTTACTAGAATTACCCCTGGACTCCAAGAACTAAATTACAAGGAGAGATTGCACACACTATGGTTAAATGCTCTTAATTTATAAGTGATCTGACAGAAATTTTCATGATATTAGGGGAAACAGAGGGGTCTTGTGGCACAGTGGTACTGTCCCTGCCTCTGAACCAAAAGCTCTGAGTTCAAGTCCCATTCCAGAGCTTTGGAAGGTGCACTCATGACTTGGCCAAGTAGGTGGATTGTCAGCCTGTAAACCCTTCCAAAGTGCCTGATGGTAGGTGTTAGAAGTGGGAGAGTTTCCTCGTCAGCCATGCTGCTGAAGGCAATGACAAACCACTACAGTACTTTACCAAGCAGAATTATGGATCGATCCAATGAAAGATTGTTGTTGTCAATGCCCTCTTTGGGCATAGTAACTGAACCGGAGGAGGAATGGATAGACAGCATAAGTTCTTACTAGTTTAAGAGTTCAGGACTTGGGTGTAATGTAAGATTAAATCTTTAAGGAGTGAAATTATGAAACACTTCTACACGCAGGATGTAAAAGTTTGGAACTCTCTTCCTCAAATGGGAATTAATATCTGATCAATTCCTAGTTTCAAATCTGTGATTGATAGATTTTTGTAACCCATAGATATTGGAATAGAAACAAAGATAGGTATATGGATTTGTGTTGCAGACCAACTACGGTCTCATTGAATGGCAGAACATGATTGAGAGGCTGAATGACTGACTCATGTCCTATATTTCTCTGACATTCTGGCTATAGCAAAAGATTAATTTTTATATACCCAGAAACGTTAGTGCATTGGGCAGTCTGCCAGCAAGCTTGCACTAAATGGAGGAGTCCAGCTCCAACTTGTGAAGGTCTTGCTGAACATGGCGTTGAGATCATGCAATCAACAATTGAGTGAGCAGTGAGCTCTATGAACTCTGCAGAGGAGTCCACAATAATGGAATTTTGGCTGACGCTGTTAGCAGCTTCATTGAGAACTCACACTACTCGTGACTCTAATGTTTTTAGCATCTCCTCAGGTGCTAAGAAGTGTGAAAAGCATGAATAGGTGCTTCCAGAGAACATTCCAGCAGTTATTCAGTTCCCACTCAGCAGTCAGAGTGTAATGGCAACACGACGGGGGCTGGAGGAGATTTTTATTTTATTGATGTTGGCCTTTATATCTTAGTTTCTTAAGAAGCCTAATGACTTATGAAATAAGAGTATCCTTGTGAAGAAATCATCTGTTATGGGCAGAGAAGTAGAAATAAAATGAAACCCCTGATTCCCTGCCCTCTGTCAGTGATCAGTGTAGTTTTTCTGGAAAGATAGATATGTATGTTTCTAAGCCTTGTCTAGTGTACAGTCAGCTTAAACAGATGGTAGCAGACTTTTATGGGTTTTCAAATAAAGAAAATCATTCATTCACATTCTCATCCTGAAAAGCCTCATCATTCACGTAACACAGACTCAAGAAATATACAATTCATGAAGAAGATGCGCTTCTACAAGTATTAAACCAAAAAAATGTGAACAGTTCATATGTTTAGCATGTTGGAGGAGATCAGTCAGAGTCATCTTTTTCCACTCTTGAATTATAGTTTAGATTAGTCCAAGTAACTGGAGTCAAATATCAGGATTGCTAGAGGGTTTCTTCAAAGAGCTGGCTTCTCAGCAGATCATGAGGTAAGTTCCTTTAGCTTCTTTATCAAGAGGTCAAATTTCTTTACAAATTTCACTTGGAGTTCTGGAATCAGTTTGGAAGACTTTATAGCCTCATAGATATTAAAAGGAAAAGATGGCAATGCCTGTTCTGCAGCTGTTGTCTTTTAAGTGTATTTCCATAGGCTGCAAAGATCACTTCTGAGTCTTTAGGTAGAGCTCATTAACTCAAGCCAGATTTGATCACATGACCAATACTGACACTTCCTATCCAGCATGGTTTGGAAGCCTGAAGACATCACTACATATTGGGAGATAGATGGTGATCTTTCATAATTAACTTGTGGATAACTGGTCTCATATGATTACTTTTGTTAACATGAAAATCTGGAAACAGAGTATATGCAAAGTGAGGAGCCTACGTCAGCTTCAGGACTCTTCAGTACCATTTTTCAATGGGAAATCAATATCAAAGATCGGTACAAAACAAAGGTAAGTTACTTACCATAATCTCCAAATCAAACACACGGGTGCTGAATTCCTCAGCCTCCTGGCTCCATATCTCCCTGTTCACTCCCATCTCAACCACCAAGCTCCCTCCCATCACCAGTTCCTCCACCCTTACCCATCTGCCTGACTATGGGGAGCCTGTGGATGTGGTATATCTGGATTTCCAGAGGCATTTGACAAGGTGCTGCACCAAAGATTGCTACATAAGATAAAGGTGCACGGTGTAACAGGTAATGTATTAGCATCAATAGAGGATTGGTTAGCTTACAGAAAGCAAGGAGTGGAGGTAAATGGATGTTTTTTTGGTTGGCGATCAGTGACTAATGGTGAGCCTCAGGGATCAGTGTTGGGGCCTCAATTGTTTACGATTTACATAGATGATTTGGAGTTGGGGACCAAGTGTATTTTGTCAAAATGCCCAGATGACACTGAGATGTGCAGCAGAGCAAAGTGTGCAGAGGATATTGAAAGTTTGCAAAGGGTTATAGAGTGTTTAAGTGAGTGGGTGCCGGTCTGGCAGATGGAGTACAATGTTGTAAATTTGAGGTCATCTATTTTGGTACAAATAACAACAAAATGGATTATTATTTAAATTGCAAAGAAAAATTGCAGCATGCTGATGTGCAGAGGGATCTGGGTTCCTTGTGCAAGAATCACAAAAAATTGGTTTGCAGGTGTAGCAGGTAATTAAGAAGGCAACTGGAATTTTGTTTTTCATTGCTCGAGGGATGGAGTTTAAAGACAGCAAGGTTATGTTGCAGCTATATAAGATGCTGGTGAGGTCACACCTAGAGTACTGTGTACAGTTTTGGTCTCCTTACTTGAGAAAGGATATACTGGCACTGGAGTGGGTGCAGAGGAGATTCACAAGTTTGATTCTGGAGTTGAGAGGGTTGGCTTATGAGGAGAGACTGAGTAGACTGGGGCTATACTCATTGGAATTCAGGAGAATGAGGGGAGATCTTATAGAAACATATAAGATTATGAAGGGAATATATAAGCTAGAAGCAGGGAAGTTGTTTCCACTGACAGGTGAAACTAGAACTAGGAGGCATAGCCTCAAACTAAGAGGAAGCAGATTTAGGACTGAGTTGAGGAGGAACTTCTTCACACAAAGGGTTGTGAATCTATGGAATTCCCTGCCCAGTGAAGCAGTTGAGGTTACCGCATTGAATGTTTTTAAGGAAGGATAGATAAATTTTTGAACAGGAAAGGAATTAAGGGTTATGGTGAGCGGACAGATAAGCGGAGCTGAGTCCTCGAAAAGATCAGCCATGATCTTATTGAATAGCAGAGCAGACTCGAGAGGCCAGATGGCCTACTCCTGCTCCAAGTTCTTATGTTATCCCAGACCTGTTCATTTTTCTGTCCCCTCATCTTGAGGCTGATTTTCTACCTAACAAATAATCTTTTCACCAGTTACCAATCATTGCCCTTGCCTATGGGCTGTTGCAGTGTTAGTAGGTACCTAAACTTCCAGCAGCTTAGCTCTGCGGTTTCCTCCTGTAGTACACTCTCCCTGTGAATGATGTCCAAGGTCCAATGTCCAGGGATCCTCTAACCTTATTACTTGTGTGCAGCTTAATTAAAAAAGGGAACTCTCAAATTTCTTGCTATCTGTCTTTTGGGAGTAAAGGAGTTCCAGGGAGAGTATTAATAATTACAGAGGACCTTCTGAAACAAGTCAGAATACCATTGTGTTACGTTTACATTGCTGTGAAAGAAAGACATAATTTCATGCCTTTAAGACACTTTTGACATTATTCATGCACAAGTATTTCTAGCAATGTGGCTCATTGATCTCAAAGAAATCTGTGAGATTACATTAACTTTAATCAATTGCGGGTTAAATGTTATCTCAGGACAACTGAGGGTTGAGAACAAACATACCAACAGGATTATTATCGCAAATCACACTAGGGAGGCTGATACATTGTACTGTACACAAGAATAAGTACTGGGATTATAGGGCTGCTAATATCAATCCTCACTTAATTATTACCCGAGTCAT
Source organism: Carcharhinus amblyrhynchos (assembly GCF_965287045.1). Taxonomy (NCBI): domain Eukaryota; kingdom Metazoa; phylum Chordata; class Chondrichthyes; order Carcharhiniformes; family Carcharhinidae; genus Carcharhinus; species Carcharhinus amblyrhynchos. Next base: position 59,863,628 of record NC_137334.1, read on the forward strand.
TCTCTACATAGTACATCAGTGAGCTATTCCTGAGATTCTGTGCTGAGATGTATTTTTTTGTGGCTTTTATGGTTAAAGATAATTTCAAGAAGCTTTAATTCATCAGGAGTAGGGTGAATGAGAATTTTGCTGTGACACAAAACTGCACAAATGACCTTGCCGTTAAGAGTACATCCCTAAGTTAATAGCATCTGTTGGAACACGTTTCTATGGGAAGGTAAACTTCGAGAGATGTTATGGTTATGGGCAGTAGAAATGAGGAACAAGCTAAGAGGAGTCAAGGCTAGATGGATAAAAGTTCAAGATCCATCTAGTTTGACTTTTATCATCCTGATACAATAATAATGGAGTTGCTGGCTGTTCCCAGCATTCAGCCTCAATGTGCTGATTGATGACAGATCCAGGAATCAGATGAGAAATATCTCATAGCTGGAAATTTAAATTGGGGAAACATGGAACCAAAATCACCTTTTCCCTGCCAAGCGTGCTACACATGCCTATTGTCAGGATAATATTGGTGACATGAAAATATGAAGGAACTCTAAGGAATTGGAATATTTTCTGCTGGTTATAGATGGTAAAAACTGTGGGACAATTTGTGTTAATGGAACATGTGTCTTTGATATGTTGAAGAATTTAACAACACTACAGACAGATGTTTAGTTCAGGCAAGGAGTAACAATGCGGGGGAGGGGGCCAGCAGAACATGAATGAATTCACATCCATTCCTTTCCTTAATTTGCCTGGCCAAACTTTCTCTAAACTTCTTCATGCTCTCACCCTGAACTTGTATCTTTCTTCAGTTTCACTCTAGTCTCCCTTCATGCCAACCCCCAAACCTCCCACCCGTAACACCCACACCCGCCAACACCCTCTCCTGCCAACAGCCCTTGAAATTTACTTCTTTAGATAAACATTTTGAGTTCAACTTTCCATTCCAGAGATTAAGTCTGGTGGTGGAAGTGAAAGTCGGAACGACTTCCTCTGGAGCGCAGGGCAGCTAAACACTTGAGTTCTTACGCAAGTCAACTGATTAACAAAAAGCCACAAGGAGCATGTTGAATTTTGTGGTGGACAGGAAGGAATTGGCTCAGACAGCCATTCATTTTTACATCGGGTCCTTGACTCCTCCACACATCGCCCCACAACCCCCAGTCCAACCTCAGTCTCAGTCCTGTCCTGTGTCCAGCCTTGTGTGGCAGGCAGCTGATCTCTCTCAGTAATGAAAAGAAACCGAAATCAAAGTCAACTGACCTGAAAGTCCAAGAAGAAGTCAACCTCGCCAACTGCACACTGTGTATGTACAATGGTGAAACGGAATGCTCTAAATTCCCACTGGCAGGAGGCTTAATTTGGAGGGGGAACAAGATTGTAGTGTTTTGACCCTTTAATAAGCATTCATGAAATGCAAATGGATGTCTGGCATAACTCTGCAGGACAAACCCATGTTTAAACTGCCTTTAAAGTTGGGGAGAACAAGATTCCAAATTAACCTCCTGACTTTGGGAAACAGACTTTTGGCTTCCCACCAAATCTTGCATTTCCGCCTATTGGTATTCCCACTGTTGGAGTGACTGGAAAATTCTGCCCTTTGAACTCTGACATAATTGCTCCTGATATGGCCCAATGTTACATTTTGTAAAGTATTTTGGGATGTTTTACTATGTTAAAAGTACTATATAAATTTTGAGCTACTGTTGTTTTGGTGTGGGACCATTTCAATTTCCTTAGTACTGGCTCAGTTGCCAAACTGGGAAAATTCTTCCTATTGATGTGTTCTGTTCGTGTCGCCTTCCAACTTTTGAAGTCCATCATGTTTGGACAATATTCATCTCAAATTGCTTTTTGTGCCTTTTTTTGATAATAAACATATTTTAATATACCCGTATATGGCAATTTTGCAGGTCCACAGTTCTTATACTTTGCTTTACAAAAAACTAAATCAAAAAGCCGCAAACAAATAACTCACTCTGCCTGAAAGAAACCCTGGGGTCAAAAAGTAACCAGTCTGCTATTGACGTGGTTAAGACTTGGCATGTCATACAATAGATACAACTTGGAATGGAGCTTGACATCCCACTTCACAATCAACTTCTTCAGAAATCAATGTTCTTAATGATTTTCCTCATTGATAATCTCAGCTTGTCCTTGAATGGTACACGAATAATCCATCTTTACTTCAGGTGCCTAGTGGCAATTTTGAAACAGTGCACATACATTTTACGATCAAAGCAAATTACTGCAGATGCTGGAATCTGAAACAAAAACAGAAAATGCTGGAAAATCTCAGCAGGTCTGACAGCATCTGTGAAGAGAGAATAGAGCTCACGTTTCAAGTCTGGATGAGCCTTGGTCAGTGCTTGAAAAGTAACCACAAAAGTTTAAACCTAGAAGCGTTGCATTTGAAATACATGATAACTGATTTCAGGTTTTAGCTAAAATGCAATTACTTGATCTCATTTGACCACCAGAAGAAAACAAAGGAGGCTTTCTGTAATGTCCAGAGCAAAATATCTGCTGGGATGTTCACAGTCGCGGTTGTTTACTATGCATTGAGTACGTGATCATGCGGCTGATATAAATAAGCAAATATTTTTAGCTGTGAGATGTAGTAGCAGGTCAGTCCTGTGGATATCTTTTGAATTTTCAGCTAAGTTCAGACATGTAGTACTGAGATATTGCAGGATTTTGCAGTTAGTTTTAGTAAATTAGCATTTTTTCATTAATATATCTGTTAACATTGTGTATCAGTAATAAAATGCTTTATATGAATAATCCCCTAACTGCAGGAAACAAGAAACAGCTATGATATGTGACTCTTACATGTGGTTGTGCACTTGTTAACATGTCCAATGCAGTGTTATTCTGCTGACGTGAAGATGTGCCTGCATGTGATAGAGTGAATTTGAAGGGCAAGCAAGAAGTCAAAGAGAACGTTTAATTTGCTGGGTTGCCATGTGAATACCAAATTAATTGTTGCTCACTTCCCCTCTGGGTCAATGTTTTGGGAGTTGATGTTGTCATATTGAGTGAAGTGGGACAGGCTGGCTGGACTATTCTCAGTGTGGATTCTTTCATGATGGTTGTAGGCAGTACAAACAGATGCTTTCAGAATTACCATGAGGCATCCCCAATGAGTCTATTGAGGTGAAAGGATGGACACAGAGCATGCAAGTACCTGAAGGAGTCTTAGTTATGATGAGTAAATGTGCCACGTGACACAAAAGCATCTTTACTGAGATTGTAGGTAGGAGGTAGATGATGGTAGGAGGGAGTCAATGCAGATCTTTCTGAATTTAACAAGGTAATTTCCTGGACAACTGCTACCTCTAGTTAAAAAGAAATAGTGTGTACTTCTGGAGGAGCTGCAACAGAACATAGAGAACATTTTTTTGACAAGGGAATCCTTCAAAACTGAAACAAAAACATCAGTGGCTTGTTATCTGACTGTGGCCTGTTATATCCGTCAGGTCAAGAGAGGGAAAGAGGATGATGTTATCTGAACTGAGACAAAGTGACAAGTTAACTAAGAGGTGTCTATTTAAAAGAGAATAATGCTTCTACTTTTCAAAAACAAACTCACAATATGAAGTCACATTTAAACACAGCATTTCCTTGTAGCCCTGCAAATTGATTTGCTTCAACCACTTATCCAATTTGCTTTTGAAAAACATAATTGAATCTGCCTCTACCAATCTTTAAGGTAGTACATTCCAGATTATAATCATTTGCTCTACAAAAACATTTTACCGTATGTTGCCTTTGGTTCTTTGGTTCAGTATTTTAAACCTATATCCCCTGCTCCTCAATCTTTCAGCCAGTGAGAGCAGCTTCTTTATCTATTCAGCTTAGAGTAATAAAATGGCATTTTCTGTCCTCATAGAGCAAGGAATGCACAGTGCTGTTCAAATCACACAAGTGCTTCACACATGACGGAGTCAACTCTCACCACTGACATCTGAACCAAGCACCAGAAATAAATTTCAAAAAATAGACAATGATGTGGCAGATGAAGCATGGAACACTGGGAATGAAGGGGAAACAGCAGCTAGGGTTGCCAAGGAGCCAACAGGTAAAGAGAAGATGTCTACTATGACAGAGTAATTCTGTCCATATTGAAAGGAAGCTGCATGTGTGAGACTGGAAGATGATAGAGATTGACTAGAATGGAAATTATCTATTATGAAACTTGTGGCAACACCAATGGCATCTGCAGCTGTAATCTCAGTAGTGCACACACTGGACACAGCGAAAATATCTCTCTCAAATAATTTCACTACCTCATTTGATTTGATTTAGTATTGTCACATGTATTAGCCTAGTGAAAAGTATTGTTTCTTGCACACTATTCAGACAAAGCATACTGTTCATAGAGAGGAGATGTGAGAGTGCAGAATGTAGTGTTACATTCATAGTTAGGGTGTAGAGAAATATCAACTTAATACAGGGTAGGTCCATTCAGAAGTCTGATGGCAGCAGGGAGGAAGCCGTTCTTGAGTTCAGACCTCAGACTTTTGTATCTTTTTCCTGACAGAAGAAGGTGAAAGAGAGAATGTCGGGGATGCATGGGGTCCTTATTTATGCTTGCTGCTTTGCTGAGGCAGCAGAAAATGTAGACAAAGTCAATGATGGGAGACTGGTTGGGGGATGGATTGGACTACATTCACGACCTTTTGTAGTTTCTTGTAGCCTTGGATAGAGCAGGAGCCATTCCAAGCTGTGATACAACCAGAAAGAGTGCTTTCTATGGTGCATCTGTAAAAGTTGGTGAAAGTCGTAGCTGACAAATTTCCTTATTCTTCTGAGAAAGTAGAGTGGGCTTTCTTAACTATAGTGTAGGCATGGGCGGGACCAGGATCAAATGACTGGGTCCCAATTTGCAGCCGTTCTGTTTATTTTTCCTGCCAGCTTTGATCTGGCTTGGGTTAATATTGCAGACTGTTTGGGATGACATAATTGAAGACTGAACTGCCTATTAAAAGAAAGATCCCATCAGCGTTGGGAAGGTTTCCCGCTGCAAAGTGGGTAAATAACCTGCTCTATTTTAATTGCCCCACATCAAGTGCACTCCCCATCTCAACCTGCTTTACGATAGCAGTACGGGGGGAGAAGGGTGTCAGATTAATGTTTTCCTTAATGTATCAGTCGGCCAAAAATACAACCGATCATATGCTGCTCGCTGCCACAAAAATACAGGCAAAGCAAATAGTAGTTCCAACATTGTAGCTATGTCCAGCAGAAAGTGGTGTAAAATTACAGTCCTCACTGGGAGAACTGGATAACTGACCTAATGACTGTCTCTCTGCCTGTAGGAATGAGTCTACTGTTTGTGGTTTCCACATGCCATCATCATTATCCCTTCATGAAGTGCTGCTGCTCATCATACGAACTCACAGTGAAACTTTGGCAACAGCAACACTGTGCAGTATGCAGCATTGTTTAAACAACTTTTTTGTGGCCTGTGGTAAGGCAAAATGAACCATTATTTTTGCTTTCCAAATTTTTGCTTGATGCCACTTCCGTTTGAGCTATGCGTCATGGGTTCAGTTTTTATGTACATACTGTCAAAACCTTCACTAACTCCCTCAACCCTTCTATAGGCTCTGTGTTGAGAGATTGAAATCCCAAATACAAGCAGGAAACTGTTTTAATCCTTCTGGTTAAACTGATTTTCCCTTCTGCGGTTAGATAAGGGTGTGATCGATTCAGAAGCAAAAGCAGGAAGGGGGAGTTGAGAGACAGCTCGGCCATTATTTAACTGAATGATGGAACGGAGTCAAGGAGTTGAATGGCCCATTCCCATTCCTACATTTCTCTTTGTTTCTCCAACATGTGATGGGCTATAGGTTCCTGCAGTTAAACACTAGGAAAACTGAAACTATCATTTTTGGTCCCTGCACTAACTCTTAATCCATGACATTCCCACTCCACCACCATTGTCTCAAGTTGAACCACACTATTCACAACATCAGCATCCTAGTCAGCCGTAAGCTGAGATTCTGACCCTTGTCTTCTCCATCCAAAGACCAGACATTTGTAAACATGAAAGCTCCCTTCCATACCTCAGTTCATTAGCTGATGAAACTTTCAACCATGCAGCTGCCAATTCCAATTTCTCTCCTGTGAACACTCCAATCATCTATTTCCGATCAGAAAAAAAGGCACAAAATCTACCCTGCACCCAAGTCCCATAAAATTATTACTCCCCTCCTTTTTGAGTTACCTTGATTGGTTGTCCACACATGCCTCAAAAGATACTCATCCTCAAGCATAAGATGGCACAGGGGCTAGCACTGCTGCCTCACTGTGCCAGGGACTTGGGTTCGATTCCTGGCTTGGGTCACTGTCTGTGTGGAGTTTGCATGTTCTCCCCGTGTCTGGGTGGGTTTTCCCCAGGTGCTCTGGTTTCCTTCTACAGTCCAGACATGTTGGTTAGATGCATTTACCTGAACAGGCAAGGGAGTGTAGTGACTAGGGGAATTTCACAGTAACTTCATTGCAGTACTAATGTAAGCCTTACTTGTGATTAATAAATAAACTTTATAAATTCCTTCATGGCCTTGTTTCTCTTTCTCTCATTAACCTCCTCCAAACAACTCTCTAAATTTTCTATTCCTTTGACTCTTGCCTCTTGTGCATTCTCTATTTCAATCATGCTCTATCAATCCCTCGACCTACCGACTTTATTCTCCCTCCTTTATATCTTTCATCAGGCGTCAATCAATCCTCCGAACATCTCCTTGTTTAACTCAGCATTATTTTTTCATCATACATTTGTGGAACACTTTGCAATGTTTTTCCATATCAAAGGCATTATATGAATACAAATTGTTGTTGAAATATGATGAATATATGCCAATTTTACAAAATTCTAAGGCAAAGGAGAAATGGCTAATATGTTACCGTGCTCAAGTGTATTGTCAAATCCAAAACAAAGGGAAGTATATAGCTCTGGGCAACAACCTTGTAGCCTTGTTGTCCTATTAAGAATGGATTGATATGCAGTTATAAAGCTTTTTGCGACCAAAATATCACATTGATCGCCAAGATGATTGTGCTAGAATCAATTTACAAGCTCTGGCAGCCTTTTAGCAGCTACATTTGTTTTGGCAGCTACTAGTTTTGCTTTTGTGTTGTAGCAGCCGCATCAGTATTTTCCACTTCTTAAATGACAGGGACAAATAAGATTCTGCTGATATGAAACCCAGAGAATATGTAACTCCTAACGTTGCTGCATTTTCCAAGCATCCCAGGATATTAATATCTTAGCAATTTATTACAAAGACACTACAGTGTCCCAAAATGTTTGCAGTATCAACTCAATGAATCACAGGATGGTTAAGGTAAATCATTACAAAATCTAATGTGACAAGTTCCAATTCCCAGCTGGCTGTCAGGGAATAGTTCAGATTGAAGAAAAAATACTCACAATAACATTGAAGAAACTTAGAGGACACCGCACCTGCGGTCATTTCTGTTATTTCATTGCAACTGTCTCCCAAAATAGCAATGAATGAGTCCTAGGAAACTGTGGTGGCGTGGCCATTTAAGGGGGCATTATCTAAGGGCCACACTGCAACGTTAGGAGTTACATATTCTCTGGGTTTCATATCAGCCCAATCTTAATTGTCCCTGTCATTTAAGAAGTGGAAAGCACGCTCAGACCCTATGGATTTTAAAGGGGGGAAGCTGAGCTTATCCACGTACCCAAGGTGGAAGAAATCCCACAGTTAGAGCCAGGGAGGAGTTTTGTTCAGTTGTGTAGTTACTTCAGTTTGATCTTTTGCATATGTAATTATTTATTGTTGGAAATGAAGCCTTTGTTAATTCAAGCCACATCAAGTGGAAGCAGATACAGTACTAACTTTTAAGGGGCATCTTGACAAATACATGAATAGGATGGGAATTGAGGGATATGGTCCCTGGAAGCCACGTTATAATGACAATAAGGAAAAACTTTCAAAATTGTCATAAACTGCAGTGTGTACCTAGAGGGGAAGGAGACTTGTGTGTCAAGGATATGAAGAAGTGAGGTACATTCACTTAGTATTCACTTTGATTGGAAAGATCGAGCCATTTCATCCCGAAGTGGCCAACTGGGAGCAGTGCCTTGAAAGATTGCGTTACTTCTTTGTAGTGAATAAAAGAACAGCTGAAGAGAAGCAAAAGGTTATTTTGCTTACTGAGAACTATAACATTGCCAGATGCTCCAGACAATTTGACCAGATTATGGAATTGGTCCAAAATAATTTTAACCCCTGTCCCTTAGTCATTATGCTCAGATGCAAATTTCATTTGGCAATTCGAGAGGCAAGGGAGACAGTCTTAGACTTTCAGGCCAAATTCGGAGGGTTGGTGGAACATTACGAATTCAGCACTGCTTTAAGAGAAGTGCTAAGGGACATCATGGTGTGTAGGATAAACGGCCTAATAATACAAAAGAAGTTACCGGCTGAGACCAAAATCTCTTTAGAAAAAGTAGTGGAACTGGCCCAGGTGACTGAATGCACGGAGCAGGGCATAAACACCTCGCAAGGCAAGCCAAACAAGGTAAATCATGAATGGTGGGAAAAGGCTGTTGTGAATAATACCCAGGAGTGGGCATGGCAGAGCCTGTGAGAGGAAGGGCAACAGTGAGGGCAGGAGCCTGTTTTCAATGTGCGGGAGAACACTCCTAAGAAGTTTGCCAATGCAGGAATTATGTGTGTTTCAGGTGCAATAGAAAAGCTCACTTAAAATATGGTGCAAAGTAAAATAACCAGTACAATCTGTACAAAAAAAGGATCGCGACTATTAGTTTAACTCCATTAAAGAAATTGGATGAGGAGCCCAACAAGGGACCTGACTCATTCACCCTAAATCAGGTCCACCTGAGTAAACTGACTGCAAAACAGCTAACCTATCTGATAAACGGCAAAGCACTCAAAGTGGAAGTTGATGCAGGGGCAGCGGCTACAGTCATAGGGGTGCAGGCATTTAATTAGCTTCAAAAAGAGCTTCAACCATCAAGATTGAACGAATCAGGAGCTGTTTTGTATACTGGGGAGACACTGCAGACTTAAGGGACAGCTACAGTCACAGTGGCATATCAGAATCAAACGATGAAGCTACAGGTCTTGATAATTAAAGGTCACAGACCTTATCTAATGGGCCATGATTGCATAAATATAACTAAGCTGGCTGGAAACATTAAAGTTGCGGGATGGGGGTTTTCACAAACTGCTGTGTAAATATTCCGAGGTCTTCCAAAATGTATGTGGGAAGCTAAAGCTAAAATCTAACCAAGTCTGAATACGTTTTTTTGGGTCCACCTAGTGCCTCATGTCTTTCTAGAGAAAGTTGCAATGGAGCTCAGGAAGCTGGAAGATTTAGGTATCTTAAAGCCTGTACAATTCTACCAATGAGTTGCATAGTCCCCATTCTTAAAACAGATTATACAGTAAGGACTTCACAGAATCCTTACAGTGCAGAAAGAGACCCACTGAGCCTTTACCGATAACAGTTCCACACAAGCCCTATCCTCGTAATCTGACATATTTACCTCACTAATTCCCCTGACACAAAAGGTCAATTTATCATGGCCAATCAACCCAACTCACACATCTTTGGAGTGTGGGAGGAAACTGGATTACCTGCAGGAAACCCACGCAGACATGGGGAGAATATGAAAACTCTACACAGACAGTAATCCAAGACCAGAATTGGAGCTGCGAGGCGGCAGTGCTAACCACTGTGCCATCAAAACTTGCAGGGATTACAAATTAACTGTCAGTAGAGAAACTCAAGTAGACAGATATCCCACTCCTAGAATTGAAGATCACTATGCAAAATTGCTGAAGGTTCAAAATATACCAAATTAAATCTCAGCCATACCTAACAGCAGCTGGAGTTGGACTCACAAAAGCTGGTAACAATCAACAGCACAAGGGATGTACCAGTATATAAAGTTGTCTTTTGGAGTCTCAGCCTATGCCATTTTCCAGTGTAAAATGTAGAGTGCATTACAAGGCATCTCCAGTGTAATTGTTTATTTTGATGACATACTAATCACTGGTACCTCACCTGAAGAATACAATTCAAACTTGGAAGAAATATTGAGATGGTTTCAAGAAACAGTATTAGAGTGAAATAGAGAAATGTACATTTCAAGTGGAGGAAGTCACCAATTTAGGTTTTAGGATTGACACAGAAGAGTTACATCCTTTGGAAGAGAAAGTAAAAGCCACCAAGGAGTTCCCTCAGCCAAAAGATGCATCAGCTGAAATAATTTCTGGGCATGGTGAACCATTATGGTAGATTTCTTAAAAACGTACCTACCACCTTAGCCCACTCCACCAACTAAGAACAAAGAGAAAATAAAATTACAGCACAAGAACAGGCCCTTCAGCCCTTCAAGTCTGCACCGACCATACTGCCCAACTTAACTAAAATCCCCTACCCTTCCAGGGACCATATCCCTCAATTCCCAAGCTATTCATGTATTTGTCAAGACGCCCATTAAAAGTTAGTACTGTATCTGCTTCCACTACCTTCCCCGGCAACGAGTTCCAGGCATCCACTACTCTCTGTGTAAAAAAATCTGCCTTGCTCATCTCCTTTAAACCTTGCACCTTAAACCTGTGCCTCCGAGTAATTGACTCTTGAACCCTGGGAAAAAGCTTCTGACTATCCACTCTGTCCATGCCTCTCATAATCTTGTAGACTTCTATCAGGTCACCCCTCAACCCCCGTTGTTCGAGTGAGAACAAACCAAGTTTATCCAATCTCTCCTCATAGCTAATGCCCTCCATACCAGGCAACATCCTGGTAAATCTTTTCTGTCCCTTCTCCAAAGTCTCCAAGTGAGGCCTTAATAAGGTTCTATAAAGCTGCAACATGACTTGCCAGTTTTTAAACTCAATGCCCCAGTCAATGAAGGCAAGCATGCCCTATGCCTTCTTGACTACCTTCACCACCGGCATAGCAACTTTCAGTGACCTGTGTACCTGTACACCCAAATCCCTTTGCCTATCAATACTCTTGAAGGTTCTGCCATTTACTGTATATTTCCTATCTGTATTAGACCTTCCAAAATACATTACCTCACACTTGTCCGGGTTAAACTCCATCTGCCATCTCTCCCCCCAAATCTTCAACCGATCTATATCCTGCTGTATCCTCTGATGGTCCTCATCGCTATCTGCAAATCCACCAACCTTTGTGTCGTCTGCAAACTTACTAATCAAACCAGTTACATTTTTCTCCAAATCATTTATATATATTGCAAATAGCAAAGGTCCCAGCACTGATCCCGGAGAAATGCCACTTGTCACAGCCCTCCATTCAGAAATGCAGCCTTCCACTGCTACCCTCTGTCTTTTTTGACCTTGCCAGTTCACTTCTGATTCCATGCGTCTTCACCTTTGCACCCGTCTGCCATGAGGGACCTTGTCAAAGGCCTTACTGAAGTCCATGTAGACAACATTCACTGCCCTACTCTCATCAATCATCTTCATCACTTCCTTGAAAAACTCAATCAAGTTCATGAGATATGACCTCCCCTTCACAAAACCATGTTGCCTCTCACTAATACATCCACTTATTTCCAAGTGGGAATAAATCCTGTCTCGAAGAATCTTCTCCAATAATTCCCCTACCACTGATGTAAGGCTCACCAGCCTGTAATTACCTGGATTATTCTTGCTACCGTTCTTAAACAAAGGAAAAACATTGACTATTCTCCAGTCCTCTGGGACCTCCCCTGCAACCAGTGAGGATGCAAAGATTCTCTCAAGACCCCAGCAATTTCCTCCCTTGCCTCTCTTAGTATTCTGAGGTATATCCCATCAGGTCCTGGGGACTCGTCTACCTCAATGTTTCTCAAGAACCCCAATACTCCTCTTTTTTGATCTCAACACGACTCAACCTATCTACACATCATTTCTCAGATTCATCAAGTCCTTCTCTTTGGTGAATACTGACACAAAATGCTCACTTGATACATTGCCCATTTCCTCTGGCTCCACGCATAGATTCCCTCCTTTGTCCTTGAGTGGGCCAACCCTCTCCCTGGCTACCCTCTTGCTCTTTATATATGTATAAAAAGCCTTGGAATTTTCCTTAATTCTGCTGGTCAATGATTTTTTTATGACCTGTTTTAGCCCTTCTTACTCCTTGCTTAAGTTTCTTTTCACCTTCCTTGTATTTCACACTTGCTTTGTATATTCCCAGCCCCCTAGCTTTGACAAATGCTTCCTTTATCTCTGTTTAAAAAATCATCAACTTTGGAGATAGAAGGAAGAAAAAAAAGTCTTCATAAACATTAAGCAGGCTCTGCAGTCCCTTGTTGGTACACTTTGAACCAACCAAATTCTTGGTAGTAAACTGTGATGCTTCACTGTAAGGAGCGGGAACTGTTTTCTTCCACTGATTGCCTGAAGGAGCAGAAAGACGCATTAACTTTTCTTCGAGAATGTTGTCAAATGCAGAAAAGAAAGACTCCCAGATGGAAAAGGAACGCTTGGCAGTAATGCAGTTGAAAAGTTCAACCAGTATATTTATGTAAGCACTTTACAATAGTTTCAGACCACAAGCCATTTTAGATCAGAAATGGGCTCTTTTGTTAGCAGCGGCGTACAGTTATACATGTGAGTTGCATTAACAGTGGAATTTTTTCTGAGTTTCGAGTATAAGTTGCCTATGAAATTGTATAGTCATGCTGCAATTAGTTTCTTTGTTACAGTAAAAGTCTTAAAACTAGAGATCATGTTGTCCAATTACTTTCAGTTAGCCATTGGTCTCAATGGTGATTGTAACAAAAGAATTTTCACTCTTGCGTAAAATAGGGTATATTATTCATAATATTGTAAATGGGAATGATGGCTAAATGAAAGCAGGCTGGAAATAATCTTGCCATTAGGGTCTTAAGCACTGCTGTCATATCCAAGTCTGGTTATAAACAACTCTTCAGACTGTTCCAAAACATTGTCGCTTTGGTTAATACATGATGATGTTATTGTTTGTTGTATTTATAAGATGGTTAAACAGAATTGCATTACTGACAACTGATGCAGTCAAGATGATAGTGTGGTCATGTGTGTTCATTCATGAATGTAAATATTACAAACTTCTGTTAGATACACTATGCTATTAAGATTAATTACAGCTTGTTAAACTTAAAAAAAAAGTGAAATATGTAATTTACATTTGTTTACAGCAGTTGGAATAATTGACCATATTACATTGAAATTACAGTAGAGAAACAAGCCATTTAAAATAGTGTTTATGCTCCGCATGAGCCTTCCCCCTCATTCTTCATCAACATATCCTTCTATTTTGCTCTTTCTAATATGTTTGACCAGTTTTCTTTCAAATGCATCCATGCTAGTGAAATAAACAACCAGTTTTGGAAGCAAGTTCCAAATTCCAACCATTCACTGATACAGAATGTTTCCTGGATTTTCTATTGAATCCCTAGTGACTATCTCATGCTTAAAGCCTTTGGCTCTGGTCTCTTCCCCCAGTGGAAGGGTCTTCACCATGTCCACCCTATCAAAGCATTTCATAATCTTACTGACCTCTATCAGGTCTTCCCTTTTCTGGGGAAGGGAGCCCCACGCTGTTTAATCTTTTGGTATAACCTCAGATCTGGCATAATTTTAGTAAATTATTTTGTACTTTTTTCAGTCATTCATATCATTTTTGTAACAAGGTGACCATAACATTTCATGTACTTCAAAAGTAGTATAACCAAGGTTCTATATAAGTTTAATGTAACAGCTGAATTTTCATTTTGAGGTCAGAATTTTCCATTTTTTCAGGCTAAGTGTGGTGGCAGGTGGAATTGTTGGAACGTTTTCTATTGATTGGCATGGTGGGTTCTCATGCCTGATCTGCTCGAAAGCTCATTAGTTATGCCTCAGTGAGTTTCTCGCTGAATCACATGGTAAGGTGGGCTCTGATTCATCTGCCCACTGTTAACTCCTGGGGCAAAAGTTCCTGGCACCATATTTAAGCAGTGGCAAAACATGCACTCACTCTTTGTACTCCTTCTGTGTGCTCTCATCTAATGACATGTCCACCAGGAGAAGTAAGCCCTGTGCACCACAGTTCAGCCACAGATTGGTGACTGTCCTGCAGGCCATCCATGATCATCCTCATTCCCGAGAATGGCAGTAAAAATGAAAACAAGCTGACCATATCAGGAGGTCATCAGTGAAGTCTGTACCCATGGCACACGGAGTAGAAAGAACGTGTAGTGCAGACAGAGGATAAGGAAATGATAAATAGGTGAACATAAATAGATGAACAATAAATAAGTAAATATTATCTTCTACCCACTCTAGACCTTTACTCTCATATGGGTACAAGGCACTTTTAGGGGTTAAAGAGCACACGGATCTCATACACTGTTAGCAGAAGGGGCACTGGCACTGCATTCCTCACATAAACTCCAATATCATCACCATGTATTATCCTGCACACTCAACATCTTCTGTCCTTACTGGAGAGGTCACAGCACACAGATATTCTTCCCAATTTCTTTTCTATCCATTCTGATCACGTTCTATTCAATCTGTCTTCATGCAGGCAAAACTTCACCACAAAGAGAGGGAGAGTTCCTGAAAAGAAGAAGGAACCCCCCCACCCCCCCCCCCCCCCAAGATAGAGGAGCTGTATCCCTTCAAGGAGGAGGCAGTGGATCTTACAGAGAGCTCAGGGATTGCTTCTGTAGTGAAGGTGGGATCAGTCTCCCCCAGAAAAGCAGTGCACATGAACGCTCCATTCGGCAAACACATTATGACCATCACAGTGAGTGAAATGTAATGTAGGACTCTACCTATTCAGGACTAGATTCTATCCTCTCTCTCTTCCATGCATCAGCTGAAGCTGAGTCAAACCTATAGCCAGTCCTTCAGCCCCAGCCCCCTCAGGACATCTTGGATGGTGATACTGAAGATCCTCTCGACGTGAGGATGTCACTGCGTTCACCTGCATCGTCCCCCAGCACAGAGACACACATACCTTGATGGCTGTTAGATCAAGATTGGGCTGGGATTCACTCTCTGGAGAACATCTCATGCATGTATTCCCCAGTAGTCAGAGGCAGGTCTCAGACACTCAGGACTCTGCTGGAGAACTTTCCCTCACTGAGTCTGAGTCAGATGATCAGCCTCTGCAGTCAGACATTTCACACGTGCTGGAGATGCAAAAACAGTCGGGGCACATCAGGCAGCATTGTCAGAGGCAGTCACCAGACTAGAAGAAAATATGGAAGAATTCATCCACATTCTCTCTGACACATCAAGGCCTTCATGGGAAGTGTGACAACCATCTTTGAAATCACTGTCCAGTAGTTCCTGCCAGATTTACGTAAGGACCTGCTGTCCATCACTCTCAGCATAATGATGAGATTCATCATTAGCTAAGTGAGGGGGGGACGGGACACTTGACCTCCCTCCAAGTACATCGTTTCCTCAGGAAGTCAGCTAGGGCTCCTGTGATCCTTAAGGGTACAGGATCATCTGTCGGTCACCCCTTGGTTATCCACACAAGAGACTCCAAGGGTGCCCAACCTTTCCCAAACCCTCTGCCTGTGACCCCATCAGCACCAGCAGCTAAGACTGAGGAGAGTGAACTGATTATAGTAGGAGAACCAAAGTAACCCTCCAGAAGTCATTGCATATAACAAGACTACCACCACCTCTGCAGTGGATGTTGAGGCCGCACCCAGGCATAACGGTAGAGCATATAAATTTAAGAAGTTATGATTGGACACTGGTGACACAGGTGTTTATTTACTGTATACACGATGCACTTTTGTAAATACAATTTTATTTCTTGCCCAATGTGAAAGCCGCTTGATCTGATACTGTGTTCATTTTACTTCAAAGGAGACCTATGCTCCCAGTCCTCAATGGTCTGACTTTGTGACCCTCAGATTCATGTCATGTTTAGCACAGTCATTTTAGTCATTCATTTGTAGTCATCTAAGAACGATGTGACAACCTAGAGTCTGAAAGTAGAGACTGAAATGTAGACATAAAAATGTCTTTTTAAACCTTGCAGCATACAATTGAATACTCTGTATTCCTGCGTCTTAGAGAGTGACATCTAATGTTGCAGCATCAGGAGTCAATCCAATGTATCGTAGACTCAGATTGCACAATGCTGTGTTGTCTTTCACATCACACAGGCACCACCTACAGCTTTGGATGCATATCCTCCCAACACCAACACCTTAGTAATTCCTGAATATTACTGCTCCCAGCCTGAATGATGAGCTGGTTTGAGATGTGTACCTTTGGAAGGGACTTCCTGATCGCTTCTGTGCCTCTAGGGGACTGGAGAAATGTACACTTTTCACCTTGTATGGACTTTACTCCTCCTGGAACCTAATGGCAACCAACTTATCATGGGTACATCTTCCATGTTATGCCACTGCAATGACATCTTCCCCTAGGAAGTCTCCATCCTGGTCCTCTTTAGTTACCAGTCTTCCTGGTCCAAGGAAATCTCTGCATCCTCCATGTCTCCCTCTGGCAATTGATCTCCCCTTTGAAATGCCAGGTTGCGCAGTGCACAGCAGACCACAATGGTGTGGGACACCCTCTATGGAGAGGACAGCACAGCACCACCTGAATGGTCCAAACATCCTCAGGATGAACCGAGAAAGCTGAAAAATCTCAGCAGGTCTGCCAGCATCTACCAGGAGAGGAACACAGTTAACATTCTGAGTCATGGACCCTTTCTCAGGACTGAAAGGAGGGAGAATGTTAGAGCAAAAAAAATTGCAACAAAAAGTAACAACTTTAAGAACAAATGACAGATGGCCTGGTGTGAGGAGGGAGAATGTGTTTTGCACTGAGGCAATAAACATATGGAATATGAGGAAAGAAGAAAGGGGGGTTAAAGAGGAGAAAGTTCAAAATCTAAAGTTGGCAAACTCAGTGTTAAGTCCCAAGGGCTGCAATGTGCCCAATTGGAAGATGAGATCTCTGTCCCCCAGTGTGTACTGGATTTCACTGCCTGTGTCCCACAATAGTCTCTCTGGATACAGTGCAGCCCTGCCTGTATCCCATAACAGTCTCTCTGGATACAGTTGCAGCCCTGCCTGTGTCCCACAACAGTCTCTCTGGATACAGTGCAGCCCTGCCTGTATCCCATAACAGTCTCTCTGGATACAGTGCAGCCCTGCCTGTGTCCCACAACAATCTCTCTGTATACAGTGCAGCCCTGCCTGTGTCCCACAACAGTCTCTCTGGATACAGTGCAGCCCTGCCTCTGTCCCACAACAGTCTCTCTGGATACAGTGCAGCCCTTCTGGAAGGCAGACCATGCAAAGGCCCGTTGACCTTGGGTGGGATTTTCCAGTCTTGTGTGAGCGCAGCCGTAAAATTTTGCCCCTAGTCTTACACCAATTTTGCATTTCCGCCACCAATGGGAATGGAGAATTCTCCCAAAAACAGGAACTGGCCCTGTTTGTAGGTCCCGAACATGCTTGCGTGGGGAAACAGTAATTCCTTGGGATTTTGTTGGGGCAGCCCTTTAATTGGCACTCAGACAGGTTATTCTGTCTTGCAAAGGGTGCCAGCTGAAGTTGGAAGGCCATTTGGAGGCACTTCAGCAAGGGAGAGGCTGCAAACTGCAATAGACTGTAAGTAATTGAAAGGGTGTTTCCACAACCAGGACACTACAGGTTGGGGAAATCTCTCCATCTTTAGCTGCACACACATCAAGGCATGCAGGAAAGATTGTAGGTCGGCCTGAAGTACTGCCAACCCAACTGCCAACAGGTGCCCAGTTCAGGAGATTTAAAAGACCCCTGTCTTGTTAGGTAAATCCCAATTAGCCTCCTTTTCTTAGCATTAACAAAATTCTTCACTTGCCTCTTTAGCCACCTTCCTTTGTAGGGATGGTAGCCTCGCTGGACCCTGAACCCACCTCCCCAAAAATGGACAGCAGTGGAAATGGTGCCGGGAAATCTGCACGTTGACTAATGGTGGCATTTTTGGGTCCTGTTCATTTCAGTTCCTGACTGCAGTGGAACCAAAAAAATCCTGCTCAAGATGGTTGTTTTTCAATTCTCTCCCTCTAGAAATGGATGACAAGGAGCATCACAAAAGACTGGACAGAAGAGTAGTCATTTCATCGAGTGATTGACTAGAAGATTAAAGTGGTCTGTATCTAGGTTCAGAGAATGTGGTCACAAGTCTATAGAAGAGGTGGTGTTTTGCAGCACCATGTGTGAAAGGAGTAGTTGTCTTGTGGTTGTCAGCTTTGCAATATCTGCTGCAATTTGTTATCTTTCCTAGTATAGTTCATCTGGTGTGAAGCAGAGCTCCATTGTGGTTTTAGAAACGACTGGTGGAATTTGAAACTCCCCAAAATAGACAGGTGTTAAATGCTCAAAACTAGAATATGCAACCCCAACCCCACTCTGATTCCCCATCACCCCCAGCTTAATTGGGGAATAGGTTGTTGGCTGGGCGAGAAACCGAATCTCTAGAGCATTTATGTAGATTTAACAACATAGGAAATAGGATATGGAGTAGATCATGATCCCTTGAACTAGCTACCATTCAATACTGTCCGAAAGGGTTAATAATCACAAGTTTAAAAATCACACAGGCTAAAAAACAAAGGTCTTCTTATAACAGTCTTCACAGAGAGAAACCAGGACCATCAGTCTGGCAAAGCTCATAAATCAGGCATCTGTAACTGGAAAATGGGAGTGATCCACACGTACAGAAATGAGCTGGACTGTGAAGTTTTCATGCTGATTGGACATTATAATGAAGCAAGCATAAAGTGATTATGATAGGTTTATGCTAATTATTTGTAATTGATTTTGAAAACTTTATTTGCCTTTGTATCTTGGAGTAGACTGCTGGCTAGCTACAGGGATGTGAACTGTAGCTTCCCAGCGTCCTTGCTTTGGCTTGTATTGAAACAGTTGTTTAAGAAAACTCTGTTAATTATCGAAGGGTAAAGTTGTGATCAATTAAAAGGCTAATATCAAAACCTTCAATACTATCATAGCTGATCTTCAACCACAACTCGGTGGCACAGTGATTAGCACTGCTGCCTCATACCACCAGGGACCTGGGTTCAATTCTGGCCTTGGATCACTGTCTTGTGCAGAGTGTACATGTTCTATCTATGTCTGCATGGGTTTTCTCTGGGTGCTCCAGCTTCCTCCCACGCTCCAAAGATGTGTGGGTTAGGTGGATTGGCCATAATAAATTGCCCATGAGTATCCTGGGACAGGTAGATTAGAGGGATTAGTTGGCTAAATATTTGGGGTTGCGGAGATAGGGCCTGGGGTGAGATTGTTGTCTGTGCAGATCTGAAGGGCCAAATGGCCTCCTTCAGCACTGCAGGGTTTCTATGATTCTATGAACTCTACTTTTCAGCCCAATCTCCATGTTCTTTGAGTTACCTAGAGAGCAAAAATCCGTGGATCTAAGCCTTAAATATGTTCAATGATAGAACATTCACAATCCTGTCAACCAGAGAATTCCAAAAATTAGGAAATTTCTTCCAATTCTGTCATAAATGATCATATCCTTATCCTGAATCTGCTGTGAGCTGTGTTTTCCACATCTCAGGAAACCAGAGAGCAGAAGGGAGCTGAGATTTGCCACATCCAGCAGTTATGTACGTTTTCAGCACTGCTTGTGGGCCTAGAGGAAGAGGATCACTACAATATTTCTGTCTCCTCCCAATTTGGCTGACACTTGCTGATTCAGAAATCATCCCTTCTCAATGTGATACCAACCTGCAGTTTCCCCACCTTCATGATCTCTCTGTCCAATCAATGATCTTTCCTTATCTGCCACAGTCTCCGCTTTCTTCCCTCCTAATTCTTGATCTCTAGCTATGGGGGTTCTGGCACGTTTTAGAGTATAAAAGCAAGAAAGTGATGCTATACCTGTACAAATCATTGGTCAGACCACAATTAGAGTATTGTGTTCCATTCTGGACAACTTATTGAAGGAAGGATGTTAAAGCCCCAGAGAGAATGCAAAGGAGATTTACTAGAATGATGCTAAGAGTAAGGAATTTTAGATACAAGGAAAGAGTAGAGAAACTGGCATTGTCCTTGGAGCAAAGAAGATTAAGAGGCATTCAAAATCATTAACAATTTTGACAAGGTAAAGAAGGATATTCTGTTTCCATTTGTTGGTATGTCAGTGACGAGGGGGGTCACAATTTCAAGACGAGCAGCAAGAGAGCTAGGAGATGAGGAGAAACTTCTTACTCAGAGAATTGTTGGGATATGGAATGTGCTGCCAGGGAGAGTGGTGGAGACAGATTCTGTAGGAGGTTTCAAAAGAGAGCTGAGTATGTATTTGGAAGTGATGGATTTAGTGGGCTATGGAGATTGGGCTGGCGAATGGGACTGTCTGGGAAGCTGTTTTGGGAGCTGACACAGACATGATGGGCTGAATGGCCTCCTTCTGTGCTGTAAATTCTATGACTCTGTTTTCCTGACAGCCAGCCTTTCAACTGGATCAACTACCAGAGTGAAACGGGAAAAACATTCAAAGGAGACGCTGTCATTAAATTTCTCCTCATTCCCCATGTCTTGGCGTTTACGATTGCTAAAAGTCACTTCTGTATTCCCTTTACAAATATCCAGCCTTTATCCCAGAAAGGCAGACTTCTAAGCATTTAGAAAAAGAAAACAGAATAGGGAACAATGCATAAAAATGCATCATCCTCCAAGTAAACAGGAGAATGCCAACAGTTGTGTTTTTCATGGTGCAATGAGATACCTTGCACTTAGCAGATTTAAATAATGTAACCGCAAAATATTTGAAAACAAAGCAATTTTTTAAATGCAAGCTTTGTTAAAAATGGGGTGATTAATCCAGAAGTTATCAAAAGTTATTCTGCAAAACTGTGGTCACTGGTTTAAGAAAGGAAGAAGGAAGTTAATGTACATAAGTCTGCTCGGGCAGTATTTTACTCACACAATGTTGAATAGAATTGCACCATTGTGTAAAGAGAACGTCTTGTGTGATTATTGGTATTAGACAGTCTTCTGACTCACAATGATAGCATGCACTCAAAGTGAACAACATTAGAAAATAATGGAAAGGAGCTTTTAGAATAGTTTTGCTATGCAAAGACAGCACATAATATCAAAGTAAATTTTTCATCACAGGAACTCTTCAACAACTAAAGAGCAAAGTCCATCAGGGAATATCTTTGATATTGTTAAATCCCTAATTAACATATGTAAGTAGCCTAATGTGTTTTCAGCATTGCCTGGAATGCTAAACATTGGCCTTTATAAATTTTGATGCAGAATGATTCTCAGCAATTCCTGCTACATTGAGATGTTCTCCATTTTACACCCACAAAATGGGCAGTTATAGAATCGTAGAATCTCTACCATGCAGAAGGGGGCCATTCGGCCCATTAAGTCTACACTAACCACAATGCCACCCAGGCCCTATTCCCGTAACCCCACACTTTTACCCTGCTAATCCCCCGAAACTCGGGCTAATTCAACATGGCCAATCAACCTAACCGGCACATCTTTGGATTGTGGAACGACACCGGAGAACCTGGAGGAAACCCACACAGACATGGGGAGAATGTGCAAAGTCCAGATAGACCGTGAACCAAGGCGGTCCCTGCTGTTGTGAGGCAGCAGTGCTAACCAGCTAACCACTGTGCCACCGTGCTTTCCCACACCCCCCTCTACTCCCTATTGTTTTCTGAATATTTTGTAGGTAGTTAATGTTCATGGATTTTCAATCTTTGTTGGCAATCCCAATGTTGGTGCTTGGGAGATGAAATATTTCTACAGATTGGAAGACTTGAAATCAATGATAGACGTAACTGTTAATGTGAAGAGCAGGGATTGCTCAGTTGAAGCTGGCATTGCCCATGTCACCCTCAAATCATCAGTCCTCTACTCCATTCATGACTCCATGGTGGGGAGGGAATTTCTGCTCCCATTTTTGTGATGGTGGTATGGGGGGGGCGCGGTCAGGATGGATGGCAAGAGCAGGAAAACCCACAGGAGATACAAAATACAACTTACACTGGTGGCATTTCCCGTTCCAATTGTCCCTGACTCACTAATGATGTAATGGGGATCTCAGCATTGAATGTCGGATCCCCATTTGAATGCATTTACATATAATTATCAGTAAGACGCCTCACAACACCAGGTTAAAGTCCAACATTTTTATTTGATAGCGTGGGCTTTCGGAGGGGTTGAAGTCAGATGATGAAGGAGCAGCACTCTGAAAGCTCGAGCTACCAAATAAACCTGTTGAACTTTAATCTGGTGTTGTGAGACTTTTTACTGTGTGCACCCAGTCCAACGCCAGCATTTCCACGTTATAATTATCAGGTGTTTTCATTGCTCAGACCACTCAGTTGGATTGTCCATTCAGATCAGTGTGAGGGCATGTGAATCACGGCAGGTCCCTCACAACGTGGGGGATTTACACACCTTCACAATCAGTGGTGTGAAAGTGTGTGAATATCCCAAGGGTGAGCTGGTCAAGGCCAGGCAGTAGCCTGGCACTGCCCATGGACCGCCTCCTGGCACAGCAGTGCTTCGGAGAAGATTCAGCTGTCAGCTCAATGGATTTCTCTTATTTTGAGGGAGTGAAAGCACAGATTGTAAATCAGGATTAGACTCTGTATACTGCGGTCAATATCAATGGAGTACTTGAAGTGAGGGCACCATGAAGGGAAATCAAACTAAGCCCCGTTGGTTGAAGGATGATGTCAATCCATTGATCTGACAGCTGAATCTTTTGCAAGGTTACGGATCAAAGGCTTCAAGTGCAATGGAGAGGGTTTCAAATGTTTCAGCTTGCTGGGAAGCCACTGCAACCTCTAATCAAAGCTCTGTACATACATTAGTGTTGAGTGCACAATTGGGCAGACTGGAACCCCACGCCAGGTGAAATTGACATCTCCTCTTCACCAGGGGACTTCAAAGGGATCTGCTTTCACCTGGAGCTTCTGACAGGGGGAAAGGGAAATCTCTGTTGCAAAACGCAGTGCTGCAATGATTTAAAATCATTGCTGGGGCATTGAGATTAAAGTGATCTGCCCTCTTCAGAATTTGCACAGCTGACAAGCAGGAATACAGAAATTGATCGCAAGGCCATCTGAAATCACCATTCCAGGGTTGATCTTCAGGGCTGCCAGGGCAAGAAGGTCAGTCCAGCCACAGCACCTCTATCCCAATGGAGATTGTAAAACTCATCCCCTTGCCCCCCAACCGAAATGTACGAAACACCCAGGACATTTAAGGGATCCTTCCTCTGCAGCCTGGCAGCAGAAGAGAGGCATATGGTCACTGGAACTAACTCTTCGAGCCCCCTCGGGGCCTAAGGCACCCGCGAGGATGTCAGTGCTAGGGTGTTAGGGGGCAGTACATTGTTGGCTATGCCAAGATGCCTGGCCTGAAGGGAGACTGAGTCGGGGGTCTGAAGAGGGGAGAGGGGCTGTGTGGGGGTCCTGAGGGGGGGGTAGGAGACCTATGTGGGAGACCTGATGAGAAGGAGGGCCTGAGTGGGTTGTCTGAGGAGGAGGGGAGCTGAGTGGGGATTGGATTGGGTTGGATTGTGGGGGGGGAGTTAGGTTACCTGTTATTTGTGGGTGGGGGATGGATGCCCTTCTTTGGTGAGGGGTTAGTGTTCCCCTGGTCAGTGTGCATATATTTTGGTGGGTGGGGGTGGGCCTGTCTCTTTTTAAAAACATTGGCCTTGGAACAGCGAGACTGGTCAGCAGGTTGCCCAATATGAATAAGTATACATTTATCAGGTAGGAGAATCCCACCTGATAGATGTTGCTAATCCCAGTGGGAAACCCTCCAGGTTTTCCTCTGATGTGGGCACTTAGTCCTAATTCAGGAGAATTGCTGCCATTTTCTGTAAGGAATGATTTCGGGAGTATGACTAGTCAGGTTCTTGTTTAGACTGCGAGACTCCCAGCTTTGGCACAAGGCCCCGAGATGTTAATTAGCAGACGTGGCTGAGTTGACTTTGTCACTGTTATTTCCCGTGCCTAGATTGATGCTGGCTTGGCATCAGGTTTCATTTCCTTGACACTTTTTAATAGTTTGATACAACTTGAGTTAAGAGACAACCATATTGTAGGCCAGACTAGCTAAAGACAGCAGATTTCCTCCCCTCAAGGTCATTAGTGAGCCAGATGGGGTTTTGTGACAATTGACAATGGTTTTATGGTCATCATTAGAAGTTGGTCTATAGCAACATTGGCACTGACTGCTTTTGCTAATGCCTCCCAAGCTGGAAGGTTGAGGTTGGTGGATCTCTAGCTATAGACGATGATGCAGTGGGCCAGCAGGTGACCTAGTGAGGCATCACTAAATTTGGGGGCGGCCCTCTCCTTTGGTTTCTGAGCCATCTCTTACTTGGAGCAATCCTGATCTGCAGATACGAAGGAGGCTGTGCTCTGATGTGCTTCAAATATGGTGCCCGGAGAAAGGAAGCAGTGAGATCACCTTGGGGACGGGTGAATCAGGTGTTGACTGCCTGCACTGTGCTGGGTTTCATGTGGATGCATATTTAATTATCGTTGAAGTAGATGATATAGCATATAAACATGCTATTGTGGCTGACTCGATAAATGGTGCTTTCCACAGCTGCAGCTTAATGTGGGTAATCGGGCGAAAGAAAGAGGATGATGAAGATCAGAATGAGTCGAAACAAGAGGTGGGGATGTTATGCTTTTCCTTATCAACTTTACCACTTAGTCATTGGCATCACCTAGAAAGAGCAATGGAAGGAAAATATGGCGGGGAGATTTGGATACAGAACCAACAGGGTTCACATCATCAAAATTGTTTCTGCTGTTGTGTGTGAACCTCCCCAATGGATTTTTCTCTTTGCATTCCAACCAGCTATTTGGCAAAGAGATGGTAAAGATAAAAATCCTGTCCAATTTTAACTTGATGTTGGACATTACTAGTTAGGAAGGCCAAAGCTGATAACTCCCAACATGGAATTTATCCAGGAAAAAATGTTGATCATGGAGGCTAAGGATGACAGAATAAAAAGGCAGCACCTCTCTGGATTGAGACCATAAAAGGCATCAGATGAAGCAGGAGTGGATGGAAAAGGAACTGTGGGTTTGGGAAAATAGTTCACTTCATCAATTCATCTGGGCTGCGTGCGACCACAAAGCAGAAGTAAATTCTTTATGATGAGTAATGGATCCGTTGTTAGGAAATATTAGCAGAAATGAAATTCTAACATTATGGCTTCACTACATCACTTAATATCGACCCATATTTAAGTGCTCAGCTGTGAAATCCCAGCTTAGTTATTTCAGTGACAGTTACATGCTCAATGCTTAAAGCTCCCCCAGACTGCTTCCCTACAATTAGAGAAAATGATCAGTGGCACCAGGGCGGTAAGCATATAGTGGTGACACAAATATAAAGCTGTTTCTGTGAATCAGTGAATAAATTCCTATCTAGTGTCATACAGACCAGGAAATTCCTAAGTTTGAGTTGTACAGTGCTAGCTGACCATAGCTGGGGGATCAGCAAAGACTCAGGAGGCACAGTCTGCTTCATGTCTGTAGACTTGGGTTGCTCCAAATAAGTTTTGGCTCAGAAAACAAAGAAGAGAGCAGTCCCCAAATTTCAGGATTAATGCTGGCAGTTTTTGACATACTTTAGTTATCAGACATTCTAGTCTCCATCCATCAATGATATCACGGGTATTATGTGCTCCCACTAATGCAATATAAAAATTCATAGCAGCGTTCATATATTTTGTTTCCTGTATGTGTGAAATTCTGGTCAGGTTGCATTTATTGTCCATTTTGAGTTGCTTGGGAAGATAGTGTTGAGACTTCTACTTGAATTGCTGCAGCTCCTGAAGTGATGGTACTTCCACAATGATTGAAGCCATTCAGGACTGAAATGAGGAAGGACTTCTTCACTCAGAGTTATGAACCTGTGGAACTCTCTACCCCAGAAAGCTGTTGGGGCCAATTCATTAGAGGGAGCTGGAAATAGCCCTTGTAGCTAAAGAGATCAAGGGATATGGGGAGAATATGGGAGTGGGATACTGAAAGTCATGATCAGCCATGATCATATTGAATGGTGATGCAGGCTTGAAGGGCTGAATGGCCTATTCCTGCACTTTTTTTATGTTCCTCTATGTCCAAGTTAGCATGGTATGCCACTTGATGGGGAATTTGCAATTCACCGTGTCCCCTAAAGATCATCACTTTTGTCCACCTATTTAGTTGAGGACAAGAGATAAGAATACTGGTAATAATTTTGATTCCCAAACAAGATGGTACTAATGAATTTTGCAGCAGTGCAATTGGAAGAAAATTTCACATAACATTCCATGGTCCACAATACCAGTGGTTACAATAGGATAACAATCATTATGACACTCCATTACTGTTAGCTCTATTATTATTCTCTCTTATCCTTTACAACAATCTGAGATCCCTATCTGCTTCAAGAAGATGATCATCATCCCAGTACCAAAGAAAAACCAGGCAGCATGGCTTAATGACTAACATCCGGTGGCTCTGACATACATCACTATGAAGTGCTTCAAATGGCACAAATCATTTCCTGCCTTCCAGACTGCCTGGATCCACTATAGTTCACCTACTGCTGCAACAGATCCACAGCAGATGCCATCTCCCTGGCCCTGCATTCAACCCTGGAGCACCTAGGTAACAAAGACACCTATGTCAGACTCCTATTTATCAACTACAGCTCAGCCTTCATTACTCCATTATTCCTATGAAACTCCTCTCCAAACTCCATGGCCTGGGCCTTGACTCCTTCTTCTGTGACTGGATCCTAAACTTCCTAACCCACAGACAGCAATCAGTAAGGATAGGCAACAATACATCTTCCATGATCATCCTCAATACTGGTGCCCCACAAGGCTGTGTCCTTAGCCCCATACTACACTCCTTTTACACGTATGAATGTGTCGCCAAATTCCACTCTAATTTGATTTTCAAGTTTGCTGATGACACCACTGTAGTCGGTCAGATCTCAAACAATGACGAGATGGAGGTAGAGAATCTGGGGAACTGATGCGACGACAATAATTTCTCCCTCAGCGTCAACAAAAAGAAGGAGGTTGTCATCGACTTCAGGAGCGTAGAGGAGAACATGTCCCTGTCAACATCAATGGGGACAAAGTAGAAATGGTCGAAAGCTTCAAGTTTTTAGGTGTCCAGATCACCAACATCCTGTCCTGGTCCCCGCATGCTGACACTAAAGTTAAGAAAGCCCACCAACCACTCTCTTTTGGCACAAGACTAAGGAAATATTTCATGTTAGCTATGACTCTCACCAACATTTACAGATGCACCATAAAAAGCACTCTTTCTGGTTGTATCACAGCTTGGTATGGCTCCTGCTCTGCCCAAGACCGCAAGGAACTACAAAAGATTGTGAATGTAGCCCAATCTATCACTCAAACCAGTCTCCATCTATTGAATCTGTCTACATTTCTCACTGTCTTGGAAAACAGCCATCATAATGAAGGGCCCCACACACCCAGACATTCTCTCTTCCACTTTCTTGGAAAAAGATACAAAAGCCAGAGGTCATGTATCAACCAACTCAAGAACAGCTTCTTCCCTGCTGCCATCAGATTTTTGAATAGACCTATCTTGCACTAAATTGATCTTTCTCTTCACCTTAGCTATGACTGTAACACTACATTCTGCACTCTCTCCTTTCCTTCTCTATGAACGGTATGCTTTGCCTGTATAGTGCACAAGAAACAATACTTTACACTGTATGTCAATACATGTGACAATAATAAATCAAATCAAATCAAAAGCAGACTTGTTGTTGATTGCCACAATGTTCATATCACCAGTGTTTGCCTGCTCCATGCAGCTGTAAAATCTGGGATTTGTCTGTTATCGAGAATGTTGCCTAGGAAACCTCTGGACTCAATTGAATAGCTCCACAAACCCCTCCCTATACACTGGAGCTAACCCAGATTTCAAATTATCCTCTGCTCCACAGCCCTGTCTCGAGGAAGCGTGACCTCTTTTAACAGCTACAGAATATTTCCAAAGGCTATAAAAGGAGTGGAGCAATTCCCTATCTCAGAGAGGCAGCTCAATCTTGTTGGTAAAATCCCTCCCTGGGCCCTTCAGTCATGTAGGCTCAGAACCCTCATTTGGCAGCAAAACCCCGTGTCAAGCTGGTATAATTCTGCTCTCCTCCCTCAGCATACCAATCTCTAATCCTGACTGAGCCAGGGATGCAGTAGCATTGAATGTAGATAGTTCCCACCCTGAGGCAACTCCAGCAGCCATTGGACTTGTAAGGGATAAACTCAGGTTCTGCCCCTGACAATACTGACTGTCACAATAATCAGGACAAAGTAATTTTTTGTGTTCTGCCCTACAACTGGGATATAACTTCTAGCCATAGCACTGTGGACAGAGTAGAAATAAGACAGTAAGCAGGAATAATGGTACTCTGCGGTAGCATGTCCATCTGAATCAGATTGCTAACTATCTAGATACAAGGTTGACAGTGGGATTGCCAATATGTCACCCTTTGTTGCGAAACAAACATAAAAGTAGGAGTAGCCCATTCAGCCCCTTGAACCTTCTCCACATTCAATAAGATCACGCCTAATCTTATTGTGGCCTCAACTCCATTTTCCTATTTCACAGCATCCCGCCCCTCTCCCGTCTCCCCCATGACCTTTTGCCTCCCTTATCAATCAAAGATCTGCCTAAATCAATCTTCATATATTCAATTAGTCAGCTTATGCTGTTTGCTGGGGAAGTGAATTCCAAATTTTAACAACCCTCTGAAAGAAGAAATTCTTCCTCGTCTCTGTCTTAAATGAGAGACTTTTACTTTGAAACTGCAACCCCTAGGTACTGATTTTCACACAACAGGAAACCTCCTCTCAGCATCCACTCTACCAAGTCTTCTCAGAATCTTATAAAATTAACTCTCATTCTTCTAAACTCCAATGAATATCATTTCCTCATATAACAAAGCTTTTATCCCAAGAATTAGCAGAATGAACGTTCTCTGAATTGCTTCCAACACAAGTATGTACCTTCTTAAGTAAGGAGACCAAAGCTACACACAATACCTTAGCTGTGATCTCACTAATGCCTGATGTAGCAAGGTTTCTTACTTTTACACTCCATTACCTTGCAATAGAGGTCAATATTCTGTTGGCATTGCTACTTACTTGCTACACTTGCATGCTAACCTTTTGTAATTTCTGTATAAGAACAGTTATATCCCTCTGTACCCCAGCTTTCTCTCCTTTTAAATGATATTCTTTTTTTGATTCTTCTTGCCAAACTGGGCAATCGTACATTTTTTAAACATTATACTCCATCTGCCAATATTTTGTCCACTGACTCGAACCTATCTGTATCCCTTTGCAGACTCTTTGGGTGGAATTTTCCATTCTCTGCACAGAGTACTGGCTGAGGCAAGAAAACCGACATGCAGTTCACAGGGTGCACAATCAGCTTTTCTCACTAGATAATCCAGCACTCTGTGCAGTCAAAATCTGGAGGTGCAGCCCACACCATGAGAGTGGGGCAGAACCAGAAAAATTGACAAGCCGGGAATGCCAGGACTGGGGTGCCTTTGATCTCCGATAGAGAAAACAGGAAAACCCACCCCCTTCTCGACATGCACAGGGGAACCCCCTCCATGAACATGGCAGACCCCCTCCATGCCACAGGGTACCCCTGGCTAAGTCCCTCTCCTGCTGGGCCTATACTTAGCCGTGCGCATTCGGTGAGTTCCCTCCACCTGATTCCCATTTTTAAGAATGTTTTCTAAACCTCACCGATGTCTCAATGTCAAGGGAACATATGGCAGGGAAGCCCTTTAATTAGGTCATCACTTATTTTATTCAAATGAGGTTCTTGATCTTTCTGGGCAGAAACCTCATTATGTCCATGGCAGGTGGCCAGAGCAAATTGGAAAATGAGATCTCGCTGGTGAGTTTCTCTTTGCGACTCTCGAGATATTTTATGCCCACATCACAGAGTGCTATTTTAATTGGGGTTGATACAAAAGAAATTTTGCTAAGCAAAAGCAGCATTCAGTTCCTCCTGTCTGTTATTATATGGAAACACCCAAGATTTAGAAACAAATTTTAAGTATTATGTGCACATTATTAACTTTTAAATATTTTTGCAAGAGGATTTGAGTATAGGAATCATAGCAAGAGGATTTGAGTATAGGAATAGAAATGCTCTACTGCATTGTATAGTGATTGGTGAGGCCACATGTGGAATGTTATGTGCAGTTTTGGTGTCCTTATCTGAGGAAGGATGTCCTTGTTACAGAGGGAGTACAGAGAAGGTTTACCAGGCTGATTCCTGCATGGAGGGTCTGTCATTTGAGGGGAGACTAAATTGATTAGGATTATATTCATTGGAGTTTAGAAGAGTGAAAGGGGATCTCATAGAAACTTATTAAATTCTAACAGGATTAGACAGGATAGATTCAGAAAGAATGTTCCCAATGGTGGAGAGTCCAGAACTAGCAGTCATAGTTTGAGGATAAGGGGTAAACCTTTCAGAATTGAGGCGAGGAGAAATTTCTTCATTCAGAGAGTGGTGAATGTGTGGAATTCATTACCACAGGAAGCTAAACTGTTTTGTGATTTCAAGATGAAATCAGATATAGTCTTGGGGCTGCAGGAATAGGAACATTAAAACATAGGAATTAGGAGCCAGAGTAGGCAATTCAGCCCTTTGAGCCCACTCCATCATTCTATATGATCATGGCTGATCTCCATCTCATCTTAACTCCACTTCCCTGCCTTTTCCCCATGATCCTTTATCCCACTTTATCTATATTTATCTATCTCTTTCTTGAATCCATTGATGGATTCTGCATCCACTGCACTCTAGGGCAGTGAATTCCATAGATTCACAGTCCTCTGTGAGAAGTAGCTTCTCCTTATCCCTGTCTTGAACCTTAACCCTCTTATTTTACAACTATAACCTCTTGTCCTAGACTGTTCTAGAAGGGGGAACATTTGGTTAACATTTACTTTATCAATCCCATTGAATATTGTATGTACCTTAATCAAATTCCCCCTCGTTCTTCTGTATTCCAGTGAGTACAAACCCAAGCTACTCAACCATTCCTCATACGACAGCCTCTTCAAACCTGGAATCAACCTAACGAACCACTTCTGAACCGCCTCTACTGCCACTACATCCTTCCTCAAAGAAGGTGGCCAAAACTGAACACAACGCTCCCTAGTGTGGTCTCACTAATGCCTGATACAATTGTAACAACACTTCAAGGAATACGGGGTGAGGGGGATCAGGTTATTGAATTTGATGATCAGCCATGATCATAATGAATGGCGGAGCAGGCTGGAAAAGTCGAATTGCCTTTTCCTGCTTGTAATTTCTATGTTTCTATGACAGAATGACAATTGGATAACATACTCTTAATTCAGGTAAGTAATGGTACTTAAAGGGAAGTTTAGCTTTAGTTAGAATAAGTTTTTCTTGATCTAGGAAATGACTTTGAAATGAGATAAGGATGGTTTTAAAAGGTTTGAATTAGTATCATGTACAGTGGTGGTTAGTTTAACCAATAGCTCAATAGTGTAAGTTCAGATGCTTTACGGACATTCTCAATACACTGTGAGGAGGTCAAACACAGGAGATTCTGGCTTGTGACTGACCAAAATGGAGAAGGTTTATTCAGCAAGGCACCAATCACACTGAGAAACTTTGACAGAAACAAACAGGGGCAAAGGTGAAGCATTGTAGAGAGCATAAAAACCTCAAAACAGCTCATCCACCAACCCTCCAAACACCAACTGCCTCAAGCGCAGCAGAGTTTGAAGATCAGCTACCTCAAAACCCTGCAAAATGAAGTGGAAGAAAGTCATCTTCAATACCTAGGGTCTGCTTCAGAACCAGATAAATTCAGAGTTAAGAAATATGAGAAGTATATGGTTCTTTGTGTAACTACATACAAGCATGAAGAAAAAGATATAAATGAAAGCAAAAGAACTTAGAAGATCCTCTAAAGATGCATCGAGATATGTAGCCAGGATTTTACAGAGATCACAGAATGTGTTATATTGTCGCCTTATCAAACAAGTTATATGCCTTTATCATACAATTAACAATTGTTTTTTGTTACATTACCAAATAATCTCCAAAAAAATGCTTTTGCCAAGTGGACCCAGAGACTGGAATCTTATTGTCCCGCTTGCCATGGGAATTGAAGTGGGCAAGGGGCGGAACACGGAAAGGTCCATTGACCTCAGGCAGGATTTTACCGTTTTGGAATGAGCGAGGCCGTAAAATCCCGGCCAGTAATCCTAAAGACAAAATAATATTGCTCTGCTATGATATGTTGAGTCAATTGAGCCACATTGTGATATTGTCAGTTCTGAAGTTATAGGATGACACATCAAGGAGGGGTGGATGATCATGAGCACATCTCCCTGAGAATGCCAGCGGGGTCTCAAGATCCAGAAGTCGCAGATCTCACTGGTAAAATCATGATTTCAGATCTTCCCTAATCCTCGGCACTGATGTCATAATGGGCGTGAATCTGATTTATATTCATTTAAATATATTCCCATATTATTATCACTCTCCCTCATCAGATATTGACCTCCTCCGACTCCTGTATTTTGTGTTGGCATGATGTTAACCAGTTTACCCAGATGTGGGATGGCGTGGTGGTACTGTGGTTAGCACTGCTGTCTTACAGTACCAGGGACCCGGGTTTGATTCCTGGTTGGGTCAGTGTCTGTGTTGAGTTTGCACATTCTCCCTGTGTCTGTGTGGGTTTCCTCTGGGTGCTCTGGTTTCCTCCCACGTTCTGAAAAATGTGCTGGCCATGCTAAATTTTCCCTCAGTATACCCAAACAGGCACCGGAGTGTGGCAACTAAGGGATTTTTGTAGAAACTTCATTGTGTTGTTAATGTTAGCAAATTTGTGACTAATAAAGAGATAAGCTTTAAAACTTTAAATATTTAAATAAACTAAACGTGAACCTGTTATTGGAACTCCCCCAAGTTGGTGTAAAGCTGAGTATATTCCCTGGCAGAGAGGGGCTTGGCCAGGCAGTGGCTTGACAATACCCCCTGACACTACCCTTTGGCACAGGATGGCACTGCCAGGTTGGCACCATGCCCATGCTACTCTAGCAATGCCAACCTGGCAGTGTCAACCTGTACCATATTGCCAGGCCAGGCCAGGCCCCAGTGGGAACCTCAAGAGGGTGGCGACTTCATTTGTATGTGATGGTGGGTCAGAGAGGACGGTGGAGCAGGGGAAGCTGGTGATGGCCATTTTGGGCGGGGGTGGGGGGAGGGGGGTGGGGGGGGGGGCTGTGCAGAATTGAAGCCTTGTCCTGCTACATGATAGTGTGAAACACAGCCCTTCATTTTGTTTTAGGCATTGTGTCATACAATCTGGAGAGAAAACCGATCTGTTCCTTTGGTAAAAAACACACTGGTTTTCTCGCCAGAAAAAACACTCTGCCATTTTTTGGTAAGATCTCATCCAGTGTAGACGGGGACCATTCACCGCATTGTGTCTTTGCCAACTCTCTGAAAATGCTGCACAAAACCATTCAATTCTCCATTCCTTTTCCCACATTCCTTCAAAGAAGTATTTTCCCTATTCCCTTTCAAAAGTTAATATATATATCACCCTAACAGGCAGTGCATTCAAATCATAACAATTCATTGCATAAAATCATCTTCCTCTGGTTCTTTTGCAATAACCTGGTATCTATGTCTCTTGGTTACCGAACATTCTGCCACTAAAGATAATTTCTCCTAAGCTATAAAATCAAAACTCCACGATTTTGAATACCGCTATCAAATATCCCCTAAACCTCCCTGCTTATAAGAACAACTACATCTGATAAATTGTTAAGTTAAACACAGCTAATGTTGAGCTGTTAACATTCTGAAATCAAGTTATTTGTACTGTTTCTGATATTCAGAAAGATAGTTTGTTGCAGTTAACAACTTGTTATTATGCCCGTCTATTCAGAAACTTACATTTTTATCTTTGGAACACTTTGTGTAGAAGTGCTTTACCAGATAACAAATAGCTGCACAACCATGTAGCAGATCAAATTGTCAAAATGTATCACGAGTTACAATCACATAAGTAGAAGTAATAAAATACATTGTTGCTAAATGCACCCCATTGCATTTGATCAGTTGTAATTTCCCTGAGGGATGAAAGAGTTAAAGTCATGGAACCATATTGTTCTGCATTCCTGCAGATCTACTTAACCTGTGACTCGATTTTTAAAAATTGGTTTCTGCAGCATGATTCAAGAACCAGACTAAATACAATAATAAATCCCCAGACACAAAGATAAATGCTGATCCACTTTCTGACAAGCTATTATAAAAAATGGTTACAGTGTGTGTAGAACTGTAAGAGAGTGAACTTTCCAGAATATCAATAACACTTGTATGAGTTAGCTAGAATCAGATAACTAAGCAAAATGATTCTAAATCTAAATTTATCTGTTCTTTACAGAGTCAAGAATTAAGCTATGGTTTAAAGAGTTATACTGTAAGATGAGCACATAGGAATAGCTGAAGTGTGCAACCATTGGCTCTTTGCTTTCCCTTGGGGTCTCCTAAATAATGCATTGTCTTGAGCGGGATATTGGAGATTTTGTATCCTTTAGCTATCTGTTGTCAGATGTGTGTCAGAGCATCATGCTAGGTGTTCATTAGTTTAATGAACCCTGGGAACCAAATGTCTTCTTTTCAAAAAATTTTATCCAAAATTTTCTTTCTGCATCAGATGCTGCTACAACGTCAAAAGAAAAGAATTGGTGGTAAGAAAAACAGTACATAAATTGTCTAACTGTAATTGATAATGCGTTTCGAGTTATTGTGCTGTAATTCTAGTTCATCTACAGTGAAACTGTTTTCCAGATTTGACATGTTCTTCAAATTAAATAAAATGCTGCACTAAATGTGGGAGCGATAAAAACATCAATGGCTTCAGAATATTTTAGGATTATGTGAGGAACAATTTGCTTCAATGAACTGAGGCAGACCTTTATATTGCAAGAGATGCATTTTGTGGTCAAGAATCATGTCATCACAATAATACTTGTGCTTTAAATCAGACGTTCAGCTTGACAACTGCATATTTTAAAAAGATAATGAAGCGCCTGTTTGAAACATCATGCACTATACCAATCAAAATTTATATTTTAATACAAAACAAATGCTGCTGCAATTCTTGCTCGCCCAAGGTTATTTATGGAGCTGACACAATGGGGAGCAGTGGTGTGTGGAAAAATTCACTGAGTGACATTGAACTAAATAATAAGAGTGAGTTATTAGTTTCTGCACACATGCAATGCATTTATTTGCCAGCATGGCCACTCCAAATGTTTGTAACCAGATTGTACTTTTCCTATTTTTATAGGTTTGTAAAACTCCAATTGGAAGGATATACCTCTGGTGACATATCACTAGTGTGTAGACTCTATACATATATAGCATCAAATTGCCCTCTGTTTCAAGTGTATAACATTTCTGACCCTTCAGTGTAATTTAGTGCACAAGAGAGTGAAGCTCTACCTTAACTGTAAATCCAAAAAAGTTTCAATTTTCTTTTCAGACCTGGCAAGGGAAAAAAAGCCGCCAATTTGCAAAGCAACTGGTGCGTTATCCATTCAGTGTTATCTTTAAATGGGCTGAGGTCAGGGTGTTTTTTCATTTCATTTTCCAAACATTTACTTAACAAAGGGTGAGCTTCCAAGTAAAAATGTTACGTGGCATTATTCCATACAAGGAAATGATGGGAATTCACTCTCTTCCTGATCTGGTTTCCTGTTAGCTGGGAATTTTCTCCCCAAGTTCAGCAGCATTTGCTGAAGGTCAGCTATATACTTGCTGCTTGAAGCAAAACAAGAAAAATGTCTTTTAGATTGACTGAGTTTTTTTTAACATGACATGGCCTGCTGGAATTAAACAAATTCATGTTTTTGCACAGTTTGTGGTTTAGCCACAAATGAGATTGATTCCATAAACACATACTTTCCCTATGATGCTTCAATTGTCTGCCATATGTTTAAATTCTGAAATTTTCTGACTTATAGGAAACTGAATTGGCAGAATTCCAAATAAAGAAGGGTTCACTGAACCTTTTGAAGAAGAAGTGGGAGTCTTGTGATTCAACTGCATCGTCCTCAAGGAATGTTCTCAGAAGCGAGTAGCATGAGTCTTTACCTCAGAATGTTTCCAGTAATTTAAAATTCCTGCTGAACAATTCATTCAATGTCAGCTTTTCAGACAGCACTCAAGAGCTTTTATATCAGCCCTTCATCAACAGTTTAAAATCACCAGTCAGCCAATGCTTCCACTCCAGGAATATCAGCCACTGTAATACAAGAACCAGAGCTGGAATTTCGGTGGTAACATTACCAAAGACATCCTGCGTTCTGAGATACTGTAACTTACCTGCTGGGAACATTATTTCTACAAGAATGGAAAGTGAGCCAGAAAGCAGGATGGTGAGGGAAACACGCCGAGAGAGAGTTTCAGCTTCAGCTATGTCCAGACAAGGAACAGAATCAACCCAAGATGAAATTGTTCGGGAAGACCTACAGGCTGCTCGAAGGATTGAGAGATTTACTATTCCACTGGATGACCTGAAAATGATGTTTGAGAAATCAGACACACCAAAGAAGAGCAAAAAGGTAACATATTCTTTATGCTGTTCCAGCTTATTTAGGAAAATTAAAGAGGACATTGAAATGTGTCTTTTCACCAACGTATGTTTGTAAAAATAAAAACCCAAATGCTAATTTAGGCAAATTAGAATGTTCTGATTAAAACACCTCAGCAATATAAAAGATTGCCATCTGATTTTTTTTGTACAATAACATTCAGCCAGTGCAAGAATGACTGTTTCACGGATGGTTAATTTAAAAGTAAATGTTCCTCTGTGTTAATTTGCTGCGTCTAATATCATAGAATCATTGGATCCCCACAGTGCAGAAAGAGGCCATTCGGCCCATTGGATCTGCACCCATTCTGTGACAGAGCCTCTCACCCTATCCCTGTAACCCACACATTTATCCTGCTAATCCCCCTAATCTAAAATTTTGGGAAAATTTAGCATGGCCAATCCATAACAAACCTGCACATCTTTGGACAGTGGGAGGAAGCCTGAGTACCCAGAGGAAACCTGGGTTAATAATTGTATTAATTTGGATTGGAAGAATTGGCAAAACCCTTCAAAGTAAACATTATGAGTACTTATGTCCTTTGAATGAAACGATGATTTTCAAATTGCAACTAAGCTCAAAGGAGCCTAAAACTGACCTAAAACTTGGGGTGTATGATAATAAATTTCACTGCATTTCAATTGATTGAAAAATTCAGTAGTGGAGTAACTCTGTGCTAGTATTGCTTAACATTTGGAACTGCAAACGCCCAAAAACTACTTATTGATGTGGATGTGAATCATCAGACTAACAGGTTTATAGCTGTGGGTAGACAGAATACAGATGTAACCAATATGCCCTAGACATGCCAGCTTTCTCCAAACATCAAAGAAGCAAATGTAGCATATACACGTCTGCACAAGACAGGTATTACTGACCAGGTGATTGAAGCAATGTTATTTGATATGCTACAGCTTGCACCAACTAGCTGAGTATGAATCAGAACAAGTTAGTTCCCTTGATGTCTGAGTGGGAAAATGTGATGTCTGGCATATTATTGAATCACAAGAGAGTAGGGAGATCAATCCTCACTCTGTGCTGAACTATCTGATCCAAACCGGTGTGGTGGTAATGGGCATGACAACTGGACTTGGATTACAGAGAGAGAAAATCAGTCAATGTTCCCAATGCCTTCTGACTCCTGATGACACTAAAATAGGTGGGATAGTAAGTTGCAATAAAGAAATAAGCAATTTACAAATGCGCCTGGATAGGTTAGGTGAGTGGACCAAAATTTGGCAGATGGAGTTTAATGCAGAAAAGTGTGAGATTACCCATTTTGGTCAGAAAAATAGAAAGACAACATTCTGTTTAAATGGGGAGAAACTTAAGAGTGCTTCAGTGCAGAGGGATCTGGGTGTCTTTGTGCAGGAAACTAATTTGCAAATACAGCAGGTAATAAGGAATGTAAATGGAATGTTGGCATACATTGCTAAAGGAGTAGATTATAGAAGTAGGGTAGTGTTGCTGCAACTGTACAAGGCTTTAGTGAGATCACACCTAGAGTATTGTGCAGTTCTAGCTCCCTTACTTGAGGAGGGTTGTAGTTGCATTGGAGGCAGTTTGAAGGAGGTTCACTTGATTGATTCCAGGGATAAAGAGTTTGTCTTATGACCAGAAGTTGAATAGTTTAGGCTGATACTCTCTACAGCTTAGAAGAATGAGGGAAGATCTAATTTGGGTATATAAGATTGTAAAAGGGATTAATAGGGTCGATTTAAAGAGGATGCTTCTTCTTGTAAGGCAGTCTAGAACAAGAAGTCATTGTTTTAGGATAAGGGATAGCAGATTTAAAACTGAGATAAGGAGAAATTCTCTCAAAGGGTCATGAATCTGTGGAATTCACTACTCTAGATTGAAGTGGATGCCGGGACATTGAGTAAATTTAAGGAGGAGATAAAGAGATTTTCAATTAATAATGGGTTGAAGAATTATGGCGAACAGACTGAGATGAAATCAGCCATGATCATATTGAATGGTGGAGCAGGCTCAAGGGGCTGAATTCCTATCTCTGCTCCTAGTTCTTGTCAAAATGCTACACATACATACCTATCAGGTAAAGGAAACTTGCGTACGGCTGTGATTCTTTTTGTTCAGCCTTCTGATAGGATAACTCACTGACACATTCTGTCTGGGATCACATGCAAAAATGACTAATGGCCCGAAAGTTACCCATGCCCATCCAACAATGATGTGGATGTGCCGGCGTTGGATGGGGGTAAACACAGTAAAAAGTCTGACAACACCAGGTTTTAGTCCAACCGATTTATTTGATAGTAAACTCACAAGCTTTTGAGTTTACTATCAAATAAATCGGTTGGACTAAAACCTGGTGTTGTCAGACTTTTTACTGCATCCAACAATGCCCAGCTTGAGTTACTACTTCCTCAAGAAAAGAGTTTTAAAACAGAAAAAAAATGAGGGGGAGAAAATTTTTAAAATGTCGTGTGATTGCTAACTAAAGAGATGATTTAAATAAGGATGGTGAGGTATGCTTGCTGAAATTCCCATTGCCCCCAGTGAAGGAAGTTGTGCTGCAATAATTCATACGTCATTTGATCATAAGTTGAAACAATTTATCTTTTGCATAATTCAACAATGAATCTGGATAGTTTCTGAGCCTTCTGCTTTCATTGATGTATTGAAGAGGGACAAAAGTGTGATAATTTTCAGAATTATCACTTTGCTTTGACCCCTCTTCAATGTGTCGATGAAGATGTATTAATCAGACCTAGTTTATAAAGAGACATTCACAAAGCTGTAGTTGTTTGTATTGAAGACAACAGCACCATTATCTACAGTTTTTAATGCTGAAAGGAATGAATAATATAGATGTAAACAACTTGAGCATAGAATTATTAAATAAGATCATAAGACATTTTTCTCATGTAATAATAGCTAGGTCCCCAGTAAAAATTGTTAACGCAGTTTTGATTAACTGCTTCACACCAAAGAAATGCTTTGCATCTTAAACAAAATACCTCAACATGTTTCAAGGAGGACATGAACATAAGTCATAAGAGCTAAGAGCTGAAATAGATCATTTGGCCCCTCAAGCCTGTTTTGCCTTTCAATAAGATCATTGTTGATCTGATTGGGGCCTTAACTCCAATTTCCTGTCTGCTTCCATAACCCTTGGGACCTTGTCAATCAAAAATCTGTCTAACTTATTTTATATTATTGTATTATTCAACAGATTTCTGAGCTCTCAGTCAAGTATACCTCACCATCTTCATTTAAATCATCTCTTTAGTGTAAGGTTAGCAATCACACGACATTTTAAAACTTTTCTCCACCTCATTATGAATTCTTGGTTGAGAGCCCAGGCATGCATTAGAGTCTAAAACTAGAATTGCAGAGATAGCATTGCTTGGTTGACAGTACCATCACTCTGATTTATGCTATTAATTTTTCAATGTTTATTTACAAAAGGTTAAGAGGTTTCAAGTGTTTGCAGTTTCATCTATTGCAAGCTTAAAGGATCTGGACAATTGATGTTGTATTTCCGCATAGTTAAAATGACTCTTTTAACATAGTGGAAAGTTATGAATGAATGATGGTTTATTGAAGCCTTTTTTCCATGTCCTGTTATCATTATAGTGTTCGGTGATTCCGTATGGTGTATGTTGGATTAATAAGTATTTAAATGCCATAGGGGTGGGTGGGTGGAGGAGTATAATTGAGCAGAGGGGGGCATGAGAGGCTACGGGTTGTTGGGGCAAAGGCCTTAGCATAGGTCTTGGCATAGAGATCATAGAGCTAGGGGTTGTGGATGGAGAGGTATAGCTTGTAGGGAGTAAGTAGGGGCATACTTTAGCATAGGGGACTTGAGCATCCATAGGGGCTGTTTATGAGGGTCCACATCAGATGGGTGCAGAGTATGGCATGGATAGGGCATGGGGAGTGTGTGGAGATGAGTAGGGCTGAGGGGTATGGCCTGGAGGACCATTCTGTTTTTTTTAACTGGGACTAAGTCCCATGGCACTGAGGCTAACCTTAAATTAAAAGAAAACACCTCCACATGTAGCAAGCCCTCTGAAGCTTTTCCTGGGTCAGCTGGCCTGTGTTATCCGCTACCAGCCATCCCAACCCCTCCAGCTCCACAGAACAAAAGTTCAGTCCTCGAGCATATTTCTTTCCAAGGTGGAGTCGGGGCATTTTTTTGGACAGTTCTAGGGATGCAAATCCAGACACACAAACACACACACACACACACACACACTTGCACATACACATATGCACATGTACACATACACCATACGCACATGCACATACACATGTCGTACACATACACACACAATACAGTTTTAGAAGATAATGCACTCTTAGAATTTGGAAACAACAGAATAGTTCATAGTTCACCTTTCTGGCTCGTCATAGGAAAAACAGTCGTTGCAGGCCTGTTGAAGAAAGCAGTTTATTCTGAATACTAAGGGTGTCAATAGCTGGAGTTAAATATCATAATTGTTGTAGGATTTCCACAGAGAGATGGCTTTTCAGCAGGCAATGACATTGTTACTTATGTTTTTCTTACCAGGAGGTCAGGTTTCTGTCCTGGTGGATTCTGAAAGGCTGAGAGACTTTAAGATTTGGCAGAGCATCACATTCTTAAATTGCCTGAATGTTACTGTCTGTTTCCTTGCAGCCTGATGAGTTTCTCTCTGGTTCTCGGGATAGAATAATTTGTGAGCTGAAGAGAGTCTTGGTCGCATAATCAATTGCTGTTGTCCACCCAGAATGCTTTAAAATTAGAAGTTATTGTTGTACAATGGATAATGGATTTGTTCACACCCTCTAATGATAAATTGGCTTTTGCAGCTATCTTTAACAAGTTTGAACTTGGGGATATGAAGTCTACAAATCCATTATTTTGAGTTTTGGGTGAATCACAAACTATCTCAAGTGTAAATTCCACCAATGGGTTCTGTCTGGGCATTTTCATTCAAGGGAGAGGCCTCCATCCAACATTATTCAATTCAGAACTTGCTGGAGATTTGAGATAGCTTGTGCAGGAACTGCAAAAGCTGCCTGACCTTTGGCAGCCATTTTAGCCAATTTGTTCGTATAAATAAAAGACTTTTCCAAAAATGACAGTCCATGTTTAACCATATGAATAGAACAGGCCTTCACTGGGCATGACATAAGATTTCCCTACTTCTGCTCTGCATGCCCGTGCAATAAAAGCCAACATTGCATTTACATTCCTAATTACTTGCTGTACCCGTGTGCTACTTCTTGTGATTCAAGTACAAAGACACCCAGGACCTCTTGTAGACCCTGTATCCTGCATTCTTTCTGCATTTAATTAATATTCTGATTTTCTATTGTTCCTGCCAGAGTCGACAAACTCACATTTCCCCATATTATACTCCATCTGCCAAATGTTTGCCCATTCACTTAACATATCCCTTTGCAGATTCTTTTTGTCCTCCTCACAGTATGCTTTCTTACCTATCCTCGTATTGTCAGCAAATCTGGTTACTGTAGAGTCAGTTCTTTCACTCAAATCATTAATATGGATTGTAAATAGTTGATGCCTCAGCGCTTTTGTGGCACTCCATTAGTACATTTTGCCAATCAAATGACCCATTTATTCTGACTCTGTTTGCAGTTAGTTTACCAATCCTCTATCCATGCAAATACATCACCTCCAATAACATAAGCTGTTGGTCAGCTGAGGTGGTTAAAGCATGGTTCTAATAATGCCAAGGTATCAAGTTTGATCCCTGTACTGGCCAAAGACTTCAAATGCCTTTGAAAATTATGATGCGGAGATGCTGGCATTGGACTGGGGTGGGTATGGTAAGAAGTCTCACTACACCAAGTTAAAGACCAACAGGTTTATTTGGTAGCACGAGCTTTTGGAGCATTGCTCCTTCATCAGGCGAGCTTTCGGTGTGCTGCTTCTTCATCAGGCGAGCTTTTGGAGCACTGCTTCTTCATTAGGTGACTCACCAAATAAACCTGTTGGACTTTAACCTGGTGTTGTAAGACTTCTCCCTTTGAAAATCCAAATACACTGCACCACCTTTCTCCAGCCTGCTTGTTTCATCCTCAGAGAACTCAGAATAAATTTGACAATCATGCTTTTCCTCCCACAAAAGCATATTCTCTATGCCTGATTGTATTATTATTTCCTACATGTCTGGCTTCTACCTCATTAATAATGGATTCTAGCATTTTCTGAATGGCAGACAATAGGTTAACTGCTTATAATTTCCAGCTTTCTATCTTCCTCCTTTCTTGAACAGAAATGTTCCATTGCGGCTTTCAATCTGTTGGGACCTTTCCAGAATCTAAAGAATTTCGGAAGATCACACACAATGTGTCTACCATCCCTGTAGCCACTTTTTTAAAGGCCATAGTATGCAAGCCACCAAGCTCAGGGGACTTGTCAGCCTTAAGTCCCATTACTATTCCAATAGATTTCCCCCATTGATGGTGACTCTAAGTTCCATCTTCCTTTTTGATTTTCTATCAGACTTGGGATTCTTTTATGTGTCATCTATTGTGAAGACGGATACAAAGTACTTGCTCAAAGCCTCTACCATTTCTTCATTTTACATTATTAATTCCCCAATGTCATCCCCTAAAAACCAATTGCTCATTTTGGCTACGCTTTTCCTCTTTATATACTTGTAGAAGCTGTTACTGTCTGTTTGTATATTTCTTGACAGTTTTCTCTCAAACTCTAATTTCTTCCTTTTTTTCAGTCATCCTAAAGCATTCCCAATCTTTTGGCCTACCACATCCTCATGGCATTGTACATTTTTTCATTTAATTTGATACCACCCTTAACTTGGTTAGCCACAGAAGGCGTATTTTACAGCCCTACCCACAGCCAGGAGCTTCTGATCCAGACAAAGCTGAATTTTGACTGGATCACCGCATCCCTGATGGCAGTTCCTGCCACAGGATAACATTGGGTATTTCTCCCCATCTCAGTCCTAAATGATTGGCCCCTTACCCTGAGACTATACCCCTATGTTTTAGATTCCCCACTAATAGAAACAATAGTTGGAATTTTCCAGCCCCTCCTGCCGGTGGGAAATTCTGGTCCTGCTGAAGTCAACTGGGATTTCAGTGGCGAGTGTCTCAGCGTCCACTCTATCAGGCCCCTTCAGAACTTTGTAGGTTGCAGTACTGTCTCCAATGCAAATATATCTGTTCTTAAATAAAAAAAGTTCTTTAAAGTTTATTTATTAGTCACAAGTAGGCTTACATTCACACTGTAATGAAGTTACTGTGAAAATCCCCTACTCGCCACAGTCCGGTACCTGTTCGGGTACACTGAGGGAGAATTTAGCATGGCCAATGCACCCTAACCTGCACATCTTTGGATTGCGGGAGGAAACCCGATTATCTGGAGGAAACCCACGCAGACCCGGGGCAA
Organism: Carcharhinus amblyrhynchos; assembly: GCF_965287045.1. Lineage (NCBI taxonomy): Eukaryota > Metazoa > Chordata > Chondrichthyes > Carcharhiniformes > Carcharhinidae > Carcharhinus > Carcharhinus amblyrhynchos. Next base: position 59,907,770 of record NC_137334.1, read on the forward strand.
ATGTGCAAACTCCACATAGACAGTGACCCAAGCTGTGAATCAAATCCAGGTCTCTGGCACTGTGAGGCAGCAGTGCTAACCACTGTGCCACTGGGCAGGACTAAAAAGTGCACACAGTACTCTAGATGTGGTATCACCAAAATCATGTCCTACTGTAGCAAGACTTCTTTATTTGTGTGCTCCAAGCAATTTAAATTTACGTCTGGTGAAGCCAACTTTTATAACTGTGATGCATGACATGCATGAAATGTGAAATCAACTAGCAGGCTCCTCTTTGTGAGAAAGATGTAGAGCGACTATTTTCACAGTCTTAAAGGTTATTATTTTTGGCATTTGGTGGCCCATTACTGTTTTATGAGCAATGTGTGCTGACTTTTATTGTTGTTGAATAGCAGAACCTCACGGAAAAAATGAGTAAATGTGTGTGACTTTGATTGCATCCCAGCCTACAGTCTCTCATGAGGAAAATCAGAGTCCATTTCCTGCACTTAATCACCCAGTGCCATCAATAGCAGATCTTTTAGCAATGCCAAGGTCAGCTGCTTCAGTGTGCATAATTTTAACTTTGCGCAATCCCTTGATGGACAGGAGAAAATCTGCTAGAGAAGAAAGATGCATTTTGTTTATTATACTTCTTAATTTCAGGTTATTTTAATACAAGAGGATAATGGTTTTCAGCTCAGGCCAGTTTTCAGTGAACGAGTTTTGCTGTCCCTTTAGATCTTGCCAGCTGCAGCCAAAAAAATGATGCCCAAGATATTTTCAGCCTCATTTAAGTACCACCGATTAACTTTCCACCCATCTTGGTGTCAATTTATGTGGCTCAGACTGTCAAGAGATGGATTCTTTCTACTTCAGTGGGGTGGCTCATTGATGAGACCAGGACTTGTGTGGTTAAGCATGAACCCTTCATTGGTAGGCGTAATAACTATATACAATTCCAAGGTATGGTGATGCGTGATTGTGCTCTACCATGCAGGCTAGCTGCTTACAGAGCTGCTTCTGAACTGTTCTCTGACAGTTTGTTACCATGTGACAGCATACATCACACAGCGGGTAGTGCCACTCCCCAGTCCCATGTTAACCCTTGTTCTGCAGGGCATCTACACATTAAAACTCATTTGGGTGCATATCATTACACAGACCACCTTCTAAGTGCTGCTCCTCCTGGCCCAAAAATGAAAGTAAAAAAAAAATTACTCTTTTGTGTCTCTTCCCTCCCCAATCGGATTACTTACTGTATAGACGCCTGCCAAGAAACGCACTGTACTTCCCTCTCAGATGGTGTTGTAAAATTTACAGTCCCAAAAATCCTATCAAGGCTGCTATGCTCGTGTTAAAGAAAGCCCTGTGGTTTTGGACTGGTCTTCTTACTGCATGCTCAGCAGAGCAGTAGACAATCACAGTGAGCCAGTTCCCAGTAACAGCTGGGCCACAAAGTGATCTAGATGATTTTATTGTCTCCCTGACAGGTGGGTAGGTTTAAAATCAACTCTGTGGATCTATTTTGCGGTGAATCAAAGAGCTTTGTAACTGCCCACAATGTTTGGTGGTAAATTTCACTCTAGATTAATTTGATCAATGTGTAAGATGATATCTGGCAACCAAAGTATGCAGTGAAATCTTATAGGTCAGGCTTTAAGCAGGTAAATCCATTTGTTCGACACTGTGAAGAAAGATATGTGTTCCTGCTGGAAAAAGAAAAGCGATGCTTATACTATAGTGGGAAGGTATCACATAACACACTTAAAATGTTCAACATAAGGCTGTTGTAGCCTGAAGCATGTACTTCATGTCCTTTACAATACAAAGCTGTGGTCATTATTAAGAACATGCCAGTAATTGCTGGCAGGCCTCTACTGTTTTTGTTTGCACCTCTAGTCCTTTCTTTCACCTCTGCCAAATGGAAACTTTAGTTGGTTGTACAACCAAGCAGATTCCTTTGTAGCTTGGTGGCTGGTTTTACCTGCATGTTGTTTTTATTGTAGCTGAAGTTGTAATCACCCTCGGGGATGCTAATTCATTGCTTTGCTGTAGAGATGCTAACCAGTTAAACAGATGGCACTCAGAAAGTGACATTCCTGTGTTTGCTAAAGTTAATGAAAAAATGCCAACAGATGATTCATTCATGTTGACTCCTACTTGAAACCTCTCCCTTCTTCCCTGCTGCTACCGTCCCCCCCCACCCCCGTCTCCCACCCACCAGCCCTAACAGCCCTTGAGAAGATGATGGTGAGCCATTTTCTGGAACCTCTATCTTATGTGGTTAAATCACTCCCATAGTGCAGTTATGTCGGCAGTTTCAGGATTTTGACCTAGCGATGGTGGAATGGTGATACTTTGCCAAGCCACACATGTTCCTACCTGGGAGGAACTCTTGGAAGTTGTGAGGTTTCCAATGGTCTGATGCCATTGTTCCTTTAGTTAGCAGATGTTGATGATTGAGATGTGCGGTTGAAGAAACCTCATCAACAAGCTTTTGCATTTTGTATACAGCACACATTTCAACCACGGTGCACCTTTCATAGAGGGAGTGAACATTCAAGGCGTTGGCGAGGGTGCTGCTCAGGCAGACTGAACACTGTTGGAGCTGCATGCAATTTAGGCAAGTGGAGAGTGTTCCCTTGCACACTCATGTCTTATAGGTGGTCGCTATCACTGATACTAAGTTTCTATTCCAGATTTCTTCAGTTTCATTAACTTAATTCAAAAGCATCATTTGCCATGATCTGACTTGAACTCACTTCTTCAGATTATTAATCCGAGCCTCTGGATTACTAGCCCAGCAACTAGAATGACCATTTTTAAGGGAACAGTCCCATAATTAAGCCAAATCACAGATCATTTTCTGAAAAAGTAGCAAACTGTCCCATAGTTTCTGTCTCCTGACATCTGTAGTATAAGGGTTGATGTTAAATATGTAAAAATGTAGTTTATGTCATCAGTGATGCTGGATCATATGATAACAGAACAAAAATAATTCCATTTAGAACTATGTGGAGAGACTAACTTGTACATAATTAATATAATGTTAAATAAAATATAGAGTTTGCTAACAGTATAGCCTTATCTGGAAGCCGAGGACCATACCTACCACATAGTAGGTCAAAGGGAACAATACCAGATAATGACAAAAGAATCAAGAAATGAAGAGGCCAGCACTGAAAGGATCAGTGAGAGAATCGACTGCAGGACAAGGACAATGGAAAATGTCCTACCTTTACTGGAGTGCTTCAACCATGTGAAAGGCCCAGATCATGTCAAGAAGCGACAGAACAGGCATCGCAGGATTACCAGGTACAGAATGGCATTGGGACTAGCAGAAAAGACTGGCAGCGAGCAGGCCAGTATCTTACTATACAACATAGACAGCATTACAGGTGATGTTATGGTCAGACAAAGCATAAGCAAAGACACAGCATCATATGAAGAAGTTATCAAAACCTCTGATACTTACTTTAATCTTTGGAAAAATACCATCACAGGGTGAGAAAAATGTAATTGATGCAGCCAAAGAGTGAGAAAGAACAAAGATTCCTTTATTTACAAGCTCTATTGTTTAGTAGAAAGTTGTGAAGCACAGAGCTCCAAAGAATGAATTCATTGGAAATTGCATTGATGATGGAATCTTAGAAAAGGCAGTTTCCAATTGTTTGCAGATGCAGGAGGACTTGACCTGATTGAAAGTGGTACTGATAGTGAGGTAATTAGAAAAGAGAAAGCAAAATAAAAGGTTTATTTGAGGTGAAAGGTTGTGGAGGAAACAGACTGACACAGTTCAGTTTATAGCAAGAAAACTTGTAATGTGCTTAACTCCAAACTGCCATTTTTGTTGTAATAAGAGAAGGCTGCATTGGCATATAGAAAAACCTCGCTGAAAATGTGGAGGCAATTTTAAATCAGTCTGTTGCCAAACAAATAAAGGAGGAACAGCAAGGATCATGTACCACCCAACTGAAGATATAGGAGAAACTGAAAGAGAAATAGAACCAGAAACATTCTTCAGAGAAGTCTCAGGCTCAAATGGAAACTATTGGACAGCAGATATTATGGTCAATGGAGATAAAAACCAACTTCTAATTTGACACTGGAGGAGGAATTTCAACTCTGTCAGATATGGACAAGTGGTTAAAAGCAGAGATACTCCAGTCGTCAACTGTTAGACTCTGTGGTCTAGGAGGCACTCAGCTGAAGGTCACAGAGTCATCGAGTCATAGAGATTTACTGCATGGAAACAGGCCCTTTGGCCCAACTTGTCCATGCCACCCTTTCTTTTTTAAAACCTCTGAGCTAATCCCAATTGCCCGCATTTGGCCCATATCCCTCCATACCCGTTGTACCCATGTAACTATCTAAATGCTTTTTAAAAGACAAAATTGTATCTGCTTCTACTACTACCTCTGGCATTTTGTTCCAGACACTCACCACCCTCTGTGTGAAAAAATTGCCCCTCTGTACACTTTTGTATCTCTCCCCTCTCACCTAAAACCTCTGCCCTCTAGTTTTAGACTCCCCTACCTTTGGGAAAAGGGACAGTTGGCTGCAAAACTCCACATAAAAGAAGAGAAATTACTGAAACTATGGCCAGAATTCTCAAGTTGTTCTCACCAGCAGGATCTTCTGGTCCAGTTGATGGCAAACTTTGCCGTAGGTTTTCCAGCAGCCACAGGTGCATAGAATGGGAAACTCCAGTGGCAGAATCGCTTCTGCTGCCATGAAATATACCGCAGGGGGGCATGGAAAATCCAGTCCCTTGTATGTGATTCACAATCAAGAGTGCTCACTGTTAAGCCGGAAAGGTTGAACCAATTTACAACACCTCCTTAAAGTAAGTGAATTGGAAAACCAAGAGGAAACCTGACAGAAGATTTCACTGGAACAGCAGGAAAAGGAACCAGGAAAATATGTACAAGACAAGCAGCAAATGACAGCAAATATGTTATCACATATTCCAATTGGGAAGCCTGACAGGAGGATAAAGGTTTTGTGGAGAAGATAGAGTCATACAGTTCATTCACAACACAACTCTTATCAAAAGCTGAAAGGAATGGAAGCTGAAACTCCAAGCACATACAATAGATGCAGGATTTACTAAAGTCAGAGATTACTGCAGAGATGGATGGCCAGAATATATTCCTCACAATATCACCCTAAAACAATATTTTGAGCAGCACAGACATCTCAGCATAGTGGACACGATTCCCAGTGCTGCTGCTGAGATCAAAGAACTGCTAGCCATTTGATTACTTGCAGCATTCAGAGGGGGAACCTCTTCCCCAATGGGGGGCAGTAGTCTTGCTCTGAGCCAGTAATTGCCCACCAATCATTAAATGAGTGCAGGGCAATTGGCTGGAGTGAGGGTGGACTCTCCAGCAATTTATTACCTCTTTATTGCCGAGGGTTGGCGGTGCTCCAAGGGGTGGGGTGAAAGGGAGATGAGTAGTTCTGGGAATCCCAGAAGAACATAAAATCCTGCCCCAAGTGTTTAAGATTTATTTTTGTTAAAGTAGATCAAATTGATGCCAGCGAGGGAGTATCTGCTCAAGGTACTATACGCCACAGATACACTTTAAGATCTAGAAATTGTACCTCCCAATTGAATAAAACCATTTTTCTGCATGCAAAAGATGGTAATTTGCAATGTATTAACTCCATTATCAACAGAAAAACTGCAGAGTATTTGGAGATGCACACATTTATCACACTTAGTGTTGGTATATCAAACAAAAGTCCCAGTTCTTGCGTACTATCTCCTTCCAACCAGCAGACTAAACAGAAGAAATATTATCGAGTTTTCTTCTCTACCATGTGAAAGGTCTGATGTGCAGTGTGAATATTGAGGAACATTCTCTCAGTGGAAAGGTTTTTGAGCTCTGTGCAAACAACACTGATACAAATTTTGGTACGGCTAAATGCACTGGAGAAAAACAACATCTGGTGACAATTACAAGTCAAATTAAGGAAGGAAAACATTGGTGTTGATTGCTGCATTAATTTTTTTCATAACTGTCTGCAAACCACAACTGACAACAAGAGGCAGAAAGGGCAGGATCTTCTGGAGTAATCACTTCATTGTAAGTTATACTGACTTTTTTCCACTTATAATCAATGCTATAGTAACAAGTATTTCTTTTTAATTGGGCTCAGTTGTATCTAAGTTGATTGCTTGTACAGCATAGACCTGATTGATTGCTGTTAAATCTGCTTGAACATGAGTATTTTCACCAGGTATTCAGCAGAGAGAAATAGAGTCACCATACCAGTAACATGACTATTATGATTACTATGCTACCCTATTTGTCACAGCATCATTAGTAATGGTTTCTCATTCCTCCTTTACGTTATTAGTCCCACAAATCTCTATCCTTGTTATTCTCCATATACTTCCCTTTAGAGACATCATCCAAAGATTTCCACATGTGTATGAAGGACACCTAGCTGTACCTGTGTTCCTCCTGTTTTGATCCCTCCACTGCCTCTGCATTACCAAACTGCCTGCCTGAGATCCAGTTTTGGATTATTTACAATTTTCTCCAATTATTGAGAAGGCTGAGGCCAATGGATGAAGCCATTTTGAGTCCATATGACTCCTTAGTCATTTAGCATGCTTGTAGTGCTGCCGAGCCACTCTTCATTATGGACAATGAAGTCCCCAATCCAGAGTGCCTTCTGCCACCCTCAGCATTTCTTCCAAGTGATGTTCAACATGGTACTGATTTATCAGCCAAGCGGTTGGCACATGGTGCTTGTCCGCATTTGACCTGGTGACTTCATGGGGTCCAGAGTTGATGTTGAGGACTCCCAGGTCAACGACTGTATACCACTGTGCTGCCACATCTGCTGGTCTGTCCTGCTGGTGGGACACCTGGAGCCAATGTAGGCCAGACCAGGTAAGGAAGGCAGATTCTCTTCCCTAAACGACAATAGTGAAATGAACTAGATGGGTGTTTGTGACAAGTTAAGAATGGTTTTGTGGTTGTCATTAGACTTTTAACTTCAAAGTTCCATCTTCTTATTGAAGATACCCTCTTCTGCCATAATGGTTTTCAAACCCAAACAACATTACCCTATCTCTGGATTACTCGTCCAGTGATAATACCACTACGCCACCGCCTCCCGCACTTTGATCAAGCTTTTGGTTACCTCAATACCTCTTTGGTTGGTCTGGTGTCAAAATTTGTCTGATTACACTCTTGTGAAGTCCCTTGGAGTGTGCTATGACATAGAAGCTGCTATAAGAATGCAAGTTGTGTCACTTCAGTTCCTTAGCTAGATTTTTAGATACTCTTTTCTGGCAAAATAGGTGAAAAAGAGATGTTATTTCCTTGGCATGACAAACTTTATTTGATGGTGGTCATTGTGTTTCTTAGAAAAGGGATGTATGTTCAGGACGAGTGCTGAATCACATTTTGGTTAAATTGCAGATATATTATTCAGCTCATTTTCTAACTCCTCAGTTTAAAATATGCAGTAAAAAGGAGAGAGCCCATTAAATTTATATGCGGTGGATGGGATATTCCACTGGGATTGTCCGGTCCTGCTAACAGTCAATGGACGTTTGGCTGCACAACTAATCCTCCTGTACCCAGTCCCGGGGGCCAAAAAAAACCAACTTTAAAATTCTGAATAGACCCAATATTTTTGTCACAGAAACACAAATCTTGTTATTTTTTATGTTACTGGGAATAGAATGTTTCATTAGTACTATAGGTGACTTGAATAGAACAATTGTGTTTCTTAATTGTTATATTTAAGAGCCTCTCTGTCCAGCAGGGCTGAATGTCCCTGGAACTGAATGCTTTACATGAACTCAGAGCTTCTATTCTAGTAAACTATCAATGCTTAAGCCATCAATTATCCTTATTGGTAGCAAGCAGGCCACATTAAGTGCACTATGTAAATATGCAATATAAACTACAGGTAAACCACATGACTTTGTATGCAGATAAGCTCTTTATGCATGGAAGTTTCCAATGAACACTTTGGACTTTGAACAAACTACTTAGTACTTAAATAAAGTCTTTGCATAAATAAACAGCCCCAATTCTTTTCACTTCTACTAATGTGGAATTCTTTGTACCCAGGATAGATGTCACGTAATTTTCATAATTTTCATCATTGTCTTTGGCCATGGGCTGTTCAACATTACATGCCTGCTACACTGCAAAATGAAAATGAAAAGGGCTTTGTTTCCCGTTTTATATTTATTTGAAACTGTGATTGTTAATGTGTGACAATTACTGCAGCACATTCCTTCTGGGTCAAATGGATTAATTCTATTGCTTATTAACAATGCTGTGTCAGACTTGTGAAATGTGATACCTAATTAAATACATTTTCTTCCTTTATAAATAAAATATAGGTGCTACCTCCAATAAAACCTGAATATATGTATCTAACTAAACACCATTATTACATTTTTTTTGTTTGGATACTCCAGCAACTTTCAGATGTTAAAAAAAATCTTTTGCTTCTTAATGGCTTACAATACAATTTTTAAAGCTCCTGTAATGAGCAGTCACATAAATAGTAATGCAATTATACAGTTTTTCAGGGTATTATTTATCACTAAATTCAGAACATGGTGCCAGAAATTACAAATTTACTGGTATGGCAATAAGTTTAATTCTGGTTGTGTACAGGACCTAACTGTTCTGTACAATTACACTTTATGACATCTCTCATTATCTCAGGACACGACCAATTACTTTTGAAGTGTAACTATTTTATATAGGAAATGAGGCAGCCATTGGCCACAGCAAGGTCCCATGAACAACAAGGAGATAAGGATTAGATAAGCTGCTTTTAGCAAAGTTGGCTGAGGGAGAAATATTGGGCAGAAAGAGAGCCCCCCCTCCCCCCCATCTTCTTTGTATAGTTCCATGGAAACTTATACATTTTACCTGGAAGGAAAGACGGGGAGCTGGATTAATGGCCAAAACTTTTCTGCTGTTCACACCAGCGGGATCTTCTGGTCCAGTCGATGGTGCACCCCTGTTGTGGGTTTCCTGGCGACATTGGGTGGAGTCAGTGAGAAATCCCACTGACTGTAGGACCAGAAGATTCCGCCGTGAGAAAGATGTGGTGGGCAGGCCAGAGAATCCTGTCCATGTCTCCTCCAATAGACTCCGTAGTGCAGTGAAGTGCCAGTCTTAGATTAAATGCTCAAGTCTCTAGAATGAGACTTAATTCTGTGTTCTTCTGGCTCAGAGAGTTCTAGCAAGTGAGCCAAGAATGGCACCCCTGATGTGATATGTGTCTCTGCTCAAAGCTGTTAACAATCAGGAGAAATAGATAGTCTCTTCGGAGACAAAACAAATGGTATGGGTTTAACATGATGTAAATAATGCAAAAAATGGGAAGTTGGTGTAACAGCTTATATTAAGCAATGGTAGAAGCAATGTGTGACCCAAAAATAAAGTGGCTGGAGTACAAAGGAAGAGATCCATTTATTACTTACTAATAAAGTGAAGAACAACATGTTGAAGAATCATAAATCCTCGGTTTAAGATCCTTGATGTGTGCCCATTTTACAAGGGTCTAAGCATGCAATATGCTACGTTGTGCACAGATGCTCAAACTGCAATAAAAGTATGCTTCCCACCTTACTAGTAAAGGCTTAAGTATAGGCATCCAGGGCGAGAACCTAAAATATACACAAGTAGGATGCTGGGCATTTTCCTGAAATTGGACTATCCTTCACACTCCAAATAGGATAACCATATCTAGATAGGCCTAACTAACAGCTCTTGAAGGGGATGGACACCGATATAAAAGGGATATTGAAATATATTTTTGGTGAAATTCATTGGAAAGACTGATTTGCGTATACTTCAGTTCTGTCCAATTGTAACAGATCTAGCCAGATTGCTACGGCCACCTTTTCCAGCTGTAGCAAATACTGTTTAAAATACAAGTTTCGACTTCATTGCGGATCCTCCATGAGGAGTACATTGAAATCAATGAGGCTAAGGAGATCCTCAAAGGAGAGGATATCAGCCATGAGGGAAATGCAATGTCCAGATAAAACAGATGAGCTTGGGATGCCTTCATTGCTGCTAGATTCATGGAGGGTGATGACAATATCCAGTGATGACATCCCATTACTTTCACATGGTGTCTGTGAGCATTTCCTCTCCTGTCTGACTGATAGCAATACAAACTCTCTGTGACAAGGTTCCTGTCATGGGAAGGAAATGGTTTCCCACAGTCCCTATATTGCTGGAGGAATGTGATGACTTGCAGTGCGGACAGTGCCTAGATCCTCACAGAGTTTCTGTGAATTTCTGAATCCTGCCTGGCTGATGGCAGCTCGCTTGTTCTCAATGACGAGGGTCATACCATGGCGATGCAGCAGGGAGGGTTTCACCTCTCCTAATCCTACAGCATCCTTCGTGAGCTGTACCCTTGAGGTTTGGTGTCACTGGAAGCTGAGACATATAGGATAGGGGGGCTAGCCGCACCTCAAAGGTGTACAGAGCTCACATGGGCAATGAGTGACATTGTGGGAGGCATCCTCATTCTCTATGCAATAAGGCATGACTGATGTGTTCAGTCTCTGCGAAAGGACATCACCAATGTGCTGAAAAACTTTTAAAAAAAGGAGAAAACCCTGGACAGACACTTGACGGTTAGCCTTTTCCTCCAAAGGACCATTCTTTACCCTTTCATCATCTGAAACTCCTCTCAAAGCCCAGTGATTCATTTCCAGGCCATTCTGTTGATACCCAGTCCACACTTAATATTTTATTTTGGCGAGACCCTGGACAAACTTTGTGCCACACTACCTGACCGAGATAGTGAATTGCATTCACTGTTTTTTGTTTGTTCTTTTGTTTCATTTTAAACCTATGCTAACATTTAATCACTTTATCCAAAATCCTACCTTTTTGGATAAAAACAGGTTTTGCCACTCTGCTGCATCCTGACCTCTTATCTCCGGTCCAAACATTGTCAAAACTTCACTCTAAGGCCTTGGGGTCATCCTGGTCATTGGGGGCACTTTTCAATACGCATCTCAGCACACAGTAAAGGATTAGGAGCTCTGCCCTTGGGCAGTGTGCCTTTGCCAACTATCTAAGGGAATGGTTTTGCTTTCCTGGTTGGCCAATATGACATGAACACCATGGTAGTTAGCGATTTGGAAGTCAGTGCACCAAGGGTTAAATACTGAGTAGCAAACAGTGACACTCACACATATAACTGCTGCTTGAGTGGACATAATTGCATGATTAGTTTGACTCCAGGAATGTCAACTGAGCCTCGGGGGGAACAGGGTCATTGACATGTCGTCCCATTAGCCTTGCCCTTGTCAACATCCCATGAACAGAAGATCCCCTTTTCCGAAGATTTGAGTACAATCGTCAGTTCTTGATGACTGTGGACTCATCCAAAGCACTGCCTCAGGCTTCCTGACTCTCTATGAAGATCTTTCAAGATGCCTATGGTCCAGCAGCAGAAGACAATCTCAAGAACAGTGTTATTCACACTCAACAGTCTTCCCCTGGTCTCCCCTAAGTCACCCCCCACCTCCCTCCCACCACTGTCCCAGACTCTCTGAGTTAAGCACCAAATCTCCTATGAGTCAACTCTCCCTGTGTCCCCCCACCTCATTCAGTTTTAAGAAGTCAACACCCTGGTCTCCCCCCTCCGTGTCAATCCTCGGGTCTCCGCCCACTAACCCCCCACCCCCACCCCCGCCCCGAGCCAATCCACCAGTCTCCCCCTGAATCACTGTCTGAGTCTTCCCTGAGTCAATCTCCTTGTTTTCCCTGGATTAGTGCCCATGTCTCCCCTGAGTCAACCCGCCAGTTTCACCCCTCTAGGCCACCAGTACCCCGGAGTCTTTCCCCTGCTACACTCAAAATAGGCTCCTTGTGTCCTAGAGCCTATCCCCTGCCCGGATAACTTTCCAGTCACCCCGGTAGCCTGGAGTCCTCCCACCCCAGTACTCACCTGACTCGGCCCTCAGTATGCTTCAAATGTTACCCTAGTATCCATCTAGCGTGAACAGAGTCAAGACTGGTCACCTCCAGTCAGATCCACTCCTCCTGAGTCAAAGGTTGTTCAACCTCATTCAGAGCCACTCCCCCTGAGTCAAAGATTGTTCAACCTCATCCAGAGCCACTACCCCTGAGTCAAAGATTAGGCCACGCCCAGTCAGAACTGGTACCCTTGAATCAAACTCTTAATACATGGAGCAGCTCCTTGAGTGCTCTACTCTTCTCCGAGCTCCATTCACACTCACAGGGATATTTGTCAGTCTTGATTTTCAGTGTGTTAAAATCACGCCTGTGGATGGATTTTTAAATAGTGGGGGGTATGCTTTTTTTTCCTTTACATTTTTACGGGATGTGGGTGTCACTGATATGGCCAGAGTTTGTTGTCCACCCCAATTGTCCTTGAATTGAGTGACTTGCCACACCAATGCAGAGGGCTGTTTAGAGTCAACCACATTGTGTTGGGTCCAGAGTCATACATATGTCAGACAGTAGATTTCTTTCCCTGAAGGACATTAGTGAAACAAATGGAATTTTCACGACAAGCATTGGTACGTTTCATAGTGACTAGCTTCTCAATACTAGATTAGCTTTTTAAATTTATTTATTAGTGTCACAAGTAGGCTTACATTAATACCGCAATAAAGTTACTGTGAAAATCCCCTATTCGTCACACTCTAGTGCCTGTTCGGATATACTGAGGGAGAATTTAGCATGGTCAATCCACCTAACCAGCACATCTTTTAGGATGTGGGAGGAAGCTGGAGCACCTGGAAGAAACCCATGCAGACATGGGGAGAAAGTGCAGACTTGGCACAGACAGTGATCCAAGCCGGAATTGAATCTGGGTCCTTGCTAACCGTTGTGCTGCCCCTACCCTGAATTCAAATTCCACCAGCTGCCATGGAGGCATATGAACTCTTATTCCAAAAACATTATCCTGGGCTTCTGGACTGTTAGTCCAGTGATATTAGCACTACACCACTGTCTCCCCCTGTGTATTGGGACTGATAATGAGATGCAAATATATTCAAATAAATGCAGCCCACAATAGGGGGAGAGGGTGGGGCTCTTGCAGCAAGTTTTCAAACAGACATAAAACGGGACTTTGGTCTTGTGATGTTTTCCGTTCCCATCGTCCAACTTATGCGACGCTAATGGGAGCAGAAAAACCCAGCCATGGGGTTTGAAGGATTTGCAAAAAAAGGAACAATACTTAAATGCTGAAAAAAAAACGTTGTTGTGTTATTAATGTTGGTGATATGTTAAGAATTATGAATTGAAAAATTTTGGAACGTTAAATAATAATCATTTACTTTTCTGGATTTCATCATATGTGAACAACATGGTGCCATAATTGCTACATCAGCAACAAATATACAACCAAAATAAAATGAAGTAACGCTTGTAAAATTTTCTATATATAATCATTTAAAAAAAAAGCACAGCCTGAAGTAATTTCAAATCTTTAAACTCAACTATGATTTAATGAATGGTTATAAACCACCCATGCATTGCATTCTTGTAATTATGCAATAAAAACAGAACAAATAGTATGTACACGACAGTTCCATTAACATTTTAGATGTCACTACCCAATATCCCCAGTTTTTGTTATTTTTGTTTTCAGATTCCAGTATTTTCCCCTCATTTTACAGGTTTTGCAGTTACTGTTTGCACAGCAGGACTGGAGTTTATGGCCCTGACGGTGGGATGTCAGGCAGGGGTATGTGAAATTAAATGGTAGGCACTTGGCACCTACTTACTTGCTCCAACCAGAATGTTACCAGTTTTAGGAGAGCTGCCTACCCATGGGCTAATTGAGGCCCTTATGTAATCATTTAGCAGCAACTTAATGGCCTTATCCCACTACAGCTGAGACTTTTCCCACTATGGGAAAGGCCCATACCAAGTTCTTCCCACCACTTTGCAATCTCCCTCCTTCCCGCATCTGACCTATCCACCCCTACTGGGGCCTGCCAGCTTAGCCCCGGTATTAGATCCTAAATTTACCTTAATATCCAAGCTTCATTGTAACACACCTTCCTTGGTTCCAGCACTGGCCACCATTCTGTCGGGTGCTGCAGGGGCCAGAGGGCTGCTACTGTTTGGCCAGCAGCTCTTGGAGGAGAAACTTCATCCCCAGATGGGTATAGAAGACCTATTGTGAACTGATGACCATTTAGTAACTGTGGGTGAGCCCACCAATGGAGATATGTTCATCCCCAAGTTTTATGCCAGGAGTGGGCACTCCAACCCCCACTGTAAAACCTATGTTCAGAAAATGAGAAACTAGTACTCAATTATAAAAGAAGAACATTAAACTCCTTTCTGCTCTGTGTTCAAGAATGCTTTTTACACAATTCCTAAAAGCAATTTTTGTAGTTTTTGATTCTTGCAATATTGCGCTTATGGTTGGTTTATGTACTCTGTACTGTTGTGTTAAGTTTAGATAATGAACTTACATTGAATAAATGCAAGGGGATATTCCCACTCACTGCCTCTGGAAAAACAGTTTTCTAATCATTATTCAAATACATTAAAGGCATAAGTGTCAATATTTATTTAGTATCTTGAAAGTTTCTCTTTCACAGGAGCACGAGGTTAGGCTTTGAGTCCTTTCAACTTTTTTAAAAAGAGATCCTTGGGATGTGGGCATTGCTGGTAAGGTCAGCATTCATTGTCCATGTCTAATTGCCCTTGAGAAAATGGTGGCGAGCTACCTTTTTGAACTGCTGCAGTCCATGTGGTAGAAGTACACCCAAAGTGCTGTCAGGGATAGATTTCAAGGATTTTGATCCAGCGACAGGAATGATGATATATTTCCAAGTTAGGATGGTATGCGGCACAGAGGGGATCTTCCAGGTGATGGAGTTTCAATGTGTCTGCTGACCTTGTCCTTCTATATGGCCGTGGTCATGTGTTTGAACCAATGAGGTTTGGTGAGTTCCTGAATCTTGTAGATGGTACCCCCACACTGCTGCCACTGTAGATAAGTTATGGAGGGAGTAAATGTTTGCAGAGGAGATGCCAATAAAATGGGCTGCTTTTTCCTGGATGGTGTTGAGCTTCTTGAGTGTTGTCGGAGCTGCACGTGTCCAGCAAAGTGAAGTGTTCCATCACACTTCTGACTTCCATCCTGCAGATGATGGACAAGCTTTGGGGAGGCTTATTCTACCAGTAAATAATATCACAGCTCAACTCCATTTAGCCACCTTTGATTTGTATCTTTTTGTACCAATACCCAACAGACATCTATTAATCTTGTTCTTGAAAATATTAATTACCACACCATTCACAACCTCTACAGAGAAAGAGTTCTAGAATTCCACTACCTTTTTAGTGTGAACAATTGCTTCCTGGATGCATCCAGAAAAGCTATTTATTATATTTCTAAGAATGTGCCTGTTGTTTTGGATTCTCCCACCAGACTTAAGTATTTTTTCCCTGTCCACACTATCAAAGTAATTTTCTTGTGTTAAACACACTACTCAGCCTCCTAAACTCAAGAGATTACAAACCAATAGCTGGACTTTTAAAACAGGTTGGTGTCCAGATTGGGTGTGGATTGGCCCAGGATTGAACATCGCAGGCCT
Organism: Carcharhinus amblyrhynchos; assembly: GCF_965287045.1. NCBI lineage: Eukaryota > Metazoa > Chordata > Chondrichthyes > Carcharhiniformes > Carcharhinidae > Carcharhinus > Carcharhinus amblyrhynchos. The sequence continues at coordinate 59,923,365 of NC_137334.1, forward strand.
CCATGCCAATTCTCCAGCACAACCTTGACATGAATCATTTTGAAAAAGACTGGCTCAGGTCTGATTCGCTGTCTGCCAGCAATTGGTGCACAGCTAATTGAGGTCAATTAACATTTAATTAAAGAATGTATTAAAATCCTATTCCCCATGCCATCTAGGTTTCCCAATCTTAATTCAGATAGTCCACATTGGCTGGGCACATGCCTGAGACAATATGATGGCTCAGAGCAGGGGTGGGAGCTCAAGGGACACACACACACACACACACACACACACACAGATGCTGGCCATCTTCTGAATGGATTGTACTTCAAGGATCATGGACAGACTCCTCTAAAATCGTAAAAGAAGAAAATAAACTTACCTGCAATTTTCCCTTGGTGTCTGCATTCTCATATCGGCAGCTCTGACCTTGGCTCCAGCTGGAACGGTGGGCCCACTCTCTGCCCCTTTATTGGTTGAAGATAAAGAAGTTGCAGTGGGAATATTAATAAAATGCCATGCGTGTTTGGGATCCAGAAGGAGCCCCCATGTCTAATTCCCAACTACTGATTAAAAATTCAGTCTTGAGATCCTGCCACCTGTTCTCAAATATAATCCTTTAAACCTTAGCAATGTTCTGATAAGTTTATGCTCTGCCTTTTCCAAGTGTAATATGTGGGACAAACGTTGTTCCAGCTGGTTCCCTCATATCATACCCCATTGCATTGCCTGTTTTAGCCTTCATATACTTTTACCTGCAACATTGCTGAAGGTGTAGGCTTCTGAGACCTTGAATCATAGAATCTCTACAATGCAGAGAAAGGTCATTCGGCCTATCAAGACTGCACTGACTCTCTGACAGAACAACTTACCCAGGCACAAACCTTCCCCCCACAATCCACGCCCCCTGCTCTATCCCCGTAATCCCATGTATTTAGCCCACTAATCTCCTCAACCTACGCATCTCCGGACACAAAGGAGCAATTTAGTATGGCTGGTCCACCTAACTGTCACATCTTTGGACTGTGGGAGGAAACCAGAGCACCTGGGGGAAGCCCACACAGATAAGGAAAGAATGTGCAAACTCTACACATATAGTCACCCGAGGCTGGAAATGAACGCATGCCCCTGGCACTGTGAGACAGCAATGCTAACACTGTGCCTTGGAACGAACAACGTGGGTAAATTTCCTGGTCCTTCCTGATCAATCCAAGAGGGAGTTATTGCGGGTGGGATGGCCAATTTGATGGACCATTGACGTCAGGTAGGAATTTCTGGGCTTGAGAGGGGAGGGATTGGAAAATACCATCCTGTATCTTCTTAACCAATGAGATTATAGGATTCAGAAATAACCAGCACAAAGACTGAGAAGGAGGGTAAATTGTAATGAGTCAATTTGATGTTAACTCAGGTACAGAAAAAAGATAAAATAAAGGTTTACTTGAGAGGAAGAGAAAATTAAGAAATAAAATTAGTATTTGACCTTTTCAAAATCTCCAAAAGCAATTTGCAACATGAAAGAATGAGAATAGACACTTTTTGCTGTTTACTTTCTGAGCAAGAGAGTTTTATTTATTCTCATTAATGTTATTGTCCTGTTAAAAGGGTATTTATTCTATTACTAGGCTTAATTCCTGTGGTGTGTTTAATGGAAAATTAATGTGCAAATGCACCAACTTCATCAAAATCAAGAGAGATGTCATTTGCACAAGGAAATGGCATGTTAGCCCAAATCAGCCAGCAACTGGTAGCAAATCACAAGCTTCTGGCTTATTTGTGTATCAATAGGAGAGTCTAAAACTGAAAACAATTATCCATATATAGTCTTACCAAAGGTTATGTATTACTGATGCTGTGACCTCACTTGTGGCTGGGATTCTCCAGTCCTGCTGCAGTGAATGAAGATTTGGCTGAATGCCAATTCTCCATTCTCACTGGCAGCATTCACTGGGCATAAAAGGCCAGCGAATTCTGGCCTTTATGTCTTCTAAGTCTATGTCTTCTAACTTAGTTTCATCCACGAACATGAACATATAACTTGCTATTCCTTTTTAATATACACAAAGTTATTAATATACACACTGAATTTCCCTGCTTAGATTCCTAATGAGCATCGTTTGTTATATTTCACAATCAGGAATGTTTCCTTTACCCTTACTTTCTGTTTCTTACCTCCCAACCAATTCCAAATCATTGTGAGTTTGTTTAAAATTATCCTGATCTTTCTCATAAAATTGATTTATTTCATTTAAAAATAGGTCAAAAAGAGTCTTGAGAAGCAATTATGCAAACTCACTAACATTAGCTGTGATTGCAGAGTCCAAGGAGTAATTTCACAGAACCATATCCTCTGAGAGGCTTAGTGTGTAGCTGATCCCGTTGAGAGAGTGAATGAGTTAAGTAGATTTCTTAACAGGGCAAATTGCTCATTGTTAATGAAGATGAATCTTGCAAAAAGGACCATCATAACTCACTTTTGCCTATGCAGTGCATATTAATGTTAATTGGACCAACTTTCCTGTGGGTCATACCCAAGCATTCTACAGGATCCATGGTTAAGAAAATGGGGGCAGAAACTCAGTTCTCCAGCTCTTTAGTATTAGAATCATAGAATCCCTACAGTACAGAAAGAGGCCATTCGGCACATCGAGTCTGCACTGACCACGATCCCACCCAGGCCCTACCCCCCATCCCCTACTAATCCCTCTAACCTACACATCTCAGGACACTAAGGGCAATTTTTGCATGGCCAATCAACCTAACCCAAACATATTTGGATTGTGGGAGGAAACTGGAGCACCCAGAGGAAACCCACACAAACACGAGGAGAATGTGCAAACTCCACACAGGCAGTAAGCCAAGCCAGGAATCAAACCCAGGTCCCTGGAGCTGTGAAGCAGCAGTGCTAACCACTGTGCTACCGTGCCGCCCAATATTGCCCCAGGATTTCAATGGGTTTCTGTTAGGAACAGAGCAGGGCTTCTGTTAACCCCAGATGTGGCCATTAATAAAGAACAAAGAACAGGCCCTTTGGCCTTCCAAGCCTGATCATGTTGTCCTACTAATATGTGGTTGCGGGGGAGAGATGTGAATTTTTATCATCCTGTCACACTTTTCATCCACTATGCTGCTTGGGGTACCCAGCACTGGGTTCCCAGAAAAGATCATCATTTTGTCTGCCCGCACTCAGGCAACCAATAGATCCACTGGGGTCACGGGCATGGAATGAAGATCACAATGCAGATCTCCACTATTATTATTGACCTTAGTATTTTTCCTTGTAGAAAGTCCTGAAAATATTCTTCAGCAGTCATCAGAAATTGCATTTTTCTCTTTTACTCAAATGGGAATAGACTGTAACCAAGACAAAAATAATTGAGGCCAGATCATGATGTCTTGCTGTCTTAATGCAGCATGATAATGTAGATGCAATACAGATTTTGGTTAGAAAAAGATGATAAATATCTTCATAATAACTCCGGGAATCAGCTGCGAAGGAACCATTTTTTTATTGCAGTATATGAAAATAAACAATAACCGCTAGCCTGTGGTGAACAGAAGAGGTCCCAACCAGGATTAAAAGGATAATGGACCCACTCAGGGTCTTGCTTTATACAGGGCTTGGGAAAGGAGCTCTCCCTGGTTAGAACAAATAACAAAGAAAACTACAACACAGGAACAGGCCCTTTGGCCCTTCAAGCCTGCACCGACCATGATTGGTTAATTACCACCCCCTAGAGACCTAGTATTCAATGAGCCCAACTGGGAGATCAGTTAATGATTTCTCATGCAGATCATGGTGGGCTGTCACAATCTTATAAGCAGTATTATACTTAATGTGGTTTTAAATAACAGGCGAAGGGACAAAACTAAAAAGAAGCAATCAAATGGAATAGTGAAGGAAACTAAAATCAATAAACCACCTCAAGAGGCACTGCTATATTTTAATTCAGTGAGAAACATTGTATTGATTAAATATATATATAATTTAGTTGACACCCTATAATACAGGGATCCATTTCAAAATACTATGCCAGTATTTGTAAGATTTTTTGAAGCAATGTACAAGAGTGTTTTTTAACTGGGTCATGCTTTCATTTCCACTCCAAGGTCAACATATTTATAAATTGTGACATCACTCTGGACCAATAGGGAACACAGGGCAGTAATATTATTCATGTAGATATAGAAAACCTGGGCACATTACTGTGTAGCAGCCAAGTCCCTGAACCAAATAAATGATCATTCTCAGAGGAGGTGCAACATTTCAATGTTATTTTAATTTCGACTTGAAATGAAATTACACTATAAAAAATCAATAGTGTTGAAAAATAAACCCAAATCATACAACGTCATTGTGAATAAATTAGATGTCCTTCTTTCCCCACAAATTTTAAATCTTATCAATTGCAAAAAGTCCTTACGATCTGCTGGCATTGTTTTTTGTCTCTCCTCTGCTCCATTTTGCTGGGGAAGCAGGGTGATAATTAGATTGAAAATCTTCCTGCAATCTTTGCATCTGCTCTTATGTTGGTGTAGGCATTATTGAAGTAAGAGGCTAAGGCTGCCAGTAGAAGCAGATGGGAGCCTCATTATTGTATCAACATCAGGGTCCAATGGCATGCACTGGACCCTTATTTGATGATTAAATTCTAACTTTGTGTGAACTCCACCCACTGCACCATAGTGAATGTACCCAAAACAGCGGGCGCAAACTTACCGGCTCGCTGTGTTGGTTGGTCACCGTGGTGAGCTGGGAAGATAACTGGCGAGGCCAAAAATCCATTTTGCTCTCGATTGCTACCTTCCTGGTTCTGTTTTGCTGTTGAGAACAGCTTCATGCCTAGAAAGGCCACTTCTGCCCTCCCGGATGCTTACCCCTTCGCTGGTGAGATCACACTGATGGGAATCGCTACTGCCCTGTAGTGGCAGGGGCAAGGCACCATGGCCATACCAGGGGGATCAGTGGCCATTGATACCCCAGGACATTCGAGGGCATGGCCAGGTAGTGCCTATCAGGCAGTGCCAGCCTGGCAGTGCCTATCTTGCACTCTGGCAGCTGCTTGTTGGGCACCATAAATATGGCAGGGGCAGTGACAAGGGGTTGGAGCTTGAGTGGGAGTCGAGCTATGACAGGCATGGGGTTCCTCAATAATGGGGGGTTTATGCAAGGGGTGTCTATGCAGGGGCAAGATTGTGCAGGGGATTTATATGGGAAGGTGGGTTATGGGGTGTTGTGTGGCAGGGGGCTATGTTGGGGTGGGTTGCTGAAGTCGTGACAGAGGGTGCATTTTGGGGTCCTTAAGGGAACTCATCGGGAGGGTCCTAATGCCCTGATGCCAGCGACCAATGATATCAGCTGACAAGAATCACTACTGCTCTGCAGTAACAGGGACCAGGTGCCTTGGCCATACCAGGCAGATTGGAAGGCACTGAAGGCTCCCAGTGGTTGGGGGCATGGCCAGGTAGTGCCCATTTGGCACCCTGATAGTGTCAACCCCTCACCATGGTTGTGCCAGGTTGGGCATCATATGTGTGCCAGGATGGGGCCTGAGTGGTGTGGGGTTATGAAGCAGGGTGATTACACACTGACAAGGAGCTTATGCAGGAAGAGGAGGGTTCTGTGGGGAGTCTATGCAAGGAGATGTTGTTGTGCAGGAGTGGGTGTAGAGAAAGATCAACTTAATGCAAGATAAGTCTATTCAAAAATGTGACAGCAGCAGGGAAGAAGCTGTTCTTGATCTGGATGAGGGTATAGTTGGGTGGTTTAGTAAATTTGCGGATGACACCAAAGTCGGAGGTGTGGTAGATAGTGAGGAGGGGTGTCATAGTTTACAGAGAGACTTGGACAAGTTGCAGAGCTGGGCTGAGAGGTGGCGGATGGAGTTTAATGCGGAAAAGTGTGAGGTAATTCACTTTGGTAGGAATAACAGATGTGTAGAGTATAGGGCTAACGGTAGGACTCTGAATAGTGTTGATGAACAGAGGGATCTAGGTGTATGTGTACATAGATCCCTGAAAGTTGGGAATCAAGTAGATAAGGTTGTTAGGAAGGCATACGGTGTCTTGGCATTTATTGGTAGGGGGATTGAATTTAGGAGCCGCAGCGTCATGTTGCAACTGTACAAAACTCTGGTGCTGCTGCACTTGGAGTATTGTGTGCAGTTCTGGTCCCCACATTATAGGAAGGATGTGGAGGCATTGGAGAGGGTGCAGAGGAGGTTTACCAGGATGTTGCCTGGTATGGAGGGGAGGTCCTATGAGGAGAGACTGAGGGATTTGAGGTTGTTTTCGTTAGAAAGAAGGTGGCTAAGAGGGGACCTTATTGAAACATATAAGATGATTAGAGGTTTAGATAGGGTGGACAGTGATAGCCTTTTTCCTCGGATGGAGAAAGCTAGCACGAGGGGGCATAGCTTTAAATTAAGGGGTGGTAGTTATAGGACGGATGTCAGAGGTAGGTTCTTTACCCAGAGGGTGGTGAGGGATTGGAATGCCCTGCCTGCTGCAGTTGTAAATGCGCCTAGTTTGGGGGCCTTTAAGAGATCCGTGGATAGGTTTATGGATGGAAAGGGATTGGTTTAGGTTAGAGGGTCATTGCTTTTTAATTGGTCGGCGCAACATCGTGGGCCAAAGGGCCTGTTCTGCGCTGTAATGTTCTATGTTCTATGTTCTATTCTGATATCTTTCCATGCATAGTCTTCTAGCTGAAAGCACATGCTCGTGAACTGTCAATTCCATAAAAGATTTTGACACACAATCTCTATAACTCGCTGTCTATTTTCTTCAGAGGTAAGATAGCTTAATGAATTTAAAAAAAAACTTGCAAAACCCAAGATATATTTAAAATTATTTAATCTCAAGTTTTATTTATATGGTTTAACTCTGCCTTTTTAAAGATCCAACAATTTGAGTGGAGTAATTTATTCACAGCCAATGGGAAACTGAGAATTAGAAATTCTGTCTCAACTATTATCAGATGCTTCATTCATGATCTTCTCCTCATCATTAGGTCAAAAGTGGGGCTGTTAATTAATGATTGCACATTCAGTTGTAGTTACAATTTCTTAGATAATGAAGCAGTACATGTCCAATTGCAATAAGATCTCATTGACATCCAGGCTTGAACGGATAAATGACAAGTGATATTCATACCACAAAAGTGCTGGGCATCTTCAACCTTGCATTCAGTGGTCTTTCCATTGTTGGATCGCTCACCATAAAGATCCTGGAGGTCAACGTTAATCAGAAACTCGGTTGTCTTAGATAAATACATGTAGCGTTGATTGGAGTGGGGTCAGAAGCTGGGTATTCTGTCTGCATGGCTCAGCTCTTAAATCTGCACAACCAACTCCAAGTAAAAGTTAGGATTGTGACATAATATTCTCAACTTTTCTGGATTGATGAAGTTGCAAGACCATCTGAAAGTTTAACACCAACCTGGATAAAGCAATTGCTCGATCAACACTTCATTCACTAGCCTGATGTTCCATCACTGGTGTTCCATGGATTCAGTAGCTACAATGTATACTGCAGCAACTAGTCAAGTCTTCATAGATAACATTTCTCAAACCAGTGAACTCAACCATTTAGAAGAACAAAGGCATGATACATGAGAACGCAATCTGCATCAAAGTCATGCTTCATCCTGATTTGGATATATAATGTGCTATTCCATAAACTTCACTGCTTCAAAATCCTGGCCCTTCCTATCTAACAGCTTTGTGGGAGCAGTTTCATCATGCAGACTGGTGACCCATCACATTAGATTCTGAAAGCCAACTAAGCTTAGACAAGAAACAGCAGCTTTTCCAGTGTTGTGCACATCTCAAATCTAAAAAAAAAATTACAATTTATTTTTGTGTCCCCACCTTCCCCAAACCCTCAAAATTGGAGTTAAGGTGTTAGAATGTGATGTTGTTTGAGAACCATCATGCTACTGGCTGGAGTCAGTCTGTTCCCCGCCATCACCCAATGCATAAATTAGCTGTATTTTTGATAGAATGGGAATGTTCCGTGTCCTTCAATTCCCCTACAAAATAAAAGCTGCAGTGTATGTGTAAATACACATTACAAATATTGGCTGTGTACATATGCGTGGGTGCTGGTATTTTCAGATTTGGAGAGAAAAAACAAGTGTCATTGCCATTTGGTTTATTATATTTGGCAATGCTTAACACAACTTATTCACCTTGTCTTCTCCAGGTGCAATGTTATGATTAATTGGATTTTCCCCATTAGCAGTGATGAGAAAATGTTTGCCATGCACCTCAATGGCAGGACTTTAGAGGAGAGATTTCCTGTTCTGGGTCACCTGTGTTTTTACAGCTTTGTCCCCAGTTATCTGAAGTGTTTGTGAACAGGACAAGAAACGACTGCGAAGGGCAATGCCAGGGCACTCACCAGCCATTTCCCTCCAGGTGCTTCAATAGCCTCTGAGATCCCTGGTGGGGCCACCATGACTGGTTTCCAGTGGTTATTGCAGTGGGTTCCTGCTACCCCAGAAGTTTGGAAAATCCCAGAAGCAGGGAGAATCCATTAAAGCTGACACAGCAGGAGGGATTTTACAGCTTCACTGATCCTGAATCCATGAAATCCCATCCAAAGTCAACGGAACTTCCCATTGTCCGCCACTCACCCGCTCCGATTCCCATGGCGGTGGAGTCATAAAATTCTGACCAATCTATTTAAATGACAATGTAACTGTGCTAATCTAGTTCTTGCCCTCACTGGGCAGGAATGTGATTACGTCGGCGTTTGGATGGGGAGAATCCCAAACAGGGTTCTCCTCGTGCTAAACACACTATGGCCCCTCCCCCACAATTCTCCAACCTCGCGTGGTCCCAGTGTGATCTGTGCAGGAGCACATGGAGCTGGAGAGTTGCCGCACACTGTAATTAGGCTAATTTGGCAAGTCAACATAATAACCAAATATCACTTTGAAAACATTTTATGCTTGTGAGAGATTTCTTCCCCTTGCAGAGAACTGGTAATTGGTTACATTTATAAATTCATAGAAGGCAATTCATATTTGACAAACTTACTGGAGATTTTGAGGATGAAATGAGTGGAATAGATAAGGGTGAATCAGTGGATGTGATGTATTTTGATCTTCAGAAAGTTTTTGGTAACATCTCATGTTAGAGGTTAGTGTGCAAGATTAAAACACATGAGATTGTGGGTAATATATTGGCGTGGATTGAGAATTCAGCAGACAGGAAACAGGGAGTAGGAATGCATGAGTCATTTTCAAAGTGAGAGGGAGTAACCAGTAGGGTTCTGCAAGAACTGGGGCTTGGGTCCTAGCTATTCATAACATTCAATAAGGATTTGGATGAGGGAGTCAGAAGTAATATTTCCAAGTTTGATGATGTCACCAAACTTGGTAGGAATGTAAATGCTGAGGAGGATGTTAAGAGGCTTCAACGTGATTTAGCCAAGTTGAGTGGGCAAATACATGGCAGATGCAGTATAGTGTGGATGAAAATGAAGTTATCCATTTCAGATGGAGAGACAGAATGGCAGAGTGTTATTTAAATGGTGATAACTTGGGAAATGCTGACATACAAAGGGAGCTGGATACCTAGTACAGCGATCAATAAAAGCAAACATGCAGGTACAGCAAACAGTCAGGAAAGCAAATATTATGTTGGCCTTCATCGCAAGAGGACTTGAGCATAGGAGTGAAACCACATCTGGTGTTTCCTGCGCAGTTTTGGTCTCCTTATCTAAGAAAAGATGTTCTTGCCATAGAGGGAATACAGTGAAGGTTCACCAGACTGAATCTTGAGAATGTTGTCAGTGGAGAAATTGGCTCAAATGGGCCTGTATTCACTGGAATTAAGGAAAATGAGAGGGGATCAAATTTAAACATACAAAATGTTGGCATGGCTGGACAGACTGGATGCAGGGATGTTGTTTGCTCTGGGGGGGGCGGCAGGGAGGAGATGGTGGGAGGTGGAGAACAAGAGATCAGAGTTTCAGGATACGGCGTAGGCTGAGATGACCGAGAATGTTCTTCACACAGATGGTGCTCCACCTGTGGAATTCTCTATCACAGAAGGCTGTGGACTTCAAGTTACTAAATATTTTTAAGAAGGAAATAGATCAATTTCTGGACGATAAAAGTGGAGTTAAGACGAGATGGAGATCAGCCATGATCACATAGAATGGCAGAGCAGGCTCAAAGAGCTGAATTGCCGACTCTGGCTCCTAATTCCTATATTGTTGAAGTGTCAAGAGTTATGAGGAGAGCGCTGGAGTATGGTGTTGAGATAGAAAATCAGCCATGGTCATACTGAATGGCAGAGCAGACTCAAAGAGCAAAAAGGCCAACTTTTACTTTCTATGTTTCTATTTTATTTAGCTTTTGAAAGATGTGAAATACCTCTTGTTGTTTGCAGCATGGTGGCATAGTGGTTAGCACTCCTGCCTCACAATGCCAGTGACCCAGGTTCAATTCTGGGCGCTGTCTGTGTGGAGTTTGTGCATTCTCCCCATATCTGTATGGATTTCCTCTGGTTTCCTCCCACACTCCAAAGATGTGTGGGTTAGGTTGATTGGCCATGCTAAATTGACTCTTAGTAGAGACCAGCAGGGTAAAAAAGTGGGGATTACAGGGATAGGGCCTGGATGGGATTGTTGTCGGTGCAGGCTCGCTGGGCCAAATGGCCTCCTTCTGCGCAGGGATTCTATGAATCTAGGACTAATTTGGGATAGTTGGTTAATAAACTGGGATTTTATTTTTAGGACTGGATTTGCATCTTTTCCAGATTGGACAAATTTCTTTCCCATACGTTGGCTATGAGTATGTCATGTTAAAATATTTTGGGCAATATTATTAACTCAGGAGCTAGTTGGTTTGGATTCCATAACACAGTGCTACTATAAACTGCTAGTAAGTTGACAATTGTACTCAGGAAGGTTATAGGTGTCTGGTTCTGAAAAATCTCTCATACGCTGCAGATATCTCTCAGAGGTTAGGCCTGCAGGATATTCCTGGATAAAATGACCTTTCCTCAGTGTGTAGCTGTTGCTATTCCTGACCTGTAAATATTTGCTCAACCTCATCATTTTAAAAAACAGCGCTAGATGTTGAATTGCAGATGCTGCTTTGGCTAATCCAAGATTCACGGATGCGCCATGACTCAGTGAAATTATTTAGAAATGGTTTTGATGGCTGCTATACAAGTTTATTGATGAATAGTTAAGCAATACAGATCCAGAAGGTCTGTTTCTACGTTGTGCCAAATCAACTGACCTTAACTTCAGTGATATTTTGAGATGGGGAAGATTATTTAGTGCTCTCACTCCTGATCCTTGTGTTAATTAATTCAAGGGATGTGGGCTTTGCTGGCTAGGTCAGCATTTATTGCACATCCCTAATTGCCCATGAGAAGGTGGTGGTGGTGAACAGCTTTCTTGAACAGCAGCAGTTCATGTGATGTAGTGTGCCCACAGTGCTGTTATGGAGGGAGTTCCAGGATTTTGACCTAGCAGCAGTGAAGAAATATTTCCAAGTCAGGATGGTGAGTTGTTTGGAAGGGAATTTCTAAAGTGGGGCTGTTCCCATGTATCTGCTACCCTTGTCTTTCTAGATGGTAGTTGATGGGGTTTGGTAGGTGCCTTGTAAGGAGGCTTGTTGAGTTCCTGCAGTGCATCTTACACAATGTACACACTGCTACCTTTGTGCATTTGTTATGGAAGAATTTAATATTTGTGGATAGGGTGCCAATCATGTGGGCTGCTTTGTCCTGGATGAACAAAGCTTCTTGAGCTTTGTTGGAGTTGTACCCATCCAGGCAAGCAGAGAGTATTCCTTTATAGTCTTGATTTATGTCTTGTGGATTGTTGACAGGCTTTGGGGAGTTGGGAGGTGAGATACACGTCACACGATTACTAGCCTCTGACCTGCTCTTGTTGCCACAGTATTTATATGGCTAGTCCAGTTAAGTTTCTAGTCAATAGTAACTCCCATAATGGGGGATTCAGCGATAGTAATGCCATTGAATGTCAAGGTATGACAGTTAGATGTTCTCTTGTTGGAGATGGTCATTACCTGGCACTTGTGTATTGAAGCTGAGATGACTGACCTCCAGCAACCATCCTTCAAGGTATGATTCCAACCAGTGGAGAGTTTTTCACTTGATTCCCATTGATTCCAGTTTTGTGGGGGTTCTTTGATCCAAATGCTGCCTTAATGTCAAGAGCAGTTGATGTCTCACCTCACCATTCCTACATCTTCTTTAACTGTGTTTATTGAGACATCAGGTAAGAACATGGGTTGCTCAGGCTGTGATGGCAAAATATTCAATGGCACTCACTGTGCAGATTTACACACACGAAGTGACTGGATGGGCTCATAAACAAAGGAGGTGTGGTGATTGTGGAATCAGGCCTGAATAAAGAGTCATTGCATACAGGAGAAAAAAAGAAGGCTAAATGCAAGAAATAGCATAGAAACAGAACAACAGAAAGTTTCCTAATTTACTATATCAGCTCAGAACTATAGGGAGACTCATTGTGTACTAACATATGGCATTTACATGTTACATATCTTTCATGTCTAAAACTATATAAGTACGCATTGCAGGTTCCTCCAAGGGTATGTCATACTGTTACTTTAGCATCATTGTGCAGTAGCCTTGCCAAATTTATTCCTATTCCCGAAGGTTTGATCACATGACATTTGCTGCAGTCTGCAAATGTTTTGGCATTTACTTAATGACTTGATATCTGCTTTGCTGAGAGTGCCAATGGCTGCCGTTGAAGGTTATAATTTTAAACAAGTGACCTGAGCATGTTGATGCTAAAATTGAAGCTCATGGATGGCAATGCACACCCTGTTTTATTGGTAACCAGAACCTAGCACTTGTTTTGCAAATTCATCATTGCCTGATTCCTGCTTAGATCTTTATCACTGGTTGCACCGCTCAGTGCAGGTCACCTTGCTCCTGCTGGCCCAAGGCAATCAATCAAACAGGGCAGGCAGCCAAAGGCTTTTTACTTTGACTACTCCAACTTCATTGTCATAATCCTGCAGGTAGTGTGGCAAGCTGCCTTCTGGTGAGTTTAAGGGGCCTTGGTCAGGAGCCAGCCACAGAGTATGTCTCATCAGGGACTGCTTGATCTGACGTAGCTCCACAGAGGAGACTAGAATTGAACAAGATGTGCATTGACAGTACAGGACCATCAGAGACATACAGGTGTAAACTGGGACATCCAAGCACTTTTGTCCTCGTTCACCAAGAGCAGTATCGACAAGAGCCAGCATCCATTCTGGAAGACTCTCATGCTATCTGGAATAATCGGCGAGCATAGCATTCAATGTGGGGAATACTTAGATTGAGAGTGACCAAAAACTGATGCAGAAGGAATTATAGGAGGAAGTTCGAGAAATGTGAGTCAGAGAGAAGACAAAGTCCAGTTGATCATGATTAGAGAATGGCAAGTGCTTTACACTTCACACCAGTGCTAAAGTTACAGTATTAATCTGGAGTTACATGGGACTTCTCCTGGATCCCATGTGAGGAATAGTCCTGCATCACTTATATTTGACACTGCACAGATACAAACAGTACATTTACAATGCCTTGCTTAGAAATGGAAAGTTATTTCGGCAGTTAATATTTGGAGCTTTGCTCTTGCAATCAGTAAAATAGATTGGGTTTGTTTTTGAAATAATAAGGCCTTCTGTAGACTCGAAGAATTAAAAGTGTGAAATCCAGGATAAGGAAATTCTTTCATTTAAGATACAAATACCCCTGTCATTGAATAGTGAGGCAAAATGAGGTTTATGTGAACTAATGTAGAGAGAAACATTTCGTTGATATAGATATTGACATGATGAATGCACAACATGGTGTCAGTAAAAATACCACTGTGGGAAATATACAAGTAAAAATTATTTATTAGTTTTTTTGTTTTAATTTAACTTGACTTACATTGAGAAGAAGGAAAGTTTATGGGAGTACATTTGCCTAAACTTCGACATATAGCATCAGATAGTGTTTTGTTATGTGTTTGCGGTGTGGATGAGGTGTATTTAGGGTTAGCTTGATTCCCTAAGAATGTTACCACAGACTGTTATTTGTGAAATACATTCTTGTTTATTTGATATACATCTCAGTACTGTGCACAAGGTGATACTTCTGCTTTCCACCAGCCCCAGTCATGCCATTTTGTATCATAGTCAGAGCAATAGTTACATCAATATTGTGTGGTCTTGATGTTAACTCGACAAATAACACTCAGCAGATGTTGCTCTTTATGCAACACCTACTTTCTTATCCACATGGAAACTCTCCAGTTGGGTCTCTCTCTTTCTACTACCTCGAGGGGGGTATGTCTCCTTCAGGTGCTCCGGTTTCCTCCCACACTTTGAAAGACATGCTGGTTAGGTAGATTGGCCATGCTAAATTCTCCCTCAGGTGCTGGAGTGTGGCGACTATGGGATTTTCACAGTGTTAATGTAAGCCTACTTGTGACACTAATAAATGAAAAAAAAGTTCTACAATATTAGAAAATTCCTTGGAATGGTTGGAAATCTGATCTGTTCTGAGATGCTCACCATCAGTAACACCACTGAAACAGCACTATGAGGAAGGAAAGTGTTTTTCTTTGAACTTTGACCTTTTCGAAAGTTGCACACAAAATATTAGTGGAAGTATAATTAATTAGTTAAGTTAAGCATTTTAAAAAGGAAAAGCAGCCGTTCCTTCCTTTTTATTACGAAATAGCTTTTTTATATTCTGAAATGAAGGATTATTACTGCAGGTTTTGTGTTCAATTGATCTGCTCTCTTCAATTCACCTGTGCCGTGCAGATGGATGGAATTCATTGTTCCAACTTGATCATACTTCTTCACTGTGAAATCTGTTCCTGGTCTAGATTTTTGTAGTGACAATGCACTGATTGTTGCTGTGTGCTGTGCAGCGCTTCCATTTAGGTCACTAGCTAAATGGAAACATATGCCCTGATGCCTGTTGGAGTGGGTTTTGTGAGAAAGAGGAAGCATGGAGGAAATTTATTGGAAACAACATAGTTTTAATATTGCAGAGAGGTTTTCTTTACCCCCCCCCCACCCCACCAATACGTTCTCCAACAGAGACCAACCTGATCCAAAAACAGAAAATGCTAGAAAAACTCAGCAGCTCTGACAGTGTCTGTGGAGAGCGAAACAGAGTTAGTTTTCAGTCCAACATGTCTCTTCTTTGGAACCAGCCTTATTGGCAATCTAGGCTTGCTGTCGGTTCAGGAATGCTTGAGTGGAGACTATAGATCAGGAGGAGGAGCCTTCAGGTACATTAATAGAAATATGGTGAGAGTGGTAGAGGTAATCATCAATTCCTGGAATGAAAAGGGTTTCCTGATCCTGGTGGGCTCTGATTGTGGATGGGGAAACAGATAAACTTGGTAAGCTGGGAGGAATCATTCCTGCTCCTCTTTGACCACAAGCAATGTTGCAGAGGCATTAACTTCACCACAAAACAATACCTTAGCTTTAGCTGATGGGTTTCCTGAGGCCCAGAATAGCTGGCTGGCCAGGTATTATAAACCTAAAATGGTGTTAAAATCTGAAGCACACAATCTTATTATAATATTTAAATGAATGATACAACTTCAATGTTTCTCCATTGTAGACTATTTCAACGTGCTTTTATTTTGATGGCGAGAGTCTCCGTGAAATATTCACTGATTTATTTGATTTGATTTATTATCATCACATGTTTTGGTATACAGTGAAAAGTATTGTTTCTTGTAAGTTACACAAAGCATACCACTCATAGAGTACATGAGGAGAAGGAAGGGAGAGGGTGCAGAATGTTGCAGTCATAGCTAGGGTGTAAGTAGATCTTTGCTGGAGACTTTGAAAGAGTTAGAGAACAGTTTTAAAAGCAGAGAACGAGAGTAACAGATAAAATAGGAGGGTATACTGGGGACGGCTTGCAAGAAGTTGCCACACTCTGGCACCATCTTGAATGCAATTTTATTATTGTAATTGTTAAGGTGAGCTGGATTACTGTTTAGTTGTTGATTTGTATAATTACAACTTTTCTTTTAGTAAAAAATAGTATAAAATAGAGTTTTATTTATTATGTATAAAGCTATAGATCTGAAGCTGATTGATGGAAAGAGTTCATTTGAGTACTTGATTAACTAACAGGAAATAGCTGTGGCAGATATAGCTAAAGGAGCATTGAACAAGCTGTTGGCTGTATCTTACAAAACAGTCAACTAACTTGGTAGTTGTGATCACTCTCAATCTCCAACAAGACTTTACCACAGGCATTTTGAGTGAAACTTTCTTAGCAATAACTAAGTATTAACAATCCATTCAGCAGTTCTTGTTTTCTCCCTATCCCCTCATGTCCTAAACACATTGACCCTTTATTAGATTATGGTTCCATGGTAGCTAGTTGTCCATTGATTATGACTGAATCTTGATAGTGAGCATCTGCAGGTTATCAGGTATTAGGGAAATCACAGAAGCTACTTCTCCTGTCCTTGCCTGATATTTTTCTCTTGATAACCCAAGTTTCTCAGCTTAAATTGTAACACCACCAGCATCTTTCTAAGTTGCATATAGATTTGGTCAAACATGCCACCTCTTGGCCTGTATAATTCATAGACGATCATAGATCATAGCAACTACTGTGCAAAAGGAGGCCATTTGACCCGTTGATTCTGCACTGAGACCAATCCCGCCCAGGTCCCAACCCCATAAGCCCACGTATTTACCAACCCAGCCCCCCTGACAGTAAGGGGTAATTTAGCATGGCCAATCGGCCTAACCCACACATCTTTGGAGTGTGGGGGAGAAATCGGAGCACCTGGAGGAAACCCAAGCAGACACGGGCAGAATGTGCAAACTCCACACAAACAGTGACCTGAAGCCAGAATTGAAACCAAGTCCTTGGCGCTGTGAAGCAGCAGTGCTAACCACTGTGCCACCGTGCCGCCCCAATTCAACTGGATAAATTCATTGCACTTACACATATACACATTATTTATGTATATATGCACTTTTCTGATTGACTTACATAAATATCCGTTATTTTCAGATAATTTGGAAGGCTGATTGAGATGAACTGGGAAAGCTTCCCAGTTGTGTAATAGTTTTAAGTGTATAGTTGCTAACATAGTCCTGCCTTTAATCTTCCTCCATTCACTAAATGCCAAAATAGTTTCCCATGAAATTCATCAGTCAGGAAGTTTTGCAATCTGCAAGAGAGATCTGGGTCATCAGATTACCAAACTATTGGGTTGAGCTAATCATAAATTAGTTTTCTTTATGAAATTTCCCTTGCCAAGATCTGTCAGTAATTTTTGAGTTTATTTACCCATTTATTTTGCTCACTTACACACCTTCGCTTTTCTTTTGTTCTTTCACAAAGTGTTCATTGTCAGCTTGTACATGTACAAAACACATGCAACTAGACCTGAAACATGAACAAAAAAATGCTAAGAACACATAGCAAGTCAATTGGAGCTCTATGGAGTGAGGTAGAGTTAATTTGGCTACATTGTTCTTCACCAGTTGCAGAAAAGTATACAGATGAACAGCTTATAGGAAGGAAAAGTATGAGGGAACAATTCACCAGCATCTATAGTAGGAGAGAAAATTGGTTTAGGTTTGATATCAATATTAATATCAGATGGAGGTGGCAGTGCAGGGGGGGTGAGCAGGGGTAGCAGGTGGTGTTGCAACTACTAAGTAAGATGGTGAGTTGCTGTCCTTTGAACTTACGTTGAGCTTCACTGAAACACTGCTAAAGACGAAGGATACAGAGGATGGAATGGTAGTGAAACAGAGAGAGTGGTAAGCGACAGGGATCTCAGGATTGTACTTGCAAGTGATGTTCAGTAACCTGGATTTCCTAATCTATGCTTCATCTCCCCATTGCAGAGCAACCTCTTTCAAGAGTAGTGAATGAGGTATTGTATATGAATGTGGAGGAAGTATAAGTAAATTGCTGTCTCATGTGGACAGACTGTTTGTGGTCCTGCATTGTGGTGTCAGATGAAGTGAATGCAGGGGTGTTACATACAAACGGTAGAAACATAGAAAATAGTAGCAGGAGTGGGCCATTCAGCCCTTCAAGCCTGCTCCACCATTCTTTATGATCATGGCTGATTATTCAACTCAATAAACTGATCCTACTCTCTCTCCTTTGCACCAAGAACTATCGCTAACGGCTTCTTGAAAACATTTGGCCTCAACTGCTTTCTGTGGTAGTGAATTCCACTTGCTCTAGGTGAAGAAATTTCTCCCCATTTCAGTCCTAAAAGGTTTACCTCAAATCCTTAGACAATGACCCCTGGTTCTGGACATCCCCATCATTAGGAAAATCCTTCCTGCATCTGCCCTATATAGTCCTGCTAGAATTTTGTCGGTTTCTATGAGATCATTCTTCTGAACTCCAGTGACTATAATTCTAACTGACTCCATCTTTCCTCATATGTCATTCCCATCATCCCAGAATCAGTCTGGTAAACCTTCTCTGCATTCCCTCTATAACAAGAATATCCTTCCTCAGATTAGGAGACCAAAACTAAACACAATACTCCAGGTACGGCCTCACAACGGCTCCATGTAATTGCAGCAAGACATTTCTGCTCCTGTGCTTGAATCCTCTCACTATGAAAGCCAAAATACCATTTGCCTCCTTTACTGCCTGCTGCCCATGCATGCATACCTTCAGCAACTGGTATACGAGGACACCAAAGTCTCAGTGCACATTCCGCTGTCTTAACATATAGCCATTCAGACAATAATCTGCCTCCCTGTTTTTGCCACCAAAGTGAATAGCCGCACATTTATCCACATTATATTGCATCTGCCATGTATTTGTCCACTCACTCAGCCTGTCCATATCATACCAAAATATCTCTGCATCCTCCTCACAGCTCACCCTCCCACAAAGTTTTGTATCATCTGCAAATTTGAAGGGAACATTTAGTTCCCTCATCTAAATTATTAATATATATTGTGAATAGCATGGTCCTAGCATCGATCCCTGTGGCACTGCGCTTGTCACTACCTGCCATTTAGAAAAAGACTCGTTCATTCCTACTCTTTGTTTCCTGTCTGCCAACCAGTTTTCTATCCATCTCAATAAAACAAAGAACAAAGAACAAAATCAGCCTGGGAAATAGGCCCTTCAGCCCAATGAGCCCACGCCACCAGTCCCCCTACTCCACCCATGACCCCTGTCTAATGTTTTATGGCCATCCAGATTGAGGGAATCTGATTTACAGACAATTTATTCCTGCCAATCAGCCTAACAGCACATCTTTGGGGTGTGGGAGGAAACTACCCCCAATCCCATGCATTTTAATTGTACACACACTAATTTCGTACATGGGACTTTGTTGAAAGATTTCTGAATGTCCAAATAAACCACATCCATTGGATCCCCATCATCAACTCCACTAGTTATGTCCTTAATAATTCCAGTGGATTTGTCAACCATCTTTTTGAAATCCATGCTGACCCTGCACGATTCTACCATTGTTTTCTGAATGCTCTGCTTTAAAATCTTTGATAATGGACTTTTCCCAAGTACCAATGTCAGGTTGACTGGTCTATAATTCCCTATTTTCTCTCTATCTTGCTTTTTAAATATTGGTGTTATATTAGCTACCCTCCAATCTAAAGGAACTGTTCCAGAGTCTGTAGAATTTAAGAAGATGACCACTAATGCATCCAGTATTTCAAGGGCTACTGCCTTAAGTGTTCTTAGATGTGGATTATCAGGCCCTGGGGATTTACCAGCTTTCAATCCCATCAATTTCCCCAACACTATTTCCCTACTAATATGATTTGCTTCAATTCCTCCCTCTCACTAAATCTTGTGTCCCTAACATTTCTGTTATGTTATGTGTGCCCTCTTTTATGTATGTGCTGCCTTCAGGTGTCTCAGGATGAGAGTCTTTGATGACTGCAACATCCGTGCTGATACAGAGATGCTCATGTACAAGGCAGTTTTCCTCCCAACTCTTCTGTATGCCTCAGAGACTTGGACTACGTACAGGTGCTACCTCAAAGCCCTAGAAAGGTACCATCAATGCTGTCTGATCCTCTACATCAGCTGGAAGGACAGATGTACAACATCAGCTTCCTTGAAGGAGACAACAGCATCAACGTCGAGGCCATGATCATCAGAAACCAACACTGCCGGGCTGACCATGTACTTAGGACGTCAGAGTCTCGACTGCCAAAGCATATCTTTTTCACCTAGCTCAAGGAAGGAGACGATTAAAGGATACACTTCAAAAACACTGTGAAGGCTTACCTCAAGAAATGCAACATTGACATCAGCATCTTGCTGTTAACTTACAGAAGACTTCCTCAAGAGATATATTCTATAACCATCAGCATTCAGCAGAAGTTTTAAATGAAAGCCGAGATACAATTCTCCTGCAATTTGGTTAATCATCGAACCTAACATGGGTTGTTTCTACAAGAGCAGGGCCATAAGAAGCACCATTCCCATTTGTGAATTATTGGCTCTGTTTATACAAAGTACTATACGGCCTTTGGGAAAGATATTTTGTTTAAAAACTGAGACTGCAGTGTGGAATAAGTGTCCATGTGGTATAGAACCCAAAGGAAGAGAAAGTGGATTCCCATTTCACATTCTAGTTTGGTAACATATCAGCAACTAGTATCAGTTTCTATCAGCCTAGAAGCATTGCCTCAATGTTCAGTTTTACTGTAAGCTCAAAAATGTGCTTCCATTGGACATACAGGCAACATTCAATCTTGTTGATTCTTTGATGGACTTTATGTAAGTAAAGGCTTTGGTTAAGTATAATGACCAACCAAACTAAACACAGGATAATGGGAATGTTCATAATAAAGAAGTACTGATTCCAATTCCAATAATGTTCGTATATTCTAGCAAATCAGGGTTTCATTGGTGTTCAACAATGATGCATGACAGTTCTGTGGCATGTTATTTAGCAATGTTGTAAATTACTGATTAACCAGAAAGTTAAAGAATTGATTCACCAAGGAAGAGTTTAGTTTGCTATTGACCTGATTCTTTGGCAGTTAATTATTGTAGACATATTTCAGTAGTTATTGAAAGTTTGCTTGATTATTAAACATGTATAATAGCTGATGGATTTAACTTGAAGAACGATAATGATTAAGTTGGGCTTCTCCCTTCTGTTCTTGTATGAGCTGGGTCAAATATCATTATCATGATTGGCTTTAAATTTAGATTTAATACTGAGTAATTACTTAGTTAAATTAAGAATTTGTCAGTATTTATCATGAAGGCAGTTGCAGCTAATGTGAAAAATTGTACTAACTACAATGTATTTAACCTTCTGATTTATATAGCACAGTAAAATACCAAGATACTGATAAAAGCTTAACCTCCCAATGACTGAGAATCTTACTGAGATACTGTTAACCACTGGGTTTATGTATGTTGCAATGTTGCTTTCTTTTATTTTTGTTATAAGAACAATATTATGAAAGAAAACGGGGACAATTCTCCCAAAAAAATTCTAAGCGTTGAATTTGCATAAAAACTGGAGTAAATCATGCTTCTTTTTTCAAACTGAATCTCCCACACTCTGTGCACTGCAGTGTGCACTAGTGTGATACACCCTAGAAATCAGTGAGCGGGACCTACTGCCACCCAGGAGGCCGGCAGAATAACGCTGAGCGGGCCAGTGCGTACGCACTGATCTGTCAGCGCCGAGATCGGCACATGCACAGTGGCCCCTGTCTGCCAGCCTCCCAATCATTGGCCAGCTTAATTTCTGGCCAGTCCTGTGACCCCCACATTGCTGCCTTACCTACACCCCAAAGCCTAATTGCTGCCCCACCTAGACATATCTGGGCCCAGCCCTGACCCCCACCACTGGTAGCCCCAATTTCCCACCCCCTCACCCCAATCCCTCTCCCCCCACTGGCAGTTCCAAATTACACCCCCCACAGTGCTGCCACTCCCCCACTGCAGCCCTGACCACCCCCTCCCAAGCAAGTTGCCTCCACCCCCACCCCACTGATCGCCCCAAGAGGCCCCATCTCCATTAGGCCTGGCCCCCTTGGCACTGCCGCATGCCCAGTGGGCAGTGCCAAGATGCCTTCTTGGCATTGGCACTTTGCCCATTGGGCAGTGCTGGGGATTCAGGCTGGCACTGCCAAGGTGGCAATGCCCAGGGGGCACATCCCCAGTGCTTGACTCTCTCAATTGACCACCTCCCCCTTTCACTCCAACAGGATCGGACTCCAAGCATCCCGCAAGTCGGGAGCTATAGTAAAGCCCACTGGAGTGAACCACTCCTGGGGTTGGTGGTGGGGAGAGGCTAGCAGGCCCAGAGATTTCAGTCCCAGGACCGCTAATAGGATTTAAATCGCATGTAAATGAGCTGCTGCATACATTATGCAGCTCTGGAGATCCAACGCTGGGAGACGTGCGGAGGCCTGGACGCCCAGCACAAATCGTGTGAATTGGCCACCAGTAGAGTCTCCTGGCCTGTTGCACTAATAAAGCAGCACAGCAGGATGGGAGAATCGCTCCCAATATCTCTTATACATTTAGCAGTCTAACTATTATGAAGCTTTTTATATTCATTGCTATTTGCAGTTTTATTTCATTTCGTTTGATAAAATTATAAACTTGTTTGATTTGTACATCAATGTGCAATATAAATAGTTGTCTGTTGCTGAAAAGAGAGCCGTAGTGCCCAAGCTTTTCATTTTGCATTCATCAGGACAAATGCAAGAATGCCAAGTTTCAAATGGGCACAACAATTTACCAGAGAAAGAGGGTGCCAATTGGTTGGTAAGTTGACTCCTATTGGCTGAAGCATTGCCATGGAGAAAGCAACAGAGAATTATAGGCTCCCAGGCTCCCGGGTAATTTGGCTTTTGTTTGTAGAAAATGGGTCCCTATGTATGAATGTGTGTTCCTTCTCGCAAGTGTAAATGTAAATGAATCATATTACAACCTGGGCTCATTTATTTAAGTTGATTGTTAGTGTAGCTATTAGCATACTCAGATTGATTAGCAAGTGCTGCCCAATCACAAAATCATTTAACAGTGCATGTTTGCTCTGGGTTTTGTATGCAAGGGCTTGTTGAGTATATTCTGTAGTCTGCCTATTCCAAAACACCCAAAGGAACATGCTGTTTGATTCAAGCTGCAAATCATTGGACTGCATGGGATATCTAGCTGGCATTACACTAGCAGTAATGTTCACATGCAGCATTAATGGATTGTGTGGTAAGCAGAATATTTATCTAGACTGACAGCAGTGTTTCCTGTTAGCAGAAAATGCCACTCATGTCGCCACTGCATAGTAGCAGCATGAAATGTCTTGCTGAACCTAATGTTCAAATTTTTCAGATACTTTCCCTTTCCAAGGTAATTTGAGTTAGATTGGACTCTTTCAGGGTGCAAAAGTGGCAGTCTTTGGCCCATTTGTGAGCTTAATATGATATATAGCGAACAATGATCTGATGAGGACAGGCATTATCTTGCAGGTGAGCTTTGATATGCTTTATTTTGCATCAGCTTGCAAGGTGAGAAAAAGGCTGGAGCCCTATTCACAGGATTGCTGATGAGGTCAATCTTGTAGCGTGTGAAGCCTCACGTGGATATTGACCAGTGAAGGCAGGCTTGCAGTAGATAATAATGGAGAACCCATTGTGGATTTCTCAAATTGTACATTGAGCAAAGGGATCCATTAGATTGCTCCACTGCAAAAGTGAATTTGAGCACAGGATAGAGCTTAGATATGGATGCAGACTCAAAAATCATGAACATATTATCTGCATATCAGAAATCTGCACAGCTGGGAGGATAGGGCCCATTCCATCAAAAAACACATTTCTCATGGAAAAAATAAAAATGTTATCAAGTGCTGTATCTAGAGCGAATCCTGTGGCAACACCATCTATTTGGGCATTGATTTTTAAAACTGAACTCAACTGTGTGAGTTGCTCAGTTCAAAGTTCGATTAGTACAAATGCAGAAAATGGTGGCATGTCTAAATTGCCATGATATAGAGATGTGGCATCAATTTCGATGGCTTCCTTCAGCAGGCATTCTCATAAAGAAGCTTGCAATGCTGAACATACTCAGGTATTTGATATTCAATCAAGAGGTTTGGATTTGAAACAGAAAGTTAAGGTCGAGCATATTAGCTGTGATATTCCAGATTTTAGCACAGAATTCTGTCTGAGAACTCCTCAGCACATTTCTGACGGACTCAGGCATGGAATAGGTGAATCTCATTCTGTCCTAATGGCTTTTACAATAATTAGTCCCTTTAATTCAACTGGAAATCCATTAATTGGTTTTGTGGTGAGCAGGTCACGTGGAACCCTGTCCCCAATGTAAAATCCAGTCCATAGAATGGTTATAACACAGAAGGAGGACAATGAATCTGTGGAGTCTGTGCCATCTCCCCATAGCCCTGTAAATTCTTTACCTTCAGATGTTTATCCAATTTCCTTTTGAAAGCCCTGACTGAATCTACCTCTACCACCCTTTCAGGTAATGTATTCAGATCCTCAACACTCACTTCATGAAATAAGATTTTCTTTATGTTGTCTTGAGCTCTTTTGCCAATCACTTTAAATCTGTGTGCTTCAGTTTTTCAACCCCTCTGCCAATAGGACCTGTTTCTCATTATCCACTCTAGCTGGATCCTCACATGATTTTAAACACTTTGATCAAACCTTCCCTTCACCTTTTCTCTGAGGACAGATTTCATAGAATCATAGAAACCTACAGCGCAGAAGGAGGCCATTCAGCCTGTTGAGTCTGCACTGACGACAATCCCAGCCAGGCCCTATCCCCATAACCCCATGCATTTACCTAACCAGTCGCCCTGACACTAAAAGGGAATTTATCATGGCCAATCCACCTAACCCGCACATCTTTGGACTATGAGAGAAAAGTGGGGCACCTAGAGGAAACCCATGTGGACACGGGGAGAACGTGCAAACTGCACACAGACAGTGACCCAAGCTGCAACTGGATTTCTCCAGTCTAGCCACATAACTGAAGTACTATTCTTGTAAATCTTTTTTACAAGAATCATCCAAATCATCCAAGTCTGAGTCATTAATCTGGATGAAGAAAAGCAGTATTGAAGCCTGGGAAACGCCCCTGTTTATCTTCCTCCAGCCTGAATATCAGTTGCTCACCACTACTCTCTGTTTCCTGTCATTCAGTCAACATCATATCCATACTGCCACTGTCCTTTTTATTCTAGGAGCTTCAACTTTTCTAACCAGCTTGTTACGCGGTACTTTACTAAACATCTTTCAGAAGTCCATACACACCACATCAGCGAGATTATCTTTTTCAAGCCTCTATGTTGCCTCATTAAACTTAACAAAAATCAATTCAACATGATTTGCCTTTAAGAGATCCGTGCTGGTTTTTCAGTCTGAGCTAACAGACACAACTCAGAACAGGCTGCTCCAAAAACTCGGGTCAAACTATACAATGTTAGCTTTTGTGTTTATTTGTACAGTGGTAGAAGTTCTATATCTATCACGCCACAAGGTTAACATTTAAAACAGGTCAACATGTTTGAAAAGTTCGGTTTGGTAGGAGTGCAAATGTGGAAAAGTCTCTGTTAACCCTCCAGTTTTGAGTGAATTAAATCAGCTTGCTGTGAATGATCAATGAAATGGTGGCCTGTGCATTATACACAGCACTCGGTACCTATTGTTTATTCAGTGATGTCATTCTTCCTGCTTTACAAAAACCTGCAACTGATCAGTTGAAACATATACTTAGGATCTAGTCGGTTGGCCATTCTCATGGTGAAACTAATGTGGTATGCCCTGTACCTTATGTGGGCCTGTTTTACTGCATGATCAGTTCCACTGATCAGGGGCTGAACTCAATACTGAGTGTGAGAGGAAAACCACAGATGTTTCCAAATAGCTGTTAATGTGACAGTTTTTTTTTCCTTTTACAGGAACTGAGAGGTGGAGGTTCACCCTCTCAACCATCAAAGCAGCAGTCTGGAAATCGTTCAGGCAGCTCTCAAACCAATCTGGATTGTAAAGTTAGAGGGGAACTGGAGGAAACAATGTCCCGGGATGGAAAGGAAACAAACAGCAGTGAGGGTAAGTGCCATAACAATTAAAATGCATCGTCATAGTAAAGCTGTCTACAGAATAACAGATGTGCTTTTGGACTGTGCAATTTTTTCAATTTTTTTAACCCTTACTGGTCACGAGAGAATGAAGTTTTTCTTATCTTTTCAGTTATGTTGTTCATAGTTGCACGCAAGCAGCTATTTTGACTGTTTTCTGGAGAAGAGAGCTGCTTCACTACTCTCAATTATCTTCTATCTCATCGTTCCCACATCCTTGCTGGGTTGGACACCTTCTGCTCAGCATCACATAGAAAAGTATTCTGTTTTTTAATATTTAGCATGAAGAACTGACAAGACTTTTGGACGCATTCCCATAGGTCTGCAGAAAATGCACCAAAACCCTCTGTTCCTGCCCTTATTGAATAATAGGATTTACAGTGCAGAAGGAGGCCATTGAGCCTGCACCAACAACAATCCTATCCCCATAATCCCAAATATTTAACCTTCTAATCCCCCTGACACTAAGAGGCAATTTATCATGGCCTAGCAACTTAATCCGTACATCTTTGTTCCTGCCTTAACAGAGATAATGACCTCTACTTATCATTTTATTTCAGTGACAAGGCTGAGCTTAAGAAGTGATTGTGGGCATAGATGCATACTCAGTGAGAAACTAGCCCACAACTGTGCTGCCTGTCTAATGTTTCACCATATCAAAAGTGAGCATGTATCATGGCATGTTCAAATCAAAGCTTGATTAAAGACTATACCCTGTCAATCTTTATCTCATTTCAGGAAAAAATAAAAGTTACAAATCTTCCCCATTTATCCTCCCATCACCGGAGATTGGGGCAGCTAAAAAGTCGCAATGAAAATTCCAAACACTTCTCCTAAAATCGAGCACAAAACTTCATTGAATTGGCTTCTTATTGCGAAGAAATCTCCTCAATTGGAGTTGCTCAGAGCACAGCAATTCCAGCCAATTACCTACCGATCCTAATCCTGCAAATCTGAAATGGAAAATGATTTATTGTGCTTGGACTTGTATAGCGTGGTATTTAAATGATGAAGTCAGATTTGTTTTCAGAAATCATCTGCAAGGGGCAGGAAAGCTAATTATCCTGGATTATTTTTGTTGCAAGAAGTGTGTAATTGGCCAATCTTTTGAAAGGTAACAAGTTTTTGATAGTGTGGAATACAGAGTTGCTTCCCTCCGTATTTTAGTAACTTTAAAGCACTCTTTCTATTGTATGCTAAACATTACAGCACTAAACTTCTGTGGAATTATCACAAACGTCTGCCAAAACTTGTGTGGGAGATCAGCGGAAACTCTAAAGTTATCAGAAATGTCTTTCTCTCCTTGTTCTGCATCTCTGGCTTCCTTTCTTGTCTCACTCACTAGTGTACAGGAGTTTGGTAGCATTCAAAGAGCTCTGGACCATCTAAGTAGATGGACGAAAATGGCAGATGAATGCTAGTGAAAATAATTGTAAAACAATGCACAGTTGAGGTGAAATGTTTCTTCACATATAGTGGATAGATTGGTCCACTATCGTAAATCTGTAACAATATTTGTAGATGGTTATCAATCATTTCAGAAGTATTGATGTGAGACTGTCAACAAGAAGTCTAATCACCTAGTGTGTGATATGTTTCAAGGACATTTGATTGGAAGTGAAAACAAGTTGTCTAAGGCCTGTAGACACAATGGACTGGATTTTCGCTACTGAAGCGGGTAGCTAGAGGCAGGAAATCTCCCAGGTTGGCAGGCCTGTTTTGGTTTGAAGTGAGGATTGGTAAAATGGATAGAGAGGTGCTACCAACCACACAAACAGATTCTTGGCAGTTTTGGGGATGGGTGAATGCTGGTGTGGGCCAATTAGAAGGACTGTCTCCATTGCAATAGAAGCATTAAGGGTCTACAGTCCTCATCCTTCAGACCAGCTTACTCCACACCCATTCCCCATGGGTACTAACGCCCTTTAGACAAAACCAGAGGTTTCAAACACTTCACACCTTTTAATCTGGTCCAGATTAAAACTGAGGCACTGATATAATAGATTACAGAAGAATCAATTTAGTAGGACCATTTAAAGACATCAATCAAAGATTACAATTCACTTCTCTTGTCAAAACAGATTTCCTGATATTCCAATGCTTTTATAGGTCAGAGTTCTCAGCCAAACATACATAATGAGGACAGATGGAATCTTAGGTGGCCCAGTGAACATTTTCACTGTTCGTTCTATAATTTACAGCATTTGGAGTCACTTCAACCCCTCTACCCGTGACATTTCTTTTTCCAAATTAACTTTTAAAATTAGCTTTGATTTTCCACATAGAGTACTGATGAATGTCGCACTCCTCTGTTTCCCATAATAAATTTTTTTTGCAGAAGTGCCTAAAACAGAGGCCACAATTGGGCCTTTTCATTGATGCATACATCTGTATGACTGCCTAGCAGACAATTTGTAAGCCATTATGTGTTAGTGCATACCATAACTTTGCTTAGAAAAACAGCGTAAAAGTAACTTGTTGTTATTTTGATCCAATAAGTTTTTAAAAGAATTTCATGCTTGTGATTAAACATTTGACAAGTTCTAGCTGTTGTGTGTGAAAATATCCGTCACCAAAGAAATTTTTATGTGATTCATATTCTTTCAAATTAGAAGCATATTTTGGTATCTATTTTCAAAAAATGGATAATGAAAATCCTGGAGCTGGTACCACCTATGAGTTTTTAATGAGTTGTATGCGGCTCTGAAGCCATTGCTTTCTCATCCCTGGTCCAGATGTTGATTGACATTTCCAAATATGCAGCTTGCCTGGCTTCTTTACACGTTTCACTAGTTTTGTATTATACACCAACACTTGGACAGAGGCAACTCGAGCCTTGAGAGCTCTTTCTTATAGGGAAGTTATTTTTAATTTTGTGCAAAGAACAGCTCAGTGTTCTTTAGCTTTTTATTATTTGCCCGATTACTTTGACTGTTAAATCTTGTAAAGTGTGTTGTGTTTGCTCTTGCTTTGGAAGTGTTTCACTTAACAAGCCTCATTCATAATTTACTCTGAAATAGGGGCTGTCAGAATATAATTTATCTATCCATCAGTCAGAGAGATCAGGAAAATGAAATGTAAAGTACTCATTTCCATTTGGTTTATCAGTAACATAATGGGTTTATTGTTCACATTGGGCGTGCTAATTCCCAGATACATTTGTGTGACTGTAAATATTTAATCTCCTGAGGGGAAAGGACAGGACAAGTAGGGTAGGATTTTATTGCATCGCTCGCCCCCAGACCTTTTTGGTTGTATCACAGCCTGGTATAGCTCCTGCACTGTTCAAGACCGTAAGAAACTACAGAGGGTCATGAATGAAGCCTAGACCATTACTCAAATCAGCCTCCTATCTATTGATACAAGATTTAACAGTCAAGGTAATCGGGCAAATAATAAAAAGCTAAAGAACACTGAGCTGTTCTTTGCACAAAATTAAAAATAACTTCCCTATAAGA
Organism: Carcharhinus amblyrhynchos; assembly: GCF_965287045.1. NCBI lineage: Eukaryota > Metazoa > Chordata > Chondrichthyes > Carcharhiniformes > Carcharhinidae > Carcharhinus > Carcharhinus amblyrhynchos. The sequence goes on from NC_137334.1 coordinate 59,952,950, forward strand.
AAGAGCTCTCAAGGCTCGAGTTGCCTCTGTCCAAGTGTTGGTGTATAAGAACATAAGAACGGCTAATGTTACGCCGTTGTTTAAGAAAGGTGGCAGGCAAAAGGCGGGAAATTACAGGCCGGTTAGTTTAACGTCTGTTGTAGGTAAAATGTTAGAATCCATGATCAAGGAGAAAATAGCGTGGCATCTTGAGGAGAATTGTTTGGTAGAGCAGACGCAGCATGGTTTCGTTAAGGGGAAGTCGTGTCTGACGAATTTATTGGAGTTCTATGAGGATGTGTCTAGGGCGGTGGATAAAGGAGAGCCAGTGGATGTGGTGTTTCTTGATTTTCAGAAGGCGTTTGACAAGGTGCCTCACAAGAGGTTATTACAGAAGGTCAGGGGGCATGGAGTTGGGGGTAGGGTGTTAGTGTGGATAGAAGATTGGCTGTCAAATAGGAGGCAGAGAGTGGGGGTCAATGGGTGCTATTCGGATTGGCGATTGGTGACTAGTGGAGTGCCCCAGGGGTCGGTGCTGGGGCCTCAGCTATTTACCATTTATATAGATGATCTGGAGGAGGGAACTGAGTGTATGGTGTCGAAATTTGCTGATGACACCAAGATTGGTGGAACGGCAAATTATGCGGAGGGTGTGGAGAGTCTGCAGAAGGATCTAGATAGGCTGGGCGAATGGGCCAGGAACTGGCAAATGGAATTTAATGTTGGCAAATGTGAGGTGGTCCACTTTGGTAGGAATAATGGTAGGAAGGACTATTACTTACGTGGCGAAAAACTGCAGCATGCGACGGTGCAGAGGGACCTCGAGGTCCTTGTGCATGAGTCGCAAAAACCCAGCCTGCAGGTGCAGCAGGTGGTCAGGAAGGCAAATGGGATGCTGGCCTTCATAGTGAGGGGGATTGAATATAAAAGTAGGGAGGTCTTGCTGCAGCTGTATAGGGCACTGGTGAGGCCGCAGCTGGAGTACTGTGTGCAGTTTTGGTCACCGCACTTATGCAAGGATGTTTTGGCCTTGGAGGGAGTGCAGAGGAGGTTTACTAGGCTGATTCCGGAGTTGAGGGGGTTGAGCTATGAGGAGAGGCTGAATAAACTAGGCTTGTACTCGTTAGAGTTTAGAAGAATGAGGGGAGATCTCATTGAGACATATAAGATGATGAATGGGATGGATAGGATAGAGGTGGAGAGGCTCTTCCCGCTCAGAAAGGACAGTAGGACTAGAGGGCACAGCCTCAAGATAAAGGGGGGGCGGTTTAGAACAGAGTTGAGGAGGAACTTCTTCACTCAAAGGGTGGTGAATCTCTGGAATTCTCTGCCCGTTGAAGTGGTGGAGGCTGCCTCACTCAATATTTTTAAGACGCGGGTTGATAGGTTTTTGATAGACAAGGGGATTAAGGGTTATAGGGAGAGGGCGGGAATGTGGAACTGAGCCACGACAGATCAGCCATGATCTTATTGAATGGCGGGGCAGGCTCGAGGGGCTAGATGGCCTACTCCTGCTCCTATTTCTTATGTTCTTATGCTCTTATGTTCTTATACTGTGTACACTTTTCACTGCCTTGGAAAAGCAACAGTATAATCAAAGGTCCCACACACCCTCGATGTACTCTCTTCCACCTTCTTCTGTTGGAAAAAAGATACAAAAGTCTGAGATTACATCCCAACTGACTAAAAAACAGCTTCCTCCCTGCTGCCATCAGACTTTTGAATGGACTTGCCTCGCATCAAGTTGATCTTTCTCTATACCCTAACTATGACTACAGTCTGCACTCTCTCCTTTCCTTTTGTATGTACAGTATGCTTTGTCTGTGTTGCGCACAAGAAACAATACTTTTCACTGTGTGCTAATACATGTGATAATAATAAATCAAATTCATTCAAATTCAAATTTGAAACCATAAAATCCCGTCGAAGGTGAATGGACCTTTCTGTTGTCTGCCCCTCGCCCACTCCAATTCCTGTGGCAGGTGAGGCGATAAAATTCTGGTCGTAGCCTTTTTGTTTACCCCTTCTCCATCCCAACCACCACCACCACCACCTCCCGTCTTCACATTAACTCCAAATTATCCACCTTTGTCATATCTCTACTCTTTAGGCTGAACTGGCAACCCTCTGCCAACCTCCCACCAATGGTATTTTAAAAAATACATTCACAGGATATGGGCATTGCTGGCAGGACCAACATTTATTGCTCATCCCTAATTTCCCTTGGGAAGATAGCACCTTCCTTGGCTGCTGTAGTCCATGTGATGGCAGTAGGCAAATAGTGCCATTATGAAGGGAGTCCCAGGATTTTAGAATCATAGAATGGTTACAGACAGAATGTGGACAAGAACAACCCACTTAGTTCACTTCCCTGCCTTTTCTCCAGAGCTCTGCAATTAGAGTCATAAGAGTTTACAGCACAGAAAGAGGCTCTTTGGCGCAGCCATCAAGCAGCTATCTATTTTAGTCCCATTTTCCAGCACATAGCCTTGCATGCTGTGGCATTTCATGTGCTCACCTAAATGCTGTTTGAATGTCGTGAGGGTTCCCACCTCTACCACCCTTTCAGGTAGTGAGTTCAAGATTCCCATTGCCCTCTAGGTGAAAAGATTTTTCCCCACATTTCCAGTAATCCTCCTGCCCCTTAACTTAAATCTATGCCCCCTGGTTGTTAATCCCTTTGCTAAGGCAAAAAGTTCCTTCCTATCCACTCTATGTGTGTCCCTCATAAATTTATGCACTTCAATTATGTTCCCCCCTTTGCCCAAGAGAAATAACTCTAGCTTATCCAGTCTCTCTTGATAGCTGAAATGCTCCAGCCCAGGCAGTATCCTGGTGAATCTCCTCTGCATCTTTGGTGCAATCACTTCCTTCCTGTAGTGTGTTGACCAGAACTGCACACATTACACTGTAGCCTAATAAGCATCTTGTACAGCTCCATCTTAACCTCCCTGCTCTTATATTCAATACCTTGGCTAATAAAGGCAAGTATCCCATATGCCTTCTGAATCACCTTATCGACTTAGCTGCTGTCTTCAGAGACCTATGGACATGCATGCTATGGCCCCTTACTTTCTTTCCTATTGAATCTACCCCCACCACACCCTCAGGCAGCATATTTCAGATCCTAGCTACTCACTGCTTCAAAATGCTATTCCTTATGTTATCACTGCTTATTTTGCCAATGAGCTTAAATTGAGGCCTTTGGTTCTGGAGCCTTCCATCAATGGTAATGGTATTTTCCCATTTTATCCAGTTCAGATCCCTTAAGTTTTGACCCAGAGAAGTGATGTACTTCCAAGTCAGGTTGCTGTGTAACTCAGAAGAGTTGTTTGTGTCCCCATAATAATCATAAAGTGCTACCTTGATTCAGTAATAACATAGTTGTAATATGAATAGTGATAGCTTTCTACTATCATCACCCCTCTCCTCAAAGAACCAACTCTACATGCTTCTGTTCTTGCATATGACTACCCATTTCCAACCTCACTTTCCTCTCCAAAGTCCATGAATATGTTGTTACCTCTAAATCTGTTCTCACTTTTCCAGGAAGTCCATGGTTGAATCTTTCCATACAGGTTTCCATGCTTGTAATAGTACCAAAAGGCTCATGTATTGAATCTGCAAACGACATCCCAAGTTATTGTGGCAACGTTAACCACAACTCTTCCTCCTTATCGACCTACATGCAGCTTTTAAACAGTTGATCATACCATTCTACTCCAGTGCCTATCTGCTGTTGTTGAACTGTGTGGAATTGTACTTGCCTGGTTTCATTTTTACCTAGTTAATCATAGCCAGACAGTCACCTGCAAAGGCTTGTTATCCTTCTCCCACCTCTCAGCATTTGTAACTTGTTTTCTTCTTTAAGATGCTTTTAAAATAGGCTCTAGGATATAGACAGATTGGAGACTTGAGCACAGAAATGGCAAATGGAGTTTAACCCGGACAAATACAAGGTGATGCATTTTGGAGGGTCAAATTTAGGTGTGAAATATACTAAAATGGCAGAACCCTTAGGAATATTAACATAAAGAAGGATTTGGGTGTGCAGGTCCACAGTTCCCTAAAAGTGGCAACACAGGTGGCCAGTGTGTATAAGAAGGCATATGGCATAATTCCTCAGCAGGGGCACTGAGTACAAGAGTTGGCAAATCATGTTGCAGCTATATAAAACCTTGGTTAGGCTGCAATTGGAGTATTGCGTGCAGTTCTGGTCACCACGCTAGCAAAAGAATGTGAAAGCTTTGGAGAAAGTGCAAAGAATGTTCACCAGGATGTTGTCTGGTCTTGAGGGCATTGGCTATGAAGAGAGGTTGATTGTTTTCACTAGAAAGACAGAGGCTGAGGGAGACCGATAGAGGTCCACAAAATTATGAGGGGCATAGACAGAGTCAAAAGGCCTTTTCCAGGGTGGAAGTGGTGTCAATTACAAAGGGCACAGGTTCAAAATGAGAGGGGGAAAATTTAAGGGAGATGTGCGGGGGAGGTTTTTCATGCAGAGAATGGCAGATGCTTGGAATGCACAGCCTGTAGAGATGGAAGCAGGTGCATTAGCAATATTTAAAAGGCATCTGGATGGGTACATCAATAGGGAGGGAATAGAGGGATATGGACTGAGCAAGGGCAGAAGTTTTTTTTTCAGTTTAGTTAGAACATTATGATTAGCACGGACTTGGAGGGCTGAAGGGCCTATTCATGTTCTTTGTTTTCTTTGTTCTAAAGCCTATATCTGCCCTAATAGTCCTGTGTGTTTCAGTGAAATGCTATATATAGATGAAAGTTGTGTTGCTTCCTAGTCAGAAGATTTTAGCTTCAAACTCTATTGCAAAACTTGAGAACGTAATTTAGGCTATTGTGTCAATGCAGACTGAGAGAATTCCGCAGGTATCAACCTTTTTAATATTGGGTCTGATTTTGGGGCAGGAAATGTTGTTGTGCCACTGGTCACTGACCTAGAAGAAAGTTATTCACCAAAATCTAGCGATCTGTGTGACATGGATTTGACCTTTCCTCATGGTAATTTTATTCTGTTGCTAATCTTGGGGTAGTGGTGTCCCGAAAGGGTGATATCAAGCAGGCTAAACAGTACTGAGGAATTTTCCAGACCGCGAGTGAGGAAGTAGCAAATGAGTTTTAACATTCACTTCTTATTATTTCACGGAAGGTGAAATAATGATTGGGACATACAGGTGGGCGTAAGAGAAATTGGAATATCATAAATAACAAACTTTGTTACTTGAAAAATCTATGAACTTTTAGAATAGAATGGAGAAATTTGACATTCTACAGGTACAAAGTTAGTTCTTCAGGCCAGAGAGCTTGTGTAACAATAGCTATTACTTAGCGGAACATTAGAAACTCAGTTACATCTCATTCAACTGAGCCATAGGTTTTTTGAGAGTTTTTACTGTGAGAATGCTGTCAGATAAAGTGGGAATGTGCATCAAATCAATGATTTCTAATTGATTTCCATCTGTGATGACTTCAACAGGATTTAGCAGGAGTCACTGACAACAACTTCTAGATATCCATGTTTGTAGGCACCAGTGCCGGAATTCTACCGCTCTGGCTGCCATGAGTTCAGAGCAGGCCAGGGGCAGACAACGGAAGTGTCCATTGATATCTGGTGTGAATTTCCAATCCTGCTCGAGCAAGGTGATAAAATCTCACCCATAGTACTAGTAGAAATTGTTATGATTTCACAGAGCAATGGCAGCAAGTGATGACAGCTTCATTATCATTTCAACTGCAAAATCCAAGCCAAGATGTGAGCCAACTTCTAGTGTTCCAGTTGACAGGAAAGTAAAATTAACATTTAACCTGGGCCTCCTTTTTTTCATTCTTTGACCTTTCTTTGGAGAAAGATTCAACAACATTGTTAATTACTTTTGCTGTGAATGTTTTCCTCATAACACTGAACGTGTTATGAGGAAAACATGTGCATATTCAGCAAGTTACTCCAGCAATCAAAGGACATAATCTAAAACAATTTTTAAGAAGTCCAATGGTGTTTTCAACATGATGAAATGTCCCAAGGTGTTGCCAGGAACAAAACAAAATTTGACAAAAGGCCGCATCAGGACATATCAGTACAGGGATCCAAAGCTTGATCAAAGAGATAGATGTTAGGAACAGATGAGAAAGAGGCTTAGGGAGGGGATTCCAGAGTTGACAGCCTGCGCAGCTGAAGGCATGGCCATGAATTGTAGTGCAATTAAGATTGGAGATGCACAAAAGGTTAGCTTTGTAGCAGCATAATTCAGGCTACCATGCCGTGCAGTACAGAAGAAGGCACTGTTACAGATGCTGCCTATTCAATAGACTCTACTGCATGAAACATTAAACTGAAGACCCATCCAACTAATCAGGTGGATGTAAAGGATCCCATATGGCACTACCTAAAGAAAGTAGGAATGCTGTCCCTGTATCCTAGTCAACATTGTCAATCAACTAACACCACTAAAACAGATTACCTTGTCATCAAAGTTAATGCTGTTTCAGGAGTTTTCCTGTGCATATTTTTGTCTGCTGTATTTTTCTACATTATGACCGTGACTACAGTTCAACAAAAGAAGTTCATAGATGGTGGATGTCGTGAAAGATATAAATAGACATCTGATCACTTGTTTCTATCTGTGGTTTAGCCTTTAGCTCGCTGCAGAGATAAAACATGAGTTAATGTCAACCTTTACTTTTAAAAAAACCTTGCAGAGAGTTTACAAAAATCTCTTGTTTAAAATGATAATCTTGATTTTGATATCAGGGAAAGAAAACTCCTTAAATTATATTGCAAAATACCAACATGTGAACAATTTGCCTTGACTGTCTCTCTCTCTCTCTCCTTTTCTGTTCACTGCTATTTTTGCAGAATCATAGACCCCACCTAGAGCATTAAACTCTGAACACCGATTGTACTTTTATGCCTTTGAATATAATTTCAGTCCCATTCTCTCTGTCAACATAGGGAACAATTAAATCTATTTCAATGAAGAATGGACAGTAAGAGATAATTAAACATAATGGATAATTCATTTGTCAATGCTGTGATTAACAACCATGTTCATAGATTAGCTTGCCCACCCCGCTGGCTGTGTTTTACCATGGGCTTCAGGACTAATGGGGTGAAATGCAGGTCCTAATCCTACACTTACTAGCAGTGGGACTGGGCTCAGTAATTTTATCACTGGCTGCCTCCCAGTTGGGCCAGCAGGCAGGCTCCTGATGCTACTGTCAAACCAGTGGGCCAGCAGCTCCGAAGTCTCCGCAGTGCCACCAAGACCAGTGGTTGCTGTTCAGGCAGGGAGGAGAAATGGACAAGCTCTTGGAGGTATTTAATAAGTAAAAGTTAGGACGGAGGGGAAACATTTCTGGGACTGTAGAGTGATTTGACCCCTCTTTTGGCCATAAAACCTCAGGTTTCCATGCCCCACCTCCCACTCCACTCCAGGTTGCCATGTGCTTTCAACGAAGCTGGTGGCTAAATAGGCTAAGATGGAGATGGCCTGGGGGACAGGAGAGACATGTAAAATGGTGGCAGAAGGTGTTGGGAGGGGAGTCTGATGTCTTCCTACAAGTCAGATATTAGACCAGCAGGAACCTTACTAGCGCAGTCATCTAGCAAGTGCCAGATTTAGCCAGATAGGCATCCAATTAATAAAAACTTTTCACCCCCACCAGTCAGGAGAAGCTATTTCCATGTGGGGAAATTACCAGGTAAACTGTGGGGACTTTATGGAGGGTTTCCCGTGGAGGGGCGGGGGGTGCGGGGAGCATGTTGACGTAGTGGTTAGCACTGCTGCCTCACAACTCCAGGGATCTGGGTTCAATTCCAGCCTTGAGTCCCTGTCTGTATGGAGTTTGAATGTTCTCCCCATATCTTTTTTAGGTTCCCTCCAGATGCTTTGATTTCCTCCACAATCCAAAGATGTGCAGGTTAGGTAGGTTGGCCATGCTAAATTGCCCCTTAGTATGCCAAGGTATGTAGGTTGATTAATTTAGCCATGCTAAATGTATGGGGTTGCAGGGATAGGGCAGGGGATAAGGCTTGGGTAAGATACTCTGTCAGAAGAGTCAGTGCAGACTCAATGAGCTGAATGGCCTCTTCTGCACTGTAGTGATTCTATGATTCCATGATCATCCCATATAAATGTTTAAGGGCTATTTTGGAGGCAACGGCTAGCATTGGGTCTGCTGGCACCAGCCTTGGAGAGCACACACCTCTGTTCCTCCAGATCCCTGGGGTCTGTCTGCCTAGCATCACCAAGTTACATAACAGAGCACACCTTGCCTTAGACAGCACCTCACCAATTTCTCCCTGTTGCCTCAGCACTGGCCAGCTCTATCGGTGGCACTGCCAAAGCTGGTGAGTCGACTACCATCCGCCAGTTGACAGCTGTCCTGGTGACAGCCTCTCCATTGGCTACCACTGGCAAAGTACCACCTGGGTTCTGCTGCCCATCCCCAATTGAGTCATGTCCCACTTTTGGTCCAGGCAGTGGGACTGCAGAATTGTTGAGAATTGTTACTGAATTAATTGCTGGCCAATGAAATTTAGTTAAAATCTTATCATTTTTCCATGTAAGCTCCTAATTTTTCATTTTCCCAACATTCCAAGTCAGTTTTGCAATGTTCATCATTTGGAGTAAAACTCTATCATTCCGGCAATTGATCCTTTCTTTGTGGTGTAAGCTCTCTCACTTTCTCGCTCGCTTTGTTACTTAGATCCCCTGTTGATTGTATGCCCATTTCTTGCTAGTGTGGACGATTGACAAAGCTTGCCCTGCATTAATCATCTTAGTCTATACAACCTAGAGGAGAAATACGTCACTGCTGTGGGAAAATCAATTTTCCTTTCTAGGGCTGCGAGTGATTTTGAATCCATCAGTCATCCCAGCGCCAGCATAACTGAAATAGTAAAGAGCAAAAGATTTCACCAGTGTTGCAGTTTGGTATCGTGCTGTTACTAAAGTGGCAGAAGTGTGTTAACATAACTAAGCTGTGGAACAACAGGGTGTGGTGAGTTCATGTCAAGGATTTCCCGCCTGGTGAAATGTTAGCAATTATACTCATTGCACCATTGCCATTCTTCCTCAGTAGTCACAGCAATCACTGAAGGAATAATAATCAGAACCTTGAGATTACGTTTGGGAAAGGAGCAGTAGGAAGAAGTGACTATTGTTCTTGATGTACTTCATGAGGTGTGCCAAATGAGCACTACAAATAGTGTTTGCCTGTCAGGATCAGTGCAATATCGTAGTTGATCTGGTATATTTGTTTGGAAAAACTTTTTATTTATGGGGGCCTTGCGATGGGGACAAGGAGTGATGCCAATATTGCCCTTTACTTCAGCAAAGATCACATTTATAAATTTTACATCTTTTTTTTCTTATTCATTTGTGGGACGTGGGTGTCGCTGGCTGGCCAGCATTTATTGCCCATCCCTAATTACCGAGGGCAGTTCAGAGCCAACCACATTGCTGGAGTCACACGTAGACCAGGCCAGATAAGGACAGCAGATCCCCTTCCCCAAAAGACATTAATGCATCAGATGGGTTGTTCTAACAATTGACAATGGTAGATTCTTAATTTCAGATTTTTAAAAATCACACCAAATTCCACCATGTGCCGTGGTGGGATTCGAACCCAGGTCCCCAGAACATTAGCTGAGTTTCTGGATTAATAGTCTAGTGATAGCACCACTAGGTCATCACCATATCCGGTATAATCTACAATTATACTGGATATTTTAAGATTCTATGTTAATCAAGTAACAAAGAGAAATTGACGCTATGTTTAGATCACACACAATTGCAAAATGTGGCTCATTATTCAAACCATAGATTTGCCAACTCCACCTTGAAGAAATCTGTGAAGTCCTTTGATACCAGTGGCATGACCAACTGTATCATACAAGCAAAGTGCTTTTAAAAAGTGTTTTGTCTTCTTTTTGCATAGCTGTACTGCTCTTTGGGAATCAGAGGTGGGGGTTTCCAATATCTTTGGAAGCTATACTGACTACTGACATAAATTTATTTGGTTATTCCTCTGAAAAGATTTGATTTCACTATCTCCATTAAATGCAAGTTCATGCATGGTATATTTCATGTATTGCATATGGGATATCTCATTAATCTAATGTTCACTTATTCTCCATGAAGCTGAGCACATGTATGAGAGTCCAGGTTTGTTGTTTTAACTCGTGATCATGGTTGGTTCACATCGAGTAACCTCCTCCATGAAGCTGAAACTCTACATCATTTTAAATAAATGGCATAGCCTGACTTTGAGGCTGTAATTTAATCTCCAGGTTCAGATGACTGGTAAAATCTATGAACTTTGGCCTCGTGCTATACTCTTTGTTAACATTAGTGCTGTTCTCATTATATGCTGTTCTATTTGTGAACTACAGCTCTTTAATTTCCATTCTGTTTATTACTCCCGAGGTAATAACAGAACTTCTTAGTAAAGGTTGCACAGTTCAAATCTCTTTGTGAAACTACACAACAGTGTGCATTCCATGATGTTTGGTATCCTTTCAAATTCTATGTCCCTCGATGGCAAGGCATCTTTTAATATATTCGATTTTGCAACATGATCCACTTCTGCTTATTTCTGCGCTACAACTTATGTCCAATTTAAAGGCCATTTCCACGCCAGTGTGGATGTAATGTATATACTGGAAATGTGTGCAGGAAGGGAATTGGCAGGAAAAGTGGCCTCACAAGTCCGGCCTCTCATACTGTCAAGTTAACCTCCCTACACTTTCATTTGCTTTAAACCCTTGAGTAACTGTGCGGTTTCCTACTAACTGAAAATACAAAGGAAGAAATCTTGGAAAATCTTTAGCGCTGAGATGAACCAAAACCGCAAATCAAGTACTAACCCTTGTGAGAACGTTGTTGTCTTTTCCAAGATGGGAACTGTATACTATGCAGCTGGTTGTGTAAGCTCAGGTAAGAATTCTGTTATTTAGTCATGGGCTTGCTCAGAATTTCTTTGTCTTTAATCTGTTGTCTCCGCTGGCAGTGAAAAGACAACCTCAATGATTTTACACCAAACAGGATTCAGCAGTCATTCCAAACCTGTAATGGGATACAGTACTAACTGGGAAATTATGTCATTAGTTTCAGGGTCGCTCTTGTGCTGCTTGTAACGCTAGTCACAGGATACATATAATTTTAGTTCTTTTAGTCAAATGGAGTCCACAGTACTGAGAGGCAGGAATACAGATATTTATGAGGTGTTCCATAACAGTATGTTGTGCTTACTCACACTGCAAAGTGTTTTGGCTTGTTTGAACACTAAACTATTCTAACATAAGATTTCTATGAAGTCTTTTCGGAACTCCAAGATTGTAAGCTAATGTGAAAAGCAGATGTAACTTGTTTGAAATAGTCTGATTGAGTGTGAGGTTAACAGAACAAATTAACTGCAAGTATAATGATCTGGAAATGTGAACATACACTAAAGACGGGTACATGGAGTGCTATAGTGGCCAATTTGCACGGTCCCAGGCCATGCAGTAAATGTCCTTAAATGATTCAGTTCTGCAGGCAGCACCATTGCGGCAATAACAAAAGCAAAATACCCCTGATGCGGGAATTCTGAAATAAACGAGGAAAATGCTGGAAATGCTCAGGAGATCAAGCAATTCTGTAGAAAGACAAACAGAGTCAATAGTTGGAATTTTCCAGTTGTTCTCACTGGCAGGACTTTCCAGTCCCACTGACAGCAACCACCCCCACCACCCTGCTGCAGGTTTCCCGGTGGTGGGAGGGTACGTAGAACAGGAAACCCTGTTCACAGCAGTGGGACCAGAGGATCCCACCACTGACCAACGGAGGGCCACTTCTGCCACTGTAAAACACGCCCTGGGGATGTGCGGAAAATCCCACCCAATTTTCAGATCTGTGACCTTTTGTCATATACAATATGACACTGGGACAACCAGCTCTGTGCTTTGGGTGCAGATTTGGTAATGGCAGCTCAGATAGCATTTATATGGAACCAGTACCTCTTAGAGAGGTACTGAGAACATGCTCTGTAAGAAATCCAAACAGGACACCCAGGTGCTCTGCCCCACATTGCAGGCCCTGGAGCGGTCTATGGGAAGGACAGGGTGTGATGCTGGACTTCACAAAAAGGAAGAAAGCCCTCCAGGCAGCATCACTGCCACATTAAGAATAGATCACAGAGGAGGTCAGTGCCAGAACTGTCAAGCCAAGGATTCTTGCTTTCTGCATACACTTCCATTAGCTCCAGTCTCACCATTTACAATGCTTCCCTCACCCCGCTTCCCTTTGCTCTCCTGCAAGTTCTACATTATATTTTACACCTCCTCTTTCTCCACATACTCACACTTCCTACTCTCACTACTGTTGTAACCCTGACTTCTCCACACTTCATATTTTATGCACTGCGTACAAACAATGTGACTACGTTGGACACATTCTTTGAACACTTTGAGAGTGTCATCACACATTCTGCACTTTTCTATTAGGAGGTCACACACAGCTCTGGACCGCAGGAGGCTGCCACAGCAGAAGGCTGAACCTGCTAGCACACACTCTCCTGGATGAGACCAAGTTTAGCCTCCCTGAAAATCCCTGAAAATGGGTATGGCCACCAGCATATTACCCCCTCTTCTTCTTTTTCAGCAACTGCTTCTGTTCTCATCTGTCTTAATCAGAGAACCCCTACGGTGGAGAAAGAAGCCATTTGGCCCATCAAGCCTACACCATCAACAATCCCACCCAGGCCCTATGCCTGTAACCCCACATATATATGCCTCTAATATCTCTGACACCATGGTACAATTAAGCAAGGCCAATCAACCAAGCTGGCACATCTTTGGACTTTGGGAAGAAACCCATGCAGGCATGGAGAGAACACATAAACTCTACACAGACAGTAGCCCAAGGCCAGAATTGAACCTGGGTCCCTGGCACTGTGAGGCAGCAGTGCTAACCACTGTGCCACCATGTCTTCTTTTCTGTTTCCCCTTCTCATCCAGTCCAAGAGGCAGCCCTGCCAGAACACTGATGTCTGGAGTAAGCTGTTTAGCAGGCAGCCAGAAACAATGCAGCACCAACAAAATCTCCTCTGCATCCAAAATGAAGTTCCAAAATGCAACAAGGGCCATGAGTTTGGCCTCCCAGAGTATGAGCTTCTTGATTGAGGCAATGATTGCTTGCCCAAACATTTCAGTTTCGACGGGCAGAAAACAACCTACAAGATGCTCAAAGACCCACCAGTAGTTTCAGATGACAAACCAGCAACTAAGCAATAAGCAGCATTTAAATAGGCTTCTTCCTGCCTGTTCGTGCCACAAAGTGCTGATTGTGGTGATCACATGATATGCCTGGCACTAGGGCAGAAAAGGGTCCTATAGCAAACATAGGAGGCTAATGTTCTGGAAAGTGCCTTGAATATCTATGGAACAGCCTGATCCAATATTGCTGGTGGCGCACGCCTGACTCATAATCCCTGCCCACCAGATTGAGTGCCAGTTTTGCATCGTCAAATTTCTAGACCTTTTTAAAAATAAATTTTAACTGGAGTAACACAGCTTGCAGCAGCTCATTTGAATGGAAGTCATGTTTCAAGTACAATGCAAAATACCATTTGTTGTTCTGTATTATTTGAGATAAATTATTTTCTGGAACATTCATTCTCGCCCTTATAGAATTGTACAGCATTGCTCACTTTCCTGTATTAAGATGTATTGATAATTATAGCAGGTGCTTAACCGAATGGCTTCAACTTATTTTATATCCTAGTCAATGTGATTGGTTTAACAGGTGTCAAAGGCATTTAGAGGGCGGCATGAGCCTGTCTGCCTTGCAAGATAGATATCCAGCCCGGGCAATTGACTAGATGTAGCATCTATAGGCCTCAACCCCTAAAAATAACTGGATTTATCCTCACAAGCGGCGAAAATAAAATCAGCTGTCACCATCAAGTCTGAGAGGAGGTAGAGGGAGAAGGTCGAGGCAGATTTGACTGGAGCTGGTCTCCAGTAAGGCTGCAATAAGAGGGATTTTCACTTTCACTGGACGTAAGGTAGAAACACTGCTGGTGCAGGATTAAAAAGAAGTCTCTTCTACGTAACTTGTTGATTTGCCAAAACCTTACCAACTGAGCATTTACTGAACTAAAAGGGTATGTATGATACATCCCATATGTCTATCATGTGTGTAGTAAATTGATTTTTTTTACAAGTGATGCAAGTTTTTCTTTCTCTGTTTAAAGTATGTACAATAATATGCATTGAATTTACAAAGTTTGAAAACCAGAGCTGGTCCTATCTTTTTGCTTTAAGAATACTGTGGTGTTTGTGCTTTTTTTCCAAATTGCATTTTAATAACTCTTGGAATGACAATGAAGTGCATATACTTGCTCAAAATTGCCGATTTCAGTATGGGCAATTTATTTCGCTGGGCTTGCGTTGCGTGGGGAGGGTAAAATTAGGGGTTTCAATCTAAAATATTTCCAATAACCACGCAGATTCTGACTATGAATTCATTTAACTATTCAGTGAAATGTCTTGTTGTGTGCTCAAATTGATACTATTTATATATTAAAAAATGCAAGCCTTTGTTTAACAAGTGGAGTATATTCCATTTCTTCCTCTCCCCCTCCACGATTAATTATTATGTTAGCATGTAGAGAATGGCAACTGTCTTTCACCCTTCTGCACACACACATGTTCACTTGGTCTTTTTACCCTATTCTTCAGGGCAATAACAGCAACAAAAAAATGTGTCTATGGCACCTTTAACAGAATAAGATGTCACAAGATTCTTGAGACATGTAGTCAGACAAAAGAAAGCCCTGTCACTAGGAAGCCAGTTGAACATGTCACAGGGACTCAAATCAGCATCTTGCTGCTCTGTGCTGTGTCAGTGCATGAACTCAATATACCTCTTATACTCTTTAATTTGGAATTCTTTTCCTTTCTCATTAATTCCTCATTCAGATGAAACATAGTGTGGAATTTTACCATCCCTCCTGTCAGCAGGATCTTCTGTTCTCCCCAAAGTCAATGGAGTTTTGTATGGCTTGCTGCATTTAATAGCCCCTCCCTCGCCACGAGGGTTCATAAAACTTCGCCTGTAGCCTAAACAATACTTAAGCTAAATGTGTCGTTACAGGACTTGAGCTTATGGGCCAAGAGCTGAAAAATAGAATTAGGCTGGAAGGTTAGTTGTCAACTGGCATCTACACGATGCACCAAATGGCCTTCTTCTGTGCTGCACATCTCTTTGAATCTACAATTCTAGTTAAGATGCATGCTCCTATACTCCTATGTAGACAAAGACTGTGACTGAAACAATTGCAAATTTGCAACACAAATGTCAGCGTGGCCTTTTGGGGAAATGTATTTCTGTAAATAACACCAGATGTCGCAAAACAATGCCGATAAAAAGAAAACCATGGGGAACAATCTTAATAAGTCTTCTGCATGCTATAGTTTCTTGCTGACATCACTTTTACACATAAATATAAAAAAGATAGTGGATACTCAGTTGTTACGCTTGGAATAATGTTCATTATCTGAATACCTATTATCCAGGAACTTTGATAGCAAAATAGCATTAACCATTCACATCATTCTAAGTAAGCTATAAAATAATGACAACCTTTCAAGAGAATAATTATGGCTGATTTAATGGCAATTTAGTGTAAAACCAATTTGTATGAAGTTTGTATTTGTTTATTTGAAATGCCAATTTTAACTGTGGGATGACCGGTGAAGATTGACTTGATGCTTGCTTTCTCAAGTTAATGATCCATATAGTAAGATCTGTCAGGAAGTGATGCTGCTGGTAAGCATTAATTATCCAGATCTTGCAATTCAGCGGTAATTGAAAAGCTGCTGATTAATATGAAAAGAATGGCAAGGTTCACTTTTCTGTAATTTGATTTTCACAGGATCAATTGATCAGACCATAAGACAGGCTGAAATATTTCAGGCCATCCAGGACACTGTAATCACTTCATCTTCCTATATTAAACGAACCCTTGACTCCACACCCAATTTGTCATGAGATATCCTCGGTCTATCATTGACAGATGCACATTCTTGATAATAAAAGGTACATTTATTGTAGAACCATAGTTCTCTCAGTCAGTTTAAAAGTCCAGGAGTATTTTTGCTAGTGTGTTCAAAAATTGTCTGAGTGATATCACACGAATGCGATCTCTACTTTTTAAAACAGTGAACAAAAATTACACCATTTATTTTAGGCAATTGCTGTGCAAGTGTCAGATCTAATAGCATTAACCTGATAGGTTTGTAACTGCGTGCTAGTTATAACTCGGAGGAGAGAACATTACGATCCCCTGCCGGTGGGTTTACAGGCCAGGAGGCCAGTAAAATTCCTTGGATGGCCCTCTAACTGGGCTTCCAACTGTCTCAACCTCTCTGCAATTTTCTGGTGGGACGGTCCAGGCCTAGGCTGGCCTGCATGGCCTTGTTCCAACTGAGGCCCTTAAGTGGTGAACCTTGACCACTTAAGGGAAATTTCCAGACACGTGGGAGGAGTTTGGGGGGGGGGGGTGCGGGGGTGGGCAGCCTGGAAAGTGAGCCTGCTCAGGTCTTGGGCAATAAAGGGAGTTTGGGTGGGATGGGAGAAAGGGAGGGGGGAGGGTGTAGCCTCTATTTAACATTGGGTGCTTCTCTCCCCACAAGGTCTGATAGCAGATACTTCTTCCTTTCCTGGCTTCTCCATCAACACACCCACTTTCCTCTGCACCCTCCCCCCTTGCCTCATCTTACTGTCCTGCCCCACTCAGGCCTCGCCTCCCCACGCCACCCACAGAATCCCATTCTTCGCTGGTCCTTGTTTCCCAGGACCTTGGGGCATTGCTTGTAGTTTCAGTCTTGTCCACTGCAGTTTCTGGCGTTGCTGGAACAGGAAAGCTGACAACAATCAGACTGGCTGGCAGCTCTCTGAGGTGGCACTTTCTCCTGAGTGGCGGTTAAAGTCCCGTCTCCAGTCAATTAATGGGGAAGTCAGGATTGGTGGTGACTCTTCAGATGGTAGGAAGGTAAATCCAACAATCCTAAAAATGATAAGTGTGATTCAAGGTTTTAAAATGGAACATATTGCGATCAGAAAACAATTTTTGTTAACCTCCAAATCTCCAGTGTGTATTTGGAATACCTATAATTTGAGAAATATTTTAAATTGCATGGCAGAGAATCAATCAAAGAAGCTTTTCTGTTTTCATACCATGTTGGAAAGAATCATCAAAGTGACTTTGCTGAATAGTTTCTTTTAGCTCAGAAACTATGGGCTAAATCTTACCAAATTATGGCACTGTTGATTCTGGCGAATAAAAACAGCATGTATCTTTCTCTCTAGGTCTTACTGCACTCTGTCACAAAAAAATTACTGTCAAGTAGGGAGAAAAGACCTCAACACACCGGCTAAGCTGCACTGAGATCGGGAACCATGTAAAGGGTGCCTCAATTGTTATAATGTTACCAATGGTAACATGCTGTGAGCGTCAGCTGATCAGGTAGACAATAAAACGAATGGCAAAATGATATTGAGGTCAGCTGACCCAGTATAAATAAAAAGCAGATGGGAATTTTAGGGAGCTTGTATGGCCTAGGGTGTGGCCCCAAGTATTGGAGTAATGAAATTTCATTATTAAACCTTTGATTTTACTTTCTGAAGTTAGTTCTTTTATTGCTTGCAACTGAAGCATCCGTACTGCCGCAAAAACATCAATCAGGCCAAAAAATACCTTCATTTCCCCAAAGACATCTCAGGGACTTTCCTCCCACCCGCATCCCTCCAAGTTAGAGTCAACATTTACCATTCCAGCCCTGCCCCTTCCCAATCAAAGCTGGCATTCATTCCCCCACCCCACCCTCTCCCAATCAGAGCTGGCAAGTAGCCCCACTGATCAGAGCTAGCATTCACCCCCAACGCACCCTCCCAGTCACAGCCAGCATTCATTCCCAAGCCCCAAATGGCCATTGCTGTCATCCCCAGCTGCCACATCTGCTCCCCCTCCACTATTACAAATGAATGAATCCCCTCCCCGCCATGAAGATCCCACTGGAGTTTACCCCGGCGTTGCCCCCAGCACAAGGCTGGCTCTGCCAGGGTGGCAAGGGCATGGTGCCAACCTGTGCCAAGGGAAGTGCTCCCCTGGACTATACTGATCTTTCCATCCCTGGTGGAATCCCCATGTCTGGATTGTAAACTGTGCCAACGTGATGTTGACACTGTTTGAATATACGGTGGTGGGGGAGGAGGTGGGGGCTCAGTATATGGCGAGGGGTCTCTTTAATAATATGTAAATGTATGGAAATGTATTTAAATCAGGTCCATACCCGTTGTGGCCATGAATCTGATTACATTGCCAGCGAGGAGCAGCAAAAATCAGTAATTACGATCTGGAACGCGAGATTCACAATTTAGGGTTTTGCCAGATCTTAAGCGAGCGCCATTCCCACAGTAGGCGAGCCTGGCCTCAAGGTCACCCCTTATGTTCATTAATGGTCTCTCTGCACAAGCTTTAATAAACATTAGGTGTTGTACAATTTTCAGTGCTTGCACTTATTTTTAAAATCATTTGATAACTTGTGTCCCAATCCAATCTTTTCAGTTGGCTTAAAATAAGGTAAATTACATGTCATTGACAGCAATTGACTGTCAAGTTCCTTCAGTTGAAACACAAAGGTAATATAACCTATTCAAGTGACAATGGTTAAAAATAGAATCTACGCTCCAAGGTGTAAACAACATGTACGGCTAAAATGTTTCTCCTCATGAACTACCTACCAGCTGCTTTCTTTGAGTAAGACTTAGCCCAGTGAGTAGTTTTCTGGACTGGCTTGCCCCTCTGTCCACGCAGTGCTATACTGGTATTGGAAACCTAGTAGTCTGTGGTCTTGTGGCTAATTTAGATCCAGGTTCTGTCAATCAAAACTTGCTTCAAAGCTATTAATATGAACAAAATCTCTTGGTGTTAAGCTTCACCAGAGTGAAAAGGTAAACAAAACCATAGTGCTTCAGTCATTATTTTCAAAAGTGAAAAGTTACCATGACATGAACATGAGATAGTTAAATAAACAAATATAGGGGATTTCTGTTGCCCTGCCCAGTTCTGTTTTTTACATTCTTTTGAGATATCGCAACTGAAACAGAACCAACATTAGAAATTGATATTACTGTAACTGGCACTGTTCAGTTCCAGGAACATGACCATTTTGTCCTGTTTATCAGACAATTTACATTCCATCATGATGAAAACGATCAGCTGTAGTTTTGAAGATTGCAAACCTGGCAGGGCATTGTGATACAGGAATGGTTCCATGTAGGATATCCCCATGACTTTTCTTGGACAACAGTTTCTGCTCGGAATTCAGCAATTGCGTTTTGCTCCTCTATTCTTCAGTATGCACAGCAGGCTGCCTATGAGAACATTTACACATCTTCAGAAGTTTCCAAATATCCCTACTGCTATTTATAGGATTGCATTTTCCATTGACTGGCAAGATGACGGGATTGAAGGTGAATGATTGATTGCATTGGGTTCCACAAAATGATGTAAGGATGCTGTCCTTGAAATAATGTTTTGAATGACTCATACACAGCCTGCCGTGTTTGCTGTTTAAGGACAATCTCCTCATAGAAATGCCATCCAAAACACCCTCATTCACTCACACACATAAGTAGAAAAGTACAGAACTATTACAAACAGCATCCTGTAATATAATTGCTTTTTAGTTTCTCTAAAATTACCTGAAATTTCCAATTCTATGTACGTTGATGATGCACAATTCTGAGGCTGGCAAATGCACAAGTTTTTAGGGGAGGATCAGAGATCTAATTTTCAGTAAGCAACCATTTTTGCCATCTGCAGAACACATGGTAGAGGTGGGTTGTGTGTCCTTCTCCATCTAGTCAAAGGACTGGAGGTTTATGTATAGCACTGAACCTGCTTGTAACCTGCTGCCATGAATGATGCCTGAGCGCTCCCCCTGGAGAATGCTGTGAAGTGCCAAACTGACAATCCTCCTCACATCCATCTAATGCATATATGTATCAATTTAAACCACTACTAATACAATTGCCTACAGGATTAAAGTTAAAATCCAGATATTGTTGGTGAATTTGAGTTTATCAAATTCACCAAATTCACCATGCCTCCACCATGGGTTGCCTTTGACTTCCTTTCATAATTCATTTTCACCCCTGTCTTGATAAAGTTTAAATAACTGAAATTGTGTATGAAGCTTGATTTTAAAAAAACTACATCTAATATATGGAGCTACACTTTCTACACTGTCTATCTTCTGATACCCCTTGTCAGGGACTAGATGAGATAGGTATAGCATAATCTGGAGAGACAGCAGCCTGGTCCATGCCTCTCCTCAAAGTTAGGTGACTACACGTTGATCCAAAATTGGGTTTAATGCAGTTTGGGGAGTGTGTGAGAAACCTTACCACCAGCAGAGACTCAAAAATTAGATTATGATTCAGTCATTGTTTGGCTGTTTACAAACGTGTTTTACTGGAATACGTGCCAGGTAAACATGATATAACATCAGAAAATTTTCAACTGTGCCTCCAAGGTCAAATGGACAAGTCTGGAGGGAATATTTTTGAAGTGTTTCACACCAGTCCTTGGGCTTGCTGGCCTCACTTGTACTTGAGAATGTTGTGGTCAGCAACATGTCCGGTAGCAAATAGTTTGGTAGTGGAAAATCTGTGGGCTTTGGCAAAACTAAAAAATTCTAACGTAGTGATGACATTCATTGTAGCACCTGCTAAGTAACAGGTTTCCGTGGTTTCTGTTCAGTAGGTTTTTGATGTATGTGACATTAAACAACTAGGCAGATAGAAAGAAATATCCAAGAATTATCATGATAAACTCTGAACAAATCTACTAACACCATCTCTATTTATATAACTACTTTGGTCAGCCTTACTTTGGTCAGTGAATGGAATGTTGGCCTTTATAGTGAATGGAATGCTGGCCTTTATAGTGAGGGGGATAGAATATAAAAGCAGGGAGGTCTTGCTGCAACTGTACAGGGCACTGGTGAGGCCGCAACTGGAGTACTGTGTGCAGTTTTGGTCCCCGCATTTGAGAAAAGATATATTGGCCTTGGAGGAAGTACAGAGAAGGTTCACCAGGCTGATACTGGAGATGAGGGGGTTAGCTTATGAAGACAGATTGAATAGACTGGGTCTGTACTCGTTAGAGTTTAGAAGGCTGAGGGGGGATCTTATACAGACTTACACGATAATGAAGGGGCGAGATAGGGTAGAGGTAGAGAAATTCTTCCCGCTTAGAAAGGATAGCAGAACTAAAGGGCACAGCCTCAAAATAAGGGGGGGGGATGTTTAGAACGGAGTTGAGGAGGAACTTCTTCACTCAAAGGGTGGTGAATCTCTGGAATTATCTGCCTTTTGAAGTTGTGGAGGCTACCTCGCTGAATATGTTTAAGTCATGGGTAGATAGATTTCTGATAGACAAGGGAATTAAGGGTTATGGGGAGAAAGCGGGAAAGTGGAACTGATCCACTTCAGATCAGCCATGATCTTATTGAATGGCGGGACAGGCTCGAAGGGCTAGATGGCCTACTCCTGCTCCTATTTCTTATGTTCTAACGTTCTGCTCTAACATTTTCAAAATTACTTTTACAACATATATTTTGCATAGAGTCTCACCAATAGATACAAAAACATTTGGGGATGTATAAAATAATTTCCTAGCTACAGGAAGGTTGACAGATTGTATTAAATCTACTTCCATGTTGCTATTTTTTCCATTAATAGGGTCTCCTCCCAGCCCCAGCACATGACAATAATGGCAGGCCATTTTCTGTTTCAACTTGAAAGCACAGTAGGTCCCAATGCCTGCTCTTTCTTGACATCATAATCTTCCACGTTTGGTTGCTTCAAGGTATTTTTGTTGAGTCCTGCAAAACATGCACAGAATGAGAACCGTTAGACACTTAACCTAAAAGACAACTCAGCTATTTTCAAGGAACTTGGGTAATTAGAAGAAAATGAGTCACCTGTCTTTTTGGATTTTTAAACTTTTAATTCATTCATTCATTTGTGGGACATGGGCAGCGCTGGCTGGCCAGCATTTATTGCCCTTCCCTAGTTGCCCTTGGAGGGCAGTTGAGCATCAACCACATTTCTGTGGCTCTGGAGTTACATGTAGGCCAGACCAGGTAAGGATGGCAGATTTCCTTCCCTAAAGCTCATTCTATCCTGTCCCCAAATGGAGAAGGGATGGGAGGTGAGAGTTAGCATTATGATTCATGATAATATAAGGAGTGCCTTGCATCGTAAGTCTAATGAGCAACCATTATAAAGTCCTGAAATCCAGTTGTGTTCTCATTTTCAGCTACTGCCATATCTGATAAGCCTAGCCAGGCTGAAACCGTGCCTCTTGATATCCAGGAGAATATCCCACTTAAAGACCGATTGGCCATGTATCAAGCAGCTGTCTCTAAGAAGGAGAGTAGCAGCTCTTCGGTTGTGGTAAGTAGCAGCCTTGCAAATTTCCTTTTATTAAAAAGCTGATGATAGTCAGAATTCAGTGTTGATGTCATTCACTCTTTGTCTATACTTCCAAAGACTGATATATTTGCTGTTCGACCAATAGATAAACTTGAGCAAAAGTATGGACAACTTGAATCCCAGTGACCGTGGAAGTGGAACAAATACTGGGTTTATTTTTCTTAGTCAAAGGGCAGGGTAGAAGAGGAAAAGCTCATTGCCTGCCTTACTTGAGACTTAGAATTAAGACAAAACACACCACCTTCTTATTTTATGCACTTTAAGGAATAGCTCTGTGTCTGCATTTCCTTTGTCTTTGATTTAGGGGCATTTAATGCAAAGACTTAAGTTTTACCAAATTTTTACCAAATTTACCATTTTGGATTTTAACTTTAATCAGTTACATGCATATATTTCATTTTCCTGACAGCAAGGTTTTTGAAAGATCAGATGGGTGGTACAGTGCTACCTCACATACTAAGAACCCAGGTTCAATTCCAGCTTTGGGTAACTTGTCTGCGTGGAGTTTGTATGTTCTCGCCTTGTCTGTGTGGGTTTACTCCGCTTGCTCTGGTTTCTTCCTACAGTCCAAAGATGTGCAGATTAGATGGATTGACCATGCTAAATTGTCCCTTAGTGTCCAAAACTGTTGGGTGGATGAGCCACAGTGGATTTTCCAGACATCGCTGGATTCCGGGGAAGTGCCGGAAGATTGGAAAGTGGCTAATGTTACGCCGTTGTTTAAGAAGGGTGCCAGGCAAAAGGCGGGGAATTATAGGCCTGTTAGTTTAACGTCTGTTGTAGGTAAAATGTTAGAATCCGTCATCAAGGAGGAAATAGCGAGGCATCTTGAGGGGAACTGCTTGATAGAGCAGACGCAGCACGGTTTCCTTAAAGGGAAGTCGTGTCTGACAAATTTACTGGAGTTCTATGAGGATGTGTCTAGGGCGGTGGATAGAGGAGAGCCGGTGGATGTGGTCTTTCTAGATTTTCAGAAGGCGTTTGACAAGGTACCTCACAAGAGGTTATTACAGAAGGTCAGGGGGCATGGAGTTGGGGGTAGGGTGTTAGCGTGGATAGAGGACTGGTTGTCAAATAGGAGGCAGAGAGTGGGGGTAAATGGGTGCTATTCGGATTGGCGGATGGTGACTAGTGGAGTGCCCCAGGGGTCGGTGCTGGGGCCTCAGCTATTTACCATTTATATAGATGATCTGGAGGAGGGAACCGAGTGTAGGGTGTCGAAATTTGCTGATGACACCAAAATTGGTGGAAAGGCAAATTGTGCGGAGGGTGGGGAGAGTCTACAGAAGGATCTAGATAGGCTGGGCGAATGGGCCAGGAAATGGCAAATGGAATTTAATGTTGGTAAGTGCGAGGTGGTCCACTTTGGTAGGAATAATGGTAGGAAGGATTATTACTTACGTGGAAAAAAACTGCAGCAGGCGACGGTGCAGAGGGACCTCGGGGTCCTTGTGCATGAGTCGCAAAAACCCAGCTTGCAGGTGCAGCAGGTGGTCAGGAAGGCGAATGGGATGCTGGCCTTCATCGCGAGGGGGATTGAATATAAAAGTAGGGAGGTCTTGCTGCGGCTGTATAGGGCATTGGTGAGGCCGCAGCTGGAGTACTGTGTGCAGTTTTGGGCGCCGTACTTACGCAAAGATATTTTAGCCTTGGAGGGAGTGCAGAGGAGGTTTACTAGGCTGATGCTGGAGTTGAGGGGGTTGAGCTATGAGGAGAGGCTGAATAGATTAGGCTTGTACTCGTTAGAGTTTAGAAGAATGAGGGGAGATCTCATTGAGACGTATAAGATGATGAATGGGATGGATAGGATAGAGGTGGAGAGACTCTTCCTGCTGAGAAAGGATAGTAGGACTAGGGGGCACAGCCTCAAGATAAAGGGGGGGCGGTTTAGAACAGAGTTGAGGAGGAACTTCTTCACTCAAAGGGTGGTGAATCTCTGGAATTCTCTGCCCATTGAAGTGGTGGAGGCTGCCTCGCTAAATATTTTTAAGACGCGGGTTGATGGGTTTTTGATAAGAGAGGGGATTAAGGGTTATGGGGAGAGGGCGGGAATGTGGAACTGAGCCACGACAGATGAGCCATGATCTTATTGAATGGCGGGGCAGGCTCGAAGGGCTAGTTGGCCTACTCCTGCTCCTATTTCTTATGTTCTTATGAACAATGGGATTCCAGCATTAGGAGGTTGGGCTTGGGTAAGATGTTCTTTCAGAGAGTCGGTGCAAAGTTAATGGGCTGAGTGGCCTACTTCGGCACTGTAGTGATTCTATGGATTCTGTGGATACTATATCCTACAAAGCAAAATACTGCAGATGCTGGAAATCTGAAAGAAAAACAGAAGGTGGTTGAAAAGGCTCAGTGGGTCTGGAAGCAACCGTGGAAAGAGAAACAATTAACATTTCAGATCGATGATCTCTCTAACTCTGTTTCTATCTCCACAGATGCTACCAGGCTTGCTGAGTAATTTCAGGATTTCCTGTCTTTTTATGCGTCACCCTAACTTTTACTTTTGTTGGACTTGAACAGAGTACCTGCTCAGAGTTAGAAATAATCTTACAAAGGGATTTCCCAGGTCATGAGGGGTGGCTATTTTCTCTGTGGGTGGGAGGCTTTGTTTGTATTGTAAGTTGCACTAAGTCTTTTCAGTAGTGGTAACATTGTGCACACATAATTGTGTAATATTGTACTGGATGTTTCCACTTGCGGGAGAGACTAGTACTAGGGAACACAATTTCAGAATGAAACGTCCACTGTTTAAGACAGAGATGAAGAGATTTTCTTTGGGGTTGTTAGTCTGTAGAATTATCTTCCTCAGAGAGCAGTGGAGGCTGAGTCATTGAAGTTATTCAAGACAGAGTTAGGTCAGTTGTTAGGTCAAAAAGTGAACTGGAGTTGAGACCACAACTGGATCAGCCATGATCTTACTGGATGGCAGAGCAAGCTCGAAAGCCTGAATGGCCTATCTCTGCTCCCAAGTTCCTGATATAAAGTGCTCAAATTAAATATGATGCTGGGGTGGCACAATGGTACAATGGTTAGCACTGCTGCCTCACAGTGCTAGGGACCCAGCTTTGATTCCAGTTTGGGTCACTGTTGTGCAGAGTCTGCATGTACTCCCCATGTCTGTGTGGGTTTCCTCTGGGTGCTCTGGTTTCCTCCCATAGTCCAAAAGACGCACTGACAAGTTGCATTGGCCATGCAAAATTCTCCCTCAGTGTACTCGACACTGGCATGTGGCAACTAGGGAACTTTCATAGTAACTTCATTGCAGTGCTAATGTAAACTACTTGTGACTTATAAATAAACTTTAAATTTGGTATTTTTGAGGTTTTTGAATGCTTGTAGTGGCTGTTTCCTGATCAAATATTTATAACTCAACAATTTTGGTTGATTATATGTTTAGAAGCTGTGTTTTTACAAATTATATTGTCATTCATGGGTTCAATGTGAATAAAGCTATAGGGAGTGAAACTAGTTATGGGCAGTAATGTAAAATTGGTAATAGTGAACTGACAACTCTTGTTACACCTTGGGCAATAGATTGGAAGGTGTTAGAGAATGAAGAAAATATATTCTGATATGTGGGATGTTACAAGTTGTGTTTTATAGGGATCAGTACTGGGGCAACAGCTTTTCTCTGCAGATGTTGCCTTGGATAAAGAAAGAGTTTCATGTCTATGTTTACAAGCGAAATAATGTTAAATGCATATAATCATATGTAGAAGGAAGCAAGAAGTTCCAAAAGGACATGAATTGGCTAAATGAGTGGAGAAGATTATGGGGGAAACAGTTCAACATGGGGAAGTGTAAACTTGTCCATTTCAATGGAAACAAAAATTCAGGCAGGAAGTAAAATAGCCTGCGGATTCAGTGTCATACCGACCAAGGTGAATTTCACTCCCATTATGTCAGCATCTTACTTCCAACTGTGTTTATGTTAAACCTGCCAGCTTCTAATTATGTTCACAATCTTTTTATGCTCTTTGAAGTTCTGCTTTAGACAGATAATCTTACCCAAAAGTCTGAGAGTTGTGATCACTTGGCTGTGCTGGCCTATGAATATACAAGTGGCTGCAAATCAAAATACAGGACTGTCCTGTTAGCTTTTAAATCCTTTCATTAAACAAACTCAGTTACTAACCTGGCTAGTATGCCACACTCTGAATATCTTTATCTAAGTTATAAACCTTTAGAAATCCAATATATTACAATAATGTACTGCTCAATGCTTCAAAAAATTTTAAGCAGTTATTTTTGTACACCCAAATGTACCAGTCTGGGTCCATTGTAAGTCAAAACATTGTCCTTCTGCTTCTGAGATAAGTCTGACTCTATCGTAAACTAATTAGATAGTCCAGATCTCCATCAATTGTAAGCTCTTTGAGTGAAATGAATTTCATAAGAACATAAGAACATAAGAAATAGGAGCAGGAGTAGGCCATCTAGCCCTTCGAGCCTGCCCCGCCATTCAATAAGATCATGGCTGATCTGTTGTGGCTCAGTTCCACTTTCCCGCTTTCTCCCCATAACCCTTAATCCCCTCTCTTATCAAAAACCCATCAACCCACGTCTTAAAAATATTTAGCGAGGCAGCCTCCACCACTTCAACGGGCAGAGAATTCCAGAGATTCACCACCCTTTGAGTGAAGAAGTTCCTCCTCAACTCTGTTCTAAACCGCCCCCCTTTTATCTTGAGGCTGTGCCCCCTAGTCCTACTGTCTTTTTTGAGCGGGAAGAGTCTCTCCACCTCTATCCTATCCGACCCATTCATCATCTTATACGTCTCAATGAGATCTCCCCTCATTCTTCTAAACTCTAACGAGTACAAGCCCAGTTTATTCAGCCTCTCCTCATAGCTCAACCCCCTCAACTCCGGTATCAGCCTAGTAAACCTCCTCTGCACTCCCTCCAAGGCCAAAATATCGGGGTGATTTTGAGTGGTTTCCTGTAGGCACATGTCTGCAGTGCATGTTACCAATGTTAAAGCTTCGGTGTAACTGTAATTATCCTATACTATATAAACTGGTCCTCTTTGTAGCTTTCTGCAGAAACAATGGGCTGAATTTAATGTCATCCACCAGAGGTAGGCTGGGCACTGGGGTTGGGGGAGCCATATAATTAGGTGGTAAGATGTGGGGTTGAGACCCCATTACTTTACCACTGGTATTACGTAAGTAGTGGGCAGGGATCATGCCTTGTGGACAACACACCAGATAAATCCTGGGAGTATGACTGTGGCTTGATGGAGAGAATTCCTTCTGACTTAGGCAGCTTGTACTGACCAGCCAGCAGCGAGGGCCACACTATCTGAAGACCCATGCCTGAATATTAAATTGATTCCCCTTGCTGGGGCCGTCATCACATGCCTTTCATCCAGTATTCCAACAATAATCCTACATCTGAGGCCTGCTGCAGTACCGGTAGTAGCCACTGCTCTAGATGGCACTGCAATGCAGGATAGCAGTTGGCTTCTGATTGGTCTCGGCGTTGGAACATCCATCCTGAAGACACTGGGTGGAATTTTCTGGCCCCTCCTGCTGTCAGAATCTTCCAGTTTCACTGGTTCCAGGTAGTTAAGATGGCGAAGAAGGCATTTTGGGAAAATTCCAGCCACTGATTTCTACTCACCAACCAGGTAACTGCCTGAATGGTATTAAATCAGGCCAGATGGGCCTGGAAAACTGTAGTGGGGTTGCCACCAGATTACCCACTGATTGATTGGTCCAGTGCAATGAGCATTAATTTCTGCTTAACTCCTTGCACTCTGAAAAACATATATAAAAAAAGCAATCAATCTTTTCAAATATAACAACATTGATTTGTTCTCCCATTCATAACAGTTTTATCACTGCGTTATGAAACAACTGCCTGATAGAAAATGGTTAACATCTATGCACAAAACTGAAGTCAAAACTGAAGACTTTTTTGAGGTGTGGTTAAAGTGTAATTGACTGTTAAATTCTGCTTTTGACTATATTGGTGATTCAGTTTCCTTATCGGTGGTCGACTGGCTACCAGTTGCTATGACTCGTCTAATTTCTCAGAAATTTAATTGGAGATAGAATATAAAGGTATCTTATACTTGAAGCCTGATGTGTTTGTTGACAGCATAGAAAGAAATATATCCATTTTAAATGATTTGGAGGGAATACGTTTCTGTGATGCCAAGATTTTCTAACTTGCTTTGCATGTGCATGACTGTGGCAAGATTGAATTCATAGTCACTTTTTTCAACAAATTGTTAAGACCCGCATAGTCTTGTTTCTTGTCGGATGGAATGCAGTGCACTAAACTTAGCTGACTGGAAGGGTTATTTATTTTGTATCTTAGGCTGCCAGACATACATTAAGTTTCCTCAGCATATTTGTCAGTTAGAATGACAAATGTGGGATGTCAGTGGACACGGTGTGGAATATTTACCATATGTTGTGTTAAAATTGATCCCCTGAACTAAAGCATCTGGGCATTTCTTCAGTGTGATTGGCTGCCTTTGTATCTAGTTACCCTTCTACTCCCTGCTTACTGTTATTCATTAACTTAGTGAATATGGAGGGAACTGAGGACTCTCTGTAACACAAGGTAACTAAGATAAATTAATTTTGTAGCAGAGTAATACAGATGAGTTACTTAGACTGATAAATTCTGGAACTATAGCAGTTTTTGCTTATTCACCAAGATCAATGAAGGATTCAGTTAGCTATACTGTGACACCTGAAATACATTTGCCTGCATTTTCACTCTCAACAGTATACATGACCTTGCTAGAGCGTGTGCAGAAGTAGACTTCTGAAAATGTGTCATTTTAAGACAATCTGTTCTCCTACAATTATGAACATGTTCATGTAATTATCAATAGCTGCCTTTTGGCAATTCTTTGAAAACGGTGAAATGTATCAAATATTTGAAGAATTGTAAAATGTTTTATGTTATTTTAGCTAAGTACGAGTGGCGTTTAGTTGAAGCTAAAACATTAGCCAGTAACATTAATCTAACTTTTATTCAGCGTAAATGGAAAGGTTTGCAGTGATGCTGTAAGTCAAATGGCATTGTATACCTTATACCCTGCTGGGCCTGACTCAATGTTCAGTACTGCAACAGGATCCCGTAATTGGTTTTTGAAAGTTTTTTTTAATGTTCATTCATGGGACATGGATGTCACTGTCTAGGCCAATGTTTATTGCCCAATCCGAGTTGCCCTTGAGAAGGTGGTGGTGAACTGAGTGGCTTACTAGACTATTTGAGGGCAGCTGAGAGCTAACCACATTTCTGTGGCTCTGGGGGTCACATGTAGGCCAGACCAGGTCATAGACTCACTGAAGTTTACAGCATGGAAACAGGCCCTTTGGCTCAACTTGTCCATGCCGCCCTTTTTTTAAAACTCCTAAACTAATCCCAATTGCCTGCATTTGGCCCATATCCCTCTATACCCATCGTATCCATGTAACTATCTAAATGGTTTTTAAAAGATAAAATTGTACCCGCCTCAACTACTATCTCTGGCAGCTTGTTCTAGACACTCACCACCCTCTGTGTGAAAAAATTGCCCCTCTGTACACTTTTGTATCTCTCCCCTCTCACCTTATACCTATGCCCTCTAGCTTTAGACTCCCCTACCTTTGGGAAAGATATTGACTACCTACCTTGTCTTTGCCCCTCATTATTTTAGAGACCTCTATAAGGTCACCCCTCAGTCTCCTATGCTCCAGAGAAAAAGGTCCCAGTCTATCCAGCCTCTCCTTACAACTCAATCCATCAAGTCCCAGCAGCATCCTAGTAAATCTTTTCTGCACTCTTTCTAGTTTAATAATGTCCTTTCTATGATAGGGTGACCAGAATTGCACACAGTATTCCAAGTGTGGCCTTGGTAAGGACGGCGGACTTCCTTCCCTAAAGGACATTAGTGAACCAGATGGGTTTTCTCAACAATGGTTTATTGAGTTGGTTCTTAATTCCAGATTTTTTTTACTGAATTCAAATTTCACCTTCTGCCATGGCAGGATTCGAACTCAGGTCCCTAGAACATTAGCTGGGTTTTTGGATTAATAGTCCAGCGATAATGCCACTAGGCCATCGCAACAAGGTGAGTGACGTTAATGCTGAAGAACAGGATATTTTCCTGTAATTTTTTTAATCAGCATCGCTATCAGATTTTCCAAGGCCGAGAAAAGGGACAGCTCAGTACAGCATAAACCTTTTGTCAAACAGCCTCTAACATTTGCTTTTGACCCCAACTTCAAACATCTCCCGCTAATGCATTTTTACTGAACTTGGAAGAAAGCCGTGGAAAGAATAGTGATTAGGAAGACAAATATAATATTTGCCTTTACTGCAATGGAAATGGAATATAAAAGTAGCGATATTTTACTGCAGTTGGACAAGACGTGGCTGAGACCATATCGTGATGAACTGAGTACAGCTTTGGTCTCCTTATTTGAAAAATACGATATAATTGTGTTGGAAGTAGTTCAGAAAAGTTCACACGTTCCTGGGATGAGAGGGGCTTGCCTTATGAAGTAAGGTCGAATAAGTAGGGCCCATACCCATTGAAGTTTAGAAGAATGAGTAGTGATCTTATTGAAACATATAAGATTCTTACAGGATTTGATGGGGAAAGTGTCAGGAGGATGTTTCCACTTGTGGGAGAAATTATGACCAGGGAACACAGTTTAAGAATAAGAGGTCTGCCTCTTAAGACGGAGATGAGGAGAGTATGGTTCTCTCAAGTATTTGGAATTCTCTCCTCAGAAAGCAGTGGAAGCTAGGTCATTGAATTTATTCACGGCAGAGTTAGGCAGGTTTTTGATAGACAAAGGGAATCAAGGGTGATGAGGGGCAGACGGCAAAATGGAGTTGAGACCACAACCAGATCAACCATGATCTTATTGAATGGTTGAGCAGGCTCGAAGGGCTGAACAGCCCATTCCTGCTCCGCCATTCTGGATAAGGTGCGCAATGTGACTCAGGAAATGGAAAGAATTATGTGAAAAGAAAGCACGGAAACAAATAATACTGAAAGCAACTTTCTTCATCAGTACAATTTGATACATTAACTGTATTGCTTTTTGATATCCACAGACAGGCTATCATTTGATTGCAACATAAAATCATGGCACATTTATTCAGTAATGCACCCATGGAGAGGTGGAGTGGAGTGGTCGGGGTAGGAGAGTAGAAGAAAGCTTCCAATGTTTTCCAGGGAAATCAAATCTTAGAAGTTTAGATTCCTTGGGACATTTCTTGACACCAATAACTTTTTTTCATCAAGTTTTATAATTCCTGCAAAGGTAAAATAACGGTGATAATATCAGAATCCCTACAACTCAGAAGGAGGCTTTTTGGCCTATTGAGTCTGTACTGACCAGAATCCCACCCAGCCTCTATCCCCATAACCCCACACATTTACCCTGTTAATCCCCCTGACCTAGAGTCAATTTAGCATGACCAGTCCTCATAACCTGCACATCTTTGGACTGTGAGAGGAAACTGGAACACCTGGAGGAAACCCACACAGATGCAGGGAGAAAGTCTAAACTCCACCTGAGGCCGGAATTGAATCTGGATCCCCAGTGCTGTGAGACAGCAGTGCTAACCACTGTGCCATCCTGCCACCTTGTATTAAAAGTGTTGATCAATAATCTGCAGTCAATAAACTTGCATTATATTTAGCAATTTTTTTAGCAATAAGCCATTGCTGACGAAGCCAAGTGAATGTTTGCATTCAAATTGATTAACCATAATGCAAAATATTTCAGATTACCAGGTTCAGAATTAAAAAAAAACTTTTCCCTCCTTTGTCTGTCTATTCTCTCTTTTTCTTCTCTTCCCTTCCCATATAGTTAGAGAATTGAACTTCTGAGGTCCCAGGTTGGAATCTTTTATTCACAAATCCAGTTTGGATGAACTAAAATAGGATTTTGTACATAGTCAAACAAATTGTGATGTACAGTCTTATTCAACATTATTTTACAAATAACACTGCTAAAACAATCAAATTGTGAGGGTCAGTAATATTGAGATTCTCAGGATTTAGCAGCATTTTTGTTATCAAAGGGATTTCCAATAGTGTAATTTTTTTTGCCATTATCCTGTCAGGCTGCAGAAGAAGAAGCTCGAACCTTGCCTGGAGGTCTAGCAAGCGTGAAGAAACAGTTTGAATCACATAGCGCTGTTGCTCACTTCCAGCAGCAATCCGTACAGGTAATTCGTCGCATTTATGGAACTTGGGCTTGTCGATGTGGGCTGCATACTTCAACTGATATAACTGCTGTTAGGTTATGTTTTAAAATCGTGAAAGTAATTCGACTTTTATTAAGGTCCTGAAATTATTACCCATTTGGACCTTTGGTGGTATCGCTATTAGCTTTCAGGTTGTGCATTGCAACCCCATACCAGAGACTTGGGAACATAATCAATGTGGTACGTTAGTACAATACTGAGTAAGTGCAAATTCAACATTTACTGACTCTTGTCTTTGTGTGTGTGTTGTGTGTACATGTATGTGTGTGTGAGAGAGAGCATGACTCTCTCAGCATAGATTGTACTATCTAAGGTGTAAGGAAATGTGTTATCTTGAAAATCAAAAATTCTTCACTTGGCATCAAAGAACCACTCAAAGAAGGTCCAAAGACCACAAAAATGCAAGGAACATGATCCTGGCAGTTGTATTGGGATTGCATCTGATGTTTCCCTTTAGCATTGACTCTCCCAATAGAATCATGGAATCATAGAATCTATGGCATGGAGACAGGCCCTTTGGCCCAAACTAGTCCATGCCAACCAAAATGCCCATCTAAACTAATCCACACAGACAGTGATGCGAGGAATTGAACCTGGGCTCCTGGCGTTGTGAGCTAGCAGTGCTAACCATTGTGCCACCCAATCATGGTTGGCTGTGATATGTTTCTGATCAATGGTAATTAATTTCCAAGATGTTGATGGTTGTGTCATTGAATATTAAAGTGAGAGCATTAATTCTTTGAAAGATGCCCTATCACCTGGCACTTACATGGCATGAATGTTACTCGTCACTTAACAGCCCGAGCCTGCATGTCGAGTTCTTGCTGCACGCTGGCAGGGATTGCTTCAGTGCCTAAGGGGCTATGAATAGGCCTGAACATTGTGCAATCATCAGTAAAATCCCCAATTCTGAAACTAAGTTAATGTCAACCATGGAAATTCTGGAGTCCTGGAAAGATTTGGGAATTTGTTCCCAGCAAAGATAAAAATCCCCCTGCAGCTGACTCAAGAATTCTGCTGGAACCTGAAGCAAAATTCCTTTAGATCTGAGGGCAGCAAAATAAACCATAATGCACTGAGAAACAAAATGGAAGCTAAAATGGGGGAAAATGACACCAAGCTCCTGTTCTGAAGAAGAGCTCAGCAGCTAGCCTCCTGGATCAGTCAGAGTTTCACATCAATGAACTTCCTCATTTTCAAATGTATTTGGATCATCCTTCGCTGACCCCAGACATTATCTGTGTTCTGGGTTTACTCCTGTTTCTTATGTACTGCCTGCTAGTCCAGTTGTTGTCACCCCTGAGCTAGACCTTCATTCCTTTTTATTGCCTTACAATATATATTCATTTCAGTTTTACTTCCTTTCCCTCTTTCAATTTGGCCTGATTTTGACTAATTGTCTCGTCACATCATCTCTTACAAATTTTTCTCACCATACCCAGGTCTGGAGCCATGATTGCTGCATTGAAAGTTGCAGGGGAGAGACTAGCAGCAATTGTTAGTGATGTACAGACTGTGTGGAGAATGTGAGAGTAAGATCACAGAGGGGCGGGCCCATGTAACTGGGGACAACAAAAAGCAGAGGTGGAGTAGGACTGTATAGACTGGATAACCTTCCTTTAAACTGTCAGTATAATGAGTTGTAGGGAGGGACAGGGATACTGCCCCACATCATTTACATGTCTGCCTTTGACAAAGTACAGGCCTGAGCCTGTCCACCCTTTTAGGGAAGTAGCTGAGAGAGCTGGGAAGTTGGCACCAGGGCTATGCTTCCATTCTCCACCCTCCTTATCCTCTCGATTTGAAAACCCACCTTTTAAGCGACGCAGCTACTAACAAGGTCTCTGTCATTTTTAATTTCATCATAGGATCTTTATCATATAGAAAGAAACCACAATGCCTGACTCAGGCAGATTATCATAAAAATCAGCTCAAAGGCAATATACTGTTTGTGGGCAATCATCTCTAAGCTAACTAAAAATACAATTTCACTAATGACTGGACTAAAAAGAGGGATAAAGACTAGATGCTCGTAAGGGCAAGAACTGAGAGTAGCACTTTTGGACATGGCATCAGAAGTGAGATGGAAACTAGATGGAATTATTGTACTTGGAGGAATGAAAGGCAAATAAAAGGTGATGAAGAATGTGTCTGATTGATATCCTTATTTGAATCAGATGAACCGTAGGCATGTGACTGTCAGTACCAGTGCAGCATTGGTGTGAGGTTTTCTAATTTGAAACATGGCAGTGTTGCTCTTGCAGAGAACTCACCTGACGAAGGGGCAGCAAGCCTTCCGAAAGCTAGTGGCTTTTGCTACCAAATAAACCTGTTCGACTTTAACCTGGTGTTGTGAGACTTTTTACAATGGACATGATTGGCCAAATGGTCTCTCTCTGTGCATTTTGTAATTCTAAACTGCAAAGTGCTATGTAAATCTACCAACCTGTAATTCTGTAAGGCTTCAGTATTGGGGCAACCAGTTCTTGAATTGGAGAAAATCTCTTATGTTTCAGCCAACTCTACTTCTTACCTTCTCAAATTGATGTAGGCTTTTGTCTAAGTATTATTTCAAAATGCAGACGAAATTAATTATGCATGTCTTGGCCCAAATATCACAACAATAATCTCATGCCCAGTTCTAGTTTGATGTCTGGAAGTTTAAAAACAAATCATAAGTTTCAAAAAAAAATCCACGTTCAATTGTTTATCTCAATTTGCCAAAATCATACTTCTGCTCCACTTTTCCTGGAGCTATCAGGCAGAATAGTTGTGCACTCAAGTTCCAATGCAGTGCATTCAAGATAAGTGGAAGCTGATTCATGTTCACTGTTTTAATTCATATTCATCTAACAATCCTTTAAGAAATCCAACTGAAGGTCACACTGTTGCTTCACTGGGAGGGAGTAATAACCTAAGTGCCAACCCAGACTGATCTTGTACTCCATCTAGTGGTTTAGTCTGAATAGCCAGGAACCGATTGCATGGCCAGTGATACTTAGCCTAAGGGTGGAGCATGGAATTCAGAGCGTGCAAATTTCCTTTGAAACCTGTGTGGAAGTTGATGCATTTTAAGTGCCACCTGTTTCCCTAATGAACCTGGAAAGACAAGTTGTGAAAGGAGACTCATCCGCTGCTTTGGCATTTTTGCATCAATATTGCATCGCTTCAAAGCGTCATGATGAAACACTGAGCGCTGTAGGAAAAAGTTCAAGAATGGGTCTAGAGATGAGAGATTTCAGTTATGAAGATAAAGTGTGGTGGTTCACCTTTGAGAAGAAAAGATTGAGGGAGGATTTGATGGAGGTGCTCAAAACCATGCAGGTGGAGGCTCAGCATAGAGAGAAACCCTTTCCATTGATGGAAGGATTAAATCATAGAATCTTACAGTGCAGAAGGAGGCCATTGGACCCATCAAGTCTGCATCGACCACAATCCCACCCAGGCCCTATCCCCATAATACCATGCATTTACCCTAGCTAGTCTCCCCTGATACTAAGGGCCAAATTAGCATGGCCCATCCACCTAACCCACACATCTTTGGACCATGGGAGGAAACTGGAGCACCTGGAGGAAACCCACACAGACATGAGGAGAATGTGCAAACTCCACACACACAGTGACCCAAGCTGGGAATCGAACCTGAGTCCCTGGCACTGTGAGGCAGCAGTGCTAACCACTGTGCCATGCTGTCCAAAGTTGAATAAAGTACACCAATTGATGGTGGCTGGCAAAAGAAGCAAGGGCAACTTAATTTTTTTTATGCAATGAGTTGTTAGGATGTGGAATGCATTGCCTGGACGTAGGTTGGAGGGAGGTGTGATTGGGTCTTCCAAATACTGATAGTTAAATACCCAATCAGCAACATCTGTGGGGCTAAAGGGGAAGAGTTAGGAGTGGAATTGGCTGATTTGCTCTTGCAGAGAGCTGGCATGAACATGATTGGCCAAATGGCTTCTTTCTGTGTGTTTTGTAATTCTAAACTGCAAAGTGCTTATGTAAACCTGCCAACCTGTAATTCTGTAAGGTCTCAGTATTTTTTTTGTTTATATCCAATTCAATCCAATCAAAGTCAAATTCAAAGTCTCAACAAGCAAGACATTCCCGATCCAAGCTGACAAGACAGGCACACCACTTCCTGTCTTGGGCTTGATCTACATGATCCAAGCTGATTGGAGCAGGCATTGTACCACCTCCTCCCCTCATTTGCATCTTATCTAAAAGACCTAAATGCTGCTTTAAACAATTGCTTCAAATGAAGCCTCAATGCAACCTCATGACCTCAACAAAGTGCAGGACAGCAAAGCCACGCCTGATCTTAGCCAAAAGGCCCCCTATAAGGCCTGAAAGTTGGCGCAATTAGCTCTTGAATGGGAGAAAATCTCCTACGTTTCAACCAACTTGAATTCTCTCTTTCCCAAATTGATGTAGGCTTTTGTGTAAGTATTACTTTAAAATGCAGACTAAATTAAGTATGCATGTCTTGGTCCAAATATCACCGATCTTCTATTGCCCTATTATTTGAACACTGCTGCTTTGCACTCTCATTATGAAACCCCAAAGGAGGACAATTATGAAATATTGAGTCTAAGTGCTTCCTTGGGATCTATTTAAATAACTGCAAATGGTGGACCTGAGCTTAAGCAAAGTAGCTTTTGTTCCCCAAGATGATCAAATTAAAGGTTCTTTGAAAGCCCAAGGATAATTTGCATGCTGTTTGTATTTCAACTGCCCAGATGAAATTGCGATTTCTATTATTTTCAGAAACCTACTGTTTGAAATGGTAATATATGTAAATTGGCACACTGTGGAATACAGTAGGCTAATGTACTTTCTCAGATTGTTGAACTATTAAAAAATAAATGTTAGGAGGAAGATAGTAATTCTTGCATCAGTGCTTCCCAAACTATCTCCTGACACAACCTTATTTTAACATTTGAAAATTAAAAAAACCCTAGAGACCAACAGAAGCAAATCAGCAATAAAGTGGCTTAGTAACAATCATTAAAATTTCTGTGTTATAGATGAACAGACAAATAAATCATATGAATATGAAAATCTGCATTTTTAAAGTACCTTGTAGAAATAATATTATAATATATATCCATGTAGCTTTCAGCCAAGCTCTCCATATTTCCTGGTGACAAAAGGCTCGGCAAAAACTCAGTTGCAGTAAGAGGAAAGGGCAGAGGAAGAAGTGTAGGCTTACACTCTCCACAGCTTCTCAATGAGATAAGATTATGGTATAAGTGGGAAATGAGATGTGAGATGAGGATTAAGTGTGAGCATACCATCTTCTTCGACTCTTTGATCCCCATTGCTGAATATGGCTGCTCCCATGATGGCAGGCACTGTCTTCTCCCCTGAGCAGAGGACTCAGTCATGTCTATCCCCTGCTGATGCCTCCATTTTCCTATTACCTTGTCCTGAAGAGACAGAGAAGCAATGTGTCAGTGAGTGAGATGCAATGGCCGGAACTCTACCACCTTGCCAGCCCAGAATTGGAGTGGGCGAGGGTCCAACAACGAAAATCTCCATTGACCTCAAACGGGAATTTCCGGTCTCGTCCAAGCAAGGCCATAAAATCCCGCCTAAGTTGTTTGATTACTGTTTGGCTGTCTTGGTTAAATAGCTGGCAATAAATGCAAGGTGTGGATTGTGACTGTGAGTCTTTCAATGGTATTAAGTATTTTAAGGTAGGAGAGACTCAGGATTGCTCGGTTTGAATCATGATTAGCGGAGACGGATGGTAGACATGAAATGGGGATGTGGAGCATTGAGCATTGTGGTCTGGGTGTGGAATGTGTCATTTGAACAGGCATTACTGACTTTCATCGCTTGTGTGAGGCCATTGAACTTACTTTGGCACTGCATCCAGAATTCTCAGGGCTACACTGCTGGCATTGATCGCCATGGCTCCATTGCCTTCTCAGAGTTTGTCTTGGAGGTCCTCCTGGTTCCCAGTGCATGGGAGACTTAACTCATTCTAGTACCCTCCTGCAACAAGGCATCCAATTTGTTGGAGATCCTATTGAAACCCACTCTCTGCCATGTTGTACCATTCCTGTGCCTTTCGAAGATCAAGGACACTTGTGTGTGAACACCAGCACCTGCTCCAGCCAAAACTCACCTTCTGTTTAAGAAGTGCAGCCTTGCTTTAAGTAATGCAGGCTAGCTGGATTTTGTGGCAACTTCTCAAGATTTTTGCACTTCTTAATTAGGCATACATACCCTAGGTTGGTTGCATGCTGCACTCAATTAAATGAGACGGCAGTGTTGGAACTGACAGATTAATTGTGTATCGTGACTCCTCTGCCTACTTTTGGGTTTTATCCAATTTACTCACCAAATCTGGCTGAGTACTGATTGAGTTGTGATAAATCTACATTTAAACTTGTTTGCATTTATTCTGGAGCTTTGATGAGGCTTGTACTGGAAATAATCACCTCCCCTCACTTAAAAAACATGGTGTATAATTGCAGGTCATATTAGATCTTCTTTCTCAGTTCAGTGTCTCCCTGAGAGGATTCACCTATTTTCCTAATGCAAATGTTACAATCCCATAGAGACTAACCTTCGACAAGATATTTGAATTCCCAGTGACCAACTGAAAGGATCACACAGGATTTCAAGTGTAAGACCTGTAGCAAACAAACTAAAAGCAACAGTGACTAAACACTATTTAGAGGGCAACTAATACCCAAAACCAGAAAACGTCTCCTTTTAATTTGTTTTTTTATCACATCTGAACCTCCCTCCTCCATCCACAATTCGACTTTATTTCCCATTCTCCACAGAATGTAGTTTTAAAGGAACCAGTCCAATATCATTGCTAGCTTTCAGTTGGTTCACTTGTCCCCATTTTGCCAAGTTGTAGTTTTGAGTGATTGTTGAAAGGCATCCCACTTTTCAGAGATATTCCAAACTGACTACCTGCCTATTTTTCTTCCCCCTCTCCTTCCCTGCAATGCCCCATAATGCCAAGGCAAACATTCCAGATTCCATAGGTTGCCATGGGATGCATCTCTATGGGCCAGAGATTGTCTTTCCTACTGTGTTTCTGCTTGGTAGCTCACAGAAACTTACAGCATTACTCTCTCTGCTGACAGCACCAACTGCAGCCTTTATTTCTCTCTCTGAGACCTCATTCTCTCTTGTGTCCAAAAATTTTAAGACTGAAAGTCTATCTACAATTAGCACGGCTGCTCTTGCCTTTGTTTCAAGTGCGAACATTTTATATTTTGCTTTCAGTAATTCTCACTCTGTGCCTCTCTGTCCCTATAGAAACCAAACCTGTTGCCAAGCAGAACTAATAACAGATCATGTGACTCTCTTCATTTTTCCATTTTTCCTGAAATTAAACAGACAGTTTTAAAACATAGCAATCTTATAAAGTTCACATTCATAACACAAAGAAATGTTGAATAAGTTCACTAATCCCTGCTGTCATAGAAATACTTGCATGGAAGGTGAGTCAAATGCAGTAATTCTCTACATATCTTTAATGAACTGCATTTGTGCATATTTTATACATAATTGCCCTATTCTTGCATAAAATAAGTTATTTGACTTTTTAAATTTTATTTAGTTGGCGCTATTGATTGTAATACAAAGCAGGGCCTTTTGGACCAATGTGTTGAATAGAAACTTCTTTATGGACATTAAGATATTTTCTTAATGTTACATGTTACACTGCTTATTTCAGGATGTGACAAGCACCAGCAAAGTTAAAGTGAGCAGCTGTACCAAAAAAACCGATCAGGCAAATGGTCCGCCATCAACAGCTGAACAACATTTATCCTACAAGATGGAAACGGTAATAAGTGCGATATAACTGTTGGATAAAATTATTTAAACTTAAGTCCTCTTCTACTTGGTTCTGTCTTTAATGCTGAATGTTATTGATTAGATGAAATGTTTTCCAAAGTTTTTTCACTTCGGTTGGCCCCTCTGTGGTGTGTTTTGCAGTGACGGAGAAAGCCTGCCATTGCTGGTGACAGGATCTTCTGGTCCCGCCACTGTCAGCGGGGTATCCCCTTGTTCGGAGCTTCCGCCACAGGGGTACCCACAGCAAAGTTGTGGGGTGGGGGAGGGGCACTGTTGGCCACACCTGATGATCAACAGGATTGACCAGAAAATCTTGCCCAATGTTTTTGAGTGAAACTGTATAACTAGTTTAAGTTTATTTTTTAGTGTCACAAGTAGGCTTACATTAACACCGCAATGAAGTTAGTCTGAAGATCCCCTAGTCGCCACTCTCCAGCGCCTATTTGGGTACACTGTGGGAGAATTTAGCATGGTCAATGCACCTAACCAGCACATCTTTTGGACTGTGGGAGGAAACTGGAATACCCGGAGGAAACATGGGGAGAACATACAGACTCCACGACAGTGACCCAAGCTGAGAATCGTACACAGGTCCCTGGCACTGTGAGACAGCAATGCTAATCACTGTGCCACCATGCCACCCGAATAGCTTGAAATAAAAACAGAAAATGTGGAAAATACTCAGTGTACCTGGCAGCAAGAAATAGAGTAAATGGGTGTCATTTTCACTCAATAGCCCCGCCTGACAAGACGGGACCTGTGGCGGGTCAGGAACCTTTGGGATCTGCAAAGAGCTTTGCCATGGCGCTTTAACTGAACCATGGCATTACTATCCTGCTTCCAGGTTTCCTGACCACTCAAAGAGGACAGCTGGGATGGTGCACCAAATCTGTTAATGCAAGGATTTATATTTAAGGAACTTTGGCTTGGGTCAGAAAGATTCAATTGGGTATGGATTCCTGAAATTGAAACAGTCATACAAATGGAAAAGAGACCTGGTAAACCTGTCCTGAGTCTTTCCCTGATTCTTATCTGGAGCATCTGCTGAGGTATCCAAGGAAGTGTAGTGAGGTGATGTTTCCCCAGGATGGGAGGAAGAAACCAGTCTCTCAAACCATGCAGGCATTGATGGAGGTGGCCAACATAAGAACATAAGAAATAGGAGCAGGAGTAGGCCATCTAGCCCTTCGAGCCTGCCCCGCCATTCAATAAGATCATGGCTGATCTGTCGTGGCTCAGTTCCACATTCCCGCCCTCTCCCCATAACCCTTAATCCCCTCTCTTATCAAAAACCCATCAACCCACGTCTTAAAAATATTTAGCGAGGTAGCCTCCACCACTTCAACGGGCAGAGAATTCCAGAGATTCACCACCCTTTGAGTGAAGAAGTTCCTCCTCAACTCCGTTCTAAACCGCACCCCCTTTATCTTGAGGCTGTGCCCCCTAGTCCTACTGTCCTTTCTGAGCGGGAAGAGTCTCTCCACCTCTATCCTATCCATCCCATTCATCATCTTATACGTCTCAATGAGATCTCCCCTCATTCTTCTAAACTCTAACGAGTACAAGCCTAATTTATTCAGCCTCTCCTCATAGCTCAACCCCCTCAACTCCGGCATCAGCCTAGTAAACCTCCTCTGCACTCCCTCCAAGGCCAAAATATCCTTGCGTAAGTACGGCGCCCAAAACTGCACACAGTACTCCAGCTGCGGCCTCACCAATGCCCTATACAGCCGCAGCAAGACCGCCCTACTTTTATATTCAATCCCCCTCGCTATGAAGGCCAGCATCCCATTCGCCTTCCTGACCACCTGCTGCACCTGCAAGCTGGTTCTTGCGACTCATGCGCAAGGACCCCGAGGTCCCTCTGCACCGTCGCCTGCTGCAGTTTTTCGCCACGTAAGTAATAATCCTTCCTACCATTATGCATACCAAAGTGGACAACCTCACACTTGCCAACATTAAATTCCATTTGCCATTTCCTGGCCCATTCGCCAAGCCTATCTAGATCCTTCTGTAGACTCTCCACACCCTCCGCACAGTTTGCCGTTCCACCAATCTTGGTGTCATCAGCAAATTTCGACACCCTACACTTGGTTCCCTCCTCCAGATCATCTATATAAATGGTAAATAGCTGAGGCCCCAGTACCGACCCCTGGCACACTCCACTAGTCACCATCCACCAATCCGAATAGCACCCATTGACCCCCACTCTCTGCCTCCTATTTGACAACCAATCCTCTATCCACGTTAACACCCTACCCCCAACTCCATGTCCCCTGACCTTCTGCAATAACCTCTTGTGAGGTACCTTGTCAAACGCCTTCTGAAAATCAAGAAAGACCACATCCACCGGCTCTCCTCTATCCACCGCCCTAGACACATCCTTATAGAACTCCAGTAAATTTGTCAGAAGTGAGCAGTAGGTATATAATCCCTTGGACCTGGATTCAGTGCTGCAAGAGTTCCAAGAACGTCAGGAAGGTTGGAAAGGTAGGGAGCAACAATATTTTCAAGCCTGACTTGCTGATTTTCCCAAAATACCCTGCATTTTGCAGGTTTCCATATCACTCTCTCTTCAGATACTTCCTCATGACTCCATCTGAGCAGCCAACATCCACAGTCATCCTTATCCTATGTCTACATGCAGCCATGCCTCACAGCTACCCTCCACAAATGTCTCTCCTCATAACACTCATAGCTTTCCCCTTTCCCTCCCTGCAGTACGAGGACATATAGAACTCCAGAGAGAGGAACAGTGCCAGGGATTGGAGAAGTATACTGCTCCACAGGACTTTCAGACTTTTAGAACAACTCATTACCTCTGGCACAAGATCTTCTTCCCAGTGGAGCAGATGAACACACATTGTCAGTGGCTATCACTGACAGAACCTCCCCTGCTACCCCCCACCAACCCTTGGCAAGTCAGAGTGTGGGGCTGGTACCTGAGTGTGTCATAGCACACACCTTATCTTTTCTTCCATCCTGTGGTCCTTCAACCTCCACACTCTTGCTCCTCACTTTTTGACCAGCATTTCTCTTCACCATTAATTGCTCTTGAGAGCCATAATGTGGAGATATCAGTTTTGGATTGGGGCGGGCACAGTGAGAAGTCCCATAATGCCAGATTATCTGATGTAGGAGCAGTACTCCAAAAGCTCATGATTCCAAATAAACCTGTTGGACTTTAACCAGTTGTGAGACTTCTTACAGTGCCCTTGAGAAGGTGGTGGTGAACCAGCTTCTTGAATCACTGCAGTTCATGTGCTGTAGATACATCTACAGTGCTAGGGAGGGAGTACCAGGATTTTGACCTAGCATCAGTGAAGGAATGGTAATTTCGTTCCAAATCAGACTGGTGTGTGGTTTGGAGAGGAACTTGCAGGTGGTGTTGCCCTTCCCTTCTAGGTGGCATAGGTCATGGATTTGGAAAGAGACTTGGTGAGTTGCTACAATGCATCTTGTAAATGATCCACACTGCTGCCAGTAGAGAAAAGGAATACTTAAGGTGGTAGCTGAGGTGCCAGTCAAGTGGACAGTTTTGTCCTGGATCATGTCAAGCTTCTTGAGTGTTGTTGAAGCTTCTGCCTTCCAGGCAGGTAGAGATTATTCCACCGCACTCTTGATTTGTGCCTTGTAGATGGTGGAGAGGGTTTGGGGAGTCAGGAGATGAGTTAGTCTCTGCAGAATTCCCATCATCTGGCCTGCTCTTGTAGCCATAGTATTTATATGGTGAATCTGGTTCAGTTTCTGGTCAATAGTGAACCCAAGATGTTGATAGTGGGGGAATTCAGCAATGGTATTGACATTGAATCTCAAGGAAAGATGGTTAGATTCTCTCTTGTTGGAAGTGGTCATTGCCTGGCAATTATATGGCGTAAATGTTACTTGACTCTTAACATCCCAGTTTGGAATGTTATCCAACTCTTGCTGTAAATGGATATGGATTGATTTTTAAAAATTATTATTTCATGGGATGTGGGCATCACTGGCTAGACCATTGTTTTTGTTGCCTATCCCTTGTATCTGAAGAGTCATTAATGATATAGAACACTGCGCATACATCTCAACTTCTGACCTCATGATAAAGGGAAGGTCATTGATGAAGCAGCTGAAGATGGCTGAGCCAGGAACACTACACTGAGGAACAGTGTCCTGAGA
Organism: Carcharhinus amblyrhynchos; assembly: GCF_965287045.1. Lineage (NCBI taxonomy): Eukaryota > Metazoa > Chordata > Chondrichthyes > Carcharhiniformes > Carcharhinidae > Carcharhinus > Carcharhinus amblyrhynchos. The sequence goes on from NC_137334.1 coordinate 59,997,715, forward strand.
TGATTGATTTCCAGCAAATCACAAAACCATCTTCCTTTGTGCTGGGAACCAGTGGTGAGTTTCTCCCTTGATTCCCGTTGACTCCAGTTTTGTTCTGGCTCCTTGTTGCCACACTTGATCACTTCCATTCATGCCAGCTTGGTTTGAGTTGCTGGACTTTTCCTTGGAAAACACCAACTCATTTTAGTCCCTCAATTAAGACCTCCAGGAAGAATCAGAAGTCTGGAGTTCAGCCTTCTGAAGTTTCCTTTCCACTTCTGTGGTTGGCAAAGCTTCAGGACTGAATATACTATTCAGCAATTCTGACTCCTGCTGGGGTCCCTTTAAATGGAAACACTTCCTTCGACAGATTTGGTATGCCATTCTTCCCACTCCTTTAAAGGTCGGCTAACCCAGAAGTGGAACAGTAATGCTATGGCTGAGTTAGAACCCAACAAAGCCCACTACTGATTTAAACAGGTTCCTGACACACAACCAGTCTCCCCTCTATGTGTAGATATGTCAAGATAAGTGCCACCTATTGTCTTTGTTCCTTTATTCACAGAAGCTGCCAGATCTGCTGAATGTTTCTGGAATTTTCTGTTTCTGTTTCAGATTTTCAGCAGTAGTTTGTTAGAGATTTGCGAGCTAAATCTCCAGAAATTCAGTGAATTCATTTAGTAAAATACAGTATTACTTTAAAAATGAGACTTCCTTTTAGCTAGTGACAGTTCAAAATGGCTGGGATATCGAGACAAATGATTGTTCTATATTTGATGTGTTTCACTGCATTCTAATGGATTCCATATAAGTAAACCTGATGTGTTTCTACAGGCCTCTGTTGTGGAACAGAATACTCATCTGTCAAATATGGTGGGCAACTTTGAAAATCACCTGAATAATTTCAGTGGTAAGTGATATAATTCTGTACATGATAAGCACCACAGCACTGTTTTTGTCATATGCTTCAACTTAAATTACTTTGAGCTCCAGCAGTTACAAAGCACTCACAATTGAAACTCATATTAAATTAATTAGAGATTAACAGCCAAAGCTTGGTCCTAATTAATACAGGCCTTCCTTCTCAAGATGCTGGTACAGATACACAAAATCGTTTAGTTTATTCCATCCTTTGCTGGATGATACTGTGCATAGCAGAAGTGAAAGGACTGGATATTGAGGCTGAGATTACAGAAGTAGGACTGTTCTCTTCAGAAAAGACAGCGTTGAGAGCAGTTTTGATAGAGGGCTTCAAAATTGTAAGGCGTTTGGATGAAGTCGACAGGGAGAAATTGTTCCCAGAGATGGATGGGTCGAGAACCAAAGGACACACGTTATGTGATTTCAAGAAGAAATTAGATATAGCTCTTGGGGCTAAAGGGATCATGGGATATGAGGGGAAGGCGGGATCAACCACGATGAAAATGAGTGGCGGAGCAGGTTTGAAGGGCCAAATGGCCAACTATTTCTATTTTCTATGTTTCAATGAATGAAGGTGACCCTAGAGATAACATTGATATTATGTATACTGATGTGTGATGGCAGTAGTGGGTTGTGTGGTGTGTGGGTTGGGTGGTGGAGAGGGAGAGGGTGTGGTGGGAGGGGGGAACGTTACTTAAGAGAGAGGATTATAAATTTCACTTCTGATGTCTTTCTTAAGTATATACAGCATCTTGCACCTGGGAGTGTGTGTTGATTTTTGAGTAAAGCTTCAAATAAAGACTGAAAAGCCAGTTTCTCCAATTCAAGTTTGGTTGCTGGCAGGTTATCTGTAAGGGGCATTGAAGGTATCTGGGAAGAGATTTTATTGAAAGAAAGACAGAACAAACATGGTGCATCACATGGGAGTTTGTGGGAGTTTGCATTTTGCTTTCTCTTTCTAGTTCAGGAATATTTTTCATATATTTCTTTTCTGTTTGAACAGTGGATGGAGTGACTGAAGATGAAAAGCCAAAAGTTTCCACTCAGATGTTAAAACAGCAATTTGAAAAAACAGCCCAGCCGACCCAAATGGCGACAAACACCACCAAAAAGATTAAGGTGTCTATCGTTCTTGAATGTGTGCACGTTGACAGCAATGACCATTAACATTGTTTGCTTACTGACGACACTTATAAATGCAAGAAATGCACATTTGAAATGCAGAGCCTTCAACTGGAAAAGTGTACTTTTTCTAACTTTATATCTGTTTTTTTTCTAATTCTTTAACATTTCTTTTCTCTGCTGCACATCATTATCTTTTCCACTTCCTATCATCTTGTAAAATATTACAACCCCTTTCATCATTTCTGCTCCCCCCCCACCGATGTAAAGTATTTTTGTTTCACTAAGTCATACAATTAGGGATGAAAAGGAACCGTTATGAAGAAATTAAGGATATGTTGAAGAAAACAAATAAGGTAAGAAATCACTTTAACACCACATGGTTTCCTTAATTATCACAACTGTCAGATAATGAAACCAATCCTTAAAATCTGCAGCAGAGAAGAATTTGAGGAAACAAAATAATATTACTAAACAGTTTTCCATTTATTTGTCAAAATTGCATTGACATTGAAATAGAATGTTTGCTGGAATATAATGAAGATGGGGTGTTGACCTTGCATTGCATGAAGACTGGTGTGAAACAGACTGTTATGTTCAGAAACAGCAACAAAAACTATGCCTAGTTCAACATGATTATTGACTTTTCCATTAAGACAGAGCATAACTTCCAAGAGATGCAGTGGCCTCCTGTTGTTTCTACTTCCAACATCTCCACCACAGCATGCAAGATTTCTGAAGCTACATCATTACGAGACATAGCCAGTACCGCTGCTTCAGTTTCTGTCAGTTCCAGTAACTGTGGAAGCATTGAAGAGTTCCCTCCTCCACCACCAGATTTACTGAATGAACCATCAGAAATAACTTATTTCTCGCAATCTCCCGAACTCCCTCTTCCTTCAACAAAACATATCATTCCCAAAGACCTGTATTCAAAGCAGAGAAATCTTTATGAGCTCAAGCGTTTGTGTAAACATATCAATCCAGAGATGAGAAGGAACCTGGAAAAAGAATTTATACAAGAGATCAATGAGATTGTGACAAATGAAACTAAAAATAATGATGTAATGGGAGATGTACAACAAGCTAAGTATGTCTTTGAACACACTGGCCCGAGCCCCCAGAAATGTATGAGCCCAGAAAGAGAGTATTTAGAATGGGATGAGATCCTTAAAGGAGAGGTACAGTCCATGCGCTGGATGTTTGAGACTCAACCGTTAGATTCTATCAAGGATGAATCCCCTGAGCAAAGCGATACAAAATGCATTTCACAACAGGAATTGATAGCAGGCGGTGACGTGAAGTACACAGCATGGATGTTTGAGACACAAGCTATGGACACACTTGGTGTAAGTTCTCCTGAATCTATAGAAACCGTTGGTAAGATCCCTGAGTTAGCAAGAGGAGATGTCCGCACTGCCACCTGGTTGTTTGAAACACAGCCGCTGGATTCAATGAATAAGATTCACCAAGAGGATGAGCAAGCAATAGAAACGTCAACCACTAAAGACATTACTGCTGGGGATGTTAAAACGGCAAGATATTTATTTGAAACTCAGTCCCTGGATACACTTGGGCACTTGGATTCAGTGGATGAAACAAACTTCCTGCATCTGAAAACTGAAGTTGAAGAAATTAAAGGAAATGTGAAGAAGACAACAAAGTTATTTGAAACTCAACCCCTCTATGTTATTAGGGGTCAGTCTGGTCAAGTGCTGGAAATCAAAACTGTCAAAAGAGAGGAGATTGAAAGGGGAGATGTAAGAACTGCACTCTGGCTGTTTGAGACAAAACCATTAGATATGATTCATAAGGATGTTTCAAATATAAAGGTTGTATGTGGGATCTCTAGGGAGGAAGTTAATGAAGGTGGTGTGAACAGAGCTAAATGGTTATTTGAAACACATTCCTTAGACAGCATCAAAGAACAGTTAGAAACAGACACTTCAGTCTCGCATAAAGAAGAAATACAAGGTGCTGATGTTAGTCGACAATGCTGGATGTTTGAAACCCAACCGTTTGACTCGCTGAAAGACAATGATAATGCAAGACCGATCGAAGCTGAAGAAATAATAGGGGGTGATGTGCGTTCAACAAAACACTTGTTTGAGACCGTTCCCATGGACATCTTAAAGGACAGCCCAGATGTTGGAAAACTTAAACGTGTGGTTGCTTCAGAAGAGGAAAAAGGGGATGTGAGACACCAGACATGGCTTTTTGAGACCCAACCTCTTGAGATGATTGGGGAGGAGAAAGAAAAATATACCAAAACAATTCAGCTGGAGGAAATCACAAAAGGTGATGTCAACAATCACAGACAGATGTTTGAAACAATGGATTTAAGTCACACCGATGACTATAAAAAGATTCAAGTGGATGGTGTTACCAGTGGTGCTGTAATGTCAAACAGAACCTTATTTGAAACAACTCCTCTCTACGCTGTTCAGGATAGTGCTGGACACTATCACGAGGTTAAAACAGTGAGGAGAGAAGAAATTGTAAGGGGTGATGTTCGAACCTGTAGATGGATGTTTGAGACAACACCTATCGATCAATTTGACGAAAGTATTCAAAAGTTTCAAATCATCAAGGGTATATCCAAAGAGGAAATACAATCTGGTGATGTGAAAACTGCAAAGTGGCTCTTTGAAACGCAACCACTTGATGCCATCAAGTATTTTAGCAACATAGAAGATGAGGAAATTATTACAAAGCAACATGATGATATTAAGGGAGATGTACAGACATGCAGATGGTTGTTTGAGACACAGCCAATGGATGCTCTCTATGAAAAAGTAGATATTAAAAATGAAGTTGATGAGATTCAGAAAGGAGATGTAAAAACATGCACTTGGTTATTTGAAACTCAGCCTTTAGATGCGATAAAGGATCATTCAGAAACAATTCTGACCATGCGTACAGTACAGCGGGAAGACATCCAGGGAAGTGATGTGCGAATGGCCTGCTTCCTGTTTGAGACTGAACCTCTAGGAGATATACGAGGAGAGAAGGAAGAATTTAGGCAGGTAACTAAAATTGATATACAATCAGGGGATGTATCTCGTAAGAAGTGGATCTTTGAAAATAAGTCTCTTGATCTGATAAACTCCAGTTCAGAAGAGATGTTGAAAAAAATTAAATCAATGACAGCAGAAGATATCCAGAAAGGCAACGTTATTAATTGCACTTGGCTTTTTGAAAATCGTCCAATAGACACTATCAAAGAAAATATTGAAGAGCAAGCAGTTCTCCGCACAATCACAGATGTTCAGGGTGGGGATGTTGAGAAAGGACGTTTCATTTTTGAGACTTACTCGTTGGATCAGATTAAGGAAGACTCTTCAGAGAGTACAGATCTCAATAAGTTTAGTATGGAACAAGTAGAAAAAGGAGATGTTAAGAACTACACAATGTTGTTTGAAACTCAGCCACTATATGCCATCAAAGATAAGGAAGGATGTTATCATGAAGTAACAACTGTTCGGAAGGAGGAAGTGATTAGTGGAGATGTGCGGGGCACCAGGTGGCTGTTTGAAACTAAGCCATTGGATTTGATTAAAGATACTGATGAGGTATATGTCATCAAAGCTGTGACACAGGAGGATATTCAAAAAGGTGATGTCACTTCTGCACGTTGGAGATTCGAAACACAGCCACTGGACAAAATTACAGATGATGAGAAGGTAATCCTCAAAACTGTTTCTGATGTACAAGGAGGTAATGTGAGATCAAGTACCCAACTATTTGAGTCAGATCGTGATCAAAAGTATGTCAGAACAGTCAGTGTCAGTGAAATCCAGCATGGCAACGTAAGGACTGCCACTTGGCTTTTTGAATCACATACCATTGATGAGATAAAAGGAGAAGATGCAGAATATGAAAAGATTGAGACAGTCGGACGAGAAGACATACAAACAGGAGATGTAAAACAGGCCATTTGGCTTTTTGAAAAGCAACCTTTGAAGAGCACAAAGGAAGTGAATGATGCAAATCTAAAAATACTTCAAGAAGAAATTCCACAGGTGGATGTTAAAACTACGACCTGGCTTTTTGAAACTACATCTTTGCATCAATTCAATGAAAGTGCAGTGGAAAAGCCAGAAATAATAGGGAAAAGTATTGAGGAAACACTTAAGTCACTCTATGACTGCAAACTTCTTAAATCCCAAGGAATCCTCATTGAAGCTGATGAGGTTGGGGATGTCAGAATGGCAAAATATCAACTTCTGAACCAAACATCCCCGGAGGTACAGAAAGAACAGATTGTCAGAGGAGATCTCCAAAAAATAATGATGGAGTTACTATCCAAAAAGGAGTCTACCGAGAAGGGAATTACTGTAGACCCCAACGAAAAAGGTAACGTTCATTTGACAACAGCACAACTTCTGAAAAAGACAACAGATATTAACATTGAAAAAGAAGAAATCATCGGTTGTGATGTTCAACAAGTTATCAGCAATCTTTTAAGTCGTGACAGCTCTGCAAAAAAGGGGATTCTGATTCAAGAGAGTGAGAAAGGGAATGTTAAGATGACAGTTTATTCTCTTCTCAATAGACCAGATGACGTGAAAATTCAGCAAGATGAAGTACCAAAAAGTGATATAAAAGCCACAATCGATAAGCTAATAACTACGTCTCAGGACAGTGAACTTGCTCAGAAAGTTACAGTAAGTGACACTGAAAAAGGCAACGTTCAGTTTTACACAACTTGTATTGAATCGGGAGCTTTGGACTACCTTAAACTACTTCAACAAGGGATTGATGAAAATGCCATGGAACAGCAGAAGTCTGAGGAAATAATACATGGCGATGTTGAGGGTACCAAACAAAAGCTGAAGCAGCAGCAAACACAGATTGAACGGACAGTTGCAGAATCTGAAATTCTATCTGGTGATGTCCAAAATGCAGTGCTGAATTTTATGGCTGAACAGCAAAATGTATCTGCCTGTGTAGAGAAAGAAGAAATTGTACGAGGCGATTTAAGAGCAGCCTTGTATTCACTCAATCAGGCCATAAATCAACCCACAGTGGTAGAAAAGGAAGAAGTCATACGTGGCAATCTATCTGCAACTCTCAAATCTCTTGAAGAAGCAAAATCTCAGAAGAAACATACTGAAAAGTTTGAAGTAATTTCAGGAGATATCAAAGGCATGAGAGAGTCTCTGGGAAAGTCAATAAATACCAACACTGAAGTGGTCGAGGAAGGTGTGGTACGTGGCGACCTCCAAAGTATTTCAAAATGTTCAGATGAAACACGAAGCAAAAGGGAGCAAGCTGAAAAGGAGTTGAGCATGGGAACTGACCTTCAATCCTCATTGACGAATATAATGGAAACAGCTTCTGAAAAGAAAATGCTATATACAATGAGTGATAAAGATGATGTGGAAGCTTCTATCCAAAATCTACCATCAGAACAGTGGGTTCAACCTCAGTATAGTGGAACAGGAACTGTTCAAAATCAAATCCACCAAGAAAGCCAGAAACAAATTGCAGAAGACTTTGGCCATAAAGGTTCCATAAAATCTCTTGTAACAACTCAAGAGCAAGGTAGGGTGGGTATTACAAAAGGTGTTAAGACAATACAGACAAAACATGAGGGTATTAAAAAAGTTAACATGAAAGGAGACGCTTCAGTGAAAAGTGATCTACAAAAGGAAGTTCAATCGCTTTCGCCAATTGATAAGCAACATCAATATAACGTAAATGAAGGTGTTAAAGAAGACATGAAGAAAAGCTTAGATATGCACAGTATCAGGAGGACATTCAAACATAGTGGTGCACAAAGTGTGCCAGCAACCAGAATCAAGTCCACAGATGATGCATACAATGCTCACAAAGTAAGAGAATCCTTTGGCTCAGCTGACAGACAGATAGTTAAAAAGAAGACTTCAGCCTCAGCAGGTGGTCAGAGTTCTTTCCAGTCACCAAGAATTTCTGAGGTTATTGAAATACCAAAGACTGAGATTTTTACAGATGCTGAAACAATAGTTGCACAAGCCATGAACGCTCAATCCACTCAGGGCCTCAGTACTGTTCAGCAGGTTGCACAGGTATCCAGTCAAACAGTTCAGTCCCAGTCAATTATGGAACATGATAGCAAAAGTAAACAGGAAATTAAAAGTAACGAATTGCATAAAACTGCTGACAACCTTAGTCAAAGGGTAAATAAAGAACTTGCGTCTAAGAACAAACCCGGGACTACCTCATTTGAAAAAGTACGAACATCTGCAAACAAAATGGACATTCAAACTCAAAATGCTCAAAAGAAAGGATTCAGCCACGTAAAGATGGACAAAAAGAGTGTGCCAGGGGTTCAGTTTACAACTCCCCCTCCACCTCCACCTGCTCCTCTCCCCTCTGATAGTAAACACTTGTTTTCTCCTCCTCCTTCACATATCGAAGAAGATGGTCAAATGTTCCCTCTCCCACCGCCACCACCAAAATCAGAGATGTATGAAATGGAACTCCCTCCTCCTCCTTTTCCTACTCCACCCCCTCCTCTTCCCCCTATCAGTCCTACAATACCTCTGGCTCAGGAAATATTCATAGCAGGACATCCTCCTCCAACCCCTTCACAGTCTGATTTAATTCCACCGTCTCATCCCCAATCACCTTCTCAACAAAGGAAACCTGTTAATAAAGCATCAAAGTTGCAATCCTCACCAAAAATGCCAAATCTTGAATACAACAAACAAAAAGAGCAACCTAAGAAAGACCTCCAACTTACTTCAAGACCTAATGTAATTATAGCAGAGGATTCCATACTATCAAAGCAAGATCTTCAACAGCAACAACATGAATTCACACAAGAGAAGCATCATGAGCCTGTTCAGCATTCAACACGTCCACAGATTATACAATCACCACCCCAGCAATCAGTAGCAAGGCCTGTTCAAAGGCCAACACAGAAAAAGCAAGCACAAGCTCCTTCTGCTGTCAACAAAGCTTTTATGCCACTAGATTCTTCACCCAAGACAGAAACTGTAAAACCACAACCTAAGCCTTATACCAGGAAATTTAAAACGCCTTTAATGATAGCCGAGGAAAAATACAGGAAGGAGAGAGAAGAAATGGAAAGAAGTAAAGCAGCCAAAATGGCCTGGCCTGTAAATACAGGGAAGCAAGCTCCAGCAGTGTTAAAAAGCACAACTGAAGGAGGATCTGAAAATAGTTTCACAGCGAAGCCTTCAGTTCTGCCGAATGTTAAATCGCTTGTTGGTCACCAGACTTCCCCAGCTAGTCAGGTAACGGGAAGAGAAAACATGTCCACTGTTGAAAAAGATCAGATTTCTCCAAAACCAGAAGAGTCCAGCACTGCAGAGCAGCATGTCCATCTAAAGCCAGCACAGCCCACAGCATCAGAGGTTTTGGCATCCACTTCAGGCTCGTCCTCCCAGTCGGCAGTTGTAGCTGCTTCAGAGCAACTGCACCAAATCTTAAAACAGTCCTCAGATGCAATCAGTAATAAGGAAGAGGTGTTTAACGCATTTAAAGATTCAGTGAAAAACATTGGCTTGGAAGTCGTTAAACAAGACAAGGAGTTTCACACAAAGCCTCAAGAACAGCCCAGTCATGTAAAGCCTCGATCAGTTTATTCGCCGAAATTTAAGGTTAAAACTATTCAGCTACCTAAAGGGGGTCAAATGATGCCAGAAAAGAAGGAGCAAACACAGATTTTGAAACCAGAAGAAAACAAAAGTCAGGAGAAAACTGCCACAAAGCAATTTCAACTAAAACAAAATAATCATGTGGCTGTGGCTAAACAAGAGCAGCATAACATTATTGTTCAACAGCATAATCAGTTGGGTGAATATCACCTATCGGCCACTGTAGGTAAGGATCAGCACATTGAAAAGGCAACTAGTCCACAAACGCTTGCAACTGACATTGCACAAGATCAGGTAAAAAGTAAGAAAGCAGTACAACATATTCAACAATCATATAGAGCTCATTCGAAAGAAATTCAGAAAGTGCAGCAAAAGAAGGAAAAAAGGGCCACATACAAAGAAATGAAGAATGAAAAAATGCAGATGCATCATGTTAAAGCCCAGAAAGAAGCATTTCCAAAACTTCAAGGTGAACAAGATCAGGAGAAAACTGATTTCACTGTCATTCATCAGAAGCCTTTAGGCGAACAGGTACGTGTGCAAAAACAGCTTGACTGCAAGGAAAAGCTCTTTTCAGAAAATCAGCTTGAACATAAAACAGAACAGGGATCCTTTCAGGCAACAGATCAGCAGACTTGTTATGTAAGATATGAAGGCAGTAAGCAAGGGCTGGACCCTGCTCACACAGAGAGTACAAAACAGGAGAACAAGGAGCGTAGAAATACTGTAGTGCACGAAAAGGAATTTGACAAAGGTGTGGAAAGACATTATGTAGAAATTAGTGATAGTTACCGAAAGCGTGAGGAACTGCAAAATATTTTGTTCCGACTGATTCAGTTTGAAAAGGCAAATGACAACATAGATCTAAATGCATTAAAAGCCTTTTTGGAGAATGTTCCTAAGTGGCTGACAGATGGCCATGGATTTCCAATGAAGGTTATCAAAGGGAATGATTTGCAAACGATGAAAAAAGATCTCACACAGATTAAACAGAAAGCACTACGAAAGCTTGCATATTTTGATGAATCAATACAAAAAGCATTGATTTCGATATCTGGTATAAAACCTGAAAAAGAAACATTTGGTAGTAGTACACCATCACAGAAGATATCCAAGATAAGCATTGGCTCTTGCAAATTAGATAAACAAGGGAAAAGAAATGTAGAGGAGCAAACATGTGAAATCAGAAAACAACAATTGAGTGAAATTGCAGAGCAGAGAGCACAGTCTCCAGCGAAGAGAATGTTATCACCATCCCCTTCTTACATCACCATTGAGTCTACAGCAAGGCGCACAGAATCACCTCTTCGGACTGTTCCTTCTCCTCCACTTTCTCATAAAGCATACAGTACACCATCTCCAGTCCAACGGGAAACCACTCCGACACCTCCACTACCGATGCGCAGCTCAGACACACCAACATCCAGAATTCGCACATCTTCAACATCATCCTCTCCACCCAGGGGTAAACGTTACGATCAGCTTGCCAAACTTAAAGATACCACAGCAAAATTGTCACAGGGCATTTCACAATCTACCCAGTCTACACACGTTCAGGTAGCGGAAAAGAGGTCAGAAATTATACCCTCTCCAGCAACTCTTCGACGGCAGTTAAAGATTGACACGCCGGTTGCGGATTTATTACCGAAACATGAATCTCCTGTAACATCCGTTACGGTTAAGGATATAACCGAAATGTTTGAAGAGGCTCGAAGGTCAGAAGAGAACAAAGTGTATGTGCGTAAAGATCCCATAGACATTCCAGAACGTTTGGGCTCTGATACTGAGGAGTCTGAATCTGCAGTTAGCAAGCAAAATGTTCAGATGCCTAAAGTAGATCTTTCAGAACTTGTTCATAAATTTGAAGTGCCATATCAAGCCATTTCCTTTCCAAAGGAACCAGTCACAACCACCGAAAGGTCAGGAACTGATGGTGAAGACAATGCTTTTGGGAAAATACCTCTGTTTGAGGACATCCCAATGTTTGATATAAAACCTGTGTTTGACAGCTCTGGGCAAATGACTATTCCTATAAAACATGAACAACCCCAGGCAGATGGAAAACCACTGAAAAAATCTAAATATTCGCAGAAAGCCAAGGAAGGCATTAAGGCATCAACACAATCTATGCGGTATCCTGATGCAATTAATAAGCAGAGCACACACGTGGATGATTTTGAAACTGAAACAACTGGCTCCAGAACCAGACTACAGCACTCTGAAATGTTTTCAGGCATTGATTCCAGGCATGCACCACCAACCTATGAGGATGTGATTTCAGGACAGATATTAGATATATCAGCCGATAACACACCGGAAGAATTGCTGAAGAATTTTCAAAAGACGTGGCAGGAAAGTGAGCGTGTCTTCAGGAGCCTTGGTTACGAAATTTCAGACACCAGTGAAACTAGGTGGCAAGAAGATGTACTTCAGGAAGATGTTTTGACTGGTAATCTGCATGAACAGTGTGAAGGTTAATCTTAAATAGACAATTAAATTCATAAACCCAATATCTATTATAGCGATAAAAAGAATTAATACTAGCCTATTTTCCTTTACTGATTTCCTGTACTACTTTACACCTCATTACACTTTTTCCATGATGAATGTGAACATTCATATTAATACTGAATGAAGTCAAATATGATTTCTTTGGTACTGAAATTGGGGTAATGTTGTAGAGTAAATATTTCCACTTGTAAGACTAATTGGAGTTATTTTTGTGTGACAACTTCAATAATTTACATTTCTATAAGAAATTTCTCAAAGTTGGGAATGCCGGAGCACTTTCAAAGATAAATGTTAATTGATCAGAAGTGTGAAAGAGATAAATTAGATGAGATTGAAAATAAGGCTGGAGAAAGATATTTGGGAAGTTTTTGAAAGTGGGATGGAGGCAATAAGGCAGAGGTGCTGAGGATGGAAGTTGTTTGAAGAGTAACTGCTGATGGTAAACCAGAGGGGACAAGGGACAAGTACATCAGTACTAGAAGAATGGGTAATGTGCAAAAACCAATCCCGGAGGAGATCACAGTAGTTCAGAAGGAGGAGGCCACATTTGACGGCAAAGAAAAGGATCTTAAAATCAATTATCTGGAATAACAATGGAGCTTCTTACAAACAGCCCTACTTTACCATTTTGATTCTAAGTGCTGGGCGGACTTGAAAGTGGGAGTGTTTCAGATCAGGCTTTTAGACCCATTCTCTGGCGCCCCCATATGCACTCCGGCTGAAAAAAATATCAGCAAGTCCAAATCGTGCTGCAGAAGCCTCTGGGCAGGGCTTAACATGGCAAAAATCTTGCAGCTCCGATGGTGCCTCCAAGGCCTTGGTAAAGGGGGAGGCAGGAATGGATCGCGCTATTCACCTCACGCCTGACTTTACCAAGTTTTCGCACCTGAAAACGTGCACAACGTGATGGTAAAATCAGGCCCAAAATGTGGATAAACAAAATAGGATTAGAGTAGTGCACCAAGCATAATCCTTTTGTTATCTATCTTTATAATACATATCCCTGTTTTCTCCTTTAATAATTCAAAAATCCCTTTGAAATATAATTTTGCACTTTCATCTTCTGCGACATATTCATATAGCACTATGTAAGAAGTTATTTTCCTGGAATTGTTTTTAACTGGTATAGCTCAAATTCTGATAATGTCACTTTGATTTGGACTTTTGGCTAGGAATGTCATTATTTTTTAAAACAATTCTTTTCAGCTTTTTATGCTTAACGAATTGTGAGATCTGAGAATGGAGTTTTTTCCATTTTGGAAACCCAGACTCACACCAAGCACTTCCAAATGAGGCATCGGTATATGGAGAATAAAACTCTGTACTGCAACAAGTAGATATACATTTATAAAGCACCTTTAATATAGAACATAGAAAAACTACAGCACTAACAGGCACTTCGGCCCACAAGTTGCACCGAACATCTTTATCTACTAGGCTTACCTATAACCCTCAATCCTACTAAATCCCATGTACTCATCCAGAAGTCTCTTAAAAGACTCTAACGAATCTGCTTCCACCACCATTGCCAGCAGCCGATTCCACGCACCCACCACCCTGAGTGGAAAACTTACCCCTGACACCTCCTCTATACCTACTCCCCAGCACCCTAAACCTGTGTCTTCTTGTGGCAGCCATTTCAGCCCTGGGAAAAAGCCTCTGAGAATCCACCCGATCAATACCTCTCAACATCTTATACACTTCTATCAGGTCACCTCTCATCCTTCTCTCCAAGGAGAAAAGACCGAGCTCTCTCAACCTATCCTCATAAGGCACACCACCCAATCCAGGCAACATCCTTGTAAATCTCCTCTGCACCCTTTCAATGGTTTCCACATCCTCCCTATAATGAGGTGACCAGAATTGAGCACAGTACTCAAAGTGGAGTCTGACCAGGGTCTTAGACAGCTGCAGCATTATCTCCTGATTCCTAAACTCAATTCCTCGATTGATGAAGGCCAGTACACCATATACCTTCTTAACCACATCTCCTACCTGAAAAGCAGATTTGAGAGTCCTATGCACCCGGACCCCAAGATCCTTCTGATCTTCCATACTGCTAAGAGTCTTACCCTTAATATTATATTCCTTCGCCCCATTTGACCTGCCAAAATGAACCACCACACGCTTATCCGGATTGAAGTCCATCTGCCACTTCTCCATCCAGTCTTACATCCTACCTATGGGATAGAATATACATAGGATATAGGTTATAGATATATATTGAAACATCCCGAGGCACTCACAAGTGCATTATAAAGCAAAGTATGACACCAAGCCACGTAAGGTGATATCAGGTCAGATGACCAGTAGCTTGGTCAAAGAGGTAAATTTTAAGGATTGAGTGCCTTAAAGGAGGAAAGTTGGGTAGGGAAGGGACAAGACAGCTGCAGGCATGGCCACTAATGTTAGAGCAATTAAAATTGGGATGCACAAGAGGTCAAAATTAGAGGATATCTCAGAGAGTGATGGTGTTGGAGAAGATTACAAAGGTTGAAACGGGCAAAACTGTGGAGTGATTTGAAAACAATGATGAGAATTTTAAAATCAAGACATTGCTTTGCTGGAACCAGTGTAGGTCAGCGAGCACCGGGTTGATTGAGAAACACACGCACTACTCCCCATCTTCCACCATCAGTGCCAGAGGCAGCTCCCAGAAAGTGCCAATGCCTGGGCATGAACCTCAGCCCTTGAACAATGCGCACACCTCTATTGGGATCAACTCACCAGGTGCATGCCCAGGATGGCCTGCCTTACCCTCATATCAACAGGAATAGGCAATGTAACAGTGGGGCGGGTGGAGTTGGGAGGCAGGGATTATCAGGTGTGAAGGCCTGATAATGACATTTAAATTTTTTCAAATTGGGAATTCCCATTATGTCATTGGCAAGGAGTGGGGAGAATCACTACGGGAAATCTTGCCGGCATAAGCTTTGTTTTGGAATTCCTGCAGGATTTATCAAACCAACTGAAAATGGGAGTAGAAAATCCCCCAGCATTTCAACTGAGGTCCAACCAGTGTTCTACATAATTGTTGTTCTGTTTCCTTAATTATATATTTTAAATCTGTTCTGCCTAAGTCCAGAATTCCATTACCCTTTATTGATTATTATATCTCAGAACAAGCTCATAATGATTTACATATCTGCACCCTTAAATCCCTTTGCTTATTTTCCTCCTAGTGCTTCATATTCAGATTATAGTACTGTATGCCATTCTTTCATCTACAGTGCATTGCACTAAACTTTATTATGTTAAGAGGCATTTGCCATTAACAACATATTCACTTACAATTTCGTCTACTCACCAGAGTACATCACACCTCCTTGCTTGGTATCATTTGAAACCTTGGACTAGCATTCCTCTATTCTCAAATCCATCTTTCATGTAACTTCATCTAAAAGTATTGCAGAGATAAATCAAGATTGAATTGAAGGAACTATTTTTTCTCAAAGAGTAGTGTTTGTCTGAAGAATAATTGCCTGAATATGTTAGACAAAAATTCCGAGTCTTGATCAGACTCCATTGGAGCATTAGAGTCAGTTTTGAACACTACACCTTGGGAAAGATGTGTCTGCTTTGGAGTGGGAACTGCACAGATTCATATCAACGATATTGGAATTTCAAATGTTAAATTTGAAGATCAGGTTGCATAAACGTGGTTTGTATTGTTTTGTGTAGTGTTGAATTTAGCAAATGAAGGAGAGATCAAATCAAGTCTTCTAAAATTTAGGAAGAGATAGAATAGGGTAAATGTTTACCCTCCTCCCATCTCTGGTGGGAGAGACTAGAGCTCGGACTGAAGTCAAGAAACACTGTGCAAATGATTGTGGAAATCTGGAACTCTACCCTTCAAAAAGCCATGGATGCTGGTCATTTGAAATTTTCAAGATTTGAGTTGTTCAGTTTGGGTTATGTAATGGTATCACAGGCAATGGGGCAAAGACAGACAAATGGAATTGGGATACTGACCAGTCCTGATTTAATTGGGTAATGGAACAGGTTGTATGACCTGATTCTCACATTAAACACACACATCCAATTCTAACCAGTGTTACAAAAACAAGTTACTGCAGAAATCTGAAATACCTGAATTACTGAGATTCCTAGAAATACAAGGAACCTGTGGGAGGCTATCGGTGATTACTTGGAGGTACCTTCGTACAGTGGCAGGCGGTCCTGACATGGGCAAAACCAATGTGGATAGGAAGTGGCCATTAATAAACCACTTAAGTGGCTCACCTAGCTGCTCAATGTGCACTCCAGAAAGTTGTGAGCCCTTCAGCATGGTGAGGGCCTGGAAGGGGACAGGGAAGAGAAGAGAAGGAAATGGAAGCAGCAGGAGATGATGCTGAATCGAGAGGTGCCCCTTCTGCATGGCAAGGTGTTACTGCGTGGGAAGCAATCCTTCCCTTTCTCCTACATTGATGCACAGCCTCTGGTTCCTTTGTGTCACCTTGAATTCCTGTAGTGTAATGACAGGCTTTGGCATACACACTCTCCCTCAAGAAGCCCATCTGCAATCCTGCAATCCTGCCACACCAGTTTTAGTTGGACAGCAAACCTGCCTCCAGATCAATTAAGTGTTGTTCCCCATGGAAATCTGAACTTTAATAAAATTCCCAGTGGAGATGGGTTTCTGACAAAAATAGTCCTGGCTCCTATTTCCTGCCTCCAATGAGAAAGTAAAGCTCAGGCTGTTTGCTGAGTTACTATCAATGCTACTGCCTGTACGAGATTGTACCTTACATTGTAATTGTGTCATCTATTTGTTCCATTTTAAAGTTTAAAGTTTATCTGTTAGTGTCACAAGTAGGTTTACGTTAATACTGCAAATTAAATTACTGTGAAAATCCCCAAGCCACCACACTCAGGCATCTGTTTAGGTATGCTGAGAGAAAATTTAGTATGGCCAATGCACCTAACCAACACGTCTTTCAGACTATGTGAGGAAACTGGAGCACCCGAAGGAAATCCATGTGGACTTGGAGAGAATGTGCAAACTCCGCACAGACGGAGGATTGTACAGTAAAGGCAGAATGGCAAGCAAAAAATAGCCAAGAAATATGGAGAGGAATGAAAATGTAAGGAGTTAGACCTTAAAAAAATTGAACTGAGGAGAAGAACAGGGTTGTTTTAATTGCAGATGCACAGTTTAAGAGGAGACATAATATTGAAATGTGGAAGACGAATAATAAAACTAGTGAACAGATTATCTGGACTGTAAGTGCTAGATGGCATAAATCTAAAATTAACAACCCAAAACGTATTCAGAAGTAATTATTTTACCTCACAATAGTGGATGTGCGAGGGATAATTTTGAAAAATTGCTGAACAAAATATCAGGGGGAATACATGTTCAGTTTTCCAGTAATTCACCTAGTTGGCAAAGCTCCAAAGGAGGTGTGAATCTTGAAAAATCACCACTTTAGATACAGACTCAGATATAAAGTAGTTGGTACACTATCAAGTGACACTTCTGAAAAAATCCAATTATCATCTAGTTAAGAACAGGTTTGAGGACAAATATAGATTGAAATGACCAAATGCTTTATGGAACATGATAGTTAATAACTGCTGGAGCCACATGAATTTGGTGCTGAGAAAGGTCAAGAATGAATAACCTACAATATCAATTTGGAAATGCTTTGTTCAGTTTTTGAGGTTAGAAGGAAATTGCAGAATCTTTTCTTAGCATCTGTTTTGTCTCCTGATTTCCTGAAATTAAAATAATCACACTTTTAGATTCAAAATACTGGAGCATCATCAAGTGTATTTCTTGATGCTATCTATCCATGTGGCTAGTGGGCCGATCTATTGTTGCTCGGCACATGACTGCAGTGCAGTTGTAAATGTGGCACCCTGGATATATATTCTCCTAACATTCATGGCTTTTTGAAGGGTAGAGTTCCAGGTTTCTATGATCATTTGGATAGTGTTTCCTGATTTCAGTCCTAGCTGATCCAGCTCTAATTTTAAGGTTATGCCACTTTGTTTTGAATTCTCCCATCAGAGAGTGGGAGGAGGGTAAACTTTACATTTACCCTATTCAATCTCTTCCTAAATTTTAAATGCTTAATTTGATCATTCCTTTATTTGCTAAATTCAACACAACACGAGAACACAAACCAGGTTTACCCAACCTGATCTCTGAATTTAACCTTTAAAATCCCAACATCATAACAATTATTTCTTAGCCCTTTATGAATAATATAACAACATAATATAACAATATAACAGTATCAAAGGATGTACTTGGATTGAATTGCCAGTCCCAAAGTTCAGGATGCACAGAACCAAATTTTCCATCCTCTGTGTTTTTTTCCTGTGTTCTCCATACCCTTGCATCACCCCCTTCCCCCCTACTAATCTATTTGGGGTGCAGTTCAAATAAGGTACATTCCACATGATATGACTGTTCCTGGGATATGATGAGAGATATTCCTTCATTTTTTCAAATATTGGCAGGAGTTTTCATCTTAAAGTAGGATGGCAGCTTTAGAGAGCTGCTGATAGTCAACAGATGCAGGATCTTCTGACAGCTGTCCAAAATCTGTGTTCAAAGTGCCACATGCCCTTTCACTCACCTTTGCACCTAGGGACCAAGCATTTACCAAGTCCATAGAATAAGAAAATGGGCTATATGATATTCACATGACTTTTAAAAGAACAGAAAAACATTGTTGTTTGCAATTCAATATTGTAACTTTCATGAACTGGAGAGTTGAGTATATTTAACTGACATTATAATTAAGTGAATTCTTATTTAGATTTGAATATTGTTGACTGTTAACATTGAAAAGATAATTTCAGGGTAATGGTTAGTAAGTAATTCCATTTTCCAGTGAAATATGATAGAAAATCAGTGTCATATTGTCACAAATTTCATTGATAAAATTTTAACATTTTTATTGCGAAATATATTACATTATATTGTAGATAAATCAAGCAAAGGAATAAAATCCAAATTTTATAGTTCAACTTTTAGTTGTCCAGTTTTATTTTAGGTAATGTATTACTGCATGGAAGCAGCAACGTTTTATTACTGGACATATAAGTTATATGAGGAAAAATATAGAATTAAAAAGAAAAATAAGAGCAATTGTAACATATGCTTATTGTCTTAGAAAATACAGGTTCTTACCAGGGAGACCTGCACAGTTTGTCGAAAGATAGTATATCCTATGGAAAGTCTGACAGCAGACATGCAAACCTTTCATAAGTCCTGTTTCCGTTGCAACCACTGCAACAGTAAATTGAGGTAAGAGTTATTTACTTCATTTGTTTCATACAATTATATATATTCTGCAAGATGCTAAATACTGCTTTTTTAGATTTAGTGCTTCAAGGAAGGCCTAATAAGGTTGTAGTATTTGTTCATGAATTTGATTTGGGATTATTAATTGACAGTTCTCTTTCTGAAAGATCATGAAATGCCAAATTAGTCGGGTACGTTTCAGTCTTCTAAATACAATAAAAACTGCAAGATCACTCTAACGATGTATAGTCTGGTTTATATATTTTAAACGAAACCCGAGACAATTAAACAAAGCTATGATTTTTGAATGTGTTTGCTTGTATATGCAAAGGCTCAGACAAGCAGAACAACCATTTGGTTTAAAGAGCCAGACTTTCAATGTGGAGACAGAAATTAGAGTTGGGCCATTTCCTGATATTGTGATCCCACCTTGCATTGCCCAATCATGCTATCTTCCTATGGGGTGGTGGGGTCAGACTTGAGTCAATACCACTGACTTCGGAAGCTGGCCAGAAAATGAGGGAGGTGGATGCTGATCTGTGCAGGTTAAAATGCTTACTTCCATTTGCTGACACACCTGCTGAGTTCTGGAGATGAGTGTGGGATCCCTAACCCTTAAATCCCACCCCAGCACTCCAGATCACCTTAAATCAACTCCAAACCTCTCAACCTCCCCCTCATCACTCAATAGTCCCTCCAAGGACACCATATTTGCCACCCATCATATCCTTCTAACCTAACCTCATACTTATACAGCCAGTATGCACTATATATAAAACTCACAAGCTCTATTATAACATTGGAAAGTCTTTGGGATTCTCACAAATCTCTTAAAACAAAGTTATTCAAAATCCACTTGAGGTCATGAAACTATCAAGATAAATAAACAGTTATTTCAATCCACTTGAAAACAATAATCTCCTTAATGATCCTATTAATCCACTACATTAATTGACTGCAGCAGTTCAAGAAGGCTGCTCACTATCACCTTCTCAAGTTTAACTAAGGATAGGCAATAAGTGCTGGCATAGCAAGTGATGCTCTTGTCCATGAGTAAATAATAAAAACCTCATCAAACTATCAAAACAACTAAGCTCAGTCAACTGTGTCCACAACTCCTGCTGAGCTCAATCTATTAGTGGGTTTGGAAATCAGCCAAGCATTATAATGACATTTCTTTAACAATTGTGTCAATAAAGCTCCCAGCAGTGAATACCTTAAAGTTTTTGAAGTCAGCTAGAAGCTTAGACATCCGTTAATGCTTTCAAACACCGAAATAGATGGCAGCACTGAACTTGAAAGAGCTCAGGTAATTGTCCAAGCTTTGAAGCAGTCAAACAGATGTCTGAACTGAAAGTCAATGGCAATATGAAAGTAAAGGGGACAATTGACACAGTCAAATCTGATTTTCATTATTGTTTAATTCAGAAGAGAACTTTATCCATGAATGAAATACTTCAGCACATTGAAAATCTTTCCACGTTCACAATGCTATTCAATTTAGTGGTCACGTTTCTTTTCAAATCAAAGTCCTATCATCAATCACTGTAAAAAAAAGTAACTTATCATACAACATTTTGTTATGACGTGAAGTTGGCAATACCCTTTGCATTTACAAATCAAATTGGTACATGTCAAATGTTGAATGGTTTCAAGAAGGAGATAGATGTATTTCCAATAAAAATGGGATAAAGGGATATAGGGAACAGGTGGGGAGGTGGATTTGAGGCCAGGGAGAGATCAGCCATGATATGATTTGAATGACAGAGCAAGCTTTAAGGGCTGAATTTGCCCACTTCTGCTCCTAATTCACTTTGGTAGGGCACTTTGGTAGTAAGGCACGACCTACCCGCTACAAAACCATGCTGACTATTTCTAATCAATTCATTACACTCCAAATAACTATAAATCCTATCCCTAATAATTTTTTCTAAAACCTTGCCCACAACAGAAGTAAGACTCACCGGTCTATAATTCCCGGCAAAGTCTCTGTTCCCCTTCTTAAACAATGGGACAACATTCGCTATCCTCCAATCCTCCGGGACTACACCAGAGACCAATGACGACCTGAAGATCTGAGCCAGAGGCTCTGCAATCACCTCTCTAGCCTCCCAGAGAATCCTAGGGTAGATCCCATCCGGACCAGGGGACTTATCTATTTTCAGCCCCTCAAGAATTTCCAGCACATCCCCTTTATCAACCGTAATACTGTCTATTTTACACCCCTGCAACCCAATGTCCTCCTCAGCTATATTCATGTCCCCCTGTGTGAACACCGAAGAGAAATATTGGTTCAATACTTCTCCAATCTCCTCCGGTTCCACACACAACTTCCCCCTGCTGTCTGTAACTGGCCCTAATCTTGCCCTGACCAACCTTCTGTTCTTGACATACCTATAGAACGCCTTAGGATTCTCCTTAATCCTATCAGCCAAAGTCTTCTCATGTCCTCTTTTAGCCCTTCTCAACTCACTCTTCAACTCCCTCCTAGCCAATCTAAAGCTTTCTAGTGCACTATCTGAGCCCTCCAATCTCATCCGAACATAAGCCTCCTTTTTCTTTTTAACCATCGACTCAACTCTTTTAGTGCACCACGGTTCCCTAGATCTACCAAATCCACCATGCCTGACAGGGACATACCTATCAAGGACTCGCAGTAGCTGCTCCTTGAAAAAACTCCACATTTCAGACGTTCCCAGTCCCTGTAATCCCCTAATCCAATCCATGCTTCCTAATTCACTCCTGATAGCCTCATAATCGCCCTTACCCCAGCTAAAATTGCTGACCCGAGGTTCATGCCTATCTCTTCCCATCACTAAGGTGAACGTAACCGAATTGTGGTCACTATCACCAAAATGCACACCAACTTCCAAGTCTAGCACCTGGTCTGGCTCATTTCCCAGCACCAAATCCAATATAGCCTCACCTCTAGTTGGCCTGTCTACATACTGAGACAAAAAACCTTCCTGCACGCTTTGTACAAACACTGACCCCTCTAGCGAGCTAGAACTATAGCAACTCCAATCAATATTCGTAAAGTTAAAGTCCCCCATAACAATTACCCTATTACTTTCACTCCTAACCAGGATTGTCTCCGCAATCCTTTCCTCAACCTCTCTAGAACTTTTAGGAGGTCTATAAAAGACTCCCAACAGGGTGACCTCTCCTCTCCTATTTCTAATCTCCGCCCATACTACCTCAACTGACAAGTCCTCATCAAACTTTCTCTCCGACACTGTGATACAGTCCTTGACTAGCAATGCTACCCCACCCCCCCTTCTACCTTCTTCTCTACTCCGACTAAAGCATTTGTACCCCGGAACCTGCAACATCCATTCCTGACCCTGCTCTATCCATGTCTCAGAAATGGCCACAACATCAAAGTCCCAGGTACTGATCCACGCTGCAAGTTCATCCACTTTATTGCGAATACTCCTCGCATTAAAGTACACGCATTTCAAACCCTGCTCCGCCCCACCCCCACTATGCCGTGCCTTGCATTCCCCAACTATGCCCCCCTCACTTTCACCCCCTTTCCTCACTATCCCTCCCCCCCTCCGAATCAGTTTAAGAGGTAATTCACTTTGGTAGGAGCAACAGATGTGTCGAGTATAGGGCTAACGGGAGGACTTTGAATAGTGTGGATGAACAGAGGGATCTAGGTGTGTGTGTACATAGATCCCTGAAAGTTGGGAATCAAGTAGATAAGGTTGTTAAGAAGGCGTACGGTGTCTTGGCGTTTATTGGTAGGGGGATTGAATTTAGGAGTCGCAGTGTAATGTTGCAACTGTACACTACTCTAGTGCGGCCGCACTTGGAGTACTGTGTGCAGTTCTGGTCCCCGCATTACAAGAAGGATGTGGAGGCGTTGGAGAGGGTGCAGAGGAGGTTTACTAGGATGTTGCCTGGTATGGTGGGGAGGTCCTATGAGGAGAGACTGAGGGATTTAGGGTTGTTTTCGTTGGAAAGAAGGCGGCTAAGAGGGGATCTTATTGAAACATATAAGATGATTAGAGGTTTAGATAGGGTGGATAGTGATAGCCTTTTTCCTCGGATGGAGAAAGCTAGCACGAGGGGGCATGGCTTTAAATTAAGGGGGGGTAGCTACAGGACGGATGTCAGGGGTAGGTTCTTTACCCAGCGGGTGGTGAGGGATTGGAATGCCCTGCCTGCTGCAGTTGTAAATGCGTCTAGTTTGGGGGCGTTTAAGAGATCTCTGGATAGGTTTATGGACGAAAAGGGATTGGTATAGGCTAGTGGGTCATTGTTTTTGTAACTGGTCGGCGCAACATCGTGGGCCGAAGGGCCTGTTCTGCGCTGTAATGTTCTATGTTCTATGTTCTATGTTCTAATCCCTATGCCCCTAAATTGTTCCTGGCTCCAAACCAAGGTTTGTTACCTCTGAGCTGGTGTGAATCATGTCACTTTCAAAAGCCAGCCTGACTCCATGAATATTGTTGTGATATAAAGTCCCCATTTCCACAATGGAGCTGGCAACATTTGTGCTGTTGATGTGAACTTGCATGCTGTTCAAAATTGCTGGCAACAGGAGTGGGAATGAAAATCCCAAAATCAGGTTCAAGCACCACTTTTAAAACCCGCCAAACATGGGATGGCCATGAGCCAGGACCGGAAAATCAAGCTAAAGAATATTTAATGATTGTCTCTGTGGGGTGGCAGGGTGATATAGTAGTTAGCACTGCTGCCTCACAGTGCCAGGGACCCAGGTTTGATTCCCTGCTTGGGTCACTGTCTGTGTGGAGTTTGCGCTTTCACCTTATATCTACGCGGGTTTCCTCCAGGTGCTCCGGTTTCCTCCCATAGTCTGAAAGACGTGCTGGTTAAGTGCATTGGCCATGCTAAATTCTCCCAGAGTGTGGCGACTGGGGGATTTTCACAGTAGCTTCATTGCAGTGTTAATGTAAGCCTACTTGTGATACTAAGAAATAAATTTTAAAACTTAATGAAATGTCTTGAGGATGATGATAAATTTTACTTTTTGTTTTTACAAGTCTTGGAAATTATGCATCTCTCCATGGACAAATGTACTGCAAACCTCATTTTAAGCAGCTTTTCAAATCCAAAGGCAACTATGATGAAGGTTTTGGACATACACCATACAAAGGAGGCCGGACAAATAACAGCCAAAACAACTCCTCTGTTAATAAAAATTCTCCAGTCAATAAGGCAACCACAGATTGTGTGACAATGGAGTCTTTGGGAGAAAAGAAAACCATCGGTAATGATGTTTATCAGTTGGATGATGCAAACAATATAGAGCAACAAGGCAGGGATGCAGAGGAACAATTTAAAAATTCACCTGATCAGAACATGAAGGCTACAGAGAGAAATAAATTAAATATTAACTGGCCACCTTCTACTGATGCAAATAAAAAAGTTTTCAGTATAGAAGAAGAAGTGAAAGTGACAAAGCCAAAATGGCCACCGGAAGGTTCCAATGAACAAGCATTGAATTCTGAAGTAAATGAGTACAATGCACCTACAGAATCATTAGTTAGCACTCTGCAACCACAAAGCAAAGCAGTGGAAAAAGCAGACAGTATCTCAGATAATGATCTTTCTGATGCTCAAAATATTGAGAAAGGGGATGGTGAGGTACAGTTTGAAGTGGATGGTAAAGGGAATGTGGAAATGGAAATGAAGGATGGAAACAATGCAAATGAAGTATGTGTAAATGGAACGAATGAATTGTTCAATGAAGTCGAGGTAAAGGATCCAAAAGACATTGAAGGGAATCTGGTTGAGCCCGAAGAGACAATGAAATCTTTGGTTGTCAGTGATAAAGAAAGCAAAACTTATCCTGAAGACTTAAATTCCAATAACAATAATAATAGGGGTGTGCAACCAGAAGGTTTTCTGCGATTTGATGACCCACTTGAAGAACCTTCAACAATCAATTTTGTCCCAAATCCGGCTACCGTTAATCAATGCCCACAACTATGTGACAAAAACTTAGCAGAGGAATTAGGTGATAATATTTCAACAGATCCAGTCAGCCAAACTGATACAATCTTTTCACCCTTCTCTGATGGTGAACAGTTGGTAACTGGTTCTAAGCAACATGCTAATAATTTATCCGATCAGTCATTTGAAGACAGCGATGTGAATCTATTACAACAATCTGGAGAGAAAGGTACAAAACCTCTGGATGACGATTTTTATGGAATAAATGATGCTCAGTATCACTTCTCATCTGCTGATCAGAATTCAGAAGCGGATGGCTTCCTTGACCTCAATCTGACTGTGTCTTCAGAGAGTATTAGTAACCGAAAGGATTATGCTTCACCTTGTGACTTTTTGGAAGCTGATTCTGAATCAAATGCATTGGTGGATAATAAACTGCCTCAAGACATTCTTGGCTCAGGACATGTGACCGAACCATTATCTGTTGCCAGCCTTGTGGAGGAAGGGCCTCTTTTACTTACAGTCGAAGAACAAATCAAGAGAAACAGATGCTATGATGAGGATGAATAGGAAAAATAAGGTTTTCTGTAACACTGTGGATTGATTTATGAAGATGTATTCATGCATGATGCATTAATTTTGATTTTGGTTATTTCTCCAGTAACATTTTCAAGTATATACAAAAATCTTTTTAGTAATGTGCTTCAATGTGATTTCAGTATACAAATTCATGGAATGATGCATCATGTAACATTTTTAATACAACAATTGGAATAGACAGCCTTCTGCTACATTGTATATTCTATCATACTGTTGTTTCTAAGGTTGGTTGATGAGCTTTTCTCTTTCTGTACAGACCAGTTTAAACTTGAGTAAAGCACCTGGAGTGCAGAGTAAAAATTATGATCATTTTATTGATAGAGCTGTTGCTCATAATTGGTATAATTTTATGTTAATTTCTTTTGAAATCAAATCTTTTCTTAATAGTTACATGCACATCTGAAATACTCAATGTAAAGAAGCTACAGTTCATTTAGCTGCTTTTAGATTATACACTTTCAGCTTTAAATCTGTTTCATAACAGTTCACTTATACGTAGCTTGTTTCCGCTTCAATATGCTACATTTAGTTCTTCATTAGAAATTGTAACCTTGCTTTTGTGGCTGTTTTTTATGCATAATAAAAAGCTATATTCATATATTGTCCTTAATCTTTCTAGTCATTTGAAATTGCACAAATTGCATTACTCTTTATTTAGTGTATAAGAAATATAGTATAGTTCAGATTATATTTTCTGATTCCAGCCAAGTGAAGTGAGGATTGGCTACCAGCTACAGCAATGATGGTGAAAAACACTAAACTGACATGACCACAAGGCATGCCATATCATAATGATAACATGGTCGTTCCATTGTTTTCCCTTTGAGCTGTCCTCTTGAGGAGAAAACAAATGGCTGAAATTTAAAGAGATGCTACTATTTGAAAGTAGGCTGCATCAAGTGATAGACTTTACTTCACAACACCTGACAGGCTGAAAATGCACCGGACCCAAAGACACCATTTGTCTGTGCTTGAATGAGGGAGGAGAGAAAGGAATATTGGACAGTCATAAAGCAAAAGGAAAATCAAATGAGAAGCTGCAAAGCAAAACCTCCAGGCAATGATGGAGCATGACAAAACCTGCTTTATGTATCCCATAGTTGCAAAGTTTCATCAACAGGAAACAAAGTTAATAAGCAAAATTGGTCAGCGTATTGCAGAACCATTGCAGATTCAACACACTTATCTTTGATCTTTAAATAAACTGATGCCACTGCACCCACCCCCCCAAATGAGAAATGCTGCATGCACTTTCTATACTTTAGAAATGCCAGTTTGAAAACCATTGGCCCATAACTTCCTCACAGTGGCAGTCAATGGCACTTGTTCCTCCATAGCCACTTACATGCACTTCAAATGTAAAGCGTCTGTCTTGTCCAACTTTCCTGACTCAGGGCGGGTGAGACAAAAGAAGAAATACACATCCCTGGCTCCAGTGCCGAAGTTCAACAGGAGAAAAGTGGAGGAGGACACAATTCCTTTATACAGTACTAGCTGCTGCAAAGCAGGTGAGTTTAAAGGTTCCATTGAAAAGGAGAAGTTACATTTCTCAGCTAAGGGATGGAGTGTAGGTTGGGTTCAGACATTGGGGGAATCAAGACATGGGGGTTAGGAGGCCTGACACTGGGGAGGAGGGGGAGGGGGGCAGGACTGGGATGGGTTGTTTGGGTTGAGAGTTGTTGCTCAGGTCAGGGGGTGGGTTAGGTTGGAGTCGTCATTCAGATAAGGAATCATTGGGTCTGAAGTGTCAGGTCGGTGGGGTTGTGTCGAGTCAAGGCAGGTTGAGTCAGGGTGTGGGGACAGAGAAATCCTGTACAGTTCAGGGAATGGGGAATACCATGTCATGTACGGTGCTTAGTTGGGGTGTCCCCATGCGGGTTTGAGGTTAGAAATATTATTTTCTGCCTTCTAACTCATTCAGAGTAACTATGAGTGTAAAACTGGAGACTGATTGATATTAGTGTTTTAAATCACTTTGTTGGATGATTCCCAGCCCAGCACAATTGCCAGATAAACTGTTACAGGGGAACTTCCAAGAGGGATTCCTCAGCGCATCATTGTGTATCCCTCAAATGCAATGCTGGCAGCCAGGAAGTTATGATCCATCATGTTGCAAATGATGTGTGTAATAGGCATGCCCCCAATATCTTGTCTGAGAGAAGTATTTCACGTCGCTGGTTAATAATTACCAGAAACTATACTGTGATCTATATAGAGTAATGAGTGGGATTCTGATCCATATTTCCTCTACCAGTCATCCAGTTAATATGTACTTCTGCCCTGAGGAATGGCAATGTCATGTAACTGCCCCTGGGTGGGTTTGTCCTCATCACCATCATTGTCCTTCTGCTGTGCCACCCATTGCTGTAGTGGATCAACAGGATGGGTTGATGACAAAATTGGGTGAATCTTGAAGATGTTGAGAACTTGTTGTGGTAGATTAATTCACAGAGATCTCCGCTTCACAATTCAAGTGTTTACATCAGTAAGCTGGTGATGGTAACATCTTACCATGTTGGCAACCTCACCCACCTTTACTAGAAGAGCTGAATATTTCCTTACAGTCTTTGTGCTTTATTCTGGATGAAAGGTTTAGAAATGAGAGAGTCTCCTCCAGTGGCTTACCTTTGGTGGGAATTTTATGCCAGTTGATCCTGGCAAGATAAATGAAAGTAACATAAAACCATGTAATCCTTACAGTGCAGAAGAGGTCATTTGACCCATTGTGACTGCACTGACTCTCAGACAGAGTATCTTACCCACGCTCTCTCCTACACCCTATCCCTGTCAGCCCACCCATTTATCATATAGCCTACACATCTTTGGACACTCAGGGGCAATTTAGCATAGCCAATCTGCCTAGCCTGCACATAGTTGAGCAGTGGGAGGAAACTGGAGCAGCCAGAGGAAACCCCCGCAGACATGGGGAGAACGTGCAAACTCCACACATTCACCAAGGTTGCCAAATCAAAACTCTTTGGCAGGTAGCTTGGAAGGAACAGGTGTGAGAAATGGGAGTTTGTGGGGCAAAAAAGGAAAAAGATTAAGATTGTGCACGTGCACATTTGGTGGCGGGGGTCGGGGGGGGGGGGGGGGTCGGGGTGGGTGGGTGGTAGTTGTACAGCCTTAATATAGAGTAGAGAATTGAAACCAGCTTTAAATAAAGAGCATTGTGAAGAGTTAGCTGTGGAAATGCTGCTTTAAGATAATATGTTGTTCTGCCACTTAGAAAAGGGAATTCGATTCAGTAAATTGCCTTGTTTGCCCTGCGGTGGATGCAGAACTGGGGTTATTATCTGATGGAGGAATAATACAACTTGCCTGTTACCTTCAGCAAGTTTATTTTGCATCCAATTTAGTAGATATACAAACCCCCTGGGGGAATTTTCTGGTCTACCTGCAGCATCTTTCTCGTGGTGAGAGGCAGGATTTCTCATTGACTGCAGCCCACACTGCCAAGAAACCCACTGTGGGGGTCTGCTGTCAGCAGGACTAACAGCCGGAAAATTCCAGCCCATATAATTTCCCCCACAGTTACTATTGCAGATGTGTCCATTTAAACTCTTTTGGAGGTTGAGCCAATGACCATTACCTGCCTTTAAAAAGCTTAACAATGTAATTGTCAGAATATGCACTTGCTGATACATTGACATGAAGCAGTTAATGTCATTCCATCCTTGGTAGCAACTTGCTGACACCCATAACCATGGGTCCATTTTTTTCATCCTTCGATGTCCTCTTTGTAGACTCAGAGTAGTTATTCATTTTTTTACTGATAGGCCTTGTACCTTCCTTCACTGCACCTGGGCACATCTGGCACTTGAATAATCATTATTTTCTCCTTGTGCAATAGTGATATTGGTAGGACAGGCAATGCAATAATTTGAAATAGAAATTAAAAAGCCAAGCTTTCCTGCCTTACTTGTTTCTTGATGTATTCCTGACAGTGCATTTGCACAGAACTTTTTTGTTTGTTCAACTGATGCCTGCATGAATGACTTTGCAAATGACCATATCCATAACGTATCTCCCTTTAGAGGTCAGCAGCAGATATTACTTGTTTTTTAAAATAGCTACAGTGGCATGAATCATTCCAATGAAATCCCAGGCTGTTGAATTTTATATTCTATTCTTGTGAAGATTAACATAACAACTGACAGACTAAAAATGCTACTTTCCCTGGTTAAGTTTAGAGAAAATGCAAATAATGAATTTGTTGCCTTAAGGATTATGCCAATGATTTCCCAGGTTTCCCTATGTTCATTGTATCTAGCTAACTTTCACCTCAATTGTCTTTCTGCAGTGACCACTGATAAAATGCTGAGCCAAAAGAATTTATTTCAGATTAAGATATGTTCTTCTCAGCTTCCTGCATAGTTATTTATTGATAACTAAATTAAACACTGCATCCTCACCAGAAAAATTTTTCCACAGCAGAATTTTGTGACTCCATACAAAAAATGGATAATTTTTCATGACATTAGTTAAATTCACAGATCTGTGAAGACTGATAGGTTCAGGTACCAATGTAAATAGTCCAGAACTATCTCCCCTAATGTAATCTTGTCTAAGATTTTAATGCATTACTTTGGGAATAGAAAGGACCATTTTGCTCAGTTAAGTATGCATCAATGTTATGCAGTGATTTTGCAGATTTAGTCTACAAATTAAATGCCCCTTCAATTTAGCTGAGATCTGAGGTGAGTGTCTGATTAGCCACCAAGCTTGCTGGTAGCAGTAAAGTTTGGAACACATTACCATTAGTGAGAATGGGTTGCTAATACAGGGATGAATGGTGCGTATCATTAAACTCAAATAAATAAACGTCACTGGCTAAAAGGTTGAGTGAGAAAGGTCAATATGTACAACACAGAATGGAGAGGTAGACAGCAATCCTAGCAGTTACAGCTGCAGAAGTGTATTACACACAAATATGTTCTTGTACGCAATTTCTACTTGAAAGTGGAACCACAAGTGGACAGAGTGGTGAAGAAGGCACTCAGCATGCTTGGTTTCATTGTTCAGAACATTGAATACAGCAGTTGGATATCTTGTTGAAGTTGTACGTGACATTGGTAAGGCCACACTTGGAATGCTGTGTACAGTTCTGGTTGCCCTATTATAGAAAGGATATTATTAAACTAGAAAGAGTGCAGAAAAGATTTACTAGGATGCTACTGAGACTTGACGGTTTGAGTTATAAGGCTAGATAGACTGGGACTTTTTTCTTTGGAACGTAGGAGGCTGAGGGGTGATCTTATAGACGTCTATAAAATAATGAGGGGCACAGATCAGAGAGATAGTTAATATCTTTTCCCAAAGGTAGGGGAATCTAAAACTAGAGGGCATAGGTTTAAGGTGAGAGGGGAGACATACAAAAGTGTCTGGAGGGGCAATTTTTTCACACAAAACGTGGTGAGTGCCTAGAACAAGCTGCCAGAGGTAGTAGTAGAGATGGGTACAATTTTGTCTTTTAAAAAGCTTTTTGACAGTTATGTGGGTAAGATCCTATAGAGAGGTAAGGGCCAAATGCAGACAATTGGGACTAGCTTAGGGATTTAAAGAAAGGGGGTGGCATGGACAAGTTGGGCCAAAGGGCCTGTTTCCATGCTGTAAATTGTAATGGCCACAAAGAGCCTTATTTGTTTGTAATTAATTTTGCTTTGAGGCAAATGCTTCGTGTAAAGCTCAGCTTCATGGAAGGTCACCAATACAATGAACATGCAATTCACAATAACTCAAATTGCTTAACAATCAATATGTTTTCAATGAGATAGGAACACAGGAGTAGGAGTAGGACATTCTCCAACTCAAGCCCATCATTCAATTAGGTTATGGCTTATCTGTGTCTTAACTCTGCTTTACACACCTTGGTTCTGTAATCTCCAATACCCTTGCTTAACATAAGTTTATCAATCTTAAATTTTCAACTGACTTCACCTTAATAGTTTTTGGAGGATGGGCTTCCAGATTTCCATTACACTGTGTGAAGAAGTACTTCCAGACATCATCCTTGAATGCTGCTGTTTCTCTTCCAACACCTAGTGGTGTATATTAGTTTCACTTGTTCCCGGAGCAAAATATTTCCTGAAACAGGTCGCTAGCCTATTGCCAGAGGCTCATAGCTTTGGGGGCATCACTCTGCTTCAAACATGGTTGAGCAGGAGTCTTTCCTGCTCTTACCATCTGACATTGGCATGTTCGAAGAATTTCACAGGTTGGTACCTATTGACCATGTTATGAATGCACCTTCTTTGGTCAATAAATCCTAGGGTGGGACTCAAATCCAGAGCGTCTCACTCAAAGATGTAGAACACAAACCATTGTACCACAAGACCTCCATTCCTTAATGGCCTAACTCCAATTTTAATCTTCTACTCCCTTGTTCTAGGCTCCACTTTTCTAATGTATAGTCATCTAAACACTTCAGTTAGAACTTTCCTTAATCCCTTAATTTTCGACACTGGAAGGAATGCAAAGGTATTCTGTGTAACCTGTCTTCATAAATTAATCTCTTTAACCTGATACCATTCTGCTGAATCTGCAATATATTCTTCCAAGGTCAATGTATCATCACTGAGCTGACCAGGCTGAATGTTGGATTCTAAATGGAGTCTAACAGTGTTTAATTTTTTGTGCCTGTCCGCTAGCCTTTATTGATTTCTGCACTTTGACCAGTTATGATTAAATTGAGATACATATACCTCCAAGCATTTCAAACTCATGTGCACAGAGGAATCTTAGCATACCATTACATATATTTTGGTACCTAAAAATGTTTGCAACTTTTCCTCAAATTCAAATCCAATATTTAAATAAATTAAAAATTCAAGGTTAGTTTGCCTATTTATTATTATTTCTGTCTGTTTAATCTCCCAAAATGAATGTCAGTAGTTATTTTATTGCCAAGTTATTAATAATTTCTAAAATAGGCTTCCATAGATCCACAGTGAAACTGACTAAAACCTCAAACCTTGAAAAGGGACATTATGGCTTAAAATTATTGAAGATTTAAGTTTATTTAAGAAGTTACACATCCATTCATAAAAACCCTACTAGGCCTCTGGATCTGAATGAGTGCCTCATTACCCAATGATCAGAATGGGCTGTCAATACAAGTGATTTATGGTGCATGTTATTAAGCCTAGGTTATACAACTGAGCCATTTAAAAATTAGTAATCCAGCAGAATATCCCCTGTGCCCCCAACTCCCAACTCCTTCATTCTCCTGAGAGAATTACTGCACTGTAGCACCCCAAACTTCCACCAAAGCTAAACACATATGTGGCTGTCCAACTGAAAGTACATCTACACCACTCCCCATCATCCTTCCTTGCTCAGGCCTTAGTGAATAACTCCATCCCTGCCTCCAACATTAGATCTTGCTGCCTGCCCCTTTTGCTTGTACATCCCTCATAATTTGTCCCTTCTGCCTTCTTCAATTCAATTTCTTAGTCTGGCAGCTTATGTGATTATTAACCCTTTCAGAGGGAAAATGCTCACAGAATTTTTAAAAAAATATTTCACAAGATGTGAGCTTTGCTTGTTGGGATAGCATTTTATTGCCCTTGAGAAGGTGGTGGTGAGCTGCCTTCTTGAACTGCAGCAGGCCATGTAGGGTAGATATATCCACTGTGCTGTTAGGAAGGGGGTTCCAGGATGAAGTTGTGGATTTGGAAGTTGCTGTCAAAGGAAGTTTGGTGAGCTACTGCAGGGCACCTTATAGATGGTACACATTGCTGCCACTGTGCATTGGTGGTGGAGAGAATGAATATTTGTCGATGGAGTGCCAATCAAGTGGCTGCTTTGTCTTGGATGGTGTCAAGTTGCTTGAGTGTTGTTGGAGCTCTGCTCATCCAAGCCAGTGGAGAATATTCCATCACATTCCTGTCATGTGCCTTGTGATGTTGGACAGACTTTGGTGAATCAGGGAGTGTGTTATTTGTCACAGAATTCCTTACCTCTGACCTGCTCTTGTAGCCACAGTGTTTATTTGGCTAGTCCAGTTCAGTTTCTGACCATTAATATCACCAAGGATATTGATAGTGGTGGATTCAGTGATGGTAATGCCATTAAATGCCAAGCGAATATAGTAAAATTCTTGCTTGTTGGAGATAGTCATTGTCTGGCACATGTGGCATGATTGTTCCTTGCCATTTATCAACCCAAACCTGAGTGTTGTCCCAGTCTTGCTGCATTTGGATACAACCTGCTTCAGAATCTAAGGAATTGCAAATACGGTGCTGAACACTTTTCAATCATCAGCAAACATCGCCACTTCTGACCATATGATGAAGGGTAGGTCATTGAGAGAATGACCCTGACAGAATGTTATTTGTGGTGTTGGTTAGGGCCTTTTTGAAAGGAGGAATGGAAACCTGATAGAAGGATTTATGTTTTAGTCTTGGATCAGTGATAGCACTCTTGCCTCTGGGCCAGAAGTTCGTGAGTTCAGTCTTATGCTGAGCTTTTACACATAAACAAGACTGACATTTCAATGCAGTAACTGAGGCTATGTTGGAAGTGCTGCCTTTTGGATGAGAGGTTGAACTGAGGTCTTCTGACACTATCTGAAGAACAGGAAAGTTTTTTGGTGTCTGGGTCAACATTTATCATTAAACTATTGAATTAGTCGTTTATCTCATTGCTGCTTGTGAGACGTTGTTAAGTGCAAAAAAGTTGGGGGGTAAATATTGGCCAGGGCATTCAAAGAACTGTTATGCTGTTCTTCAAAGGGGTGGCAGTGGAGCTGAAGGAGCATAAACTAGTGTAGCAGGAGGGTGGGAACCAGAACAGCAGGCCAGTGCATGTAGGGACTAGGGAAAAAAGTGAGACTGTGATAAATACAGCGCAGGATAAGAGCAGGCAGAGAAAAGCTATGGGCTCAGTGGAACTGCAGGCCTGAGTGTGTTTGCTTCAATGCAAGAAGTATAACAGGTGAAACAGATGAACTGAGAGCTTGGATTACTGCATTGAATTATGATGTTGTTGCAATTATGAAGACATGGTTAAAGGAGAGACAGAACTGGCATCTTAACATTCCGGGATCTCATTGTTTTAGATGGGACAGAAGGGGAAACAAAAGGGGTGGGGGAGGTGCATTGCTTGTTAGAGAGCACATCGCAGCTGTGTTGAGGAAGGACACATTAGAGGGAATTTGTAGTGATACATTATGGGTGGAGCTCAGGAATAAGAAGGGTGAAATCACAATGTTGGGAGTGTACCATAGACTTCCCTACAGCCTGCAGAGACAGAGGAGCAGTTATGTAGTCAGACACTGAAAAGGTGTGAAAAAAACAGGATAGTTGTGGTGAGTGACTTTAACTTCCCCCATACTGACTAGGATTCCCTTACAGCCAGGGGCTCGGGTAGAGAGAAATTTGTTCTATGTGTCCAGGAGGGCTTTCTAATACAGTATTTTGACAATCCAATCAGGGAGGGAACCATACTAGACTTGGTATTAGAGGATGAGCCAGGTCAGGTGACCAGTGTTTCAGTGGAGGAGCATTTTTGACTTAGCGACCATAGGCCCGATTTTGCCAAAAATTCGCTCCCATTTTCGGGCACGAAATTGCTGTAAATTTGGGCGTCGGGCCTGTAATGCAATCTGCGCCTGAAACCGAAGAGATCGTGCCTTTACCGCCACCCAATTTGGGCGCGGATCCGGTCCATGCCCAAATCGGGCGGCCCGATGATTTAAATTAATTAGCGTGCATTTAAATCGACTTAATGAACCGCGCACCCAACTCTACCGCCAAATCCCACTTTACTATCTTCGGATCCGCCTTGGATCTGTGCTGTTACCAACCTGCAGAATAAAAATCTGAAGAGGATTCCTATTCTGCAGGGGAACCTCCGAAGCCCATCCTCTTCAAACACCCTTCGCAGACCCCCCGCTAATCACCCCGGCAGACCTGCCCCCCACCCCCCACCCCCCCGCGATCCAAACCCCCTGGGAGGCAGAACCACCCCTGGGAGGCAACCCCCCACTGCGATCAGACCCCCCCGGGAGGCAGGCCCCCCCTTGGCAGAGCACACCCCCCCGGGAGATAGGCCCCCCCCCCCCTCCTTCGGCAGAGCACACCCTCCAATCTACCTTGATTGCTGCTCTCCCTCTACTATCCTTCTGATGTACACTCATTGATGTGGAGATGCTGGCGTTAGACTGGGGTAAGCACAGTAAGAAGTCTCACAATACCAGGTTAAAGTCCTGTTGGAGTTTAACCTGGTGTTGTGAGACTTCTTGCCGCACTCGTTGGACATCCTGCAGCACCTTCCTAGCCTTGGGCTGGCACCTGCTGGGGTTCAGATGGATCTCTGGTTGGGGGTTGGGGGGGGTGGTGGAGGATGGTGGGGGTGGGGGGAAGATGGACTTGGGAGAATCTTCGCTATCCCCCCTCCCCAACCAGAGATCCATTTGAGCCTGTCCCCCCAAATCAGAGATCCATGTGAGCCTGCCCCCTCCTCCAGCAGACACCAGCGGAAAGTCAGGATGGTGCTGCAGGTTGTCCAACGAGTGCAGTAAGAAGTCTCACAACACCAGGTTGAAGGCCTGTTGGACTAACACCAGGTTAAAGTCCAGTCCAACGCCGACATCCCCACATCAACTAGTGCAGGTCAGAAGGATGGTGGAGCAACAGCAGCAATCAAGGTAGATTGGGGGTGTGCTCTGTTGAGGGGTGCCTGCCTCCCAGGGGTGGGGGTGGGGGTTCTGATTGCAGGGGGGGGGGTGTCTGATCATGGTGGGGGGGTATGCTGGCGGAGCCTGCCTCCCGAGGGGGTCTAATCGCAGCTCATTCCCCACTCCCCCCACCCCCAGCTCTCTCTGTTTTGTTTTTTGTTTTTCACGCCCAGGTGCGCTGTTTCAGATTTTTTTTCAAACGGCACATGCGCAATTCAGAGCTCTGATCGTTCCAGCAGCACTAAGCCCCAAGCACAGCGCGGACCGGACCAGAGCTGGCAAAAAGCATATGGGCGCGCTGGAACAGGGATTCCGGGCGCGGATCCGTTTTACGTCCGGATCTGGCACTTAGCCTCCAGTTAGTAAAATCTGGCCGCATAATTCCATAAGATTCGGGTAGTTATGTATAAGGACAATAGTGGCCCTTGGATGAGGATGCTAAATAGGGCAAGAGCCAATTGCATCCAAATTAGACAGCAACTGGGGAATGTGAATTGGAAGTGACAATTTGAGGGCAAATCCTCTTATGGCATGTGGGAAGGTTTTTAAAGGCCAGTTGATTGAGGTGCAGTACAGACGTACCCCTGCAAAAACGAAGGATAAAAATGGCAGGATGTGGGAACCGTGGACGATAAGAGAAATTGTGAGCTTAGTCAAAAGGAAGTATACAGTAGGTCTAGGCATCTAAAAATTGATAAAGCCCTTGGAGTTAAATGAAAGTAGGAAAGAACTTAAATGTGGAATTAAGAGAGCTAAAAGGGACCATGAAATGTCTTTAGCAAACAAGATTAAAGAGAGTTCTGAGGCTTTTTATGCATATATTTGGAGCAAGAGGGTAGCAAGAGAAAGAGTAGGCCCACTCAAGGACAATGGAGGGAACTTATGTGCGGAGCTTGAGAAAGTGTGAGATCCTTAATGAATACTTAGCATCAGTATTCACCAAGGAGAAGGACATGACAGATGTTGAAGTCTGTGAGAATACTCTAGAGAATGTCAATATATCAAAGCAGGAAGAGCTGAGCATCCTAAATTGCGTTAAGGTAGACAAGTCCCCAGGTTCAGATGGGACCTATCTGAGACTACTGCAGGAGGCAAAGGAAGAAATAGCTGGAGCCTTAACAGTTATCTTCATATCCTCTTTGATCTCAGGCAAGGTCCCAGAGGACTGGGGAATAGTTAATGTTGTTCCCTTGTTTAAGAAAGGAAGCAGGGATAATGCAGGAAATTATAGGCTGGTGAGTTTGATGTCAGTGGTAGAGAGGCTTTTGGAGAAGATAATGATAAAGAAGATATATGCATATTTGGAAGAAAATGGACTAGTTAGTGACAGGCAGCATGGTTTTGTATGGGGAAGGTCATGTGTCACCAAATTGATTGAGTTTTTTGAAGAGGTGACAAAGATAATTAATGAGCGAAGGATTGTAGATGTAGTTTATATGAATTTTAGTGAGGCATTTGACAAGGTTCCACATGGCAGATTGGTACAAAAACTAAAACCACATGGGATTAGGGATGGGTTGGGTGGATGGATACAGAACTGGCTTGGTTATAGGAGACAGAGAATCGCGGTGGAAGGGTGTTTTTCAGAATGGAGATCTGTAGCTAGTGTGTTCCACAGGGATCAATGCTGGGACCTCTGTTGTTTGTAGTATGTATAAATGATCTGGAGGTAAGTGTGGTAGGTGTGATTAGTAAGTTTGTGGACAACAAAAAGATTGGTGGAATTGCGGATAGTACTGGGGATTGTCAGAGGACATAGATAGATCGGACACTTGAACACAGAAATGGCAGATGAAATTTAATCTGGACAAATGTGAGGTGATGCATTTTGGAGAATCAAATTTAGATGCGAATTATACTGTAAATTGTAGAGCCCTTAGGAACATTAACATACAGCAAGTAAAAGCAAATTACTGCAGATGCTGGAATCTGAAACCAAAAGAAAAAATGCTGGAAAATCTCAGCAGGTCTGGCAGCATCTGTAAGGAGAGAAAAGCGCTAATGTTACGAATCGAGATGACCCTTTGTCAAAGCTTTTCTCAACATACAGCGGGATCTGGGCATGCAAGTCCATAGTTCCCTAAAACTGGCAACACAAATGTCCAAGTTGATTAAGAAAGCATATGATATGCTTGCCTTCATCAGCCAGGGTATTGAGTACAAGAGTTGGGAAATTATGTTGCAGCTATATAAAACTTTGGTTAGGCCACATTTGGAGTATTGCATGCAGTTCTGGTCACCACACTACCAGAAGGACATGGGAGCTTTGGAGAGAGTGGATAGAAGGATGTTGCCTGGTCTCGAGTGTGTTGGCTATGATGAAGATAGAATAAACTTGGATTATATTCACTGGAAAGACAGAAGCTGAGGGGAGACCTGACAGAGGTCTACAAAATTATGAGAGGCGGAGACAATTGGATAGTCGGATGCTTTTTTCTGGGGTGGAAGTGTCAATTACAAGGGGACACAGATTCAAGGTGAGAGGGCAAAAGTTTAAAGCATATGTGTGGGGCAAGTTTTGCACGCAGAGAGTGATGGTGTCTAGAAAGTGCTGTCAGAGAAGGTGGTGGAAGCAGGCACATAAGCAACATTTGAAAGCCATCTCGATGGGTACATGAATAAGGAGGGAATTGATGGATATGGACTGAGTAAGGGCAGAAAGTTTTTTTCTTTAGTTTAGTAAGGGTTTAGTAAGGCTTTAGTAAGTCAGCACAGGGTTGGAGGGCCGAACGGCCTGTTCCAGTGTTGTACTTTTCTTTGTTCTTGTTCTTCGTTCTAGCAGGCAGGGCCTCCATTTTACATTGTAACCAAACAAAAGATATTCAAATGTTTGAAACAAAATTGAGATTTTGCCATTTGCCACAAGGGGGAAACAAGGTCTGCTGATTTGAAACAACCTTGCAGTTGTATGATCTTCTCTCTTCGCATTCTCACAAAATAAATAACCTCTCAGTGTCTACTCTATTAAACCCCCATCAGAATTTTACAGATTTTAATGCAATCTCTTTTCATTTTTCTAAAGTCCAGAGAATGTAAGTCCAATTTATTTAGCCTTTCAACATAGGACAACCCCTCATCCTAGGGAGCAATCTTATGACTCTTTGCTCTACCACCTCCAATACAAGTATATCCTTTCTTAAATGTGGAGACAAAAAATGCACACATTATTCCAGACGTAGTCTCACCAAAACCCAGTTCAACTGTAACAAGACATATTTATTCTTACGCTCCAATCCCCTTCCAACAAGGCCAATGTGCCATTTGCCTTCCTAATTGCTTACTGCACCTGTGTGTTAAATTTTTGCATTCCTTATGCAAACATATCCAAGTGACTGTGAATATCAACGTTTACAAGTTTCATACCTTTTAAAATCAGTGACTGCTTACTCTACAGCAGGAAGCCATTCAGTCCATCACGTATGTACTGACAACATTTCCACCCAGGCTCAATCTCTTTAACACCACGTATTTACCCTGCTAGTCCCTCTGACACACTAAAGGGCAAGTTAGCATGGCCAATCAACCAAACCCACACATTTTTGGACGATGGGAGGAAACTGGAGCACCCAGAGGAAACCCATGCAGACATGGGGAGAAGGTGCAAACTCCACACAGACAGTGACCCGAGGCCAGAATTGAACCTAGATCCCTGGTGCTGTGAGGCAGCAATGCTAATAATGTGCCACTGTGCAGCCCTTTAAAAATATTTTGTTTTTCTGTTCTTTCAGCCAACACAAGTAACTTCACACTTCCCTACATTATACTTCATCGGCCATTTTGTTTGCACTCACGTAACCTGTTTATATCTCTCTCTGCAGCCTATCTGTGTCCTCCCTGCAGCTTACCTTCCCACCTAACTTGGTATCATCAGCAAACCTTGATACAGAAAGGGCTGTCTGGTTTCCATCCTCTTCCTCCTCTTCTGTTTCATCTTCCTCCACTTCCTCCGACCTCTTCTACTTGCTTCACCTGCTTTTTGTGGCTTCTGTTCATTCTCCTGATCATGCTGCGTGTCAGGTGGAAGACCGTTTGTGTCTGGAAGCAACTGGTTTGGCAACAAGCCTTTACATCACCAAAACCATTCTTCAGCATCAACCAGACTACTCCCTATAGACTATTCACACTTTAAACAGCTATAAGTTCCCAAAATGTGTAGGAACAACCAGAGGAAACAATCAAGCAACTAAAAAGCAAATAGTTGATGTTAATAAAGACAGAAAATGCTGAAAACAATCAGCAGGTCAGTCAGTATCTGTGGGAAAAGGGATAGAATTGTTGTGGTACATCTTAACTCCCCAGGATGCAGACTAGTTGGGGTTGGGCGGATGGGGCTGGTGGGGAGGTGTGGGGAGAGGAAGAGTGCGGTAAAATTACAGGGAGCCAGGTTGGAATGGCTTCCTAACATAGTGCCATGGTTAGGGCCTTTTACCAATGACAGGACTGTCCTCTCCAGCCAATTTCGATAATTAATGGCCCATTTAAGTACCATTGCCTTTTGCCAACAGTAGATCAACCCCTTTCCCCTCCCCCGCCACTCATCCAGCTAAATGGAGATAGCCTCTCAATGGGACTCCTGCCTACATCAATGGGGATGAAATCGAAAAGGCCAGGAGTTTCAAGTTTTTAGGCATCCAGAACACAAACAACCCGCCCTGGTCCGTCTGCCCCCCGCTCCCCCCACCCCACCCCCACCCCATGCTAACTCTATAGTTAAGAAAGGCCACCAATGCCTCTACTTTTTCAGAAGACTAATGAAGTTCGGCATGTCAGCTACGCCTCTCACCTACTTTTACAGATACACCATAGAAAGCATTCTTTCTGATTGTATCACAGCTTGGTATGGCTCCTGTTTTGCCCAAGACCACAAGAAACTATAAAATGTCGTGAATGTAGCCCAATCCATCATACAAACCAGCCTCTCATCCATTGACTTTATCTATATTCCCCGCTGTCTTGGCAAAGCAGCCAACATAATCAAGGACCCCACGCATCCCAGGCATTCTCTCTTCCACGTTCTTCCATCGGGAAAAAGATACAAAAGTCTGCAGTCATGTACCAACCGACTCAAGAACAGCTTCTTCTCTGCTGCCACCAGACTTTTGAATGGACCTACCTTGCATTAAGTTGATCTTTCTCTACACTCTAGCTATGACTGTAACATTACATTCTGTATGCTCTTGTTTCCTTCTCTATGAATGGTGTGCTTTGTCTGTATAGAGCTCAAGAAACATCACTTTTCACTGTATGCCAATACTTGTGACAATAATAAATCAAATCAGTGTTTTATGTAATAAAGAGAGGACAAGAGGCAGCTCCTTCCTGACTCTATCCCACTGGCTACCACTTCTGATGGATCTGTCCTGCCATTGGGACAGGATATACCCAGAAATGGTGATGGTGTGTCTGGGACATTATATTTATGATTGTGTGAGTATGCTATGTCAGACTGTTGCTTGACTATTTTGTGAGACAGCTTTCCCAATTTTGGCATAAGCTCCCAGATGTTAATAAGCACCTCGATCGATGCCAAGTGTTCCGACCGGTTTCATTCCTTTTTATTGGCTAAATAGCTAGAAGACAGTT
Source organism: Carcharhinus amblyrhynchos (assembly GCF_965287045.1). Classification (NCBI taxonomy): domain Eukaryota; kingdom Metazoa; phylum Chordata; class Chondrichthyes; order Carcharhiniformes; family Carcharhinidae; genus Carcharhinus; species Carcharhinus amblyrhynchos. The sequence goes on from NC_137334.1 coordinate 60,039,902, forward strand.
CAGAGTCAACCAGATTGTAGGTTAGGCCGCAGGTTTCCTTTTCAAAAGAGCATTAGTGATTCAAGTTCTACCATCTGTTGTGGTGGGATTTGAACCGGATCCCCAGAGCTTTATCCTAGGCCTCTGGATTACTTGTCCAGTGACATTCCCATATTCCATCACCTCTCCTTACATCAAATATTGAACATTCCTGTGTATTCTCTGAAAACTGGTTCTTCAGTTCTTTCAGAGTGGCGATAAATTAGTTTTGTTTCACTTTGAAATGCTCCAGAGAAACAAACTTTGACCCAAGGGATCCTTGCATCATGTGGCGTTCCTTCAACAGACTTTCATTTTCATTGCAAAATGCAATCACTTTGTCTTGAGTTTTCATGTATTTTACCAGAGTCTCATTAAGTTTATTTGCTGTTCTGCCATTCTGCTGCTCAAGGTATTTGTTATCCCGTCATGTTGCTGAAGGGTTATATATTGTTTCTGAATCCAATCTTAAAGAACAATAAGCTGTGCTTTCAAATTTTTCTTTGTTCATCTCATGTCTTTTCACTTTGCATTTCAGTGTATTGCTTCATCACTACTGCTAGCTCTAACGCAACCTTTTCTGAAATAGCATTGTGCATTCATTGTGTTTTTCCAGGAGCACATTTTGGTTTTTCAAGACTGCAACTTCTTTGAGTATCTTTTATCTGATTGTTGTGCCTGGATGTGTAGCTGGTTGAGTTTTCGCAACTCAAACTTTGAATTGCCAACCATGGAATTGAGACTAGTTATTTCCTCCTGGTACCTTTGTGTCATTTCTGAAATATGTCTATTCAGAAGACAGATAGTTAGGTCCACTGGAAGACTTCAGTTTATTTTCAAAGATATATACTCAGTTTCAATCTTGCACATAAAATCTTCCAGTTCATCTTTGATATGGACATTTTGATTTTACTTCTGTTTTTCCTTACTGCTACAGGGATTTTTCCTTGTAATTTACCACCAGTTGCTGGAAATATATCTGGGTGTTGGAAAAGGTATTCATTTGGGATTTCTATCTTAGGCTTCGCATAAAAGATAAATTCCTGGGCCTTCTGGAAAGTTTTGTGTCACTCTGGCATCATCATGTGGTTTGTTTGGGTGCTAATGTTTTCTTTCCTTTCATCCCTCCTCTGTGGGTTTTCCATGCTTCTCCTCAACTTAAAGATTGAAATACTTATCAAAGGTTGTTAGCAGTTCCTTGAAGCTGGTTGCAGATTCATCAGGATGCTTTGCATCAGGATAACATCAGGATTCACAAGATCATTTAACTGTTATATATAAAAAACACAATGATCTGGGCTTCCTTTGTATTTTTTTTAACTGAGGCACTCCAATAATATGAAAATTCGCTTCTCAAGGATACCACATTTCCTGTTGGATTTGGCCCAAATAGAGTTGGAAGTGTTGAATTATGGTCCATGTTGAAGGTTTTTAGCTTTTAGTTAAAAGCCTGGAGATTTTTGAGGATGTAACTAGTAGCATCGAGAAGGGAGAATCAGTGGATGTGGTGTATTTGGACTTTTAGAAGACTTTTGATAATTCCTCACGATAGGTTAGTGAGCAAAATTAAAACACATGGGATGGGGGTAACATATTGGCAAGGATTGAGAATTGGTTGACAGACAGAAACAGAGAGTGGGGAATAAGTGGATCTTTTTCCAAGGGGGAGACAGTAACTGTGGGGTACCACAGGGATCAATGTTTGGACCCCAGCTGCTCACGATATATATAAATGACCTGGATGAGGGAACCAAATGTGATGTTTCCAAGTTTGCTGATGATACAAAACAGGACAAATTGTGAGGAGGCTGCAAGGAGGCTTCAGGGTGATTTAGACAAGTTGAGTGAATGAGTAAATATATGGTGGATGCTGTACAACATGGCTAAGTGTGGAAGTTATACACTTTGGTGTGAAAAACAGAAAGAAAGAGTATATCCAAATGGTGGTATATCGGGAAGCATGGCAGTACAAAGGGATCTGGGTGTTCTTGTACACCAATCAATGGAAGTGGAGAGGCAGGTGCAGCAAGTCGTCGTTCAGTTTAGAAGTTGAGAGAGGAAGACAGTGAAGAACTCTTGGTGATAAAATTTTTATCGTATTTGCAAGAGTGATGTACAATGATGATTTACAAAGACAGGTGAGGGTAGGCAGAAAAAGGTGAGATGCTCAAAAAAGGAGAATGTGCCAGAGGAATAGCAGATAGGATATCTTGCAACATGTGCTAACACTGCCATCGTCTTGATGGGGAAAGAGGGAGAATATCCAACCAGGTCTAGAAGCCTTATTAAGAGGGAAAGTTTTATTACCCTTCAGCCTCGTTTCCATGTTGTTGATACAAGCATCCATAATAAATTAAAGGATTTTAAGGGCCTTGTTAAAAATGAACTGCTATCCTGGAGGGAGATGCATAGAGATCAGATGAGAGTTGATTCATTAGCATAGTCCAGAGTGGGAGGGATAAGTTGTGGTGGAAGATTGATAAGATTACTCCCCTGTGGGCGGAATGGGCAGGCAGGTCGCCAAGAGAGTGGGATGGGGAGTTAGGGTTGCCAATCATAATGAATCAGTGCCTTGATGAGCCTGTTAAAGGATGACATGAGAATTCTGCTTTTGTTTTTACGCAGTCCCACACAGTCTACTAACATCCTGCTGAACAAGTTCTCAAAACTAGCACGGCAATTAAGGGTACCATTTTGATTGTAGCCTGCAGTTTTCCCACCATCTGGCATGTATGGCACATTTTGCAAAACTGCACCATGTCCTTGTGAAGATCTGGCCAATAAAAATATTAGTTTACCTGCGCTTGTGTTTTCTGTATCCCTGTATATCCTGCCATACGAATTCCTTGTTCCATAGCAATATCTCTTTACAATATTTGGGTGGTACCACTACCTGATGAACATCAGTCTACTCCTCATTTGCAGGTCTGTGAAGAGTTCTCCACTTCCTCATTACTATCCCATTCTTAATATAGCACCGTGGAACTTCTTCAGCTTCAGTCTGAGCTGAATCTACTGCCTTACTTAACTTCAGACCATCAAGTAGAGATGATCTACGAAAATCTCTTTCAGATTATCTAAGTCTTTAAAGAGAGTCTCAGCTTTCCCAATACCTGTTCCAGGTATCACTTTAAGATGTCTCATAACACCAGATTGAAGTCCAACAGGTTTATTTAGAATCACAAGCTCTTGGAGTACTGCTCCTTCATCAGGTGAGTGGAGGTTAGTTCCTAAACATGGCATATATAGGCAAAGACACAATTACAAGGTAATTACAGATTGGAATGTGAAGAATGGTTGGATTGTGAGTTTTTACAGATAATCAAGTCTTTTCAAGTACAAACAGTATGTGTGCAGCGAGGGATAATCACAGGTTAAAGAGGTATGAATTGTCTCAAACCAGGATAGTGTGTGGGATATTGCAAACCAAGGCAGAATGGTGGGGGTTACAAGTAGTGTGACATGAACCCAAGATCCTGGTTGAGGCCATTCTCATGTGTGCAGAACTTGGCTATCAGTTTCTGCTCAGCAATTCTGTGTTGTTGTGTGTCTTGAAGGCTGCCTTGGAGAATGCTTACCCGAAGAGCGGAGGCTGAATGCACTTGACTGCTGAAGTGCTCCCTGACTGGAAGGGAGCACCTGTTGGACTTTAATCTGGTGTAATGAGGCTTCTTACTGTGTCTACCCCAGTTCAAAACCAGCATCTCCAACTCATGGTTTCACTTTGACCACTGATAATAGACTTTGCTTAACCATTGCTCGGGTCATCACACACCGTGGAAAAATTTCTTGAATCATTTCCTGTAATTGCTCCATCGCGTTAACTTCTCCCGGGGTTTCTGTAATTATCAAGGAAGCTGCTACCTTGACTCTGGCTAAATAATTTCCCAGGAATAAGCCAGCTGCATCCACAGATGACATCTGAACAAGCCCTACCATTACTATTCCCGACATGGGCTACACTCCAAGTGCATCCAATAAAAAGCTACAGGTAATATACTCACTGCCAATACCACCAATTAAAACTTTGGCTGTTAATGCACTTTCTGAGGAAAAAGTAATACCTTTCCCCAGCAAAATGTTTGAGTGGATTCCACATCTCTTAATGCAATTATAGATTTAGCTGTCTTATTTGAGGGGTAAGGGGTTACTTTTCTTTTTAATAAGAATTATTCATAATCTCACGTACCTTATTCACATTCCCTTAACTCACAGCAGCGATCAGACTCAACTTCTCAGCTGCAGCTAACACTACATCTTGATGTGTTGTATTTTCAGTCAGGGTTCCTTTTCCTGGAGCACTCTTACAAATGCCAATAAGTCCCGTTTATTTCCAGCATAACTTCCAGCAATCTGCATGAAAATGTCCCACCTTGTTACAATGGAAACACAGTGACACTGAATATCACTTCTACCTTCAGCACCTCCCTGTCTGGTCTGGGGAAGAATTCCCAGAGCATTCCCTTCTCTTCCCATGCTGCTTGCCTTCCTTTCATCTTTTCATCTTCTATCCTCCTTGGGTTTGTGGGGATGATGGATAAAGGGTTTATTTGGATTTATGGAGCAGCTCATAATCATCAGACATCTCCATAGGCCATCTCCTCTGGTGCAACCCTCTGGTCTTCAACATGGGCTCTAACTACTGGAGGAAGTGAATTTTTAATTTTTTCCAGGAGAATGATTTCCCACAAGGCTTCATGTGTTGTATCTATCTTTAATGCCCATATCCAACAGTCAAAATTACTTTACTTCACCCCCTCAAATTCAGTAAAGGTCTTCCCAGGCTGTTTCCTTACATTTTGAAATTTCTGCCTGTATGCTTCAGGCACCAACTCATATGCACTAAGAATAGCCTGTCCTTCTGCATCCATAGAAACCTCTTCGGAAAGTGATGCACAAATCACATGAACTCTACTCACCAGCCTACTCTATAGGCGCAATGTCCAGCTTTCATTTGGCCATTTGAACATAAGAACATAAGAACATAAGAAATAGGAGCAGGAGTAGGCCATCTAGCCCTTTGAGCCTGCCCCGCCATTCAATAAGATCATGGCTGATCTGTCGTGGCTCAGTTCCACTTTCCCGCCCTCTCCCCATAACCCTTAATCCCCTCTCTTATCAAGAACCCATCAACCCGCTTCTTAAAAATATTTAGCGAGGCAGCCTCTGCCACTTCAACGGGCAGAGAATTCCAGAGATTCACCACCCTTTGAGTGAAGAAGTTCCTCCTCAACTCCGTTCTAAACCGCCTCCCCTTTATCTTGAGGCTGTGCCCCCTAGTCCTACTGTCTTTTTTGAGCGGGAAGAGTCTCTCCACCTCTATCCTATCCATCCCATTCATCATCTTATACATCTCAATGAGATCTCCCCTCATTCTTCTAAACTCTAACGAGTACAAGCCTAGTTTATTCAGCCTCTCCTCATAGCTCAATCCCCTCAACTCTGGTATCAGCCTAGTAAACCTCCTCTGCACTCCCTCCAGGGCCAAAATATCCTTGCGCAGGTGCGGCGCCCAAAACTGCACACAGTACTCCAGCTGTGGCCTCACCAATGCCCTATACAGCTGCAGCAAGACCTCCCTACTTTTATATTCAATCCCCCTCGCTATTTGCTTAACTACCTTCTCAAACGAAATACAGAATGCCTCTTTCCTTGGAAGGGCTTATACAAATTTAAACATTTCCCCACAGGACTTTGGATCAAAGGTGGCTTTTGCATCATCAGAATTTTCTTCAACACCTGAAACTCTTTTTAAAAGCTGGCACTCCCTTTTTCATTCCTTCTTTCGTCTGTCCCTTCCTGACATCTTTGTCTGATGACATGGTGGTATGGTGGCTAGCAGTGGGACTGGGGTTTGATTCTTAGGTATCTGTGTGTGTGGGGTTTGCACATCCCCCCCCCCCCCCCCCCCCCCCCAACCACCATTCCTCCACATCTGCATGGATTTATTCTGCATGTACTGGTCCAAAGATGTGTAGGTTTGATAGATTATCCATGATAAATTGCCCTTTCGTGTTATGGGTTATAGTGTGGGGCATAGAGCTGGGTAAGATGCTGTTTCAGAGAATCGGTGCAGACTCAATGGGCTGAATGGTCTCCTTCTGCATTGTGGGAATTCTAAGTTCAAGCTTTTTCATGTCCATTGCTTCTGCTGTTTCTTTCTAAAGCAAGATTTTTGTGTTCTTTTTCCTGTTCAAACTGCTTTATTTGCAACCAAATTATAGTTAACTCAATTGACTCACCCATGTAGGTCATAGCCTCCATTGTATCCCTTCCAGTTTCAAATGCTGTGCTATTACCTCAACCATGTCTGCTTTCCTCACTCCAATGGTTAATTCGAACGGCAACTTATCCACCAATTCTATTTGATCAGACTTGCTTACTTTCCGTAAACAAGTTAGGGTCACATCTTCCATCCCTATAAAAGTCTTAGCAACATCAGCCATTTTGCTTTATTAATGTTTTGGAAACCTGCCCCAAAATCTTGCTGTCACTTACACCGGCGAGATCATATGGCGTGTCACCTTCTGCCACTGCCAAACACAGAGCAAATAGGGAGAAAAATTCCATCCCTGGTCTCTGTTCTTTTATCCTTTGCCAATTATTAATATTCCATGTCCAATCACCCATTCAAAGTCCTAAAAGAGCCCCCGATTTACGGAAGAAGTGCACAGGTTATCTGGCCCCACTACATTGCAGACTGCACCATTAGTTTAAAAGTTCAATTCACTCACCAAAGTGGTCCAGTTATTTACCTGCTGTTAGACCCAGAATAAAATAAACTTTAGCCTGGCTTCTTTCAATAAACTAAGAATGGTTGATTTATCATAAAACAAAACTTAGTTTTTTAAAGCAAGCAATAATACACATGCAATTGTATTCTAATTATCTATTTATTTAAAAAAAATACCCCAGTACATATACACACACATACAAAAAGACAAACTGATAGGGTCTCTGCATGTATTGGGCTTTGGAAGAAAGGCTTTATGAAATAACGGATAAAGTTTTCAGGGTTTGGTGCTGTTGATCTGGAACTCCCTCAAGTGAAGACCCAATAAATATCCAGAGGTTCTCACCAATGGAGTTTCAGCATGGAGGAGAATATAAAGTTGAACCAATTATTCTCATCTCAGCCTTTCAGGTTTCCAAATACAGACAAGTTATACTCAGATGAGGATTCTCTGGCTGCTGTGGATAACTACAATTTCAGACCAGGCAAGAAGAATGCTTGTTAGTGCAGCCTTCCTTCTCTGTATTCTACAAAACATACTGAGCTCAAAGCAACAGATGCAAAACTTAAAACATGCCTCTGCCATGTGACTCTCAGTAAATCTTAGCAGTTTTTTTTCTCATCAGTTAAGGTAAGTGCAGTCCAAACAAGCACACTGCTTATTCCCCCCTTAAGTAACATGGTAAGGTTATTTCTTGAAAAAAGGCAGGTTTGCTCCCAGTCCAAAGGTGAACTTGTGACCAATCATTAAAAAAAAACACTAGCTTCCAAGTGTCCAGATAATGCATAGTCTTTCCAGCATGATGGCACAGTGGTTAACACTGTTGCCTCACAATGCCAGGGACCCTAGTTCAATTCTGGCCTTGAGTGACTGTATGTGTGGAATTTACATGTTCTCTCCATGTCTGCGTGGGTTTCCACTGGATGTTCTGGTTTCCTCCCACTGTCCAAAGATTGGCCATGCTAAATTTCCGCTTGGGGTCAGTGTGATTAGCTGAGTAAATACATGGGGGTTATGGGGATAGGGCCTGGGTGGGATTGTTGTTGGTGCAGACTCGATGGGCTGAATGGCCTGTTTCTGTGCTGTAGGGATTCTGTGATTCAATTATATTTTAAAATAAATATTTTAGTTTTGAAAGATAGGGTTCTAACATGTTCAAGGAAGAGTCTCTAAACTGGAAGAAGACAGGAAGAAAACTTCAATGGGAAGTGAAGTTATATAGCCAGAGAGAAAAATAAAACCAAAGACTGACAGGAGAAACTGAAATGGAACAATATTTAAGAAAGAGATACTTCAGGTACAGTCTAGGTAAATTCTAATCAATCAATTACATAATAAAACATTAGCTGTTTATGGGCTGGATGATGTCATCCACCTTAAAGAAAGCAGTGCACTTGTAATAAATTATTGTTTATCAAGCAGTCTTTAACAAATCTTGATAAAACTACAAAACATTTGTAAATATAAATGTTATAGTTAACAAATTTTGTTAACTATAACATTAACTTTTACTTAACTTTGTTAAAACTTAGCTCATACCGGTCACTGAAAGCAAACATGCAGGTACAGCAAGGAGTTAGGAAGGCAAATATCCTGTTGGCCATCATCAAAAGAGGACTTGAGTACAGGAGTAAGGATATCTTACTGCAGCTGTGCAGGCCCCTCATGAGGCCATACCTGGAGTATCATATGCAATTTTGGTATCCTCATCTAAGAAAGGATAGGGCAGCACGGTGGTTAGCACTGCTGCCTCACAGCACCAGGGATCCAGGTTCGATTCCCGATTTGGGTCACTGTCTGTGTGGAGTTTGTACATTCTCCCCATGTCTGTGAGTTTCCTCTGAGCGCTCCAGTTCCCTCCCTTAGTCTAAAGATGTGCAGATTAGTGGGTTGGTCATGCTAAATTTCCCCTTAATGTCAGGGGGGGCTCACTAGGGTAAATGCATGGGATTGTGGGGATAGGACCTGGTTAGGATTGTGGTCAGTGCAGACTCAATGGGCTGAATGGTCTCCTTCTGCACTGTAGGATGCTACAATTCTATAATAATTTATAAATGTAAATAAAATCAGTATACTTAACAAACTTTGCAAGATTGATTCTCAACAAGTTAAAATTAATTAGTGCGTAGCTATATTTGACCTTCTTACAATGTATAATTTAATGCATTCACTAATTTTCTGCCTCTTAGTAAGTTCGTATTCCAGATAATATCCCCATTAATGAAGGAATGATTAATGTATACCTTGGATTTAAGCTTCAATTCCCATTAAGATCAAAGCCTAGATTTTACCAACAGCATTCTTATAATGCTGGAGGTAATCCATTTAAAATAATGGCTTATAGCTAATGTTAAAAAAATGTAAATCTAAAGATCTTGTTGTAAATATTTAACTTCTGAGGATGAAACAAACATTAAGAGAGCAAATGATTAGCTACAGAATCCCAATGTTCTAATGCTCATGACTGACATAACAAATAGAACAGTTTAGGAAATACGCTGTTTATGGTTCTTAGAATGTGTTATATTTAGCTAGACGAACCATGTTTAAAATGGGATTTGCCAATCATTCAAATACAACACATTGGGCTCTATTTTACCAATTTGATTCTAAGTGCTGGGTGAACTTGAAATTGGGAGATTTTCAGATCTGACTTTTAGACCTGTTCTCAGCACCCCAATACGCGCTCTGCCTGAAAAAATATTAGCAATTGCGAATCGCGCTGCACAAGCCTGTGGACGGGGCTTAGAGCACCTGAAATCCTGTAGCTTCAATCAGCACCCCCAACTGTGCATCCGCAGAAAAAAAAGATAGAATAACACTCCCATGCCACATCCCTCCTGGGCTGAATAATGCCTCCCTCTGGCCCCCACAGATATTGCCCTACCCGCACAAATTATTGACCCCCTTATCCAAACACCCCTTCGCCGCCACCCAGACTGATCATGGGCATCTCCCCCCACTGATCTCAGGCAGAGTGGCAGCGGACCCCCTTCCCCCCCCCCACTGATCTCAGGCAGAGTGGCAGTGAACCCCCCCTTCTCCTCCACTGACCTCAGGCAGAGGGATCCACTCTCCCTCTTCCACACTATAAGTATCAGGCAGAGTGATCCCCCTCACCCTCACCCCCACCCTGGACCCTCCTGAATAAGGCCCCCATCTCCTCTGGACTCCTATGGCTGTGTAACACCTCCCTCTCTCTCCCCTGTACCCAATCATTGAGGCACTGATCCACCACACCCTCCCTATCAGCACACCTACAAGTGCTCACTCGCCTCCCACTCAAAGCTAACAAGCAAACTGCATGGACCTCGCTGGAATGCTCTGCCAAACTACCTGCAGCTCATTTGGCCTAACGAGAGGCAGCTCCATTAAAAACTCAAGAATGGCTAGTAGGCAGAACAGGACAATGTGTGCATGACCAGCATCCCATTTTTCTGAGGATGATCTGGGTAGGCTACTGGTGAGGTGGGACATCCTCTTCCCCCAAGAAGGATGCAGATGTGGGGGTACTGATGGAAATATGTCTTGGGAAGCAGTCACTACCTTGGTCAGTGGCAGGACACTGGCCCCCCTTGAACCATGAAGCAGTGCCAGAAAAAAGTCAAAGACCTCATCTGGGCAGCATAGGTGAGAGCTGACTTGCATCTTCTCTGAAATCTCCCCAAGACCGTCCTATCCCCAGCACCCTGCATGCTTCCAGCTCCTGACCACAAAGCAGCTCACTATATCCTCCCCAAGAGCCCCACTGTGCTAGTTCTGAGGACCACCACCTGATACTCAGCAGGACTCATGCCATCACTTCTTTCATGGCTCCTTCTATCCCCACAGAAGACTGACCATAACACCCATGAGAGGGCTATGACAGGGGTTGGTGAGCCAGACCTCCGGTCCTCCACCACTTTTTGAGGAGGAAGAGCAGGTGCTGGAGCAGTCAAGGGAAGAGGAGATGCGGGCTATCAGTAACAGCATGGTTGGGCAGCCGTCAAGGTGAGCATCTGTCATTCCTCCACTCACTTTGAGGCAACTTATTGGGGGCATGTGTTTTAGGTGTGGGGGCAAGTTTAAAGAAGATGTACAACGCATGTTTATTTGCATGGAGAGGGTAGTGGGTGCCCTGAACTTGTTGCTGGAGGAGGTCAAGGAGGCAGGTACGATAGTGACCTTTAAGAGGTGTCTTTGCAAGTACGTGAATGTGATGGGAACAGGGGCATATGGTCTCCAGAAGTGTAGAAGGTTACAATTGAGATAGGCAGCCTGGTCACTACAGGCTTGGAGGGCTGAAGGGCCTGTTCCTGTTATGTAATTTTCTTTATGCTTTGTTCTATATTCAATGGAGAAATGTGAATCATGTGTTATGCATCCTGCATTCCTCTCCCTCCCTTGCATTTAACCTTGTGTCCTGTGTTGCAGGGACACCTCTGGATACCCTGGGGCCTTCTGGACTCCAGGCCCCTACTGTAGCTCCTTGTCAAGACAGTTTGGATGAGTCATTGGAGGATATGGTGAAGGGACTTCCAAGGGTAGAACTGCTTTCATGTTAGCTGCCACCTCACAACTCGTTGTCCCAGATACTGACATGTCGGTGGAACCAGTTAGTCGTGAGGCTTCTGGGTCACTCTCTCTGGTGAGCACAACACATCTGATGATGTACATTGGGTGGAGGAGGAAACATCCGAGTCCTCTAACACATGGGGGCCTGCCAGAGGTGAGGACTTAGCTGGTCCCAGGCTACATGCTGGTCCTATGAGACCACTTCTCCCTCAGCTGCTGGAAATGCAGCAACAGAGCCAGTGAATACAGGGGGGACTGACGGCCACATTGGATCAACTGTGAGGCTATTGAGAGGAGTCAAAGTTTTCAGGTGGACCAGCTACTGCTTGTCCTGTGTGCTTCCCAGGCCAACACTGCAAGGGTCTGCAGTGGAAAGCCCGGGGCAGAGGATCTGCACCATGAGTGTGGACTCCAAGTGATGGCCAAGTCACAGCAGGCCACAGCTTAGGGACTGAACAGGATTCTCAAAGTTCTGTGGTCCACAGCTGTGTGCCTCGAGATCTTGCAAGAGGTGCAGCGGGACAGTGCTGAGACACAGTGGGCTATGGCAGCAACCCACGAGAACGTGGCCCAGTTTCAGGGGGGTCATGGCTGAGGGATTGCAGACCATGGCCCAGTCTCAAGGCACATGCTGCTGTCATTGACAGGTGGCCCCCAACTCAAGTGGCCATTGCAGAGGGCTCGACCACCATGGGTAGGATGCAGGTGGTCCTCTGGAACTGGCAGGTCAAGGTAATGCCAAAACTTCTGGCGCTCGTTGCAGAAGCACTGCTGTCCCATGGAGTGACTTGGACCCATAGGAACCCCAAGGAGGAGGAAGGGTTTGAGGCCATGCTGGCGCCTTCCAGCCAGGAGACTGTGGCTGTGGCTATGCCTTCTGACTCCTCCCTGCCTGACGCTGAAGCATTTCAGGGGCAGCGGGCTGAAGAGGGTGTCATGGAAATGTCCCAGACACCTGGAAAGCAGCCCTCAAAGTCCAGGGCCTCCAAAGAAGGCCGGCCACGCGCATCGCAGGCAAATGGTGAGATAGGCAGCTGGCCCCTCCACTCCAATGTGCAATTTGGAGTCATTGAAACATAGTGATAGGCCATGTAAGGTTAGGAAGTTGTTAATTGCACTGAGATGGCATGAGTGAAGGATTGTCTTGTCAGAAAGATATTTAAGCACTTTAACATTTCCTGTTCAGAAGTTCTTGTTGCAACATATTATTTAAACACCTTTATTGCGATTTATTAAATGTATTTTCACCACCCATCTGTGACTAATTTGACTCCAACAGGAATCCTCTTCCTTTGATTGCAGGAGGGATGCTTCATGTTGCTGTCAGTTGTGGGGAACACTCAATGCTGTGTCACTGAGAAAAGGAAGCCATTGATTCCCCTGAACCCACAAGCAATTCCCTCCCCTCTCACCCCAGGGCCTGGTATGGGGGTTTCGGATCTCTTACCTACCACACAGACATGGGCCCAGATTCCAGTGTGCAAGCAGAGCTTAGGTAGGAGTCAGATTAATTTGCACCAGGGCATCATGATGGTGCTTAGCAAGTTGTCATCACCCTCCTGCCTGCCAAAAAACTTGCTACCACAGTACCCAAGCCCACCACTCTGGTGTGACAATGTTGCAGGAGATAAAAGGAATTTGTGGGGGGTGGGGGGGGGGTGGGGGGTTGGTGGGGGGGGGGGGGGGGGTGGTGGGGGGGGTGGTGGTTGGTTGGTGGGGGGGGGGTGGTTGGTGGGTGGGGGGGGGGGGGGTTGGTTGGTGGGGGGGGGGTTGGTTGGTGGGTGGGGGGGGGGGGTTGGTGGGTGGGGGGGGGGGTTTGGGTGGGGGGGGGGGTTGGGGTGGGTGGGGGGGGGTTGGGGGTGGGTGGGGGGGGTTGGTTGGTGGGGGGGGGGTTGGTTGGTGGGGGGGGGGTTGGTGGGGGTGTTGGGGTTGGTGGGGGGGGGTGGGGTGGGGGGGGTGGGGGTGGTGGGGGGGTGGGGGGTTGGTGGGGGGGTGGGTGGGGGGGTGGGGGGGGTGGTGGGGGGTGGGGGGTTGGTGGGTGGGGGGGGGTGTTGGTGGTTGGGGGGGTGGGGGGGTGGGGTGGGGGGGGTGTTGGTGGTGGGGGGGGGTTGGGGGGTGGGGGGGGTGTTGGTGGTGGGGGGGGGTTGGGTGGTGGGGGGGGGGTTGGTTGGTGGGGGGGGTTGGTGTTGGTGGGGGGGGGTTGGGGGGTTGGTGGGGGGGGGTTGGGGGGTTGGTGGGGGGGGGTTGGGGGGTTGGTGGGGGGGGGTTGGGGGGTTGGTGGGGGGGGGTTGGGGGGTTGGTGGGGGGGGGTTGGGGGGTTGGTGGGGGGGGGTTGGGGGGTTGGTGGGGGGGGGTTGGGGGGTTGGTGGGGGGGGGTTGGGGGGTTGGTGGGGGGGGTTGGGGGGTTGGTGGGGGGGTGGTGGGGTTGGTGGGGGGGGTGGGGGGTTGGTGGGGGGGGGGGGGGTTGGTGGGGGGGGGGGGGTGGGGGAGATAGAACCCACAGACACAAGCTCCTAGTGACTCAACCACCTAATGATCAGGACCTCCCTTGCCACCTTCACATGCCTCATTTGAGCTGCCAGCCCTCAGTGCCTGGGTAATGTTGCCTGGCATGCTCTTCCTCTTCTTCCTCCTCCTCCTGTTGGTCATCCTTCCCAGCAAAGCCCAGCTGGTCAGTGTCCACATCCTCCTCCAATAAGTCACCTCTCTGTAGAGCCAGGTTGTGCAAGGCACAGCACATGACCACAACGCGGGAAGAGATCACAGGGTTGTGGTGCAGGCACCGGAATCACATTTTGAGGAGACGAATGAACCTCTCCAATATCGTGCAAGTGGCTACATGGGCATCATTATAGTGAGTTTCCACCTCAGACACAGGCCTCCACACAGGCATCATCAGCCATGTCCAAAGCAGGTAACCCATATCACCCACCAGCCACCCCCACAGCCTGGGGTCGTCCTCAAGTGCCTCCAGGATGTCAGAGCTCCTGATAATGAAGCTATCATGCACATTGCCTGGGTGTCTTGTGCAGATGTGTATATGGTCATATTATCTTGAACACTCAAGGAATGGAACCCCTTTCTGTTGATGAATCTTCGTTGGTTCTGTAGGGGGCCTTGAGGGTGATATGGGTGCAGTCGATGGCCCCCTGTGAGTTAGGCATCCCCACAATGGCTGTGAACCCTGCAACCTGGTCCAGATTAAATTTGATGTACTGCCCAGCCTGGGCATATAGGGCTTCTGTGACCTGCTTGACACAGATGTGCATGGCTGACTGGGAAATGCCACATATATCTCCGCTAGGGGTTTGGAAGGAGCCAGTTGCATAAAAGTTCAGAGTGGCTGTCAATTTCTCAGTCAGAGTGGCTGTACCACCTGCCCCATCCCTAGGTGCCAGGTGCTGCAACAGGTTGCACAGGTGTTGCATTATCTCCTTTTGGAGGTGATGTCAGCAGCGCACGGTGTCCTACATCTGTTCAAATGATACTCATGTACAGAACTGCTGGGGTCTCTGCTCCCTCCTTCTCCTGTGCCTCCCACTCTCTGGGTGAATGGCAGCCACTTTCTGCCTCTGCCAGTTGTCTCCTCCATGCCTGCAAGTGATAAGGCCTGGGCCTCTGCCCACAATTTTTCCTCCAGCTCCTCAGTTCCAGCAGCAACCAAAAGAATGGCAAGATTGATCAGTTGCATTACATTAATCACTCTGAAGGAGGGGGTTGGAGATGGAGAGGAACACATGTAGAGATTAAGGAACGCTGTTTGCCTCTAGCAAATCAACAGTCATTGTCCATAACCCTCCAATTCCCCCAGTCACATGCTTTCCCACAATTTCAGCCTTTCCAATTTCCCCCAGCCACATGCTCCCCAAAATCACAGCTCCCCCAATTTCCCCCAGCCACATGCTCCCCAAAATCACAAG
Organism: Carcharhinus amblyrhynchos; assembly: GCF_965287045.1. Classification (NCBI taxonomy): domain Eukaryota; kingdom Metazoa; phylum Chordata; class Chondrichthyes; order Carcharhiniformes; family Carcharhinidae; genus Carcharhinus; species Carcharhinus amblyrhynchos. The sequence goes on from NC_137334.1 coordinate 60,055,128, forward strand.
CCCCATAATTCCCCCAGCTATATGGTCTCCAAAATCACGGTCCCCAAAATCACAGCCCCCAATTCCCCCAGCCACATGCTCTGCACAATCACAGCTCCTTAAAGTTGAGAGGCTGCAGCAGTGCAATTTGCAAGGGCTTTGTGCACACCCTTCAGCTTGAGGTGTGCTGAGTGCACTAGGACTCAGCAGCATCCACAAGGCCCAAGGCCAGTGCTCAGACCCAGGATCCATGCTTTAAGTTGGACACCGGAGACCCTGCTGAGCAACAGCTCCACACCACTCCCCCATATGCTTGCAGAGCCGGCACCAATCCAAGAAAGAAAATGGCCGCAACAAAGGACACTCGTGAGCAGCAGAGAACCGTCAGACACTACACTCTTACCTCCTCACTAACCCTCACTAATGGAGCACCCGAAATGGACACTTATGGAGCATGTCTGTTTCATGCCGATTCCAGATTGGCGAATGTGACAGGAAAGGCTGAATTGCTGATAAAGTTGGCTGTGCAGCCCATTAAGTCGATTTAAATGGCTGCCGCGTCCATTTTGGGCACCGTCCTGATTGCATCCATTTTCGGGCCTTGGTAAAGGGGGGACAAGCGCTGAAGCAGGTGCAGATTGTGCCACCTGCCTCATGCCTGACATTACCAAGTTTTTGTGCCAGAAAACAGGCACAACTTGATGGTAACATCAGGCCCAATGTTTGTGAAGCCATTTAAAAGAAGCATGGGGAAAGAAATGAGAGTTGCCATTAGGTAATCTGGAGCAGCTGAAGTAAAAATATATTTTTGTTGTGGGTTAAAGCTGAATGGCTTGAGTTTTTGTGTGTGAGTGAAAATAAATTCTAAAAGAATTATGATATTATTCAAGAATGGTATTGTACTAATAACATTCAAGATTCTTCAGTATGCACTATTATTCCCAATTCCAGGTGAAAGTCAAACTCTCTTCTTCAGGATGTAGGTGTAGCTGACTGGGCCAGCATTTATTGCCCATCTTCAATTGCCATTGAGATGGCAGTGTTGAGTTGTCCTCCTGAACCACCACACTCCATTTGTTTAGGAACCACCCACAGCGCTGTTAGGAAGAGAAATGGGAAAATTGTGTAATTGAAACTTAGAAGATTACATGCACTTAAAGGAAAATGATAGGAAAAGAAAAATATTCCTTACAGCTTTTTGCCATAAGACAAATAAGTGATAGGTTAAAAATAATGGGAATGAACTTTAGTGTTTAGGGGAATATTGTAGAAAATGGTTAGACCCACTTTGAAAGCTACTAAAATGGAAATTGCACTGCAAGTAGGCTTGTTCTGTTTGCCAACCATTCCATCCACATTCTTCAACATTGCAGCTGGAATGAAAAAAAAAATTAGAAAAGGCAATCTGGAGACCGACTGACTACCAGTGTTATACTAATTCTATACTACATTTCAGTCGTGGGTATTTAGCAGAAGGTATCAGCATTGAAACTGGTTCCTTGTTGACCAAGAGCCCATGAAGTCAGTTCCATGGTCAGTGACAGACAGCGGCAACAATAGTGAGAAATAGCTTTGCCAGTACTTCACTAAATGTGATCAATGCTTCTTTTTTGTGATGCTTGTTGTTGATTCCAACATGGTTTATTACTATATCACTGAAAGCATGCATAGTGAACAACCTTGCATTAGTCACTCAGGCCTTCATGTATCATTTCTGTGCCATCTGGTCTACTATCACAACCTACCTTGTGATTGGGGTCTTTGCATCCACATTTGTTTACCAAAGTCAAGTATCTGTGGACCTGTCTGTAGATGTTACATAAGAGCAACAAAAGGTGATCATTAAACCTCTGATACAGACTGCCCTTTCTTGTATCTCACTTGCTCTCCCTCCAAATAAAAGCTGAAATCTATTCCACTGGGAAAACTGTTGGTGACTCTATGGAATGTTTGCCAAAAACAGAAATCGGGGGCACAGCAATTTCACAAATGTTAAAGTGAATGTCAGATTAAAAAAAATTCACATTGCCCAAAAATGGTCTGCAACCAGTTAACTAATTTTATGACGTATTTTAAATTAACTTCTGGTTACAACTGATTACTTTGCATTTATTGCATGGATTTTACAGCACAGATACCAGCCATTCATCTCAAGGACAGAATTTTACACTCCTGCCAAGGTGGGTTCTGAGGCAGAGGAGTATAAAACGTGAACGGACAGGAATCCCCCCAGGAACCCACCTGTACAAACCCAGATGCAATTTCACCCTTGAGTGGGAAACCCGTTCTATTCACCTAGTAAGGCCCTTAAGTGGCTATTTAATCACCTTATCCTGCCCAGCTTCATTCTTTAAGGGGAGTGGATGAGTATAGTTTGGAAAGTGACAAAAAATTTTCCCATCTCAGATGGGAAGGGCACCTCATTCTGAAGTCTTAAGTATCCTCAGAATAAGGATGCCCTCTCCTTGGGACATTGGAGTACAGGTCCCTCTGGCCTATCCCAGTGCCACAATTACTGCCCTACCCTTCGCCAGTCATCACCTACTCTTCCATCCCCATTACTTACCTTTTTGAAGGTCCTACCCACATAGAGCACTGAAATACCACAGCAGTGCTGCATCTTGGTGGGGGCATAATTGTTGATCGCTGACAGCTGTCGCAGGTGGGACATCTTTCTAAGGACGGATGTAAGTCCTGCTCACTGCCAATCAACACTCAGCTGAGTGGCAGTGGGAATCCAAGAGTTGGCGACTGTCAGGTTGACAAGTTCCAATCACTCATCATCCTGAAATTTCAAACCCTATGTTCAGCATAAACCTCCCTTCATCTTACTTAATATAACACTAGAGATATATCCTTCTATCCTTTTCTCTCTTCTGTACTTAATGTAATTTCTCCATTAAATACATCAATGCTATTTGCCTCAATCACTAAATGTGGTGGCATCTTTGGTATTCTCACCACATTGGATAAGTAATTTTTTTTATTTTCATTTTTGGATTTATTGGAGACTACTTTGTTTATTTATTTTTATTTGCTCATTGGTTATGGGAGCCACTGGCATGACCAGCATTTATTGTCCGTTCCTAATTGACCATGAGAAAAACCATTGAATCTCCCATAATGCAGAAGGAGGCCATTCACCCCATCAAGTCTGCACCAACCACAATCCCACCTAGGCCCTATCCCCATAATCCCATGTATTTACCCTGCTAATCCCTCTAATATACGCATCCCCCCAACACCAAGGGTCAATTTAGCATAGCCAATGCACCTAACACACACATTTTTAGACTGTGGGAGGGAACCCACACAGACACAGGAAGAACATGCAAACTCCACACAGTCAGTGACCCAAGGTGGAAATTGAACCCAGTTCCCTGGAGCTGTGAGGCAGCAGTACTAACCACTGAGCCGCCCAGGCAATGATGAGCTGCCTTAATGAATTGCCGCAATCCATGATTTGTTGGTACACCTATTATTTCATTGTCCAGTTCCAGGTGCAAAAAGCAAACTCCTTATGAGAATAGAAAATTCTGTGTAAATGAAATTTAAAAGAATACATGCATTTAAATTTTAAAGGGAAGTGGTTACATAAGAAAAGATATTCCTTCCAACTTTTTGGGATAAGGCAAAGAAATACTGTGCTGTTGGACAGGGAGAGATTTCGAGGATTTTGACCCAGCGACAATGAACAAATGGTCGCAAGTCAGTATGGTGTTTGGATTGGAGGCAACTTGAAGGTGATGGTGTTCCCATGCATCTGATGTCCTTGTCCTTCTATGTGATGGAGGTCATGCACTTGGAAGGTGCTGTTGAAGAAGGCTTGACCAATTGCTGCACTGAATCCTGTAGATAATGATGGAGGGACTGACTGTTTAAGGTGCCTATTTCATTGGCTACTTTGCTTTGGATGGTGCTAAACTTCTTGGAGCTGCACATCCAGGCAAGTGAAGAGTATTCCATCATACTCCTGACTTTTGTCTTGTAGATGGTGGACAGGCTTTTCAGAGGTCTGAAGATGAGTTACTCGGTGCAGAATTCCACAGAAGAGCTATTCTTGTAGCTGCAGTATTTATATGGCTGGTTCAGTTAAGTTTCTGGTCAATTTTGTTGATACAGGATTCAGTGATGGCAATGCCACTGCATGTCAAGGGGACATGCAGATTCTCTCTTGTTGGTGATGGTCATTGACTGGCATTTGTGTGGAACAAATGTTTAATTCTCAGTTATCAATGTCTGAATGTTGTCCAGGTCTTGCTACGTGATGACATGGACAGTACCAGTATCAGCACAGTCAGCAATGGTATTGAACATTTGAATAATGTTCAATCATTAGGGAATATCCCCACTCCTGACATAATGATGACGGATGGTAATTGATGAAGCAGCTGAAGATTGTTCGGTCTAGGGGGATACCTTGCAGAACTCCTGCATTGATATGCTGGGGATGAGACTACTGGCCATCAACAACTGTAAACATCTTCTTTTGTACTATGTATGATTTTAATAAGAGGGGAATTTTCCCCATGATTCTCATTAACTTCAATTTTGCTAGGGCTCCTTGAAACCACATTTAATCAGAGGCAATCATTCTCCCTTCCCCTTTTGAATTTAGCTCTTTTGATCATACTTGGACCAGGCTGAAGTATGGTCTGGAACTGAAAGGTTTAAACTGGAAATCTGTGAGAGGCAATGCTGTGAGTCTTGACACACCTTCTATCGCTTTACTGATGATAATTTACTAGATTGGATTTGTCCTGCTTTATTCTGAACAGGACAATTTTCCCCATTTTTTTTGTTGTTGATGTCAGTCATGTATCTCCACTGAAACAGCTTGGCCAGAGGTTCGGCTGGATCTGAGCACAAATCTTCAGGGATGTTGTCAGATCCCATAATCTCCACTGTATCCAGTGTCTTCAACGATTTCTTGGTACCATATGGAGCAGAGCCAAATTAGGTAAAGGTTAGTCTTTGTGATAGTGAAGCGTCAAGAGGAGGCCAAGATAGATCATCCCCTTCAGCATTTCCAAGTGAAGATTATTGCAAGTGTTCCAATCTTGTGTTTTGCACAGGTGGGCTCCCCACCATTGAGGATCAGAATGTTTGTGGAGCCCCCTTCCCTTGTTAGTTATTTAATTGTTCATCACCATTCATGATTGAATGTGGCAGGACTACAGAGCTTTGATCTGATCTGCTGTGGGATCACTTACCCCATTTTATAACAAGCTATTTCTGCATTTTGGCATGTGTGTAATTCTGTTATGGATGCACCAGGTTAGCATCTCATTTTTAGTGTGCCTGGTGCTGCTCCTAGCATGCTGCCCTGTACTCCTCATTGAACCAAGGATGATCCCTGGCAGGATGGTAACAATTGAGTGAGGGATATATTGGGCCATGAGGTTGCAGGTTGCGATTGATCACAATTCTGCTACTGCTACAACGCCTCTTGGATATTCGATTTTGAGCAGAATCTATCCCATTTAGTATTACACAACAGTATGGGGAGTAACATTAGCATGATGGCATTTTTCTCTCCACAAGGACTGTAGTGGTCACCATTAGCAGTACTGTCAAGGAAAAATACTACTGCAACTATTGGATTGGCGAGGGGTGAGGTGCGTTAAATTTTTCCCTTTTGTTGGTCCCCTCACTGACTGGTATTTTTGTGGTGTGAATGTCTTCAAGAACTGGAAGTGCAGGCATCTTCTTTATGTTATCTACAACCATGGGCATCACAGTGGCACAGTCATTAGCACTGCTGCCACACAGCTCCAAGGACATGGGTTCAATTCCCTGCTTGGTTTACTGTCTGTGTGGAGTCTGCACATTCTCCCTGTGTCTACGTGGGTTTCCTCTGGTTTCCTCCCTCCGTCCAAAAGAGGCGCTGGTTAGATGAATTGGCCATGCTAAATTCTCCCTTGGTGTACCAAACCAGGTGCTGGACTGTGGCGCCTCCGGGATTTTCACAGTAACTTCATTGCAGTGTTAATGTAAGCCTACTTGTGACTAATAAATAAACTTTAAAAAAAACAACCTCATGAACTCCATCATTTTACAAATCGTTCAGGTCACCGCTTGGTTAGAGAAAAGAACTCGAACCTGTTCAGTCTTTCCCAGATGCTCATTACTTAATGGCCTGATTTGTGCCTGGAACGTTGCCTCTCCAAATGTCAGAAAGTCGCGTGTTGGACAACATGATAATAACGCATCGTTCCGTTAATATTGACATGTGTTTTCGGGCTGGAAGCTCCCAGCCCGTGGTTGAAATGTTTGTGGAAATGCGTCTGATGGATACACGTGTCTGTATGTGTGTGTGTGTGTGCCAGTTTAGGAAAGAAAATCAGCAGCAATAAATGTCCGAAGTTTTGACCAAGGAATCTGGTGCATGCAGGGAATTTAAGTCAATAGCAGAAAAAAGAAGGATCTGGGAAATGACCCCTGTGACAAGTCGCCGTTCGCCAGTGGCGATTAATGCGAGGCGCAGCTAAACTGTTTCCACATGAAGAAAGGAGTTATATAAATGCAGCTTTCATAAAGTAACATTCCTTTCGCCAAAAGTGCGGATTGGAGCACGTTTCGCCTCTTCTCGGGTTGTCAAGGAGCCGGGAATGCGGAGGTTTCAGTGGCTTCGAGCATCCACTGACCGTGCAAAACAGGAGAGAGAGAAAAGATCATCCCGCTTACTTGAAGAAACCTTCCCCTGAAGAGTAAGAGGCAGACAGACTGCAAGGAACAATCTGAAAGGTAAGAGGGCGCGACAGACATAAGGGAATAAATCTTGCTGCAGTGTTGGTCAAAGCTGCTGCTTCATCATCAAGATGTGTGTGGCGGGATGTTTACCTTTCCTCACGGTGGGTGCTGACTGAGGGAGTAGGTATATGTGTGTGTGTGTGTGTGTGGGGTGTGTGTGTGTGTGGGGGGGTGGGGAGTGGGGGGAATGAGGAGTGTGTGTGGGGGAGTGGGGGCAACGAGGAGTGTGTGTGGGGGGACTGGGTGAGGGAGTGTGTGTGGGGGGATGTGTATGTGGGGCTGTGTGGGGTTGTGTGTGTGGGGGTTAAGGAGATGTGAGGGGAGGTATGTTTGTGGGGGGGTTGTGGGTGTGTGTGGTGGGGTGAGTTGGGGGTGGATATGTAGGAGTCTGTGTGGGGGATGAGGGTATGTGTGAGAGGGGTGAGGGGTAGGATTGTGTGTGTGTGTGGAGGGTGAATGTGTGTATAGAAGGGTTGTGTGGGGATGTATGTGAGGGGAGTTGGGGAGTGAGGGGTTGCGTGTGTTTGTGGTGTGTGTGGAGGGGGTTGGGGAGTGAGGGGTTGTGTGTGTGTGTGTGTGTGTGTTGGGAGGTTCAGGTTGTGTCTGGGGTGTGTGTGGGGGGGGGGTGATTGGGGAGTGAGGGGTGTGTGTGTGTTGGGGAGGTTCAGGTTGTGTGTGTGTGTGTGTGTGTGTGTGTTTGTGTTGGGGAGGTTCAGGTTGTGTCTGGGGTGTGTGTGGGGGGGGGGTTGGGGAGTGAGGGGTTGTGTGTGTGTTGGGGAGGTTCAGGTTGTGTGTGGGGCGTGTGTGTGGGGGGGGGTTGGGGAGTGAGGGGTTGTGTGTGTGTTGGGGAAGTTCAGGTTGTGTGTGGGGTGTGTGGGGGGCGGGGGCTGGGGGCTGAGGGGTTGTGTGTGTGGGGAGCGTTTGTGGGGGGGGGCGTCTGGGGAGTGAGGGGTGAGTGTGTGTATAGGAGGGTTGAGTAGGGTGTGCGTGGGGGATGGGGTTGTATTTGTTGGGGGGCTGGGAGTGAGGGGTTATGTGTGTGTGGGGGGTGAAGGTGTGTGTGTGGGGTGGTGGGGAGTGGGGTGGTGTGTGTGGGGTATTGGGAGTGAGGGGTCGTGTGTGGTGGGGGAGTGAGGATGTGTGTTTGTGGGGTGATGTGTGTGGGGGGTGTGTGTGGGGGGTATTTGTGGGGGAGGCTGGGGAGTGAAGTGTTGTGCGTGTGGGGGGTGAGGGGTGGGTGTGTTTTGGGGGGCTGGGGAGTGAGGTTTGGTGTGTGAGGGGAGTGTTTCTGGGTGGTGAGGGGTGGGTATGGTGTGTGGGGGGCGGGAGAGTGGGGGGATGAGGGGTGTGTGTGTGGGGGACGGGAGAGTGGGGGATGAGGGGTGTGTGTGTGGGGGACGGGAGAGTGGGGGATGAGGGGTGTGTGTGTGGGGGACGGGAGAGTGGGGGATGAGGGGTGTGTGTGTGGGGGACGGGAGAGTGGGGGGATGAGGGGTGTGTGTGTGGGGGGTCTGGAGAGTGAAGGTTGTGCATGTGTTTGTGGGAGTGAGGGGTTGTGTGTGTGGGGTGTGTAAGTTGGGGGGGTGTTTGTGCGTGGGGGGGAGAGGGGGGGTGAGGGGGGGTGTTTTTGTGCGTGGGGGGGTGAGGGGTGGGTGTTTGTGCGTGGGGGGGGTGAGTGTTTGTGCATGGGGGGTGGGGGTGGGTGAGTGCATGGGGGGGGTGGGGGTGGGGGGTGAGGGGTGGGTGAGTGCCATGGGAGGGTTATGTTGTGGGAGGTTTTGGGGGCTGGGGAATGAGTTGCGTTTGTGTGGGGGAGCTGGGGGTGTGGGCTTGTGTGTGGGGGGTGTGTGTTTGGGGGTTTGAGGACTGACGGGTGTGTGTATGGGAGGGTTGTATGCGTGTGGTGTGTGTATGCGTGGGGGAGAGTGGCGGTTGAGGGCTGTATGTGTGTTGGGGGAGCTGGGGGAATGAGGGGTTGTGTGTGGTGGGTGTGTGTGGGATGGTGAGGGATGGGTATGTGAATGGACGGTTGTATGTGTGTGGGGGGTGTGTGTGGGGAGTGTGGGGAGAGGGTGAGGGGTGGGTATCTGTGTCGGGGGGTGAGGGGTGGGTGTGTGTGGGGGTGGGGAAATGGTGTCGTGAGGGGTGGGTGTGTGTGGGGGAGGTTGTGTATGTGTGGGTGTATGGGTGTACGGGGCGGGGGGACTGGGGAGTGAAGGGTTGTGTGTGTGTATGGGGTGTGTGCTGGGGGAATGGGGGGGTGAGGGGTGGGGGTGTGTGTGCTGGGGGAAAGGG